>NC_083525.1:1345357-2643214 GCF_032362555.1 Amyelois transitella
CGTAGCGTAGCGGCCACAATGGCGTCGGCGACACAATAGTCGCGTGTCGCGTGACAGGCGGACAATTGACGTGACCCAAACTTACAGGATGATGTCACTAATATATCCATATGCCATACATATATTATTCAAAAGCTTTTCAAGTACATACTAAATTTGTTAATTTGAAAAGTATGCAAAAAGATCAATTCGATCATTAAGCTAAACGGAGAATATAAGTATTTTCAAGATTGTTGGCTCTGTCTATCCCACAAGGGAATTTCACATGAAAGTCGTAAAGGTGTTACAATTAAAATTTGACTGTAAAACGTCATGTTTTACATACATACATACGGTCACGTCTAGGTCCCTTGCGGGGTAGACAGAGCCAAAAGCTTGAAAAGACTGAATGGCCACGTTCAGCTATTTGGCTTAATGATAGAATTAAGTTTCAAATAGTGACATGTTGCTAGCCAATCCCAAGTGTGTAAGCCTATCCCTTAGTCGCCTTTTACGACATCCATGAGAAAGAGATGGAGGCCTTTGTATTGGTGCCGGGAACCACACGGTCATGTTTTATTTCTGTCAAATACTTTTAGACCACTGAAGCTCTTACAATTTTAAATCAACCTGTATACACAAATCTCCAGTAATCTACCTCCATTCAATATAACGAGAACAACCTGCCTCGTCGGTCACACATAGCTGGCCACATTCATAAGGAGACTATTGGGTTTCTGCACTTATATGGGTCACTGGCTTTGCCAGCTAGTGTCAAATGTCAACATACACACATACATATTGTTAGCATACTAAATTATACAATCAAAATTCCTTTTCTCAGTCCTTTCTTTAATAAATTACAATAATAAATACATACATACTTGATCAAATTAAGGATGGTAACGGGTCAGGTCAAAAGTACCCGAAACCGCCGAGCTTGCATGAAGAGAGTAATGAATGTGGATGAAGCGAAGGAAGTATGCAGAGATCGTGGCAAGTGGAAAGAGGTAGTCTCTGCCTACCCCTCCGGGAAAGTGATTTTTATGTATGTATGTATGTAATAAATACATCTTGTAGTTCGAATTCCTTATTTTCAATGACACCAAAAAACGCGGCTAAATCAAACGTCAAAAAGCCAAATCAGTATTGCCAACACATGACAATAAAATACTACTTTTTTATAATGTTAACAATATCATCATAGTCACGTCTTTATCCCGGACAGACAGAGCCAACAATCTTGAAAAGACTGATAGGAAACGGCTGTTTGGCTTAATGATGGAATTGAGATTCAAATAGTGACAGGTTGCTAGCCCATCGCCTAAAAGAGGAATCCTAAGCATATAAGACTATACCTAAGTCGCCTTTTACGACATTCATGGGAAAAGGTGGTACTATTTGCCAGGACGTCCTTAATTTGATCAAGATATGTTCGTCTAGGTCTTCCCACCCTGACCTTTCCTTCCACACTTTCTTAAAGTAAAAAAAAAAGATATCATCTCAATAAACACACGGAAGACCGTTCCTCATCAAATAACCATATCGTGGGGATTTAAAAAGTAGAAATTAGCGTAAAAGACAAACAGAGCTATCCGCGGGGCGCATCAATAATAAATAAGCCGTCTTCTTTAGAAATTAGCCCGCATTCGGGGGGTTAAACAACGAGCGAAAGAAAAAACGTATTTTTTTTGTACACCAAGCAACCCTGAGGGAAATTCTGTATAGGAACTGGTATTGACGGGAGCGTCAGAGATATATAGTCGACGTTGCTAGAAGGGACATGAAAGATTATCATTGAAAATATATTCACCATTAAATGTCGCAGTAAGATACGTGTGGTTCCCGGCATCAATATCAATCAACGGATAGGTTCGCTTCGTCTCTTTCCCGTGGATGTCGTAAAAGGCGACTAAGGGATAGGCTTATAAACTTGGGATTCTTCTTGTAGGCGATGGGCTAGCAACCTGTCACTGTTTGAGTTTCAATTCTGTCATCGAGCCAAACAGCTGAACGTGGCCAATCAGTCTTTCCAAGACTGTTGGCTCTGTCTACCCTGCAAGGGATAATATGTATGTATGTAAGTCATCGTACAGGACAATGACAATTATAACCAACAATAAATCGGTAGACACGCGCCATTACCGAATATGTTCTAGCTATCTAATTAAATGAGTTAATATGACCTGGATATCAACCACCGGTGCCGTGTGGTTCCCATCACCAATAAAAAGACGAATAGGACCACTGTAGACACCCTTCTTGGTGTACGCCATAGCAACGGGTGTAGGTACTCAACCTAGCACACCCTTTTTTTGTTCAACAATTTCATGGCAAATACTATTAAAAATAAATTATTATGCGATGTCACTTCCAGCCTCCTTATCAATTCCAGCCCCCAAAGAATAAATGAAAAATGAAATCGACTTGGAAAATTTAATATTAACAGTACAGAGGCAATTTGTCTGTTGATTAAGTATTGCTTCACTCAGAAACGATTTGCATTGATTGTCCTTTGATATTTAATTTTACATACATAATTACGTATAGTCACGTCTATATCCCTTGCGGGGTAGGCAGAGCTACTAATCTTGAAAAAGTGATAAGCCACGTTCACTCGCCTCGCCATTATGTTTTAATTCTATTCAAAATCTTTAATGAATATTATAAAGTACATCAATTGAATTACAGTTAGAGTTACAGCCGTCCAAGGCATCTAGCTGAAATAGTTAAAAACCTTTTGTAGTTTTGACACTATTGCTGCTAAATGTCCAGTTACTGTAATTATAATAAATAAATAATGGTTGTGTCAAACAACATAAGGATAATTTTTCAATCCTTTAGTCGATGTGTACCTTTCGAAAATTCAAAAATTTTATTCAATATTATGGGACACTTCATATCACTTAATAATTGTCATATCTTTTGGTTAAACAACATTGGTTGACGTCAAATAAATTAATTAAAACTAAGTTTACTGCCGCTCCCAAAGCGTCAGTGAAGAAGAAGCGGTAACAAACTGCACTGCAGCATTTTCTTCTTTCTTTCACACCTTATGATTCGTCAAATCCTTTATCATGCGAATCACTGTGATTTGGAATTCTCTCCCTCTCATCTCTCTTCTCCGATACATATAACTTGGGGATTTTCAAGGCAAGAGTTAATAGGCATTATTTGAGTTTGAGTACACTACCTTAAGCCTCGTCTTGATAAGATACTCGTAGAACGAGCAGGCTCAAATTATTACAAAAATAAATGAATAAATAAAAGATTAAAGTTTCCTAACAATTTTAAACTTAAAAAAAAATCTCCATCGCTCAGAAATTAGACTCAATACATTACAATTCTTAGCTAATTTTAAATTTCACGAAATACTTTTAACGTCCGTCAAAGTGAGTAGATACTCAAAAAACGCATCCAAACAATAGTAAGCCCGAAGGGAAATGTTGTAAAAAAATTTAGCAATCTGTTGATTAGCTACTTTTTATTTTGGGGGCGACATTAAACACAGATTAATCGACCCTCACAGTCCCATAGGAACCTCCAACTTGAAATTATGCTCAAAATTAACGACAGTTTAAAAAATTCGCCCCCGAGCCGTCCAGACTGCATTGAGCTTCATTTTTGTATCTGTTTTGTACTAGTGCTAGCCGTGTGGTTCCCGGCAGCGATAGAAAAAAGAATAGGACCACTCCATTACTTGCCCATGGATGTCGTAAAAGACGACTAAGGGATAGGCTTAAATACTTGGGATTCCTCTTTCAGGCGACCTGTCACGATTTGTATCATTGGGCCAAACAGCTGAGCGTGACCTATCAGTCTTTTGATGTCTGTTGGCTCTGACTGCCCCGCAGGGGGTGTGGACGTGATTATATGTTCATTACAAAAGTTGCATTTGTATAGATATGTCGTCTACGTAGTGCCGTAATATAATATTTCCTCTTATAATAGTTGTCACTATTATAATCCTTAGCAAAATTAACAAGCTAACTGCCACAAGCTTTCCCAAGATGAGGTTCTCGATTGTGCCTAATAATAAAATTAAATTAAAAAAAAAACACCTTTATTAACCTTACTCGACACATTCATTTTATTAAAATCATATTGATGTCCCTCTCAGCCGTAACCTAAGCCCAGAGCTCTCACTAAACTGGTCTTATCAACATCAAAATTAGCCGAAATGAATTCGTATCGAAGTGCTCAAATATTTCGACATCTACTTGTGCATTTTTTTCAAACATTAATTCCCAAGATGGATTCAGGGAGGGTGGGGGCGAGTTGTCATGTTTCCCGCTGTTTTTAAGTACTGGGTTAGGATTATTTTGTTTATGAGCATTGTTATTGAAATTTTTGACACGAGTGTACTCATCCGATTTTAGGAATTCTTAAAATCATCTTTTATATTCATTCATATGATCACGTCTTCCCTTGCTTGGGTAGACAGAGCACGCTCGGCTGTTTACTGTGTGCAGGCTTCCTCACTATGTTTTCTCACACTGTAAGAGCATCGGTTAGTATTCAAACCAATGTAGGTACATAACTTCAAAAATGGTCATTGGTACATGGCCGAGGTGTGATTCGAACCTGTGCCCCACACGTATTTCAACCGCACCTTAAAGATTCGTCCACCGACGCTCCAAACATAAAGATATACTTACACATTAATTAATTTTGAAACGATACGATATATTTAATATCTTTAATTATGGCAGTTAAATCCACAGCCTCTATCACAACGCTCCTTTCAAATACGGAAAGGAATTAGAGGCAAAGATTTTTCGCCACATTATCATTAATCCTGGAGAGAACGGGCGAACGTAATCGACCATGAAGAGGAGCATAAAAATTAACAAAAAAACAATAGAATTAACATAGAAAACATCTGCGCCTAAAATAACTGCTGGGGCGTTACCATTGGTGCGCAAAGGTTTGGTACCTACGACTTTGTAATTTTTGATAAAAATCTATTTATTTATATTTTTCATTTAAAAACTGACTGTATTGCTGATAATAATACGATAGGAAAGTAAATTGAAATGTTTAATAAGATAGAGACAAATATGAAAAAAAAATATATATATAAACTGAGTCAAATCCATCCGAGAAGAACTTTTTATAAGTATATTTTTAAATATAAAAAAAAACTGTTAATTACCTATGCAAAAATAATTAACTTTGAATTAAAACTAAAGTCATATAAACATTCAGTTAATGTTTAAGAAGTCATTTAAAATGATCCTAACATCAAATTACTTTCGAACAGGAACCAATAGTAGCGGTGTTCCTTATAAGGAAATCCAACCGCATTGATTCCTCTCCTCACACCCCTCGGGACGAATTTATCTGGCAAAAAGCAATAAACATTAAAAATAAAATGGCGGATCCACCCCCGATCGTGTCATTTTGCTTCCTGCTATTCAAGGGGACACAGTGGCTTAGACTTTTGTAATGCTTTAGAGAGAGTGCTTCTACCCTTTGTGGTAGTGTGGGTATTAAAAGCATCGATGTATTAGGCTTTTGTTACGTAGGATATTTTTGTTTTGATATTTCAAAGCGATATTAGTGTAAAAAATATGTTCTTTGATGACTTTTATAGTTCTTAACATGGTAGTTCCCCAAGGGTCAATATTGGCACCTGCGCCAGTTTTATGTAAACTAATAGTTGAACAGCAGTAGCTACGTCCTCGTAAATATAAACATATTTTACATTCCGTTTTATTTTGAGGAAATTTTAAAGGTTATTTACTGTCCTACTTTTTCAAGGAACACAAATACCCAATTTCAGCTTACGTTGTTTATCCAGTGAGTCCTTATTACTCAAGGGGTTTAGTTGGATAGTAAACCCTGAAACCAGCAATTCTTCGATAATAATACATACATACATATAGTCACGTCTATATCCCTTGCGGGCTAGACAGAGCCAACAGTTTTGAAAAGACTGACAGGCCACGTTCAGCTTTTTGGCTCGATAATAGAATTGAGATTCAAATAGTGACAGGTTGCTAGCCCATTGCCTAAAGAAAGTTTATTAGCCTATCGGAACGAGATGGAGTGGTCCTATTCTTTTTTTTATATTGGTGCCGGGAACCACACAGCACATACTATAGTATTAAATATACGAGTATTTAATACTATTTTTTTCAAAAGAATTATAAAGTTTTCAAGTACCTACTACAAGCAAGTGAATAAGGTGGTGATTACATTTCAAGCAGCACGGATGATTGAAATACCACCCCCGTAGAGGGTGATTTTTAATTAGGAGTGACAGATATTGTGCTGTAAGATTTTATGACTCAATTGGATTTTTCCAAGTTGAATGCAGTTAATTGCACGTTTAATGATCGTTAGACTTCCCCATTAGGTTATATCTGCATCTGATTATAACGGTTCCTGTATTAAAAGATAGGCGATAATTATTTTGGAATGGTCCATTGAATTTTTTGGAAATTTAAAGGTTTGGAGTATGGTTTGATTAATTTGTAAGATTTTGAGAGGCTGTATAGCGCAGCGGAAGTATGCGATGTCCAACCGCTGAGGTCTCGGGTTCGACCCTTAGGCAGGTCATGATGAATAATGAACCATTAAATACTTTTTTTAAAGAACTACGTTTAAACATACATATTTCATGAAGTCTTTATCCCTTACGGGGTACATAAAGCTAACAACTACTTTTATAACATAAATTAATTGTTATCTCATTATAATAATAAAAAAAAATTCCAAATTTAATGTTTTTTTTTTAAATTATTTTATCAAGGTTATAATTTTAAATTATAGTTAAAAAAGTCTTTCGTTAAATATGAAAACAAATTCACGCTGTTTAAAAAAAAATTTTGTCCAATCTTGATTCCAAAAAGATTTTATTTACATATTTACTTTGTAGATAACTAAATTATAATGATATTTCTAAATAGATTAGGTATTATAACAAATTATCTCGAATCTATTTATCAGTATGACACATGCCCCATAAAAGACAGAAATAAGCAATGTGGCCGGCAAAGATAGTGTTGGTAATAATACTATGACAATAAGTGAGTCCAATGGCGGTCAAAGAATTAAAGCATTACTAGATATGACCCTGCTTTTTAGATATTATTAGAAATTTTCGAAGTCGCCCAGAATGAGTGCAAACTAACATATGAATGTATACTTATATTATAAAGCTGAAGAGTTTGTTTATTTGAACGTGTTAATCTCAGGAACAACTGATTCGAATTGTGAAATTCTTTTTGTGTTGAATTGACCATTTATCTAGGAAGGCTTTAGGCTATATAACATCACGCTGCAACTATTAGGAGCGAAGAAATAATGGAAAATGTGAAAAATTATTAATCCTTGAAGTCTTCAATGATGCCCAATATAATAACTATTCCACGCGGACGAAGTCGCGAACACAGCTAGTTATACAACATAAAATGTCTTAATACATACAGCATTGCAACCGTGTGGTTCCCGGCACCAATAGAAAAAAGGCTAACACAAAAATAATTTTTCATTTTGAACCAATAGTACCTGAGATTAGCGCGTTCAAACAAACAAACTCGTCAGCTTTATAATATTATACCTAGTATAGATAAATAAATTTTCGCAATATAGGTAAAGGAAAAGCAAAACACAGAACTCCTTCCATCAATACTTCTTATTAAAGCCCCTGGGGGGGATGTTCTCGGTATTAATATATGTTAGCGAGACAGTAATGACATCGGTCGATTACCGAATATTGGAAAATATTGCCGCTCCGGTCGATATCAGCGTTTTGGGATCACGGTAAAATGGAGGGAAAGCTATTAATTTCGGACGAAGACGCGTCGTGTCGTTATTTATAATTATAGACGCAAATATACTAATACTAAAGCGCGCGACTTCGTCCGCATGGAAACCTTATCAATCCCGCGGGAACTCTCGGATGAACAGTAGCTTATATGTTATTCTGGGTCTTCAGCTACCTACATACCAAATTTCATCGTAATCGGTTCAGTAGTTTTTGCGTGAAAGAGTAACAAACATACTGAGATAATATGCGCCCTGTGGTTTCCGCCACTTTGGAATAGAACCACTCCATTTTCTTAAGGATGTCGTAGAAGCCGATTAAGAGGTAGGCTTATAAACTTGGGTTTCCTCTTATAGGCGATAGACTAACGATCTATTTGAATCTCAAGCCTTAATATCAAAACGTGGCTTTTCAAGGTGTCACAAAAGTAAGGAGTTCTGAAAGATTGAATAAAAATTTGACAGGTTGCTAATTCATCGCCTAGTAGAAGAATCTCAAGTTAATTAGCCTTTGTCACCTTTTACGACATCCATGGGTAAGATGTGGTCCATTTCTAAAATGCCTACAGCACCTAACCTATAACCAAGCGGCAAAGAATGAATGAAAACTTGATTTGGGTGTCCAATAATTACCTTAATAATAAATTCTAATACATCCTCTCCTATGCCATATGAAACATTGCCAGATATAATATCTAATAAACACCCCATCCCACACATCTTTACATTAATATAACCCTCTAAATCATATATTAGCGGCAAAATAAGTCTAATGGCCGACTTATAATCAAAGAAAGGAAGGTCTGGTCTACTACACGTGATAATAATGCATGTGACTTAGTGTATAAGCGGTAGCGATTACCATTATCCCACAAACACTCATGGCTGTACCAACCTTTCGATGATATAAGCCGAATCATGGAAGGAGTACGCTGTTCTCACGTTTGCTGTAAGCGGTAGCGTTTATAAAGATCGCCCGAGTTGAATAAGGACCTTTATATTTACCAGCAGTGTAGAATTATTATCACTCGATTTCATTCTACAAATATTGCATACATTCACATAGTCACGTCTTGAAAATACTGAAAGGCTACGTTCGTGACTATTTGCTAATAAATATTGTCACATAACATAATGATGCGATGTTACCCACAAAAGTCTACCCAGGTGGCAGGCTCCTGACACATGGACCAGTCGCAGTATTATATTAGCGTAAGACAAAGATATCGTAACCTAATTAATACATACAAACATATAATCACGTCTATATCCCTAGACTAGGGTAGGTAGCACCAACGGTTTTGAAACGTCTGAAAGGCCATGTTCAGCTCTTTTGCTCAATCATAAAACTTTACCTAATGAAAGGTACAAGAAATTAAAACTTTTGGCTAACATTTGAAGGGCATACGAAAAATCGCTTCCGAGTCTTTACTGTGGCACAACCATTAGTTTCTAAATTCTACCTAAGAAAGGTACAAGAAATTAAAACATTTCGCAAACATACTAAAAATCGCTTCCGCGTCTACACTGTGGCGTAACCATAAGTCCAAATAAAGGGGAGGCAGGACAGGGTGGACATCAAAAGCGTTAAGTGCGCCTTTGCTCATCGAATCCCATTTACGCCCCTTGCGATAAATAAGATTACGTTTGGTTATGTATTTTTGTTTGGCGTCTTGCGAATTTCGATATACAGTTATCAAGATTATTTGATTGTTTGTTGTTCCATTACACGCAAAAATCAGTGCCGTGTGGTTGCCGGCATTTTGGAATAGGACCACTCAATCTGTTCCAATATTGTCGGTGGTCGGATCGGAAAGGTTAAAATGCGTGATGCGCAGAATGGCACAGGTTCGAATCGCAACTCGGCCATGTATTAATGACTACTTTCGAAGTTATGTACATTAGTTTGAATACTAACCGATGCTCTTACGGTGAGGGAAAACATCGTGAGGAAACCTGTACATTCAGGAAACTGGATGTGTAACCACAATCGATTTAATACGGATTAGAATTCTCTGCAAAGGTTGCGGAGATCAGATGGAAGTCGCTTCGTATAAAAACCTGACTCACACAATCCAGGGTCCATGGTCAAAGGGATACCCCGGGCTCCTCCCTAGAGAGGTGTGGATGGAACCGGGACTAAAGCCAGTAGGAAGAAGAGAGTATAGTTGTATACTTAATATTTATAAATTTAATTTGAATTATTTATAATGCAACATTATAATAGTCATATCTTTTTACAAATTATTACCGAAACGGGATAAATGCTTTTTATTTCATTAATTGTATGTTATTTGCTGCAGTGTAGTTTCCGCCGTTTCTTCTAAGTGAGAGCGTGAGGCGCAGAAAGGCAAAGGTTCGAATCCCACATTGGTCATGTGCCAATGACTATTTTTAACTATTTCAATGTTATGTACATCAGTTTGACAACTGTGACACAACTCACGGTGTGGGAAAACATCGTGAGGAAACCTGCACATTCAGGCGACTGAATGTGTAATTAAGGATCCAATTCGGGTTAGGTTTACCTGCAAAGTTTGCGGAGGTCAGATGGGATTCGCTTCGTGTAAAAACCTAACTCTACCAATCCAGGATCCAAGGTCAAAGGCAAACCTTGGGTTAATATCTATTTATAAACGGAAATTCATCGTTTCTGAAAAAATGTGAATCAAGTTTCCTAGCGAGAGAGGTGTGAGTGTACATTTCATACAATAATGTCTATATCCCTTATGGGGTAGACAGAGTCTGAGACTGAAAGGCCATGTTCAGCTCTATGGCATAAGAATTGAGATTCAAACAGTGACAGGTTGCTAGCCCATCGCCTAAAAGAATAATCCCAAATTTATAAGCCTTAGTCGCCTTTTACGACATAAATCAGAACGTGACGGAGTGATTCTTTTCTTTGTTTTTATAAGTGCCGGAAACCACACGGCACACTTTTAAGTAAACGGTAGATATACAATAATATATTTGTGATATACAATAATGTACCGTGTGGTTCCCGGCACCAATACAAAAAATAAAACCGTTTAAAAAGAATAGGACCACTTCATCTCTTTCGCATGGATGTCGTAAAAGGCGAGTAAGGGATAGGCTTACAAATTTGGGATTTTTTTTAGAAGTTGTGCAAGCAACCTGTCACTATTTGAATCTCAATTCTATCATTAAGCCAAATAGCTGAGCTCTGTCTACCCCGCAAAGGATATAAATGTGACCATATGTATGTATGTATATTTGTGAATATAAATGAATCCCAAATTTCGTAGAAGCGGTATCAACAGTAAGCACACCGCAGCGAATAATCTAAAAGCCATAAGCTTCAGACGAAAAATAGACTCGTATATTCAGAGTTGGACGGCGTTAAGGCCGAGTATAGGAGCGCGGATACGAAATAAGTGCATTTTCCTTTTGACCGTGTGGTTCCCGGCACCAATATAAAAAGGTATAGGAGCACTCCATCTCTTTTACATGGATGTCGTAATAGGCGACTAAGGAATTGGTTTATAAACTTGGGATTCTGCTTTTAGGCGATGGGCTAAGAACAGAATCTCAAGCAACATACATACATACATAAAGTCACGCCTTTCTCCCGGAGGAGTAGGCAGAGTCTACATCTTTCCACTTGCCACGATCTCTGCGTACTTCCATCTATATTATATCCATCACAAGCAAGATTGTCTATTTGAATGTCAATTCTATAATTAATCCTAGCCGCTGTACGTTCCCTACCAGTCTTTCAAGACTGCTGGCTCTGTCTACCCCGCAAGGGATATAGGTGATTATATGAATGAATGGATCTTTTAAATGTTTCACTAAGTCTTTGTTTCTCGACCTGGCGTTTCGCTAAAACTCATACCTTTTTCGTTCATTGAATTTTTTTTTTCTTCATCAGTGTATCCCCGGCCTTACATAAAACCAAACACTAATCCCCCTATACACATTAACAGTTTTCCTCGTATCCGGTTTATTCGGTTGCTCTAAAAACATCTCTTTGAAACGGCTTTAATTGAATGCAGAAAAAAAAAACAAATCGCCATTTAGTTAAATATTTTATTTATTACTTCTTAAAAACATGTACGAAGAAAGTTATTCAGTTTAATTTTGTATTGTTTCCATGGTAATAAGAAGGTTCAATTTTTTTAAGAATAGAATAGATTTATTTTCAAAATTGGATACAAGGTATCACTTATTGACGTCACATCACTTAAATCTAATTATAACTACTACCGCTTCCAAAACGCATGTGACTACACATGATATATTGAACCTTCTTATTACCATGGAAACAATACAAAATTAAACTGAATAACTTTCTTCGTACATGTTTTTAAGAAGTAATGAATAAAATATTTAACTAAATGGCGATTTGTTTTTTTTTCTGCATTCAATTAAAGCCGTTTCAAAGAGATGTTTTTAGAGCAACCGAATAAACCGGATACGAGGAAAACTGTTAATGTGTATAGGGGGATTAGTGTTTGGTTTTATGTAAGGTCGGGGATACACTGATGAAGAAAAAAAAAATTCAATGAACGAAAAAGGTATGAGTTTTAGCGAAACGCCCGGTCGAGAAACAAAGACTTTGAAACATTTAAAAGATCCATTCATTCATATAATCACCTATATCCCTTGCGGGGTAGACAGAGCCAGCAGTCTTGAAAGACTGGCAGGCAACGTACAGCGGCTAGGATTAATTATAGAATTGACATTCAAATAGTGACAATCTTACTTGTGATGGATATAATATAGATGGAAGTATGCAGAGATCGTGGCAAGTGGAAAGATGTAGTCTCCGCCTACCCCTCCGGGAGAAAGGCGTGACTTTATGTATGTATGTATGTTGCTTGAGATTCTGTTCTTAGCCCATCGCCTTAAAGCAGAAACCCAACTTTATAAGCCAATTCCTTAGTCGCCTTTTACGACATCCATGTAAAAGAGATGGAGTGCTCCTATACCTTTTTATATTGGTGCCGGGAACCACACGGTCAAAAGGAAAATGCACTTATTTCGTGTCCGCGCTCCTATACTCGGCCTTAACGCCGTCCAACTCTGAATATACGAGTCTATTTTTCGTCTGAAGCTTATGGCTTTTAGATTATTCGCTGCGGTGTGCTTACCGTTGATACCGCTTCTACGAAATTTGGGATTCATTTATATTCACAAATATATTATTATATATCTACCGTTTACTTATAAGTGTGCCGTGTGGTTCCCGGCACTAATAAAAACAAAGAAAAGAAACACTCCGTCACGTTCTCATTGAGGTCGTAAAAGGCGACTAAGGCTTATAAATTTGGGATTATTCTTTTAGGCGATGGGCTAGCAATCTGTCACTGTTTGAATCTCAATCCTTAAACCATAGAGCTGAACGTGGCCTTTCAGGCTCAGACTCTGTCTACCCCATAAGGGATATAGACATTATTGTATGAAATGTACACCTCACCTCTTTCGCTAGGAAACTTATTCACATTTTTTCAGAAACGATGAATTTCCGTATATTAATAGTTATTATCTCAAGGTTTGCCTATGACCTTGGATCCTGGATTGGTAGAGTTAGGTTTTTACACGAAGCGAATCCCATCTGACCTCCGCAACATTTGCAGGTAAACCTAACCCGTATTGGATCCTTAGTAACACATTCAGTTGCCTGAATGTGCAGGTTTCCTCACGATGTTTTCCCTCACCGTAAGAGCATCGGTTAGTTGTCTAACTAATGTACATAACATTGAAATAGTAAAAATAGTCATTGGCACATGACCAATGTGGGATTCGAACCTTTGCCTTTCTGCGCCTCACGCATTTTAACCGGACACCTTACCATTTCGACCACCGACGCTCTCCCTGATTATCCATAATAGTTATTAACTTAGTTAAGTTATTAACGTAGTTATTAACTAGTGCCGTGTGGTTCCCGGCACCATTACAAAAAAGAATAGGACCACTCCATCTCTTTCCCATGGATGTCGTAAAAGGCGACTAAGGGATAGGCTTATAAACTTAGTATTCCTGTTTTAGGCGATGGGCTAGCAACCTGTCACTATTTGAATCTCAGTTCTATCATTAAGCCAAATAGCTGAACGTGGCCATTCAGTCTTTTCAAGACTGTTGGCTCTGTCTACCCCGCAAGGGATATAGACGTGACCATATGTATGTATGTATGTTATTAACTTAACATAATGGCATTTTTTTAAAACATCAAGTTTGTAGTTATTTTTCTAAATAACAAACTGTTGAATTAGCAATACGTGTCAAGTCGCCTGATCCAGCGTATCGGATGCAAATTGGATCTACTTCAGTGGATGGCTTCCGAGGGTGGTGATTGAGGTAACGTCTTGAGATGGAACTATCGAGAGATGTTAATACCAACTTTAATTTCAATGTTTAAATATTTATTTTATCTCTTACTAGAATACGCTTATATAAATTCATAAAATCACGCCTTTTTTCCAGAGAGACTACCTATATCATTTCACTTGCTACGATATTTGGTAGGATTTTTTTGGAATGAAAATGAATTGAAATGATTTGTTGGTTAGTAATGATATGATTTCATTACATACATATAATCACGTCTATATCCCTTGCGGGGTAGACAGAGCTAGCAGTCTTGAGAGACTGATATTCACGTTTAGCTAATAGGCTTCAAGATAGAATAGAGATACAAATAGTGACAGGTTGCTAGCCCATCGCCTAAATGGAAAATCACAAGTTTATGAAGCGTATCCCTTAATCGCATTTTACGACATCTAGGGGAAGGAGATGGAATGGTCATATTCTTTTTCATATTGGAACAGGAAACCACACGGCATTAAATAATAAATAAATAAATATATACGGGACAAATTACACAGATTGAGTTAGCCTCGAAGTAAGTTCGAGACTTGTGTTACGAGATACTAACTCAACGATACTATATTTTATAATAAATACTTACAAAGATAAACATCCGAGACTCAGGCCAATCAGAAAAAGTTCTATTCACATCACGTCCTGGCCGGGATTCGAACCCGGGACCAACGGTGTCACAGACAAGCGTACTACCGCTGCGCCACAGAGGCCGTCTTTTTAACTGTATGGTTTTATCAACTCTAGCAATATTTCTGGACAAGTCAAGACGTGATTGGTATTTAATTAAGCATCAATATCTGTCTGACGAAGGCTCCAATTTCTTCAGACACCTACTGACGTGGGGTCAGTAGCGTTGTTTGTTTTAAAGTTTAGCGTGACGCAGGCACGGTAACAGTCTCTATCCCTCCCGGGGTAGACAGAGCCAACATTTATGGCTCTATACAGATTATGTTTAATTTCTGTGCAGTTTATAAAATAGTATGGGTTCTGGCCGAATAGAAAAAGAACCTTTACATATCTTTGTCATTGATGTCGTAAAAGGCGAATAAGAGAAAGGCTAATTTTAGGATTCTTATTTCAGGCAATGGGCTAGCACTATTTGAATATCAATTCCATTGTTAAGCCATACAGCTGAACGTGGCCCTTAATTCTTCTTAAGACTGTTGGCTCTGGCTACCCGCAAGGTATATAGACGTGACTATATGTATGTATTTAGTGCAACACAAACTCTAACGGCAAATTTGATAGGTTAGTTTGGTTGACAGAATACACAGATTTAGTTAGCCTCGAAGTAACTTCGAGACTTGTCATACATCCAATTGCCTGAATGTGCAGGTTTCCACGCGATATTTTCCCTCACCGTAACAGCGTCAGTTAGTATTCAAACTAATGTACATGACTACGAAAATAGTCATTGGTACATGGCCGGGGTGGGATTCGAACCTGTGCCTTTTGCGCCACACACATTTTAACCGGGCACCTTACCAATTCGACCACCGTCGCTCCCTTTAACTCCCAATGTATGTAAATAAAAGATATTATTACTTCATTTCGCATAAGTATAATAACTTTATATCGATCCAAATGCATCTAGACTGCAGGACTGTAGGCAATAAGTTATAAAATTATTTACTTCGAACTTTTGTAAGCTTTCTCAAGCAAACTGAACTTTAAAAGCTTTTGCGTAAAGTTCTTATTGTACTGTCGAAAGCGCTTTCTTTGAAAGTTGGCAGTTTCAGCTCAATTAATTTTCTTCTCAATATTTCGTCAAAGACTCCAATGCATACAGCGTAAAGCGAAATTCTGTTTTGTAAATGTTTTCTTGCTGGTCTTTTAAAATATATTTTTAGGTATTAGTATACAAATATATTTTAACTAATATTATAAATGCAAAAGTAAGTTAATTTGTTTTTTACCTCTTAACGCGAGGTTATATACTGAATTAGCTGTGCTCGCGACTTCGTCCGTGTGGAATAGTTATTTTGGGCATCATTGAAGCCCTCAAGAATGAATAATTTTTCAAGAAAGAATGATTAATTTTTATTTTATTTTCCACTATTTCTTCGCTCCTAATAGTTGCAGCATGATGTTATATAGCCTAAAGTCTTCCTCAATAAATTGTCTATTCAACACAAAAATATTTTTTCAATTCGAACCATTAGTTCCTGTGATTAGCGCGTTCAAACAAACAAACGAACTCTTCAGCTTTTTAATATAAGTATAGATTAATCTCCCTGAAACATCACGTGTATATATATTTAAGAGTCCGAATAAGAGACATAGGACACCTATCATCCTGGTGAAAACTATAATTCCCGTGGGATTTGCAAAAAACCTGTATTATTTTGTAGATGGCGCTAAATTCAAGAGTAAAAATATAAATCCGCGCGGAAAAGCTAGTGATTATAAAACCACGCAGCTCGAATCTCAAGCCAAAAACAAGATTTGGAAATTATCAAGCAATTCCGGGTGATTTTAATAGTACACGGATCAGATATGAATCTTTAATTTTCCAAATTTATTAAAACGCTAAGCGAACTCGGCGTTCAAACAGCTATATTTTTAACGACCGAGGTTAGTTTAGTGTTGTAACTATGAAATTTCACGATTTATCGATAAAGATTTTGAATCCACTTTTGTTGGATACATGTAGGAGTATTATAAATTATTTTTCATTTCACTTTGTTAATAACGTTAATAAAACCCTACAAAAAGGGTCTAGAAACTTTATGAATTGGTCACAAAAATTAATCGACTTTTCGTCCAAGAAATACTGCTGCACAAGATCAAACACAATATAGTATCTTTTCCTAGTTACGTCCAAATTCCTTGCGGGGTAGACAGAACCAACAGTCATGAAAAGAGAGGCAAGGCAACGATCAGCTGTTTGCCTTATTGATAGAGTTGACATCCAAATAGTAACAGGTTGTTAGCCCATCGCCCACAATAGAAATCCCAAGTTTATAAGCATATTAGACCGGCTTTTATGACATCCATGGGAAAGATATTGATTGGTTCTAATCTTAAGTGTACCAGCAGCTCCACACGGCAAAAAATAAGACGATAAAATCATTCATCCTATTAGACCAATGACACAATAGCACAAAAATGCGCCAATAAATTTTAAATGCAATTGATGTGTGCAATACTGTACAATCAATTCAATATCAATCTATGTACGTGACATCATCCTTTGATTGTCGAATGAACTCGACCTATATTGTCGTTATTCAATTATTTATATTGATAGCAAATTGATACGTTCGTTCAAGCGTTTATTTTTCACTGTTCAGTTGACGATTTCTTTTTAGGAGCAGCCCCGCAGGATAGCACGCGCGACGCTGTTTTTATCGCGCGATAACTATCGGTATTACGCTTATTATTATGACTTATTATCCCAAATAAGGAATCATTTGATTGACTGAACATTTATTTACGTAAAATAAAAAGATTTTTTTTTATGAACGTATTTAGTCAGATATTAATATTTCTTTTATCATTTCCCTGATTGCCTATTGTTTAATATCTTCGAGCATACATTTTTGCATCATCAGCTGTAATATGTTGGAATTCAGTGTCGATAAAAATTTTAAGAGTCCAAAAAAAATGTTAATGTTTCAAATTACACAAATCACGTTTTGTTTTTTTATCGATAAAAACAAACAAAATCATCGACTTTTCCGAATCCCTTTCCGGCGATACGCGATAGGAAATTAAAATTTTCCTCTTCATTTAAAGAAGCGCGCCCGGGGCGCCCCCTTAATGCGGTCTGTATCTGTCCCGGGCCATCGATGTGGTTAATGCATGTCCGTCCTGATGTTTTGAAAGGTTTCCACGGGTTTATTTATTTTGTTTATAAGGAAATTCAGTGAGATGTTGTTGGCTAAATCCGCACTCATGGTTTAATTTATATACATATAGTCACGTCTATATCCCTTGTGAGGTAGACAGAACAGTCTTGTAAAAACTGATTGGCCACTTTCAGCTATTTGACTTTAAGATAGAATTGAGATTCAAATAGTGTCAGGTTGCTAGCCCATCGTCTAAAAAAAGATTCCCAAGTTTATAAGCCTACCCCTTAGTCGCCCTCTACGACATCCATGGGAAAGAGATATACATACAGTCAGGTCTATATCCCTTGCGAGATAGACATAGTTAACGGTCTCGAAAAGATTGAAAGACCATGTTCAATTGTATGACTTCATGATGGAATTGAGATATAGGCTGGTTGCTAGCCTATCGCGTACAAGAGGAACCCCAGGTTCATAAGCCTATCCCTTAGTCGCCTTTTACGATTTCCGTGGAAATCAGTTCGTGTAAAAATTTGACTGAACCAAGCCAGAATTTACTTGGGGTCACGGTCATCAAAGCAGAGTAATACCAATTTATATCTACCTGTGGATGTTGTAGGAGAAGACTACAGTTTAATCTCAAACTTGACTTGAAGGCCTCTATGGCACAGCGGTGCGGTAGTACGTTTTTCTGTGACACCGAAGGTCCCGGGTTCAAATCCCGGCCAGGGCAAGATGAGAAAAAGAACTTTTTCTGATTGGCCTGGGTCTTGGATGTTTATCTATATAAGTACCTATTTATTGTAAAATACAGTATCGTTGAGCTAGTATCTCGTAACACAAGTCTCGAACTTACTTCGAGGCAAACTCAATCTGTGTAATTTATCCCGTATATATTTATATTTATTTATTTATATTGGAGGAAAGACGAGGCAAGATAAATCAAAGACTGTGTAGGTACGGAAAATTATCAAAACAAACATTGGCAAATAGAAAAAAAAAGATCGTAACTTCGTTAGTGTTAATGAAAAATCAATTTTCAAAATGGCGACGCCTCAAGGCGTCATGATTCTAGCCCTCCGGAATTGAAACCATTCGTTGCAAAACATTGTGTATACAGAAATAATTTTATATAAAAATCACTAGATACAACTCGCAGGACAATGATTTGCTTATTAACCTTATGAGTCAGATACTTATAACGTCAAACTTTTTAGAATGAATTACACAGATTAAGTCTGCAGACAGTCATTTATGAAATAAACATACATACATACATAGAATCACGTAAAAAGTAATAGACAGACGTCAAAAGGCTGAAAAGACGCATTCAACTATCCGGCTTTGAATGAAATACATACATAAAATCACGCCTCTTTCCCGGAGAGGTAGGCAGAGACTACCTCTTTCCACTTGCCACGATCTCTGCATATTTCCTTTGCTTCATCCACATTCATAACTCTCTTCATGCAAGCTCGGCGGTTTCGGGTACTTTTGAATGAAATTGTGATTCAAATAGTGACAGGTTACTAGCCCATCGCCCGCAAGAGGAATCCCAAATATCATAAATTGAAATTTATTTATATTTTAAAACCTGACCAATCAGAAAAGGTCCAGTTGAAGGTGCCGTGTGGTTTCCGTCACTTTGGAATAGGGTTGCTTATTTTTTCCCTATGGTTACAATACGTAAAATGTGACTAAGGGAGAGGCTACATAATAAAGGAATTATTCTTGTAGGCGATGGGCTAGCAGTCACTATTTGAATCTCAATTTCATTTTAAGCCTGACAGCTCAACGTGGTCTTTAAGCCTTTTAAGACTGTTAGCGCCGTATTGTGTGTGTGTATGTGTATGTATCGATGTATGTATGTTTGGATGTATGTAGGTATGGATGTTTGTATGTATGCATACATACATACATACATATGGTCACGTTTATATCCCTTGCGGGGCAGACACAGCCAAAAGACTGAATGGAAACGTTCAGCTATTTGGCTTAATGACAGAATTGAGATTCAAATCGCGACAGGTTGCTTACCCATCGCCTAAAAAAAGAATCCCAAGTTTGTAAGCCTATCCCTTAGTCACCCTTTACGACATCCATGGGGAAGAGATGGAGTGGTTCTATTCTTTTTTATATTTGTGCCGGGAACCACACGGCTATGGTAATGGTTGCTATGATGTACATTTATTGTAAATAAATGATTCAAAATGTGAACACATTAAAATGTTTCATTTAACAGGATGTATGTATGTATATATGGATATATGTACCTATGGTTGTATGCATAAATGTATCTATGTAAAACATACTTCACAGAGTTTGCTCTCTGTAGCCTCAACGTTTTTTTACATCCGTTGATTACCCCCCCGATATTTATTTTTAATTAGGAAAAAAGCGGTCTTTTTCTCTCGCTAATTATTTTCAGCTTATCTCCAAGTGATTTATACGGTGCGATGGTATCGAATTTTTTTTATTTTTTTTTTTTCGATTTTTATTTCTCAGAGTTGATTTAATTATAATTTATAGGAGGGTTCTTCATAAAAATTGGAAACAGATACTATGGGAAGATACTTCAGACATTTTTTTATTTTCTTCGTAATTTATTGCTTTGCATTGTCGTGTGGTTTCTGGTAATTTAGAGTAGAACCACTCCATATCTTTTCCATGGATGTCGTAAAACGCGACTAAAGGATAGGCTTGGGATTTCTGTTGTAGGCGATGGGGTAGCAACCTGTCACTATTAAATCCTAATTACTTCATTAAGCCATACAGCTGAACGTGACCTTTCAGTCTTCTCAAGGCTGTTGACTCGGTCTACCCCGCAAGGAATATAGACGTGACTATACGTATGTATGTAATTTCTGTCTGATTTGAGACCGAAATTGGCCACTGGTCTAGTAATAATCGTAGTGATAATCGGTTATCAAATTCATAATTCCATATAGCTTACTAATATTATAAATGTGAATTTATGTCTGTCTGTTACGCTGTCACGGCTAAACCGCTGGACTGATTATGATAAAAAAATTCAAAAACTGCAATTTTTTTCTGTGATTTCCTATGAGAACTTATAAAATGAGAAATTCAATTAAATGCGAACAAAATTGGGAGTAAATACTAGTTGATGCATAGCTAAGAAAAAGTCAATGAAATTACACGGACTTTTATTTCTTTCCATGATTTTTCTGAGCAATATTTTTGTCTTTTGTCTCAGAATTTGTAACAGCTGCAGTTTGGTTTTTTTGGCCGGACATCATTTGACCGACCACGGCGAAAAGGGAGGCAGCCGGAATCATGTTTGTCGCGTCTTCGTAGGGGACGGCTGCTGGAACTAAACATATAAAGTAACATATTATGCATACATATGGTCAGTATATATGCATATCCCTTGCGGGGTAGACGGAGCCACCAGTCTTGAAAAGACTGAATGGCCACGTTTAGCTATTTGGCTTAATGACAGAATTGAGATTCAAATAGTGACAGGTTGCGAGCCCATCGCCTAAAAAAGAATCCCAAGTTTGTTAGCCTATCCCTTAGTCGCCTTTCACGACATCCATGGGAAAGACATGGAGTCGTCCTATTCTTTTTTGTATTGGTGCGGGAACCACACGGTAAGTAGGTATACAATTTTTAGGTGATAGGCTCACTTTTTGACTCTAAATTCCATTTTAAGCCCTACAGCTGAAACGTTGTCTTTATAAGACTTTTGTATGTGATATGGACCTAATTATATACATACATACGTATAATCACGCTTATATCCCTTGCGGGGTAGACAGAGCCAAC
Source organism: Amyelois transitella (assembly GCF_032362555.1). NCBI lineage: Eukaryota > Metazoa > Arthropoda > Insecta > Lepidoptera > Pyralidae > Amyelois > Amyelois transitella. The sequence goes on from NC_083525.1 coordinate 1,367,035, forward strand.
AGTCTTGAAAGACTGAATGGGCACGTTCAGCTATTTGGCTTAATGATAGAATTGAGATTCAACTAGTGACAGGTTGCTGGCCCATCGCCTAAAAAAGAATCCCAAGTTTGTAAGCCTATCCCTTAGTCGCCTTTTACGACATCCATGGGAAAGAGATGGAGTGGTCCTATTCTTTTTTGTATTTATGCCGGGAACCACACAGCATATTACGGCGTGATTTACTAAGTAGGTATTTATATATTTATCTTACTGATGATTTGTCTATTTGGTCCAGGTGGACGAGGACTGAACGCTCCAGACCTTAGGTGGGTTGACTGCCATAATCCTTGCCCTGGTGCTTGCGGTCCTGGGGACAAAGCAATTGGGACTTCATGAAAGAAGAGACGCCGTGTGGTTCCAGCACTTAGAATATAATCGCTCCATATCTTTGCCGTGGATGTCATAAATGGCGAGTAAGAGACTTAAGGTTTCTCTTGTAGGCAATGTACTAGACAGATATACAAGACTGTTGGCTCTGTAACGACATCGTTTGATAAGATGTGGATAAGTTCTATTCTTAATTGCTAGGAACCACACGGTATAAAAACCAAAATCTAATCATAAAACGCACCCGCGCTCCTCTTCAGAGAGATAAGTACATAGATACATACATACAATCACGTCTATATCCCTTGTGGGGTCTGTCTACCCCGCTAACAGTCTTGTAAAGACTAATAAGCCACGTTCAACTTTTTGGCTTGACGATAGAATAGAGATTCAAATAGTGACAGGTTGCTAGCCCATCGTCTATGAGAAGAATCCCAAGTTTATAAGCCTATCGCTTAGTCGCTTTTTACGACATCCATGGGAAAGAGAAGGAGGGATCTTATTCTTCTTTTTTATCGGTGCCGGGAACCACACGGCACGGAGGTATTAAACTGCACTTAAATAATCATTTGATAATGTAATCAGGAAGCTGATTACATTATCATATTCTAGCTATTATAAAACAAAGGCCTTTCTTTTTGTTACAAGTACATATATAATATATAAGCCAAAGTTTGGGATTCCCCTCAATTTCTTTCCCAAGTATATTAATTTCAATTTTATCATACTATTGTGTAGATAATCTAATGTAGATAAAAAAAAGCAATATTATCGTAAATCTTTTATCAATAGATTTGTTTGTTATTAATTTATACATTAAAATAATATTGAGCTACTATTAATCACTGTTAAAGAAAATATACATACGTACATATAGTCACGTCTATTTTCCTAGCGGTGTAGATAGAGCCAAGAGTCTTGAAAATACTAATAGGCCACGTTCAGCTGTTTGGCTTACTGATAGAATTGAGATTCATATAATATGACAGATTGTTAGCCCGTCTCGTCGCCTAAAAGTTGAAATAATGTCTGAATGTATGTCACTCTTTCACGCAAGAACTACTGCACGGATTTTTTTTATACTTTTCAACAATATAGCTTAGACATTGGAATAAATTCTAATTAAGTTAAAATTTAAAAATATTTGAAAAGGACTAAGTCGCGGACTATAGCTAGTCTAGATTCAATCATTAATCGTTTGAAAAAAAAATTAATCTTACTTCGGTCCATTTTGCGAAAACACTTTCCTTTGTCAACTAACTGATTTTTAAATTTTCTCAAAAACGTATCTATTAAATTTCAATACAAACACTGTTACTTCGTGAATATTCAGACACGAATAAAATACCTTTATCAAAATTTGCTTTATTATTGGCAACGCGGTATTTATTTTTGTTAGTGCAGTGTTGAAAGATAAGGATACTTGGAAAAAGGGGGAATCACTGATAGGTTATTTTTAATATTATTATTTTATTTATTGTAGTGCCGTGTGGTTTCCGGCACTAATACAAAAAAGACCCCTCCATCTCTTTCCCATGGATGTCGTAAAAGGCGACTAAGGGATAGGCTTACAAACTTGGGATTCTTTTTTAGGCGATGGGCTAGCAACCTGTCACTATTTGAATCTCAATTCTATCATTAAGCCAAATAGCTGAACGTAGCCATTCAGTCTCAGTTTTCAAGACTGATGGCTCTGTCTACCTCGCAAGGGATATAGACGTGAGCATATGAATGTTTGTATGTTGTAGCAATAAGTTTGTTTGTCTCTAGTGTTTAACATTTATCTTTAGTTTCTGGTTTTTTTTTGATGTCTCAAATGTCACTGATATTTTTTATTAGGTCATTAATTAAAAGAACCCATTTCTACATACGTAGTCACGTCTATATCCCTTGCGGGGCAGACAAAGCCGAAGGCCACGTTCAGCTGTATGGCTTAATGATAGAATTGAGATTCATTTAGTGACAGGTTGCTAGCATAGTCGCCTTTTACGATATACATGGGAAAGATGGAGTGGTTCTATTCTGTGCCGTGTGGTTCCCAGCACCAATAAATAAAAGAAAAGGACAACTCCGTCTCATTCTCATGGATGCCGTAGAAGGTGACTAAGGGATAGGTTTAAAAACTTCGAATTTTCCTTCTAGATGATGGCCTAGCAACTATCTAGCCTATCAGTCTTATCAAGACTGTTGGCTCTGTCTACCCCGCAAGGGATATAGACGTATATATATCAATTTAACACATGTTGGTCCCATATCCAATAATTAAAACGCCAAACAAAATACCTAGTGACTTCACATGCAGTCAAATTCACACTATTCCAATGTGAAAATTAATTAAATACTGCCTAGTCAAAGATCTATGGTTTTTGGAAGTGGTACATCTATACTTATATAATAAAGCTGAAGAGTTTGTTTGTTGGTTTGTTTGAACGCGCTAATCTCAGGAAATACTGGTTCGAATTGAAAAATTATTTTTGCGTTGAATAGACCATTTATCGAGAAAGGCTTTAGGCTATATATAATATAACGCTGCAACTATTAGCAGCGAAGAAATAATGGAAAATGTGAAAAAAAAACGGGGAAAATTATTCCTCCTTGAGGGCTTCAATGATGCCCAAATTAACTATTCCATGCGGACGAAGTCGCGGGCACGGCTAATCATTAATAATTATTTGAATCTCAATTCTATCGTTAAGCCAAACAGCCAATTTCCTGACGATATTTTCCTCCCGTGCCATGTGATTTCTGGCACTATAAAAAAGAATCTTTCCCGTGGATGTGGTAGAAGGCGACTAAGGAATAAGCTTAACTTAAACTTGGGACTCCTCTTGTAGGCGATAGGTTTAATACTTGTCAGTATTTGAATCTCGGTTTCATCATTAAGTCATACAGCTGAACGTGGCCTGCCAGTATTCTCAAGACTGTTGGCTCTGTCTACCCCGCAAGGGATATAGACGTGTTAATATGTATGTTTAGTTAGATCATTAAACCATACAGCTGAATGTGGAATTTCAGTTTTTTTCGAAACTGTTAGCTCTACCTAGAAAAGTTGATAAGATCTCTATTTTCGGCAGCATCTTCATTGGCCTCGGTGGCGCAGTAGGCAGCGCGTAAGTCTCATAATCTTAAGGTCGTGAGTTCGATCCTCACCCGGGGCATATTTTTGGTCAATATGCTTTGGATACGATATATTTTTTTGAAATGTAAAAATTTTTATTACATAAATAATAACGTTATTCATATTGACTAAACGATATGTTCCATAATAATGAATAAAATATTTTGATTTCTTGATTTTGTTTTTTAAAATAACATAATCAAGTCTATTTCCCTTGCGGGTAGACAGAGCTAACAGTCATCAAAAGACTGAAAGGCCGAGTTCAGCTGTTTGGCTTAATAATAGAATTGAGATTCAAATAGAGACAGGTTGCTAGCCTATCGCCTAAAAAAGTATCCCAAGTATATAAGCCTATCCCTTAGTCGCCTTTCACAACATCCATGGGAAGTTTTTTTATTATTACCTCGAGCCATAACTAAGACTTATCATCACGACTTTGTCTGCGGGGCGCAAATGCAATAAGTCGATGGATTAATTAATACAATTATTAATATAAATTATTCTAATAAGCTGCCCCGCTGACGTAAGAATTTATTGTTATTATCCAATATTAATATCTTATGACAAAAGGCATTGAATATAGTGACAGATTTACAGGTCCATTAAGAAGGTAAAATTTACATTTAGCATGTTATACAATGTTAATAAATATTAAATATAAATTGTATTTATAAAAAATAATACATTTTTATTTTTGCAATTTATCATACGTGATTATAAGTTTTAAATGTCAGTTCCTAAGCTAGTAACAATCAAAACGTCAGTTCTAAATTCAAATAGAGTTTATAAATGGAAATAATCTTTGTTCTCTTCCAGTAAATAGTGCCGGTATTTGTATATAATGGCCTATTCATCATTAAAAATATACATTAATTCTTAATTCAAAACCACAAAGCTCTTAATTTTTTTAGGTTTTCGTGAATATTAATCATTGTGGCCAGTAAATTTATTTTTTTAATTATCAGTTCTTAATTCAAATAGCCAATTCTTAGTTCAAATATAAATTCTGAAGTCAAAATAAATAAATAAATTTTCTAATAAATATCATAAGTATTTTTAAAGGGTAGACAGTGATCAGTGAATTGATAAAAATAAATCATTTATCTACTTTACTTTCTTAGAACTTTTTCATGCTCTTTATATAGCACACGCAAATTATATATTTTAATTACAAATTATTAATTCCAATATTCAATTCTAAATTCAAACAGTCAATTACTCAAGTTCAAATATTTTTCAATTAATTGAAAATCAATTCTAAATTTAAAATCAATTTATGTTCCCTTCTAGTAAACATCATCGGTACTTGTATAGGGTAGACAGTGTGCCATAAATTGAGCGGGCCTGTCAATTGCACGCGCCCGCCAATAGTTGCGGTCAGTGTTGCAAACGGTTGCTTTTTGGCCTTTTGTTTATTTCTGTTTCGTTTTAAATGTTTATTTAATTATTAATAGAGGCCGCCCGGGACTTCATCCGCGTGGAATAATTCCCGCGGGGACTACGGGATAAAAAGTAGCCTATTTGTTATTCTGGATCTTCAGCTACCTACATAGCAAATTTCATCTAAATCGGTTCAGTAGTTTTTGCGTGAAAGAGTAACAAACATCCATACTGGCATACACAAAAACTTTCGCAATTATAATATTAGTAGGATTGTGGTAACGTACTGGATGCAGCAATGATCAGAATTGCTGTAAGAAAAATATTACATACATATAATCACGTCTATATCCCTTGCGGGGTAGACAGAGCCAACAGTCTTGAAAATACTGATAGGCCACGTTCAGCTGTTTGACTTTATGATGGAACTAGAGGCCGCCCGCGACTTTGTCCGCATGGAAACCCTATCAATCCCGCGGGAACTCTGGGATAAAAAGTAGCCTATGTGTTATTCTGGGTCTTCAGCTACCTACATACCAAATTTCATGGTAATCGGTTCAGTAGTTTTTGCGTGAAAGAGTAACAAACATCCATACATCCATACAAACTTTCGCCTTTATAATAGTAGTAGGATTAATATTCAAATAGTGACAGGTTGCTAGCCCATCGCCTAAATCAATATGAAGTTTATAAGTCTATCCCTTAGTCGCCTTTAACGACATCCATTGGAACGAGATGGAGTGGTCCTATTCGTTTTTTTATTGGTGCCGGGAACCACACGGCACAAAATATTTCCTGTCCCTTTATTTCCATTGAGTTTAAGGAAGGAACGTTCATTGAGGAAAGAGTTTCTAGCCCATCGTATAGAAGATACTCCCTTAATCGCCTTTTACGGCATCTGTTGGAAAAATATAGAGTGGTCCTATTCCAAAGTAAATTTACAATCAATGCCATGGAATGAGAAATTGTTTTTTTTTTTTTAATTTACAGGGTAGCGTAACCGGGCAAAAACAATAAAATTCAATGCAGAATCCCAATTCATAGTAATTGTTCTCACAACAATTACTATGTCACCAAATTGTTAAGACGTTGTGAGTCAACCAATAAAATTGTATGGAAATAATTCGATTGATGCCAATTCTCCTATGGGAACATTTGGTGGGGTCAGGGACCGTTTTAAATGAATTTGGACTTAATACAAACGTTAGAAATCCCACCTCGTACCAATTACTCTTTTCAACGTACATTAGTTGAATACTAACCGATGCTCTTACGGTGAGGGAAAACATCGTGATAAAACCTGCACATTCAGGCAACTGGATGTGCAACCATGGATCCGATACGGGTTAGGTTTACCTGCAAAGGTTTCGGAAGTCAGGTGGGAGTCGCTTCGTGTAAAAACCTGACTCACCCTATCCAGGATCCATGGCCAAAGGCATACCCTCCCCCTATCCAGAAAGGTGAGGATGCAACCGGGACTAAAGCCAGGAGGAAGAAGACAACTCTAGAAATTTAAATCGCAAAATGTATCTAGGTGCCGAACTTGCATGAAGAGTGTTATGAATGTGGATGAAGCGAAGGAAGTATGCAGAGATCGTGGCAAGTGGAAAGAAGTAGTCTCTGCCTACCCCTCCGGGAAAGAGGCGTGGTTTTATGTATGAATGTATCTGGCATCCTGGTGTAATGCCTAGGATCACATGATGCCCTCTAAACGGGCCGAGGGTCTATTGGGTCGTGTCAGAATAAAAAAGAATTTCGGCTGTTCAAGATGTATGTCTTCGTCTTGTCTTGGTGTCGATTGTCCTTTTTTTCATAAGTCTGTCAGTCAGTTTTGGTCATCTAAAAACTTAAGTCAAAGAGTCTCCAAACATGAAGGCTGAACGGCCGCTACACCCTCAAAATGACAAGAAGGGCGCACGGAGGCGTTTTAGTGGGTTAGCTGGTGCATTACGTGCCAGGAGTCCTACACTCTCCCTGGTTATCCGGGGGGTGGTCCGTAAAAAGGATTTTCCATTTTACCAAAAAAAAGGGGGATGAGTTAAAAGCAAACCGCTGAACGTGGCTTGTCAGTCTCTTCAGGACTGCTGGCTCTGTCCACCCCGCAAGCGATATAGACGTGTCTATATGTATGTATGTCAGATCACGCAGCTTGAAATCATAGTTTAAAATCATAAATTCTGTCGATAAAAGCAAACGGAATCATAAAGTCCAAGCTAAATCAAGCCTGACACGTACTGACCTCGTGCATTTTCTATTATTAAAACCATTTATTAGCCCATCATGATGACCATATCAGCTCGTGATCTGGCGACGTATCGACTTCTAAATATAGCAATGACTTTCTATATAGTGATGGGCAGTTATCGATGAAAAACGATGTAAAATAAATTAAAAAATAATAAAAATAAAATTCTATCGTTAAGCCAAATAGCTGAACGTGGCCATTCAGTCTTTTCAAGACTATTGGCTCTGTTTACCCCGCAAGGGATATAGACGTGACCATGTATGTATGTATGAAAAAAAACTTCTCGTCATATGTATGTAGGTACTTTAAAAGGATGGCAAAGTCATTATCGATAATATACAGTGAAAATGTGCCGTGTGGTTCCCGGTACCAATATAAAAAAGAATAGGAGCACTCCATCAGTTTCTTATGGATGTCGTAAAAGGTGTCTTAACGAAAGTGTTATCAACTTGAGATTATTTTTTAACCTGTAACTTTCTATGAATCTAAATTCTATCAGTTAGCCAAACAGCTGAACTGGGCCTATCAGTGTAGTATTTTCAAGACTGCTAGCTCTGTCTACCGTGAAAGGGATATAGACGTGATTTTATGTATGTAGTACAAATTTATCGTTTATAACATAAAGTATCGATAGCTATGAAGCACATCCCTACCCTTCAATGATACAATCGATGTCTTGGAGGCGTAGGTTAAACTGTGAATGAATGAAGATCAATCTGGCCTGCCTTTAGTAAGGTATGACTTCATCTTTTTAACCCCCATTCTTAAAAAGGAAGAGTGTTATTAAGTTTTGAATTATCGGAAGCATTTATTCAACTTACCTATAAGTGAATGTATTTCAATTCTATCTTTGAGTCATACATCTAAGCGGGGCTTTTTAAGACAACTGGCTCTGTCAACCCCGTCTGAGATAAAGACATGATGTTTGTATGCAACTCTTAATTTCAAAATTGATAATATATTATACAACAGATTGGATTCTTTATTTGGACTAATCCCGTTTACCTGATGGTACCCTCAGATTCGACTTCACCGATAGCTCTGTTCTAAAGTTATCTACATACATACACATATTCACGTCTATATCCCATGCGGGGTAGACAGAGCCAATGGTCTTAAATAGACTGATTCGCCACGTTCAGCTGCTTTTTATTTTTATTTGTTTCACTTAAAGTTTGTTTTTATTTGAGTAAAATGGATTTTTCTTTAGCTTCCTGCTTTGTGTGCTATTTGATGCATCTTCACACGTTCAGCTGTTTGGCTTAATGATAGAATTGAGATTCAAATATTGACAGGTTGCTACCCTGTCGCTTATATGAAGAATCCCCAGTGTATAAGCCTATCCCTTAGTCGCCTTTTACGATATCCAAGGAAAAGTGATGGTACGTGGTCCTATTGTTTGGTGCCGAAAACCACACGCCAACAACCTACTAAAAACATTTTTTAAAAACCCAAAAATCTCCGAAGAACGTAAATTATTAGCAAAGTTGCCAACTTAACAAACCTTATCTCCTTTCAATATATTATTTCCTCATTCTCATTGTCTCGCCGAAGATACCAACATTTTAATTTAAATTAAAACTTATAGATTTATGGTCCCGCCCACCCTTTTAATTACTAAGTTTGTTTTGGATTGGAAAAGTCTGTGAAATATCGGCCATTTTTAATCTTAAATCTCCGGTGGATATTAATTATATATTTTGGTTAACTTCTTTGGTTTTGGCGTTTTGATTTTTTATTTGCATCACAAAAATTTACTTAATTTCATACTGGTCTGGGAGCAAACGAAAAACATAGAATGTGCCAGCTGCTCTTCTTCCCGTGCAGATCGTAAAAGTCGATTAAGGGATAAAGCATCGTATAACCGATGCCGTGTGGTTCCCGGCACCAATACAAAAAAGAATAGGACGACTCCATCTTTTCCCCATAGATGTCGTAAAATGCGACTAAGGGATAGGTTTACAAACTTGGGATTCTTTTTTAGGCGATGGGCTAGCAACCTGTCACTATTTGAACCTCAATTCTATCATTAAGCCAAATAGCTGAACGTGACCATTCAGTCTTTTCAAGACTATTGGCTCTGTCTACCCCGCAAGGAATATAGACGTGACTATATTTATGTATGTAACCGCTGAAACTATTCGTATTCTATTTATCTTGCTCTGCGCCAACGCCAATCTCCTGTTTGGTTTCCTTCCACCCAAAGGTTGACTGGAAGAGATTGCATTAGCGATAAGTCCGCCTTTGTACCATCTCTGTCTGTTTTGTATATTTTACTCTTATGGTGCAATCAAGAGTTTTATCTATCTATCTGGTTTTCCATTTGGTTACGGAGGTCAGACGGCAGTCGCCTCGTATTATTATTCAACAACTGTAACTTTGTACCTATATTTGACAAATAAATTCATTGATTGATTGATTGAGTGTAAGAACAAGTAACCTTGTTAAATTGCCTAGAATAGGATAGAAGTAGAGGACCCCGGGCTCTGCAACAGGGCGCTGTTTATGTAACCAGAAAATGCTGCAGTGCACTTTGTTACCGCTTCTTCTGCACTGACATGACGCCTTGAAAGCGGCATTAAACTTAGTTTTAAGTAATTTATTTGACGTCAACCAATGTCGTTAAACCATACGTTTTGACAATTAAGTATTAAGCGATACGAAGTATCCTATAATAATGAATAAAAATTTTGAATTTTACCTACGCTTGGACGAAGAAGATTTTACTAATAGGATTTGACGCAATGGTTGACAATAAGTATTAACTATCTATAACTTTTAGGGTTGTGTCAACTCATATATTGTGCTATAATTATTATTATTTTATGCCTATCGTGCATATTATAAAATTTGTAAAATGTGCAATAGGTAGACGCTTAAAAAATAAATAAGTATGTACTTAAGTATTGTTTTTGGTCTCATTGTCTACGGTAACCGCTTACCAAATGAAATAGATAATAGACATAAAATAATAATATGTAGATATAGATAATAAAAATAATAATTAGTTTCTAATGATACTATATTAAAATCTAACAAACAAGAATTACTTAAAATTATATTTTATCATTTAAATAGCTAACAAATTGACTTATATTTTTAAATAAAATCAATTGAAAATGATCACGACATCTAGTAGGAAGATGGTGAACCAGTTAATTTAAAATTGATTAATCTTGAAAGTTTCAAGAAAAACCGCTAGATGGCGGTACGAAATTTTTTTATATGAGCAGAAACATTGTAAAAAATTCAGTTTTTTTTACATTTTACACATAAAATAATTATAAAAATGCCTTTTTAATGAACAGAAGATAAAAAGGTAATCATATTACTAACGCCATCTATGAAAAAAAGGTGATAAGATTCCTCACAAACTTCGATCATCGCTCGATCGAAGTTTGTAGTTGACAGCAGTGCTTTGCTTGTCATTGGCAAAATTTCTTCACAGATGTCGCTAGTAATAATATTATTACTATTATGTGTATAATATTTTTGTAGTTTTTTATTTTAATTAAAATAGTATACGAAGTAAATGGAAAGATTCAAGTACATCTTTTGTGTGGACGGATATTAGATTCAGAAATGACTGGTTGGTAGCTGATCGCCTTTCGGTTAACATTCGTACTAATGTAGGTATGTAATAAAGAAAAGAGCCTTAAATGACATATAATCACGTCCATATCCCTTGTGGGGCAGACAGAGCCAACAGTCTTGAAAATATTGATAGGCCACGTTCAACTGTTTGGCTTACTGATAGAATTGAGATTCATACTATAAAATGGCAGGTTGCTAACCCGTCGCCTAAAAGAACAATCCCAAGTTAATAAGCCTATCCCTTAGTCGCCTTTTATGACATTTATGGGAAGGGGATGGACTGGTCCTATTATTTTTTCTATTGGTTCCGGAAACCACACGGAACATACTTATACAATTATTATAAATACACAAAATCATGCTTTTTTCCCAGAAAGAGTCTAACATCTTACACTTCATACACATTCATAACTTCATGCAAATTTTTCAGTTAAGGGTTAGTTAGTAGGTACTTTACAAAATACTTGAGCCAAAAATAAAAAAAAAATATTTTAATCGGAAACTATACCTTAGTTAAATTAACGCTCAAGCCAATGAAACACAATGTAATAATGCAATGCAACTAGCAACCAAGGTCAAGTTCTGGGAATAACAATTATGCATTCTTTGCGTACCTACGTGACTAAAAATTAAAAATATATTCATTCTTAAATTATTAAGAGATCAGATTTGATTTCAAAGAATTATATTCACAACTAGAGGCCGCCCGCGACTTCGTCCGCATGGAAACCCTATCAATCCCGCGGGAACTCTGGGATAAAAAGTAGCCTATGTGTTATTCTGGGTCTTCAGCTACCTACATACCAAATTTCATGGTAATCGGTTCAGTAGTTTTTGCGTGAAAGAGTAACAAACATCCATACAAACTTTCGCCTTTATAATAGTAGTAGGATAAACTGAAACTTACCGAACTAGGCTGAACCAAAATATTACTTCAGATGATGATGACTATGATTTAGATTTATATTTGTATATTGACGTCCGATGAAAATGCTGCAGTGCAGTTTGTTCCACCGCTTCTTCAACATTATGCACTTTGGAAGCGGTAGTAGGTAGTTATAATTTTAGATTTAAGTGATGTGACGTCAATAAGTGATACCTTGTATCCAATTTTGAAAATTAATCTATTCTATTCTAATACCTATGTAAATATATCTAATATCCTTTTATAAAGTAAAGTCACCCAATTTCTCTATATGTACATATGTATGCATTAAGTCGGAAAATTGTGGACGGATTAAGTTTATATCTATAATTCACACGCCCGCGCGAAGACGGGGAGAGTCACTAGTTGTTAAAAAATTAATTAAAAAATAATAATTTGTAGGACAATCAGACTAAGTTGGTTTTTCATCATGCCGCTGCCGAATTCGAACCCGGGACCTCCGATGTCACAGACAACCGCAGAGATATGAAAAAAAAAAACAACTAAAAGGTGGTTGAAATAAAATCATTGAAGATAAGACTAAATGCATTTTATTCGATAAATCAAAACACTCGTTCTAAAATTATCCAATTTGACATTATATTTAGACTTGCAAACAAACATTTATTTACAAAAATATAAGAGTACCTATTCACACAATACAAATTTTCAGGGCATATATATCGTATAATCTAACTAAAGTACAGTGAAAAGCATGTCAACCTACAAAAATTACTGCATATTCACTTCGATCATCTCATGAAGTCTCATGCAGCGCAACTTGATATGCCGTTGACTGTACTATAGTCAAATGTAAAAACGTTTGAAAAAAATGTATACCTACTCGTTAATAAAAATTACAATTTTCATACAAAGTTTATGCATTAACAGTTTTTAATTGTCGCTCTATATTTCATTGATACCTAATAATACCTAATTTGATAAAATTTCACAAAAACATAGACTGGCGTAAAGTTATTGTTATTGGTAACTTATTTTATCGATAAAAAATTAATCCATTTTATATTCAAAATGACTGTAACACTTGAGAAATGACCTTAATAAGAATCTTACCTAACTAAGGTCGCCGTATTTAAACTATAAAAAAAGTATAGAAAAATGTTCTAGTGTATTTAAAGTAAAGATATTTTTGTTTTCCTACTATATTTATATCCGACAATGATTAAAACGGCGGCCAACAGTCTAATTTATCAATATTATTAACACAAATCCCTCTTATCATTACAAATCTGTAGATAAATGAATTAAAGGTAAACTGATAAGAAATGATAAGCTGAAATAGGTATATTTTTTACTAGCTGTGCCCGCAACTTCGTCCGCGTGGAACAGTTATTTTGGGCATCATTGAAGCCCTCAAGGATGAATAATTGACGCCGTTTTTTTTCTACATTATTTCTTTACTCCTAATAGTTGCAGCGTGATGTTATATAGCCAAAAGCCTTCCTCGATAAATGGTCTATTTAACACAAAAATAATTTTTCCATTCGAACCAGTATTTCCTGAGATTAGCGCGTTCAAACAAACAAACTCTTCAGCTTTATAATATTAGTAGATATAGATGAAACCGGTCACATCAACATACGCAAGTAATTATTATAATTACAGATAGCGTTTATCGAGATTCGTGGAAATGTGACAGTTTTGACGATACGTTTATCTTTGTTAACACATGACGACGTCTGTACCCCTACGGGACAGACAGAGTAATTAGTCATAACACTCAAAAAGCCGGCAAACGGATTACTTAATGATGACTAAGAAGAATGTGATTGAGAAATAGTGTCAGGTCAGTTTTTTCATTTCCTTTCATATTTTTTTTCTCTTATCCAACTTATACAAAATATCATGGATATCTTTCTAAATTACTGGACCGATTTTAATAAATTTTTCATGTATCTATAGTTTGGTCTTTATAGCTAATATATATGGGATAGTTTCAATCTCAAAAAATATATTAAGTCTATATTTACTCTAGTCTTCTATGTTTGTCTATGATTTTGTAATCTCTATTCATAACCATGCTGTGAAAATATTATGTATATTTTTTTACAGTTTGTTCCTGCCTTATCACTTTTAATAATGTCTTAATATTAAACAGTGGTCATTATCTATATAGACTTTACCATATAAATGCATTGATTACTTAAATTTGAATTAATTACCTATTTTGGGAAAGGCTTGCATGTCCACATGTATTCACAAATTTAGGAGTCATAGTGGACCATACTTTCTTAAAAAATTATTATAAATGCGTTTTATTTTCACTCACGATATTGCTTGGAATTATTATTATTTTGTTTCAATAAATGTATATGGACAAGTTACTTCTTTCCAAATTTTCTCAAAAAGTTAGACTGATTATTTCCTTACAAATATAGGACCCAAGAAAACTTTATCTACTTAGATATTTACAATATTAAACAGGAGATAACTTCGATTTACTGAAAAAAATTAAATTTATGAATTTACTTTTTGTCACACTAGTCTATTGATATGATAAATCAATGTCATTCAGAGAAAAATAAGGGAAATTGAATAAAATTAGGATCTTACAAATTAACTAATCTCAACCTACACATAATATCAAAGTTTTGTGAATTAAAAAACTAACGATACTAATTTCCTAACCATTGTTTGAGCGCCACAGACGCATCTGTCAAAAACTTGAAAATGGCCGAAAAAAAAAACGAAACTTTTTTCAGAAAACCTATCTTTCATTCACGCTAAAAAAAAAATTAGAAAACACCACGTTCGTTGCGTTCGAAATTTAAAAATGTTACTTAAAATAAAAAAAAAAATAACCTACAAATTTCATCGTTCACAAAACATCACGCATATTTTCCATTGTAGCTGTTCTGACGACCCCACGTGTTAGTGGAGTTTGGTCGGGAAGTTGTGAAGCTGGAAGTCACTCCTGATGGCGAGTGGGGAGGGGTCAGCGGCATCAGGTTTGTGGCCGGGTGGTACACCTTCGCCGACATACTCATGCCACCTGGAAGTGAAAAGAGAAGTTATTAAAATTCATTCATTCATATAGTCACGACTATATCCCTTGTGGGGTAGCAGAGCCAGCAGTCTTGAAAGACTGATAGGCCACGTTCAGCTGTTAGGCTAAATGATAGAATTGAGATTCAAATAGTGACAGGATGCTAGCCCATCGCCTAAAAGATGAATCCCAAGTTTACAAGCCTATCCATTAGTCCATTAGAAAGAGATGGATTGATCCTATTCTTATTTATATTGGTGCCGCGAACCACAGGGAAATTAAAATTCAAAATAACAGAATTCCATATATTGGTCAGTATGTATGCTTGGATATCCACTTGCTACAATCCTTACAGACCTCTCCCGCTTCATTCACACTCATTACTCTTACATTAGACGATTAAGGGTACCCCTAACATCTCCCTTATTTAAGACATTCAAAATTTGATAAGATGGATAGATAGATAGATAAAACTCTTTATTGCACTATAAGAGTAAAACATACAAAACAGCACAAAACAGACAGAGATGGTACAAAGGCGGATTTATCGCTAATGCAATCTCTTCCAGTCAACCTTTGGGTGGAAGGAAATCAAACAGGAGATTGGCGTTGGCGCAGAGCAAGATAAATAAATGTTTAAACATAATAAAATGCATATAGAATATATATACCTATATACAATACATACAAATACACAAAAATACGCATAAATACATAAATTTGGTCCTTGAAAGTTCTACTAAGCCGGCCCTGCCCCACTTTTACAGTCAGCTCTGCCATACTCGAAGTCATCATAAGCAAAAAAAAATTACATAGCAAAATTGAATAATAACTTTGATACGTGATATGACATCCAATTTATGTAGGTACTAATACCAACTTTATTACGTGATATTTTCTTTTTAACATTTTAAACAAAACCTACGTTTATAGGTACGTGTTTTTTTCAATCAATAAAAATGGATTTATACGTGTTTTGTATATTTTAAAGAAACACAAAAGTTATTTGCAATGGTCATCAATAATATTAAGAACACTTCATGCTCTCAATTGCCTGAATGTGCAAATTACCTCACGATGTTTTCACTCTTTGCCGTGTGGTTTCCGGAACTTTAGAATAGAAACCACTCCATATCTTTCCCATGGATGTCGTAAATGGCGACTAAGGGGATAGGCTTATAATAAACTTGGGATTCCTCTTGTAGGCGATAAGCTAGTAGGTAACTTGAACTAAACGATACAATATTTTATATTAAAAACATTTATAGATAAACCGTTCAAGACCCATGCGAATTAGATTAAGTTCGATTCTCATCTCTTGATTTGAATCCGGGACCTATGTGTCACAGACAAGCCGCACTTTCCCGCTGCGCCACAGAGGCCGTCAAAGAAGAAAACAGTTTAAAACCTTGTGATACGATCCATATCTTTCCCATGGATGTCGTAAAAGGCGACTAAGGGGATAGGCTTATAATAAACTTGGGATTCCTCTTGTAGGCGATAAGCTAGTAGGTAACTTGAACTAAACGATACAATATTTTATATTAAAAACATTTATAGATAAACCGTTCAAGACCCATGCGAATTAGATTAAGTTCGATTCTCATCTCTTGATTTGAATCCGGGACCTCCGGTGTCAGACAAGCGCACTACCGTTGCGCCACAGAGGCCGTCAAAGAAGAAAACAGTTCGAAACTTGTGTTACGAGATACTTACTCAACGATACTATATTTTACAACAAATACATATATAGTTAAACACATTAAACAGTCAAGACCCATGGGAATTAGAAAAAGTACATTCCTCATCACACTCTGGCCGGGATTCGAACCCGGGACCTCAGGTGTCAAAGACAAGCGCACTACCGCTGCGCCACAGAGGCCTTCAGTGAGACCGACGTAAAGTAAGTACACTTACTGGTGCCGTTGCTAAAAGACCGACTGTACTGATTCTTGCTGCATGCTGTGTCTCTGGTCGGAGGCATTTTTGATCTGTAATGATCTGCAACAAGGAAAATAAGATTGGTTATATACTCGGAAACATAATAACAGTAAAAGATCTCCGTGTGGTTCTCGGCACTAATAGAAAAAACTCAACTCAATCTCTTTCCCATGGATGTCGTAAAAGGCGACTAAGGTATAGGTTTTTTTAGCTAGGTCCCATGTCTAGGAAAATTCGTGACGTGAATAATTACTGAGTAGGTACCTACCTAATCCAAGTTTGGAACAGTAAAATATCAAAGCAGTCAGTCAGTTTTCAAGTCGAAGTTAGGTAAGGTTCGATTTAATTTTTTGTCTTTATCTATTTTTATGGTCTTTCTAACGTCCACCGAGCACCGCTCGGTCAACCAGCTGGTGGGCCTTATTCGTGAGAAATGGCACCCTTCAATATTATTTATAAGAAAACCAACCCTAAGACGTGGCCATTAATAATGAGGGAATCAACTTTATCTCATACCGAAGCATTGGAAGATATCCAACTCTGATTACACAATAAGGGACTTTACACAATGATAAACATACACAATCTATCTATAATTAATATTATGAAGATAAACGATTTGTGTCTTTGCATACATTAAACACATAGTTACATCTATATCCCTTGCGGGATATATAGAGCCAGCAGTCTTGAAAAGACTGATTGGCCACGTTCAGCTGTTTGGCTAAGTTTTGCTAGCTAACAACCTGTCACTATTTGAATCTCAATTCTATCATTAAGCATAAGTAAGTGATCCAAAATCCAAAACTATTTTAATAGGTACAGATTCTCATAACTTTATCTCTCTCACTCATAACTCACTATCACTCACTCTAACTCATAATGGATTGAGAAAACCTTAATAGATGATAGGTTTATTTTCATATTACTAGATTTTATCATAATTGTCACATCATTAACAAGCTATGTGGTCCCCGGCACCATAAGAAAAAATAATAGGACCATTCCATCTTTTTCCCATGGATGTCGTAAAAGGCGATTAAGGGATATGCTTATAAACTTGGGATTCTTATTTTAGGCGACAGGCTAGCAAACTACCACTATTTGAATCTCAATTCTAGCATAAAGCCAAACAGCTGGACGCGGCCTATCGGTCTCTTCAAGACTGTTGGCTCTGTCTACCCCGCAAGGGATAAAGACGTGATTGTATGTATGTATGTATTAACAAAATTTCATATAATTCAACAATTTTCATAACCTTAAAAAATTCTAACGACGTAGAAGTATATTATAACCACGTACAAGGGTGGTTACACCCTAATAGCAATTTTTTCCTTCACCGATTGTCTTAATACCAAGTTATAACGATAATTACGGCGATACAGTATTGATGACGTGAATCCGAAACGAGAGGACGTAAGAGACGAGTAAACATTAAAAAATCAACTCTATCATGTTTGAGAGAAGGTTTAAAATCATTTGAAATTGACAACTAATAAAGTTAAGTTCGATACTTTCACACAATGTTATCATATTTTTCCTTTTAAAACTCTTAAAAGCTTACACAACCAAATTCGCTTCGGTTATTTTGAATCTTGAATTGCGAGTGTCAAAGTTGAATGTTGCTTGTGTAGATTTTCGAGTTATAACATTTCAATGTTTGAACGATAATGTCTGCACAGATTTTGTTGGAAAAGAAAAAGGCTGGTATACAAAGGGATATTTGTAAAATTGATTATGTTTGGCGTCTTTTGATATCAGGCTGAAAGTGACTGAATGTTAGCGATCGACTACAATTTAATTCTTTAGGAAAGGGATTTTCTTCAGCCTTTTGATTTCTCTTTGGCGATTAAATATGCCTCAGTAGACATAGGGATTGGCTTTTTGTTTATGATTTTGGATTATTAGTAGATGAAAAGGTAATATTGCGTCGCTGGTCGAATCGGTAAAATGCCCGGTAAAGTGGTTAAAATGCGTGATGCGAGGAAAGACAAAGGTTCGAATCCCACCTCGGTTATGTGCCGATGACTATTTTCGAAAGTTACGTACATTAGTTTAAATACTAACCGATGTTCTTACGGTGAGGGAAAATATCGTGAGGAAACTTGCACATTCAAGCAACTCGATGTGTTACCATGATCGATCCAATACAACAGACGGGAGTCGCTTCCTGTAAAAACCTGACTCACTCAATACAGAGAATAGGTAAGGTTTGATGTAAGGGTTGACTAAGGTACCTGCACCTTAATCTATAAGATTTTTACATTACGACATCAGCATCCATTAAGTGTATGCCATCGTTAAATCGCGTTCGTTCGATCATCGTTAGACGCTGTTGACTCTGTCTACCCGGTTAGGAATAAAACGTAATAACATCTGTATTAGCTATTAGCTACCAGACGGCTATCCAGTCGCATTAAAAATAGAATCGCAAGTTTATTATTAAAATACATTATTATATTAATCAGTGTTGTATTTTTGTATGTTTGTCTGTTTGTGTAAGGTGCAGCAACTGTATCGAAGCTGGGAACAGCGGGAAAGTTCGTCGTAGTTTGGCTTTTGCTATTAACGACTATATTAATGTGGATACGGTTTTGTAAAAAGGAGCGTCGGTATCCTTGTCGTCGGTCGCCGTGTGGTTCCCGGCACCAATAAAAAAAAAGAATAGGACCACTCCATCTCGTTCCCATGGATGTCGTAAAAAGCGACTAAGGGATAGGCTTATAAACTTGTAATTATTCTTTTAGGCGATGGGCAATCTGCGATTGAATCTCAATTTTGTCATTAAGCCCAACAGCTGAACGTAGCCTATTGGTATTTCCGAGACAGTTGACTCTGTCCACCCCGCAAGGCATATAGACGTGATTATATGTATGTATGTATGTATGTATCTATACTAATATTATAAAGCTGAAGAGTTTGTTTTGTTTGTTTGTTTGTTTAAACGCGCTAATCTCAGAAACTACTGAACCGATTTGGATGATTCTTTCACTGTTAGATAGTCTATTTATCGAGGAAGGCTATAGGCTACATTTTATCCCGGATTTCCTACGGGAAACGTCAACAATGCAGGTGAAAGTTGAATGAGTCGGCCAACTGCGAGCTTTCAACGCGAACGCTGCGCAAACCAACAAAGATATACCTAGTAAAACAATGTACTAAAGATGTGAAGTACTCATTTTTTGCCACAAAAAAGTCCGCGAGAGCATATATCTATCTCTTAAGGTTTACTTACAATAACCACTTTTATGTTCATTTTTTAAGATTATTTTTTCATTATAAACATAAGTTATTTTGAAACCAATTTTCTTTAATTCAGTATTAATCCTTATCCAAATAAATATGTTTATTACTTTAGGCTTTTCATGTAGACCAAAATTGCCATTTACAGTATATAAATCAGACGAATAGGTTTTGAGATATAGTCGTTATAAGCAATTTGCAGCGAAAAATTTAATGCGGCGAACCAGCGTTCTTTCTAATACGCGTGGGCCAAGTCGTCATCAAGTCGCATAACAAATAGCAGCTATAATTGATAAAGCCGAGGAGGATGTTTGCAAAAATAAATATGATGCCCAAAATAACTATTCCACGCGGACGAAGTCGCGGGCACAGCTAGTAATTATGATAAATAATAAAAGTTGAAGTGTTGTTGTACAGTACATGCTGATGTTGTGATTTATCAATTTCTTATCAGTAAGTAAATTATCAATTACTTTCAATTTATCTGTACGGATTATTAAACTTATGTAGAAATCGTAACTGTTAGTAAATAAGAAATAATAATTAACTAATTTATCTTATCATATCGATATTATTCAAATGGCTTTTGCCCACGACTTCATACAACCCATGGCTTGTATTTTTTTCAAACTGATGTGCCGTGTGGTTCCCGGCACCAATACAAAAAAGAATAGGACCACTCCATCTCTTTCCCATGGATGTCGTAAAAGGCGACTAAGCTTACAAACTTGGGATTAATTTTTAGGCGATGGGCTAGCAACCTATCACTATTTGAATCTCAATTCTATCATTAAGCCAAATAGCTGAACGTGGCCATTCAGTCTTTTCAGGACTGTTCGGCTCTGTCTAGCCCTAAAGGGGTATAGACGTGACCATATGTAAGTATGTATGTAATGTGCTTATTTATCAGCGTCTGTGGTCGAATCGGTAAGGTGCCCGGTTAAAATGCGTGATGCGCAAAAAGGCACAGGTTCAAATCCCACCACGGCCATGTACAGATGACTATTTTCGAAGTTATGTACATTAGTTAGAATACTATCCGATGCCCTTACGGTGAGGGAAAACATCGTGAGGAACCTGCACATTCAGGCAACTGGATGTGTAACCATGATCGATCCAATACGGGTTAAGTTCCATTGCAAAGGTTGCGGAGGTCAGACGGGAGTCGCTTAGTGTAAAAACCTGACTCACCCAATCCAGGGTCCATGGTCAAAGACCGGGCTCCTCTCCCAGAGTGGTGGGGATGCAACCGGGACTAAAGCCAGTTGGAATAAGTACTTATTTGAAAAAGAAATTCATTGATAAGTAGGTACATAATCGAGTTAGGATTTGAACTTTGAAATTTCAATCACGCATTTCATTCGGCTCCGTTAACCCTTCGACTACCGAGGTTCCGGCAAAAATTGTACATAAATAAATAATTCGTCTTATCCATACTATGCTAACTTATGAATTGTACCGTATCCCGTGTATTTATGTATTTACTTTTCATCGGTGACAGCCATTTTGCTTATCAAGCTATGTTGTATGAATGTTTGTATGTCACGATGTATGCAACTCAGCTTTGAATGCAGTAGATTTATATCTATATATACTAAAGTTTGTTAGGATGGATGGATGTTTGGTATACTATTCACTATTTAGTGCCGTGTGGTTACCGGCACCAATACAAAAAAGAATACGACCACTCCCATCTCTTTCCCATGGATGTCGTTTTAGGCGATTAAGGGATAGGATTACAAATGTGGGATTCCTCTTTAGGCGAGCCAGCAACCTGTCACTATTTGAATCTCAATACTATCATTAAGCCACACAGCTGAACGTGACCATTCAGACTATTTAAGACTTATGGCTCTGTCTACCCCGCAAGGGATATAGATATGATTGAAATAGATTGTGTATTTGAATTTTTGTTTGTAATTAATAAAATCAAAAACGGATGTACCGTTTTAAATGAAACTTGGCGCAGAAATATGACTATGTACCTACTGTGATTTCTAGAAATTCCCACGGGAGTGAAGTTGCGGACGAAAATCTAGTAATATTACAACTGTATATTTTTAAATACAATATATTACTCCAACCCTAAATCCAATTAAACTTGAAATGCTCCTTAATATATCCAATTTTATAAGAATTCTTAAGGAGGTCCAATGTCGCCCTTAACCCCCCCAATGATCCTAAATTAACGTCGCTAGGGGGTCTAATCGACCATTTTTTTCCCCGCCTGATTACCAAGGAAGGCTAATATTGACCCAACTCCCACTCATTGGCTCAAACAAATGTTAACCCTTTATTCGCGTTCCCCTTTCGAAAAAAAACCCATAAAATATATCTAATTAAAAAATATCCCCGAGTCAAGACTGACGCTCATAAAGAATGTCAATTAAGCCTTGGGACGTTTTTTCTTTGGCTATATATTTTTTTTTCTTAATATTTTCTGTCGTTCGCGGCTTACGAAGGGTTAAGATAGCAAAATTAGTATCGGTATGAAATATTGTGTAATTTAATATTCTTGTACCCTTTGTTATGCGTTTGATGGTACTTTTTAATCTGGATTAATGTTAATTGTATTATTAAATTAGTGCCGTGTGGTTGCCGGCACCATTACAAAAAAGTATATGACCACTCCATCTCTTTCCCACGGATGTCGTAAAAGGCGACTAAGGGATAGGCTTATAAACTTGAGATTCCTCTTTTAGGCGATGGGCTAGCAACCTGTCACTATTTGAATCTCAATTCTATCACTAAGCCAAACAGCTGAGCGTGGCCTATCAGTCTTTTCAAGACTGGTGGCTCTGTCTACCCCGCTAGGGATATAGACGTGATCATATGTATGTATGTATTATTACCTTTTATGCGCAGTAGGATAAAAAATATATATTTAAATACTCTCTAATTAATACTCTTGGAATTCTTCTTGCAGGCGATATGCTAGCGACCTGTCATCATTTGATTTTCAATTGCATCATTAAGCCATGCAGCTGAACGTGGCCTTTCTTTTCAAGACTGTTGGCTCTGTCTACCCCGCGAAGGATTTAAAATAAAATATGTATGTATGTAGTCTCTAACTGATCTAGCGTTACTTCTCAATTGCATCCTCATCACATTGAAGGGGAGCCCGGGGTGCGCCTATGACCTGGATTGGGTAGGTCAGGTTTTTACACGAAGCGACTCCCGTCTGACCTCCGCGACCTTAGCAGGGTAACCTGACCCATATTGTATCTTGATTACACAAAGTTATGATTCCATGGTAATAATACTCGTAATATACATACATATGGTCACGTCCATATCCCTGGTGGGCTATACAGAGCCAAGTCTTGAAAAGACTGAATGGCCACGTTCAACTATTTGGCTTAATGATATAATTGAGATTCAAATAGATTCTTATTTAGGCGATGGGGTAGTAACCTTCTACCCCATCGCCTAAATAAGAATCTCAAGTTTGTAAGCCTATCCCTTAGTCGCCTTTTACGACTTCTTCTGGGCACACTTACGCAAATTGATGCTATGCAGGCACTGTACAATTTGTAAATTTAATTTTATTAAGTTTTTAATCATCTTTTTTTTTCTTTTTTACAAGTTGTAGGTTTTCGTTTGAATTTTGCTCATTCTCAAAATGATATATTAAATGTAAGATAATAAATATTACTTATTTGTACCATGGTAAAACTAATAATAACAATGTTGTCATGATATCAGTATGTTTGTCTGTGAACAGGAAATAGACTCGGGTCTCCGAAACACTCTTTAATGCATTTAATATTTTTCGTTATAAAAATTTATATAGCTTCATTCATATACATAATCATGTCTATAACCCTTGTGGGGTAGACAGAGCCAGCAGTCTGGAAACACTGACAGGCTTTATTTAATACACAAATAAAAATTGCAACTCAAAACTCATTATACTCCACCTGTTACGATCGAGTAAAAAGACAAGTTAAGAAATAAAAAATTACACATTGAGCCGCTTTTAAAAAAGGTGGATGAAAACCGTATTTATCCCGAATCCGTCCCTTCATTAGTTAAAAGTAAAAAAAAAAAAAATTAATTCGCCGATAGAGCCCAAAAAGACAATCACTAATTACACATTGAGCCATACAAATCGCCCAAAAATGTTTTCTAATTTACAAAATAAGCGGCAAAAAAAAAAAAGAAAAAAAAAAACGCTCACTCCCAAATGAACTTATTTAGCCGAGCGGGATTTAATAAAGATTTTTCACAGTTTCTAACTGCTGCCGTTCCGTCGAACGTGTTTTGGGGTTCTTCATGACATGTCGAGAACCGAGTTATCATCATTTTTTGACCTGCTTTTGGTGTGCACTGGCCTTTATTTAGATGTTCGGTACAAATATACGTTAAAATTACTTAACTAAATCGTTCTATATGAGTGGTTTTTCCTCATAAACATAAATAACACGACTTTCTGACTTGCAGGGTAGATAGAATCAACAGTCTTCAAGGGAATGAAAGGCCAAGTTCAGCTGTTTGGCTTAATGATAGAATTGTGATTCAAATAGTGACAGGTTGCTAGCCCATCGCCTAAAAGAGAAATTCCAAGTAAATAAACCTTTTCTTAGTCGCCTTTATTCATTCATTCATATAATCACATCTATAACTCTTGCGGGGTAGACAGAGCCAGCCGGTCTTGAAAGACTGACAGGCCACGTTCAGCTGTTTGGCTTAATGATAGAATTGAGATTCAAATAGTGACAGGTTGCTAGCCCATCGCCTAAAAGAGGAATCCCAAGTATATATTCCCCTTAGTCGCCTTTATATTTATTTATGCTACGGAACCACAAACAAGATATTCGCGTCGCGCTTTCACAGTTTTCAAACCCACGTTGGATTTTTCACTTCGCGACTAATCTTCGCGATATTTTGTAGCCGGATTGAATTAGTGCGACTGAATGAGTCTCGTTCGAGCCGAGTGCTGGTTACTTGGATTACGAGCAGCTATTGAAAATTAAACAGCTGATTTTTAAACTTATTATTTAAAAAAAAAATACATCAAAGAAGGCGGCGTAACATTTTCTTGAAATGAAATTATTCAGGTAAGCAATATATTTTGTACGTAATTACTAACTCTTGCGCGGAGCTTTGCTCCTGTGGGAAATTCTAGAAAATAAGTATACAGAATTTTAAGTTTTGAGTTTATTCGTTACAAACATATGAATGTACGCAAATACAAATTATTATTATGAGTGTCAATTGAAATGATAATTTTCAATCGTTTATACTATAAATAGGTCTTATAAACTTGGGATTCTTCTAATAAGCTGGCAACCTATCTTCACTATTAAAATATCTATAATATTTTTTTCTAGTTGCCAAGAAAAAATGCATAATTCGATAAGGCCGCCTTTTGTTCATTGCCTTAACATAAACTTAGTATTCAAAGCTTATGTTAAGGTAATATAATTATAATTTTATGTGCAATAAAAGGCTATCTATTTATATTAATGTCATTATTAAGTTATGCAGCTGACAGTGGGCTTCCAGTCTTTTCATTATTGTTGGCTCTGTCTACACCGTAAGGGATAACTACGTGATTATGTGTATTTATACTACAAACCACAGAACGATCACATCGAAAGCTTCTTAAATTATAATAATTTTTTGTAAGTAAATGACATAAATAAAATTTAATTACCCGATATTATTGTATGAATTTTAGACCACCCCGTTTTATAAACTAACGATGCCAAAATAAGTGTGCTATAAATAAATCAGCGTAACTATGACAAGATCAATGAATCTGTCGAATAAAACTTAACTTTAGACTTGAATGATTCGCAAATGAAATACTAAACTTTCAATTATACAAATATCTATTTATAGGTAAAAATATTGCACGAAATATGAAAATGTTACGTAGGTATGCGTCACAAGACAAACACACAAAGCGATAATGAACCTCCATGGGGTCAATGACTTGTGGTTTACCTTGATTTAAGGTATGCTTTAAAAAAAAATTGGCATGACCGGTTCTAAGTACATATGTATATGTAATGTATATAGTCCAACTATTTCTACAAGGAAAACTAATTAGTGGTTTATAATTACACACGCGCAGCATTAGCTTCAGCTTTCGACTTACTCGCGTGTACCTACATATATATCTAGTCACGTCTTTATCCCTTGCGGTGTAGATGGAGCCAACAGTCTTGAAAATGACTAAAAGGATCAGCTGTATGGCATAATGATAAGTTATTGAAATTCAAATAGTGACAGGTTGCTAGCTCATTGCCTACAAGAAGAATAGTACATGGCGACTAAGGGATAAGCTTATAAACTAGGCAAGCAATTTGTCACTATTTATATCTCCATACCTTCATTAAGCCCTATAAATGTTTTTAAAAATTTAAAATGGCCTTTCAGTCTTTTCAATACTGTTAGCTCTGTCAACCCCGCAAGGGATATAGACGTGACTATATGTATATGTATGTAAAATGATAGTTAACTTCAAATCAAAGTCGGATAACGTAGCCAAACAATTGACTGCTCAAAAGTGAAAACGGTTTACGGTAAAATCATACATATTGCTTCTTAAAATTTGTTTCAATTCTTAGAACCTCTTTGTTTTAATGTGAGTCACGCTATGTGGGTCATTGGCATCGGTTTACTAATTTATTATGAATCGTTGCAATTGGGTCTTTTCATCTCGCCGACTTGCATAGTTTTTATTCTTTATTGCGTTGTCGTTTTAAAAAAATTCTCTAGTTCTCTCCTGGCTTTAGTCCCGGTTGCATCCTCACCACTCTGGAGAGGAGCCCGGGGTATGCCTTTGACCGTGGATCCTGGATTGGGTTAGAGTGCCGTGTGGTTCCCGGCACCAATACAAAAAAGAATAGGACCACTCCATCTCTTTCCCATGGATGTCGTAAAAGGCGACTAATGTATAGGCTCACAAACTTGTGATTCTTTTTTAGGCGATGGGCTAGCAACCTGTCACTATTTGAATCTCAATTCTATCATTAAGCCAAATAGCTGAACGTGGCCATTCAGTCTTTTCAAGACTGTTGGCTCTGTCTACCCCGCAAGGGATATAGACTTGACCATAATGTATGTTGATTGGCTTTTACAATCTGGGAAGAGAACTGGGGCAAACTATGTTTTTTTCTTCGTTCAGAACTGTATAGATAAAATAGTCGTTTAGAAAAATTTTCGGCGAAAATTCCCATACAGGTTACACCCTCCCCTCTCTGGACTATTGGCTCTGTCTACTCCGCGAAGGATTTAGACGTGATATATGTATGAGTCTCTAACTGATCATCTATCTAGCGTTAGTTCTAATAGCATCCTCACCACACTGTAAAGGAGCCGGGATAGCGCCTTTGACGCAACAAATCACGCCTCTTTCCCTGAGGGGTAGGCTGAGACTACCTCTTTCCACTTGCCACCATCCCTGCATACTTCCTTTGCTTCATCCACATTCATAACTCTCTTCATGCAAGCTCGGCGGTTTCGGGTACTTTTGACCTGACCCTTTACCAGGACGTCCTTAATTTGATCAAGATATGTACGTCTTGACCATGATGATGATGATATTGGGCGAGTCAGGTGACCTCCGCAATCTTTGTAGAGTATCCTAACCGATGATTTTTAAACTAATGACCACGCACAATAACACCTACACAAATTTACTGTTTGTTAACGGTAAGTTGCAAAAAAAAATTGGGGACATTTCTAATGACATACATTCGGTGCCGAATACATTAACGGATTCGTATGACAAGTTTAATCATTTGACTCCACTTATATATAGATTCATGTATAATATTAATCAATGTCAATTTTATAAAAAAAATACAGTTTGAGCATTTCTGTTAAAGTCGAATGACGAGTGGGTGAAGACACTATCTATACTAATATTATAAAGCTGAAGAGTTTGTTTGAACGCGCTAATCTCAGGAACTTCTGGTTCGAATCAAATAATTATTTTTGCGTTGAATAGACCATTTATCGAGGAAGGCCTTAGGCTTTAGGCTATATAACATCACGCTGCAACTATAAGGAGCAAAGAAATAATGGACAATGTAAATACGGGAAAAATTATTCCTCCTTGAGGGCTTCAATGATGCCCAAAAGAACTATTCCACGCGGATGAAGTCGCGAGCACAGCTATATATAATAAAGTATTTACAAACAAACAATGATGCTGACGATGATGAAAAGAACATATCCATAGAATAACTACATCATCCTTTATTAGGACTATTTACACAAATTTCAAGAGGTCTTGGGTTCAGTTATAGACACGAGATCCAGCAAGTAGCAGCCTGAGGATATCAAGCTACTTCACTTGGTAAGCGCTGATGTAGACCAAAAGAAAAAAACAATAGAAACAGTGTAATCTTAAATCGTCGATATGGACGAAGACTGACGAAGAAATGCGATGACAAACAAGGTAATCAGCAATGCGATAATGACAAAAGTTAAGAAAATTAACATAATAAATACATTTAAAAATGTATTAGATTAGAACTTAACAATAAACTACAAGTATCTACCGTGTATATGTATAAAACCAACCATTAACCAAATCAAGAAATTAATATAAAATCATTTTATTAATTCAGTAACAAATTTGTGACTTGCATTTGCAAATATAAGAAGAACAAAGTGAAAACTATCAAATTCTAAAACAAGTAATAGTCTACAAGGAAAGCAATGAACGCATTAATACAGTTAACGATCAAAATAAACCTATCAATTTTGAACGCTATCAATTTGTACCGACCACCCGATAAGGGCAAAGCGTATCATTAAACACTGTTATCAGTGGGCTAGCCAAACGACCTTGTGTCGTTTGAGTAATGACAAAAACAATTACCATTAACAATTACCTATCGATTAGCCGGACCTTTAATAACATTTGACTCAAAATCATAATGGCCGGCCAGCAGAGTTGCTGGCATAGTAAGTAATTCGGTTACCTTGTTGTACTGCTGTAAACTTTCTCTTACAGAAAGATTTTCCTAGAAAATATTTGATAAAATAATCTCTATTTTAGGGTTCTCGATTACACCCACCATTTATGCCAAGGTCTGCTTTTCAACATGTCTCACCCCAAATTCAGCCTTTTGAAACCTTAATTTAAGTCCATTAGCTCACATGCCATCTTTATTACTATAATTAATATATGTTCGGTCAAATCTCTTTTGATTCTTGTTTAGTTTCTATGCTTCATAAGTGGGTGTTCTTGCTTTTGATGTTTTAGTCGTCTTTTCGATTGGAGTGGTAACATTTATAGTTTAAGAATCATTCCCTTGGCCCCTGATTATTTCATCATCCTAATTTGACATCCCATTTATTCTAAACTACTAGAATTCCATTTAACTGTCTACCCCGTCGTGAGCAGACTAAATGGGTTCAGAAATTCAGTGTCATATATAAACTCTATTTTAACCAAAACTAGATTTATATCGTTCTTGGTCCATATATTTTCTAACCTTCTTCAAAACCTTGAAAAGCCAATACTTATCAAAGGTTTCACTATCAGAAAGTCCCAAATAGGTCAAGACTTTGTGGTTTTTATACTACGTCTTACTTTCCACTGCTACCGTAGTTACCCAACCTTGGGAAATGATAGCTACTTTCTGATAAGGAGCCTTCTAATAATGAAATGAAATAATTATGTTTTATTGTATTAAATATTAAAAAAAATAATGTAAAAAAAAGGAATAATGGACAGCAGGTAAATTTTAAAAACATATAAATATCCAAAGTAGTAGAAGAAGTATGCAGAGATCGTGGCAAGTGGAAAGAGGTAGTCTCTGCCTACCCCTCCGGGAAAGAGGCGTGATTTTATGCATGTATGTATAAATATCCGCAACTATATTAATTCAAACAAATGGAACTTAAAAAATTGACAAAAGGCGGGCCAACAGCAGAAACTTTTACAAATCATTTCACTTACTCAATACAGGATTTAACTCTTAAATACTGTATTTAGAGGAAGCTTTTCAAAATCAACAGCTCAGAATTCAATGAAGAATTTACAATGATTAGAGACTTAACTACGTATGTTATTATTATAGGAATTTCAATTATATTGTTGCTTAATTGTCAATGACTCGTCTTTGTCAATAGCAAGTCCATCCTAATTATAGAAAAAAACAGTTTTAAAGTAGTTAATTGTCGTCTGACGCACTCAGGTGAGCAACTTTCTACCTGAATGTGATTCATTTGAAATGAATTCCATACTTTGTTTAGTTTTTAGAACGAGATTTTCAAACCCTTGTGGATTACACTTAGACACGTTTTATTTGTTAATCAGTTTTAGATTTTAGACAAAGAAATCATTCATGTAACCGATAACAATTCCAATAATGTATAATCTGTCGAGTCTTTGTGTAAAGCCGCCTATTACGACATCCATGGGCAAGAGAAGGAGAGGTCCTATTTTTTTTATTGGTGCCGGGAACCACACGGCACAATAAACTTAAATTAATAAAAAAATACTATGTTAAGTCTCTGATCTTTAGTATATTTGTATTTTAAGCTCCAATAAATTAAGTATTTTCTTAATTTCTAATCAATTTTTGATGGCCTCTGTGGCACAGCGGTAGTACCCACGCTTGTCTGTAAAACCGGAGATCCCGGGTTCGAATCCCGGCCAGGGCATGATGAGAAAAGAACTTTTTCTAATTGGCCTGGGTGTTGAATGTTTATCTATATAAGTATTTATTATAAAATATAGTATCGTTGAGTAAGTATCTCGTAACACAAGTCTCGAACTTACTTCGAGACTAACTCAATATGTGTAATTTGTCCCGTATATATAAAAAAAAATCTATGATGTGCAATTCCGGCTTGAGGTACTAGTTACTCCGGTAAGTCCCGGTACGATTTCCATTACAAACTGTCAACGCCATTTTATCAAACACACTGATAAAATCGATTTTATTTATTGACGTCAATAAGAGAAAGTTCTGACCTTCAGATTGACCATGATTCATCAGTAAAGTCATTTTCTAAGTTCATTTATTTCCAATCATTGTCGGCGGCCTTTCTTGGTAATCATCATCATCATGTGTGCCGTGTGGTTAACGGCTCTTTGGAATAGAACCACTCCATATATTTCTCATGGATGTCGTAAAAGGCTACTAAGTGATTGGATACTTGGCGTTCCTATTGTAGGAGATGGGCTGGCAACCTGTCACTATTAGAATCTCAAGTCCATTATAAGGGATATAGACGTGATTATATGTATGTATGTATATCCCTTGCGGGGCAGACAGAGCCAATAGTCTTGAAAAGCCTGATAGGCCACATTCAACTGTTTGGCTTTATGATGGAATTGAGATTCAAATAGTGACAGGTTGCTAGCCCAACGCCTAAAAGAAGAATCGCAAGTTTATAAGCCTATCCCTAAGTCGCCTTTTGCGACATCCATGGGAACGAAATGGAGTGGTCCTATTCTTTTTTTTATTGGTGCCGGGAACCACAAGGCACAAGGGATATATTGGTGACTATATGTATCAGAGCCGTAAGACTGGAATAGAAACACTGAACCTGGATTAGATAACGCTGTTACCTATACAGATATTTCATAATGATTTGGAATATAGCCTAATACTAAGTCATTTCTATACTATAATCAATGAATATTTTGTCTTTCTCCTAAAATTTAATGGGACTTAATGTTGACAAATTGTTACTAACAACTGGTCAGTAATTAGGTGATGACTAATTACCATTCAGTTAAACACTTAAACACGAATTATTGATCTCAAATGACTATAAGACAAAGAAACAATGAACTTGCATCAAATGATTCATATCAATAATGTTTGCCAAAATAAAATCAATATTACGCATTATGGGTTATTTGCCGTGTGGTTCCCGGCACCAATAAAAGAAGAATAGGAACACTCCATCTCTTTCCCATGGATGTCGTAAAAGGGCGACTAAGGGATAAACTCATAAACTTTTTCTTTTAGGCGACGGGCTAGCAACCTGTCACTATTTGAAGCTCAATTCTATGTTTTAGCCAAACTGCTGAACGTGGCCTGTCAGTCTTTTCAAGGCTGTTGGCTATGACTGCCCCGCAAGGGATATAGACGTGATTATATGAATGAATGAATAAATAAATCAATAAAATGAAGAAGACATTAAAATAATTGCGACAAATTCTGATGATGCCATCGATTAAAAGTTATTAATTGTTGAACCTATACACGAATTATTGAACAAATAATGGGAGATTAGAGTGAGCTGCCATTCTACATGTGAAACTTGTATCTTTAGAAAGCGTGTCAAATTTTAATTTTATGTATTAGTTGTAACTATATCCTTATTTTCTTCTCCTCCTTTTTTAGAAAAAAGCTTTAGTCCCGGTTGTGTGAGGAAACTTGCACATTCAGGCAATTGGATGTGTAACCATGGATCAAATACGGGTTAGGTTTACCTGCTAAGGTTGCGGAGTCCAGATGGAAGTCGCTTCGTGTAAAAACCTGACTCACCCAATCCAGGATCCATGGTCAAACATGGTCATGGGCATCCCCGGGATCATCTCCAGAGAGGTGAGGATGCAACCGGGACTAAAGCCGGGAGGAAAAAACTTTACTAAGAGAATATCACGTGCTCAAGTTCAAAGTAGATTATCTTT
Organism: Amyelois transitella; assembly: GCF_032362555.1. Classification (NCBI taxonomy): domain Eukaryota; kingdom Metazoa; phylum Arthropoda; class Insecta; order Lepidoptera; family Pyralidae; genus Amyelois; species Amyelois transitella. The sequence goes on from NC_083525.1 coordinate 1,399,476, forward strand.
TCAATTTGGGGAACGCAATTCTTTTCTTCGCAAGGTCAGTTGCAAGTTATTTTAATTGGTTAATTAGTCTATTTTAATTTTTAGGTATAACATCATAGGTACTTCAAATCACTATCCAACTGCTCATAGAGAGAGTATGAAACATAAGAAGCGTGTTCCATGGCGGTCCAAGGTTAAAAAATAATAGTAGGTATTCCGGCATCGTGCAATCAAGTTGCTTCTCTTTACATTAATGAGCGTGTTCCATGTTTGTCTACGGTTAAAAAATAATAGTATTTCGGCATCGTGCAATCTAGTTGCTTCTCTTTTCATATGACAAAAGTCAAGAAAAAGCTCTATATACACCGTAAGGGATAATAAGAGAATAAGAGTCGCAACATCAAATCCTGTAGCCAAATTTATAGAAATAAAAATAATACTGAATGCATCCCGGAGTTCCTCTCTAGAGTGGTGAGGATGATACCGGGACTTAAAGCAAAAGGGAAAAAGACTTAATTGCAATTTGCTGTTAGTATAAGATTGATAAGCGAAGGAAGTAGGTATGTAGAGATCGTGGCAAGTGGAAAGAGGTAGTCTCTGCCTACCTCTCCGGGAAAGAGGCGTGATTTTATGTTATGTTATGTTTATAAGTCTGGTAAATGTGTCAGTATCGCGCAGAAATTTCACAAGCGAACAGTGGGGGAGAATTTTAAAAATAGTTCTGCCAAAATGGCCTTTCTCTATATTTACATGGTAATTTCAAGTTTATTTAAATGCTTTTTATATGATTAACTTAGATTACTTTTATTCTAAGTTCCTGAATATTGCAATAATAAGAAGTCTGTTAACAAAAAAAAACTGATGTATCCATCATACTTAAAGAAAAAAATAAAAAAAGAACAGAAAAAAAAAACAAATAAAACTCACATATAATCGGCAAAATCCAAAAAGCGAAATGAATGCAAACTCAAAACACTGGCAGTCAATAAAACAAAAGAAATAAATAGCAATCGATATTCGAATTCCGAACACTAGTAGTCAATACAGCCAACTGTTGTTAACTGAATGAACTGTGCGTTTTGGCACAAACCATCGCTACACGTTTCACTTTGACAAGGTTGCTTAGTAAGCAAACATTTACTTTCAACCTTATTGCTAATGACGACAAGACCGATCGCAAAACATATGTTCCAACTTAGAACTTTGTCGTATTTGCAAACTTTATTCAGGTCAGTGACGTCCTTTTTTCTTCGGACATGATAACTAGAACTCATTTTGCGGAAGCGAGACGCGAATGTCAAATCGCTTTAGTGTGAAAGAGGAGGCTGAAGGATGTTCGAAGAAAGTAGTGGACTAACTGTAGTATTCTAAATTTAAATTGCAAGAATATTGGTTACTCCTTATTCAAATCAATAGAAAAATTATGCTTCTGATTTAACTAGATGACTTCTTTCATTAACGTGGTTAAGTTACTTGGCTGTGAGGTGATGGACAAGCAACCTGTCACTGTCTGAATCTTACTTCCATCAATAAGCCATATATTGTACTACTAGCTGTGCCCGCGACTTCGTCCGCGTGGAAAAGTTATTTAATCTAGACAATGTGCATTCGTCAAAGATTTAGGTTTAAGAGAGAAAACATCGAAATATAATCAGTTAGTATTCAAACTAGTGTATGCATGTGTAGAAGTCATAATGATGTTTAGTAACATTAGGTACCATCAGGATGCGCAAGATTCATCCTTGAAACTATTGATAAGCGAGCAGTTAACAGGAAATGGCTTCTGAATATTTGATTGTACATATAAACATACATAAAGTCACGCATACATATACCTACATAAATCCCTAGCGGGGTAGACAAAGCCATCAATCTTAAAAAAGACGGATTCTACTTTTAGCTGTGATAGAAATGCGGGTTTTGGCATAATCATAGAATTGAAATTCAAATAGAGACAGGTTGCTAGCCCATCGCCTAAAAAAATACATTCATACATATAATCACGTCTATATTCCTTGCGGGGTAGACAGAGCCAACAGTCTTGAAAAGACTGAATGGCCACATTCAGCTATTTGGCTTCATGATAGAATTGAGATTCCAATAGTGACAGGTTGCTAGCCCATCGCCTAAAAAAAGAATCCCAAGTTTGTTAACATTAAGAGATGGAGTGGTCCTATTCTTTTTTGTATTGGTGCCGGGAACCACACGGCACGGCCTAAAAAAATCTGGACAGATACTTACTAATGTTAAATTATTATTCCCTACACTGCGAAATTTCATTGATTTATCTATACTAATATTATAAAGCTGAAGTGTTTGTTTGTTTGAACGCTCTAATTTTAGGAACTACTAGTTTTAATTGAAAAATTATTTTTGTGTTGAATAGACCATTTATCGAGGAAGGCTTAAGGCTATATAACATCACGCTACAACTTTTAGGAGCGAAGAAATAATGGAAAATGTGAAAAAAAATTGGTAAAATTATTCTTCCTTGAGGCCTTCAATGATGCCCAAAATAACTATTCCACGAGGACGAAGTCGCGGGCACAGCTAGTTTGCTATAAAGGTGTAGGGTTATAATTAATGTGGACGAAGCAAAGAAAGAATGCAGGGATGGTGGCAAGAGGAAAGATCTATTCTCTGCCTACCTCTCCGGGAAAGAGGCGTGATTTTATGTTTACATTTATGACATTAATGATATGCAGAATATATATTATGAATTCGTATTTGTAATAGCTAAGCTAGTTTGATGTCATAATTCTTTGCTAAAACTTGCAGTTTTATCAAACGAATTTAAAATACTCCCGCGCTTTTGGCAAAAGCAAATTTAGTTCGACGCTTGCGCATGTTGACTTGTAGTTTAACCATCTCAGGATAGATGTCGCTAGTTTAATCATTTTAATGTAAATAAAATATCATCGTATTTAAATTAAGATTAAAATAGTGACAGTTTACTAGCCAGTGCCGTGTGGGCTATTCAATTTCAAGTTCACATGGATGTCGTAAGAGGCGACTAAGGGATAGGCTAATAAACTTTGGGAGTCCTCTTTGAGGCGATGTATCTCAATTCATCATTAAGCCAAACAGCTGAACGTGGCCTATCAGTCTTTTCAAGACTTTTGGCTCTGTCTACCACGCAAGAGAAATATGTATGTATGTATGTACTAGTGGAGTAAAACATTTATTTAAGCACCTATTATTCTATTTTTATGCGAAAACACAGATGAATGTAAGAAATCAGCCGGCAAATGTGAAATAATAAATTCCGGGGCCTGACAAATTCAATATAAATAGTTCCCCGGGTCCGCCATCAAAAATCCCTCTTCTTGACTACATTTATCTGTATTATGGTTGGATGGCGTTTACTGAAGTGAACCAGTACATTTTATTCATTTTATTTTTTTTTAAAACATGATGTGTCAATATCATTCCTTTGTGACTAGTTTAGCTAAAAATATACCTTCATCCACCTGACTCCATACTGACCACTTTGAAGAGGAGCTAAGAGTACGCCCTTGACCATGGATTGGGTGAGTCAGGTTTTTACACGAAGCGACTTCCGTCTGACCTCTGCAAACTATGCAGGGAAACCTAAATCCGGTTTGGGTCATGGTTACAGAACCAGTTACCTGAATTTACAGGTTTTTACACGATGTTTTACCTCACAGAAAGTATTTAATCTATGTAGGTGCATAACTTAGAAAATAGTCATTGGTACATGGCGGAGGTAGAATTCGAACCTGTGCCTTTATGCGTATCAAGCATTTTAAGTGGGCACCTTACTTATTAAACCACCGGTGCCTTCTTGTGTTATAAAATACTAATTTAATTTTAATGTACGAGGATTTTACTTTACAAGAAATACTATCATAATAATAATACCTACATCCAAATCTCTTATGATTTTGAGTGCGAAAATCAGTTTAAAAGTCGATCGAACAAGTAATTTTTTTTTTAAATTCCTATGCTTTACACTCTGATTATTTTTTTTACATTTGTAAAACATACTGCGATTTTTTTTAATTATTAAAATATTGGTTCTATCTCGCATAAAACCGTTCAAAAGAGGCAAATCAATGTCACGTACTGCGGCCACATACATCATACCTGAAGGTTGTTTCTATTTGAATGCACAAGTATGTTTCCGTAGAAGAATAAATCCTTTATAAGTATAAATAGAAAATCCATAGTAATATCATAAATGTGAAAATGTATTTCCTTGTTCATCTTTCACGTTAAAACTGAACCGATTTCATACATACATATAATCACGTCTATATCCCTTGCGGGGTAGTCAGAGCTAACAGTGTTGAAAAGACTGAAAAGCACGTTCAGCTGTTTGGCTTAATGATTTAAGATTGAGATTGAATGAATTAAGATTCAAATAGTAACAGGTTGCTGGCCCATCGCCTAAAAAAGAATCCCAAGTTTGTAAACCTCTACTTTAGTCGCCTTTTACGACATCCATGGGAAAAAGATGGAGTGGTCCTATTCTTTTTTTGTATTAGTGCCGGGAACCACACGGCACAGGCAAAACAGGATGATGTTAAAAAAGTCGCTTTGTCACCTCCACTGCCCTGCCTTCGTCTGAGTATTAACAAAATATCGATGTACGATGGTGGACTTATACCTCACAGGGATAAGTCCGCCCTTGTATATCGATATTTTATTGTGTTTTTATGTACTACTAAAAATTTGATATGTACCTACAATAAAGTATTTACAAACAACAAACAAAATAACATTCAACACAAAAAAACAAAAACCAATTCAATATTTCCTTCAGGAAATCTTGTAACCACACGAGAAACCGCCCAAAGCTATCGGAAGCCGCCAGTTATCTGAAAAGGAACGTAAATTACACATCATTACAATTTTTCGATGTATCGAAGTGTCGTGTAAAGGGGAACATTTCTTTAACCCACTTGAAAATAAGGAAGTTACCTATTTATACATATTTTTTATACTTCGTAGTCTTATAAGGATGTTCGTGTGAAGAGATTAATATTAATAATTATATTAATTATGTTTAATATTAAACAGACTATCTTTTCTTAATATATATATACTCAAATAGTGACAGGTTGCTAGCCCATCGCCTAAAAGAAATATCCCAAGTTTATAAGCCTACCCCTTAGTCGCCTTTGTCAACATGCAAGGGAACGAGATGGAGTGGTCCTATTCTTTTTTTTTATATTTATACCAACACAAAATACAAAATCAAATGAAAATTATAATAATTGTCTGCCCTGTAAGGTATAAAAAATGTACGTACCTATGTGTAAATAAAAAATTCTCAGTATCTGTAAAGGAATCTATACTAGTATTATAAAGCTGAAGAGTTTGTTTGTTTGTTTGAACGCGATAATCTCAGGAACTACGGATTCGAATTGAAAAAGTATTTTTGTGTTGAATAGACCATTTATCGAAGAAGACTTAAGGCTATAAAACATCACGCTGCAACTATAAGGAGCGAAGAAATAATAGAAAATGTGAAAAAAAACACGGGGTAAATTACGAGTATTCATCCTTGAGGGCTTCAATGATGCCCAAAATAACTATTCCACGCGTATCAAACCTGTAATGTAATTTACGATTCTATTACCACCTTGTGTTAAATTTAAGATCTGTTACAATGGCACTGACATGTGTTTAAGACAAAAGTACCTTATTTAAAAAATCTATTCCACGCGGACGAAGTCGCGGGCACAGCCACTCTCAAAATATATGGTAATGAGATATTGATGTATCTAATGCTTCCCCTAACACGTAAGGGGTAGACAAATGTTATTTTTTTCTTTTTTGGACCAAGATGTTTGTTGATCTGTTTCCAATTGCCACAGAGCGTAGCAGATTGATTTGTGGCTGCTCTGATCTGTGGTAGGGATATCAATGTGAGATAACATTATTTGATCTGTCTGAATTAGATTCGGTTTTAAAAGGGGACTTTACAATGGATTTGTAATGCTTTTTTCTTTTATTTGAATGTTTGTTCTTACAATGTTATGAGAGATTTGTTGTACATACATACATACATAAAATCACGCCTCTGACCACCTCTTTCCACTTGCCACGATCTCTGCATACTTACTTCTTTCGATAGATTTGTTATCTTGGACTGAATTACGCCAGCATCTTCATGTGCCGTGTGGTTCCCGGCACCTACAGAAAAAAGAATAGGACCACTCCGTCTCTATCCTATGGATGTCGTAAAAGGCGACTAAGGGATATGCTTATAAACTTGGCATTCTTTTTTAAGGCGATGGGCTAGCAACCTGTCACTATTTGAATATTAATTCCATCATTAAGCCATACTTACTGTTGAGTTTGTCTTTTAGTCTTTTCGAATGTTGACTGTGTCTATTTATTTATTTCTATATATTTGTTAAGTTATTAAGCCAAACAGCTGAACGAGGCCTATCAGTATTTTTATAAGAAAAGAGTTATAAATGTGGTAAAAGCGGAAGAGGTGTGTAGGGATCGTAGCAAGAAATCCATAGTCTCTGCCTACCCCAATGTCAAAAAGGTGTGATGGTATATAAATACCAGTAGAATAAAAAATACATATAAATGTGTAAACAAAAATATAGATATATACATACATACATATGGTCACGTCTATATCCCTTGCGGGGTAGACAGAGAAAACAGTCTTGAAAAGACTGAATGGCCACGTTCAGCTATTTGACTTAATGATAGAATTGAGATTCAAATAGTGACAGGTTGCTAGCCCATCGCCTAAAAAATAATGCCAAGTTTAATATAGATATTTAATTATTTTTAATCAACGCCTAACATATGACAATAAGCAAAGTATATGGTTCATTATCGTAGGCCACATAACTCGTATTCTACGGGTTTGCTCGTAAAAATCCGCACGAACTCCGCTATAAAGCATACCAGTGCCGAATGACATATACGTGACACTGTTTGCACTTATTGTGATAGATCTGTGAAGTTGTAGACACGGCATTCGCTTTTTGCCGGAAACCACACGGCACATTACAATGTTATTCTATTTTTAATACCACTTAAACAATTTAATATAATAAATGCAGTGTGGTTCCCGGCACCAATACAAAAAAGAAAAGGAGCACTCCATCTCTTTCCCATGGACGTCGTAAAATGCGACTAATAGGCTTACAAACTTGGGATTCTTCTTTTAGGCGATGGGCTAGCAACCTGTCACTATTTGAATCTCAATTTTATCATTGAGCCAAATAGCTGTACGTGGCCATTTCAGTCTTTTCAGGACTGTTGGCTCTGTCTACCCCGCAAGGGATATAGACGTGACCATAATATGTATGTATGTATGTATAATGGGTCAATTGTTTGATTGAATATGGCAAAAACGCGTCGGCAAAGTTACCTACAAAACAAACGTAGGAGCGCCTGTCTCCAGAATATCATCTGTGTACCGTGAACCCTACAAATTCACACAATTGGATGTGTAACCATGATAGATCCAATACGGGTTAGGTTTACCTATCTGTAAAGGTTTCGGAGGTCAGACGGTTATCGCTTCGTGTAAAAACCTGATTCACCTAATACAAGGTCGGAGGCATACCTACCCCGGGCTCATCTCCAGAGTGGTGAGGATGCAACCGGGACTAAAGCCAGGAGGAAGAAGTTTATCCTTCGATTGATACAAGATATAGTTCATTTGTCTTTATTTTTATTTTTTAAAATCGGTCACCTCTACCAACGCATAGCTCTACGTATCGGCTTTTACAGGGTTAGGTAAATATAAAGGTATAAAAGTGACGAATGCCGAGGTTGAAGCGGCCATCTTGTCATTTCGTTGGACCTACGTGAGGGGAATGACTTTGGCCGAATTTCTCAACCTTTACTGGAAGCCCAAATGCGAATATTTCATATAATTATATAAAAGAATGAAAAAAATAATATTTATTTATTTACGCCAATAATACAACGGTAGTAGTACACCTCTTAAAGTATTAGGCAAGGAATTCTTATATAACAAAATAAAATCTTGACAGTCTTCATTTCAAATAAAAAGGACAAATAACAAGTACATAATATAATATGTGCAAGAAACAAAGAAGTTACTTACAGAAAAAAACAAGTTGAAGAACATTTTTCTCACAAAATAAAAAAAAATTCTTATAATCTTATTCCATCCATCCACATAAATATCACAATCAGGATGATTTAAGCCATTGATTTTCATTATGAAACTTTTTATTTAAAATTACACAAAATACTCAATCATTAGTGACTTCTGTACTGTAGGGATCGTAGCAAGTGGAAACCCATGGTCTCTGCCTACCCCATTGGGAAACAGGCGTGATGGTATGTTTATATGGACTAATGACTTGTGAAGCGCTCTACGCGTCATTTAATTTTTACATACATACATACGTACATATGTATGTAAGGGATATAGACGTGAGTCTATATCCCTTGCGGGGCAGACAGATCCAACAGTCTTGAAAAGATCGAATGGCCACGTTCAGCTATTTGGCTTAATGATAGAATTGAGATTCAAATAGTGACAGGTTGCTAGCCCATCGCCTAAAAAGAATCCCAAGTTTGTATGCCTATCCCTTAGTCGCCTTTTACGACATCCATGGGAAAAAGATGGGGTGGTCCTATTCTTTTCTGTATTGGTGCCGGGAACCACACGACGCGCTGAAATGAACAGGTTCAAATCCCACCTTTAACTAGAAATTACTTAAAATTTATTAATATTGTAAAACAACGTTTGCCGGGACAGCTAGTAATAAATAACGTTCTTATATCAGAAAAGTGTATGAATCCTCAAAAATCGTATTGAATAATTCATGGACATAATTTTCCTATTCATTTAACATCCCACCGAGTTATTATTTCGGGAGGGTAGTAAAAATTTTTACCGGGACTCTGGCCGTAAACTGTGGTCAATTCCACATATTGGGGTTTGTTTATTGACATCGTAATCTCGGGGAATAACCTCAACATAATTCCGTTGTTTTACTAAAGATGAGTTATAAAGTTATTTTGTTTGAAATGATCATAACTTTTGCTACATAAGGGTAATAAGGTAATAATAAGCATTCGCACATACAGCTGTGTAGCCTCTCAGCCTTTTTCAAGACTGTTGGCTCTGTCTACCCCGTAACGATGTGAAATAAATAACACCTGTTTTGCACCGTACGACGTAAACTCTAAAACTGAGAGTCTCCATTCCAAAACAATCAGAATAAAAAAAAAAGAAAAAAAAAAAAAAAAACAAAAAAAAATCACAACATTTCAGCGACAACTTCTCAAGAAAGCGCTGAGGTGCAAAATTTACCACATTTTTATTACCGAAGCGAGCTCGTGAGGAATGGGGTAGGAGCCATAAATAAACAATAAAAGAACTACCAATGATCACACCGGGTGGGAATAAGGGATGATGACATAATTGGGGGGGTAGTGCATTGGGCTATCAACCGAAAGGTGTCGACGATAAAACGGGACTGACAGCGGCGGATTTGAAAGCGTTGTAAACGTAAGGGCTCGGACACAAGGGCCGAGTTGGTGATGAAAATATGTTAAGTCCTTATCTTTAGGTAGGTACTAAAATTAATTTTTTAAATCAATTTAGTGGTTCCCGGCAACAATGGAAAAGAATAGGACCATCTTTCCCATGGATGTCGTAAAAAGCGACTAAGGGATAGGCTTTTAAACTTCTGATCTCGGAAAGTTGTAGACGGATTTTGTTTCTGTTTAAAATGTTGGAAAGAGCGCTTTCTAAGGAAGGTTTATTAATGCTACTCGCGTGAAGTCGGGGCGGGTCGCTAGTTTGTGAGATAAACTTATGATTAAAAGTAAAAGTAATTCTTTATGACGCAATATTTAATTTTTTGTTTTTTTCTCACGTGTATAAATTAAATGTATTGTTATTGATACGTCTTTTAGTAACAAATTTTTATTCGAAAAATATTTCAATTAGCTAAAAATATAAACTAAGCTTACATAAAAAAATTTTCAAACAGCTCACTTAAAAAAATTTTTTTTTATTAAAGCCATTTTTAAAAAACAAAAATTAAACATCATTTTTAAATTAAGTACCTACTTATATATTCTCATTTCATTTACTACGCATTAAGCTTAAACAAACAGTTTATGTCACATTGTGATCACACCCTAAGGTTGTAATCTTAACAAACTGCGCATTGATAGGACTTTTAAAATCGCTGAAAGAGCCCAAGTCTCTTCGCTCCGTCTGTCATAAACCACGCGTTACTGAGAGCTCACGTCTTTATCCCGTGCGGGGATGACGGGGCATCGTTATTAACTGGTACTTGAATATCTGTCGTAAAACAAAAGAGACTGTATTTAATGGTACAACGAGGAAAGAATTTAGTAAATTTGGTGCCGTTTGGTTCCCGGCACCATTATAAAAAAGAATACGACCACTCCATTTTTTACCCCTGGAAGTTTAAAAGGCGACTAAGGGATAGGCTTATAAACTTGCAATTCTTCTTTTAGGCGATGGGCAATATTTGAATCTCAATTCTATCATTAAGCCTAACAGCTGAACGTGGCCGGTCTGTCTTTCAAGACTGCTGGCTCTGTCTACCCCGCAAGGGAAATTGACGTGATTATATGTACCTATGTAGGTATTTTATAAATTCAACAACTAAAGAACTAAAATAATAAACGCTTAATATAAACCAACGTCAAAATTCAATTTATTCTTCTAAATTTAAAAAAATTCAGAAAAGACATCAAAACATCGAACTTCGAAATTGGCGCGCCTAATTTTGCTTTGAGAATTACCCGAATATTTTGGGTAATTCCCCTTCATATTTTCCCCGATAGCCATCGTTTTTGGCAAGTATGTAAATTACTCACTGCCAATGATCAGGTAAATTGTTTTATTGGACGCACTTCCTGTTTCCTTTTCGGAACGTTTTAGGGATCAGTTTAAATAGAATAGAAAATGCCTTTTTCATTCATTCATTTATATTATTCACGTAGATATCCTTTGTGGGGTAGGCAGAGCCAATAGTCTTCAAAAGACTAAAAGGCCACGTTCAGCTGTATGGCTTTATGATGGAATTGAGATTCAAATAGTGACAGGTTGCTAACTATCGCCTAAAAGAGGAATCCTAAGTATATAAGCCAATACTAAGCAATAAATAAGTAAATAATTTAAAAGCATACAGCCAATAATATAATTAACTAGCTGTAGGGTACTATAAGCTATAACTATGTTTACTAAATGGTCCATTCCCAAGGGAATTTCGGGAAATTTTCTATGTGCTCCTTTATCCGAACAATTCCAGCTCCTCCTTATCCTATTCCTCCTAAAGAGTTCACTACCCAAAAAATATTTACAAACACTCTTCTTTCTACAATTTACAATATAAGCAGTATGAGGATTCCCCAAAAATTCCCGCGACAATAAAAAATGCGAGTAGTCGCGAGCAATAGCTGCCACTAAAATTTTTATTCAGAACTTCACCAAAAACTCTACGGACCCCTGACTAAAAAATCGCCAACGATCCAAGGTGTTGATTGATAAAGCAGTCATCAACAAGCAGTAGAGAGCCCGCCCGTCTCCCTCGGGACTCAGGGAATTACCGCGGAGTATGCAAAATGTTGCAAACTTCTTGGACACGCCAATTTTATTGGGAGAATTGGAAGACGACTTCGTGCGAATTTTTAACACGTTTTTATCAACTCATTTTCTTGCAGGAAATTATTCGGATGATTTTCGGAATATATTTAACATAATAACATACAGCCACGTCTATATCCCTTGCCGGGTAGGCAGAGCCAACAGTCTTGAAAAGACTTATAGGGCACGTTCAGCTGTTCAGCTTAATGATAGAATAGAGATTCATGTAGTGACAGGTTGCTAGCCCAACGCCTTAAAGTTTTTGAACCTATCCATTAGTCGCCTTAACCGACATCCATGGGAATGAAATGGAGTGATCCTATTCTGTTTTCTATTGACGTCGGGAACCACACGGCACATTATTAATTGACGTTAATATCAAAATTTAATTCAAACACACTTACCAACATTATCTTCGCTCAAACACATTTCCTTAACGGTACATGTATGTCTAAGTTACTAATATTCGAGTTGGTCAAGTTAGCACACTGTTTGGAAGACGCCCAGCCGAGTGGACGAGTATTGTGCGAACTCGTACCGTGGCGTTTTGGACAACGTCCGGTTGTGTGGGGGAACTCCTTAACTTTGTCGTATGTTACTGTTCAAATAAATTATACTAGCGACCCGCCCCGGCTTCGCACGGGTGCAAAATTATAAATGTTATTATACATAAAAACCTTCCTATTGAATCACTCTACCTGTTACAAAAAACCGCATCAAAATACGTTGCGTAATTTTAAAGATTTAAGCATACAGACAAACAGACTAAAATAGCGACTTTGTTTTATACTATGTAGTGATATCTACTAACATTCATACATAAAATATATGATAGTATTGCCGTGTGGTGATTGACACTTAATTATGGGACCACTCCATCTTTAATGAGGTTGTCGTAAAAGGCGACTAAGATAAAGGTTTATAAACTATGGATTCTTCTTTAATGCGATGCACTTTCATAAATAAACACTCCATATCATTCCCATGGATGTCGTAAACAGCGATAAACGGATAGGCATATAAACATACAAAGGAATATAGACTTAAATACCAATTAATTGAATAAGAAAAAACTCCTAAGCAAACGAGGTGTGAAATTCAAACAATTCCTTCGTTTAAGGAAAAGAAATGTCCAAAGGGTTGTTAAAAAAAATTGAAGATAGACGCCCCCCATATTAAAATGTCACGTAGCCGGCCAATTTAACACCCAATTTGTATAGGAAAGGGTGCTAAATGTTTCTACAGCGCCAATTCGGAATATTCGAGTTAAAAATTCAAGTAGGGAGAGGAAGTCGTTTGGAAGGAAGGAAAAAAAATGGTTTTAAGATCTACGATTGATATTGTTATACCTGTCACTTAAGGAAAAGACCATATCCTATCTTTACCATGGATGTCGTAAACGGCGACTAAAGAGCGTCGGTGGTCGAATCGGTAAGGTGCTCGGTTTAAATGCGTGATGCGCAGAAAGGCACAGGTTCAAATCCCGCGTCAGCCATGTACCAATGACTATTTTGAAAACTATGTACATTATGACTGTTGGCTCTGTCTACCCCGCAAGGGATATAGACGTGATTACATGTATGTATGTCATTGTATGTACATTAGTTTTATTTCTAACCAATGCTCTTACGGCAAGGGAAAACATCGTGAGGAAACCTGCACATTTAGGATTTTTAATATACGAGTATATATATATATATATATTTATATTATTATGTTTATGATAGAAATGACGGAAAAATGGCAAATTATATTTATTACACACACACACAAATTTTTTTTACAAAATTTATCACAAAAAAAAAAACGCCAAAGATCATGTCATCGCGACGAAAATATTCAAATATCAATTTCCTTAACAATTCGGATAGCATTTGCAGCATCCAATTAGAATCCTCCCCCGCCGATCAACCCTCGGATATGTATAAAAAACGATTGCTTAGCTACTGGAATTGGCTCGATTTCGAACGCCAATAGTATAGGGCTGTCACTTTATACATTTACAATTTCCACTTTATAATATAAAAAACAGAATTAAAAATAAAAAAATAATTTGCCGTGTGGTTCCCGGCACGAATAGAAAAAAGAATAGGACCACTCCATCTCTTTCCCATGGATGTCGTAAAAGGCGACTAAGGGGTAGGCTTATAAACTTGGGATTCTTCTTTTAGGCGATGGGCTAGCAACCTGTCACTATTTGAATCTCAATTCCATCTTAAAGCCAAACAGCTGAACGTGGCCTATTAGTCTTTACAAGACTGTTGGCTCTGTCTACCCCGCAAGGGATATAGGCGTGATTATATGTATGTATATACATGTTAAAAAAATTACCATGTTTTTTGAGAGCTGTCACTATCTGAATTTCAATTCCATCTTTGAGCCGCAGAGGAGGCACTCGAGGTTTTTTGAAAACTTTGTATACCTCGTTAGAAATAAAAACGTAACGTATATTATTATATATAGTATATTTAAAAGCGTCGGTGGTTGAATCGGTAGTTGCGCAAAAAGGGCACAGGTTCGAATCCCACCACTACTATGTACCAATGACTATTTTTGAAGTTATGTACCTACATTAGTTTGATAACTAACCGATGCTCTTTCGGTAAGGGAAAACATCGTGAGGAAACCTGCACATTCAGAATACTGGATACTTATGTAACCATATGATCCAATATGGGTCAGGTTCACCTGAAAAGGTTACGGAGGGCAGACCTGACCTGACTTACCCAATCCAGGATCCATGGTCAAAGGAATAAGTACCCCGGGCTCCTCTCCAGAGATCCAGATGCAACCGGGTCTAAAGGCAGAAGGAAGGAGTATATGTTTATTTTCTTTTTAAAAAGACAATCAATTTGGACAACCCTATTCACAATTCCTCACAAAAGGATGTAATGCAATAAAAAACATGTTGAGAACTGCTTCCAATACGTTTGATGGTATCAAAATGTTTTTATACGAAATAGGTGCAATTTGGCATGTCCCGACATGTCTCGATGTACGATTATTTAATATTATGTCTCTCGATTCTGGAATATTTGTAAGGCTTATTTTCTTTTTGCGAGTAAGCAGGAATTGTTATAATTTTTTTTTCTTAGATTGAATAAATAGAATGTATACTCATAAAGGTTCCTAATATGTTAATAACAGCCCAATTGGTTTTTCGTAAGTAAAGATAAAAATTACTATTAAATAACACTAAATAATTTTTAAAAAATACTTAATAATTTGTGTCTTGTGGTTCTCAGAACCACTCCATATCTTATCAATGGATGTCGTAAAAGGAGACTAAAAGATAGGCTTATAAACTTGGGATCTTCATGTAGTTAGGCGACGGGTTAGCAACCTGTCACTATTTGAATCTCAATTACATCATAAACCTATGCAGCTGAACGTGACCTTTCAGTCTTTTTAGGACTTTCGGCTCTGTCTTCCCCGCAAGGCTAATAAACGCGACTATAAGTATGTATGTGCTAGTAAATACTGGTACAAAATTGGATACTTTTGGTTCTGTTACGAAATATAGTGTTAATTCGTGGTCAAAAATTTTTCTCACTATTTTCTTTACAAAGTGGACCCGAACTGCATCCCCGTCTGAATCCACTTTCCGTAATATTTTGTCCATCATAATCATTCATAAAGATGTTTGCGTCAAGATGATTTTGCTAAAAAGTTCTTTGAAGATCAAAACTACTTAAATCCGGATTTATTTCCAAAACATTTCAATAATAAAAATTCACAAACCATAAGGCAGGCGCCATTATGCACAAGAAATTGCTACAAAATGGCAGCTGCCAATAAAATTGAGATATCAATACGAGGGGCCATTCCATTGAGTTCTATGTAATGGAACAGACAAGCCATATGTTGTGTTCATATCAATATTATATAGAGAGATTTGTGTTAATTAATATTGGTAACAATTTTTTTTATTTATGTATTACACAAAATTATATACAGTATTGCCTTTAACACAGTAATTGTAGTACGAAGAAGAATCCCAAGTTTACAAGCCTTTCCCTTAGTCGCCTTTTACGACATCCATGGGAAAGAGATGGAGTGGTTTAATTCCTTCTTCTATTGGTGCCGGAAACCACACGGTAAACTGCAGTAAACTTAGTTTAAATTACTTTATTTGACGCCAACCAAAGTTGTGAAATCAAAAACATACATATAACAATTATTAAGTGATATTCAAAATGTTTTATTTAGTTAATTTTAATTTATCTACCCCATAAAGAATATAGACTTATGGTAATGTATTTTTTTATAATAATGATAGCGATTACATTATTCTGAAATACAACTGAGAACAAACAACTTTACAAACGACGCCTTTGACAACTTTATTTTTTCAATGTCCATTCTAGATTTAACACTTCAATGTGTAATGCCGATATAAATTTAAAAACATGCAACATTTAATAATAACTTACGGCGCGTTATCAGAGGGGAACTAATGCCTTCCTCTGAATATTGAAAATTGAACATCTATGCTGTGGTTAAAGGCATTTTTCTTATTATTTTCAAACCTGGTGCCGTGTGGTTCCCGGCACCAATACAAAAAAGAATAGGACCACTCCATCTCTTTCCCCATGGATGTCGTAAAAGGCGACTAAGGGATAGGCTTATAAACTTGGGATTCCTCTTTTAGGCGATGGGCTAGCAACCTGTCACTATTTGAATCTTAATTCTATCTTACAGCCAAATAGCTGAACGTGGCCTATCAGTCTTTACAAGACTGTTGGCTCTGTCTACCCCGCAAGGGATATAGACATGATTATATGAATGAATGAACGAACGTACTAAGTTGAACTAATCATGGACGTCTCGCCGAAAATTAAAAGACTTATGAAGGTAGATGAACCGACGTATGCAAGGATCGTGGCAAGCGACAAGATGTAGTCTCTGCCTACTCTCTGGGAACATACATACATACATACATACATAAAATCATGCCTCTTTCCCGGAGGGGTAGGCAGAGACTACCTTTTTCCACTTGCCACGATCTCTGCATACTTCCTTCGCTTCATCCACATTCATAACTCTCTTCATGCAAGCTCGGCGGTTTCGGGTACTCTTGACCTCTCTCTCTGGGAAAGAACCATTAATTCTCACCATAATTAATATAAAAGTTTTTACGTTTTAAACTCATACCAATAGTTTTATCGCTATCTCACTCCCTCATTTTTGCTCGGAACATAGATTTATGTCAGAAATAATTTTCCAATTTCCAAACGTAATGTTTCGTTCCGAATGCCATACGTATGCAGACGACGCCGCGTGGCAGCCACAGTCTCATTGCTGTCATAGGATTCAATCCGATTTTATATCGTCAAACGTATTTGACGTGACAACGTCTAATAATTCAATTGAGCCGGCTGCACGCACGAAAAAACATGACTCATGCGGCGTTACCTCACTCTGAGGCGTTCCATTTAAGGCTCGAAGTGCAAGCGAGAGCGCGGAAAGAGCAACAAAGAGGCACAATCTGCCTTCGCGTTCGGCAGCGTATACCTCCTTCTCTATATACATACAAATCTATTAAACAAATGAAATTAAAATTTTGCTTTTGACAAATGCTACCAATCCATCAGAATTTTCTTAAGACGTTGTCACGTTCAACTATAGTCAGTAAACCGACTTTACAGACAACCGATTTTTTTTTCAAGTAGTAAAAATTCCAAGAAAAAATTAACTTAAATATATTTAAAAAATAGTTTTGATATTCAAGAGATTTTCATTATAAAAAATTTATTGAAAAAAAAAAAACATATTGATAACATGTATAATTTCCGCCGTGGACCTTGGCTTTTATGCTCATTGGATTTTAAGAAGCTGAAAACTTTTCAGAGATAACACAAAAATACATACATGTAACCTTTTATAAGTCTTGAAAAGACTGACAGGCCACGTTCAGCAGTATGGCTTTATGATAGAACCGAAATTCATATAGTGACAGGTTGCTAACCCATCGCCTAAAAAAAGAATCCCACGTTCATAAGCCTATCCCATAGTCACCTTTTACGACATCTATGGGAAAGAGATGGAGAAGTCTTATTTTTATTTCTATTTTGAAAATCACGTTTTTTTAAAAATAGAAAACAGTATTTAATACACTGTCAGTACTCGTAATAACACATAAAATGCGGCAGTAGGAGGCATCACATCAAACGGCGGAAGCTGGAGAGATCGCATTCTTCCAATTTGAATTCCGAACTACACCGTTTCCGGGCGGATACTGCATGTCTTTTGGAATATGAAAAATTTTAAAATTATTCGTCGTTTAAACTTATGCGAATTTTTAATTATTTTTTTTTGTTGATACGTTGATTTTTTATTTGCAGACGATGTTAAGCAGTGAAATTTAAGTTCGATTTTTTTAAAAAAGTTCAAAAATTCAGTAACGAAAGATAAATTACAAAATTGTCTTCTTCTGTAATGAGGTTGAAGTATAAAATGACTCGGTTATTTAAAAACAATCTTCCTAGAAGATTAGGTTTGAAGATTTATCTCGATTTGTTAAATGTTATGACTAAGGGATTGTCTTATAAACTTGCGATTCTTTTTTCAGACGATGGGCTAGCAACCTGTCACTATTTGAATCTCAATTCTATCATTAAGCCAAACAGCTGAACCAATCATGGCCCATCAGTCTTTTTTAACACTGTTGGCTCTGTCTGCCCCGCATGGAATACAGACGTGAAAATCTTATACATAAAATTCTTGTGTCCCTTACTCGCCGTTTACGACATCCATAGAAATGAGAGGGCGTGGTCCTATTATTTTTGTTTTCTTTTTATTGGTGTCGGAAACGCCGTGTGGTTTCCGCGCCGAGTTTTACGTTAACATAAATGTACCAAAATCAAGTTCCACTAATCGAATGGACAAACAAACAAACTCACTAATTCGTGCTATAAACTCGCCCCCCGGAGGGAGCCACGGTCGATTACACGGCGACATCGATTAGTGTGTAAGGACCCTAATGTTGTCTGGGTCAGACCAAATGACTGCATGTATATAATCAATAACATGTTATATTATGAACATAAATAATCTTTTTTGAATTCCAAGCTTTGATAGGAAAAAAAAATTGTATTTTTTTTTGTGTCTTAAAGGGTATTAGGAAAAAATTATAATTTTTGGAAGAAAATAAATCAATTAACTTAAAATCTTAACTCACATTTTATTCTGATTTAACTTTAATCCGAAAGGCAAGTACGTACCTACAATAATGAAAACTGTAGAATTGAGAACCTCCTTTTTAATTCCTTGTAGTAGACAGAGTCAACAGTTGACAAAAACTGAAAGGCCACGTTCAGCTGTTCGGCTTGAGATTGAATTGAAATTCAAACAGTGACAAGTTGCTAGCCCATCGATTAGAATCACAATTAATTAGCGTTTTCTTAAGTCGCCTTTTACGACAAACATGGGAAAGAATTGTCGAGAACCATACGGACAAAAAATATTTAAATAAAGAAAATTTTATGATTAAGTTGAAGAAAATTTTACAACCATACATACATATGGTCACGTCTATATCCCTTGCGGGGTAGACAGAGCCAACAGTCTTGAAAAAACTGAATGGCCACGTTCAGCTATTTGGCTTAATAATAGAATTGAGATTCAAATAGTGACAGGTTGCTAGCCCATGGCCTAAAAAAGAACCCCAAATTGGTACACCTATCCCTTAGTCGCCTTTTACGACATCCATGGGAAAGAGATGGAGTGGTCCAATTCTTTTTTGTATTAGTGCCGGGAACCACACGGCAAGAAAAATTTTCATGATCAAAAATACTTCGGGCTCGTGGATAAAAATTACCACCTCGGACACAATATCCTGTTAATCATCACGCCGCATCAATCAACGCATACCATCAGACGGTACACGGAACCCACATTCGCCGAAAATAAATCATTTACCATCAATTAATAGGAAAAATGACGATGACGCGTGAATCTGTCGACAGCTGAAAACAGAGGGTGCAGGTAATATTTCAAATGTAACGGTAACACATATACAGGGTGTATCATAATTGAGAGATATTTATTGGCGTGTGTTTTTTTTTTCCAACAGGCTAATGACAGCGGCTGAAAAGGAAAAATGCGCGCCATGCGGCTGTGGGAAGAATGAGTAACTGACATTTTCCGTTCAATAAGCTATTTGCAATGTATAGCTTACTACTAAAACTCTGATCGTTATTTATTTATGTTTTAAGAAGCTTGTACACGCTGCTTGTATTCGCGCGAAATTAGCACCACTAACAAAAAAATATAGGTTGTTAACTAATCCCGCAGAGAGTATATTTTTTACCGGGATAAAAAGTACTAGGCTAGCAACCTGTCACTATTTGAATCTCAATTCTATCTTAAAGCCAAATAGCTGAACGTGGCCTATCAGTCTTCACAAGACTGTTGGCTCTGTCTACCCCGCAAGGGATATAAACGTGATTATATGTATGTATGTATGCATGAAAAACACTCTTCCCCAAACTTTTATTTATATTATAACTTTCATTGGAATTTGTTAAAAACCAGTATTGTTTTATAGTTGGTGCTAATTTCTTCGCTTATTATAAGTTAAATGCTCTAAATTCACGCTGGCGAAGCTGATTGTAAAAACTGAGTATTATAAAAAAAAATTGAGCATTGACTTTTACCGTGTTTTGCGTCATTGGAAGACGCCATTAGCTATCGAGCATCGGAAAATGTGCAGTATAGGACGAGAATGTGACTCTGACACATTGTAAGCACATGCGATATGTACGTTCATACTATGATACTGGAAATAACTACGATACAGTTTGAATTACAGACATAATGGTCACGTCTATATCCATTGCGGGGTAGACAGAGCCAACAGTCTTGAAAAGCCTGAATGGCCACGTTCAGCTATTTGGCTTAATGATAGAATTGAGATTCAAATAGTGACAGGTTGCTAGCCCATAGCATAAAAAAAAGAATCCTTTTCAAGTTTGGAAGCCTATCCCTTAGTCGCCATCTCCTTTCCGTGGATGCCGTAAAAGGCGACTAAGGGATAGGCTTACAAACTTGGGATTATTTTTAGGCGATGGGCTAGCAACCTGTCACTATTTGAATCTCAACCCTATCATCAAAGCCAAATAGCTGAACGTGGCCATTCAGTCTTTTCAAGACTATTGGCTCTGTCTACCCCGCAAGGGATATAGATATGATTATGTGTATATATGTAATACTGACATCAATATATGTACATAATAACGCTTCAAATGTATTTTGTTGTTTATTTTACAATAAAGATATAAAAAATATATACAATACCTACCTTAGTCGCTCAAACCGAACATCCACATTCCCCATTTATCCCCATTACTGAAGTGTTCGGGCGTACGCCGTTCCCTGATTTATATACAGCATCAATTCCGGCGGGCCATGTCGATTTTCCAAAGGATTTGATTTATATACACTCTCATACTCTTATCTTTTCCTCTCTTTAGTTGTATATATCATTTTATTAGGCATTAGACGCCCTATCGTGAAAGCACGTTTCACTATTATTTCAAGATGATGTATTGGGGTGCCGTGTGGTTCCCGGCACCATTAGAAAAAAGAATAGGACCACTCCCATCTCTTTCCCGTGGATGTCGTAAAAGGCTACTAAGGGATATACTTATAAACTTGGGATTCTTCTTTTAGGCGACAGGCTAGCAACCTGTCACTATTTGAATCTTAATTCTATCATTAAGCCAAACAGCTGAACGTGGACTTTCAGTCTTTTAATAACTGTTGGCTCTGTCTACCTCGCAAGGGATATAGACGTGATTATATGTATGTATGTATGATGTATTGGGTTTTGGAGATTTTGTTGAATTAGATGATAACATAGTATATAATCACGTCTAAATCCCTTGCGGGCTAGACAGAGTCAACAGCCCTAAAAAATACTGAAAGGCCACATCCAGCTGTTTGGCTTAATGATAGAATTTATATTCAAATAGTGACAGGTTGCTAGTCCATCGCCTAAAAGAGGAAAACCAAGTATATATACCATATCCTTTAGTCGCCTTTAACGACATCCATGAGAAAGAGATGGAGTGGTCTAATTCTTTTCTTTTATTGGTGTCGGTAACCACACGGTACATCTATCATCAAGCCAAAAAGTTGAACGTGACCTATCAATCCTTTCAAGACTGCTGGTTCTGTCTACCTCGCAAGGGATATAGACGTGATTATGTGAACGAATTATGAACTACACTAATTCAACTGACTCTGTCCACTCCTAAAGGAATAAATACCTACGTGATTATTTTCATTGTGTTCAAGACTGCTGGTTCTGTCTACCTCGCAAGGGATATAGACGTGATTATGTGAATGAATTACGAACCACCCTAATTCTCCTGACTCTGTCCGCCCCTTAAGGAATAAATACGTGATTATTTTCATTGTGTTCAAAACTGCTGGTTCTGTCTACCTCGCAAGGGATATAGACGTGATTATGTGAATGAATTACGAACCACCCTAATTCTCCTGACTCTGTCCACCCCTTAAGGAATAAATACGTGATTACTTTCATTGTGTGTATGTACGATCGCGTTCATATCTGCAGTCATAGTTTTAAAATTCTTACGGGTTAAAATAGCGTGCACTGTGGTTCCACTAGATCCACACACACATGCATATTTAAAAAGAATAAATATTCCATCAAATGAATACGGTCTTTAATACCAATGATTACTAAGTAAAACAGTTTATTATTCTATGACATATAACATAACAAAACAGAAAGAGACGGTAATCAACGATGGCCGAACTGGGCCCGATAATTGTCGATCGAGATATCGTCGTCTCTCATCATTTGCATAAGATTTGCCTATAGAGGGGGAAGCCTGCGACTGCCAGACTTATATCATTTCAATAAGGTTGAAAGTTTGTCTGCACACGACCCTAACATAGGTAGTGGTTCCTTTGAAAGTTATTGGGTAGCAATTTTATTACTTCGTGTGAGCAAGTGAGATCTAAGATATATTAGATAATCTCGCTTGCTCACACTCGCTTGTTCTAGTTACTAGCGTTACTTGGATTCCGAAGTAATTCAAGGATTTTTTTTGTCTTTAAAAAAAAATAATTAGTGTTACTGACAATTTTTAATGTTTCAAGGTGCCATTTGAACTAAGTAACTGACTGATTAACTAGCTAACTGATATCTAAGAATTACAATACCCGTGTCTTCAAACACGGAAGTCAGCAAAAAATATTAAACAAGAGGGAGCAAAATAAAACATTCAATTAAAATTAGTAAATTTTATTGAAACAGTTTACCTATAGTTTTGTTTACATATTGATGATTATATAAAGCTATACATACAGCATATTACACTAATTGTATCATCTACTTATCTCCTGTTATTAAGGTTACAGCTTAATTATTCGTTTTCATAAAGAAAAGATATTGAAGCTGTCCTTAAAACACTATCTAAGTAATTAGTAGTTTTAATATAAACTGGCAGAACCTTTCACGCACTATATGGACTCGATGCACAGGGCAGTTGTCTTGCACAAATGACATTGTTGGCATATCATCAATCGGATAAATACACCGCACAGTTGGTAACATGGTTTCTTGCAGCACTTGCACATAATGAGTAGCTGTAGCGCGTCCTGCTATCCACACCTGTTCCCCAGGTCCAGCAGCACTCATCCAGCCCCACATATTTATAGATATGCGTCCAGACTCCATCTTTGGCCCAATATTTTTTTCTTAATACCGAGTTGCATTTCTTCGCCATAAATGAAGCCTACCGTGTTGCGATGACGTAAACGAACTTTTCGTCCGTAAATATTGCTTTTTTCCAGTCAAAATCCAAATACTGCCGAGCAAATTCTAAATGTTTTTGCTTATTTATTTCGGATAAATACGGCTTTCTTGCTGGCTGTCTGTGGTGTAGTCCCTCACGGTGCAAACTCGACGAACAGTAACCACTGATGTGTCGAACTGTTCCGCAAATGTTCTGGTCGGTATGAAGCCATTATTTTCGTACTGTTCCACCATGGATCTCCGCTGTGTGGCGTGTCGCTGTGTTGATTAGCGGACGACGGCCGCTGCGCGGCGACTTTTATTTACACTACCCTCTTCTTAATGGCGCGTTACCCAACGCTTTACCACTTGTTGTTTATTGTGTTATTTGTGTGAATGTGTGAGTGACAGCGGTGAGTGCAAGCTATAAAGTTTTGCCAACTATGACTGCAATTATGAACGCGACCGTACCTATGTTAAGTAAATACATAAAACTTGTAACAACAGTTGCGTGTTATCGCTATATGGATCAGTGGTAATTAAAAATTCTTAATAGTGAACCTGGGACCCCGTGCGATGGCGCCTTGGGACCTTATTACTATACACACGGATATAGGGAAGAACGACTGGATATGTTACAAACATACATACATATACATACATACATACACACATACATACATATTTGATCACGTCTATATCCCTTGTGGGGCAGGCAGAGCCAACAGTATTGGAAAAACTGAAAGGCCACCTTCAGCTGTACGGCTCAATGATAGAATTGAGATTCAAATAGTGGTTGCTAGCCCATTGCCTTAAAGAAGAATCAAAGTTTATAAGCCTATCCCTTAGCCACCTTTAACGACATCCATGGGAAAAATGTTGAGTGCTTCATTTCAAAAGAGTTGGAAAGCACTACTCCAATATTACTATTTGTACATATATT
Organism: Amyelois transitella; assembly: GCF_032362555.1. Taxonomy (NCBI): domain Eukaryota; kingdom Metazoa; phylum Arthropoda; class Insecta; order Lepidoptera; family Pyralidae; genus Amyelois; species Amyelois transitella. The sequence continues at coordinate 1,423,779 of NC_083525.1, forward strand.
CGTTTCAATAATGTTTAATTTCGTTAAATTATTAAATTTTAATTATTATTTTAAAAATTTGTGTGGTTCCCGGCACCGATAAAAGAAGAATAGGACCACTCCATCTATTTCCCTTGGATGTCGTAAACGGCGATTAAGGGATAGGCTTTAAAAACTTGGGATTCTTCTTATTGAATCTCAATCCTATCATTAAGTCTAACAGCTGGACGTTGCCTGTCAGTCTTTCAAGACTACTGGATCTGTCTACCCCGCAAGGTATAAAGACGTGTTTTTATGTATTTATGTATGTTATAATTATTATTTTTTGCTTCTTCTATTTAACCTTTATCCATGTTATAAGTAAACCATTTCCTGGTATATTTACCAACGGCCCCGTATTGACTCTGTCACCGCCGTAAAACCACGAATATTCGCTGGGCCACATCGTATTTTCATTTATTCAACATCATTGCTATGGCATATTTGACAACTATTATTTGATCAGTATAAAGTTTGTAATGTTTCAATGCCGTTGTGAAAAAGAGGGTTATTATAAAATTACTAGCTGTACCTACCGGCAAACGTTGTTTTACCATAAAAAAAAAGTTTTAAGTAATTACTAGTTACAAAAAATTTTAAGGGTGATCAACCCTTAACACTAAGGGATGTGAAAAATAAATGTTGGCCGATTATCAGACCTACTCAATATACTCACAAAATTTCTTGAGAATCGGTCAAGCCGTTTTGGAGGAGTACGGGAACGGACATTGTGGCACAATAATTTTATGTGTAATGAAGTGAATAATAATATATGATAATGAAGTGATTTCAGGCACCGATAGAATATGACCACTCTATCTCTTTCCCGTGGATGTCCTAAAAGGCGACTAAGGGATCTTTCAAAGGAGTTCCTCTTTTAGGTAAGTATTGGGCTAGCAACCTGTCACTATTTGAATCTAAATTCCATCTCTAAGCCATACAGCTGAACTTTACCTCTCAGTGCGAGACTGTTGGCTCTGTCTACCCCGTGAGGGATAAAAACATAATTATATGTATGTACTTGTTGTGCCCGCAACTTCATCCGCGTATAATAGTTATTTTGGGCATTATTGAAGCCCTCAAGGATGAATAATTTACCCCGTTTTTTTTTCACATTTTCCGTTATTTCTTCGCTCCTAAAAGTTGCAGCGTAATGTTATTATAGCCTTAAGCCTTCCTCGATAAATGGTCTATTCAATGCCAAAATAATTTTTCAATTCGATCCAGTAGTTCCTGAGATTACCGCGTTCAAACAAACAAACTCTTCAGCTTTATAATATTAGTATACCTAGATGTATGTAGGAAGTGGCCGTAGATAGCTCTAATAGTAAACATATTCCTTGATTAGTTCCAAACAAAACCTTTATCATCAATCTAATGGTTCCAATTGAAACCTATCGCGTGACTGATGCACGGTTAACTTAACCCATTACTAACCCCCCACATAATTGCTTCATAAAGGGTTAAAAGCTGATAATATGACATGATTGGAAACGCCCAATCGGGCGCAGCATTATGAATAAATAAATACATATATACGGGACAAATAACACTGATTAAGTTAGCCTCGAAGTAAGTTCGAGACTTGTGTTACGAGATACGAACTTAAAGATACTATATTTTGTAATAAATACTTATATAGATAAACGTTCAAGACCCAGGCCAATCAGGAAAAGTTCTTTTTTCATTATGCCCTGGCCGGGATTCGAACCCGGGACCTCCGGTGTCACAGACAAGCGCACTACCGCTGCGGCCGTCAAATAACTACACATTCTCACTTATTACGCTCGCGTAAAATCAAATATTCCGTTAAATGCCGTATAGTATCCGGCATTTTAGAATAAAACTACAACATACCTTTTCCATGGATGTCGTAAAAGGCGACTTAAGGATAGGCTTGGGATTCCTCTCGTAGGCGGTGCGTTAGTAACCTCAAAGTCAATATTTAAAACTCAATTCCATCATGAAGCCATACAGCTGAACGTGGCCTTTTCGAGACTGTTGGCTATGTCTACCCCGCAAGGGATATAGATGTGAATGCAAAAAGTGTTATTTAATGTTACAACCATCGCATAAAATAGTAATTATATGTATGTTTGTATGTTGTCTTTTTTAGGAGCAATCGCGTTAAAAACAGTGTTATGACCGAATCAATTCCGCCCCTGTTAACCCTTCAAACAGGTGCGGCCGGCTTGTCAATTTTAATAAACGATCATTAGTACAGTTTGCTTTTTCATTTAATTTGTCCGCAGCGGTAGGGTTAAAGTTTTTTTTTTTTTACTTTTTAACACCGCTATTTTTGTTCTCACATACATACATACATATGGTCACGTCTATATCCCTTGCGGGGTAGACAGAGCCAACAGCCTTGGAAAGACTGAATGGCCATGTTCAGCTGTTTGGCTTAATGATAGAATTGAGATTCAAATAGTGACAGGTTGCTAGCCCATCTCCTATAAGAAGAATCCCAAGTTTTACAAGCTTATTCCTTGACTGACTTTTACAGTATAAGAGAAGAAGAGATCGAAATAATTTGTTTTATTGCGATTAATATCTTAACTAGAACGTTAGCTTTAGCTACGCCGTAAGAGAAAGAGACATGAATGTATTTATATTTTTATACGGCCAAGTTTATATGGACATTACAAGTATAAGAATTGATACGCAATAAATTCTAACAACTTTCTTCAATACTTCCCCAAAAACATAAGTTTCGGACCATTTCAGATAGCAAGTTAATAAATTCTTATATAACACGAATTATGATACCATTTACAGTGAAAACAATAAGAAAGTTGACCTCATAAATAATGTACTTGAGATTAAGGAGTTTATCAGAGGTGCCCCTACCACGATCCAACTCCAGTATGTAATATTATTTAGTAAATACTAGCTGTGCCCGCGACTTCGTCCGCGTGGAATAGTTATTATGGACATCATTGAAGCCCTCAAGGATGAATAGTTTTCCACGTTTTTTTTTCACATTTTCCATTATTTCTTAGCTCCTTATAGTTGCAGCGTGATGTTATATAGCCTAAAGTCTTCCTCGATAAATGGTGTAATCGACGCAAAAATATTTTTTCAATTCGAACCAGCAGTTCCTGAGATTAGCGCGTTCAAACAAACAAACTTTTCAGCTTCATAATATTAGTAGTACAGATTAAACCAGTTAATAGGCATATTTTTAAATGCTGGTAACATTTATGATTCCATATTGCGTCGGCGATCGAATCGGTAAGGAGCCTGGTTAAAATGCGTGATACACATAAAGGCACAGGTTCGATTCCCACCTCGGCCATGTACCAGTAACTATTTTCGAAGTTACGTATATTTGTTTAAATACTAACCAATGCTCATACGATGAGGAAAATTTAAAAAAAAAAACATACATATATATATAATCACGTCTATGTATCTTGCGGGGTAGACAGAGCCAACAGTCATGAAAATACTTACAGGCCACGTTCAGCTGTTTGGCTTTATAATGGAATTGAGATTCAAATAGTGACAGGTTGCTAACCCATCGCCTAAAAGAAGAATCCCAAGTTTACTTATAAGCCTATCCCTTAGTCGCCTTTTACGACATCCTTGAAAACGAGATGGAGTGGTCCTATTTTTTTTTATTAGTGCCGGGAACCACACGGCACAAAATAAAAAATGGATAAATTTTTTCAATCGAATTTTCATCTCGATCGTGAAACGACTTACATACCTTTAGAAATCCAATAGTAGTGGTCTGTACAACAATGTTTCCCGTCGATTAAGACGCGAACGCGCCGGTCGGGGTCGATAATGATGCAACTTTCACATGTCGGCCAACTATAGTTTTCCTTAAGGAGGGATAGCAGAAAAATTCTATTGAAAAACATAAAATAAAGATTTATATTAAACTAGAGGCCGCCCGCGACTTCGTCCGCATGGAAACCCTATCAATCCCGCGGGAACTCTGGGATAAAAAGTAGCCTATGTGTTATTCTGGGTCTTCAGCTACCTACATACCAAATTTCATGGTAATCGGTTCAGTAGTTTTTGCGTGAAAGAGTAACAAACATCCATACAAACTTTCGCCTTTATAATAGTAGTAGGATTAAGTAACGGTGTATACGTTTCTTCTGGTTCGGATTTTTTAATTAGGGATAGCTGAAAAATTTTATTGAAAAACATAAAATAAAGATTTATATAGATGTTTATTTCTTAAATTTTCCTCATCGTATGAGCATTGGTTAGTATTTAAACAAATATACGTAACTTCGAAAATAGCTGAACGTGGCCATTCAGTCTTTTCAAGACTGTTGGCTCTGTCTATCCCGCAAGGGAGATAGACGTGATCATATGTATGTATGTATGTAAAGATTTATATAAAATTAAGCAACGGCTTATTTGTTTCTTCCTGTCCTGATTTTATATAATTTGGCATCTCAGAAATGACTATAGTATAAAAAAAATGTGTGAATATTTAAATCGATTAAAGAATATTGGTAGGACCATTAATAATGTATGCATACATACATACATAGTCACGTCTACATCCTCTGCGGGGTAGACAGAGCCAACAGGCTAGCAAGATGGAATTGAAATTCAAATAGTGACAGGTTGCTAGTCCATCGTCTATAAAAAGAATCCCAAGTTTCCCTTTCCCTTAGTCACCTGGAGCGATGTCCATAAGAAAAATAAAGGAAGATCCCATCACTATTCCCGTATTCTATCATTAAACTTTACATTACCTTCTTCATAAACGCGCCTTTCTGCCCCGCAAGGAATATATACGTCACTAAATATACATATAATATGTATTTCTTTCTAACCTTTCATTTAATTCATTCTTATTTCATGCATCCTCTGCCACACCTAATTTAATAAAAAATAAAAAAAACATAACATATATGTACATACATATGGTCACGTCTATATCCCCTGCGGGGTAGACAGAGCCACCAGTCTTGAAAAGACTGAATGGAATGAAAAATTTATGTGAACCGTACAATTCCTATTCAAGCGTATAGGGCCATATACACACAGATGACAAACGATAGTTCACAACTAGTGTCGTTAGCGGTTACCCTTATATATTTTTTTTTTTTCCGAAGCTTTCCACTCATTGATCTTTATTATTTTTTTGTAGAAAAAAAAGGCTTTTGATAAAGTGATAAAAGAATATAATTTATTTAACATGGATTCAAAGAAATTATTAGATACATAAATATACATACATACATAAAATCACGCCTCTTTCCCGGAGGGGTAGGCAGAGACTACCTCTTTCCACTTGCCACGATCCCTGCATATTTCCTTCGCTTCATCCACATTCATAACTCTCTTCATGCAAGTTCGGCGGTTTCGGGTACTTTTGACCTGACCCTTTATACATAAATATATATGACTTTATACCCGCACAGGGTAGACAGAGTAAGCAGTCTCAAAAATACTCGTCACAGTCTGCTGGATGGCTTAATGATGAGAGCAAGAGTGGATTGGAAATGGATTTCGCGGAATTATTTTTTGTTATCACATTACACGGAACATTATTTAAGGATATTCACATTATCTAGATTCACAACGAAGATGAAAATGGCACCAGTACAAAAAAGAATAGGACCACTCCATTTCGTTCCCATGGATGTCGTAAAAGGCGACTAAGGGATAGGCTTATAAACTTGGTCGGTATTCTTCTTTTAGGCGATGGGCTAGCAACCTGTCACTATTTGAATCTCAATTCCATCATAAAGCCAAACAGCTGAACGTGTCATGTCAGCTGATCGTATCAGTCTTTTCACGACTGTTGGCTCTGTCTACCCCGCAAGGGATATAGACGTGATTATATGTATGTATGAAACTTTAAAATCCTCAATTCCTTCGAAGCCTGATACTTCACCTGCTAAAACCTAGCCCTTAAAACCACAACAATTTAAAACCGCAGACATTTTAATCAAACTCAATAAGGAAGGGCACGCTTGAAAACGCTAAAAGCGTCCGAAATATTAATAAAAAAAACATGAATTCCGTCATTAAGATGACTAAACAGTCCGTGACAACCGTAAACTGTTTCTCACAAAGGCTCGACGTCGAACGGAGACCAGTGAGTAAAGACTGACGGCCAGAGACTCTCTTTGGAGTCTCCTAACACAGGTATTACATACTTAACAGGAGACTTCAAACACTTTTGTTATTTACCATATTGTAAGTTAAAGAATAAATATTTTTTCATTTTCATTTTCAATTAAACATTATGGGCCACCAGATGGCGGTGTTCTGAACCAAGCAAACAATTTGGGACACGGATTTGAATTTGAAAAATACTAACAGGTTGCTAGCCCATCGCCTAACTGAAGTATCCCAAGTTTGTGAGCCTAAGGAAATTACTTCGAAAATGGGGCTAATATTTAAACTACTTTAGGTGGCGTGCTCTTTGGTGTATATTAATACATACATATAGTCACGTCTAAATCCCTAGCGGGGTAGACAGAGCTATTGGAAAAACTGAAAGTTCACGTTCAGCTGTTAATTATTTATTTTAAATGTAAATATATTTTTTGCGTCTTTCTGGCAATACTGTCACTATTGTCTATGTCAGAATCGCTACTCCACTCTGTGGTTACAGTTTTGTTGTACGTATCGTTAGTAAAAGCTAATCCCAATAAATGCATAAATATTATAAACTTAGTGCATTATTTACATCAATTAACTTTGACATCAACGTCGCCTGATTATGTTATGATGACTATCATTCACGTCGCAGTATTTACTCACGTGGTAATAGCTCGGATAACGTTCCTCCCCGTTTTTAATATTGCCAACATAATAAATAGGTTAACATTCGCTTTATGAAGGGAAAACCTATTAACGAACGCAAAATATATATCAGGGGGCCTATTAAGATCTCCCGGCGTATTAGGCAAATCTCACGATTTCGTTACCGTCTGATAAATGTAATCTTACATACTTTTTTTTAGAAAATCTACGTATTATACAGATTAATATATGACAGTATATAGCGTTCACATGTAATTTCATTATGAGCATCCTAATTCAGTTATATTTTAAGCTGCACTGATTGGCAGTATGGTACTGTTAATGCATACATACATATAATCACGTCTATATACCTTCCGGGGTAGACAGTGCCAACAGTATTGAAAAGACTGATAGGCCCAATCAGCTGTTTGGTTTAATGATAGAATTTGTGATTCAAATAGAGACAGGTTGCTAGTCTATCGCTTAAAAGAAGAATCCCCTAAAACAAGTTTATAAAATTTTATTTTTTATTGTACAGAGTAAGATATCGCCTGAACTATTATTTATGGAGATTTGTTTGTTTGTTTATTTGTTTCTAATATCTTTATTGCACAAAAATTTACGTAGTTATAAAATAAATAAATCACTTGAATCAGATCATTTCCTAGATATTAGGAAAACATTCAAAAAGTCAAAATAGAGTCATCTCTTTAGCTAATTTACAAATAGATAAAATATGAAGAAAACACAATTATGTAATTATCTTTAAAAATGGTGTTACGAAAATAGGATTCATACATATATACTAAAACACAATTCTTTATAATGACACTAACAAAATAAATAATCCCTCCAAGACTTAACTAGCAGGCAATCATACAAAAAAAAAAAAAAACAAACAAAATACATTTGTTTGAATATACAAGATTGTGTTGTATCCTCTATCAAATATCATTTTTCACGACCCACACACCCAACATAATACCCACCCCATGTTTAAGAACACCCCAGACGCGACAAAATAAAATATCTATTACTATTAACGTAACGATGCCGTCTTAAAATGACTTAATATCAGTTGGGAAAAAAATTAGCCTCATCAGGCAGATAGCAGTTTTTTTTTTGGTGGGTGAAATTTATTCGCATGCGTAAAATTGGCGCGCCGATTAATCGACGGGAAACGAATGGTTTGATGATAGGAGATTTTAATGGAATTCTGTGAATGGAATTATAAAATGATTAGTAGAGTGCCGTGTGGTTTCTTAGACCATTCCGTATCTTTCCCATGGATTTTGTAGAACTTGGAATTCTTATTTTAAGCGATATGATGGGTGCTAGCATATCGCTTAAAATAAGAATCGTAAGACATCGTATGTGTAAAATGTGTAGGCATATTTAGTATTTAATAAATACAAATATTATCAGGTCTGAATCCCTGGCTGGGTAGACAGAGCCAACAGCCACGATGACTGAAAGGCCACGTTCACCTGCATGGCTTGATGGAATTGAAATTCAAATAGTGACAGGTTGCTACCCGAACCTTTTAAACAATTTCAAGTTTATAAGACTGTCCCTTAGTTGCCTAATATAATAATATAAAAATAATGAATGCGAGTACATAATAACTTTGCTGGTGCTGAGAATGTTGAGTGAGATTCCCAAGTTCATCAACGTTTCTTAACAATTATCCATCCATAACTCCATAACTATGGACGGCCTCTATGGCGCAGCGCTTGTCTGTGACACCGGAGGTCCCGGGTTCGTATCCCGGCCAGGGCATGATGAAAAAAGAACTTTTTCTGATTGGCCTGGGTCTTGGATGTTTATTAAAATTAAATGTAGTATCGTTGAGTTAGTATCTCGTAACACAAGTCTCGAACTTACTTCGAGGCTAACTCAATATATGTAATTTGTCCCGTATATATTTATTTGAAAAAATAAACTTAACAGACACTCTTTAAAACAGATACAGTATTTGAAATGTCACCGAAAATATTACAATACCATAAATTCTTCCTAACCCTAAAATGCGCGCGAGGTTTTTTTGCGACCCCGCGACACCGCCGCTAAGACCGTCACATTCGCAGCATATTTATCACTGGATCAGTTCACGCCGATATTTCATTCGTTCATTCGTTCACGTCTCAATAAGCGGCGGAGAGACTGTATATCATGCGCAACCAGGCTTAGAGATAGATGCACGAAGATTTGATGTGCAGAAACATGAGAATTTATTAAATTTTGTTTTGTGACATTCGAAGTTAATTTTTGATAATAAAGTGGTTTGTAATTAAGTATGAAACTTAGGTAGAAAAAAAGATAAATATATAATGATTTAACATTGAGTAAAAACTTCGATGTACAATTATTGTGCCGTGTGGTTCCCGGCACCAATACAAAAAAGAATAGGACCACTCCATCTCTTTCCCATGGATGTCGTAAAAGGCGACTAAGGGATGGGCTTACAAACTTGGGATTCTTTTTTAGGCGATGGGCTAGCAACCTGTCACTATTTGAATATCAATTCTATCATTAAGCCAAATAGCTGAACGGGGCCATTCAGTCTTTTCAAGACTGTTGGCTCTGTCTACCCCGCAAGGGATATAGACGTGAACATATGTATGTATGTATGTACAATTATTATCAATAAAATTATTTTACCTCCTCCGAAGAACGTTACTTGATGTAACAATTTAGGCTATGTGATCACATCCGGAATACATTATTTTCAAAAGAACTTAAAACTTCGATACGCTGAAGAGGATTTGATAGCGGTACATATAGCAAGTTACTCACTTGTTGCGATTTTTGTTTATTTAATCTAAATATTTTTATTATCGTGTGGTTCCCAGCTCTGAAGAAGCCCTTAGTCAAATGCGACTAAGGGTTAAGCTAATAAACTTAGGATTCTTCTTGTAGGCGATGGGCTAGCCATCTCTCATTATTCTCAGTTCCATTATAAAACGATGCAGCTTAACGTGGCCTTCTAGTCTTCAAGACTGTTGGCTCTGTCTACCTTGCAAGGAAGATGGACTTAATGATATGTATGTATGTAAGATTATACTTAACATACATACACCCAAGTCAAGTTCCATTAAAGCCTTTAAAATGACCATTAAACCATATATATATAAATACAGCTTTAGTAAAAATCTTGCAAGTAAAATTTGAATTACAATAAACATTTTAAATTTCAACAGTTACTTATAGATCGCTCTACGGACACATTTGAACCACCGCACGTATTAACGCGACAATAAAACAATGTCAGCGCGCGAGTGTTAAATTTGTCACGGGGTATTAGCGGACCGATCGAGCGCGTGCGGGGTTAAAATCGATTGCTATCCACACCGAGTTATCGATGGATTGTGGCATGACAATGCTGTATTGTAATGTGATATGTATGAATCTAACAGATTGCGCAAGATCAATATTTTGAGACTGTTCCGGAATAAAATTCCAACGATAATATTACTCTTTGATGTGGAGCTTGGGGTGCGTCTATGACTTTGATCCTGCATACATACATACATACACGTAATCACGTCTATATCGCTTGGGGGGTAGACAGAGCCAACAGTTTAAAAAAGACTGATTAGCCACGTTCAGCTATTTGGCTTAATGATAAGAAATGGCATCCATGGGAAAGAGATGGAGTGGTCCTATTCTCTTTTGTATTAGTGCCGGCAACCACACGGCATTGTTTAAGACTGTTACAGAATGAAATTTCAACGATACTGTTATTCTTTGAAAAGCTTGGTGTGCGTCTATGACTTTGATCCTGCATACATAGGTACATAATATATCTACTATACCTACCCGGCAAGAGATAAAGACGTATGTATTCTTCTTTTGGGCGATGGGCTAGCAACCTGTCACTATTTGAATCTCAATTCAATCATTAAGCCAAATCATTCTTTTCAAAATATATATGAATATATTGAGCAAAGGCGGACTTATCGCTAAGCAATCTCTTCCAGCCGAACTTTCAGATTCAAGCTTACTAGAAACAAATGGACTACAAGTAGATATAGGTTATTGCGTCAGAATGCCCCGTTCCCCACGTCACCGGCCGTGTTGCGCTGACAGGGCCGCCGCAAACTTCATTACACACAGGGCTGTCAACGTTCTAATCCATTCTTCTAGAATTATAACCTAGATACATACATACATACATAAAATCACGCCTCTTTCCCGGAGGGGTAGGCAGAGACTACCTCTTTCCACTTGCCACGATCTCTGCAAGTACCTTCGCATCATCCACATTCATAACTATAACCTAGATGTGCGTCGAGAACTAAGACAAAACTGATAAACCGATTTTGATGCCCTACAAACTTGAACATTCTATTGACAAATATTCTACATACCTACGACTTAAATTGCATAAAGTCGGACCAGACGGTTCGAAAGTTATCGCGTTACAAACATACATACATACGAATAATGTATTTTCGCCGTTGTTGCATGCAAACATTTATAGTCGAACGTCTATATCCCCTGCGAGGTAGGCAAAGCCAACAGTCACAAAAGGACTAAAAAATTTAGGTTCAAATAGTGACAGGTTGGTAGCCTATCGCCTTAAAGAAAAATCCCATGTTTATTTAAGCCCATCCCTTAGTCAACTTTTACGAAATCTACGAAGAAAGTAGTGGTCCTGTTCTTTTTTTTTGTGGTGCCAGGAAGAACACGGCACCAAAGTTTAACTTTTAGCCATGAAACTATTTTTCAATTTTGAATAAAACAAGCTTGTGTCAACCCCGCAAATGAATCGCCATATGTCTCGACATGGCTAATAGCGCGATAATGCGCTAACACTAATGTCGTGATCTGTGACAGATCGGAATCGAATTTGTGTCCAGTTGATATCAGCCCGCCATTTAGCCACGTCGCTCACAACTCCTGTCCGATCTAATACGTGCGCCGTGATGTAATTAAATATTAATATGCTATGATTATGAAAAGAGGAACTAAACGAATTTGAATTTGATTTGAATTTATTTAATTGAGTAAACGGCAAAGGCTAATAAACTTAGGATTGTTCTTGGAGCCGATGGGCTAGCAACACACACATACATACATATGGTCACGTCTATATCCCTTGCGGGGTAGACAGAGCCAACAGTCTTGAAAAGACTGATAGGCCACGCTCAGCTATTTGGTTTAATGATATAATTCAGATTCAAATCGGGACAGGTTGCTAGCCCATCGCCTAAGTGTTACAATACAAAGAATCTGGACAGAAAAATATTCCATTCGCCTTTTTGCATACCACAAAAGAACTGTAAAATCATATTCTACGACCTTCCAACCCCTTCACAGTACCACAGAGTAGTCATAAAACAGATCTGACAGCAATAAATCGTGTTGAAAAGGTCGCGTCGGCGGGCGCTATCAGGAAAAATATATACTTCCCGATACAAGCGATACTATGTGCAGTGTCTGAGACATACTTCGGATTGTTAGAGTTGATAGCTGGGCGAGGATGGAGAAGGCTTCTTATGTGTAACCACGTTTATGTCTGTCGAGGGGTAGACAGAGCCAACAGTCCTAAAAACACTGACAGGCCACGTTCAGCTGTTAGATTTTATGTTAGAATCGAGATTTTAATCGTGACAGGTTGCTAGCCCATCGCCTATAAGAAAAATCCCAAGTTTTAAAAGGCTTTTTGACTTGGGATTCTTCATGTAGGGATAGGCATCCCTTAGTCGCCTTTCACGACATCCATTGGAAAGAGATGGAGTGGTCCCCTTCTTGTCCATAAGTGCCGTGAACCACACGGCACAGAATAGTTTTTCGCGCGATAAATACGACTGATAAAAGGGACAGGTAAAGACTAACCTAACCCAGAGGTTGCATGAAGAGATTATCTTCTTCTTCTTCTTCAGCTTATATTCATCCACTGGATGTAGGCCTCTAGTAATGCACGCCATTCTTCACGGATTTGTGCTTTTCTCAACCACCTCCTTCCAGCAATCTTGACCTTAACCCACATTTCGGCGACCAGTTCTAGGTCAGAGATTACATTGACCCAGAACTGGTCGCCGAAATGTGGTTAGTTAATACTAAACTGGATGAAATCGCCTTATTTTAATTTCCTCCCATCCTAAGGTTGACTGGAAGAGATTGCTTTAGCGATAAGTCTGCCTTTGTACCTCATTACCTGTGTTTTTTTTTCTGTTTTTCTTTTTCTTATGGTGCAATAAAGATATATCTATCTATCTATGAAGTGAATAATCGTATGCATGGATCGTGGAAAGATGTATATAGTATCCACCCCTCTGCAAAAAGGCTTGTGATTACATACAAAGATATGTAAATAAATACATATGTCATATGCCATAAACACATATACGTGTTTGGTGTAAGCAAAGCCAACAGTCTCGCAAAATGAAAGGCCGCGATTATTTCGCGTTTCGCTGAACCGATTTTGATGCGGTTTCCGGGATAGTGTTTGTAACATTTAGTACAAGGTTTTTTTAACCGGCTTCAAAAAGGAGGATATCGATAGAGGCGGTTCGCTTTTTACAAAATTTATTTCAATGAAAAAAAGTCCATCTCCACAATAACTAGCCCAACCCTCTTGTAGAATGCACTAAATCAATTTGTGCACAGAAATAGCTGCAACCGATTGCATTGCATGCAGCCATCGCGTGACCACGTGTCGATGGCAAAGATATGACTCCTGCGCATGTACAGACATGGTTGTATTGTAAATGTGATGAACCGCCATTAATCATATTACATACATACATATAAGCACGTCTATATCCCCTGCGGGGTGGACAGAGCCAACAGTCTTGATAACTGACAGGCCGCGTTCAGCTGTTAGGCTTTATAATTTCGTTAAGAATTTGAATCTTAATTCTATCGAAATGAAATTCAAACAGTGACAGATTGCTAGCCTATCGTCTAAAAGAAGAATCCCAAGTGACAGATTGCTAGCCTATCGTCTAAAAGAAGAATCCATGGGGAAAGAGATGAAGTGGTCCTATTATTTTTTCTCTTAGTGCCGAAACCACACGGCTAAAATGTATGTGTTAAAAAAATCCCTTCATCCAATGCAGAATCCATGGTCAAGGATACAACGACGCGACTCATACCGTGACATTTACTGACTTTTCGGTACATTTTTGAATGTAAATTGTCATATTTTAAATTGTATTTTGTACCAAATGAAATTTTTTTTTCTTTCTTTCTTTCTTTCAACAGGGGCTAAAGTCAGGTGAAAAAAGAAGAAGATGGAATTCCGAAGCGTAACTAATAAGAATGTAACTAGGGAACAATTATAAAAATAAGAATAATAGAGTTTTTTTTTCCTAAGTTATTGGTTTCATTTCAAATTCTAGTGTTCATAGAATGAACAAGCACTAACATTTTGTAGGAAAGAAGGTCACCGTGACCTTATTAAATTTACCTGCATTGATGATAACAGTCGTAATCCATTTTATCTGATTTCAGTTTTATGAGAACCAGCAGATAATGATGATCTTTTGTTATAGCTGGATCTGATATGACTAAATATCATTTTTCCAATGACAATAGTGTGATGTATGTGTGCCGTGTGGTTCCCGGCACCAATACAAAAAAGAATAGGACCACTCCATCTCTTTCCTAATGAGATATGCTTACAAACTTGGGATTCTTTTTAAGGCGATGTGCTAGCAACCTGTCAATATTTGAATCTCAATTCTATCATTAAGCCAAATAGCTGACGTGGTCATTCGGTCTTTTTAAGACTGTTGGCTCTGTCTACCCCGCAAGGGATATAGACGTGACCATATGTATGTATGTATGTATAGTGTGATCCATAGAAATTGCTATAATGTTCTTACATAATCCAGAGGGGAAGGCAGTGTGTACAGTAATTTAGAAATGGTGTTGGCCTCTAACGGAGTACGCACTCGCACTTTGCCAGTTTTGTTTTTGTAACCAAAAAACTCAAAAACTACTTTTTCCCCCTGGCTTTAGTCCCGGTTGCATCCTCACCACTCTGGAGAGGAGCTCGGGGTTAGCCTTTGACAATGGACCCTGGATTGAGTGAGTCAGGTTTTTACACGAAGCGACTCCCATCTGACCTCCGCAACCTTTGCTGGTGAACCTAACCCGAATTGGATCGATTATAGTTACATATCCAATTTCCTGAATGTACAGGTTGCCTCACGATGTTTTCCCTCACTGTAAAAGCATCGATTAGTATTCAAACTAATGTACATGACTTTCGAAAATAGTCATTGGTATATAGCCAAGATGAGATTCGAACCTGTACCTTTATTTACCGTGTGTGTGTATTGTATGTGTGTAAGTGCCGTGTGGTTCCCGGCACCAATTCAAAAAAGAATAGGACCACTCCATCTCTTTCCCATGGATGTCGTAAAAGGCGACTAAGGGATAGGCTTACAAACTTGAGATTCTTTTTTTAGGCGATAGGCTAGCAACTTGTCACTATTCGAATCTCAATTCTATCTTAAAGCCAAATAGCTGAACGTGGCCTATCAGTCCGCTCAGGACTGTTGGCTCTGTCTACCCCGCAAGGGATATAGACGTGATTATATGTATGTATGTACCTTTATTTACATCACGCATTATAATCACCTTACCGATTCAACCACCGAAACTCAAAAACTACTCTACTAAACAAATTTTCATGGATTTTTTTCACAAACATAGATTAGTTCTCCAAGCAACACGAGCTACTTGTTTCTAGTTATTTCACGGGAGCGAAGTCGTAGTCAGGTACTTATATAAACGGCAAAATCGCATGTTTAACATGTCTCAGTGTGTCAGGGTCAGATGTTCTAGAACTAAGTACTATTTCTTGCTAACATGGATGTCTAATGTCACGATGGGTCAGTTTTTTGCATCGTTGAAATAACGATTACCGTTTTCGTTTCGTTGTCAGAGTTTTTTAAAAACCTTGAGTCTTGTGTCTGCCGTGTGGTTTCCGGCACTATAGAATAGAACGACACGTAAAAGGCGACTAAGGGAAAGGGCTTATAAATTTGCGATTCGTCTTGTAGGCAATGGTCTAGAAACCTGTCACTGGTCAACGTGGCAATTCAGTCTTTTCAAGACTGTTGGCTCTGTCTACCCCGCATGGGATATAGACGTGACCATATGTATGTATGTATGTTTAATCATATTTATATCTTCCAGTTTCAGTTTTTCCATGTACAAGGTGTAGAAATAGCGTGACAATAGTTCAAGTCTTTGTGTCAATTTGTAATGAGGACGAAAGGAACTGTAGTAAGTAACGGAGACTGAACCTGAAACGATTGAAATATTATAATAATAATACAGGGGTGCCGTGTGGTTCCCGGCTCCAAGAGAAAAAAGAATTGGACCACTCCACCCATGAATGTCGTTAAAGGCGACTAAAGGATACGCTTGTAAAGTTGGGATTATTATTTTAGGCGATGGGCTAGTAATCTGTCCCTAGTTGAACCCTAGTTTATAGGCCTAATCCTTATTCGCCTTTTACAACATCTATGAGAAAGAGGTGGAGTGGTCTATTCTTTTTTAATATTGATGCCGTGAACCACACGGCACACTCAATCATCTCAAGTTTTATCCTCTATCCAAAATCCTTTTCAGTTCACAAAAATACCAAGTAGGTACTTAGTAAAAATTTATGAAATCATAAAATTTTATTGCTTTGTAAAGAAAACATACAGGCTAAAAATAAAAAAAAAAGAAATCATCCGCATACCATTTCGGAGACGTCCCGCTGCGTTCAAACTTCGAATATCACCGTTCGAAATTCAAAATACGTTCGGTACTTGAACGTAAGTGATGCGTGATCACGTCGCGAGGTAAGTGTATCTTGACTTGGTAAATTCGCTGAAGAATTGTGAGCTTTAATCAGTTATAATAAGGTGGATATTAATTTGAATGGAAAGGATGTTGTGAAATGACAGTGGCGGATTTTTTTTATACTCACGCAAGGTTGTTATCTAGCCAATACATTAATACAGTATGTTTTTTTTTTACATTTGAGATAAACTGATAATTTAAATTAAAAAAAATAAGCCCTTAAATAGGCTTAAATAATAACATCATACAAATCTAATCTTAACCAAATAAGGAACATCGTAGCGAAAGGTCAGGTCAAGAGTACCTGAAACCGACGAGCTCGCATGAAGAGAGTTATGAATGTAGATGAAGCAAAAGTATGCAGGGATCGTGGTAAGGGGAAATATGTAGTCTCTGCCTATCCCTCCGGGAAAGGTGTGAATTTGTTTACGTATACTCCTGGCTTTTGTTTTGATAAACCCACATCTCCCTAGAAATGAGTCTGGGTTACACCAATTACAACGAAATTCTTACACAAACCGACCGTCTGACCTCCGAAATCATCACAGTTACAAACACTTACAAAACCGAGCTTATTTATATCAAAATCCTTCAATTAATGACAAAATCGCGCTTTTAAATTAAAATTGCAATTGCGCCTGCAGAATTGGAAACCTGAACACCCTGTATAGTAGCACCCTGTATAGTAGCATCCTGTATAGTAGCATCCTGTAAGTAGATAGTGCGCCTTTTCTTTTCGCCACTCCTACTAACGATGTCATTCGCGTTGACGAGTTATTGAGACTTTCAAGAGACCAAGGGTGGGGGGAGGGGGGGATGTAATAACACTGGAAGTGACTTCTGTTCGTAATTTCCCTTATAGGAATGTTTGATGCCAAATGACATCAAAATCGGTCTAGTAGATAGATCCTACTACTATTATAAAGGCGAAAGTTTGTATGGATGTATGGATGTTTGTTACTCTTTCACGCAAAAACTACTGAACCGATTACCATGAAATTTGGTATGTAGGTAGCTGAAGACCCAGAATAACACATAGGCTACTTTTTATCCCAGAGTTCCCGCGGGATTGATAGGGTTTCCATGCGGACGAAGTCGCGGTCGGCCTCTAGTAGATAGATAAAACTATTGCACCACAAGACCTCTTTGAGAGAAACACCAACTATATCCCATCCTAATCCTAAAAACCTTTTACATTCAATTCCATCATTATCATCCAATTGAAAATGTCCTTCAGTCTTTTCCAAACTATTGAGTAACTACCCAGCGAGAGATAAAGTCTTTAAGCGACTATATTGGCTTTGTCTACAATTTAAAGAGAAATTTACACAAATATAAGAAAGAATTAAAGTATTATTATTAAGTATAAAGTAAATAGCTGAACGTGGCCTTTCAGTTTTTACAAGACTGTTGGCTCTGTCTACCCCGCAAGGGATACAGACGTGATTATATGTATGTATTAAGTATTTTTAGAATCCACCAGTCAGTCATCCTGTGACCACGGTCACAAAGGTCAGAAAAAAAACGGTATGCTCACGTTTTTTTCAATTTGCATACATTAACAGCTGAACGCGGCCAATCAGTTTTTCAAGGCTCTGTCTACCCCACACGGGATATAGACGTGATTGTATGAATCAATGCAAACATTAATAACGGCTGATCCAGTCTTTATACGTCGGTGGTGCACCTCAATACGGTATCTGACGATAATTATCTCACGGGAAGATTGAATGCACTCCTCTACTCGGTCTTTACGAGTCTCGATTGGTGATATCGTTGTTTTTCTTGTTTTGCCAACTTGCTGTTGTAAAAGAAAATTAATTACTGGCCTTTTTTATCCAAATGGGGTTATGTTTCAAATTATATCTTAATATTATTATATCTAAATATTACCCGAAACCCCCGAGCTTGCATGAAGAGAGTTATGAATGTGGATGAAGCGAAGGAAGTATGCAGAGATCGTGGCAAGTGTAAAGAGGTAGTCTCTGACTACCCCTCCGGGAAAGAGGCGTGATTTCATGTATGTATGTATGTATATCTTAATATCGCTACCGGCTTTAGTCCCGGTTGCATCCCGGGGTATGCCATTGACCATGGATTGGATGTGTTAGGTAAGAGCATCAGTAAGCCTATATCCCTTGCGGGGTACACAGAGTCAACAGTCTTGAAAAAACAGAAAGGCCAAGTTCAGCTGTTTGGCTTGGTAAAATAATTGAAATTCAAATAGTGACAGGTTGCTAGCCCATCGCATAAAAGAAGAATCACAAGTTTACAAGCCTATCCCTTAGTCGCCTTTTACGACATCCGTGGGAAGGAGATGTAGTGGTCCTGTTCCTTTTTCTATCGAACAGAATAGAATACATTTATTTTCGAAATTGGATATAAGGTAGCACTTATTGACATCACATCACTTAAATCTTATTAGATTGATGTGACGTCAATAAGTGATAACTACTACCGCTTCCAAAGCGGATGTGCAGAAGAAGCGGCGGAACAAACTACACTGCAGCATTTACATCGACGTCAATTTACAAATATATGTAGATCTCTTAAATCTAAATCACGAACGAATGCACATTGTCTACATTAAAAAACTATGAATGAATGCAGAACTAGTTATTTCAATACGATTAATTACTCGAATTATCGATGCCGAGAACCACAATGTAAAAATAGCATAAACACGAAAATGTAAAAACAAACAGTCGATTCGATTGAACGAACTAATATCGATTGTGGGCTATAAGGAAAACAGTTTTTCGGCCTCTTGATAATAAAAACTAATAGCGCCCACCCATTAACAGATGTACGGAACGATTCTTCTTAAGTGTTAGTGCGGGGGTCAGATATACAAGCAATTACTTGGTAGTTCATTTGTTCGTTTCAAATGAGACTCCCCGTACGGGTAAGTTTTCGTTGCACAGTTTTTGCTTTTGTAATATCATCTACATACATACATATGGTCACGTCTATGTCCCTTGCGGGGAAGACAGAGCCAACAGTCTTGTAAAGACTGATAGGCCACGTTAAGCTATTTGGCTTTAAGATAGAATTGAGATTCAAATAGTGACAGGTTGCTAGCCCATCGCCTAAAAAAGAATTCCAAGTATGTAAGCCTATCCCTTAGTCGCCTTTTATGACATCCGTGGGAAAGAGATGGAGTGGTCCCATTCTTTTTTGTGTTGGTGCCGAGAACCACGCGGCACTATAATATCATCTATACTAATATTATAAAGCTGAAGAGTGAACTAGTGGTTTGAATTGAAAAATTATTTTTGCGTTAAATAGACCATTTATCGAGGAAGGCTTTAGGCTATATAACATCACGCTGCAACTATAAGGAGCAAAGAAATAATGGAAAATGTGAAAAAAAAACGGGTAACATTATTCATCCTTGAGGGCTTCAATGATGCCTGTGGCGACATCTCTACGCCACTCGTCACAACATCAAATCAAACATCTACTGTCAATCATCGCGAAGAAATTGACGCGCTCGACCAATAGCAGCGAAGTATCTAGAACGCGATTTCAGAGATTTCACGGATTGGAGCTATATATACAACCTCCGACACAACATCGTTGGAGCCGTGGTTCCCCAGGCATAACACCTAGCCTGGCGGAAGATCTTCCCTTTGGTGGCGGTCGAGCCGAATCATCGCTCCCGCTACATTGGTGACCCCGACGTGATTGGAAGCAACCTTCTCCATCATCATCAACTCCAATCCTCAGTATCACTCCTCACTCTGCAAGCAGTCTCACAGCAAGCCAGCAACTGGGTATCGCAGCAGGTCCATCGCAGCCAACGCAACGAGCTTCCTGGTCCTGTCTCCACCCGCACTCACTCACAACGACTTCAGCGACCGACGCATCTACCGCAGCCCACGCCTGGATCTCTTCGACGGGCCGCTCTTCTCTCCAGCGTGGCAGCTCTGCACGATATCCTCCGGCGCCAACAAGTCGACTACGCTCTCTACTGTCTCGACTCACCGCAGACTACGAGCAACGCAACGGCTCACTCCTGACTCACTAGGACTTCGAGCAACTTCCGACTCACTGGAAGACAACTGGCACTTGCAAGCTACTGAAAGCACAGATTGCACAGCAAGATCAAGACTTCAGACCTCCGGTCTTGGGGGGGAGTACTGTGGCGACATCTCTACGCCACTCGTCACAACATCAAATCAAACATCTACTGTCAATCATCGCGAAGAAATTGACGCGCTCGACCAATAGCAGCGAAGTATCTAGAACGCGATTTCAGAGATTTCACGGATTGGAGCTATATATACAACCTCCGACACAACATCGTTGGAGCCGTGGTTCCCCAGGCATAACACCTAGCCTGGCGGAAGATCTTCCATTTGGTGGCGGTCGAGCCGAATCATCGCTCCCGCTACAATGCCCAAAATAACTATTCCACGCGGACGAAGTCGCGGGCACAGCTAGTATATCTATATGTAAATGTTTTTTTAGTAAAACAATCGACTTCGATGAATTTTCACCAAAGTATAGTTCACAATTTATATGCAAACGCCATACCGCCCCAAAATTAATCTTTCCTCTCATGGGTCTACTGGAAGAGATTTCTTTTGAAATAAGTAGCATCTTTGTACTACAATTACTGTAATAAATGCTCCTGTATATAATTTTGTGTACATAAATAAATAAAAAGAGAAAGAAGGCTAACTGATTATTTTTCTTGTTAAATAAAAGAAAATAACAAGAAAGTATGTAGCTTTCTTTATAATTATAATTTGCTTTTCACTTTCAACTGTATAGAATAGAATAGATTTAGTTTCAAAATTGGATTCAAGGTACTCGTATCACTTATTGACGTCACATCACTTAAATCTAATTATTACTATTACATACCGCTTCCAAAGCACATTTGGAACAAACTACACTACAGCATTTTCACCGGACGTCACTTTACAAATATAGATCTCGTAATTCTAAAACGTGGACAAATGCACATTGTCTACATTAAAAAACATGAATGAATGTATAACTAATTTCAATAGGAGTATTTACATCGTACATACAAACATACATACGTATAATCACGTCTATATCCCAAGCAGGGTAGACAGAGCCAACAGGCTTGAAAAGACTGATATGCCACGTTCAGCTGTTTGGCTTAATGACAGAGTTGAGATCCAAACAGAAAAACATCAGCGTCAATAAACTTTCAAAATGGCGTCGTATATACGATACAGGGTGCGGAATAAAATCATCATTAATTCGTGCCACCGACGTAGGTAATGGCCACTCGTTTGAACAACCTGTATATACAGGAGGCGAATTAATCGACTATTCGAAACATCCCGTCGATTTTGTAATCGAGTGACTCGCATCGAGTACTTGTAATTTGGCTTGCCATTTTCGTCATTGTAATATCAAAAAGGTGTAAAAATAAATTAAAATAAGAGCCGTGTGGTTCCCGGCAACAATGAAAAAAGAATAGGACCATTCCTTCTCATTCCTATGGATATCGTAAAAGACGACTAAGGGATAGGCTTATAAACTTGGGATTGTTCTTTAAGGCGATGGGCTAGCAACCTGTCACTATTTGAATCTCAATTCTATCATCAAGCCAAAAAGCTGATTGTGGCCTATCAGTCTTGCCAAGACTGTTGGCTCTGTCTACCCGTAAGGGTTATAGACGTGACTTTATGTATGTATGTAAAACAAAATAAATTTACCAGGCACATTGCTGAAAATCTTATGCAATTGGCACCGTGTGATTTCTGCCATTTTATAATTGAACTTAACTTTCCCATGGATGTCGTAATAGGCGACCAAGGAATAGGAATAGGCTAATGTACCTACGTTACTCAAATAAGAGTCGTTGACACATAAGGCTACGGTAGAGATTCCAACCCATACACTAAGAACCAGCAATTTTTTTTATAGTCATCCTAACTACTCGACCACCGGCCGAATCTAGATTTCTAGACAAAACAACCAATTCGTTAACATTAATGACATTCCATTCCCGTATTATAGGAGTAATAGACAACAGGAGTCGGGATAAACAGGGAACATCCCCAAATGACAGGAATCAATAACGTTGACATTATGCTAGATTTATTAGCTCGGTCTTATTAGTGGCTAGCTGGACGGTAGGAATGTAGGGTTGAGAATGGTCAGACACGGCATTTATATATTCAATGAACTGAGAAGTGGAAGTGTGACTGCTCCTGAGCTATCAGGTCCAGGGTTCAAACCTCGGTCAGGTTAAGGGCTTGTGTTCACACCCTGGTTAGGTTGTGGTAAACAATAATAATTTTGTGGTCCAGGTCTTAGATATTTATCTGTTGAAGTATTTGTACATACATACATACATATGGTCACGTCTATATCCCTTGCGGGGTAGGTAGAGCCAACATTCTTCAAAAGACTGAATGGCCACGTTCAGCTATTTGGCTTAATGATAGAATTGTGATTCAAATAGTGACAGGTTGCTAGCCCATCGCCTAAAAGAGGAATCCACAGTTTATAAGCCTATCCCTTAGTCGCCTTTTACGACATCCATGGGAAAGAGATGGAGTGGTCCTATTCTTTTTGTAATGGTGCCGGGAACCACACGGCACTTACAAGTATTTGTATTTGAATATATTAAGAGTATCCTTGAGTGAGTATGCCACAACACACGTCTTAAACTTTATATTTTATTATATAGTCGTTTATATTTAGTCCTTTATATTTTATCCCGTATATTTATAACTTTAGGTGAAAACCGTGTTCTCCTACCTGTAACCTTTATTTTATGTATGTACCCCTGTTGAATCTTAAGAAACCTACATATTTGAAGTAACTGTATTGGGTTTTATTATGATCTTAGTTGGGTTTCTTGGCATTGGCTCCGTCTACCCGATATTTTCCTAAGGAGGACATAACCACAACAAATCCAGGAACACTATGAAGTATAATGTCTACATACAATAAAAATATGCCTACATATATTTTAACGCCTTCTATACTTTCATTAACTCTATGCCATCCAATATACAAAACTCTGGAGGAATGCGACAAAGTATTGGTGTATAAAAACCAAATGCTGGCGACCACTCGCCGCCTTCTCCACGTTTAATATACTCCCGAGTACAGGTGTGTACAAAAGTGTTTCACATTTTTCCATTATTAAAATTTGATATTTTATTACATAGGACATGATAGGACATTTATTACATTACATGGACTTTCGTCGCCAACTATGTGCTGAAGCCCTTCTGAAGTCATTCTCCTGCCGACTTCTTTTTCATGATGTGAGTCATGAGGGGAGTTGCATCCTTGACCACGAAGCAACTCCGTCTGACCTCCGCAACCTAGGACACTTGCGGCTGCGTCCGCTAAAATATCAGTTTTTATGTATTTATGTCAATTTCGGGAATCCTTTTTTTATGGACCCGTTGACCACATGATAAATACATAGGTACATACATAAATCACGCCTCTTTCCCGGAGGGGTAGGCAGAGACATTCATTACTCTCTTCACGCAAGCTCGTCGGTTTCGGGTACTCATGACCATGATAAATCTTTATACAAAATTTCATAAATCCAGTAATCTGGGCCGGGCGTTAATATGTATATCAGTCAATAATTTTTCCTTTTTTTATACAACACAAATACAATAAAAAATAACTTTTTTGCGAGTCGGAAAAAAAACTCAATAACACTTCTCTACGCGACAGTACCAAACATATGTCACCGCGCGCCACAGTACAATAAATAAATAGCGCGAATTCCGAAGTGACCAGACCGGGCCAATAAAAGCTACAACAAATAAATATTGCACTCCCTAAGACTTCTACCCTTGCTTAATGTCTACGACAAGGAATTTGATAGTTTATTTGGTTGTTTCGTTTCTATATACATAACGTGCCGTGTGGTTCCCGGCACTAATAAAAAAAAGAACAGGACCACTTTGTTTCAGTTCCGTGGATGTTGTTTAAGGGATAGGCTAATAAACTTGGGATTCTTCTTTTAGGCGATGGGCTAGCAACCTGTCACTATTTGAATCTCAATTTCATCATTTGTGGAATTATTCCTTATAATAATTCCTTTATTTCCTCTAAATATAATGAATAATAAAAAAGACTTTAGTATTTCTTAACAAAATATAGGGGGCACACATACAACTAACTTTAATTTTTTTTCTTTTAAATTTTTCTGTCGATTTTAATAAACATGTAGAAACTTGATATAAATATTTTAATGACAAACATATAATGATGGCACGGTACCCTCCGTTAGCGAGCCCGACTCGCACTTGCCCGTTTTTTTTCTTTTTACGCTGACAAAGCCGTAACTACCTAAATTAACTCACATACAAACATATATTCACGTCTATATCCCTTACGTGGTAGACAGAGCCAACAGTCCCGAAAAGACTTAATGGCCACATTCAGCTGCACGGCTTAATGATGGAACTGAGATCCAAATAGTGACAGGTTGCTAGCCCGTCGCCTAAAAAAAGGATCGCAATTTTATAAGCCTATCCCTTAGTCGCCTTTAACGACATCCATGGGAAAGAGACGGAGTGGTCCTATTCTTTTTTTGTATTGGTGCCTGGAACCACACGGCACTTAAATTAACGTGGCAATCTACATAAATATACTTACCGACGATGTACATAGTAGTATCTTTAAAATTAAAATCAGTCCCTAGCCCGTGTATCAACCGGTGTCATCCCACGTGCATTACACGAACGCCCCAGGCGATCGGGGTACAGTCTGCCGCATTAAATTCTTGTCGTTTTTTTCTCACTCATTTATAAAACAAAAAAAATACATATATAAGAATATATTGTCTTGTAAGCATCAGACAAAGATATTTAGGAGAAAATACAGTCACAAAAATTTCATCACGTCTATATCTCTTGTGGGGTAGACAGAGCCAACAGTCTTTAAAAGACTTCATTCCTCTCAACTCTGTCATACAATATAAAAATTAAACATTCTTGAATTAATTAAAAGGATGAGGATCTACTTGTTATTACAAGACAAACTATCGTGGCATTTTGAGTTACAAAGGCAACCATTTTTCTTGCAGAGACACCTTTTTGGCTTTTACCTTGGTCGAAACTGTTTTAACTGGCTGTCTTCGGAAAAACGCGTGTTGTCTAGTAAGAACTTGTTTTAACTGATATTTAATTTTGAGCATTAGTTAATTCTAGTTTTAACAAAGGCATTTAGTAAAAACTAGTTCTAACTAGGGTAAACGCGTTCTATCTAAAAACTAGTTTTAATTGTAACATATATATTATAATGGATGTCGTAAAAGGCGACTAAGGTACTAAGGGATAGGCTTCCAAACTTGGGATTCTCTTTTAGGCGATGGGCTAGCAACCTGTCACTATTTGAATCTCAATTCTATCAATAAGCCAAACAGCTGAACGTGGCCAATCAGTCTTTTCGAGAATGTTGGCTCTGTCAACCCCGCAAGGGATATAAACGTGATTTATGTGTATGTATGTATTTTTATTATTTTTTGGACGCGGGCAACGGTTATTTCTAAATATCAAACTTCAACAGTTGGCTGACTATTACCATGCTGACTGTACCCAGCGGTACAGTCCGCAGCCACAATGCAAACAAAAGAACGACCCGGGGCGCACAAATCTTAATCTTAGCATTCATTACGCGAAATGGCGAACCTGAATTTATTCCAGGTCTCTTGTTATTAGCTAGCCTAGATTAATGAAGTATTTATTTATTTACTTTGAACCTTATGAAACAACTCGTACTTCATTTCTGTACTGCTGCGGTGTGTTGGTCCTATTCTTTTTGTATTGGTGACGGGAACCACACGGCGGTAAAAAATACATATGTATGTAGTAGAAACAAACATTATGCACACGGCACCAATACAAAAAAGAATAGGACCACTCCATCTTTTTCCCGTGGATGTCGTAAAAGGCGACTAAGGGATAGGCTTACATACTTGTGATTCTTTTTTTAGGCGATTGGCTAGCAACCTGTCACTATTTGAATCTCAATTCCATCATTAAGCCGAGCAGCTGAATGTGTCAGTCTTTTCGGGACTATTGGCTCTGTCTACCCCGTAAGGGATATAGACGTGACTATATGTATGTATGTATGTTTACTTTGAACCTAATCTGATTTGATTTAATGCTGGTATGTTGAAGAAAAAAATCCTAGTAAAGGAAGAATCTTTGTTTTTCTTGAATCACCAGTCTAGCATTTAAATTGAACTAGATGACTCAGCTTATGCCCTCAGTCGCTTTTTACGTCATACACAAATTAACGATCCTATTCATAACCAACGTTTACTAAGTCAAAATAGTAAAAAGAAAATATGAAATTGCAATTTTTCCTATTACATCACAAAACTATCTAAAACCAATACTAATATATGTATGTTTATATGTACACCATAAACTCCACTCATAATAATTATGAGATATGATCATAAAATCGTATATATATTATTTTTATGACCTCGTAACGCTACCGAGGTAATGACAGTATTGAAGGCTCATCCAATTTAGATTAAAGCGATCATTACAGGGGTTGGTCGTGTGTATGTACGTAATTTTATTATTATTTTGTGTAATAACTTCTTATAAAGTTGTGTGTGTGTAGGCGACTAAGGGATAGGCTTATAAACTTGGGATTCTTCTTATCGGCGATGAGCTAGCAACCTGTCACTATTTGAATCCCAATTCTATCATTAAACCAAATAGCTAAACGTGGCCTATCATTCTGCCTAAGACTATTGGCTCTGTCTACCCCGCAAGGGATATAGACGTGATTATATGTATGTATGTAAGGTTGTGTAAATAAATATTGTGAGCAATAATAATGGCTGGAGTAATCTTTGATGATGTGTGCGATATACCAACTAGATGACTTATTAGAGAGTAGCTGAGCCCTCGACTTCGCCTTCGACTCAAATAGTGACAGATTACTAGCCCGTCGCCTAGATAATCAATCCCAAGTTTATTAGCCTTTCCCTTAATCGGCTTTAACGACTTTTAATGTATATAATTAAAATAGAAAACGACCGAGAATCATAATCAGTGCACAATATCTACATCTCACTCAAAACTTTTTAAACTTCAATTATCTTCTAAAAAAACATAGCCCGGAGACGCAATCAATAAAATTACAAGGCGTTCGAGACGAGAAAAAAAGCGGGAGGTGATCCCTTGGAAAATTAAAAAGTCCTGAGGGCATCCCGTTATGTTCTCGTTCATTACGAGGCCGGGAGGAGTTCAGGTGTATGAAAAGAAATATAGCATGTTTACTGTTACCCACTATTTACTTTGTATTAGGTTTATTTTTGTGGGAATTTTCTGTTTGCTTTGAATACGTGGTGTTTTTAATTGGACCGCTTTTTAGATGCGTTTCCAATTGAGGTTTTTAAATTATTAATTAGTAATTACTCCGTGCGGTATCCGGCACTCTAGAATAGGACCACAATACTTTAATTTTTGCTATAGCTGTCTCATAGATGTCGTGAAGGGCGACCGTGGGAATGAATAATGAATTTGGGATTCACTATTCACTCTTGGGATTCACTAGTCACTATTTGAATCTCAACCCTATCATTGAGCCATACAGCTGAACGTGGCCTTGTCTACCCCGCAAGGGATATAGAAGTGATTATATGTACCTATATTGTTATGTACCCAAAAAAATCTTTGTAGGTACCAACACCATTTTAATATGGCCTTTTCAAGACTGTTTCTTTACTGACCATTCCATCTCTTTCCCATGGATGTCGTAAAAAGCGACTAAGGGATAGGCTCACAAACTTGGGATTCTTTTTTAGGCGATGGGCTAGCAACCTGTCACTATTTGAATCTCAATTCTATCATTAAGCCAAATGACTGAACGTGGCCATTCAGTCTTTTCTAGACTGTTGGCTCTGACTACCCGCAAGCGATATAGTCGTTATGAGGAAGTCTAAGTTTATAAACCTATCTCTTAGTCGGTTTTTACGATGAGAAAGAGCGATGGAGTAATCTGATTCTTGTTTCAATTGGCGCCGGGAACTACACGGCATGATCATTTCGCCAAGCAAAGTCGATTTCCGTACGCGTCGCACAAATTTCTGCTCAGTAACATCTACAAATACTTACTTTCACACAAGAATTACACAACTATCCACATGTTAACACGACCCCCATGTACAGTCGCACGCAACTGATCAATAAATACAGGCCTGCGGTACAGTCGGCCACATTTTCTTTTACGATCGCCCGCCGTTTACGTGCTCGACAAAGATACGGCCGATACAGTGGAGCGACGATATTGTATTGATTAGATTCGGTATGGATGCGGTAATCTCGTTTTTATAAAATTTAAAAAAAAAATTTAAAAAAAAGAAAAGGGTTTTTTTTAAATTTACTTACCGAATTGTTGTTGTCAAGGAATTGAATATATATATAAAGGCACGTTATATCCCTTGCGGGGTAGTCTGAGCCAACAGTCTTGAAAAGGCTGATAGGCCACGTTCAGCTGTTTGGCTTAATGATAGAATTGAGAGTCATTTAGTCACAGATTGTTAGTCCATCGCCTAAAAACAGAATCGCAAGTTTATATCCCTTCATCGCCTTTTACGACATCGATGGGAAAGAGATGGAGTGGTCCTATTTTTTTGTATTTGTGCCTGGAACTACACGATATACTCAAAATAAAAACATATAGTTGCCAGTAACTGTTAATTTTTTTTTAACAAAATTGTTATTGTTAGGGAATTAAATAATAAAAGAATTGTTATTTATTTATTTTATCAGTTTCACAATTTGGTAACTTTCCGGTGAAAAGTCAAGGTCAAAATTACAATACACCGAAGAGATTGCATGATAAGATGGATGAATGTAAATGACGCAAAAATTATGCAGGGATCTCAAGGAACGCGGTACACAATTATGTATATGGTATTATTTTCTCGCGTTATTTCTGTCAGACCTTCGCGTCAAACGTCTGGCCATGTTGATAAGAGATGCGACTTAAAAAATGCGTGCCAGTTTTAAGGTGAAAATCTTCCCTTATTGTGAGGTTGTCTGGAAGAGATCCCACTCAGGGATAAGCCCGCCTTTGTACTGTACTACTGTTTTTTATTTGTTATGTACTCCTATAGTGAACAATAAAGTACTTACTTACTTACATATTCAAAAGCGTTTAGGTTGGTGCCATAACTAGTATTTGTTTATCAGAATACGGTGCAAAGTAAGCGATTTTGTACAATGCGATACATTATTTAAATGACAATAGTGACGTCATTCAGTGATATTATTATATGATACCTTGTATCTTATTTGAAAATAAATGTCTATTTTAACCACATCTACAAATACCCTGGCCAGAGCGATCAAAAAGTTGCGCATGGGCACTATCTACATTTTCTAAAAACTTTTGTCGTTTTCTTGAACCAAATTATGTCTGTATATATGTTTACTATGATGAAACAACAAAACTGTCACCATGAAGTAGTGATGTCACATAGACAGGCAAAAAGTGTTGCCAGGAAGGCGCGAAATTTAAAAAGTTCTTTTTTTCTTTAATTTACCGCATCTACATTTACAATGTTATTAAATCTATGTGTACAAAGCTAATAGCGATCGCCTAATAGCAGGCAGGCTAGTTGTAGCCTCGTAAAGACATCCCGCCGTTTATTGGACCTATACCCGACCGCTACTGCTCTAGGGATGTACCACTCGATACAATATTATCGATTATACGATGATTTGTAAATCCGAAAGAAAGATTTTGTGACGAAATTGAGGGAATTACATAATTTTTAAAATTAGTATATAATAATGCATCGATGTGCTCATCCAGGGAAACATGGTGTCTGGCTATACAGACCCCGCCGGGCACTGGTAGCAGGTCGACTACATACTGGCTAGAAGAGAAATAATATACCTATCAACGCATAGATTCAAAACTGAGAATTTAAAGTAACCCCTATAACAGTCCTAACTAAGTCATAAATAACCTATATAAGTCAAAACTGCTGAGGATGCAACTGGGACAATGTAGAGATGAGATAAATCATCGATATCGATATGATTTCAAGAATGTTTTACATTGTTCTTTGTTTATTTTCCCTACAATCCGTAACCTTATTTTGTAAAAGAGGATTTTAGATCATAGAAACTTAAAACGTTTCTACGGTTTCTCGCAAGCTTTCCAATCTAACAGATTTACTATTACATGCCTAGCATTTTTATCGAAATTCAGTTTAATTAGTTGATATTCTATCGATACAAATTGAGTGCATCCCTATGAACCACCGATAATATAGCCGCTGTCCCCTGGAATCAATTTCGGGAACATCAAAGTTTGTTGCTTTCTTTACGCGTGTCCCGAGGGATCATACACGAGGTAATGACGGTCACATTTTGAGGGATTTTCGATAGCTTTTATTTGTAACTAGATAATAAAGTTTAATTACGTACGTTCATCTTTATTAAAAGTACCTACTTAATAATCCCAAAAAATTATATTTATTTATTATTAATTTTTTATAAATATATTTACTTTTTAAAATCGGGTTATTTAAACTATAAAGGTGACATAAAAATAAATCTAAGTATAACCAAAAAATTAAGATTATCTATTTATTGTAACTTTATTTTTTTTATTTCATAAAGATAGTTATGAGTATAGATGAAGTGGATGAAGTATGCAGGGATCATGCCAAGTTGAATTAAGAAATCCCTACCTACCCCACGGGGAAAAGGCGTGATTTATTATGTATAAATATAATTTATTTAAAATTGAATTTGAATTAATGTAGTTAAGAAGACCATGTTTTATCGCGTAATAAACTATTTTAATTATCAATTCTATCATAAAGCCTAACAGCTGAGCGTGGCCCGTCAGTCATTCGAGACTGCTGCCTCTGTCTAACCCGCAAGGGGAAAATGTGAAGAAAAAAAACAGGGTAAATTATTCATCCTCGAGGGCTTCAATGATGCCCAAAATAACTATTCCACGCGGACGAAGTCGCGGGCACAGTTATAACAATAACTTATTTCACGCATTCTTTCTCCTGTCGCTAATCCTGGTTACATCCCGACTTCAACAGAGTTCCCTGTTGAAGTTTTACGCGTTGCAACCAATCCAATAATTGACCACGTCGGTGAAAGTCCAGATCGCCACAAAATATAACTTTTATAAGTCGTAAACTAGTTAATGAGTTATCAACATCAACGGCACCGGTATTTATGATGAGATCGTAAAAATATTATAGTTGTACAGATTAGGGGATGAGATTCTTTCTTGTGGGGATGTAATTTTTTTATATTTATTTAATTAGACTTTATTGTACAATATATAAATGTTTAGTACAATTGGCAGACTTAATGCTAGAAGGATTATCTAACAGTCAACCATTGGGTCTGACAGAGAACTTTATAATGGCGTATAAGAATAATTTAATGGAAGACTCTTGGCTCTGTGTGCCCCGTAACGGATAAAGACGTGATTATACAAATTTATGTATGTAATAATTTAATCATACTTATATTAAAGCAATAGACTAATACATACATATATATCACGTCTCTTCTTCTTAACGGGAAGACACAGCCAATAATCAATAATTTCAGAATGGCTCAACGATGAAATTGACAGGTTGCTAGCCAATCACCTAAAAGAAGAATCCCAAGTTTATATAAGCCTATCCCTTAGTCGCCTTTTGCGCATCCATGGAGTGGTCCTATTCTAAAACAACCTGTCATTAACAGAATTATGTCGGTAATCGTACGTTTCGTTACCGCTGACATTCCTATTAACTGTTAATTGAAATAAGTGATATTTTTTATGTGCCGTGTGGTTCCCGGCACCACCACTCCATCTGTTCCCATGGATGTCGTAAAAGGCGACTAAGGGATAGGTTTACAAACTTGGGATGCTTTTTTAGGCGATGTGCTAGTGACAGGTTGTCACTATTTGAATCTCAATTCTATCTTTAAGCCAAATAGCTTGACGTGGTCTATCAGTCTTTTCAAAATTATGGCTCTGTCTAACCCGCAAGGGATAAAGACGTGACCATACGTATGTATTAAAAAAGCGTCCAATCTAACACTACATTTTAGCGCCCCGACCGATGCAACAAGGCGACCCTTTGACACCGGCTAACGTATTTACAAGACTGTTGGCTCTGTCTACCCCGCAAGGGATATAGACGTGACCATATGTATGTATGTAGATGATATTACAAAAGCAAAAACTGTGCAACATATATATGTATGTATGTATGTATCTATGATATTTTTAATATCTAACTATTGTCTCTCTATGTAATTAGTGTTGAAATTGTACAAGTTCTAAAATATTTACAAAATTAACAAACATAAAGCAGACGGGTTCGTGTTCCGAATATTTTTACACGCTGTCCTAACAATCCGCTGATAAGAAAACTTGGATGCTGTGATGTCACTAAAATGACGCTTTCTATACACAAATTGTTCATGTACTTTGAAATAATATGTTACAGGAAAAATGTACTTAAAAACAAATGCAACTAAAACTCCACTATTCCTAATTTTTATATATATAATAATTTAAAATTGTAGGTATATTTTCGATAAAACAATTACATTATACATTAAATACAACGTCTATATCCCTTGCGGGGTAGAAAGAGCCAAAAGTCTTGAAAAGACTGATAGGCCACGCTCAGCTATTTGGCTTAATGATAGAATTGAGATTCAAATAGTGACAGGTTGCTAGCTCATCGCCTAAAAAAGAATCCCAAGTTTGTAAGCCGTGTGGTTCCCGGCACCAGTACAAAAAAGAATAGGATCACTCCATCTCTTTCCCATGGATGTCGTAAAAGGCGACTAAGAAATAGGCTTATATACTTAGGATTTCCTCTTTTAGGCGACGCGCTAGTAAAATCAATTCTATTATTATGCCAAACAGCTGATCGTGGCCTACAGTCTTTTCAAGATTGTGGCTCTGTCTACACCGTAAAGGATAAAGACGTGACCATATGTATGTATGTATTAAAAAAGCGTCCAATCTTATACTACATTTTAGCGCCCCGACCGATGCAACAAGGCGACCCTTTGACACCGGCTAACGTATTTAAATTCATAGTCTTATGAAGTTAGCCGGGTGGGGGGACATCCCCCCCCCCCCAACCCCTAGCAGGCGTGACTGTACACTTTTTGGCTTCGGCTAAGCCGGATCGCCAGTAAGCCGTCGAAGCGAGAAAGTGTGTAAGTCTTGATTTATATATTTTTGATATAGTTATAATTGTTGTAACTATTGCTTGAACCTATTTAGATACATACAGATTTAATTGACATATGCCATGTAAGATCAGCTTCAGTATTTTTATGGAAATAAAGAGGTAGTCTCTGCCTACCCCACCGGGAAAGAGGCATGATTTTATGTATGTATGCATACATACATATAAAATCATGCCGCTATCCAGAAGGGATATACAGAAATTACCAATAGCCACGATCCTTGCACATTAGTTGCGCTTCATAATTCACATTCATAATTGTCTTCATGCAAGTTCGGTTTGTTTGTATCAAACGGGTGCCGTATAGTTCCCGGTATAAATAGAAAAAAGGAACACTCCTCATTCTCTCTCTCCCATGGATATTATAAAAGGCGACTAAGCTCATAAACTTGGGATTCTTCTTTTAGGCGATGGGCTGGCAACCTGCCACTATTTGAATCAAGCGAAAAAAAATATAATGGAATAAAATTTAAAAAATCTGACTTACTGCCTTTCTCCTCTGAGAACTTTCTCAGAAGGAGTTAAAATGCTATAGTTCGTGCTATGGCATAAATTAAGGCTGTAACTTCGTGGAGAGAAACCGCCGCGCATATTATCGCAATTTTGTTTAAGATTAACGAAATATTACATTAATATTCATATGCCCCCAAAAATTGGACTATAGATTAGCCATTGGGCCGGAAAGTTGAAATATTTGCAAAGAAATTTGACGGAGTTGAAATATTTGTAAAGAAATTTGACGAAGTTAAAATATTTGCAAAGAAATTTGACAAAGTTGAAATATTTGTAAAGAAATTTGTCAAATGTGAAATATTTGTACACAAATTTGAGTGTGGTTCCCGGCACCAATAGAGCAAAGAATAGAACCACTCTATCTCTTTCCCATAGATGTCGTAAAAGGCGACTAAGAGATAGGCTTATATAAACTTGGTATTCTTCTTTATCTATCATACAGCTGAACATGGCCTTTCAGTCTTTTCGAGACAAAGCAAATAATTGAACTTCTTCAAGATGTTTTATTTTAAAGGTCTTTTATTGGTATAACTTTAGTCTTGAGACTAACTTTTTTCTGCACTAATCACAAAATCTGTAGATGTTCTACGCCGTAGACATCTTCGTAGACCACCTACGGCGTAGCCTATTCATCGTAGCACATATCGTATGAAGATGTTTCTATCAATAGTTATAAAACAACCATTTTTACTGAATTAAAGTAATTCAAACATTATTTTATCAATCTTTGGTTCTATCTTTTTGAATGAGATCATAAATATATTACTGTTTGCTACGGCGTAGACCATCTACGATTTTAATATAATACAATAATACGATGTAATAATAATAAGCTAATATATGCGCCGTGTGGTTCCCGGCACCAATAGGAAAAAGAATAAGAAGTGGAGTGGCCATCTCTTTCCCATGGATGTCGTAAAAGGCGACTAAGGGATTGACTTACAAACTTTGGATTCTTCTTTAAGGCGATGGGCTAGCAACCTGTCACTATTTGAATCACAATTCTATCATTAAGCCAAACAGCTGAACATGGCCTTTCAGTCTTTTCAAGACTGTTCTCTGCTCGGCTCTGTCTAACCCTTAAGGGATATAGACGTGATCATATGTATGTATATAATATTATTGGAAAATTTTAATCGAATTCGTTTTATTTTACACTGATGACATTTCTCACCCCAAACAACTATAAAATCTTAACAGTCAATTAACTCACAAAGAAATGCCTGGCTGTTAACATTAAAACCGATGCCGATAAACTATTGAGCTATTGTCCCGGGGCAGACCTTTGGGCAGTCTTGAAACCAATTGCCCGGAACATCGGGTAACCAAGCGTTAAATATATCCGTTCCTTTTCAGCTAATACGGCGGGTTCTGGAATGTTTCAAGTGCCATGGAGGGTGAGTTGATTGGGAGGTATACATGACGTCATTTATAGGGCTCACTTAAGGTGTTTGGAGATCTTAAAGTTTTATCTCTTCGAGACTAGTACTTGGGTGACCGAGCGGAGCTCGTTGTTCTTTGGTTGTTCGTTTCAAAAACTATATTCCAAACACCTTAATTTAGCCATATAAATGACGTCATTTATAGGGCTCACTTAAGGTGTTTGGAGATCTTAAAGTTTTATCTCTTCGAGACTAGTACCTGGGTGTCCGAGCGGAGCTCGTTGTTCTTTGGTTGTTCGTTTCAAAAACTATATTCCAAACACCTTAATTGAGCCCTAAAAATGATGTCATTTATAGGGCTCACTTAAGGTGTTTGGAGATCTTAAAGTTTTATCTCTTCGAGACTAGTACCTGGGTGTCCGAGCGGAGCTCGTTGTTCTTTGG
The DNA here is from genome assembly GCF_032362555.1 of Amyelois transitella. Taxonomy (NCBI): domain Eukaryota; kingdom Metazoa; phylum Arthropoda; class Insecta; order Lepidoptera; family Pyralidae; genus Amyelois; species Amyelois transitella. Next base: position 1,459,920 of record NC_083525.1, read on the forward strand.
TTGTTCGTTTCAAAAACTATATTCCAAACACCTTAATTGAGCCCTAAAAATGATGTCATTTATAGGGCTCACTTAAGGTGTTTGGAGATCTTAAAGTTTTATCTCTTCGAGACTAGTACTTGGGTGACCGAGCGGAGCTTGTTGTTCTTTGGTTGTTGGTTTCAAAAACTATATTTCAAACACCTTAATTGAGCCCTATAAATGATATTATTTATAGGGCTCACTAAAGGAGTTTGGAAATCGTAAAGTTGTATCTCTTCGAGACTAGTACTTGGGTGACCGAGCGGAGCTCGTTATCTTTTGATGTTGGTTTCAAAAACTATGATTAAAAAGGTATTTTGTATTTCTATATATATAAAAAAATCCGTGTGGTTCTTGGCACCAATAAAAATAGAATAGAAACACTCCCTCTCTTTCTCATGGATGTCGTAAAAGGCGAGGTTCATGAACAAAGACTTAACTAATTTTTATTTATAAAAAGAAATAAAAATAATTTATTTTTATGCATTCTATCAGCTTCCTGAGTATTGTGATTAATACTCACCTTCCAGGAGAAGAGCTCGAGGTCAAGGTAACGATAATCCTGGATTGGGTAACTTAGATATTTACACTAAACTACCCCCGCCTCCACAATCTTTGCAGGGTGTTCAAATTTCTATGAATGGAACATTCAACCTCTTTGTGTTGCTGTTTGTTCGTTGCTAGTCAAGTGCTGGCCAGTTACAAAAACAATATTTAATTTTTTATTTGATGGAATGTAGGTGAAAAAAATTCGAATTCTTTTTGGCATCTAAACAAAACCAGTTTAATGAGTGCATGTTTTTAAGAATTGAATACTGTTTGAGTTCATTTCATCTAACCAATAATTGTGATAATCAGTGCAAAAATACATTGAATTTCTTCGCCACAAGTACCAGTTTCATTTTTTTTTCCATTTTCAAACATTTCAGTACCAAATACATGGTAACCTAACCAATATTAGATCATGGTTAGTGTTACCAGAATATATATATCTACATTCAGCTTCATTATATTTATTTTTGTGAAAATTACACCCTGGTCTTAATTATGACTAATATCGGCCACCCATTGTAAGACATGCCCTACATTCGTGACAGGGACGGATTTAGAAATAAAAGAAGTGAATAGTTACACGTTTTCATATAATCTATATTATATATATATATATATATATATATACACATATACAGACAGATAAAAAATCGCATTTTTGTCCTTTTTAAATATATACATAGTGAACAAATAAATGTTCAAATGTACAATTAAATGAATTTAATTTAATTGGCTCTGTCTACCCCGCAAGAGATATGGACGGAATCATATGTATGTATGTATGTTCTTCATGTGAAGTTTAATTCATAACTTAATGAGATACATGGATGAGATCGCTTTTTGAGTAAAGTTATTACTGCAGTGTTTTCACATCGATGTGAATATAAAGAGTCACATACATACATATGGTCACGTCTATATCCCTTGCGGGGTAGACAGAGCCAACAGTCTTGAAAAGACTGAATTGCCACGTTCAGCTACTTAGCTTAATTATAAAATTGAGATTCAAATAGTGACAGGTTGCTCTAACCCATCACCTAAAAAAGAATCCCAAGTTTGTAAATATCTATCCCTTAGTCGCCTTTCACGACATCCATGTGAAAAAGATGGAGTGGTCCTATTCTTTTTTGTATTGGTGCCGGGAACCACACGGCACAAACAATACATACCTCTTAAGTGCCGTATGGTTCCCGGCACTGAGGTATTGTACCTATTGTTTATGCATACGATTATGAAAATCTCATTTTGAGCAAAGCAAAAATTATCAAGCATAATAAACAAACACGTGACACTATTCGTCACGAGCGCTATCAGCGTTATCGTGTCTCCAGAGAAAAAATGGCGGTCGCGAGGACAACTTCCGACCATAAATTCATTAGGCGACGCCGGAGTTTTTTTTAAACTCGCGTCCGAAGCGGCTTCAGTAAAATTAGAGATGGCTTTTTAATTATCAAAAATTTTTTTTTGGTGATCAAAGGTAACGCTGATAAAGCTGGGATTACTCTTTATGGTTATGGCTAGCATTCTGTTATATCCTAATCTCTATGTTATCATTGAGCTACTCAACTAAATATTACCTCTCAGTCTTTTAAAACTACAGTTTATCTAAAAATGGCCTCACAGTCTTTTCAAAACCATCGTTTGTCTAAAAAAAGTATAAAGTGTCGTGTGGTTTCCGTAAAAGGCGACTTAGGGAGAGGCTTATTAACTTTTGATTATTTTTTTAGGCGATGGGCTAGCTACCTGTCACTGTTATTAAGCCTAAGAGCTGAAGCTGAGCTGAACCTTGTGGCCTGTCAGTCGCAAGATATAGATTATAAAGACGTGGTTATATGGACTGGATGCAATAAATCATAAAAAAAAGAGACGATGTATGTATAATATTGTAAATAATTAACACCTCCGGTAATTAAAAACTTACTGCCGTTTCTACTTACAACTAAAGTCTACCGCATCCCGTTGAGATGGGAGAGCGGTTAAAAAACCTTACTATATCATAATTTATTTATTCAGATGACCTTACCGAGTGCGGCCCTGTCATATATATATAAAAAATACATTTAAAAATATTCAGTCCCCTAAACGTATTGTATTTATGTTTTGCAATATGGCGGCATTTTTTATCTGCACCTGTTTAATGTCTTTTTTTTTGTGTGTAATTAAAAATATTATAGGTATTTATTGCTACCAGGAGCCATTTAGAGTGTTTGTTTGTGCCCCTAATCGTTTTGTTAACATTAATTAGTAATGCTTTAAGCGAATTCTTTGCTTTATTGCTGTATAAATTGCGCCTGTGGACGCAGAATGGCTTTTAAAAACACTTGAGAAATATCATCTTTGGTAATGTTTTTATTTTTGCAATTTTTTTTTTGTATACTTGTATTGTACTGTCTATACATAATGTGTTGACATCTCTATGCTACACATTACAACAGCAAATCATACGACAACTGTCAATCTTAACGAAGAAAGTGACGCGCTCGGCCAATAGCAGCGAAGAATCTAAATCGTGCAAACAAAGATTTCATGGATTGGAGGATAAATACAACCTTTGGGATCCAAAGACCGTTATCCGACAATTTCTCCAGATGTCAGCTTTTTATTTATTTATAATTTTATTGCACAAAAAATGTACAAACGTGACAGACTTAATGCCGTGTGGCATTCTCTACCAGCTGACCACACTTTAAGTTGGTGTTCGATAAAGTGCATATGCATACTCTTTCTCGGCCAACATCTATTTTTCATACTCCTTACTGATAAGAGTTGTCCACCCTTAACTTTTTTTTTAACTCGAAATTACTTAAAAATTATTTATATGGCAAAACAACGTTTGCCGGGACAGCTAGTATATTACATTTGCTTCGTAAAGTAAAACTTTCTTTCTTCAAGAGAATAAGGTGTCTTTTCCATTTGGAGTTTCCAATTTGCTTCTCTCCCAGAATAATCAAAGTTCCTTATAGAATCTCAAGTAACCCGTCGACAGGTGGGTAATTAATAGCACAATAATTGACCGCCTCCGGCTGTTATTGGGCGCTATCATAACATTTGGGTCACGAGTCTGCATCATACTGTATAGTGCGACCACATTATTTGATACTGGAGCATGCGATTTTGTTTAATTACAGAAATATGAAATCTTTACACAAAAAAAATTTTAATATAGTTTATTTATAGTTTGGCTCTGTCTACCCCGCTAGGGATACAGACGTGACCATATGTATGTATGTATGTATTTATAGTAGTTAGTATTCAAACTACTACTAACTACTATTAATAAATATAAATATGTATAAATACTGTACTAAATACTATATCATATATCTAATAACTTTGATACATGGCCGAAGTGGGATTCGAACCTGTTTGAACTTGAATTTGAACCTGTTGAAAATTTGAACCTGTTGAAAATTTGAACCTTTGCGTCACACGCATTTTCACCCGTCACCTTACATATTCGCTCGACGGCGCTCGAGTTATTCACCTTTGTGAATTATCTTATTCCAACGTCTTCGACACCACACAAAACATTTCAAGTATCAAAACGGGTCAGTCAGTCAGTATTGTCGTACGAGTTAGTCAGTAATAGCCGTTGGGTGCAATCAACCCGTTGGACGCCTACAGTTTCGGTACACATTGCTTACTTACGCTCCAAACTATAATGTACTGCCAAAATTGATGCTGAAATTTTGGATTTCAATCTAGCATTTGCTCAAGGCAGAGAAGTTTGGGGAACCTAATCTATTACATATCAGAGCGTCAGCGGTGGTGGTGATGGTTCAATAAAGAAAACATATAATAATTTGATAATGATTTTTCTTACTATAAAAAATACTCATCCAGTTATATATACGAGACAAATTACACAGATTGAGTTAGCCTCGAAGTAAGTTCGAGACTTGTGTTACGAGATACTAACTCAACGATACTATGTTTTATAATAAATACTTATTATACTACTCTGTCAAGAAAGTAGCAGGAAAAGATCATCCAAATTTATTTTATCACCTTCAAAATATGCTCCTTTAGAAACGATACACTTACGCCAACGAACAATCCAATCATCAAAACATTTTTTAAACGCTGTTTCCGGAATTGAGGTCAGTTCTCGCCGCGAATTCTCTTTTATGTCTTCTACCGATTGAAAACGGGTGCCACGAAGTGGTAATTTGAGTTTAGGAAAAAGAAAAAAGTCGGCTGGAGCCATATCTGGTGAATATGGTGGTTGCTCGATGGTATTTGTTGAGTGTTTGGTTAAAAATTCGTTCACAATGATGGCCTTGTGCGAAGGTGCATTATCATGGTGCAAAATCCAAGAATTTTCTTTCCACAAATCTGGCCTTTTTCGTCGGATTTGCTCTCTTAAACGCCGCATAACACTCAAATAATATTCCTTATTTACCGTTTGACCTTCCGGCAAGAATTCCGAGTGCACAACACCGCGATAGTCAAAGAAAACAGTCAACATGACTTTGACTTTTGAACGACTTTGGCGTGGTTTTTTCGGTTTCGGTTCAGTTGGAAGGCGCCACTCCGAAGCTTGTTGACTAGTTTGCATGTCAAACTCGTAAACCCACGTCTCGTCACCAGTAACAATGCGTTTCATGAATGTTGGGTCGGAATTGACTCGTTCTAGCATGTCCTCAGCGACTCTCATGCGATTGAGTTTTTGAAAAAAATTCAGGTCTTTTGGAACTAGCCGAGTGGCAACATGTTTCATACCCAAATTATTAGTTAAAATGGTACGGATCGACTCGTGAGATACAGAAAGTTCGGTGGCTATCTCTCTCAAAGTTGAATGAGGATTTTCAGTCACTATTTCCTTTACTTTTGCGATGTTAACTTCAGTTGCAGACGTTGATGGCCTACCAGAGCGAGGCAAATCTTCCATCACATCTCGACCGCTTTTGAACGCTTTGTACCACTCATAAGCACGAGTTTTTGATAAAGTCGATTCACCGTAAGCCTTCTGTAACATTTTCAGTGACTCCGAACACGATATTCCATTGGCAATGCAAAATTTAAGACAAACTCTTTGTTCGATGTTTTTATCCATTATGAAATTAGCAATACACACTAGATATGATATAACTAAAAATAGCACTGTATTTAATGTAAACAACAGATGCAACTCAAACTCCGCGCCAAAATGGAAAACAGTTGTGCCAATCTAACAACAACAAAAAAAACAAAAATTTGAATTTGGAACCATAAATAAATAATCCATTCCCGATACTTTTCTGACTGAATGTAGTTATTATAGATAAACATCCAAGACCCAGACCAATCAGAGAAAGGGCGTTTCTCACAATGCCCTGACCGGGATTCAAACCCGGGACCTCCGGTGTCACAGACAAGCGTACTACCGCTGCGCCACAGAGGCCGTCCAATTCTGTTAAACGCGGCTTGCAGTTTTTGATCTGGATACCTATAGGTATGTATGATTTTCCTAAGGTAAGAAAAATTTACCAAGGAAAAACGATTGACTTCGCATCGAAATTCTTCTTTAATGTATGATTTGGATGCAACTGAAATGGTATGTCGGTTCTGCCAAAATATTTTTTTTTATTCGTGTGTCAACAAAATCGTTTTGTAACATTTAATACATTGTAACATTGTACATTGTAAATTAAAAATTAAAGTGCCGTGTGGTTCCCGGCACCATTACAAAAAAGAATAGGACCACTCCATCTCTTTCCAACGAGTGTCGTAAAAGGCGACTAAGAGATAGGCTTATAAACTTGGGATTCCTCTTTTAGGCGATGGGCTAGCAACCTGTCACTATTTGAATTTCAATTTTATCACAAAGGCAAACAGCTGAGCGTGGCCTATCAGTCTTTTAAAGACTGGTGGCTCTGTCTACCCCGCTAGGGATATAGACGTGATCATATGTATGTATGTAAAAATTAAAATGATGAAAAAAACCGATTTAATTTTGAAAAGCAAATCTCACAGCCCTTATCAGAATTGGACAGTAGTCATGATTGATACTCAAGTTATGATTAAGGGTCCATTGTCACAAAAAAAAAATAACTTCGAAACCCCTTCTCAACCCTTCCTAATGAAATTAGCTAGGCTCCATTGCACCGGGGAGCCATTTTTCTTAGATAAAATTTTTAATCGTTTCTCATGCTTCACTTACAATGGTATGGGAGCTAGGTGTCGATTCTATATGAGATTAGATTAGACATGACATAGATGTAACTATATGTAGGGAGTATAGTTATAAAGGTTTGTTATTCCTACAGAAGAAAGAAGGAGAAAAGAGGAGAGAAATAATCAGTTTTTAAATAACTATATTATTAACATAAAAATTAAGAATCTTTTACAATAAAAATTATTTTTGACATCTCACTAATCAACAACATCATGGCAACCGTTCTATGGCGTTTACCAAGAAGGTTGCCTACATATATTAAATTATTCTTGTGGTGTCCATTAGAAAATCCTTTAAATTAACACTAAGTGATTATATAAAGAAAATTGTTTATTTTTGTATGTTTGTAACAAATAAACCCATTAAACTACTGGACTGATTTTGGAAAGTTAGTGACATAAGACTTTTTTATGGAATTTCTTACGGGAGCGAAGCTCGCTCAAATCTAGTATAAAAAGAACGTATAAAGAGATGAGATTTGTATTTATATTGATAATAAAGGCAATAGATAACTACTGGACCAAATGGGTGGAAACATACATACATATAATCACGTCTATATCCCTTGCGGGATAGACAGAGCCAACAGTCTTGAAAAGACTGATAGACTACGTTCAGCTGTTGCTACGTTGGCTTAATGATAGAATTAATACATATTTAATCGTAAGGGTCTTAATGGTGAATTTTGGCATTTATATTCTTTGAGAAGTGCAAAGGAAATTAGTAACCAAAAGAATCCCAATTTTTTTTTGGGAACAATTTCATTTCCCGAGGACAGAGCTGCGGTCATAATATTTGTCTATATATCTGGGTCAATTATATTTGATGACTTAATCCGTATAACCTAAATATTAACAACAAATATTTATTTATTATTCAATTTATAATGATCTCAATAGATATTAAACATACTTTTAACAAAAAAGAAAATATTTTTTCATACATACCTGAAACATAATTTCACAAAAAAAAATTCAGCAAAAAGGACGAAGTTAAATTCAACTTACGTTTTTGCTGTAATAAATTATTATTTTTTACAGCAAAAACGTAAATTAATATTTTTCCATTTACACAAATGCACAAAAAAAAACCTATCGGAAAAATACAATTGATAGTGAAAAAAAAAACAAATTAATACTTACATACAAACATACATACATACCATCACGCCTGTTTCCCATTGGGGTAGGCAGAGACTATAGAATTCCACTTGCTACGATCCTTACAGACCTCTCTCTTAAATTTATAAAATTTAATTTTTTAAGTTAATATTTTAAACCTGATTAAATTGTGACAAGCTCTTAGACTAACAAGCTGGTGGTCGGATGGGCAGAATTTTTTCCTACCCAGTTCTGTTTGACTTGCTTTCCGGTCAGTTACACACGGAACTTGGGTTATTTATAGTCGATAAGATAACAACTTTTATTCGATAAATGAGAGCTTTTTTAAAGAATTAACCTTTCAATTCCACTTCGTCAACTTTTCCTTATCTATGGTTTTCTTTCTCTTAAATTAATTCTGTCATTAATATTAATTTATTTGGGCTTCATCTTGCAGGCGATGGAATAGCAACCTGTCACTATTTGAATATCAATTCCCTCATTAAGCCTTACAGCGGTACGTGGACTTTAAGTACATTTTTACATCACTTAGCTTATGTTATTTTTGTTATAATTTATTTGCAATAAAGGTTGTTTTATCTATCTATCTACTTTCAAAGCTTGGCTCAGTCAACCCCGTAAAAACGTGTGATTGAAATGCATTTATAGAATGGTTATAATTTGTTTACATATATATTTACACATATACAAATAAAGGTCAGGTCAAGAGTACCCGAAACCGCCGAGCTTGCAAAGAAGAGAGATATGAATGTGTACGAAGCGAAAGATGTATGCAGAGATCGTGGCAAGTGAAAAGATGTATATCTGCCTACCCCTCCGGGAAAAAAGCGTAAGTAAAGTAATTTATGTATGTATGTATTAATACACTGCAATGTTCTACTTAAACTAAAGCTGGAAATGAATGATAAAGTTGGCGGATCAGATTTTAAGGAAAAATAAAAACTGCTTATATAGACCTCCTTTTTTTTTCAAACCGCTTAAGTAACTCACAAACCCAAACGATGAACCCGTTCTTAACCCACTGTTAATATAATTATTTTTATATGCAAATAATGATAATAAAATCCCGTTGCTTTTCCGTTCCCGTTTTGTTTTGTTACTTTATTGGGTTATACTTAATTATATTAAAAAGGGTCCTTCCCTACCTACCTGCTTAGTCTTAATTTTTATTTATGCTCGTGTGTGTTAAATCTCTTGAATATATTAATTAATTATGAATAAAGACCGTGTTTTCATAAATTTCAAGTTATTGGCAACTCAAACAGTGGACGTTGTGGAAAATATAATTAAAATGGCCGCGGAATGAATGAGAATTTTCTTGGTCGCGGTAAATGTATTTCAATTTATTTCTGAAAAACTAGAAAAAGGGATTTTGTTGTACTTATGCGCTTGACTCGGTATGTTTTTATGTCGTAGCATAGATACATATAATCACATCTATTTCCCTTGCCGGGTAGACAGAGCCAACAGTCTAGAAAAGACTGATAGGCCACTTTCAGCTGTTTGGCTTAATGATAAAATTGACATTCAAATAGTGACAGGTTGCTAGCCCATCGCCTAAAAGAGGAATCCCAAGTTTATAAGCCTATAAGTTTATAAGACATACATAGATACATATAATCACGTCTATATCCCTTGCCGGGTAGACAGAGCAAACAGTCTTGAAAAGACTGATAGGCCACTTTCAGCTATTTGGCTTAATGATAGAATTGACATTCAAATAGTGATAGGTTGCTAGCCCGTCGCCTTAAAGAATAGAATGAAAAGACTTTTATATGTAATCGGTTTGATGGAGTTATGAGAGTGAGGTAGGGTGCTTTCAAAATGAAAAAAATAAAGTTATTACAACATTCTTCATTTATTCTAAAAAAAAAAGTCTTTAGCATGCGAGTAACATTGTTAATTTTTTTATAAAATTTGTTATTTTTTTTATTAGTTATGTTAACAGCAAATCTGTATTTTGTACTACGGATACCTTTTAAGGTCAGGTCAATCTGACGTTTCACATAATAAAAATCATTTTATTTTATTTATTTATTTATTTATTTATGTACACAAAATTATATACAGGAGCATTTATTACAATAATTCTAGTACAAAGGTGCTACTTATTTCACAAGAAATCTCTTCCAGTAGACCCATGAGAGGAAAGATGAATTTTAGAGCGGTATGGCGTGTGCATAAATAACGTTTAACATATTTAACTAAACATACATGCTAGTACTTAAATAAATGACAGTAATAAACTACATAAACATACCAATATATATATAATATATATAAGTCTATTTGGAGAGATAATAGTCTTTAACTCGTCGTTTGAATGAAGAGAGAGTTTGGGAATCGCGAATATCATGCGGTAAGGAATTCCACAGTCGTACAGCATGAGTAGAGAAGGAGAAAGAGTAGAAGGAAGTCTTGTGGGTAGGAATAGTAAGAATGGTGCGCAAATGGGATCTGCAAGGAGAATTAGACGAATGACGGAAAGAGAAACGATCTTTAAGATAGGAAGGAAAGGCGGGATTAAATAAAATATTAAAAAGAAGACAGAAAATGCGAGTATTTCTACGAAAGCGAATGGGAAGCCATTTCAGCTTAGTACGGTAAATGGAAACATGATCGTATTTTCTTAAGCCAAAAATGAAACGGATACAGAGGTTTTGTAACCGTTCCAATTTATCCAGTTGCTCCTCTGTGGCATCAAGATAGCACGCATCAGCATAGTCCAGAATAGGAAGAATCAGACTCTGCATGAGAGAGACCCTTGTTTGAAAAGGTAGGAAATATTGAAGGCATCTTAGAGTATGAAAAGAGTAGTAGATCTTACGACTAACCTCCTTAACATGGGCCGACCATTATTTGCAATCAGAAAATATATCTTTGTATAAATTACAAATAAAAATTACATCGCCAAACACGCCATTATTGCAACATGGTTTTTGCAAATTTAAACAAATTATATAGGTACCGTGCAGCCGTGTGGTTCCCGGCACCAATACAAAAAAGAGTAGGACTAATTCATCTCTTTCCCATGGATGTCGTAAAAGGCGACTAAAGGATAGGCTTACAAACTTGGGATTCTTTTTTAGGCGATGGGCTAGCAACCTGTCACTATTTGAATCTCAATTCTATCATTAAGCCAAATAGCTGAACGTTGCCATTCATTCTTTTCGAGACTGGTGGCTCTGTCTACTCCGCAAGGGATATAGACGTGACCATGTGTGTGTGTGTTTGTGATATAGGTACCTACTACAAATATTTTTACAATATAAAAAAACGACCAAGCAGCTATAAAAAATTGGTCCCATACATTACACAGCGAAGGGTTAAAAAGGGTACCAGCAGCGGCTCAAGAATTGATACAACGGAACGGGGTCCCAAAAGCAATTTTTCATAATTTTCCGGCCCACGGCTTGACCGTTACTAACAAAGAAACCAAAGGTTTTTTAAATACCAAAGGAGGAAAACCAACATTAATTACATTAGAATATAAATTAATATGATCGCACTATGTAAAAAATTGCTTTAGGAAACATGGGCGAGTTTGTACCCTACACGTGGTGTGTTAGAGTCGGAATTCGACTGGTCAGTGGACGGGTTAAAATAAAATGCGCGGAGTTGCGGCAGGAGGATAACTTGTTTGATGATTATAAGTTAATTAGCGGATGTTTCTTTAAAATATTAATGATGGCTGTTTTGTCAACGGACTGAGCATCAATTTTTTTTATATTATACCCACTGTCCCGGCAAATGTTGTTTTGCATTTTGTGGGTATGAAATAATAGATGTTGGCCGATTCTCATACCTACTCAATATGTTCACAAAATTTCATGAGTATCGGTCAAGCCGTTTCGGAGGACTACGGGAACGAACATCGTGACACGAGAATTTTATATGTAAGATTTATTACGCGTGTGTTTTGTTTGATGGGATCAGTTGATTTTTTGGGACAAAATAACTTTAATTAATTGAGTATTCTCAATTACATACATATAGTCACGTCTATATCCCTTGCGGGGTAGATAGATACACCTGAAAAAGCTAGAGACCACGTTCAGCTGTTTGGCTTAATGACAGAATTGAGATTCAAATAGTGACAGGTTGCTAGCCCACCGCCTAAATGAAGAATCCTAAATATATAAGCCTAGTGTGATAGATTAGACCTAGATTCCATCGTTTTTTTTTATTTTCCCCACACGGAAAATAAATACATAAAAACATGCATAATTGCGGATTTATCCAAAAAATTGATATTGAGTATCCGAAATACCTGCTTTTCTAACGTGTAATTTTTAATAATCATAGTCAAAACTTAATTTCAAAACGCGCCGTTCACTAACAAATAATCCAACACAAGAAGCGAATGTTACGCGTAACGAAGCGTCGTCTCTTTAAAGATGGGTTATTCTGTGGCGAAACGTTCCTAAACTGAATTAAGCCGCGTCTAGAGATATACGATTATAATTTATTATGAATAAATGAAATATTATAAACGCATCGGCGAACAGTCCCGACAGTGCCAGTGGCAATGGCGTTTGCTTTGTTGGGCTAGGGATGGGAAAGACACTATCGATATCGATAGTGTATGTTAAGAAAGAGCAGGATTTTCTGATACAGGCATACTTTGCTTAATAGAAAATCCTAACAATGTATAGTGTACACTTTTTAGTTAAAGAAATAAATGCATTTTTCATTTTCATCGATAATACAATACGTTGATAATCTTTATTGTACAAATGAAACATTTGACATTTTATTTTCAATGTTTTAATTAACACTTTTCTGTATGTATGCAAACGGAAATTAAGCCTTATCAATGGTATCAAGGCGACTAAGGGATAGAATTAATTTTTAATTTTTTTTTTTTATTTGAATAATGAAATTAATGGAATGCTTATAAACGTTTAAAAATTTAAATTAAAGGTTTAAAATTACATTCACGTCTATATCCCTGGCGGGTTAGATAGAGCCAACAGTCTTAAAAAGACTGATAGGCCACGTTCAGCTATTTGACTAAATGATAGAATTGAGATTCAAATAGTGACAGGTTGCTATGTCACTATTTGAATCTCAATTACATCATTATGCCGTACAATCTTTGCGACATCGTTGGTTCTGTCTACCCCGTTAGGGGTAAAGACTTGATTATATATATGTAAGCGTGTAAATTTTTACAAACATCATGCATAAAATCATTAGCTTTTCTAGTCCCAGTCTATCACAAAGTCAATGTTGCCAAACTAAAAAAATAATACATATATCGATACATCTCTTACCGCATCACTAGTACCCTCGCTGACTTCCTTCATACTCGCAAGCACTCGTTCGTACCGTGCCTTTGTCGGGAACAATCGTGGGCAAATTAGAAACGAATTGAGTTATTTAATATCAACAATACAGTCATTGTTTATTGCTGTAATGAACTACCGCTGATGAGGTTTTACGCTGTTGCCGAAAAAGAGGAATGTTGTTTCCACAAACATACTTATATGCAATCACGTCTATATCCCTTGCGGTGTAGACAGAACAGACGGTCTTGAAAAGACTGATATGCCACGTTCAGCTTGGCTTAATGATAGAATTGAGATTCAAGTAGTGATAGGTTGCTAGCCTATCGCCTAAAAGAAGAATCCCAAGTATACAAGCCTATCCTGTAGTCGCCTTTTACGACATCCATGGGAAAGATATGTAATGGGCCTATTCTTTTTTCTATTGGTGCCGGGAATCACACAGCACAAACATTCAAATATATGTATATAATCACGTCTTTACCTCTATGGGCCAGACAGAGCCAAAAGTCAAAAGACTGAAAGGCCACGCTCAGCTGTTTGGCATAATGATATATGATGATAGCCAGCAGTCTTAAAAATACTGAAAGGTCTCGTTCAGCTGCATGGCTTAATAATGGAATTGAGATTAAATAGTGACAGGTTGCTAGCCCATCGCCTACATGAATTCCAAGTCTAACCGATCCCTTAGTCGCCTTTTCCGATATCCATGGGAACGAGATGGAGTGATTTTATACAATTTTTTCTTTATTGATGCCGGAAAAACCACACGGCACACAGTAATATATCATACGAAATAATATACAGCTCTTAAATTGACAGGCAAATGCTGGAAGTATCATATTTCATACTTTATTGCTGATAATACGCCCCAAGCTATTGGTCGCGTTGGGATTTCAACTTTGCGAATGTGTTTTACAGAAAACAAAAAAAAAATATAATATAAAACTAGATAATATGTTGATTGTACTGTTAATATATATAATCCTGTCAATTTCTGAATCTCAATTTCATAACAGTGGCTGTCGAGTCTTCGCGACTGGTGGCTCTGTCTACCTCGTAATGGATTAAAACGTACCTAATGTAATGTAGGTATGTGTATGGCGACTTACAAGTCACGTTCAGCTGTTTGGCCGATTGATGGAGTTGATTCAAATAATGACAAGTTGCTAGACCATCGTCTACAAGAAGAATTCCAAGTTTATTAACTTATCCCTTAGTCGCCTTATACGACATCCTCGGGAAGAAGTGGTCCTTGATTAAAGTACTGGGGGCGACGCATCTAATTCACGTGCAATTCTAAACAAAAATTGTTATTTCTGAACTAAAATTGAGCAAACCAAACTGTGCTATAAAAATTACAACGTCAATAAAAAAAAAATCCACAAACAAACATTCGCGTTTTCCAACTCGCAAAACTATTTTGAATATACAAAACATGGGCCGTATTCAGGATCCTGTCGAAGCGTAAAAACGCCCAAGGGGCCCGTCTGGGCCTATTTATCCGCACTATATCATGCAACAGTGAGGAAGGACATAAGAAAATATCTATCTATTATTATCGGATTGCCGACTCCGACCCTGTACCCTTTCGAACGATTGACTAGGGATTTCCCCGATTTATTTGTTTCTTGTTACACGTTTGTTTACGGATAAATTGTTTGGAGTTTTATTTTTCATTTTTTTCGCTATTTGTTAAAATGTGTGATTGTGTTTTGTTTTTGTGAGTGATGCAAACTTTTACTACAATTAATACATACATACATACATATAATCACGTCTAGGTATGTCTCTTGCGTGGTCCTATTCTTTTTTTTTATTGGTGCTGGGAATCACACGGCACATTCTTATGGATGTTGTAAAAGGCGACTAAGGGATAGGCTCATACACTCGAGATTCATCTTTTAGGCGACGGTGTAGCAACCTGACACTATTGAAATTCTCAACTTTTTCGTTAAGCCAAACTGAACGCGGCCTTTAAGTCTTTTAATTCTACAAGGCTCTGTCTACCTCGCAATGGATATAGACGAGATTACATGTATGTATATACATATAACATATATAAGTAGAGCGTATTCCGCATAACTAATTAGATCGAAATTCCTCTCAACAGCACCAATATCTTGAGGCGAGGTAGCGACAATTTTTGCTTCCTTCCTTGGGCCATAACTCTTGTCTTTGTGTTCTCCTCAAGGAACTCCGCTCCCCTTTGTTCCCGTGAGTTACGACCTCCCGCAGGATAACTAAAGGAGTTATTGTTTGGCGATTTTTGACTGTACCGTTTGGGTAGTAGTTTTTAAGAGTTTTAGAAGTTACGCGACCGTTCTGAAATGGTTTAACTAACTGATTTTGAAAACTTCAACTGTCATAATAGCAATTTAATGAACAATAATATCAACCACATTTCTATTCTAAGTTTGGATAATTGTGAAGTTGAGGTTATTGAAGAAAAACGCTGCAGTGCAGTCTGCACTGACGCTTTGGAAGCGGCAGTAAACTTAGTTTTAAGTAATTTATTTATTTTTTACGTGAACCAAAAAGATATCTATTACAATTATTTAACGATGTTTGAAAAAAAAAATGGAGGCTGCTCGTAATTAAGAATAAAATTTGATAATGTAAGCAAAATCATAGCACATATAATGATTCGAGTCGTATTGTCTCTATCTACACCGTGAGGAATAAGGACGTGATATAATATGTCGGAGAAAATCATTTTATTTCGCTACCAAAATCTACATTTTTACAATGGCTCTCCTGGTAAAGTTCTGCGCGTAACGAAACGTCCTCATATATTTATCGTCTTACGTGGAAACGCGGCGAAGACGTATTTATGGCTGTCGTATAAATAACTATATGCTAAGCGTGAAAAGGATGTGGGCTGACGGTTCCGTGGATTTAAAAGTATGTATGTTTTATTCCGAATGTATGTAGGAAACCGTACGCCGTGTGGTTCCCGGCACCCATACAAAAAAGGAATAGGACCACTCCATCTCTTTCCCATGGATGTCGTCAAAGGCGACTAAGGGAAAGGCTTACAAACTTGGGATTCTTTTTTAAGCGATGGGCTAGCAACCTGTCACTAGTTGAATCTCAATTCTATCGTTGAGCCAAATAGCTGAACGAGGCCATTCAGTCTTTTCAAGACTGTTGGCTCTGTCTACCCCGCAAGGGATATAGACGTGACCATATGTATGTATGTATTCATACATATAATCACGTCTTTATCCCTCTAAACAAGAATCCCAAGTTTGTAAGCCTATACCTTAGTCGCCTTTTACGACATGGGAAAGAGGTGGTCATATTATTTTTTGTATTGGTGCCGGGAAACACACGATCATGACTGTTGACTCTGTCTAACCCGCAAGGCGTAGCGTATCTAGACGTGACCATATGTATGTACCTATGTATCTACTATAAAACAATATACGTTCCCAGCAAAGGATTACTTAGTTAATCAAAAGTATTTGGCGACATCTCTACGTCACAAGTCGCAACAAGCAATCACGCGACGCTATCAGCCAATAACAGCGAAGAGTCTGAATCGCACAAGCAAAGATTTCACGGATTGGAGAATTTATACAACCTCCAACTCAACATCGTCGAAGCCGCGGTTCCCCAGGCATCACACCCAGCCTGGCGGAAGATCTTTGGTGGTTTTGGATCATCACTCCTGCCCCAAGTAATTTCACCGCGGTACCCTAAACTGAGGCATAAAAAAGCTCTCATAAATATGTCTGATGCACGTAGAATTAATTTCTTTTCTGTATTTACGAGAAATTACGCGTGTCAACCGTGGCGCTCACGGGAAATGTTGCCAGTACGAAATATATTATGTTTTTGTCCTCTATGTCGCGTTGAAATATTAGAGTAACGGAATAGGAGCGTAAGTGGTTGAACAGTTGTGGTGCCGGCTCAAATGCGTGTAAGATTCGGGTTCAAACCTTACTACGACCATTTACCAGTGAAGATTTTCTCAGTTTTCTTGTTTTTTGAACTGATTTTTTTACTGTTGATTCTTACTGTAAACCATTCCATATCCTTCCCATACATACATACATACATATGTATTGTCACGTCAGGCTAATCAGAGAAAGTTTCTCATCATGCCCTGGCCGGAATTGGAACCCGGGACCTCCGGTGTCACTGGAAAAATTTAAAAATTTCAGGGCCTCTGTGGCGCAGCGGTAGTGCTGCGCCACAGAGGCCCTGAAATTTTTAAGGCTTTGTAAGACTGTTGGCTCTGTCTACCCCGTAAAGGATAAATACTCGTATATGGTTATATGTGTGTATGAATTTTTATTTATTAACCTTTGGAACAACGCGTCTCTATCGACAGAGTCATGTCATTCTGTCTGTAAGTAGTTTTTGTCCTGAATTTCCAAAAATCTTTCATTAAGACTATTACCGTAAATAAAGTATCAGTAAGTTAACTGATTAATTATGTACACAAGCCAATACCTTTCTTTACATTTTCCTGTCGTGGGCCTACTGGAAGAAAATTTTCTAGAAATAAGTAAGTAGTGCCCTTGTACTAAATTTCTCTTTATTTAAAGTTTTATTTTTACATTTTTACTTGATGTACATAAATATATATAAAAAATAAAATAAGTTACTCATTATTAAAATAATCCTATGTATTTTTTTTTTCGCTCTTATGTGTGTTATTGCAATAATAGTTTTTTTATTATTGGTTATACCTAAGGTTTACAAGATACATACATACCTACATATGATCATGTCTATATCTATTCATTGCGGGGTAGACAGAGCCAACAGTCTTGAAAAGTCTAAATGGTCACGTTCAGCTATCTGGCTTAATGATAGAATTGAGATTTAAATAGTGACAGTTTGATAGCCCATCACCTAAAAAAGAATCCCAAGTTTGTAAGCCTATTCCTTAGTCGCCTTTTACGACATCCATGAGAAAGAGATGGAGTGGTCCTATTCTTTTTTGTAATTGGTGCCGGGAACCACGCGGCACAAGATAGGTTAGTTATAAAGTTTACAAGATAATTGTATCTAAAATATTACGGCGATGGGTACCTGCTATTTGATACAGGTAATCCTATATTTATTTGGAAATCCACGACAAAGTACCAACTAAAAAGGAAAATAATTTTCTACCAGATACACGTAACGCCATCTAGCGTCGAGTAGGAAACTGGAAAAGCGGGTGCGTTGAACTTTGGAAAATTCATATAACCGATGTTCGCATGAATAGTTATTTTCAGCCTTTTTTTTTTTTTAAGGTTGCGCAAACAAATTATAATAACCCTATTTATTTAATTTATTAGGAAAATAACAAAAAAATAATATAATAAAATGATGAGCCTTATCTTAACTGGCGACTTTCGGTAAAATAGAATAAGGCCACTCTATTCTTGTGGGTATCGAAAAAGGCGATAAGAGGATAAAGTTGTTTTGAAAAGTTAATTAAAATTCGTATTAAAATAGTCAGCCAATTTAGCAACTTCCTGCTTAATTTTTTTTATTAAAGTTCATATTCATATAAACACGTCTATATCCCTTGCGAGGTAGACAGAGCCAGCAGTCTTGAAAGACTGACAGGCCATGTTCAGCTGAGTTTGTACAAAAGTCAAAAATTCTGAATTTTAAATTCATGACATGAATTTGTCAATGTCAAACTCAGTTTGTGAAAAAAAGAAATGTTTTGTACACTCATAGGTTATGCTAGTGTCACTATTTTTCAGAGCTGGGCCTATGACCTGATAGAAATAAAACAGTATCTTGCAACAGGCTGATATTTAATTGGTCGAACATACCTAAATACATACATAAAGGCACGTCTTTATCCCTCGCGGGGTAGACAGAGTCAACAATCTTGAAGTTTAATAGACCACGTTCGGCTGTTTGGCTTAATGATTATGTTTATGTTTAAAGAACTATATTTCTCATAAATAATACAATGCTATTTCACTTACTGAGAAAACATTTTTACAATTAAATTATACAATGTGCGTGTGCGGTATATGATAGAATTGAGATTCAAATAGTGACAGGTTGCTAGCTCACCGCCCAAAAGAAGAATCCCAATGTTATAAGCCTATCCGTTAATATTTTCATAAATACTATAAAATTACTTAATTCAGTTGTGTTCTCATCTCTAATGAGTCAAGAGAGAGGTAATAAATATTATTTCCTTACTCCATTCCGTGGAACACAGCTTTCGTTTTAAGACCGCGACAACTCTTTATTATTATTTTTGACTTCATTAATTTGAGGTGAATTTTCGTATTTTATGCGGTGAAGCTTAATCCCTGCCCGAAAAAATAGGGTGTTCTTTTTTATCTGTGTTTTTGTAGTTCCTATTGATTGCTAATGAGGTCAGATTCCATTAATTCATTAAGTCATGTAGGTACAGATGAATTAGGCCTATCTTCAGTTTTAACGGTCTTTATTGCTTGTAGAAAAGATTGTTCAATAATAAAATATAATCTATGCTTCTACCAATAAATTAAGCCGTGTGGTTCCTGGCACAAATACAAAAAAGAATAGGACCACTCCATCTCTTTCCTATGGATGTCGTTAAAGGCGACTAAGCGATAGGGTTATATAATTGAGATCCCTCTTTTGGGCGATGGGCTAGCAACCTGTCACTATTATCTCAAATCTATCGATAAGGCTTCTGACTGCTGGCTCTGTCTACGTCGCAAAGGATATAGACGTGATTATATGAATGAATTATTGAAAATATTAATTTTCTGGAAGTAACCAAGTTTTTCTAAGAAAGATGGACTGTGTTTTTATTTATTTTTCTCTGAATTTATTAGTTGAGTACCTATTTAATCGAAATAAAAAGCAAATAATATTATAAAAGAGATATATTTTGCACATAGGATATGTTTCTTAGGTTTTAATAATTTGGATTCTTCTTTTAGGTGATGGGTTAGCAACCTGTCAACTTAGCAAGACTAACCCTTAGGCGTCTTTTACGACATCTAAAAGAGATTGAGTGGCTCCTATTCTGTTTTCTATTCGCGCCGGGAACCACACGGCTTATACCTACACATAATAAATTGACAAAACGGGAAATCAAAAAATTTTGTCACGAGGAAATTAATGTCCTTTCAGTACCTACTGTTAAAATCAAAACTGCTTAGTAAAAGTTATACCTAAACCTTTTTGGGACTGCGCATCTTTTTTTCAGCTGACTATAAACCAATCGCGTCACTGCGCAGACTCGAACCGATAACCGTTTCCGATAGGCGTGGCGGTGATGGGCGTTTCCAATACTCCTAAAGTCATCCTACTAATATTATAAATGCGAAAGTTTGTGAGTATGTCAGGATGTCTGTTACTCTTTCACGCAAAAACTATAGAATCAATTACGATGAAATTTGGTATGTAGGTAGCTGAAGACCCAGAATAACATATATCTAGGCTTTTTATCCCGGAGTTACGTATGTAACTCCGGGATAAATAATATGACCACTCCATCTCTTTCCTATGGATGTCGTTAAAGGCGACTAAGGGATGGGCCCCACAAGGGATATAGACGTGACCATATGTATGTATGTATATACATACATATGGTCACGTCATATGTATGTATGTATATACATACATATGGTCACGTCTATATCCCTTGTGGGGCCCATCCCTTAGTCGCCTTTAACGACATCCATAGGAAAGAGATGGAGTGGTCATATTATTTATCCCGGAGTTACCGCGGGATTGATTCCACGCGGTCTAAGTCGCGGGCGGCCTCCAGTATAATATATATTTTATAAACATACTACGTTTAACTCGCAAGTCCGCCCGCGAGAATAAAGCACCGTCTAGAAAAAACGACGAAATTAGCACTATCTACGAAAAGCAACAATTTAAAACGCCACCGACAAAATAAAATAGGATTTTAACGCGGGAACTATAGTTTTTACGAAGTTAGTTTTCATGAAATACCTTTCATACCCTATCTCCTTGTCCGGACTCTTAACTTACTTATAATTACGTGATATTTCAAAAAGATTAATTCACTAAATAACTCGTAAAAAGGTAAAAAACATATAAACACATACTTTCGCCTTTGTTATATATGTTGGGATTCATATTTTAGTGAAAGCTTCTAAAAATAGAGAAAGACTAAAGGACAAGGTTGTAAGTACTGACCTGACATCAATCGTGGT
Source organism: Amyelois transitella (assembly GCF_032362555.1). Classification (NCBI taxonomy): domain Eukaryota; kingdom Metazoa; phylum Arthropoda; class Insecta; order Lepidoptera; family Pyralidae; genus Amyelois; species Amyelois transitella. The sequence continues at coordinate 1,481,209 of NC_083525.1, forward strand.
GCACAATTTCAAAACCTACAAATAAGTAAGTACTTACTTATTCTGCGGTCATATACAATATGCCGTGTGGTTCCCGGCATCAATAAAAAAAAAGAACAGGGCCACTCCATCTAATTCCCATGGATGTTGTAAAACCTGGTTTTAATAAAAGCCTCATATAAAGTCTTGTCTGTGACACCGGAGGTCCCGGGTTCGAATCCCGGCCAGGGCATGATGAGAAAAGATTTTTTTCTTATTGGCCTGGGTCTTGAATGTTTATCTTTATAAGTATTTATTATAAAATATAGCATCGTTGAGTTAGTATCTCGTAACACAAGTCTCGAACTTACATCGAGGCTAATTCAATCAGTGTAATTTGTCCCGTATATATTTAACTAGCGACCCGCCCCAGCTTCGCACGGGTGCAAAATTCGGAAAAATATATACATAAAAACCTTCCTCTTGAATCACTCTACCTGCGTGTACCTACCCTAACTGTATAAAAAACCGCATCAAAATCCGTTGCGTAATTTTAAAGATTTAAGCATACATACAAACAGGCTAAAATAGCGACTTTGTTTTATACTATGTAGTGAAGCCAAGTGCACACCCATCCGATGAGGCGTGTAGTCGATAAGGCGTATATCGAGTATCGATGTATCAGCCACGCCCAGAAAAAATGACGTCGTGCGCATGTCCATTCAGAACACTACTCCCTCGTGTGTCCTAGCGTATTGGCGATTTTTATGACTCTTTAAAATCTATGTGCCGTGTGGTTCCCGGCACCAATAGAAAAAAAGAATACGACCACTACATTTCTCTCCCATGGATGTCGTAAAAGGCGATTAAGGGGTACGCTTATAAACTTGGGATACTTCTTTTAGGCGATGTGCTAGCAACCTGTCACTATTTGAATCTCAATTCTATCTTAAAGCCAAATAGCTGAACGTGGCCTATCAGTCTTTAAATGACTGTTGGCTCTGTCTACCCCGCAAGGGATATAGACGTGACCATATGTATGTATGTATGTGTTTAAAATCTATACTCCTAACATTTATATGTATGTAAGGAGTATTTAAAATCTATACTCCTAACATACATATAAATGTGAAAACCTGTCTCTCTGTTCCGCTTTCACAGTTAAACCACTGGACCGATTCGAATGAAATTTCGTATGTTATAGTCGACAACACACGTTTTAGTATAGCATATCACTGGGACTTTTTTTCGAAAATTAAGTCCTAAAATACTGAAATGGGGGTGAAAGTTGTATGAAAATCGGTACGGTACTCGTGCGAAGCCGGGGCGGGTCGCTAGTTAGTTTATATTTATCCAACCAAAAGGGTTAAGAGCCTTATGTTTTGATACAGAGTCAAATCTATAAGATGCTCGGTTAAAAGGCACAGGCAATCGTTAGCATAAAGGCACAGGTTCAAATCCCACTTCGGTCATAAACAAATGACTATTTTCGAAGTTACGTTAAGTTGAACACTAACTAGGTACTACGTACCTACTCTTACGATGAGGGAAAACATCGTGAGGAAACCTGAACATTCAGGCAACAAAATACCTAAGTGAGAATGTCACCATGATCGATACCATACGGGTTAGGTTTCTTTACGAAAAGTTGCGGAGGTCAGATTCACCAATTCCACTTCATGTAAACTTGACTCACCCAATACAGGATCCATGGTCAAATGCATGCCCCGGGCTCTTCTTCAGAATCAGAACATCTTCGTTTCCATCGTCACTTACCATCAGGTGAGATGGAAGACAAATGCCTAATCCATTGAAAAAAAAATTACATTTTACCGGGACTAAAGATAGGAGGAAGTCTTTTACAATATCCATGAGAAAAAGATGGGCGTGATCCTAATCTAAAAAGTCAAGGGAACCACACGGCACGAAGTAAAATGGAACATTTTAACGAGTACTAAATTTATAAGTACCTGTTTCACCCTATCGCCGAAACAATATCCCAAGCCAATACTTTTAAAATTAGTCATTAACTGTAAAATAACCAACCTGTTCGAACTTCGAACGTAATAAAAACTCGACCTCGGATAGGCCGGCCGTCCGTTCGGCACGTTATTGGTTATTGATCGGTTTCCAATCAGCCAATCACGTCGCGTCTCGGGCACGCCCGTGTGCAGAACGCCTATCGAAAGGATGAGGAAAATTCTGAAAGATTTTTATTCCAAGTTTGAATGTGTTTCAATAAAAACGTGCCTACATTTGTAGAGGAACGTTTGAAATCGATTCTATTTTCAAATGATCAATTCTATTTGACATTAACTTATTTTTGGCATTATTTAAGGTTGACCGCAGTTTGTAAAATGTCACCAAAAATGGCCAGAGCGAATTACAAAAAAAAAGTATGGAAAACAATAAGATTACCGTTAAAAATTAATCTCATTCAAAAAACAACAATGCCTTTACAATACTAGTCTGATTCGGACAAACTAATTATTTCTGTCTTTATCTATTCCTTTCTTAAAGGATAAAAATAATTACAAGATAAAAGATATTTCTTCCGCCGCCGTCGCTATTTCTTTTTTTTTTCGATTTTTTTTCTCTTTTTTTGTAGACGATCCGTCCTCGCGTTCATTGTGTAATTCATTGGCGACATTCGCGGATTAGTGTGGACGTGGTTTTATTTCAATCTTTTCTTTAATTAATTATTTTCATTTTTAATCCCCAACGGAAAAAGAGGGCTGTTTTAAGTTTTATGTGTCTGTCTGTCTGTGTCATCATAGCTCACAAACAGATGAAGCGATTTCAATTCATAACACTCTTCATGCAAGCTCGTCGGTTTCGGGTATTCTTGACCAGACCTTTTGCTAGACCGCCTCCGATTTAATCAAGGTGCGTTCGTCTAGGCCTTCCCACTCCAACAGTCCCATTCACACCCATATATATTTTTTTATTTATATCATGACAGTTAAGACCTAATGCGATAAAGCAGCCAAATTTAAATCCTGCAACATATTTAAAAAAAATAAATTTGTCACCAAAAATAATAAAGGTATATCCACACTAACATAGCGGCATATTTTAATTCAATTCTTGGGCCATACTAATTAACCCTTTCTAGAATTCTTTGCAAAGACAACAATAATAAGGGACAAATGCGCATTAGCCTGGAGAATTCCTTTTGCGTGCCTTGTTTATTAAAAAAAATCTAAATAAAATATTTACCTTAAAGAAATTTAATAACGTTTAATGGATACCTTTTGAGATCATGGTAACAATTAAAAATAAAAACTAGAATTTGCCTGCGGTTTTGCCCGCAAATCCCACTGAAACAATACCTTTTACATACATGTAGTGTACAGATAGACAGAGCCAACAGTCTTGAAAAGACTGATAGGCCACATTCAGCTATTTTGGCTTTAAGATAGAATTGAGATTCGAATAGTGACAGGTTGCTTGCCCATCACCTAAAAGAAGAGTCCCAAGTTTATAAGCCTATCCGTTACCCTCCTTTTACGACATCCCTGGGAAATGGCGCCTTATCCTGCCACTCAAAAAGTATAATTATATCCACTTCACTTTAAATAGGTAACCTTAGTTCAATGTGTGCCGTGTGGTTCCCGGCACCAATTCTAAAAATAATAGGACCACTCCATCTCTTTCCCATGGATGTTGTAAAAGGCGACAAAGGGACAGGCTTACAAACTTGGGATTCTTTTTTAGGCGATGGGCCAGCAACCTGTCCCTACTTGAATCTCAATTCTATCGTTAAGCCAAATAGCTGAACGTGGCCATTCAGTCTTTTCAAGACTGCTTGCTCTGTCTTCCCCGCAAGGGATATAGACGTGACCATATGTATGTATGTATGTACCTTAGTTCAATCACTAGTGTGTGGTCAGCCGAAGGACCAAGATGGCGGAGTTTGGGTAATGGGCAGAAAGGGTTAACTTTAATGCGGGTACCTGCCGTTGTATGGAATTAACAGGACTCGTTTTTAAAGTTTTTTTTTTTGGTAAATTAGGGTGTTGATTCTGCCCGTATAGGGTCGCGTGCGGTTTTTATAAAAAGCATCAGTGGTCGAACGGTTAACGGTGTTTGAATAAAATATGCGTGATGCACAGATTGAAATTCTACATTGGTCATGTTCCAAAAACACTTTTTTAACCACCTTAAAACAGGTGGTTCTAATTTCGACCTGCATGTATATATGTTTGTTCGTCCGCATTTCGCTGAACCGACTTTGATGCGGTGTTCAGCTGCTAATGTAACTTAACCGACTTTAACGGGTTTTCAGTGACAGATTCTTAGATAGAAAGAAAACATTTTTGAGAAAAGGAAAACGATGAAATTAACCCGGATGAAGCCGTAATACATGTCTTGACGTGTTTATAAACAAACAGGGCCGGATCCAGCACGTGCGGTCCCAATTCTCTGATCGCAATAATAAATTAAGACAATCCACATAAGAGGAAACACCGCAGCCCTTAAGGTTTACAGCGGGCCGATATCTTTACGATGTCCGGCCCTGGCTTCAGGTACGGACTTAGGACAAAATTTTTGGTATAAATTTGGTTTTACTAAAGACAAAAGTCTTAAGTAAAACTATTTTAAAATACTAGCACTAAAAAGACTTTTGTTTTTAAAATCTTATATTTATATTAAGAGAAGTAAGTACTTAGCTGGTTTAAATTAAATGCATTAGTTGAAAACAAGGAAGGTTCGTATAAACTTATAGTTTCATGGTCTTTTATTTATATAGGGTGTCCCAAAATTAACGCAAGATTTGAATTTGCCGCCATTTGTGCAGTGAAGTGTTGGCAACCCTGAAAAAAAAGCAATTTGACAGCTAACAGTAGGGGAGACTGGGGACACTTGATCCCCATTTTAGTTTATTGCTCATATCTTAGTCTATAGTAATGGCTTTCAGAAAATTTTTAGTGACTACCTAGAAAAACTATTCATCTAACTTTGTACATTATCAGATTATGGAATTAATTAATAATTAGTACCTACTTTTTTTAATTTACTACGACATTACAAAAGGATCAAGTGTCCCCTATGCTGGGAGACTTGATCCCTGTGTAGGTTAGATTTGATTATAGGGGAACAAGTGTACCTTCGTCATTATAAAATAATAATAATGCATTTTACAATATAAAAATTGTTTATTTAATCATATAAACATAACAAAAATCAACACTTACAATGGTTATATTATTTTAGACCTGTATGTGTTTACTTAAAGATAATTTGAGTTTTAATAATCACAATCCTTACTAAATGCGTACCAACTAAAACTTTTTGTCTTATTTTTATTATCGCAATGATTTTCATCATTATAGGGAAATTTAACATCTGGCTGTCGTTGTTGTTTCCTGGCGTATTTTTTTAGTGTCATCAAAGGCACATCATAAAGTTTTGCAGTTCCTTTGATAGTATTTCCTTTCAAAATCTCTTTAAGCGCTAATTCAAGTTTTGTTTTGTCTATGGTTATGGTTTCTTAGCGCCCTCTTTATACGTAATATACGTTAATATTTTTCTTCCATCTAAAACAAGTAAAAATACTGAGCTATCTATACCTAACCAAATATAGGGGACACTTGATCCCGGGATCAACTCTCCCCGCGCTCGCAGGGATCAAGTGTACCCGGAACTGATATTTTTCAAAAACCAAATTTTTGTTAAAGAAATAAAGCGGTAATTAGATGAAAAGCCCATCAATACAAACTTCAATTAACAACTTTTCTAGTCTTTAGAATGTGGTTACTAATTTATAATTAATAATAACTATAGATAATGGTTTAAATACTCACAGAAAAATATTTTCACCTGGCAAAAACAAAATGGCACCACTGCTCTGAAGTTGTCAATTGAGAACCGTCAAATTTACGTTCAACCATAGACAATGAGTGAAAGCAACAGTATTGCCAGTCTTTAAAATAAAAATACCGTGTGCTTATCGATTTATTGACAAGGGATCAAGTCTCCCTGGGGATCAAGTATCCCCAGTCTCCCTATATAGGTTTATTAAAAATGGAGCGTTACTCGATAGAACAACGTGTCTTCATTATTAAAGAATATTTCAAAAATAGTGAAAGCTTGGCGGCTTCAGTTCGAAAATTTCATACAAAAGATCGGAGAACCCACATGTGATTGTCGAAAAACAAATGCATCCACAACGCGTGACTGTATGGTGTGGATTTTGGGCTGGAAGCATTAATTTTTCAATTAATCTCTTCACAGTTGACAAAGTTTAGTCAAACACTATTCCGACCTTATTTTGTATGAAATTTTCGAACTGCAGCCGCCAAGCTTTCACTATTTTTGAAATATTCTTTAACAATGAAGACACGTTGTTCTATCAAGTAACGCTCCATTTTTAATAACCCTATACTGTTAGCTGTCAAATTGCTTTTTTTTCAGGGCTGCCATCACTTCACTGCACAAATGGCGGCAAATTCAAATCTTGCGTTAATTTTGGGACACTCTATATATATAAAAGCAAAAAACAATATCTCATTCAGACGACAGACGAAAAAATCACTCACTGAACACAACATTTTTAAAAACTACTGAGTCAATAAAGAGGAAATTTGACAGGAAGGTAGATTGTAACTAGAATTTTTGCTTCACTCGTGAAAGTTATAAAAAAACCAACGATGTTCTTTAGAAATTGTAGGCACTAACAAACATTTTTTTGAAAAACTGATGGAGAGAGAAATTAAAGGCGTTTCCCCTTTTCTAACGGGTAGGCAGCGCCGCTATCCTCTATTAAATACATAATTTTCTAGGAATAAATTACATAATACCTAAGTCCGTCCCTGCTTACCCAATGGGCCGGACAAGTCGAAATTTAATTGCGATACGGCAGAATGGTCAAGCGTGATCGCTGTCGATTTAAGTTCTAGGATCTTGTTCGTGGGGAGATCGAGTTTAGGAATAATGTTCTGAGGTCAGAGATTAAACTGACCCTAAGATTGAACCAGGTAAGTAATTATTGTCAAATGTACAAATGAAATTTAGTTAAATACGTATATGTGAATCTTGGAAAGCTTTGTGCTTTTGTTGTAAAATATTCTTTAATAAAATATATGCTATAACAGAAATGAAAAATAATAACTCAAATTATTATTATGATTAAGTTTGCCTTTCAGTCTTTTCAAGACTGTTATGAAATATATATATGTGAAATATATATGACACGCATTGTTATGAAATATATATTAATTATTTATTTCTTTCCCTACACTCTTTTTCCAGTTCGGTTCGCCTGCACCCTTTCCAAACCGTACCCTAATTTATTGACCAAAGACTTTTAATATTGGCGCATAGACAACGAGCCAATTTGAACGACAAAGCGAACAAAAAGATTGTTTGTTGAATCAAGATGAGAAAAAGGACAATCTTCCTTTGTGTATTTTTTTTTTATTTCAAGTTGATCCCAATCAGAAGTAAATTATAATGAAGAGTTAACTAGAAGAATGCTGGCTGTATTGTCTCCGCTGATTTCTTTTTTTTTTGGTTGGCATCATTGGGATTTCTATAGAGTAGTTGGTACATATTTTGCTTTTTATAAAAGATACACATCTCACGTCTTTAAACCTAAGTATAAACGTAAATATTTTATGTTACAATTGTTTGAATTAAGAATATGTGCCAATGATGATTTTTGTACGATTAAGCTCTTATAGTGTCGTTTCAGGATACGACCCGAAAGATCTCAAGACTCAATGGCTACGTTAAACTGGATGGCTTAATAACGGAATTAGGATTCAGAGAGATAGGCTGCGGCTAGTTTATCGTCAAAAACATATTAAAAAGATATAAGCAGACCTTTTTGTTGATTGAGTAATATTTACAATCTACGTAAGAAGAGATACTGACTCCCTCTATGCTTTTTTTTTGCTACGAGACAAGCATGATAGCCATAGAAATTCGAATAATAGTATTATAATTACTTCGATTTCTCTGAAGTAGCACATGAATATAATCCAATCAATTATATTAGTTTCACATCAAAATCCAACATTCTCATTATTATTGTCACACCAAAATCTTCTACAGTCACACTGCCACCAAAACCATCCCTTTATAAAATTAAAAATGTCCGCCCAAATTCGCTTCCTTGTTTAAGTTTAAATTAACTTTTTTTTTCTTTTTGTTTATCGGCAGATCTTAACCCTTCCCGTAGTATCGCCAAAGCATCAAAGATCTGAATAAATGTCTTGGACAAAATTGAATTTTTATCGAGATGAAAATTCGTCTTAACACCGTTCTTTTCGATTAAAAAACACAATGGGAGTTGCGTTCGACTCCTTTGATCGTGGTTTTTGGGGTTCCGTATCAAAAGATGTAAAGGACTAGGTTTTGTTCATACTGAATATTATATAATTACTATTTATTATACAGATTTCAATATGAATGTGTATCAAAGTGTGTGTCACGAACTCCTTAAAACTACTTACTTAGCTAATAAAGATGAAATTTGGCAGTTTGATAAGACAGTAACATTGTAATTAGGAGACGTCCGCTAAGAATGGTTTCCTGGAAATTCCCGCGGGAAAAGGACATACCAGGATTTTTCGTCACGGGCGCTCTCTTGTACAATAAATGTCTATACTCCTTTTCATAGTGATATTATATGAGAAACTCTTTTTACGCTGTTACCAAAGCCGCCAGCATAAATCCCACATTTTTACTGATACACCACATATTTACGTACCGTATGGTTCCCGGCACCGACACAAAAAAAAATAGGACCACTCCATTTCTTTCCATGGATGTCGTAAAAGGCAACTAAGGGCTTACAAACTTAGGATTCTTTTTTAGGCGATATATATATACATACACCTATTCCCACGTCCGGAACCCTTTTAACCACAGTTGAAACTCGCTCTTAGCTCATTCTTTTAATTAAGATTTGTAATATTTCAAACGACAACTCTTTTCGGGGACGCCATTGATATTCAAAATGGGGTTTGATATTGCTAATGAACCGTGGAATCTGCCGAGCGATCTCTTTGTGTACTTTTATTTGGGTTTCTTTGGTGAAAAAAATGCTTCGGTAACATTCTTAGTGCTTGATGAAAAGTTCCCTGTTATAATTCCAATCTCAACTAATATTGTAAATGTGAATGTGAGTTTGTTCGTTTGCTAACTCTTCACACGTTATGTACTAAACTAATTTTAATAATTAAACTAACTTAAAATGATATATTTTTTTTAACTAAGAGTCTGAAGAATGACATACATTATATACACAAAATCATGCCTTTTTCCCAGAGGGGTAGGCAGTGACTACATACTTCCACTTGCCACGATCTCTGCATACTTCCTTTGCTTCATCCAAATTCATGAGAAGGACATAGTCTAGTTTTTTATTCCGGTAAAATCTGTAGTTCCCGAGGGATTTATACGGGAATACGGGATTGATTACAAAGATTGAGTCAGCCTCGTAGTAATTTCTAGACTCGTGTTACGAGATACTAACCTAACGATATGATATTTTATAATAAATATTTATATAGAAAAACATCCAAGACCCGGGCTAATGAGTTAGTGAGAAAGTTCGTTTCTCATCATGCCCGGCCGGGATTCGAACCTGGGACCTTCGGTGTCACAGACAAGCGCACTACCGCTGCGCCACAGAGGCCGTTTTATACTACCGTTTTCTCGATATCTCAAAATTTCCATAATTTATAAGATTTCACACATTTGAAAAAACAAATTCAACATCGTTTTTTAAGCGTTTTGGAGTAGGTTATAAGGAACAAAATTAATTTATTGTATTGAGTCTTAAAATATTTTTTGTATTCATTGTTATGGAGGCAACGGAAATGCATAGAGAATTTGTGAAAATTTCATCTTTCTAGCTGGTGACATACAGACAGAGAGCGGACGTTTAGTAATACATACATATATTCACATCTATATCCCATGCGGGGTAGACAGAGCCAACAGTCTTGGAAAGACTGATTGTTAACATTCAGCTTTTTGGCTTGATGATAGTATTGAGATTCAAATAGTGACAGGTTGCTATCCTTACGCCTAAAAGAAGAATTAATAGATTATAAGCCTATCCCTTAGTCGCCTTAAACGACATCCATGGAAATGAGAGGGAGTTATCCTATTCTTTTTTTTTATTGGTGTCGGGAACCACACGGCACCCGAATTACATAGATAATTTGTGAAAATTTAATTTTTCTAGCTATTAACATACAGACAGACAGCGGAGTCTTAGTAATTGAGTCCCGATTTTACCTTTTAATCACGGAACCCTAAAAAAATGATTGAGATATGTAATGTCATTGAAATCCTTCCATTCAGAAATAAGTTATTTGAAATTGTAACCAAGTTAAAAACTAGATAGATTCCGTATTTAACGTTAACAATAACCGCGCTCGTATTAATTAACGGGAGTGAACTCGTCGCTAATTGAAGCGGTTCACTAGTGTTTGGTAACTAAAGCTTTTAGGGGTCCGTAACGTTATTTATAGCAGAGTAAAACTCTTTTGTCTATGCTAACTGACGGCCTCTGTGGCGCAGCGGTAATACGCTTGTCTGTGACACAGGGGGTCCCGGGTTCGAATCCCGATCAGGGCATGATGAGAAATGAACTTTCTCTTATTGGTCTGGGTATTGGATGTTTATCTATCTAAGTATTTATTATAAAATATAGTATCGTTGAGTTAGTATCTCGTAACACAAGTTTCGAACTTACTTCGAGGCTAACTCAATCTGTGTAATTTGTCCCGTATAGGTAATATTTATGATTATAACTATATTTTGCAATATTAACATGCACCAATGACTGTTTTCGAATGTTATGTACATTAGTTTGAATACTAACCGATGCTCTTACGGTGAGGGAAAACATCGTGCGGTAACATGCACATTCGGGAATCTGGATGCGTAACCATGGTCGATCCAATTCGGGTTGGGTTTACCTGCAAAGGTTGCGGAGGTCAGATGGGAGTCACTTCGTGTGACCTTACTCACCCAATCCAGGGTCCATGGTCAAAGGCATACCCCGGGATCCTCTCCAGAATGGTGGGAATGCAACCAAGGAAGGAGAACTATCGAATAATCAGAAAAAAATAATGTTTAATCATACCTTGACCGGGATTCGAACCCTGTCTCTTGTTACTCAGTAAGCACTCGCTACGCTACTAAGATAGAATACAGATATTTTTTGAAACATATTTTATCATCTACTTATCTGACTACAACTTACATTTGTTCATATCTAAATATTTTGCTCCAACATTCATTAACATAACTTTCTCCCTACAAATTTATATAATCAACTGCATCTTAAACTCAAATAAAAATATAATTCAAATAAAATGTTATACATACATACATACATAAAATCACGCCTCTTTCCCGGAGGGGTAGGCAGAGACTACCTCTTTCCACTTGCCACAGATATCAAAAGGAAAGAGCACATGTCGCTTTGAAGACCGCTATCACTCCACCCCTGGTAGCTAAGATGCCATAAAAAAAAAGTTGGTAAAAGCGATGTTTTTTCTTTGGTTCCGTAAAAAATGTTATTCGGAACTTTATATAATTTCGATTCACGCTTGACCACGCACCGCACATCATACCATCTACATGGAGGCCTCTCATACGAACCGGTAATGTTTATAGTTAGTTCCTTATGATGGAAATTCGGTAATCGCTGCACCTTGGCTTTGTGATGGAATTTTAATTTTAATAGTGACAGTGCTGGCCCATCGTCTAAAAGAAGAATCCCAAGTATGTCGTTAAAGGCGACTAAGGGATAGGCTTATAAACTTGGGATTCTTCTTTTAGGCAACAGGCTATCAACCTGTCACTATTTGAATATCAATTCTATCATTAAGCCAAACAGCTGAACGGCCTATCAGTCTTTTTAAGACTGATGGCTTTGTCTACCCCGCAAGGGATATAGACGTGATTAGGTATATGTATGTAATAATCTGAAAAATGAAACTGCCAACAATTCGAGAACCGCCAATCCCCGATTCGTAAGACGTCAACTATTGGCCGCCTTATCCGGTGAAATTTGAATAATTTTTACATTTAAAATCATTCGCAACGACAACATCCAAAGGGTAACCTCTGAATCGCGGCCATTGCGACGAGATAAGAAGGAAACTCCGATTTCTGGTCCAAGTTTATAAGAAGAGCGTTACTTGTAACATCTGGTTTTTTTAACCGGTTATAGATTAGAAAAAAGTTAGAAAAAAAAACTTTGTTATTTAATTCGCCATTAGTTATCGGAGAAAATAAATTTTGAATGAATAAATGAAAAGAGAAAAGTTTATCAGCATCACACAAATATATCTTACACTAGCTGTGCCTGCGACTTCGTCCGCGAGGAATAGTTATTTTGGGCATCATTGAAACCCTTAAGGAGGAATAATTTTCCCCGTTTTTTTTTTCATATATTCCATTAATTCTTTGCTCCTTATAGTTGCAGCGTGATGTTATATAGCCTAAAGCCTTCCTCGATAAATGGTCTATTCTAGATTTAAAGTAAAAAAAAAAACAGTTGCCTAAATTGTAATACTAATCCGACGTCTACTCAGCTTGTGTGGCGGCATTTTACAACACTCTTCTTGGATAACCAACCCGATTATAGCAGAATTCACTAATATTTTTGCGTTTTTTTTTCTACTTATGTGCTTCGGAATTAAGGGATCAGAATTCAAGAGCTGACATAGTGATGCTATTATACTTATGTATCTGACCATAAATAGTAATAAGAAAGTGAATATTAAAATTGTATTTACACAATAAACTTATTGAGTACTCACCCGATATACAAACAGGCGTAAAAATTTAAATATATTTAATTTAACTACTCAATAGTCACGTTTAGCTAAATAAATAAAATGACATAATAAATAAGATTCACAGATAGTGAAAGGTTTCTAGTTAATAACCTATATATAATAAGATATAGGCTACTAGCTGCCCCGGCAAACGTTGTTTTGCCATATAATTTTTTTAAGTAATTACTAGTTACAAATAAATGTTAAGGGTGGACATCCCTTATCACCAAGGGTTATGAAAAATAGATGTTGCTGATTCTCAGACCTACTCAATATGCTTACAAAATTTCATGAGAATCGGTCAAGCCGTTTCAGAGGAGTACGGGAACGAAAACATTGTAACACGAGAATTTTATATATATGATTTATCAGGACGTCCTGGCAAAGAGTCAGGTCAAGAGTACCCGAAACCGCCGAGCTTGCATGTAGAGAGTTATGAACGTGGATGAAGAACGAAAGAGGCGAAGGAAGTATGCAGAGATCGTGGCAAGCGGAAAGACGTAGTCTCTGGTTACTTCTCCGAGAAAAAGACGTGATTTATTGTATGTATATGGTAATATTATGAAGAATGGCAACTTTGATTTTAATTGAAAATGTTGCACTCCCAACGCTGGATCACAAATCCGCGTCCGCTCTCATCTTGCGCCACATCAAAAATAAATTCCGAGTGATTCTTTTAATACGGATTTTAAGCAGATTTTCTGTGGAATAAGTAAAAACGGATCCGTCAGCCGCTAAAGGTTTAAGTCGGTTTTGTGAATATTTATAAGTTTTTCTATTATTTTATTAAGCTTTTCGGGGATTTCGTTGCTTTCATTTTAATGGACCTATAGGTTTTAATTTATTTTATGGTGACGAAATGTAAATCGTTTGCGTATTTTGTCTCGTATTGTTTATGGTTAGGGTTTAGAGAATAGGCTTAATTATATACTTGGGATTCTTATTTTTAGGCGAAAGGCTAGCAACCTGTCACTATTTGAATCTCAATTCTATCATTCAGCCAGACAGCTGAATTTGGCCTATAAGTCTTTTCAAAGCCTTTGACTCTGTCTACCCTGCAAGGGAGACACACGTGATTTATATGTATTTATGTATGAGATACAATTAGTGACAGGTTGCTAGCCCATCGCCCAAAAGAAGAATCATAAATTTGTTAGCATTTCCCTTGAACAACTTTTACAATATTCTAACAGTCCAGCATAGAAACTTGCACTAGATTAATCTAATACTAATTAATATGTAGATGTAAGTAAGACTTATTAGTACTTCACTACTATATTCATGGATAAGAGAGATCCAATTCTAAAGTGGCAAGAACCACACGGCAAACTCTGTGTAACAAAGGCATGTAATTCAAAATTTACGTTAGCGTACACGGCATACAACGACAGGCTTCGTTTGACAAAACTCATCACTATAATACCTGATTACGCACAAGTATAACGCTAATTATTCAGTACTTCGCGCCGTCACTGATTCCGATAATTAACAGAGTTGATAATACCACTTCATATTTATATAAGCCTCTCACTGTTAATGTGTTTTTATATATAATCACGTCTATAGGAATAGGCTTACAAACTTGGGATTCTTTTTTAGGCGATGGGCTAGCAACCTGTCACTATTTGAATCTCAATTCTACCATTAAGCCAAATAGCTGAACGTGGCCATTCAGTCTTTTCAAGACTGTTGGCTCTGTCTACCCCGCAAGGGATATAGACGTGACCATACGTATGTATGTATGTAATCACGTCTATAACCCTTGCGGGGTAGATAGAGCCAACAATCTCGAAAAGACCAATAGGCCACGTTCAGCTGTTTATCAAGTTTATAAGCCTATATCTTAGTGGTCCTATTTTTATGGTGCCGGGAACCACCCAGGCATCAAACCTAGCCTAGCGGAAGATCTCCGCTTTGGCGGTCGAGCCGAATCATTCCTCTCGCTACCTACCTGTAAATACCTATTTTGACGGCCTCTGAGGCGCAGAGGTAGTACGCTTGTCTGTGACACCGGAGGTCCCGGCCAGGGCATGATAAGAAAAGAACTTTTTCTGATTGGCCTGAGTCTTGGATGTTTATCTATATAGGTATTTATTATAAAATATAATATCGTTGAGTTAGTATCTCGTAACACAAGTCTCGAAATTACTTCGAGGCTAACTCATTCTGTGCAATTTGTCCCGTATATATTTATTAAAAAAGAAAATACCTATCTTATAATTAAGATTCTTGTATAATGTACCAATTACAGTCATTCAAATAATCAAAAGTTGTCTCAGTAACTCTATACAAATCCACCTAATAATACCGTTTGACACGTACCAATTTTCAGTTCATTTCATATTAAAAGCTTTTCAGCCGGCTTCTGATAGAGCAGGCGTCATCGCCTATTCCGCTAAATAAAGCGGTTTATGCCACTTGGCTCCACGAAACAGGCCCAGACAGCTAGTCATTAACCATACATACATATAATCACGAGTATATCCCTTGCGGGGTAGACAGAGCCAACAGTCTTGACTGATAGGCCACGTTCAGCTGATTCATGATAGAATTGAGGTCAAATGCACTCAAAATCCAAAGAAATGGATCCTGATTGGATGACATATAACACAAACTGCAGGTTCTCGAGATTAAACCACTATGCGATGATTTTACAAAATTTCCGCGAGATGGGTTTCCGAGATTTCTCGTTTATGCAGGCGGAGCCGTAGGCGTAATCTAGTTGCCAATAAACTCCTCAAAAACACCACAGGGTAAAGGTGTCGAACCCGGGACCTCTGTTTCACGCGCAAGAACACATACCACTGCACTACATTACCGTACACTTTACTATTGTAAATATGTTTGTTTGTAAGTAAACAATGGCAGACTAATCCCGATTATGTTACTATGTAAAGAAAGATAGATAATGATAGATAAATAATGCATTTATTTGTTCATCTGTAGCACATACATACTATTGTGTATTGGAAGGGCGTACTCAATGAGGAACACTAATTTTATGCACTCTTTGTATTTATTGTATAAAGCTTTTAATAACATGTAGCGTTTATGTAATGGCTGACATTCTGAATAATCGTTATCAAGAGGTCCGTGTAGGTGGCGCTCGGGAACATCCTGCGTTCGGATACGCGCACATTTGAATGTCTAACACATACAAGTTCATAATGTCTATAAAGACATGCTGTATACTTAAACCTAAGACATGCAACGGCTGCATAAAAGATAAATGGAATATGGAGTCAAATCATTGGATCCAAGTGGAAAATACCAGTAGTAGATTCCATAGAGCAAAGCAGAGTGGCGACACGGCACGCGGTTATTGCAATTAGCCTGGTTTTAACTGATATTGGCGTTCATTATGTATGGTTAGTATGTGGTGTGAACAAAAATTCTAATGGCTTAGTACATACATACATATGGTCACGTCTATATCCCTTCCGGGGTAGACAGAGCCAACAGTCTTGAAATGATTGAATGGCCACGTTCAGCTTTTTAGCTTAATGATAGAATTGAGACTCAAATAGTGACAGGTTGATAACCCATCGCCTAGAAAAGAATCCCAAGTTTGTAAGCCTATCTCTTAGTCGCCTTTTACGACATCCATGTGAAAGAGATGTAGTGATCCTATTATTTTTTGTATTGGTGCCGGGAACCACACGGCACAATGCTTTTTTAAATGCTAGACGTCTTAGAAGTAAGATACTCAGATACAAACATACATATAGTATTAGTCTTGAAAAGACTGAAAGGCAACGTTCAGCTGTATGGATTTATGATGGAATTGAGATTCAAATAGGCCTATTTCTTAGTCGCCTATTACGACATCCATGGAAAAGACCTATTCGTTTTTCAATTTTTTCCGGGACACATACGGCACTTAAAAAAAGAATGATTTCAATATTACAGCCTTATCCCTTAGTCGCTTTTTTTCATCCATGGGGAAGATAAAGAGCGGTTCTATTCGAAAGTGCCGTAAATCACACGACACGGCACGGTTAACGGTGAGAAAAAGTAAATACACGGAAAACAGCTTCTAACCCGAAATCCGGGCTAATGAAGCAACAAGATTCAATTATAATTATCTCTGGCGTTTCGGCATAATGCGTTACAGTTTTGAAAATTTGATAACTTTATCCAAATTGGTAGGTCGTAGGGCCCGTTTGGGAAATCTCTTGCGCTCATTATTGTTTCTATCGGGGCCCGGGGAGGCGATGCGTTGACGCTAATGTAGCCGCACCTTAACGTAGAGTTGAGATAACTAGAGCGGGCTTTGAAATAATGGTTGTTCGCTACGAACTTAGAACTCGCATACGCTTTTATTTTTTAACAAAATTATGAATATCTTAACTAACGACTTAACCGATTTTGATTGTCCATAAGAATAAAATTGTGAGATTCTACGTACCTTGTAAATTTAATTTCAAAATCAGATCATCGGTTTGAAAGCTATCGCGTTATAAACATACAAACTATATATTTTTCCCCCAATTAGATTGTCGTCTAAATATGAAAATATTAACTTATATGCAAAGATATCACATATGACCATAGGCTCTGCTTTGCATTAAGCAAAGACTTTTTACGAGTTAATCCAAACTTTTATAAAGCTCTGAGAAAGCAGAGGAGGAGACGCTTAAATTACAAACCATTCTAAAACTGTGAATGACTATATTCCTTACAAAATTTGGTATTTAAATACAAAAAAGATTAAATTTTATTTATCCAATAAATATAAACCTGAAGGACGTCCGCATTGACAACAATATATGGCATAAGACTAGGTAAGCAAGAAGTTAAAAATTACTTAAGTTAACTTAACTTAACTTAACAAATGTAAATTTAATTCGTTATCATATTTTTTTTTATTCAACTTAAAAAACTTTAAATTCCACCAAAAAGAACAACGAACAAGAAAAAAATCATGAAGTACATTATCCATCGTTGCCACTTCTATTATTTCACAACTCTATAGCTGAGCAAGTGCGAACGGAGTTGGTCGCCACAAGAGCCCTTAAGTGACAAGTTCTAGATGGATTTTTGCTGTACTGCATAATTAGAAAGGCTATCGGCCGAGTGCGTAGTTGTGATACATTACTGGCTTACTTGGGACTCGTTACAACTTCGCCGTGATGTATACGGAAACTAAGTGAAAATGCGTACAAATAATAATTCTCATATGTATATTTATTTCTTAGAAAATAAATAAATATTATGCCGTTTGGTTCCCGGCACCAATACATATTTTTATTATTATATTTAACGGCGTCTGTGACACCGGAGGTCCCAGGTTCGAATCCCGGCCAGTGCATGACGAGACACGAACTCTTTTTAATTAGCCTGGGTCTTGGGTATTTATCTATTTAAATTTTTATCAATAAAATACAAGTACCGTTGATATCTCGTAACACAATTTTTGAACTAACTTCGACCTTAATCAATGTGTGTAATTAGTCACGTATATATTTATTTATACATACATAATTACATATGGTCACATCTATATCCCTTGCGGGGTAGACAGAGCCAACAGTCTTGAAGACTAAATGGCCACGTTCAGCTATTTGGCTTTATGATAGAATTGAGTTTCAAATAGTGACAGGTTGCTAGCCCATCGCCTAAACGAAGAATCCCAAGTTTATAAGCCTATCCCTTTGATTACGATTGGAATGAGATGGAGTGATCCTGATTTTTTTTCCATGAGTGCCGGGCACCACACGGCACATCACACGACTCCCCAACAGTAACTTAACATTAACGCCCTAAAATTATCATCTTTCGCAACGAATCCATCCCTGGAGCAATAAAAAGTGACAAGTTACTGCGGCACACAACTTGAAAATCACCAAGTGCTTATAATAGCGTCATGTATCAATTTAGCGAAGTTTAAACAAAAAAGTTTGTTTGTGCCTAAAAAGGAACGTTAACTGCGCAAGTTGTGCTTTTGTACTTGTCATCGGAGAGCTTATTTAAGGCGGGTTAGGGCTGTGTTCAAACTTTTATATATTTACTAGAGGCCGCCCGCGACTTCGTCCGCATGGAAACCCTATCAATCCCGCGGCAACCCGTAAAAAGTAGCCTATATGTTATTCTGGGTCTTCAGCTACCTACATACCAAATTTCATCGTAATCGGTTCAGTAGTTTTTGCGTGAATGAGTAACAAACATCCATACTGACATACTCACAAACTTTCGCGTTTATAATATTAGTTGGATTAAAATAATAGTTCACTTAGATTGATATACATTTCAATACTTTTAAATATTTATCATACATATAAAGAAATAATGAAAAAGGGAACTTAATTAAAATGAACTTACAAATAAATGACTAGAACTACTTATAAAAAAAGAAAGACAATAAGATGATAACAAAAGAAAATTAACAAATTGTACAGTTCTTGCATAGCATCAAGTTGCCGGAGTGTGCACAGATACTTGAGTTATATCATTTCTACATACATACATACATAAAATTATGGCTCTTTACCTGAAGCAAAGACCATATCATTCCAATTGCCACGATCTCTGCGTACTTCTTTCGCTTCATAAACATTCATAACTCTCTTCATGCAAACTCGGCGGTTTTCAGGTTCATCTTGTCCTAATCTTTGCCAGCACGTCCTTAATTTGATCAAGATACGTTCGTCTAGGTCTTCCCACTCCGACCTTTCCCTCCACACTCGCATTGTATATCTGCTTAGTCAACCTGCTTTCATTCATCCTCTCCAAATGGCCGAACCATCTCAACATACCCTTTTCTATTCCTGTTCCTGTTCGGTCAACCTTCCTACATCTTTATATTCACAATTTCCTTGTTTATATGCTTTGTCAACCTGCTTTTTATTTATCCTCTCCATATGACCAAACCATCTAATCTTAGCATACCCTTTTCCCTTTCTGTTACTATATGTCTCAACCAGCTGAACGTGCCCTTAGAATCTCCCCGAGAAGAATACATACATATGGTCACGTCTATATCCCTTGCGGGGTAGGCATAGCCAACATTCTTAAAAAGATTGAATGGCCACGTTCAGCTATGTACCTATTTGGCTTAGTGATAGAATTGAGATTCAAATAGTGACAGGTTGCTAGTCCATCGCCTAAAAATGCATCGCTAGTTTGTAAGCCTATCCCTTAGTCGCCTTTTACGACACCCATGGGAAAGAGATGGAGTGGTCCTATTCTTTTTTGTATTGGTGCCGGGAACCACACGGCACTCCGAGAAGAATATGTGGTTTTTTTACGTAAAACAGCTTAGATTTAATACTAACCGATGCTCTTACGGCGAGAAAAAACGTCGTGAGGAAACCTGCACATTCAGGCAACTGAAAAAAGGTGTGATATTATTTATGTATGTAGGACGTCGAAATAAATGTCCAAAAAAATTTACATTTCAGTGTGAACCCGCCTTAACCGTTATGCTAATAAAATATTGTTTTCTTTACAAAGTCCTATTAATTAAGAAGGGAGTCATTTTATTAATCCCAACACAAGGAAGAGCCGTTAATGTTCGAAACTTACACAAGGTGTGGGACAAAACAGTTAAATAACTGTTATTTGTAACAACTTATATAACAGTTGAATAACTGTTATTTATATTCTACTTATAACTCACAATTTTTGCGACGTTTTCAAAACTTCTTTACGTTTTTTTGTACTGAAATTGAGAATTATGAACGCAGTTTTACCTAGATTTGCTGTTTGGTTACTTGATTACTTTTTATTTTATATTATTTTTATTTAATGAAATATATTAATGGAAATTGACGTCCGGTGAAAATACTGCAGTGTAGTTTGTTCCGCCGCTCCTTCTACACCTGCGTTTTGGAAGCGTTAGTAAATATAATTACAATAAAGTGATCTGATGTCAATAAGTGAAATAAAACCATTCTATTCTATATACGAGACAAATTACACAGATTACTATATTTAATAATAAATACATAGGTATATTGATAAGCATTCAAGACCCAGGAAAAAGTTTGTTTCCCATCAAGCCTTGGCCGGGATTCAAACCCAGGATCTACTGTCTCATAGACAAGCGCACTACCGCTGCGCCGCAGAGGTCGTCAATAATAAATAGATAAATCATAATGAGGCCAAAAAAAGAGGAAAAAATAAATAACTTAAAAAAAAGACTAGCGTTGTAGGGAAAATGTTGAAATCATAAAATCGGTAATCTTAAATTATTTTATATAAAATATCTTTAGCAGCCATTGACACTATATGTTGTTTATGGCCATATTGCAATTTATCTATGTAGGTAACGAAATTCTTTTACCTGTTTATTAAAAAATCTCGCCCTAAATTAATCAAACAATGTACAGTACAAACATACATATGTACATACATATGGTCACGTCTATATCCCTTGTGGGCTATACCGAGCCAACACTCTTCAAAAGACTGATCGGCCACGCTCAGCTAATTTGGCTTAATGATGGAATTGAGATTCAAATAGTGACAGGTTGCTAGCCCATCGCCTAAAAAAGAGAATGCCAAGTTTGTAAGCTTATCCCTTAGTCGTATTTTACGACATCTATGGGAATAAGATGGTGTGGTCCTATTCTTTTTTTTGTTAACATCAAATAAATTACTTAAAACTAAGTTTACCGCCGCTTCCAAGGCGTCAGTGCAGAAGAAGCGGTAACAAACTGCACTGCGGCATTTTCTTCAACAACGTCAACTTCACACACGTTTAGTACCCTGAAAATACAGGTTTCCTCTCGATGTGTTCCCTCGTTATTATCAGCACTAAATACAAAATATTATAAAGCCTACCCCAGCCACCCTACAGTTAATTTTCACCCCAAGTTAACACCTGACTAAAGTTACACTCCTTTATTTATTGTTATTGCGAAATATTGTTAATATCTGCAAGTTAACTAGACGACTTTGTTGCTCTAAGTATAGACAAAATTTGCATTGAATTTGATTCGATATTATTTAGGAGTTCAAATTACAAAGAAGTTAAGTTAAAAATATTATTATGGTCATTGCTGGCTTGAAAAAAAATGAATAAAAAAGTAATAAAATATAAAAATTTGGCGGGTATGTCGCGGTGTTATTCACACGCTTTCTTACTAACAAAAATATCGACTTTTTAATTATTTATTTTTTTACATGTTCACGGTGTGCACATAATAAAAAATAAGTTAATAAATATACATATTTATTTTATAACCATATCAAATATAACCAATTTATCCGAAACTTCCATACTTCATTTCCATAAAGTAGGAAATACAACGAAATAATAAAACTTTGTCATTACATCAACGCCAAACACCGGCCATTCTTAAAGGGCAATAACTCAAAAATGCAAATATAATCAAACACAACAGTCATCTTTTAACGTGTAGCAACTACATTAATTAACATAAAATACCACTTAGAATTCCCGCGAACCCCATCTTAAACTTTATTAGAAGATATCTCCGCGATAACTTCGCAAAATATAAATAAAATGACAATAGAATAATTATAAAGCAAACGGGGCTGTCTTATCCTTACCCCTTTTGTTTTAGGCCGCGTAAGGTTTGGTTACGAGTATTTTTCTTTTTATTTAGATTAAAAAACTGCATCGAAATCCATTGTGTAGTTTTAAAGATCTAAGCATACATACATACAGGCATAGGGACAGACACGGGAAGCGACTTTGCTTTATAGGTACTATGTAGTGATTATTTCAGTATATATACGCAGTTGATGTGAAAGAAGATGTAGTAACAGGAATAAGAAAAGTTTAGTAAAAAAACCTAAAACCTTAGTAATTTTGTTCATATGTTTATCAGTCTCGATGTTTTTCTGTGTACATAAATGAGTAAATATTAGTATTTTTCACAAAGATACAAACTACCTAAGCACTTAACTCCGTTGAAGCTAGTATCCCCTTCTAGGAACAAAACGGAACGCTCATCAAAATGGACAAAAAATCATTTAAAGAACAGAACAAAACGCTCAAAACTCCTTAATTCTACCAACATTCGTTCATACTACTACTCTTCCCACGTTTTTTGAGAACAAAATGACTTTATGTACAGAGTATTATGTTTTTTTTTCTTAAAAAACATATATATAATCACGTCTATATCCCTTGCGGGGTAGACCGAGCTTACAGTCTTGATAAGACTGACAGGCCACGTTCAGCTATTTAGCTTTAAGATAGAATTGAGATTCAAATAGTGACAGGTTGCTAGCCCACCGCCTAAAAGAAGAATCCCAAGTTTTTAAGCCTACCCCTTGGTCGCCTTTTACGACATCCATGGGAAAGAGATGGAGTGGTCCTATTCTTTTTTCTATAGGTGCCGGGAACCACACGGCGCCCTTTTTTCCTAAAAAAACATGTAGTAAAGCCTCTTTTAGTTCCGAAGTGTCAATGTAGGGCATATTCATACAATCGTCATGCAATGCAATAGGCATGCCATGTTTGCTGGTCATCTAGCCTTTCATACGCTGGACAAATGTTGACCGACCCGCGCGAATGTCGATGTAGCCTCGCTTGGACGGGATAGTACACTTGCAGATTTTGAAGCTATGTACATTAGTTTGAATACTAACCGATGTTTATACTGTAAAAGAAAACATCGTCAGGAAACCTGCACATTCAAGCAACTGGTATTTTTTACCATGTTCGAGCCAATACGGGTTAGGTTTACCTGCAAAGGTCAGATGGAAATCGCTTCGTGTAAAAACCTGACTCACCCAATCCAGGATTTAAAGCCAAAGGCATATCCCGGGCTTCTCTCCAGAGTAGTGAGGATGCAACCGTTACTAAAGCCTGGAGGAAGAAGAAGAAAAGTACACCTGCAGATGTAGCTGATACAGAAAACTAAGATCGCAGATTTAATTAAGAAGGAAAAGAAGAATAGTCAAAGGGGAAACCAAAACCTGTAATTTAAAATTAGAGACACTCTCAGATTGACTAAGTGAATATAAAAGAAGAGTTTCATCAAATTTATTTAATAATCTTGCTCTGCGCCAACGCCAATCTCCTGTTTGGTTCACTTCCACCAAAAGGTTGACTGGACGAGATTGCATTAGCGATACGTCCGCTTTTGTACCATCTCTGTCTGTTTTGTATGTTTTACTCTTATGGTGCAATAAAGAGTTTTATCTAACAAACCTAAAAAAAGGTTACCTTAAAAGAATGATGAATTTGGATGAAGAGACAGCGCCCTAACAGGTGCCCGGATAGTAGTACGGACAGACGTTTTCTTTTTCTTTGAGATAGTACAAAGAGGTGGGATGTTACTATACGTGCTTGTTCTTGTACTGTTATATTAATTACCTGTTTGTAATGAAAATTCTATAATTAATATAATAATTCTATCATTAAGCCAAATAGCTGAATGTGGCCATTCAGTCTTTTCAAGATTGTTGGCTCTGTCTACCCCGCAAGGGATATAGACGTGACGATATGTATGTATGTATGTATGTTGTAATGAAAAAGGCTCGTCAGGTCAATAATACCCATAACTGACGACTTTGCACGAAGAAAAGGATAATGAACGAAAGAAGTATTCAGAAGTCGGTGGCAAGTGGAAACATTCACGTCTATATCCTGCAGGGTAAACAGAGCCAACAGTCTTGAAAAGACTGAACTAAAAAAATTAATATAGAAAGAAAAAATTGTCATAAAGAAAAAAAGAAAGATTCGTCTTTAACTTCCACTAGGAGAACGAGGCGTGATTATATGCACATAAAAACATACTGCGACTTAAAATTTTACTTGCTTAAAACGCTCACCAAAACGTGACCTAAAACTGACTAAACTACAGCATTTACAGCACTTGCTTCATTTCAAATTCAGTCGTTCAAACGCTCCTTCCCCATCCAGCACCGTTAATGATGTCCTATTGACTCCAAGCCGGTCAGAGCATTGAAAGAAACGTCTCCCGGTCAGTGTAAACACGCCCTAACAGGCCGCATTCACTATCAAAGTGTACGCGATGCGAATGGAGTTCGAAATTGCTATTCGTCTGTATGTTCCAAATTGTTTACTTTTCAATTAAAAATGTAGGAACCATTTTTCATTTATTCATATAATCACGTCTTTATCCATTGCGGGGTAGACAGAGCCAATAGTCTCAGAAAGACTGACAGGCCACGTTCAGCGGTTAGGCTTAATGGTAGAATTGAGATTTAAATAGCGACAGGTTGCTAGCTCATCGCCTAAAAGAAGAATCCCAAGTTTCGTTACCAATATTAAAAAGAATAGGACCACTTCATCTTTTTCCCATGAATGTCATTGAAGGCAACTAAGGGATAGGATTATAGGAAAACTTAAACCCAAACTTGGGATTCTTCTCTTAGGTAGTGGGCTAGCAACCTGTCTATATGTAATTAAAATATACATACATACATAAAATCATAGGCAGAGACTACCTCTTTCCACTTGCCACGATCTCTGCATACTTCCTTCGCTTCATCCACATTCATAACTCTCTTCATGCAAGCTCGCAAGTTTCGCACAAAGTTATATGCACAAAGTCGCGGACAATATCTAGATTACAATGAACATGTATTGATATTTCAAAAACAAATAGGTCTAGTATTTGTCTTGCCCCGATAAGTTGACATATGCCGATCCGCGACGCAATATACAACTGTTTGCTCCAAGTTCTGCTTATTAAACAACTTGATGTAACCAGTTGCCTGAGCGCTGTTGTTTCAATATAACTCTATGTGTACGTATAGCCGCAATGTTGATATTAAATATTGTTTTTAAAATATTTATCTACAAGTATTTTTTTTTGCCGTGTGATTCCCGGCACCAATACAAAAAAAGAATAGGACCACTCCATCTCTTTCCCATGGATGTCGTAAAAGGCGACTAAGGGATAGGCTTACAAACTTGGGATTCTTCTCTAGGCGATGAGCTAGCAGGTCCAAAAAAAGGCGAATACAATACAATATGCATCACGTGAAAACAAATTATTAAGGGCCCACAATGCAATTTCCCGGGGCGTAGAGCCAATATGTCTCCGCCGGCGAGTGGTCGTGGCAAATGAATAAAAATCAGCTGAGTTAGTTCGCCCGGGGCAAACTGAGAAAAATCGCCCGCGATCTCGTCGACCTACGCTGCGTTAGGAATTGTTTGTGGTCGTAATCGATATAAACAGTAAGAGATGGTAGGTGAAAAAAAACAAGTATTTATTTTATATCTTTGACACTCGGATGACCTAAAGGCTAATAAACTTGTTTGATTAATACATATATACATATCATCACGTCTATATCCGTTGCGGAGTAGACAGAGTTTTCAGTCTTGATTAGACTGATAGGCCACGTTCAGCTGTTTGGCTTAATGATAGAATTGAGATTCAAATAATAAGCCCATCGCCTAAAAGAAGAATCGTAAGTTTATAAGCCTATCCCTTAATCGCCTTTTACGACATGTGGCAAAGAGATGGAGTAGTCCTATTTTCACTTGGTGCCGGGAACCACACGGCTCAAAACAAATAACAGATACAATAACAGATTCCCCTAAAGTCAAGAACATCTCGAGAATGTTTTCTCAAATTCATCCCTCTTTAACCCTTGATTGTAAAACATATTGTAGCCTTGTCCAGGGGTCATGTTATTTCCCGTGTCAAGCGACCCTTAAGGTCAAGATCTTACCCTAGGGACGATATTCATATTGAATCTTTATATTTTTTCAATAAAAGGTGTATGTAATTCGGCAGTTTGTATTCTTCAAGTGGTTAGGGTTGTTTGAATTGATTAGTTGAAAAGTTACTTTCTGAATTGAATACCTGAGGTTGGAGGGGTGATTTCGTTTTGGAATTTCTGTAAGGTTTTTTTTGGCGTCTTTTTCAGTTATGTTTTTATAAGTATGGTATGAGTGCTTCTTGAATACATACGTACGTATAATCATGTCCATATCCCTTGCGGGGTAGACAGAGCCAATAGTCTTCAAAAGACTGTGCTTTATTCAGCCGTTCGGCTTAATGAATTAAGTTAATAGAATTGAGATTCAAATAGTGACAGGTTGCTAGTCCATCGCCTAAAAGAACAATTCATTTACATTCATATCTCCCTTCATGTAAGCTCGTCTGTTTGGGATAGGTACTCTTTACCTGACCATTTATTGTAATTTATGACCAAATAATTTTATAATCGTATGACATGTTCTTCTAGATTTTTGTCGAAAAAATAAAGATATTTTCAGTTCAATTATTCAATTCTATATTCAGTTCTACATTTCAATAATTAAAAAGTCTTTACTATAGTATTCTCTAGATTCAACGAATGCAGCCGTAAATCTGCCAAGTCTCACATAGTGATTCACTTGAACTCTTAAATAATAAGGAGACAACATTTTCAACTATAATCAAAATAAATTACCTGCTAGTTGCGCTGGCAACACTCACGCGTGATTAAAAAATGGCGTCCACAGACGTACAATAAATTCTCCTAGCTACTTTTTGTTTTCTCGTTTTCAAAAACGAGGAACTGTCGTATTTCCCAGCGCGCTCGTAAAGTATTCCGATGCGGTGCGAATGAGATAGAATATGCACACCCGATATTGTTTCTTTGAATTTTAAATACAGAACTAAGGCGCGATTGCCGCGCAAGATATAACCTCAAAATCTTAGCTGTCAGCACACAAGAGCTGTTTTGGCGCGAACTTTGACTTTGACAGCTCATATTTTTTTTGGCGAGGCCCAGAAACAGTTTGGGGTACGAATGGTATCGGGATTTTAGACAAAGTTTCCTTTGCCTTTGCCGTAACCCTTGAAAAGCGCGGGATAAAGTCGAAATGTTTTTTATCGTTTTGCCTCTCTTTGTAATTTGCGAAGATGTATTCCCGTTTATGGTGTGCATTTGTGAATATTTCAAAATATGTAAATTTTGGCATTAGACGAACGTACGTTGCCAAATATTATTTCCATTTTGTGGATCCATTGAATGCACATTCCCTTTAGTAAGCATCCATTATGGTATTGAAGGCTTCGAAATAGTAAGTAGGTATTTATAGTTAAATTAGCTTATGATATTGTTTACATGCTGGTTAATGTAAAATTTTAACATGCTTTGTAAAAATTTAATAGGAAATGATTTACAGAATTTTTTCGATCACCCATGACATTCACAAGAAGAGATTAAAAATTCACCATTCTTCTTTTTAGAGTTATGAATGTGGACGAAGCGAAAGAAGTATGCAGAGATCGTGGCAAGTGGAAAGAGGTAGTCTCTGCCTACCCCTCCGGGAAAGAGGCGTGATTTTATGTATGTATGTATGTATGTTCTTTTTATCTATATTAATATTATAAAGCTGAAGAGTTTGTTTTTTGTTTGAACGCGCTAATCTCAAGAAGTACTGGTTCGAATTGAAAAAATATTTTTGCGTTGAATAGAACATTTTTCGAGGAAGGCTGAAGGCTATATAACATCACGCTGCAACTATTAGGAGCAAAAAAATAATGGAAAATGTGAAAAAAAAACGGGAAAAATTATTTAGGCTTCAATGATGCCCAAAATAACTATACCACGCAAACAAAGTCGCGGGCACAGCTAGTATCAAATATAGATCTATTCATTGATTAGAGAACGGGAGGAGAACGGAGATTCTATCATTACTTTAAAAAGCCTTAAACGTTACTAAGATAAAGTTTATTTACTACTGAAAAACGAGCAGCTAATAAGTGAATCGTGAATCAGTGTGATATAAAAAAAGAGACGCTAGTTTTAAAGTAAGTATTAATAATACTTTCATGGGTATAAAATTCGCAATTTTCCGTGAACTCCAATAGACCGCTAGTCCAAAAAAAAAACGAAGAACTGACAGCAGCAAAAGAAAGAAACTATATAACTTGACGGGTGAGACTTGGGCAAACAAAACCATATGATAACATGGATTTATGAAACGATGGATATAAGAACATATGGATATAGATGTCGTAAAAGGCGACTAAGGGATGCGCTTATAAACTTGGGATTCTTCATTTCGAATATGCATGACAAGAGTAATGAGTGTGGAGAAAGCAGGAGAGATCTGTCTATCCCAATGGGAGATAGGCGTGATGGTATGTATGTATATCCATACATATATATAATCACGTCTATATCTCTTGCGGGGTAGACAGAGCCAACGGTCTTTAAAAGACTGATGATAAGCCACGTTCAGTTGTTTGGCATAATGATAGAATTGAGATTCAAAGAATGACAGGTTGCTAGCCCATCGCCTATAAGAGGGATCCCAAGTTTATAAGCATATCCCTTAGTCGCCTTTTACGACATCCACGAAATGGAGTGGTCCTACTCTTTATTTATAAGTGCCGGGAACCACACGGCACAACTTCTGTTACCGATTAAAGTTTGGGAAAGTTTATCTTAGTGCACTTCTAGACCGTTAATGAAACCTAATAGGTACTATGTTAAACTTCAAGTTTCTAGACCCAGCGGTTTGGGCTGTGCATTGTGATGATGTTCAGTTCATTCGTACATTTGGAACATACAGATAAACATACAAACCACATCAATGTCTTTCAAATCCACTCTAATTTGAATACCGTTGGACCGATTTCAAAATAATGTCTATATTACTCTTTTTTTTTAAATTATCATCTAAAATACCGCATCATTTCCTTGACGTGTGGTTTTCTGCACTATAAAATAGAACTACACCACAACTCAGATCTCATAGAGATGTCGTAAAAAGCGACTACAGGATAGGCTCATAAATTTGGGATTCCAATTGTGGGCGATCTCAATTCCATCATAAAATAACAGCAACGTGACCTTTCAGCTTTTTCAAGACTGTTGGCTCTATCTACCCGTAAGGGATAAAGACGTGACTATATTTATGTATCTATGTGCCGCATCGATCGTGACCGTGATCGATAATAAATATATATCGATTTATAAATCGTGGCAAGTGGAAAGAGGTAGTCTCTGCCTACCCCTCCGGGAAAGAGGCGTGATTTTATGTATGTAGGATGTGCCGCATCATATTATTCCTACATCCGCGACATCTATAACGTACCAGACGAGGTTCCCCTTGGATTTGCAGATTATTCTCACGTGGTGTGCGAAAAAATCGCTAATTTTTACTTTCTTTTTTCTGCCGTCTGCGCAGGATGATTGACAAACACTTCCGTGTATTGTGGAATGATTTTATTTAAAATTAGCTATTAGGTACTCAGAATTAAAAAAAAAATTGAATATTTAATTAGAATTTATATTGAGTAAGTAAGTAAATAATTAAAGTTTATTGTACAAATATAAAACTATACAGAACAAAGGCGGTCTTATCCCCAAGTAGGATCTCTTCCGCCGACCTGACAAATATATATACGTATATATATTAATAGGTATCATTTATGGGCATGTTATTAGCTCAACTTATACGTCAGCCAATCTAAATACATATATTTTATGACGATTAAGACCATTCTGCTCATTCAATTGCCTCTATAATTGTGACTTTTTCCCTCGTAAGAGGTTCAGATCTAATATGAGCAAAGAATGTAATGTAGTCGATAAACAAAGAATTTAACATACATATAGTCACGTCCAAATCCCTTGGGTAGACAGAGCCAACAGTCTCGAAAAGACGAAAGGCCACGTTCAGCTGTATAGCTTTATGTTGGAATTGAGAATCAAATAGTGACACGTTGCTAGCCCATGACCTACAAGAGGAATCACAAGTTTACAAGCCAATCTTTTAGTTACCTTTTACCACATCCAAGGGAAAGATATGGTATAGTTTTATTCTAAACTGATTTATTTTTCCAACTAGCATGGCTTCTCTTTGCTCTTTTCAACAGTTAATAACATCGAACAACATAAGCAGACCCGCCGGAAAACTGCTAGTCAAGCGAACTAAAATCGAGAAGTCCTCGACAACATAATTACGCCGAAAAATTCGGGATACACTCCTCTCCAGGTTTGAAGTGGTGGCATCGGGCATATTCAAAAATTTCAATACAAACCACTGCCGGCGGGTTTTGCGTGACACACGGTCTCGAAGAACGACAAGCATGTATTAGGACTGAACAGAATCTTTTCCGATCAGGAATAAACAGCTAAATTTTTCATAAAATATCCTGAAAATAACTTATTTATTCCAATTGATATGTACTTTTTTTTAATTTCGTGCTTAAAGTAATCTTTGATATTGGGCCAAAGTAGAAGACACATTTACCAAAATAAAACTTAAATATAACTATTTCACTATAAATTTTAAATACAAATAAGTGTTCGTATGTAAATTAAAAAAAAATTGTATTAAAATTTCTAAAACTTAGCTGTAGGAGACTAGCATTTAAAATTAATTGAAAAAAAAAATGGTCGCCTAATATCCAGGATTGAGTAAGTCAGAACTGGAGGAAGGACTATCTATTCCAGTTACAGTGGTTCTAGATTTATAAATCCAAGTTGAATAATCTAAATTAAATTTAAATCTTCTTTATCTGTTCCCAGTAGATATAATAAGAAGTAATAATGAGAATATTACTTCTTATGACAATTCCTTGCCGGGGGAAATCCGGGAAATCCTCTCTCAGGGAACTCCTAGACCCAGACTAAATGCCAAATTGCAAATCTCTAGCGGCCAGCTGTTAAACTGTGCATTAATAAGTCAGTCAAGTAATTAGTGTCATATTTTATATATTTATTAGAAGCCGCCCGCGACTTCGTCCGCGTGGAATTAATCCCGCGGGAATTCTGGGATAAAAATGTTACTTTGGGTCGGAATCGGTTCAGTAGTTTTTGCGTGAAAGAGTAACAAACATCCATACTGACATCCTGACATATTGACAAACTTTCGCATTTATAATATTAGTATTAACTTATGTGCTTTGAAGTAAAAAAAATAAATAAACTCGCTTCACATTCTCCCAAGCAGTGTGTCCGCCGCATTATCGGAGCGGTGCTCCAACGAGGGCGATATCAAAAGATTCCTCATCAAAAATGAACGACCGATGCAGCACAGTGGCTGAAGAATCGCGTTTTATCTCCACGCGGATAGGTTCGGATCATATTTTAATGATACTGTTTTGGTACAGTCGATGTTTTAGGAAAAATTTCTACGGGAATCTTAGAGTTATTTTTGTTGAGTCGATTAAATTAATTAGATACGGTTTGACCAATATTGTCCATAGTGCATACATATATATAATCACGGCTATATCCCTTGCGAAATAGACAGAGCCAACAGTCTTGAAAATACTGATAGGCCACGTTCAGCTGTTTGGCTTCTCTTTCCCATGGGTGTCGTAAAAGGCGACTAAGGGATATTCTTATTAACGTGAGATTCTTCTTGTAGGCTATGGGCTGACAAACTGTCACTATTTGAATCTCAATTCTATCATTAAGCCAAGTAGCTGATCGTGGCCGATAAGTCTCAAGACTGTTGTCTCTGTCTACCCCACAAGGGATATAGACGTGACCATGTGTTTGTGTGTGTGTGTGTGTAACTTTATGCACGTAAGATGTACCTACAACAGATAGTCTAAATGCCATAAGACGATCTCTGCCAGTCGAAACCTTAAACTTATTATTGTTTTAGAAATTTGTATATTAATTGTACGTAGTTAAAATTCTTTCAGTTACTTTGTTGACTGGAAGAAATCCCTCATAGGGATAAGTCCGCCGTTGCACTTTATTAATATCATATTATGTACCACATAAAAATTGTTATATGCATGCAATGTATTTACAAATAAAACAAACAATAATATAATTCCAAAAAATGTACTAGAAACGTTTTCAAATTATCGAATCGTGACATCTCTAAAGAAATCCACACAAGACTGCTTACAGCTTTAATTCTACTATACAATTCGCTCTTATATTTAGTAACAATAAAGGTTACAATCGAGTGTTCCAACTGTAAGATAATTTTGTGAAATGCT
Source organism: Amyelois transitella (assembly GCF_032362555.1). NCBI lineage: Eukaryota > Metazoa > Arthropoda > Insecta > Lepidoptera > Pyralidae > Amyelois > Amyelois transitella. The sequence goes on from NC_083525.1 coordinate 1,513,844, forward strand.
CTAATGAAACATAAAAAATTCAGGACCACGCATGAGTGATTTTTCTCCGCATGTCATTCACTTTGAGAGTCTTAATAAGGTTTAAATGTTTAATGATGGGGTCGTAATATACGTGATTTTTAAACTCCAGCCGTATGGTTCCCGGCACCGATACAAAAAAGAATAGGACCACTCCATCTCTTTCCCATGGATGTCGTAAAAGGCGACTAAGGGATAGGCTTACAAACTTGGGATTCTTTTTTAGGCGATGGGCTAGCAACCTGTCACTATTTGAATCTCAATTCTATCATTAAGCTAAATAGCTGAACGTGGCCATTCAGTCTTTTCAAGGCTGTTGGCTCTGTCTACCCCGCAAGGGATATAGACATGTAAAAAAAGTTTTAAAACAATACACTCAGTTCACCCAAATTGATATAAAACCGTGCTAAATGACAACGATGACTGTCAACTTAATCCTTTTTTAATTACACCCACCCAAGAGCCTTGTCATGATAATTTTTAACAATAACACAAATCAGAACTCTGGGCGCGGTGGAAAATGTAATAACTGATACTATCTCACGTCATGGGGCGATTTTTTTTTTTTAATTTACTAATAGATTTAAATGCTGGCTTTATCATTATATCATTTCGTGTAACTTGACTGGTTGAAATGTGTCATTCGTAATATTGAATTTGTTTATTTACTAGAGGCCGACTTCGTCCGCATGGAAACCCTATCAATCTCGCGGGAACTCCGGGAAATAAAGTAGCCTATATATCCTACTATACTATTATAAAGGCGAAAGTTTGTATGGATGTATGGATGTTTGTTACTCTTTCACGCAAAAACTACTGAACCGATTACGATGAAATTTGGTATGTAGGTAGCTGAAGACCCAGAGTAACATATAGTCTACTTTTTATCCCACAGTTCCCGCGGGATTGATAGGAGTTCCATGCGGACGAAGTCGCGGGCGGCCTCTAGTAAGAAATAAATTAAAAATGAAGCGGTCGTGTTATGTCAGTTCAAATGGCATGTAATAGTCTGACCGATCCTTATATTAGTGACCTCTGGTTATCATTACTATACTAGACTTTACTTGAGGTGTGTTCACATTGGAAATGATAGCGTCGGTGGTCGAAGGTCGAATGTATGGCAATGACAAAGTGGCACACAAAATTCAAATTCAATTTTTTTATTCATTCATTATGAGACATTTTAATATCACTTAATAATTGTAATATCTTTTGGTTTCACAACATTGGTTGACGTCAAATAAATTACTTGAAACTAAGTTTACTGCCGTTTCCAGAGTAGAAGAAGCGGTTGCCTACCCCAACGGGAAACAGGCGTGATGGTATATATGTAACTTATACCTACACTAGCTGCACCCGCGACTTCATCCACGTGAAATAGTTATTTTGAGCATCATTGAAGCCCTCAAGAATGAATAATTTTCCCGTATTTTTTTCACATTTTCCATTATTTCTTCGCTCCTAAAAGTTGCAGCGTGATGTTATATAGCCAAAAGCCTTCCTCGATAAATGGTCTATTCAACACAAAAAGAATTTTTCATTTCGAATCTGTAGTTCCTGAGATTAGCGCGTTCAAACAAACAAACTCTTCAGCTTTATAATATTAGTATAGATTATCAATTACCAAAAATTTCGTCGTCGTGACAATCATGTATCACGTACCACGCACATTAACAGATATTAATATCACGCATCGCATGTGTTCTCGCTATTAGCATTATGTCGGGATACGTTTGATTTTGTGACGTTCATGTTTTGTTGACGACCGTACAGATTAAATTGTTTTTAAATATGTAATTTGGAATTTAACGCCGTCGGCGGTCGAATTAAATCTTATACATACATATAATCACGTCTATATTCCTTTCGGGGTAGACAGAGCCAACAGTCTTGAAAACGCGACTTTCAGCTTTTTGGCTTCATGATAGAATTAAGATTCAAATAATGACAGGTTGCTAGCCCATCGCCTAAAAGCAAAAACGCAAGTTTATAAGCCTATCTTCTATCTAGCCTTTAACGGTCACTGTGGCGCAACGGTAGTACGCTTGTCTGTGACACCAGAGGTCTCGGGTTTGAATGCCGGTCAGGGCATGATGAGAAAAGAACTTTTTCAGATTGGCCTGGGTCTTGGAGGTTTATCTATATACGTATTTATTATAAAATATAGTATAGTTGAGTTAGTATTTCGTAACACAAGTCTCGAACTTACTTCGAGGCTAACTCAATCTGTGTAATTTGTCCCGTATATATTTATTTATTTAATTTTAATTTATCCCTTACGACATCCATAGGAACGAGATGGAATGGATAAAAAATTTGCATTTGAATTTGACTCGTTTCTGACTCACATTAGTTTGATCGCTAACTAATGCACTTACAGCGAGAAAATGTATCATAAGAAATTTTGTACTCATCCTATCTCGGCTTTGTATCATTGACCATTATATGACTTGATAGAATTAAGATTTAAATAATGACAGGTAGCCACCTACAAGAATCAGAAGTTTATTAGCCTTTTTTGAGATAGTTCATCAAAAATATAAATAAATAGTTTAATAATTAATCGTTTCATTTTATTTAAAATTTAAAAAGCGGTCACTTTCTGCGTGACTGACATATCAATACACAGTCACAGGGTACACTCTACATTCGTAGCTCCTCTACGTTGTAGCACCTCTACGCCGTAGCAAGAGTTGTAGCCACAATTATTTCTTTGATAGATTTGCAAAAGGGCTAACGACTTTCCTTGTCGAATTTACATGAATACATTCATATAACCACGTCCTTATACCATACGGGGTAGACAGTTTTCTAAGCTTCCAAAGTGTCAGTGCGAGAGGCGTGTTATATATATATATATATATATATATATATATATATATATATATATATATATATATATATATATATATATATATATATATATATATACTCGTAATATGTTCAGTGTTCTATGACATTCATTTCATACATCTATTGACATTTATTCATTCTTAATAATGATTTTCAAATACATACTATCATACATCAAATATATCCAAAGACATACTTACACTTTCTCAGTAACTAAATAATATTAAAAACCACAAACAAACATACATACATTGGAAGTTCGTCTTAATTGCGCACGTGAACTTGGTCGAGGAGACCTTTGCCTCAGCAAACATCAATTAGTGTATTGTTTGTACGTTAATAACTCGGAAACTAACTGGTTTAGTGGTCGGGAATCTTTGAGTCAATATGGGTCAGTAACTTGCTGGGTAAATACTACCTTTGGTCTTCGGAATCTTAGTGCAAAGTGACCATAAGTTACGAAAATTTTGGAAATGTTTAGATCGACCGCAGGCAATGAATAATTAATATAGATACATACATAAAATCACGCCTCTTTCCCGGAGGGGTAGGCAGAGACTACCTTTTTCCACGTGCCCCGATCTCTGCATACTTCCTTCGCTTCATCCACATTCATAACTCTCTTTATACAAGCTCGGCGGTTTCAGAGAGTGTGGAGGGAAAGGTCAGAGTGGGAAGACCTAGACGAACGTATCATGAATTTAGATATATATCAAAAAGTATAAATTAAAACATAAAAAAATATATAAAGAATAAAACCACTCCATATGTTTCCCATGACTTTGCAAGGGATAGCTCATATAGGTACTTGGGATTCCCCTTGTAGGCGATGGGCTAGCAACCTGCCACTATTTGAATCTCAATTCCATTATAAAGCCATACAGCTGGCCTATCATTCTTTTCAAGACTGTTGGCTCTGTCTACCCCGCAAGAGATAAAGACGTGACTATATGTATATATGTAAAAGTTTAAATTTTACAAACATAAAATCATCTTAATCCCTTACGAGGTAAACAGTGTCGAAATGACATTCATATATTAACAGGGCTAACCTATCGCCTAAAAAGAAACCCAAGAATATTAGCTTGTCCCTTAATTGACTTTTACAAACTGCACGACAAGAAAAGCAGCTGGTACACATGGTTTTTTCAACGCTACAAAACCTGCATGGAAGGTTACACTAATTGAATGTGCCTATTTCCTTATTCGCCTTTTACGACATCCATGAGATAAAGATGGTGTGGTCATATTAGTGACGGGAACCACACATCACAAGACAAGAGTACAAAACAGGCATTATTTAAGTTTTGTGTAACACAAATACATACATATGGTCATATCTATATCCCTTATGGGCTATACAGAGCCAGTCTTGAACAGACTGATAGGCCACGTTCAGCTATTTGGCTTAATGATAGAATTGAGATTCAAATAGTGACAGGTTACTAGCCCATAGCCTTAAAAAAAGAATCCCAAGCTTGTAAGCCTATACCTTCGCCTTACCTTACCTTACCTTTTGCGTAACCTCTTATCAAACACACAAATTATTTTTTATAAAGCTTAACATAAAAATCCCGAATTATCTCAACATCGTGGTAACCCCACATTGCTAAACTCAAAAGGTGCAAGTTTATAGTCGAGGGGCCATTCTCCGCCGTGGGGCAAGTTTGATTCCTTATGATCAGTCGCCGTGTTGGACACAGAATTAATTACAACTGCATACATGGAGGTTAACGACCGGTAGGGTTGTTCCAAAATGGCGCCTGGGAACTTTTGTGTAACTACCTTCTATTTCTTACATATGTTAACTTACTAAATGATACAATCAGAATTCCTTTATCAGTTCTTCTTTAATAAATTACAATAATACATCTTTATACTTCTTGTAGCTCGAATTCCCCTTTTTTTCAATGACACCCCAAAAAACGCGGCTAACTCAACGTCAAAAGCCAAATCAGTGTTGCCAACACATGACAATAAATTACTATTTTTAAAATGTTAACACATACATATAATCATAAAAAGAAAGAAAAAGGAAGAGGTAAAGAGGCGTGATTGTATGTACATACATAAACGGTGATTGCTTAATTATATATATATACATACATGATTATATGTATACATATACATACATATGTATACATATAATCACGTGTATATCCCTTGCGGGCTGGACTGAGTTAACTGTCTTGAAAATACTGGTAGGCTCGTTTGGCTCTACGGTCTAATGATAGAATTGAGATTCAAATAGTGACAGGTTGCTTGCCCATCGCCCAAAAGGATTATCACAAGTTTATAAGCCTATCCCTTAGTCGCTACGTTTAATTCTGATGATATTTTCATGTTCCAATCCGTAAACACAATTTGTTATTTAGAATTTTTGAATTTTGCGGCGTCATATTGAATCTTCTACATCGTTCAAAACAAAATGACGAATGTCGTTTTTAGATATAAAAACATTGTAATAATAACGCTCTTAATTTCCAGCGACAATTTATATTTGAATTCCTAACAACTTTGACCTCTAAATGCTACAACAGACTCATTAATACACAAAACCTTTTCATATAATTAAGCAATCATCGTTCATTTTGATGTCAGCGGCATATAAATCGGTACAGTCAGGCACGCATAGTATCAGAACCATTAAAAACAGGGAGGACAGTCGAGCTCATAATTCGATGGATACGCCCGAATTTCCATCAAACATATGACTCGATGTAAAACACAAGCGTAGAGCGTTTTGGTACAACTTTTAAAATTGGATTAATATTGATACTGTCAGCCTTTTTCGATTTCCATCCATACATAGACGGCCTCTGTAGCGCAGCGGTAGTACGCTTGTCTGCGACATCGGGGGTCCCGGGCTCGAATCTTGGTTAGGGCATGATGAGAAAAGAACTTTTTCTGATTGGCCTGGGTCTTGGATGTTTATCTATAAAAGTATTTATTATAAAATATAGTATCGTTGAGTTAGTATCTCGTAACACAAGTCTCGAACTTACTTCGAGGCTAACTCAATCTGTGTAATTTGTCCCGTATATATTTATTTATACATCCCTTGTGCGATAGACAGAGCCAACCACCTTGAAAGATGAAAGGCCACGTTCAGCTGTATAGCTTTATGATGGAATTGAGATTCAAATTGCAGGTTGCTAGCACATCGCCTAAGAGGAAACCCAAGTTTATAAGCCTATCCCTTACTCGCCTTTTACGACACATCGCCTAAGAGGAAGCCCAAGTTTATAAGCGTATCCCTTACTCGCCTTTTACGACACATCGCCTAAGAGGAAACCCAAGTTTATAAGCCTATCACTTACTCGCCTTTTACGACACATCGCCTAAGAGGAAGCCCAAGTTTATAAGCGTATCCCTTACTCGCCTTTTACGACACATCGCCTAAGAGGAAACCCAAGTTTATAAGCCGATCACTTAGTCACCTATTACGAATTCCACGGGTCAGAGGAGTGGTCCTATTCAATGAAAGTGTCGGGAACCACACGACGACAAATTAAATAGTTAATGACAGCCTCAGCTCATGATTTGCGCCACTCGATCGCATGCTACCGCGCCCACTATTTCTATAGCCTAACGCGATATGCAAATATGAGACATAAAGGCAATATTTCGTGATAACATTGTGGTAATTAATAAAATATGTCCTCTCGTGGGCGAGGACTAAGGCTGATTGCTCCACCTGTGATTTATGCGTAGGTGTGTTTGTTTACATGCGACCTTAATTATTTTTTGGTATTTGGAGCGAATGTGCGTTATTTAGTATTAGTTATTTGTCATATTGTATGCCAGATGTGTTTTGTATGTTAATGTGGTATTCGACTGTTAGAGGAAATGTTTATTTTTATGTAAGTAATGCATTTTTTTTTTTGTGTTACCCCTTCTACAATGAAGAATATAAAATCAAACTATATCAATGGTCGTTCTCATGACTATAATGTCCATGATGATATTGTGGTCCTGTGTCATCACATCATGAGAAGAGAGGAAGGTCATGTTACAAAAAGAGCCTTAAATATGGAAGGCAAAGGTTTAAGAAATAGGGGAAGACCGAAAAATAGATGGATGGACGGCGTAAAGGATAGTATGAGTAGAAAGGTAGTGACGAGTGAGATGGCAATTGACAGAAGTAATTGGAAAAAATATACTTTACCGACCCCACGTAAAAAGTTGGAAAAAGAAAGATGACAGTGTGGTCCTTGCGAGTATGAATGATCAGCTAAATTTGACACACTTAAGTAAATACTTATACGTTATTTCAAAATATCACCTCAAAAAAGATACAAATTGCGCCGCATTTTTTATTCTGGATTTTCATTATTATTTTGATTGAATAGAAGAAATCCTGATTGGGATAAGTCCGCCATTGTACATATTGTTCTAAATCCAATGACTGTTTTATATTGTCTTATATATTTTTTATGGGCAATAAAGAGTTTACAAACAAAGAAGACCGTCGGTGGTCGAATCGGTAAAGTGCCCGGTCAAAAAACGTGATACGCAGAAAGACACAGGTTCAAATCCCATCTGGACCATGTACCAATGACTATTTTCTAAGTTACGTATATTAGTTTAATTTCTAATCAATGTTTTAGGGTGAGCAAACACATCATGAGGAAACTGGCATAGTCGGGCAACTGGATACATATGTTACTATACATACATGTGGTACCTATCCCTTGCGGGGTAGACAGAGCCAACAGTCTTGAAAAGACTGAATGGCCACGTTCAGCTATTTCTAATCATGTAACTATGATCGATCCAAAACAAGGTTTACCTGTGAAGGTTGCGGAGGTCAGATGGGAGTCGCCTGAAAACCTGACTCACCCATTCCTTGGTCAAAGGCATACCCCGGGCTCCTTACTAGATAGATGAGGATGAAACCGGGACTAAAAGCCAGGAGAAAGGAATCGTTAACAAACAAAAAAACAAACAAACAAATTATCGAAAAATAACAAACTAATCCCAATAAAAACCTAAACTAATACCGACCGGACGCTAAAAGGAGCCTCAGACCTTTCAGTCTGGCTTCAAATGAGAAAAGTTGCCAACAAAATCTACTGTTGACGAGTCAATATTAACTACAACTCTGCCAACTTACATTTACTTTCATAGCACAACATTTACAATGGAATTTGAGCGGTATTTCATTAATAATAGAGGCTAGAAGTAAAGTTTGCGGAGTGAGCGTGATGTTGGCACGAATGCAAGCTACCGATAAAGTTTTTTCTAATAAGCTCTGAACTGTTGATGCTCGCACGATAACTCATTTTAGCTTTGTCTTTGCCTAATGTTTTCGTTTTGGTAACAACTTTTGATCTGAACAGTTATTATAGATTAACACCATTGAATTCGCAATAAAAATGTCTGTACTAGCTGTGCCCGCGACTTCGTCCGCGTGGAATAGTTATTTTGAGCATCATTAAAGCCCTCAAGGATGAATAATTTTCCCCGTTTTTTTTTTCACATTTTCCATTATTTCTTCGCTCCTAAAAATTGCAGTGCATGTTGCAATTCATCACAAAAGAGTTTTTCAATTCGACCCAGTAGTTCCTGAGATTAGCGCGTTCAAACAAACAAACTCTTCAGCTTTATAATATTAGTATAGATATTATTTTTCAAAAAATTCAAAATTTTTATTCATTACTATAGGATACTATATATCGCTTAATAATTGTCAAAACGTATGGTTTCACAACATTGGTTGCCGTCAAATAAATTACTTAAAAACTAAAATTACTGCCGCTTCCAAGGCGTTAGTGCAGAAGAAGCGGTAACAAACTGCACTGCAGCATTTTCTTCAACAACGTCAACATCACAATCCCTAATTGATGGACCTTGGGCAGGAGCCCTTTCAAATTCCAATCTTACTGAAGAGGACTTCAGGAAGATTGGAATGGGAAAAAAATATATCAAAATCCGTTGTCTAGTTTTAAAGATCTAGGCATACATACATACATTCAGACATACATACAGACGTAAGGACAGAAGCGGGAAGCGACTGCGCTTAATACTATGTAGTGATAAATTGATACTATGATCATCGGATTCATCTCTTTAGCTTTACGTAAAATGATGAATATACATACATACATAAAATCACGCCTCTCTCCCGGAGGGGTAGGCAGAAACTACCTCTTTCCACTTGCCACGATCTCTGCATACTTCCTTCGCTTCATCCACATTCATAACTCTCTTCATGCAAGCTCGGCAGTTTCGGGTACGCTTGACCTGACCCTTTACCAGGACGTCCTTAATTTGATCAAGATACTATGTACTTATGATGAATATCTATACATATAATAAAATTGTAGAAAAGTGCTGTCTGTACATTGAAAATAAAAATAAAAAAAATAGCAGGGGTTATTGTTATGTCGATGTCGAACCCAAAAACGTAATTAACTTTTTTTTTGTCTGTTTGTCGGTTTGTCTGTTTGTCGGTTTGTCTGTTTGTCTGTTCACGCTAATCTCAGAAACGGCTGAACCGAGTTGGATGCGGTTTTCACGAATATATTGTGGTATGCTTCAGTTATGCATTAGTGTTTGTTTCATGTCAATCGGTTCATAAATAAAAAAGTTATGTCAAATTAAAGAATCACGTCGAACACTATTCTATGCTTATACATAGGCACCATTAATCTCCGCAACTATTTGACGGATTTGATTGAAATTTTGTACCGACATATTTTAGAGCCTGGCGCAACATAAAGACTACTTTTTACCGCGGGAAAACATCCGTTTCCCATGGGAATCGGTAGTATATTGTTTTTTTTAACGCCTATTCCGGTCGACGAACGACGTCGATCATTGTTACTAGATAGGTAAATTACAATCTATACATATAATAAAATTGTAGAAAAGTGCTGTCTGTACATCTATATCTATACATATAATAAAATTGTAGAAAAGTGCTGTCTGTACATTGAAAATAAAAATAAAAAAATAGCAGGGGTTATTGTTATGTCGATGTCGAACCCAAAAACGTAATTAACTTTTTTTTTGTCTGTTTGTCGGTTTGTCTGTTTGTCGGTTTGTCTGTTTGTCTGTTCACGCTAATCTCAGAAACGGCTGAACCGAGTTGGATGCGGTTTTCACGAATATATTGTGGTATGCTTCAGTTATGCTTTAGTGTTTGTTTCATGTCAATCGGTTCATAAATAAAAAAGTTATGTCAAATTAAAGAATCACGTCGAACACTATTCTATGCTTATACATAGGCACCATTAATCTCCGCAACTATTTGACGGATTTGATTGAAATTTTGTACCGACATATTTTAGAGCCTGGCGCAACATAAAGACTACTTTTTACCGCGGGAAAACATCCGTTTCCCATGGGAATCGGTAGAATATTGTTTTTTTTAACGCCTGTTCCGGTCAACGAACGACGTCGATCATTGTTACTAGATAGGTAAATTACAATCTTCTATACATATAATAAAATTGTAGAAAAGTGCTGTCTGTACATTGAAAATAAAAATAAAAAAAATAGCAGGGGTTATTGTTATGTCGATGTCGAACCCAAAAACGTAATTAACTTTTTTTTTGTCTGTTTGTCGGTTTGTCTGTTTGTCTGTTTGTCTGTTCACGCTAATCTCAGAAACGGCTGAACCGAGTTGGATGCGGTTTTCACGAGTATATTGTGGTATGCTTCAGTTATGCTTTAGTGTTTGTTTCATGTCAATCGATTCATAAATAAAAAAGTAATGTCAAATTAAAGAATCACGTCGAACATTATTCTATTATACATAGGCACCATTAATCTCCGCAACTATTTGACGGATTTGGTTGAAATTTTGTACCGACATATTTTAGAGCCTGGCGCAACATAAAGACTACTTTTTACCGCGGGAAAACATCCGTTTCCCATGGGAATCGGTAGTATATTGTTTTTTTTAACGCCTGTTCCGGTCAACGAACGACGTCGATCATTGTTACTAGATAGGTAAATTACAATCTTCTATACATATAATAAAATTGTAGAAAAGTGCTGTCTGTACATTGAAAATAAAAATAAAAAAAATAGCAGGGGTTATTGTTATGTCGATGTCGAACCCAAAAACGTAATTAACTTTTTTTTTGTCTGTTTGTCGGTTTGTCTGTTTGTCTGTTCACGCTAATCTCAGAAACGGCTGAACCGAGTTGGATGCGGTTTTCACGAGTATATTGTGGTATGCTTCAGTTATGCATTAGTGTTTGTTTCATGTCAATCGGTTCATAAATAAAAAAGTTATGTCAAATTAAAGAATCACGTCGAACACTATTCTATGCTTATACATAGGCACCATTAATCTCCGCAACTATTTGACGGATTTGATTGAAATTTTGTACCGACATATTTTAGAGCCTGGCGCAACATAAAGACTACTTTTTACCGCGGGAAAACATCCGTTTCCCATGGGAATCGGTAGTATATTGTTTTTTTTAACGCCTGTTCCGGTCAACGAACGACGTCGATCATTGTTACTAGATAGGTAAATTACAATCATTAATAGAATATGTTATAGTTACTTATTACCTTGGAATTGACTGGATTACCATGGGAAAAAAATTAAAAGGGCTCATCTAAATTCTTTCTACTTAAGTTAGTTTAGGCTGATATCATAAACTATAAGAATAATTTACCGAGGGAAATCATAGTACTCCCATGGGAATGAAAAAACATTGTTCTTTTACGGCTGAAGGTAGTTTGTAAGCTGTTGAATTTTAAGAATAATGTCGAACAGATTCCTTCCAGTTTCCCGTGGGTCTGAGATGTTATCCCGCGGTAAAAAGTAACATAAGTGTTGTTATTTCCAAGCCTAAACTAACTGTTTGCCAAATTTCATCCATATCTGTTCAGTAGTTTTTGCGAGAAAGACTAACAAATATGCGTCTATACAAAGTTTCGCGTTTATATTATTAGTAAGAGTTAATTCTATTACGAATAACTACTTTTTTTCTCTGTTAGTAGAATTTACTGAAACTTTATAATAATTTTTATTTATAATAAATATCTTTATAGAGAAGTTAAATAAAAATTATCGCTTTAGGAATCGCGGTTCAGCTTAGGATGGACGTTTGTCGGTTGCATACGACGACTGCGCGCGCGGGTAGGTATATAAAGCGCGCCGAGAACCGCGCCGCGCCATTAAAGTAGGTTTTTTAGCTACCCAAAATGACTGTGATTATGATCCAAAATAAAAATAAGTATATATTTAAAAAAAAACGCTGCTCATAGTCACTATTCCACGCGAACGAAGTCGCGGGCACAGCTAGTAATACAAATAAAATACATACATACATATGTAAAACGCAAAGATAATCCGATCTCCATCAGATAACACAATAACCCGTAATCTTGTAAAACCGGCACACATAATTAAATTAATCAACAATAGCATTAATGCATTCATAAACGGCTATACGGCTAATTCTCTTCTGTTAGCCGCTTCTAAGCCTGGCACATTGTCTTGGAAGAACAATGTGGATATCTTATTGTTGGGCCATCGCGCCCTCTGACCGACGTAACCCATATATTCGTCCCATTATATGATCTTGAATAACCCCGGTGGTAGGTTGGGACACACGGCCGGGAAGGATGTACAACTTGTTCGTCAGATTTGTTGGTTCAGTGGGCGTAACAGATGTTTGTTATGTTCATTTAATTACAATGCAACGATTCAACGTCATAGTGTATTGAACGAGGCGACTGAATTCACATATCACGTCATATACTCTAACACATACATACATACAAATAATCACGTCTATATCCCTTGCGGAGTAGACAATGCCAACAGTCGTGAAAATACTGATCACCACGTTCAACTATTTGGCATACTGATAGAATTGAGATTCATATAAAGCGATAGGTTGCTAGCACGTCGCCTAAAAGAAGAATTCCAAGTTTATAAGCCTATCCCTTAGTCGCCTTTTACGACATCCACGGGAAAGAGATGAAGTGGTCCTATTCTTATTTCTATTGGTGCCGGGAACCACTCGGCACTATATACTCTAACTGAATCAATTATAGAACGTAGTATTCTGAGAAGGGGTCTTCAAAGGTCACAGTTCACTAAAAACAGCAACATATCTCTATAAAAATTTTCCATTGACTTACATACACTTATTAACAATTGACCATTGACATAGACTTTAACAATCTGCGCGTATAGAAAGAGCTGGCAGTGTTGGCACGTCCATTTTTTTGCACTTTATCAAGCTAGCTACAACGTGATGTTGTTTTTGTAAAGCAATTGTTAACTTGTGTGTGGTGCCGTGTGATTCCCGGCTATAAAAAAAGAATAGGAGGTAAAAAGCGACTAAGAGATGGGCTTATAAAGGGATTCTTTTAGGCGATGGGCTAACAACCTGTCACAATTTAAATCTCAATTCTATCATCAAGCTAAAAAGCTAAACGTGGCCTATCAGTCTTTTTAAGACGGTTGGCTCTGTCTACCCCGCAAGGGATATAGACATGACTATATTTATGTATGTATAGTTTACTTGTACATCTCAAAAATTGTTCAACATCCTTTGTTACCGTGATTAGCTCGTTCAATTCGACAATTAAGATTCCTCTGCTCATTGTAATTACACCTATGCGGGTTTCTTAATGAAGTTAAAGGGAATTAATTATTTTAGGGAGCATAAATTTAATCTGGCCCGGTTTACTTACATGATGGTAAGTTGATTATAGTCTTATCTGCGGTTTCTGACCACGTAATAGTTTAGATTTATTATGATGTGCATAAACTTTAGTATCGCATTAATACTAACAAAGGTACAATAAAGTCTATATAGACGACCTCTGTGGCGTATCGGTAATGCGCTCGTCTATGACACCGGAGGTCCCGGGTTAGAATCCCGTCCATGATGAGAAACGATCGTTCTCTGATCGACTTGGGTCTTTGATTATCTACATAAGTATTTATTGTAAAATATGTTTTCGTTGAGTTAGTATCTCGTAACACAAATTTGGAATTTACTTCAAGGCTAACTCAATCTATATAATTCGTCCCGTATACGAGTATATATACTTATACAGAAAGTTAAAATATGGCTTAGACATTTTTCGCACTCAAAACAATAAATATACATTTTTCCAATTGGTCTCCTTAAATAGAGATGCTTCAAGCATTTTATAAGGTTATTCGAGGTCAATAATTTGAAAATTGTTATTTCGGAGTTTGGTTTCCATGTTTTATGTATGTTTGTGGTTGATATAGTCATTATATTGAAAAGGTTTTCCTGTGTCGAACCTTATTTCTTTGACTTTTAAGTTATAAAGAAATACATAAGTAAAAAGTATTATGTTGTATTAAGTGTTGGTATCTTCCGAAACAGGTTCAATATATCGTGAACTTACAACATCATAAATACTAGTATTCAGTTCAAAAACTCTAGTTTATTAAGACTAAAGAGCTCTTACGTCAGTGGTCAAGATATCTGACTTGTAAGAGATACAATTACTACCTTTTTAAGTCTTTTACTCTTGATTACTTAAAGGTAATTATGCCGTGTGGTTCCCGGCACTATTACAAAAAAGAATAGGACCACTCCATCTCTTTCCCATGGATGTCGTAAAAGGCGACTAAGGGATAGGCTTATAAACTTAGGATTCCTCTTTTAGGCGATGGGCTAGCAACCTGTCACTATTTGAATCTCGGTTCTATCATTAAGCCAAATAGCTGAACGTGGCCATTCAGTCTTTTCAAGACTGTTGGCTCTGTCTACCCCGCAAGGGATATAGACGTGATCATATGTATGTATGTATGTATGTAATTATGTGTAATTATGTTATTATTATTATGCTTATTAATCATCTCTTACGGTGAGGGAAAACATCGTGAGGAAACCTACACATTCAGGCAACTGGATGTGTAACCATGGATCCAATACGGGCTAGGTTTCCCTGCAAAGGTGGCGAAGGTCAGACGGGAGTCACCTAATCCAGGACCCATGGACAAAGGCACACCCCGGGCTCCTCTCCAGAGTGGTGAGGATGCAACCGGGAATAAAGCCGGGAGGGAGAACAAATGCGATCACTGTACTAGTTTGACTAAGGGATAGGCATATAAACTTAGGATTCACCTTGTAGGCGATGGGCAAGCGATCAGTCACTATTTGAATCTCAATTCCCTCTTTCTTTTTTGTATTAGTGCTGGGAACCACACGGCACGTAATAAGAATACATACATACATACATATGGTCACGTCTATATCCCTTGCGGGGTAGCCAGAGCCAACAGTCTTGAAAAGACTGAATGGCCTGGTTCGGCTATTTTGGCTTAATGATAGAATTGAGATTCAAATACTGACAGGTTGCTAGCCCATCGCCTAGAAAAGAATCCCAAGTTTGTAAGCCTACCCCTCAGTCGCCTTTCATGACATCCATGGGAAAGAGATGGAGTGGTCCTATTCTTTTTTGTATTGGTGCCGAGAACCACACTGCACTGCCGGAAACCACACGGCATAATAAGAATACATTTAAGTTAACCACTAAATAATCAGTTATTAACTACATTCAAGTTTGCTAAGGAACCCCACCTCTTGTATGTAATATCTTGTTTTAATATTAAGCAGGAGATATTTATGTGTGTTATTAGAGCGGCCATTACTGGTGCTCTCACCCTTTTTGCTAAGATTGGAAGGTAAGTACACCTTGTTTGGTAATACGATGCTTAACTTACCTAACTAAGTGACTTTACAAGCCTTAAAGTTACTTTACTTAACCATACAAATTTTATGAAAGGATAGGATTAGTTTTTGTTTGTAAGTGAAACTCAAAGATTCAGGAAAAGTTTTTAATGAAATTTGAAAACATTTTAAGAGTAATAAAGGCTACTTTTTATAAATATATATTTATAAACTCTATATTTTTTTCATCTTTCCAGACTTGAATGTAGTAGCTAAAATAAATAGATAGTCCATTATATTTTAAAGATTAGGATCTTTGAAAGGAGTCTTGAAAATATTGATAGAATTGAGATTCATATAAAGTTAAAATAATAAATAAAAGACAGGTTGCTAGCCCGTCGCCTAAAAGAAGAATCCCAAGTTTATAAGCCTATTCTTTAGTCGCATTTTACGACATCCATTTGTAAAAGTGAAACAAGACCTAGGATTGGCATTCCTTTTTTCTTATTATAAAAATCGTATAAAATTACAAGAACATAATAAAACAAATATAAAGCAACTTAACTCAAGACGATACCCAGCTCACGAGATAGTGGGGGTCATTGCAAACAAATGAGGGGTGTTGATCCCCCCTCTCCCCTCCTACCAGGTACCCCATCTCAGGTGGGTTAACCCTTTCTTGGCTAACATATGGCGCTAGTGTATACGGTAAGACGCCCGAAGTGTTTCGGACATTTTGAGTAGATTTATTGTGAGTAAGATTGGTTTTGTTAGAATCTAACATTCTCTATCTAACATTAAGGAGATGTGGAGCGTCGGTGCTCAAATCGGTAAGATGCCCGGTTCAAATCCATACTAATATTATAAAGCTGAAGAGTTTGTTTGTTTGTTTGATCGGGCTAATCTCAGAAACTACTGGTTCGAATTGAAAAGAAGAATCCCAAGTTTATAAACCTATCCCTCAGTCGCCTTTCACGACATCCATGGGAAAGAGATGGAGTGGTCCTATACTTTTTCTATTGGTGCCGGGAACCACACGGCACATGAAAAAATATTGAGTAAGTACTACTGGTTCGAATTGAAAAATTCTTCTTGCGTTGAATAGATCATTTATCGAGGAAGGCTTTAGGCTATATAACATCACATTACAACCATAAGGAGCAAAGAAATAATGGAAAATGTGAAATAAACAGGGATTCATCTGTGGCGAAATCTCTACGCCACTCGCCACAACATCAAATCAAACAACTACTGTCAATCATGGCGAAGAAATTGACGCGCTCAACCAATAGCAACGAAGAATCTAAATCGCGATTTCAAAGATTTCACAGATTGGAGCTATATAAACAACCTCCGACACAACATCGTCGGAGCCGCGGTTCCCCAGGCATAACACCCAGCCTGGCGGAAGATCTTCCATTTGGTGGCGGTCGAGCCGAATTATTGCTCCCGCTACCCATCCTTGAGGGCTTCAATGATGCCCAAAATAACTATTCCACGCGGACGAAATCGCGGGCACAGCTAATGCTTGATACGCAGGCAAAGATTCAAATCCCACATAGGTCTTGTACCAATGAGTATTTTCAAAGTTATGTACATTAGTTTGAATAGTGAACGAAGCTCTTACGGGAGGGAAAACATCGTGAGGAAACCTACACATTCTGGCAACTGGATGTGTAACCATAGATTCAATACGGGTTAGGTTTAAATGCAAAGGTTACGGAGGTGAGATGGGAGTCGCATCGTGTAAAACCTGACTCACCCAATCCAGGACATCCACATACCCCAGGACTAAAGCCAGGAGGAAGGAAAAGTTGGATTCTAGAGGCATGGAAGACGCTTTGAGATAAATTGGCTGTTGATTCGTCAGTTTTCTATTATGTTTATTTATTCATTAATGTCACCATATGAATCTCAATTCCATCATACGGACCATACAGCTGAACGTGGCCTTTTACTCTTTTGGCTCTGTCTACCTAAGGGATAAAGACGTGTGTGGTTCCCGGCACCAATACAAAGAAGAATAGGACCACTCCATCTCTTTCCCATGGATGTCGTGAAAGGCGACTGAGGGATGGGCTTACAAACTTTGGATTCTTTTTTTTGGGCGATTAGTTAGCAACCTGTCACTATTTGAATCTCAATTCTATCATTAATCCAAAAAGCTGAACGTGGCCAATTGGTCTTTTCGAAACTCTTGGCTCTGTGATCCCGCAAGGTATACAGACGTGATTTTATGTATGTATATAATATCAAGCAAACATAATACAATTAAGCAAAAAAATCCCCCACCCCAATTGTGATTTCGTATGTCAACGTCACGATATATCCAAAACTGGCATCTATATCAATCATAATAATTACAAAGTACCCACCCGGGTGGAACTATTTTTTATCTGTCTTCATCCCGAATTCCCAGTTCGCTCCCGTAATAGATAGGACAGTGCGTTGAAACAATTCTGGCGGTAATTGGGATACGCACCCGGGACATGTCAGGACATGTAGACATATGATGATATTGTGTAAAATGCATATAATGTGCCGTGTGGTTCCGGGCGCTAATAAAAAAATAATAGGACCACTCCACCTTGTTTTCATGGATGTCGTAAAAGGCAACTAAGGGATAGGCTTATAGACTTGGTATTCTTTTAGGCGATTGGCTAGCAACCTGTCACTATTTGAACCTCAATCAAGTCAAACAGCTGAAAGCCTATCAGTCTTTACAAGAAGTTGGCTCTGTCTACCCCGCGACGGATAACGACGTGACTATATGTATTTATGTATATCTATATTTCGCATTCACCCTGGTGTTTCTTATCTGATTTTTTATTAATTTAGTCAAATTATTTTATTATTTTTCTTTATATCCTTCTTCCTCCGTTTTGCTAAAGGCGCTTGCTTTTTCTATATCAGCTAAAGCTGCAAGTGTACACTTTTCTTCTTCATTTTGGAGAGGAGATCGGCGTATGCCTTTGACCACGGATCCTGGATCCCTTTTGACCTCCGCAACCTTTGCAGCAGAAGTTAACCCGTATGGATCGATCATGGTTACACATCCAGTTCCCTGAATGTGTAGGTTTCCTCACGATGTTTTCCCTCACAGTAAGAGCATCGGTTATTTTATTCAAACTAATGTATTGGGAGTGAAGTATAAAAACATAACCCTTCCTTAGAAGTCGGCTAAAAATTAAAATCAAGGGTATGCAAAAGTTACAAGCTATTCTAACAAACCATTGAAAAACTAAGTTAACATCCATTTCAGCAACACAATATAAATATTACTTGTTTCGGATCATAAATAAAGGTCGGGACAGACAGACGCAGGGACACGTCACCTTTTGATACATTTCCGCTGTCGTTATTAATGACAAGTCATCGGTGCTGTCCCGACGGGCAGTGGCAGGGCTGGCACAAAATTATTTACACAGAAACGAATGTTTTAAAAAATTATAGAAAACACAAAAAAAAAACATCTCTTTGGCGAAGCATTTAGATTTAACTCCTCGTCAATCATTATCTACCAGTCCACCCTTGAGTTCAGCGAAAAAATCTTTGTGTGGATTATAATCAATAATATATAATACGCTTTGGAAGCGGTAGTAGTAATACTCGTAAGTAGATTTAAGGGATGTGACGTCAAAAGGTGATAGATACCTTGTATCCAATTTTGAAAATAAATCTATTCTTTTCTATAATAAACATTCTTACTATACTATAGATATACTTTATAAGTATCTATACTAAATATATGCAGATTACATACAGAGATTATTTACTCTCTAATGTAGTCATGACTCAGTTGTCAAAAGCAACTGTAATACTTGCTATAACAGTAATGTTAAATAACTTACCAAACTTTTTTAACAACCTTGACCATTTTTTGATCATTCGATAAAAAATACTAGTAGATATAAATAAGAAAAATGTGGCATCCCTAACGCAATTCATACATCGCGACCTGCGCGGCATAATAATAGATCGGGAGTGGGGTATCGCCACCCCCTAATATCATGTGAGACGTCGCAAAATTTATCAATAGCTATATCGCGAGTGTTGCCTTATATTTTATTCAGGTTGCGCCGTTTTGACATTGATCTTTGTTGGTTTATGGCCAGTATTCTTTGCGGTCGCTTTTTTTTTATTTCGTTTTTCTTTTTTTTTTTGTTTTGCTGGTATTCGGCGAGGGAAAATTACAATGTGACTGTTATTGATACTTGTTGGTTGGTGGCCAGTATTCTTTTTTTGTGATTGTCTTTTTCAATTTATTTTTACGCCTTATTAAGTAGCTATTTATTTTAGAATTCAATATGAACATACCCATATCAATTCATAAATATGTATTTTTAAAACACTGACACTGATACTGACAGATAATTTTCTTATCAATTTAAGTGTGCATTAATAGGTAACTTTCAAACATTTAAATATAATATATATTTTTCAAAAGTTAATTTACGACTTAGAAGCCAATAGTCTCAAGCCAAGAGCCGTGATGCAGGAGTGGGGACTGCGTGGTAAATCAGATCGACTTCCGTCTGAGGCGTTTGCAAGAAATCTTCGCCCAGCTAAGACCATGTCGGTGAAGTTAGCATAACAACTTTCAGCATATCAAAATTTTATAAGAGTTCTATTCGCATCCACAATAGTTCTATAGTTCCTGGTGGTTTTTAGAAAAAGTTCTAGTAAAATGAATTTTTTAAAAATTTTTGAAAAAATGATATGCCAACTTCCGGTAGCATATCATTTTGGACCAATTGCAATTTTTTTGGTTGTTAATTATTCATAAGGATCACTTTTATAGTTCTAGGTACTTCTAACAAAAAGTTCTGGCTTATTTGCTTCGGAAAAAAATAATAATGGGAACATGTACCTAGACGACATGATTTCACAAAATTGAATAATATATTTATTTAACTGTTACAGAAGAAAAAAACTTTCTTGTTTTAAGTCTTGTACACCAAATCAAAATAAATATTGAAATAAAAAACTGTGTGAGAATAAAAACAAGCCCAAGACGGATGAAAGTTCAATTTAACGGTATTATATGAAATTCTTTCGAAAGAGTAAACATTTTATTCTAGCAAAATACAAACTGCAATAATACTGTAAAAGTGTAACTCATAAAAATCATAAATCATAACAAATAAAAACATTTTTTATTACAGAAACATCAATCTCTCACAATACTATCACCATATAAGTACTTTGATGAAATTACCGATGTTTGTAAAACATCTAGAAAAAAAATATTTTCTAAGTCTAGGCAATCAGAACTCTTCTGTTTTACATAGAACAGGTATATACCTATACACAAACATCAAAATCTAGACCAGAACTCTAACAATACTATCAGCATATCAAGGGTGAACATCAATACTTTGATGAAATTATCGATGTTAATTCAACATCTAGAAAAAAAAATATTTTGTAAGTCTAGGTAATCAGAACTCTTCTGTTTTACAAAGAACAGGTATATACCTATACAAAAACATCAAAACCTAGACCAGAACTCTTACAATACTATCAGCATATCAAGGGTGAACATCAATACTTTGATGAAATTATCGATGTTATTAAAACATCTAGAAAAAAAATACTTTGTAAATCTAGGCAATTAGAACTCTTCCGTTTTACAAAGAACAGGTACATTCCTATACAAAAACATCAAAACCTAGACCAGAACTCTCATAATACTATCAGCATATCAAGGGTGAACATCAATACTTTGATGAAATTATCGATGTTATTAAAACATCTAGAAAAAAAATATTCTGTAAGCCCAGGCAATCAGAACTCTTCTGTTTTACAAAGAACAGGAAAATACCTATACAAAAACATCAAAATCTAGACCAGAACTCTCATAAAACTATCAGCATATCAAGGGTGAACATCAATACTTTGATGAAATTGTCGATGTTAATAAAACATCTAGAAAAAAAATATTTTGTACGTCTAGGCAATCAGAACTCTTCTGTTTTACATAGAACAGGTATATACCTATACAAAAACATCAAAACCTAGACCAGAACTCTTACAATACTATCAGCATATCAAGGGTGAACATCAATACTTTGATGAAATTATCGATGTTAATTCAACATCTAGAAAAAAAAAATATTTTGTAAGTCTAGGTAATCAGAACTCTTCTGTTTTACCTAGAACATCAACAGATCTATACAAAAACAGCAAAATCTGATCCAGAACTCTCATATTACTATCAGCATATCAAGGGTGAACACCAATACTTTGATGACATTATCGATGTGATTAAAACATCTAGAAAAAAAATATTTTGTAAGTCTAGGCAATCAGAACTCTTCTGTTTTACAAAGAACTGGTATATACCTATACAAAAACATCAAAATCTAGACCAGAACTCTCATAAAACTATCAGCATATCAAGGGTGAACATCAATACTTTGATGAAATTGTCGATGTTAATAAAACATCTAGAAAAAAAATATTTTGTACGTCTAGGCAATCAGAACTCTTCTGTTTTACATAGAACAAGAACATACCTATACAAAAACATCAAAATCTAGACCAGAACTTTAACAATACTATCAGCATATCAAGGGTGAACATCAATACTTTGATGAAATTATCGATGTTAATTCAACATCTAGAAAAAAAAATATTTTGTAAGTCTACGTAATCAGAACTCTTCTGTTTTACATAGAACAGGTATATACCTATGAACATCAATACTTTAATGAAATTATCGATGTTATTAAAACATCTAGAAAAAAAATATTTTGTAAGTCTAGGCAATCAGAACTCTTCTGTTTTACATAGAACAGGTATATATCTTATACACAAATTTCAAAATCTAGACCAGAACTCTTACAATACTATCAGCATATCAAGGGTGAACATCAATACTTTGATGAAATTATCGATGTTATTAAAACATCTAAAAAAAAAATATTCTGTAAGTCAAGGCAATTAGAACTCTTCTGTTTTACATAGAACAGGTATAAACCTATACAAGAACATCAAAATCTAGACCAGAACTCTCATAAAACTATCAGCATATCAAGGGTGAAATTCAATACTTTAATGAAATTATCGATGTTATTAAAACATCTAGAAAAAAAATATTCTGTAAGCCAAGGCAATCAGAACTCTTCTGTTTTACAAAGAACAGGTATATACCTATACAAAAACATCAAAATCTAGACCAGAACTCTCATAATACTATCAGCATATCAAGGGTGAACATCAATACTTTGATGAAATTATCGATGTTATTAAAATATCTAGAAAAAAAATACTTTGTAAGTCTAGGCAATCAGAACTCTTCTGTTTTACATAGAACAGGTATATACCTATACAAAAACATCAAAATCTAGACCAGAACTCTCATAAAACTATCAGCATATCAAGGGTGAACATCAATACTTTAATGAAATTATCGATGTTATTAAAACATCTAGAAAAAAAATATTTTGTAAGTCTAGGCAATCAGAACTCTTCTGTTTTACATAGAACAGGTATATATCTTATACACAAATTTCAAAATCTAGACCAGAACTCTTACAATACTATCAGCATATCAAGGGTGAACATCAATACTTTGATGAAATTATCGATGTTATTAAAACATCTAAAAAAAAAATATTCTGTAAGTCAAGGCAATTAGAACTCTTCTGTTTTACATAGAACAGGTATAAACCTATACAAGAACATCAAAATCTAGACCAGAACTCTCATAAAACTATCAGCATATCAAGGGTGAAATTCAATACTTTAATGAAATTATCGATGTTATTAAAACATCTAGAAAAAAAATATTCTGTAAGCCAAGGCAATCAGAACTCTTCTGTTTTACAAAGAACAGGTATATACCTATACAAAAACATCAAAATCTAGACCAGAACTCTCATAATACTATCAGCATATCAAGGGTGAACATCAATACTTTGATGAAATTATCGATGTTATTAAAATATCTAGAAAAAAAATACTTTGTAAGTCTAGGCAATCAGAACTCTTCTGTTTTACATAGAACAGGTATATACCTATACAAAAACATCAAAATCTAGACCAGAACTCTCATAAAACTATCAGCATATCAAGGGTGAACATCAATACTTTAATGAAAATATCGATGTTATTAAAACATATAGAAAAAAAAAATTTTCTAAGTCTAGGCAATCAGAACTCTTCTGCTTTACATAGAACAGGTATATATCTATACACAAATTTCAAAATCTAGACCAGAACTCTTACAATACTATCAGCATATCAAGGGTGAACATCAATACTTTGATGAAATTATCGATGTTATTAAAATATCTAGAAAAAAAATACTTTGTAAGTCTAGGCAATCAGAACTCTTCTGTTTTACATAGAATAAGAACATACCTATACAAAAACATCAAAATCTAGACCAGAACTCTCATAATACTATCAGCATATCAAGGGTGAACATCAATACTTTGATGAAATTATCGATGTTAATTCAACATCTAGAAAAAAAAAATATTTTGTAAGTCTAGGTAATCAGAACTCTTCTGTTTTACCTAGAACATCAACAGATCTATACAAAAACAGCAAAATCTGATCCAGAACTCTCATATTACTATCAGCATATCAAGGGTGAACACCAATACTTTGATGACATTATCGATGTGATTAAAACATCTAGAAAAAAAATATTTTGTAAGTCTAGGCAATCAGAACTCTTCTGTTTTACAAAGAACTGGTATATACCTATACAAAAACATCAAAATCTAGACCAGAACTCTCATAAAACTATCAGCATATCAAGGGTGAACATCAATACTTTGATGAAATTGTCGATGTTAATAAAACATCTAGAAAAAAAATATTTTGTACGTCTAGGCAATCAGAACTCTTCTGTTTTACATAGAACAAGAACATACCTATACAAAAACATCAAAATCTAGACCAGAACTTTAACAATACTATCAGCATATCAAGGGTGAACATCAATACTTTGATGAAATTATCGATGTTAATTCAACATCTAGAAAAAAAAATATTTTGTAAGTCTACGTAATCAGAACTCTTCTGTTTTACATAGAACAGGTATATACCTATGAACATCAATACTTTAATGAAATTATCGATGTTATTAAAACATCTAGAAAAAAAATATTTTGTAAGTCTAGGCAATCAGAACTCTTCTGTTTTACATAGAACAGGTATATATCTTATACACAAATTTCAAAATCTAGACCAGAACTCTTACAATACTATCAGCATATCAAGGGTGAACATCAATACTTTGATGAAATTATCGATGTTATTAAAACATCTAAAAAAAAAATATTCTGTAAGTCAAGGCAATTAGAACTCTTCTGTTTTACATAGAACAGGTATAAACCTATACAAGAACATCAAAATCTAGACCAGAACTCTCATAAAACTATCAGCATATCAAGGGTGAAATTCAATACTTTAATGAAATTATCGATGTTATTAAAACATCTAGAAAAAAAATATTCTGTAAGCCAAGGCAATCAGAACTCTTCTGTTTTACAAAGAACAGGTATATACCTATACAAAAACATCAAAATCTAGACCAGAACTCTCATAATACTATCAGCATATCAAGGGTGAACATCAATACTTTGATGAAATTATCGATGTTATTAAAATATCTAGAAAAAAAATACTTTGTAAGTCTAGGCAATCAGAACTCTTCTGTTTTACATAGAACAGGTATATACCTATACAAAAACATCAAAATCTAGACCAGAACTCTCATAAAACTATCAGCATATCAAGGGTGAACATCAATACTTTAATGAAATTATCGATGTTATTAAAACATCTAGAAAAAAAATATTTTGTAAGTCTAGGCAATCAGAACTCTTCTGTTTTACATAGAACAGGTATATATCTTATACACAAATTTCAAAATCTAGACCAGAACTCTTACAATACTATCAGCATATCAAGGGTGAACATCAATACTTTGATGAAATTATCGATGTTATTAAAACATCTAAAAAAAAAATATTCTGTAAGTCAAGGCAATTAGAACTCTTCTGTTTTACATAGAACAGGTATAAACCTATACAAGAACATCAAAATCTAGACCAGAACTCTCATAAAACTATCAGCATATCAAGGGTGAAATTCAATACTTTAATGAAATTATCGATGTTATTAAAACATCTAGAAAAAAAATATTCTGTAAGCCAAGGCAATCAGAACTCTTCTGTTTTACAAAGAACAGGTATATACCTATACAAAAACATCAAAATCTAGACCAGAACTCTCATAATACTATCAGCATATCAAGGGTGAACATCAATACTTTGATGAAATTATCGATGTTATTAAAATATCTAGAAAAAAAATACTTTGTAAGTCTAGGCAATCAGAACTCTTCTGTTTTACATAGAACAGGTATATACCTATACAAAAACATCAAAATCTAGACCAGAACTCTCATAAAACTATCAGCATATCAAGGGTGAACATCAATACTTTAATGAAAATATCGATGTTATTAAAACATATAGAAAAAAAAAATTTTCTAAGTCTAGGCAATCAGAACTCTTCTGCTTTACATAGAACAGGTATATATCTATACACAAATTTCAAAATCTAGACCAGAACTCTTACAATACTATCAGCATATCAAGGGTGAACATCAATACTTTGATGACATTATCGATGTGATTAAAACATCTAGAAAAAAATTTTTTTGTAAGTCTAGGCAATCAGAACTCTTCTGTTTTACATAGAATAAGAACATACCTATACAAAAACATCAAAATCTAGACCAGAACTTTAACAATACTATCAGCATATCAAGGGTGAAATTCAATACTTTAATGAAATTATCGATGTTATAAAAACATCTAGAAAAAAAATATTCTGTAAGCAAAGGCAATCAGAACTCTTCTGTTCTACAAAGAACAGGTATATACCTATACAAAAACATTAAAATCTAGACCAGAACTCTCATAATACTATCAGCATATCAAGGGTGAACATCAATACTTTGATGAAATTATCGATGTTATTAAAATATCTAGAAAAAAAATACTTTGTAAGTCTAGGCAATCAGAACTCTTCTGTTTTACATAGAACAGGTATATACCTATACAAAAACATCAAAATCTAGACCAGAACTCTCATAAAACTATCAGCATATCAAGGGTGAACATCAATACTTTGATGACATTATCGATGTGATTAAAACATCTAGAAAAAAAATTTTTTGTAAGTCTAGGCAATCAGATCTCTTGTGTTTTACATAGAACAAGAACATACCTATACAAAAACATCAAAATCTAGACCAGAACTTAAACAATACTATCAGCATATCAAGGGTGAACATCAATACTTTGATGAAATTATCGATGTTAATTCAACATCTAGAAAAAAAAATATTTTGTAAGTCTAGGTAATCAGAACTCTTCTGTTTTACCTAGAACATCAATAGATCTATACAAAAACAGCAAAATCTTATCCAGAACTCTCATATTACTATCAGCATATCAAGGGTGAACACCAATACTTTGATGACATTATCGATGTGATTAAAACATCTAGAAAAAAAATATTTTGTAAGTCTAGGCAACCAGAACTCTTCTGTTTTACAGAGAACTGGTATATACCTATACAAAAACATCAAAATCTAGACCAGAACTCTCATAAAACTATCAGCATATCAAGGGTGAACATCAATACTTTGATGAAATTGTCGATGTTAATAAAACATCTAGAAAAAAAATATTTTGTACGTCTAGGCAATCAGAACTCTTCTGTTTTACATAGAACAGGTATAAACCTATACAAAAACATCAAAACCTAGACCAAAACTCTTACAATACTATCAGCATATCAAGGGTGAACATCAATACTTTGATGAAATTATCGAAGTTATTAAAATATCTAGAAAAAAAATACTTTGTAAGTCTAGGCAATCAGAACTCTTCTGTTTTACATAGAACAGGTATATACCTATACAAAAACATCAAAATCTAGACCAGAACTCTCATAAAACTATCAGCATATCAAGGGTGAACATCAATACTTTAATGAAAATATCGATGTTATTAAAACATCTAGAAAAAAAATATTTTCTAAGTCTAGGCAATCAGAACTCTTCTGTTTTACATAGAACAGGTATATATCTATACAGAAATTTCAAAATCTAGACCAGAACTCTTACAATACTATCAGCATATCAAGGGTGAACATCAATACTTTGATGAAATTATCGATGTTATTAAAACATCTAAAAAAAAAATATTCTGTAAGTCAAGGCAATTAGAACTCTTCTGTTTTACAATGAACAGGTATATACCTATACAAAAACATCAAAATCTAGACCAGAACTCTCATAAAACTATCAGCATATCAAGGGTGAAATTCAATACTTTAATGAAATTATCGATGTTATTAAAACATCTAGAAAAAAAATATTCTGTAAGACAAGGCAATCAGAACTCTTCTGTTTTACAAAGAACAGGTATATACCTATACAAAAACATCAAAATCTAGACCAAAACTCTCATAATACTATCAGCATATCAAGGGTGAACATCAATACTTTGATGAAATTATCGATGTTATTAAAACATCTAAAAAAAAATATTCTGTAAGTCAAGGCAATTAGAACTATTCTGTTTTACATAGAACAGGAACAATCCTATACAAAAACATCAAAATCTAGACCAGAACTCTAACAATACTATCAGCATATCAAGGGTGAACATCAATACTTTGATGAAATTACCGATGTTTGTAAAAGATCTTGAAAAAAAATATTTTCTAAGTCTAGGCAATCAGAACTCTTCTGTTTTACATAGAACAGGTATATACCTATACACAAACATCAAAATCTAGACCAGAACTCTAATAATACTATCAGCATATTAAGGGTGAACATCAATACTTTGATGAAATTATCGATGTTATTAAAACATCTAGAAAAAAATATTCTGTAAGTCAAGGCAATCAGAACTCTTCTGTTTTGCAAAGAACAGGTATATACCTATACAAAAACATCAAAATGTAGACCAGAACTCTCATAATACTATCAGCATATCAAGGGTGAACATCAATACTTTGATGACATTATCGATGTGATTAAAACATCTAGAAAAAAAATATTTTGTAAGTCTAGGCAATCAGAACTCTTCTGTTTTACAAAGAACTGGTATATACCTTTACAGAAACATCAAAATCTAGACCAGAACTCTCATAAAACTATCAGCATATCAAGGGTGAACATCAATACTTTGATGGAATTGTCGATGTTAATAAAATATCTAGAAAAAAAAATTATTTTGTTTGTCTAGGTAATCAGAACTCTTCTGTTTTACCTAGAACTTACCTATACTTACAAAATATATTTTTTTCTAGATGTTGACTTAACATCGATAATTTCATCAAAGTATGGATGTTCACCCTTGATATGCTGATAGTAATATGAGAGTTCTGTATCAGATTTTGCTGTTTTTGTATAGACCTGTTGATGTTCTAGGTAAAACAGAAGAGTTCTGATTACCTAGACTTACAAAATATTTTTTTTTCTAGATGTTGAATTAACATCGATAATTTCATCAAAGTATGGATGTTCACCCTTGATATGCTGATAGTATTGTAAGAGTTCTGGTCTAGATTTTGATGTTTTTGTATAGGTATATACCTGTTCTATGTAAAACAGAAGAGTTCTGATTGCCTAGACTTACAAAGTATTTTTTTTCTAGATATTTTAATAACATCGATAATGTCATCAAAGTATTGATGTTCACCCTTGATATGCTGATAGTAATATGAGAGTTCTGGATCAGATTTTGCTGTTTTTGTATAGATCTATTGATGTTCTAGGTAAAACAGAAGAGTTCTG
Organism: Amyelois transitella; assembly: GCF_032362555.1. Classification (NCBI taxonomy): domain Eukaryota; kingdom Metazoa; phylum Arthropoda; class Insecta; order Lepidoptera; family Pyralidae; genus Amyelois; species Amyelois transitella. Next base: position 1,543,193 of record NC_083525.1, read on the forward strand.
ATTACCTAGACTTACAAAATATTTTTTTTTCTAGATGTTGAATTAACATCGATAATTTCATCAAAGTATTGATGTTCACCCTTGATATGCTGATAGTATTGTTAAAGTTCTGGTCTAGATTTTGATGTTTTTGTATAGGTATGTTCTTATTCTATGTAAAACAGAAGAGTTCTGATTGCCTAGACTTACAAAAAAATTTTTTTCTAGATGTTTTAATCACATCGATAATGTCATCAAAGTATTGATGTTCACCCTTGATATGCTGATAGTTTTATGAAAGTTCTGGTCTAGATTTTGATGTTTTTGTATAGGTATATACCTGTTCTATGTAAAACAGAAGAGTTCTAATTGCCTTGACTTACAGAATATTTTTTTTTTAGATGTTTAATAACATCGATAATTTCATCAAAGTATTGATGTTCACCCTTGATATGCTGATAGTATTGTAAGAGTTCTGGTCTAGATTTTGATGTTTTTGTATAGGTATATACCTGTTCTATGTAAAACAGAAGAGTTCTGATTGCCTAGACTTACAAAGTATTTTTTTTCTAGATATTTTAATAACATCGATAATTTCATCAAAGTATTGATGTTCACCCTTGATATGCTGATAGTAATATGAGAGTTCTGGATCAGATTTTGCTGTTTTTGTATAGATCTATTGATGTTCTAGGTAAAACAGAAGAGTTCTGATTACCTAGACTTACAAAATATTTTTTTTTCTAGATGTTGAATTAACATCGATAATTTCATCAAAGTATTGATGTTCACCCTTGATATGCTGATAGTATTGTTAAAGTTCTGGTCTAGATTTTGATGTTTTTGTATAGGTATGTTCTTATTCTATGTAAAACAGAAGAGTTCTGATTGCCTAGACTTACAAAAAAATTTTTTTCTAGATGTTTTAATCACATCGATAATGTCATCAAAGTATTGATGTTCACCCTTGATATGCTGATAGTTTTATGAAAGTTCTGGTCTAGATTTTGATGTTTTTGTATAGGTATATACCTGTTCTATGTAAAACAGAAGAGTTCTGATTGCCTAGACTTACAAAGTATTTTTTTTCTAGATATTTTAATAACATCGCTAATTTCATCAAAGTATTGATGTTCACCCTTGATATGCTGATAGTATTATGAGAGTTCTGGTCTAGATTTTGATGTTTTTGTATAGGTATATACCTGTTCTTTGTAAAACAGAAGAGTTCTGATTGCCTTGGCTTACAGAATATTTTTTTTCTAGATATTTTAATAACATCGATAATTTCATTAAAGTATTGAATTTCACCCTTGATATGCTGATAGTTTTATGAGAGTTCTGGTCTAGATTTTGATGTTTTTGTATAGGTTTATACCTGTTCTATGTAAAACAGAAGAGTTCTAATTGCCTTGACTTACAGAATATTTTTTTTTTAGATGTTTAATAACATCGATAATTTCATCAAAGTATTGATGTTCACCCTTGATATGCTGATAGTATTGTAAGAGTTCTGGTCTAGATTTTGATGTTTTTGTATAGGTATATACCTGTTCTATGTAAAACAGAAGAGTTCTGATTGCCTTGGCCTACAGAATATTTTTTTTCTAGATATTTTAATAACATCGATAATTTCATTAAAGTATTGAATTTCACCCTTGATATGCTGATAGTTTTATGAGAGTGCTGGTCTAGATTTTGATGTTTTTGTATAGGTTTATACCTGTTCTATGTAAAACAGAAGATTTCTAATTGCCTTGACTTACAGAATATTTTTTTTTTAGATGTTTAATAACATCGATAATTTCATCAAAGTATTGATGTTCACCCTTGATATGCTGATAGTATTGTAAGAGTTCTGGTCTAGATTTTGATGTTTTTGTATAGGTATATACCTGTTCTATGTAAAACAGAAGAGTTCTGATTGCCTAGACTTACAAAGTATTTTTTTTCTAGATATTTTAATAACATCGATAATTTCATCAAAGTATTGATGTTCACCCTTGATATGCTGATAGTATTGTAAGAGTTCTGGTCTAGGTTTTGATGTTTTTGTATAGGTATATACCTGTTCTATGTAAAACAGAAGAGTTCTGATTGCCTAGACGTACAAAATATTTTTTTTCTAGATGTTTTATTAACATCGACAATTTCATCAAAGTATTGATGTTCACCCTTGATATGCTGATAGTTTTATGAGAGTTCTGGTCTAGATTTTTATGTTTTTGTATAGGTATATACCAGTTCTTTGTAAAACAGAAGAGTTCTGATTGCCTAGACTTACAAAATATATTTTTTCTAGATGTTTTAATCTTATCGATAATGTCATCAAAGTATTGGTGTTCACCCTTGATATGCTGATAGTAATATGAGAGTTCTGGATCAGATTTTGCTGTTTTTGTATAGATCTATTGATGTTCTAGGTAAAACAGAAGAGTTCTGGTTACCTAGACTTACAAAATATTTTTTTTTCTAGATGTTGAATTAACATCGATAATTTCATCAAAGTATTGATGTTCACCCTTGATATGCTGATAGTATTGTTAAAGTTCTGGTCTAGATTTTGATGTTTTTGTATAGGTATGTTCTTATTCTATGTAAAACAGAAGAGTTCTGATTGCCTAGACTTACAAAAAAATTTTTTTCTAGATGTTTTAATCACATCGATAATGTCATCAAAGTATTGATGTTCACCCTTGATATGCTGATAGTTTTATGAAAGTTCTGGTCTAGATTTTGATGTTTTTGTATAGGTATATACCTGTTCTATGTAAAACAGAAGAGTTCTGATTGCCTAGACTTACAAAGTATTTTTTTTCTAGATATTTTAATAACATCGATAATTTCATCAAAGTATTGATGTTCACCCTTGATATGCTGATAGTATTATGAGAGTTCTGGTCTAGATTTTGATGTTTTTGTATAGGTATATACCTGTTCTTTGTAAAACAGAAGAGTTCTGATTGCCTTGGCTTACAGAATATTTTTTTTTTAGATGTTTAATAACATCGATAATTTCATCAAAGTATTGATGTTCACCCTTGATATGCTGATAGTATTGTAAGAGTTCTGGTCTAGATTTTGATGTTTTTGTATAGGTATATACCTGTTCTATGTAAAACAGAAGAGTTCTGATTGCCTAGACTTACAAAGTATTTTTTTTCTAGATATTTTAATAACATCGATAATTTCATCAAAGTATTGATGTTCACCCTTGATATGCTGATAGTATTGTAAGAGTTCTGGTCTAGGTTTTGATGTTTTTGTATAGGTGTATACCTGTTCTATGTAAAACAGAAGAGTTCTGATTGCCTAGACGTACAAAATATTTTTTTTCTAGATGTTTTATTAACATCGACAATTTCATCAAAGTATTGATGTTCACCCTTGATATGCTGATAGTTTTATGAGAGTTCTGGTCTAGATTTTTATGTTTTTGTATAGGTATATACCAGTTCTTTGTAAAACAGAAGAGTTCTGATTGCCTAGACTTACAAAATATATTTTTTCTAGATGTTTTAATCACATCGATAATGTCATCAAAGTATTGGTGTTCACCCTTGATATGCTGATAGTAATATGAGAGTTCTGGATCAGATTTTGCTGTTTTTGTATAGATCTATTGATGTTCTAGGTAAAACAGAAGAGTTCTGATTACCTAGACTTACAAAATATTTTTTTTTCTAGATGTTGAATTAACATCGATAATTTCATCAAAGTATTGATGTTCACCCTTGATATGCTGATAGTATTGTTAAAGTTCTGGTCTAGATTTTGATGTTTTTGTATAGGTATGTTCTTATTCTATGTAAAACAGAAGAGTTCTGATTGCCTAGACTTACAAAATATTTTTTTTTCTAGATGTTGAATTAACATCGATAATTTCATCAAAGTATTGATGTTCACCCTTGATATGCTGATAGTATTGTTAAAGTTCTGGTCTAGATTTTGATGTTTTTGTATAGGTATGTTCTTATTCTATGTAAAACAGAAGAGTTCTGATTGCCTAGACTTACAAAAAAATTTTTTTCTAGATGTTTTAATCACATCGATAATGTCATCAAAGTATTGATGTTCACCCTTGATATGCTGATAGTTTTATGAGAGTTCTGGTCTAGATTTTGATGTTTTTGTATAGGTATATACCTGTTCTATGTAAAACAGAAGAGTTCTGATTGCCTAGACTTACAAAGTATTTTTTTTCTAGATATTTTAATAACATCGATAATTTCATCAAAGTATTGATGTTCACCCTTGATATGCTGATAGTATTATGAGAGTTCTGGTCTAGATTTTGATGTTTTTGTATAGGTATATACCTGTTCTTTGTAAAACAGAAGAGTTCTGATTGCCTTGGCTTACAGAATATTTTTTTTCTAGATATTTTAATAACATCGATAATTTCATTAAAGTATTGAATTTTACCCTTGATATGCTGATAGTTTTATGAGAGTTCTGGTCTAGATTTTGATGTTTTTGTATAGGTTTATACCTGTTCTATGTAAAACAGAAGAGTTCTAATTGCCTTGACTTACAGAATATTTTTTTTTAGATGTTTAATAACATCGATAATTTCATCAAAGTATTGATGTTCACCCTTGATATGCTGATAGTATTGTAAGAGTTCTGGTCTAGATTTTGATGTTTTTGTATAGGTATATACCTGTTCTATGTAAAACAGAAGAGTTCTGATTGCCTAGACTTACAAAGTATTTTTTTCTAGATATTTTAATAACATCGAAAATTTCATCAAAGTATTGATGTTCACCCTTGATATGCTGATAGAATTGTAAGAGTTCTGGTCTAGATTTTGATGTTTTTGTATAGGTATGTTCTTGTTCTATGTAAAACAGAAAAGTTCTGATTGCCTTGGTTTACAGAATATTTTGTCTAGATGTTTTAATAACATCGATAATTTCATCAAAGTATTGATGTTCACCCTTGATATGCTGATAGTATTGTTAGAGTTCTGGTCTAAATTTTGATGTTTTTGTATAGGTATATACCTGTTCTTTGTAAAACAGAAGAGTTCTGATTGCCTAGACTTACAAAGTATTTTTTTTCTAGATATTTTAATAACATCGATAATTTCATCAAAGTATTGATGTTCACCCATGATATGCTGATAGTATTTTGAGAGTTCTGGTCTAGATTTTGATGTTTGTTTATAGATATATACCTGTTCTTTGTAAAACAGAAGAGTTCTGATTGCCTAGGCTTACAGAATATTTTTTTTCTAGAAGTTTTAATCACATCGATAATGTCATCAAAGTATTGGTGTTCACCCTTGATATGCTGATAGTAATATGAGAGTTCTGGATCAGATTTTGCTGTTTTTGTATAGATCTATTGATGTTCAAGGTAAAACAGAAGAGTTCTGATTACCTAGACTTACAAAATATTTTTTTTTCTAGATGTTGAATTAACATCGATAATTTCATCAAAGTATTGATGTTCACCCTTGATATGCTGATAGTACTGTTAAAGTTCTGGTCTAGATTTTGATGTTTTTGTATAGGTATGTTCTTGTTCTATGTAAAACAGAAAAGTTCTGATTGCCTTGGTTTACAGAATATTTTGTCTAGATGTTTTAATAACATCGATAATTTCATCAAAGTATTGATGTTCACCCTTGATATGCTGATAGTATTGTTAGAGTTCTGGTCTAGATTTTGATGTTTGTGTATAGGTATATACCTGTTCTATGTAAAACAGAAGAGTTCTGATTGCCTAGACTTAGAAAATATTTTTTTTCTAGATGTTTTACAAACATCGGTAATTTCATCAAAGTACTTATATGGTGATAGTATTGTGAGAGATTGATGTTTCTGTAATAAAAAATGTTTTTATTTGTTATGATTTATGATTTTTATGAGTTACACTTTTACAGTATTATTGCAGTTTGTATTTTGCTAGAATAAAATGTTTACTCTTTCGAAAGAATTTCATATAATACCGTTAAATTGAACTTTCATCCGTCTTGGGCTTGTTTTTATTCTCACACAGTTTTTTATTTCAATATTTATTTTGATTTGGTGTACAAGACTTAAAACAAGAAAGTTTTTTTCTTCTGTAACAGTTAAATAAATATATTATTCAATTTTGTGAAATCATGTCGTCTAGGTACATGTTCCCATTATTATTTTTTTCCGAAGCAAATAAGCCAGAACTTTTTGTTAGAAGTACCTAGAACTATAAAAGTGATCCTAATGAATAATTAACAACCAAAAAAAATGCAATTGGTCCGAAATGATATGCTACCGGAAGTTGGCATATCATTTTTTCAAAAATTTTTAAAAAATTCATTTTACTAGAACTTTTTCTAAAAACCACCAGGAACTATAGAACTATTGTGGATGCGAATAGAACTCTCATAAAATTTTGATATGCTGAAAGTTGTTATGCTAACTTCACCGACATGCTAAGACCATTGTTATTGCACGGATAAAAAAAAAACCACAGATAAAAAGAAAGAGTAATCCTATTTGATTAATTTGACTTAAGATTCCTACATACGTTCAAGTTTTTATACAATTTAAAACATTACGTTGGATAATACTTATCCTATCTATCGCTTCTTATTTTGACCTGAAAAGGGACAGCGATAGTTTTTCGCGCGATAAAAATACGTAGCGGGTGCAATGCTTTAAGGGGCTAAAAGATTTATCCTACACTAGAGGCCGCCCGCGACTTCGTCCGCATGGAAACCCTATCAATCCCGCGGGAACTCTGGGATAAAAAGTAGCCTATGTGTTATTCTGGGTCTTCAGCTACCTACATACCAAATTTCATGGTAATCGGTTCAGTAGTTTTTGCGTGAAAGAGTAACAAACATCCATACATCCATACAAACTTTCGCCTTTATAATAGTAGTAGGATTTTCAAGTTTTATTTTTACTTAATAAACCAATTATATTATTTTTGTATTATATCAAAATTTCATTGGACCTTAACGATGAAAGCTCAAGTATGTATTTATAGGTAGTATGAAAATTAGAACGTACAGGGGGGAGTCTTAATTAATGGAATGCGTATTATAGACAGAACATTCCCTAGCCCAATTCTCACACTTCAGCCACTCAATCATAGCCCAAAACAATCCGCGAGGCTTTAAAACAAACAAATTAAATTACGACTGCGTTCACGTACAAAATCTGGAAATTTATCGTTCTATATCTCGGTTTATTTATAAGAAAGCACGAAGCGAGCGTTGGGAGCGAAATTACGTGATACCACTCCAAATCAAAGTGATATACAACCGTGTGATGTAAGGGCTTACTCACATTGAGGCGACCCGATATCGTACAGGTGTCCATCTATCCATCCATATAATTACGTTTGTATCCCTTGCGAGATAGACAGAGCAGTCTTGCAAATCTGACAGGCATCGTTCAGCTATTTGGCCTAATGATAGAATTGAGATTCAAATAGAAAACATAATATGACCACTCCATCTCGTTCCCATGGATGTCGTAAAAGGCGACTAAGGGATAGGCTTATTAACTTGGGATTCTTCTTTTGGGCGACGGGCTAGCGACCTGTCACTATTTGAATCTCAATTCTATCATAAATCCAAATAGCTCAATGTGACCTATCAGTCTTTTCAAGACCGTTGGCTGTGTCTACCCCGCAAGGGATATAGACGTGATTAGGTATAATGTAGGTATGTATTAGCAAAATAAAAATCTTTATCTCTGATACTTCCACGATACTCGTTGAGTGTGGAGACATGAAATAATAAATCGTATTGCTGGAATGTGCGAAATGTTAAACCCACGTTAAATATTTTCATCTGCCACTTTGCCGATTGCTACAAAATGATAATATATGTGTTTCAAGTTACATCTGTGTCCTGTAATTTTATCAGATTTAAGTAGTTTAACGTCAGGTTTTCATTAAATCTAAATAAAGCTTCGCTACATTTTGTCATACGACAATATAGGTAATAGGGATGAAATAACTCATAAAATCTATACTAATATTATAAAGCTGAAGAGTTCGTTTGTTTGTTTGAACGCGCTAATCTCAAGTACCTACGACTGGTTCGTATTGAAAATTTATTTTTGCGTTGAATAGACCATTTATCGAGGAAGGCTTTAGGCTATAAAACATCACGCTGCGACTATGAGCAGCAAAGAAATAATGGAATATGTAAAAAAAAAACGAGGAAAATGATTCATCCTTGAGGGCTTCAATAATGCCCAAAATAACTATTCCACGCGGACGAAGTCGCGGGCACAGCTAGTAGTACATAAAAAGAAGAATGGTTTCAAAGAGACCTTTTTCAAATTATTATTTATTATAACATTAAAAAATAGGACCACTCTATCCCTTTTCCAATGGATGTAGTAAAAGGCGACTTGTGGATTGGCTTACAAACTGGGGATTATTATTTTAGACGATGGGCTAGCAATCTGTCGTTTTTTTTTTTTTTATTCTTTATTATAACAATTACAATTCGTAGGTAAGCATTATCGAACAGTCTACCATTGGGTTAAGCAGAGAACCTTTGTGTGGGTGATAGTAATAAGTAATTTATTCATACAGCTAAACAGATAAACGTGGCCTATCAGTGTTTTCGGGACTATTTGCTCTGTCTACCCCACAAGGGATATAGACTGGACTAAAGGCATGTATATACCATATACATACAATTACGGCTTTCGAATGGAATGAAATTGAGTTACTAATAGTGAAAGAGTTTAGTAGCCCATCGCCTAAAATAAGAATTCCAAGTTCATGCCCAAGTCTTCCCCTTAATTGACTTTCACAATGTATCTCAAATCTTTTTTTCGGTTTTTAATAATTTTGGTGTATTTTTGGTGTATATATATATATATGTTTGGACGACGCGACGTCATCCTGTCTTTCCAATAAGTATCATAGTTTTTATGAATATTTGCAATAATACAGCTTTTTTAATATAAAAACTTAATTTAATATTTACTAATACTTTCCAAAAAAATACAGTCTCCGTAAATGCATTGAGAACTTCCTATTTTTCAAAGTCGGTTAAGACAGTTGCATTCGATATTTGAGGTAGGCAGTAAGGTAGTTTCAACCTTCGTTATAAAATCGCAAAGTCTATTTTAGTTTTATCACACAGGACACAAGTCTTCATTCGTGTCCTCCTAAGGCGCCTTTTTAGCTGTCACTGTCAATGTCATTCAAGTCAAACAAAATAAACTAAACTTACAAGTAGTTCATTATTTTTAGTGCCAAACAAGTGAAACAAATAAATTTAACGATGGATTCGCGTTTCTTCGAGACTAAACTGGTTAACCATAAAATATTTGCTGACATAAAAGACAGTTTAACCGAAAATCCAAGTGGAAAGTTGTGTAATTTGATGGAACTTAGAGATGATGTTTTGTACTTGTGGAACTCTAAAGAAAACTGTTTATTCGCATTAAACCTGAAGCATTTGGAAGAACATGATGAAGAAACGCCATATCAGGTAAGTTACTCGATATTGTTTTGAATTTCGGTCCAAGGAATCGTCATACCGGCTTGAATAATTTAACCATACAATTTGAGGTTATGTTGACATTCTCTTTTGGTGATGCTATAATGATATCACAAGCAAAACTAATTAAGTTGTTTAGAATTGCATTAATATGCCATTTACCCAGTATTCTTATAATATTCACTTTCGGATATGGGGCTTATTTAGCTCAAGAAATACATGATGCCTTAAAGAATTTTTTGCATATAAGTACAATTTGAACCTTGAAAATAATATGCAGCGGGTTTAAATCAGCTATTATGGTGAATATAATAATAAAATATTTGGAGTTAGTATTTATAAGTAATTTAAAATAAATAAAATATCGCTTATAGTATTTTAAATCTTGTTGTACATTTTGTCTAAGTTACTTCAATATAGCATAAGTATCTTTCTTTTTGCATACATACATAAAATCACACCTCTTACCCAGAGGAGTAGGCAGAGACTACATATTACAAGCCACAATCACAAAAAACTTCTACTTCCACAAACTTCTTTTGCTTCATTCACATTCACTAACAAATCTTGTTTGTTTGTAAACTTCTTATTGCACATAAAAATAAATATAACAAATTACAAAACAGTTATTGGATTTAGAAGAATACATATAACGGCGGACTTATCCCAATTGGGATTTCTTCCAGTCAACCAAAATATAAAGGAAAATCCTTAATTAAAAAGGCAGCGCCCATAAAAAGCATTGACAATATGTTAACCATAAAATTTCTACATAATTAATAGTAATCTCTTCATACAAGCTCACTGATTCCGGACACTCAATTTCAGGGTGGGATTCTTTTGCCATTTAAATAAAAAAAACCTTAATTCATAGCATCATTACAATTCTTTAAACTTTATTTTATCATTTGTGTACTGCGTGTATTTTTCTGAAAGTCAATTTACCAGTAGGCAGAGGCAACCTCCAATCTTTCCGTTCCTGTCTGTCACGAGCCACTTTACACACCATACACACAGATTAAAATAGGGGCCACATCAAGTCTTCCCATGGACTTGTAACGTTGTTGTATAAAACTTAAGTGCTGATAAAAAGAATAGAATAGATTCATTTTCAAAATTGGATACAAGATATTACTTATTGATAATGCATCACTTAAATCTTATTATAACTACTACTGCTTCCAAAGGGTAGAAGAAGCGGTGGAACAAACTACACTGCAGCTTTTTGCATCGGACGTCAATTTACAAACTCCAATATATTTTTGTTTGTAAAAATAGGTTACCTAGGTGCAATGATGCAACATGTGATGAACTTAACTACCTACATTACTGCTGATTAATTAATTTTATACTTCTTGACTATTTTTTTTTAATGGAAGCAATGTGCGTTCATCCACAATTTCAATTTAAGAGATCTATACTTGTAAATTGACGTCCGGTGAAATGCTGCATTGTTGTTTGTTCCGCCGTTTCTTCTATACATGCGCTTTGGATGCGGTATTAGATACATATAACGAGATTTAAGTGTTGTGACGTCAATAAGTAAATCCTCGTATCCAATTTTAAAAATAGAATCTATTCTTTTCCTACTTTTTAATTTACTTACATTGGCTGGCGATGGAAGTACATAATAAATAAATATACATACATACATATAATCACGACAAAAGAGAGCCAACAGTCTTAAAAAGACTGGTAGGCCACTTTCAGCTATTTGGCTTAATGATAGAATTGAGATTCAAATAGTGACAGGTTGCTAGCCCATCGCCTAAAAAAAGAATATCAAGTATCTACATAAATATATACAGAACAAATTACATAATATCAAAATAGATAGAGTTAGCCTCAAAGTTAACACTGTGGACAAACCTCTGTGGTTTTTATCAGTGTTCTTATATATGTAACTACTAGATATATTTAAATTTTTATATATATTGTGAAATAAATTTAAAAAAAAAAGTAAGTTGAAGATTTGTGTTACGAGATACTGACTCAATAATACCTACTAAATTTTAAAATAAATACTTATATAGATAATTATCCAAGACCCAGGCCAATCAAAAAGACTAAATTTCTCATTATGCCCTGGCCGGGATTTGAATCCGGGAATTTCGGTGTCACAGTCAAGGGACACGGAAAAGCGTTCGTACATACAATACATACATACATATAATCACGTCTATATCCCTTGCGGGGTAGACAGAGCCAACAGTCTCGAAAATACTGATAGGCCACGTTTAGCTGTTTGGCTAACTGATAGAATTGAGATTCATATAAAGTGACAGGTTGCTAGCTTGTCGCCTGAAAGAAGAATCCCAAGTTTATAAGTCTATCCCTTACGACATCCATGGGAAAGAGATGGAGTGGCCCTATTTATATTTTCTATTGGTGCCTGGAACCACATGGCATAAAAAAAAGGCATAAGCGTTCGTTTTCGCGCGAAAATACGGAATCTTGGTTGACAATTACGACCACGCGGTCAGTGTATTGTGTAAAGTGTGCTGGCTTTGAATAAGTAATTTCAGCCTAGCGATTAATTTATTTTTGTTTTTATCCCTTGTTGCTTGAACAAAAAACTAAAAGAACTACTCCCAGTCCACGTCCAAGTGCCTCAATTAGACCTCTAAGACTATCAATAACGCCAAAACAATGAACATGTTACATTGAAAAGAGGTCGATTCCAAAACCGCCATTAATCTCACTTGGACGTTACCACGGAATTAATTATCCCTTGACCATACGATTTAATGGGCTTCCTGAGGGACCTTGGGGTTTCCGATTAAATCACTACTTCTCATTGGCCGATTTATAGTGGTAACCAGTGATGGGAGATGTGGCTTAGCGATGGTCTAGCATCTTGTATCGATAATTGTTGGTGCATAGAAAGGGTTGAACTTATTTTTAAATTTTTACTTTTTAAGGTTGTAAAGAGTGTAAAGACACCTTCTTTGCATAAGAAAACACGCTGATTTTAACGTGGTTTTAGTCTATTAAAGTCTGATACGTTAATTGTTAAATTGTTCCAATATTTTATGAATATCGCTGTCACATCGGAGACACCATCGATACTTTCATCCTTTTTTTCATGAGACATTGTATTCACAACATAGCTGAGTTTAAAAGTGTCGCAAAGGTTTTTTAACTAATTCTAACAATCTTAATCGAGCTTGATGTCTGGGCACTGTAAAATTAAAATTTCGAACTGAACAACAATAGAAAACTATCGATAAAACTCAATTCTATCGATACTCGATGTTACATCGATGCAGTCACTCAGCACCCCTATTGGCCAGTATCCTGGGTGTTGCGAATGGCTTTACGGGTAATTGAATACCACTCTGCAAGAATTGGTTTTGATTTGTCGGAGATAACACTTGTACGCCATGGAAGGTACTAAGCGGGAATTTTTCTGTTTAACCAACTTTGGAAACGGAGGTTCTCTACATGCATACATATAATCACGTCTATATCCCTTGCGGGGTAGACAGAGCCAAGCAGTCTTGAAAAGATTGATAGGCCACGTTCAGCTGTTTGGCTTAATGATATTCAAATAGTCACAGTTTGCTAGCCTAACGCCTTAAAAAAGAATTCCAAGTTTATAAGCCTATCCCTTAGTTGCCTTTTACAACATCCGTGGGAAAGAGATGGATTAGTCCTATTCTTTTTCTTTTGACGGTCTCTGTGACGCGGTGGTAGTACGCTCGTCTGTGACTCTTGAGGTTCCGGGTTCGAATGCCGGCCAGGGAATGATGAGAAAAGGATTGTTTTCGAATTTCAATTCTCGAACTTACTTCGAGGCTAACTCAATCTGTGTTATTTGTCCCGTATATATTTATTTATTCTTTTTTATATTGTCTTAATTTCAAAACTAAAAAATCATTAGTATTATTACAAATTGTCTATTAATATTAACGCGGCCTTTTTCAATAGGTACTCTAACAGGACAATTCATAGCTATGTACATATGTGTTCGCTATTCGGCCAACTGCCCTTTAGCCCATCCCCGACTGTTAATCTGAACTTAGGTGTACTTCCCACCTTACCCGTGACCCGAGACACTCTTAAATCTGCAGGAATGTGGGGCATTAAAGGGGTGATTCTGTTTTATTCTGAACTAGAGGCCGCCCGCGACTTAGTCCGCACGGAAATACTATCAATCCCGCAAGAACTTTGGGATAAACAGTAGCTTAATGTGCTATTCTGGGTCTTCAGCTATCTACATACCAAATTTCATAGTAATCGGTTCAGTTGTTTTTGCGCGAAAGAGTAACAAACATCCATAGTGACATCCTGACATACAAACTTTTGCATTTATAATATTAGTAGGATTCCTTATGGTTGTACTATAAAGTTATCTTGTTAATAAAGTCGTATTTTTATTGATTTTTTTATTGATTCAGTACTTACAACCTTTTTCACTTGTTACCTACGTAGTAACTTTTTCACCAATTTGAGAACTTTGTCCAGTAAGAGAAAATTGTATCCATCATTACAAATATAACCAATTTTCAAGATTGTTTTAAGTTACAATTTTTAGCCTTAACATTCCAAGTCCTGTAATTATCTTCCTGGTACTAGTGTAAAAAAGAATGTTAGAGCGACCTCCTCAGATTATGAAAATAAACTGGTCTTTCTTTACAACTAAAGCTTCCACAAAATGTTTTGCATTGTTTCTATATATTATATCATAATTTCATATAATTCATTCATATAATCACGTCTTTTTCCCTTGCGGGGTAAACGGGGTAGGGCCAGCAGTCTTGAAAAAGTGACAGGCCACGTTCAGCTGTTAGGCTTAAATGTTTTTAAAGATTTATTTAAATCTAACTTATTGAATGGAAATCAGATTATCTGCCTCACTGCATGTGATATTAGTCTGTAAATCACATTTTTCTACCAACATCATCACAATATCCTTAATTCTTGTCATTTCCTAAATAAGCAACGCCACCTTGTCTCATTAGTCATGCATTGCAGATCTACACTGATACCTTAATGTCGTCTCATCTCGCCCAATTTACTTACGACGAGCATATTTCTTCCCTTTTCACCTTATCTTCAAGTTCATTACATAAATGGCTCCGATAAATCTTTTAAATAAGGTATGGGACGAACTTAACTTATTTTGTGGCCCACACGATCACACTTCGATTTAATATGTTGCCCACAAACTTCGACCTCACTTAAAACCTTAATCTGTGTGTACCCCCAATTAACCTGCCCGCCTCCTGAACGCAAAATGTTGAGCAAATATTGTCACAATTACCAGATAGCATCAACCTGTAAACAGCAGCCAAAGATTGGTACCCTTCGGCGTATATCTCAAGGCAGTCCGCCGTCGTCTCGGGAGGTATTTAAACGGTAAGATTGGGCGTAACTAATATTTGTCTTTATAATTCAATGATGGAATGAAAAATTAGGAAATGAATGGTGGACATACATACATAAAATCACGCCTTTTTCCCGGAGGCAGAGACTACATCTTTCCACTTGCCACGATCTCTGCATACTTCCTTCGCTTCATTCACATTCATAACTCTCTTCATGCAAGCTCGGCAGTTTCGTGTTTCGCTTATCTTAATTCCACCGATAAGAGTTAGCTCTTAAATATAATAAGTAAAAAGATAAATACATTGATGAACAATGTGATACGTTCATTACATTCTACTGCATAGTTATTGCGTATCTAAAGAAAATATCATTACGGCCATTTTGCCTAGTCTCTTAACTTGTAATACCAGTAGTAACCAAATTTAATCTGTTTCTGTCGAACTTTGGTCTTGAAAGAATATAGTTCTTCAATTATAGCAAGTTATTATTCTGATTGTTCTATCATTAAGCCAAACAGCTGAACGTGGCCTATCAGGCTTTTCAAAACTGTTGGCCCTGTCTACCCTGCAAGGGATATAGACGTAATTATATGTATATATGTATGTATTAGTCTGACTAGTCCAACGGACACAAATCGCCCAAGCCCGTGTCTCGAGCCGCCGGCTAAGACGTTTTCCTCCTGCCTTAAGATCGTTTTATTAGCAACCCGGATGGACTTCTGGGATGGATGGCGGGGAATGTAAATTTACTGTGCGCCGGACGCTCCCGCGGAGGCGGACGCCGGGAGGTGAACATGCGATTTCTTTGTTTGTACTGTTCGTTGCTACTTGTCTGTTTCTGGGAAATATCTGAACAAGATAACATGTTAAAACATGTTTTCTGTTCAGCTCACTTCGAATAGGTACTCGGTTTGGTAACGGTATGAGATTCGTTATATTAAAATGTTTTAAACTTGAATCTTGTTCCACGATCAATTAGTTAGAATTTTAAACTTTTTAGAAGTAGAACTTTGCTATCATAATTAAACAGTTTCACTGCAGAACAACAAGCATGATTTAGTCACTTAAATGATATTTTATATTTCATCTGTTATATACAGATGCAGCAAGTTAATATGATTTGTAAAGTTATTAAAAATTGTAGTCTAAGAGTGGATGCAGTCGATAGCACAAGGCGTATCACGTTCGCAAATTCAATACAAACTTGCGATTCCTTAATAGGACAGGTGAAACACATCGCCAACTCGAGGGAACAAGTCTCGCAAGTTTCCCAACCAATCTTGGTGCCGCGATAAATAAGCCCACAATCGGAACAAATGGACAACTGGCAAATTAAACCCAACGGTGCTGCGTTCCGATGCCCATACATTAGGCACATCGATCTAACACGTCTAAACAAAGCGAAATGGCTGGTTGCACGCGATTCTCTTGCCGTAACCCCCGAATTTTGGGCATTGTTGCAATTTCGACTGAGACGGTACAGTGTTAAAGTTTGTAATCAGTTATACGTTTGACCATATTCGTTTTAGGCTTGCGAACATTATCGCCGTTTTTCAGAACTGTATTCGCAATTAATTGTTGTTAACGTTTCACGTTTTTATAATATGGATGTGGCTTAAACATCAAATCTTCGTACGTTCACAAATATCTCGGACGGTCAGGTAGAGACTCTCACTTACCACTAATTTAAAAATTCTAGGATTCTTAATAGGAAACTGGAATTTTTATGTTGGTACGTTCGTTACGTCATACGTGGCAAAATTGGCTCTTCAAGAGTTGTTCAGATAATAAATCGCAATAGGTATTTGTTTTTATTTACAACAGTAAAATTTAAGAGGTGAGTCCGTTTTAGAACTAACTCAGCTTTCCCAAGATTCACTTACTCCATCGGAATGCAATCGAACATAATATCAGCAAGATAAACTGGCCCGCAGAGACAATATATCTCGACCCTGCTGCTGACGTCATAAGTTATTGCTATCTCAGGAGTATTGATACCGATTGCGTGCCCTTCGTTTAGGGAGAAACAAATAAATTAACTGTGTCTGTATAATGTGGATAGAATATGTTTGGAGTGGATATAAATGGGATAATTTATTAAATTTGTTAGTGACCGAATGAAGTAAAACGCGTAGAAAGTTATGAAGTCTACAAAACAGAATACACTGACTGATGGCTGATGGAAAAAAAACGCAGGATCGGAAATACTGCTCATAATAACTAAATACTCTTACAATTTCGTTACCAGCCATGAATTTGTCCAAAGTCGCATAAAAAGTATACATACCATGAAGCACAATACCATTCGATATAAGTTTATATCAGCAAAAAAACTCCACTACAATTTAAAACCTACAACTAATTTTATTTATTTATACTTTATTGTACAAAATACCACAGCAAAATATAATCTGTATTGTACAATTTGGACCTAATGCTAATAGCATTATGTAACAGTCTACCATGAAATAATTTCAAATAATTCAAATTCAGATGTAATTAACGGAATAGTTTTTCTTTCACCATCTCCGTGGCCTCAAAGCTTCATTAATTGCAGCAGACCTTCCATTTTCTATAATTTTAATGCTGTACCTTGTCAAGACATTCCACTAAGACGGGCCGCCACCCCCAGCCCACCCCAAACGGTTAGCGAGTATGTAAGCCCAGGGGTGCTCATTAACTGATCATGTTAAGCCGATGATGGTACATCCTGTTTTGGGATGGGATGTTTGGACAATCGTTTGATATAAAAAAAGGATTGAAATGGCTGGTTTTACATAATAGAAAAATGTTATTAAAGTGACTAAAAATTTAATCGAAAGGAAAAATGAGTTGTGTTCTGTTATAAAAGCTATTTATATATTCAACTTAATTCATGAAGTAGTTTCTGCTTGTAAGACAGACAATCATATCTAATTGACTTGTAGTTATTGACTTTTCCGCATTTATGTAGATATTATTAAAATTAACTTGTAATCTGACCGAATCATCTTACTTTTTCACCTCATTACATTTATAAGTTACATTTTCAATTGGATTTCACCAAAATTTTCAGATTCGGTATGTCTACATTCGAATTAAAAACTCAACCACCACATCTGCCACTTTAACGACAACGAGATACACGTCCTTCTAAGATCATCAACTCCAAATAAAATTAAAAAAAAAAAGCATTTCACACATAATATTTACAGTCGGCATTCGCAACGCTGCACTCACTAAAACCAAAATGGCGTTATGCAAAGCGTGCATCGCGACAGAATACTTGAGACTCGTTCTTTTACCGCCTCCGAGTGTCGTTGGTGGCATTAAATCTTAATAAAATCCCTCATGCATTGCCACCGAGCTCTTTGATTTCTCACTTGGCAAACCTCGACGTGGTATCAAAGAAAATCACCAACTCTTTTCATTGCACTCCGATAGAATGTGGGCTTTTCACAAAGAACACCGTGTAATTGATCCCCCTCGCGTTTTTAAATGCTGATAGCTGTGAATGTTGAGGGTTCCCGGTTGCTGGTTTTATTAGTATTTTGTTGCTGGTGATGTTTACAAAGATTTTTATTAGTTCTGGAATGATTGATTAAAATATATGATTGATTATAATATGAGAAAGAGTAAATCTGAAGTCAGAAATCTAAATGATAATAAGTATGTGTATGGTTGCCTGGCAAAGATTACATTATGAGATAAGGTCTCCTTTTGCACATTACCTGAACACTGACAAAAAAGATCATATAACAAAACAAATCACAAAAGAAGAATCTGAAAAAAGGAACTAAAAATGTTGAAATCACTAAAGAATCGCAACGAGGCAAGTCTGAAAGGAACCCCGATGTAACAGACGGCTGGAATGCAATTCCAGGGACCTGTATACACTGGACAGTGTACCTTCAATTTACTAATACAAATAAGCGCGACTTGCTTCACATAGAGGAGGTACAACCCAGAGGTTTTTCACCAAGAAAATTTAAATAAAAGAAAGGCTTAAAGTTCCGAAAGTATAAGTCTGCAAAAGCGATGTCTTCCTATCAACCGGTATATGATGACTTAAGAAAACAAAGAATACAGAAGAAATATTTGTTCGAGTATAAAAAAAGGAAGACTGTAATGTAGTGACTAAGAATAGTGGAAGTGAATAGTAATATACGAAGGCCAACTAAAAGTCTTCAAGTGAGATTTTGATATAGTTGCGAAATAATGCATGTGTTACGTATATAAATAAACTAAAAAAGTAATAGTAATTGAAAGAAAATGACAACTACGCGATTTTTGTAATAATCAAGCATTTGTGTATCTTTTACTCTAGTGCTTCTGAATTTTTTTTTTTTTCATATTACTTCTATGGTATATTTAAATTGTTATAAATAATACAGCATTTAATAGATAAAAACATAGCTTCCTATCGTCTACGTATCAATATTCCGTTGCAATGGCCGTGCTAACATAAACTTTGCTCTAGCATCAATCTCATCTGCGCTCGGTCCTTCAGGGCCGCTACAGGCGACGTTTTCAAAGGATCCATTGTGCGCTCCCTCAATCGAGACCCCGATTATTGGAAAGAAAACACTCTCATCTATATTTTAAATAATGATCAGGGCACGGCCGGCGCACAATTGGGCGCTTTGGGGTTGATAGATTGCTGGATACTGGCAATAAAGGCCTTTGTGGACGTGTCAAATGTCGTGCAAGAGGGTTTTACTCGTGTTCGTGTTGTAGTAATGTTATTTTTTTTTTTTATAGACATCAGGCTGGATAGGTATGGTGATTTATTTTATTGGTAAGTTTCTTAAGATGTTCTGGTTTAAGAGAAGAGACTTAAGCATGTTAAGGCTTATTAACATATGTATCATTATAAAAGACTAAATAAGCCGTCAATGCTTTAAAGTTTTTATCATGATATTAAGTACTGGTTAACAATTTGAATCATAGCCTAGTTGTGGTAAATAAGTAAGGTTTGTTAACCTTGGTAAAATATAAGGGTAAGTAGGTAAGTACAAAATCTGTTTCCCGAGATACCTCTAACGTGGGGTTTTCAAGACAATAATGACTTTAGCCGTGTGCCGTGTGGTTCCCGGCATCAATAGAAAAAAAGAATAGGACCAAACTTTTTTCCTAGGATGTCGTGAAAGACGACTAAGGCATAGGCTTATAAACTTGAGATTCTTCTTTGAGATGACAGGCTAGCTACCTGTCACTATTTGAATCTCAATTCTATCATTAAGCCAAACAGCTTAACGTGTCCTATCAGTCTTTTTAAGACTGTTGTCTCTGTCTACCCCGCAAGGGATAAGGACGTGATTATATGTATGTATAATGAGTTTAGACATCATTTAGCTTACCTACAAATTAAGACCAAGCGCACTCAAATGCCAAATAAAAAAGAAATTTTGCAATCACAACATCGGAAGCAGGCGTGAAAAACATCAGCTAATGAACCCGACATACATCATTAACCGGCGTTCCTGAGGGCCTCGCAAACAATCCAGGGTTCCCGACTGATACAAGTAGTGGATTCGTTACAGCGCGACTCGAGGGCCCATTGTGAGGAGCGCGACTGTTGGCCGACACGTGGGTAATTGCCCCGAGCCTACGATGTAAAGTCTGGAAGAGGTTTTGTGCAGCGACTAGGTTTTTGAGGGGAATATTGTTGGCGAGATTTCACAGCTGATTTGTGATCGAAATATAGATTTAAGTCATAGGCTCGATTCTGGTGTCTAAATGACGACAACCATTTCGAAGATCTCCTCATTGCTAATATAT
The DNA here is from genome assembly GCF_032362555.1 of Amyelois transitella. Classification (NCBI taxonomy): domain Eukaryota; kingdom Metazoa; phylum Arthropoda; class Insecta; order Lepidoptera; family Pyralidae; genus Amyelois; species Amyelois transitella. The sequence goes on from NC_083525.1 coordinate 1,563,728, forward strand.
AAAAAGTATACTTATTATAATCGTAAATATCATCCCTAATAGTAGATTGTAGAAGAATGCTGGAAAGCAAATTAAATAAGTGATACTCATTGGCTAAGTTAAACCAGGAAAATATTTTATACTGTATCAGTCTGAATACTGTCAAGACATCATCTTTCACTATATTTCAGATTTGAAATATATTTCATGAACACTACATCCAAATAGCTCATCCAGCACCCTATACCTTACATAATAAACTACGACCGATGTCACACCCTGTTTATAATAGACTTAATGGCGTCCCACATTCACCTTTTGTTCCCGAAGATGCTCTACGTCGACCTAAGAATAGGTAATGACGTTATTTATTGGCACTAAACGAACATCCAGGCGCACAAAGAGTCTAACAGCCTTCATAGAGGGATCTCCATAAAGGGCGATAATTTGATAGTTGAAGACTTTGAGTACGGTAACACGAACTATTCCAGAAGTTTCCACGTACAAGTGGCTTTGTTGCTTAAGGATGTTAGCTTGTTAATGGCTGTAAGTTCAATAATCTTGATTAGTAACGTGTTCAGTAGAAAGGTTTGTATGAAACGATTTCTTAATTAATTCTATCGCATCAATGTTTCATATTAATGTTCACTTTTTACTTAGTTAAAATTTGACGTCTGTTTAGTTGGTCGTTTACGAATCTTATTGAAATTAAAACATATTAACGTTGATAAGTCCAGTCAATGAATTAGAAATTCTGCATGCATAATATTTTCTCAACAAATCCCTTACAAGCTACTCAACTACCTCCACATATCTATTAAACATCAACACGGCTTCTTGTATCGATAGTTGGTCCTTCGTGTCCGGATTAAGACTACCCTCAAAAGGATTTACTTGCCCGAGGCGAATTGGCCCTTCTTTGTCTAACCCGATTGGAGTTACGCCTCTGGGACAGGTGTGGGCTTCCTTAGGAGGATTTTAATTAATAATGTCCCAATAGTGTGTTGGTTAGTGATTTATCGAGTTGGTTTCGGGGCTTATGAACGCTCGAGCGATCTAACTCCTTTGAGCGAATTTGCGTTCAATGGAAGGATGTCTTTACGTTGCTAGCTCGAGGCTTGTTTCAGATAGTTTGTATCAAACGAGTTACCAGTATAATAGAAGACATGAACACTCATATTATAGAACTTGCACTTTGTGTTACTGTTTGTGTTTTATAAACATCTACTTTGTGTTTTGGGACTTTTCTAATGTTCGCTAAGAGAACATCAAAAGTTCTTATTTCAAGACTGAATCTAATCAATCCGTGTTTCGACAACTAAATGACGACAATCAAACAAAACAAAATCAAATAGTCCCCAGTTTGGAGAGGCCGCGGTCTTGAAGTCAACAATGCCGTTTGGAGCAGAGTCTTTGCGTTGCACCGTTATTAAAATCTCGTGGAACAATCGAGTCGAAAGCGCACTTCCGTGGTCCCTGTACATACTTGGTGATGTGCTCAGCCTGATGATAGATGATTGAGCTATTCAGAATAATGACATCGAAGATATTTTTCCATTTTAAGCGTTGATGATTACGTATTTAAAAGAGTTGGAGGTACTACTAGTTTGTAAGAAAATTACGCAAATATAAGAACGAAAAGAAAATTAACTTAAAGAGTATGCAACGAAATACATCTCAGCAATGTGTGCAGAAAAAGTGCATGATTACACCAAATTTTCATCATCAATAATAATTAATCATGAAACTAGATGTTATTTTATAATTAAGAAGGTATCACTACATAGTATAAAACAAAGTCGCTATTTTAGTCTGTTTGTCTGTATGCTTAAATCTTTAAAATTACGCAACGGATTTTGATGCGGTTTTTTGTAACAGGTAGAGTTTTTATGTATATTTTATGAGAGGAAGGTTTTTATGTATATTTTTTCCGAATTTTGCACCCGTGCGAAGCCGGGGCGGGTCGCTAGTATTCCATATGATATAACAGAAATAGCATAGGTATACACAAAAAAATTTTAAAAAGACAGCACATATTTTTGTTTTTTGTTCGCTAGTTAATTATAATTATTAGGTACCCTAAATCCAATCCAGTGCAATAAAGAGTTTTATTTATCTATCTATCTATAAATATTTACATTAACATTTCCAGATTATGCGATCCAAACGTGAACGAACACCAATGCATGAAATTAATACTGAGGCCATACCGAAGCCCCGAACAATCATTACGCGATAATTATAATGCCACTCCGCAGCAGCTAAAGGGCACTCGGAAATCTGATTCTTTCGCAAAATATCGCGACGGGAGACGGTTTCACCTAAACGGTTTTATGTATTAAAATCTACAATTAGATTGGTTTTTCGGACTTTGATGTTTAAAAGATTTTTGTAGTATTATTTAATACGAAAGACTTACTTTTAATCTCTATCGGTCATCATAGGATACATCGCTGACAACCTAAAAACAATGTTCAGTTTAAAACACTGCAAATATCGTTACAACGCAAAAATTGTGGATAAAATTGACATCAGCTGTATTTAATGAATTGAGGTAGCCAAGTATACCAAATATAAATTAATTTGGAGTATTTAATTGTCTTGACGTGACCTGTTAAATTACTATTGACTCTCGCCGCAAATCTTCATAAGGCACGTGCAAATAAAATTCGGCGCTCGCCAAACAGCATAATAAGAGCAAACAAAGCAACCGAATCCTAATTTATTAACGAGTGCGCAAAAAGCGGGGATAGCTACAATATTTACAGTTGACCCGAAATTAGTGTTTCTTACCCATTGCTTTGTTGGGAGTAAAACAGAATTGGGAACGGCCCCAGAAGGGACACCTGCCAACCATAGGGTCACAGTAACATACATTCAGTCAGAAAAGTATCGGGAATGGATTATTTATTTATGGTTCCAAATTCAAATTTTTGTTTTTTTTGTTGTTGTTAGATTGGCACAACTGTTTTCCATTTTGGCGCGGAGTTTGAGTTGCATCTGTTGTTTACATTAAATACAGTGCTATTTTTAGTTATATCATATCTAGTGTGTATTGCTAATTTCATAATGGATAAAAACATCGAACAAAGAGTTTGTCTTAAATTTTGCATTGCCAATGGAATATCGTGTTCTGAGTCACTGAAAGTGTTACAGAAGGCTTACGGTGAATCGACTTTATCAAAAACTCGTGCTTATGAGTGGTACAAAGCGTTCAAAAGCGGTCGAGATGTGATGGAAGATTTGCCTCGCTCTGGTAGGCCATCAACGTCTGCAACTGAAGTTAACATCGCAAAAGTGAAGGAAATAGTGACTGAAAATCCTCATTCAACTTTGAGAGAGATAGCCACCGAACTTTCTGTATCTCACGAGTCGATCCGTACCATTTTAACTAATAATTTGGGTTTGAAACATGTTGCCGCTCGGCTAGTCCCAAAAGACCTGACTTTTTTTCAAAAACTCAATCGCATGAGAGTCGCTGAGGACATGCTAGAACGAGTCAATTCCGACCCAACATTCATGAAACGCATTGTTACTGGTGACGAGACGTGGGTTTACGAGTTTGACATGCAAACTAGTCAACAAGCTTCGGAGTGGCGCCTTCCAACTGAACCGAAACCGAAAAAACCACGCCAAAGTCGTTCAAAAGTCAAAGTCATGTTGACTGTTTTCTTTGACTATCGCGGTGTTGTGCACTCGGAATTCTTGCCGGAAGGTCAAACGGTAAATAAGGAATATTATTTGAGTGTTATGCGGCGTTTAAGAGAGCAAATCCGACGAAAAAGGCCAGATTTGTGGAAAGAAAATTCTTGGATTTTGCACCATGATAATGCACCTTCGCACAAGGCCATCATTGTGAACGAATTTTTAACCAAACACTCAACAAATACCATCGAGCAACCACCATATTCACCAGATATGGCTCCAGCCAACTTTTTTCTTTTTCCTAAACTCAAATTACCACTTCGTGGCACCCGTTTTCAATCGGTAGAAGACATAAAAGAGAATTCGCGGCGAGAACTGACCTCAATTCCGGAAACAGCGTTTAAAAAATGTTTTGATGATTGGATTATTCGTTGGCGTAAGTGTATCGTTTCTAAAGGAGCATATTTTGAAGGTGATAAAATAAATTTGGATGAATAACAAACAGTTTGTGTATTATTGATCTTTTCCTGCTACTTTCTTGACAGAGTAGTATATTAATAACACGTTAATTTATTAACAAGCACTGTTTATCCAGGGATTAACTGAGAATAGTTTTAGTTGGACAACAAAGGGCCTGAAAGGGTTCAAAGCGAATTTCTTGCCGACATATTTACCTAAGGTGGCGATGATAGTAATTTTACGAGGTCCGAGCTTTGGTTTAGTAAACATAGTTCCATACATGCCTAACATTTTGTGTGAGATTAAACAGTTGTATCAAAATGTTTGTTTGATGCCACCAGATATTGTTGACGTGAACGAAACATGGCATGTTGATACGTGAAACAATATGAAAGTATTCTGGACGGTTCAAAGGTTAATTTGTAGTTTAATTAATGTAGATTTAAGAGGGTTGTGTTCGCAAATTTCGGATCAAAAGTACAATGTAAATATATTATGTTGGTTAGTCCACTGGAATCATGTCTGTGAATTATGTTCTATTACTGCGAGAGAAGATTCCCCGATGAACTTAATTTTTGTTTTTTAAAATCTTCAATTATTCTTTGAGTCTATTTTTGATTACGGCTGCTGACCTGTTAACTGTTGATTTGCTTATCTAACTTTAAGTAAAGTAAAGTAAAGTAAAAAATTCATTTATTTTCTCCAACATAATTCTCAAGTACAAAGTATAAACTAAGTATGATTACAACTATTACTAAAATTATGCAGGAGACTGGTGCCTGTATAAGGCGAGGCCTGTGTCACAGTGCACCAGTGCCCTCTCCACTGGATAGAATTAAAAGAAAGTTATACATAACTGTTAACCAGCGGATACACTTATCCTAGAAACAAATACGCTTACTTAGAGTAATAAAATACAAAAATAGTAAGTTTTTCATGTTAAAAATAAATGTTTGTCCAAATGTGGGAAGGGATAGCCATGCTAAATGACTCAGATTGAGCCGGCCCCAAACTAAGTTCGAGACTTGTAGTATGGAATACTAACTCAGCGATACCACGTACATTCTATAACAAATACACATGTAGATAACACCCGTGAACCAGATCAATCAGGAAAAGTACATTTTCCATCATGTCCCGATTACGACTCGAACCCGTGACCTCGCAAAATCTCGACTCAAAGGCAACGTCGTTACCAACTAGGCATTCGTCAAAAAGCGCGGTAAAACGTTAAAAATCATATAAGTGGAATAAGTAGGTTTTCGGTATCATTATAGTCTAGAGTATGAAGGTATCTAAAGAGAATTAATTTGCACGAGTATTTGGGAAGGGAGAAGATATTGAGCATACCGTGGAGTTTATTATAAAGAAAAGGGCCGAAATAACAAAAGAAGTGATGGGCAAATTCTGTGTTAAAGGCAGAGGAAACAACGACAAGACGGTTTCTTCTCTGCAGATTTCGATTAAAGGTGGTGATGCTGTGTTGCTGAAGGACGACGTTCAAGATAAACAACTGGCGAACTGTGAGCACTTCGCAAAATTGGTAAAGTTCGTGTGTTGGGAATTGAAAATGTTTAAATGTGCATACTTTAAGCAGAGCTCTCTGGGCTCTTTCAAGCTTTAAGAAGGCTGTTTTACTGGTTCCACCCCAAGATGTGATGCAATAGGTTAGTACGGATTGGGCGAGAGCGAGATAAACCATTTTAACTATCCCGGGATCAGCCACATTCCTGAGGCGTTTAAAGATATAAATTAGCTTACGGATTCTACCAGCAGTGACATTTATATGTTGATGAAAATTTAAATTTTTATCTATGATAACGCCCAGATATTTAGCTGTCTCAACAGTTGCTAGGGACGGACAATCACAGGGCGAATTTTCAGTGGTGGAGTGGGTGTGGGCAGTGATGGATAGATTCGTTAGTATAGATTTATTTGTTTGAAAATTGTAAATAGAAAAATTAATTACGTAAGATTTATTAACATTTAGGGTCAGACGATTAAGACGAAGCCAGTTTGAGACTTTATTTACACCGTTTTGAGCTAGTTGGTAAGTCTCATGCCAAGACTTTGCAGAAAATAGTAAGGCGGTGTCGTCGGCGTAAGAAATTATTTTACATTGAGGAATTTTTAAAGAGAGAAGATCGTTGATATAAACTAAAAACAAGGTTGGGCCCAGAATACTTCCCTGAGGTACACCGTGATGAATGGAAAGCTCAGAACTAAAATTGCCATTGATAACAACACGTTGCGTGCGATCTGTTAGAAAGCTCTCGAATAGTTTCAACTGGATACCTCTAACTCCGATAGTTTCAAGTTTTTGAAGGAGTATTTTTGAAGAAACCGTGTCGAAAGCCTTCGCTAGATCGAGGAAGATGGATAGACATTTGTTTCCATCGTCTAAATTGCGGGCAATAAAGTCTGTTAGTTCTAAAACCGCCCCGTTTGTAGATCTTCCGGAGCGGAAACCGTATTGGTTATCCGCTAGGATTGAAAAGGAATCAAGATACGAAGTTAAGCGGGAATTAATAAGACGTTCTAGTATCTTAGAGAGCGCTGGCAAAATGGAAATTGGGCGGTAGTTGTTTGCGTTATTTCGCTCCCCCGCCTTATAAATAGGATGGACAAGCGCTTTTTTGAAGGCAGAAGGAAAAATGCCCGAGGACAAAGAGGTATTACAGATGTGTGTAATTAAGGGAACAAGAATCTTTTTGTTACGCTTGATCAAAGATGTAGAAATGTTGTCCCAACCCATTGCGCAGTCCTCTCGTAAAGAATTTATGATAATTTCAATTTCGTCACAAGTAGCAGGAAGTAAAACGAAAGATTGGCCATTTGATGGTTTTTGGTTATTTTGGGGGAGGTTTAAATTGGACGATGGAGTAGTAGTAGAAGGAGGAGGAAGTGTGCGTGAGGAATTATTTATATCTAGGTCTATAGCAAGGGATTTGCCAATGTTTACAAAAAAGGAGTTAACGTGGTCTAGGGATGCATTGATAGTGGGCTTACAAGTGAGTAATGAATTTGCTGGGGTGGGAGTTTTGGACGAGTTGGTTACATTTTTAATGGCATTCCATAGAGACTTTGGATTGTTGCCTGCATTCCTAATCAGGTTTGTTTCATATTTCTTTTTTGATGCTTTTAGTATCTTGTTACAGAAAAACCGGTATCTAATGTATGTTTTGCGAATGTCCTCATTTAGTGAATTTTTCCTCAGTTTCTTGTACAAATTATTTCTATTTCGAATGCATCTTAAGAGGCCTGGGGTTATCCAGGGTTTAAGAATTTTGCGTCTGTTGGGGATGATCGATGCAGAATGACCGGTAACCAGAGACTGAAGCGTAGAGACTAATTTATTTGTAGCAATTTCCGGATCTGTAATAGAACATATCGAACTGAAATCTGTTGTTTCTAGAGCCAGTGTTAATTTTTCATGATTTATCCGAGTCGAAGGGGAATTAGGCAAGAGACGGTTTATAGTGCCTAAAGATAGTAATACAGCATTATGGTCAGTAATAGTAGAGTTGACTACAAAAGAATGAGCAGAATATGAGCTTTTCAAAAACATATGATCAAGACAGGTAGCCTCACGAGTGGGGAAAGTATGCGTAGGTGATAGACCGTGAAGCGACAGTATGTCGAGATAGTCGTCATTGTCTTCATCCGTTCGCGTGGGGGTTATATCTATGTTGATGTCTCCGGTGACAATTATGTTTTTAAAATGACGTAGACTCTGAAGAACAATGTTTAGAGATTGTGCAAAGTTTTGATAATTCCGGAAAGCGCATGGGCGATATATGCCTAATATAACAGTCTCTGTACCTATTTGGATTTGCAAACAACTGGCATCTTTGATATTCGGTTCAGTTATACTTATTTTAGCAAGTGAGCTTTTATAATAGACTACCACGCCGTCGTTCTGGTTAACTGGAGAACTGGAACTGTGAGATAGGAAGCCCTGAAGAGGGGGGAGATAAGGGTTTTGCTGAATCCTACATTCAGTCAAGACGACAATGTCTAAGTCGATATCTAAGTCTCTCATCAAAACCTCAAAGTCAGGTAAGTTCGCTGACACACTGCGGATATTTTGGGTTATTATATTAAGGGCTTTGTTATGGAGAAGAATTTGGGGGCGTACTTCATGGGGGTCGCAAACGCAGGAAGAAGCATTAGAAATGTTATCTATATTATTAATTATATTCTTGTTTAAATTCATTTTATATTGTGCTATTAAATTTGAAGGTAATACAGGTATATATTGATACGCAATTTTTTTATAATATATGTATATATATGCATAAAATAATTATATATAGAGGTAGAAAGCCAAACAAATTGAGCCAGCTCCAAAGAAAGTTATCCTTGTGTTATGGTATGCTAGCTCACTTGCTTACGCTTTGCGTCCACTAAAACATGCCTATGATATTAAAAACAGTATTGTGTGTTATGCTTTTAGTTTTTATTATGTAATTTGTAGTTGTAAGTGTATAAAACAGAAGATGCGTAATTGTTATAATATGCTACCAATCTATGTGGGCAAGAAATTTGATTAATTAGGTTTTAATGTGGCTAGTTGTGCTTCTGAGTTGACAATTACATATTTAGAGTCGTCGTCCTTCCGCAAGAAGACCCTGCCGCCGGAGGTCCAGCAGTACCGGTACAGTTGCGAGCGTACCAGCTCGCGGGCTAGGTAGTGCAGTCGCCGTGCCGTGGCAGTCAGGTGTTCCGCTATGTAAATTGGTTGGTGGAGAACGTCCGATCCAAATATAGCAGAATTAAGACGCTTGCCGCCGTTTGTTTTATTGTAGTCTTTATACGCTCTCAGCACTTTGTCCTTTATTAGTACAGAATTTAGGGAGATGAGTATGGTTTTGTTATTCTCAGATTTGGACTGAATATGATGTATATTGAATACTTCGGAGGGCAACAGATTAATCGAGAGCTCCCTGAAAGTTTTTACTGCGATGCTAAGTAAATCCTCCTGCGTTGATTTTGATGGGTGTGGTATGTTGCGCAATTCCAGGCACGCTGCGCGGGATGACCGGTCTAGTTCCTCAGAAACAAGTTCGATTTTATTGACACGGTCTAAACACTCTTCTGTCTTGATTTGATACGTCGCTAAACGGGAACTCAGGTCGTCGTATTTTGCCGACAAGGAGCTAATTGATTTTTCTATCTCAATATTAGTCGCTATTATATCAGAGTTCTGCCGATGGATGTCTTTCATAGATGATTGAATGTCGGACAATTTGCTGTCGGTAGTGTATTTCCATTCAGTGAGGGAATTAATAAAGATATCTAGTTTAGACTCATAGTTAGAACCACAGTCACAACGTCTTCTTTTTGTGGAACGGAGGGTCACCGAATTTACTTCAGGGCTCTCAGATAGTTCACTAATATCAGGGGCTGAACCAAAATTGCCAGGCGATCGTTGCATAGTCGACGATATTATTTATTTCTCGGTGCGTAGGCCTAAAGTAATGTGTCCGTCGGCAAAAAATATTGCTCAGTGCGCACGTAGATATAGGTGAGTAGATATCGGTCTGTGGGTCAGGTAGTGGGGCCCGCCTACTGTATAGAATCTCCTGCGCTGAGGGCGGGGCGCGCTTCGGCCAATAGTAGTGGTATTTTGCAAAGGTGGGGTGCTGCGCCGGGGCAAGCGAGTAGGCGGCAGAGTGCAGGAATGTATATTTTGTTCACTCACTTTATAATGAGGTCCTTATCTAGTCGAACGAGCAGCTCTTCCGCTGTGCTGCGATCCCGGTACTTTACACTTTTTATTCGAATTAAATTTTGGAAATAAATTGTAATAAAACAATGTGACACACGTCCGTATCAGACAAGGATCCAGGGGGGAGAGTAGTTACACATAAAAAACATATCTTTATTTCGTATCTTGGCCAAGATGGACAAATTGAAATGATTGCTTTTAATTTTAAACCTCGTTTTCTTTATTTGCTTGCAAAAGCGAAAATAACATCACCAGCACTCGAAATCCCAATGGCCTGCAGCAAATGTAAATTCTTCCAACTTTTCTGAATTATTGAGGTGGCTGAGGTGAAGCCAACATCAAACCTCGTAAGGTCCGAGCGATACATCATTAATGACTGACTGGCCACATCTATTGTTGCACTATTTAACTAACCCACCCTGAGGATTTCGTTCAAATTAAACTCGCCGCTGTATAGAAAATAAAGTAGAGGCGGGACGGTTCTGCAAATAAAACTATTGTTACGACGAATAATAATTAATGTGAATTGTTAATTAATCTGTATGGTTTTGTTATGTTTTTGAGCTTGTTCGAGTATGTACGTACGTACCTACGTGGTATTAGTTTCACATTGGCACTTACGTCAAATGGTCACTCATCAATAGCGTTTAAACATCTCTTTGTTCTGTTTTGCTCATTAAAAAGATAATTCGGTTTCCTGCCGTCGCAATGAAAGGTTCTTGCAATTCATTTGTGAATTTAACTAGATGACATTTTTCATTGTTAACATTTCTTTATACACAAAACTCAGGATCTTCATTGGTTCCGCTTCATTCGTTTGACTCTTATCTCTTATCGAATCATTCTAAATATCTATAATTCACTGTCAAACCGTCATGCAACATTGTTTCTTTGACCTGTTTGTATAAAAAACAACTTACCAAAGTCTATCCTGTTAGCTGCAGCAAGTCAAAAGAGTAATAGCAAAAAATGTCGCCTCGCTAACACAATTAAAGTCTGAATCCGTCCGCTCTGATTGGAGCGGAATAATGAACATTCTGCACTATACAATCAATTTGCTTTGTTGAATAATGCATCTTGTCTTTGCATACATTTTCATAGCGTTTAATTGCCATTGCCATTTTTTTTAATCTAACTGGTTTGAAATTGGTGAAATCATCAAGTGGATGTTGTTGCGACTTTAATGGTCCGGTGGTTTGATTCCTGGCTAGGTTATGGTTGAAAACTATTTTTTTAGTTAAATTTTTCATATAAATTGACCAATGGCAATGTAATTAAATAAATCAATTTGCAGGCCTAATTAAGTGATATAATGACTCATATATCATATTAGGGAGTACGTCCGCAGCTCCACCCGCGTACAGTAAAAATCCTGCAAATTTCCCTTCCCACAGCAATTCTGGGAAATCTTCCCTAGATCATATAAAGAATCACTTAACTATTCTTCTTTTATATGCACTTCTTGTTCGCGGTGAACTTAGACCTCGCGAACATCTTTAAAAGACTCAACTGATTTTGTTTCCCCACGAACTTAAAAATTCTATTGACAAATCTTATTAACTTTTTAAATTTCATCAAAATCTAATTAATCTTTATATCTTTAACAAAATAGTACTCTATTCATTAATAATTTCCATAATAAACGCCGCAAAAACAAAAACACATTCAAAATCAAATAAATACAAGCCCAAAGATCATTAACTACATCCCATCCCATATTGCGTACGTCTCTAATCTCGAAATCCCTTCATATATCCTAATAAATAGAAAAACTCGGCCAGAGCCCGTGGCACTAAGTGAGTGCTTTACGTCATATCCGAAATCCCCGTAAAGTGAGTCCAGTAAGCCTCGGTGTTCGATGGTACGCTCCGAGCGATCTCAGTAATAGCAATAGCTTTGTATTAAAGTCGGGAAGACGTTTTTGGGGCGTGGCGCAAGTTGTTGGAATGGAGCGAGTTGGTTTTGTTTGCGGTTTGGAGCGACATCTAGCGTTCAATGCCGTTGCGAAGTGTGACGGTGATTTTAGATGTAAATTGTATGGATTTGTTTGTTATATAAATGGTTGTTGATAATTTTGTCTTTGAGTACGCTGTTGGTGACATGACTTCTTCCTCGTCCATACCTTTTCCCACTTTCTACATGGGGTCGGCACAATATGTTAGTTTTTCCAGTTCCTTCTGTTGCGGGTCGAGGTGGCAGTATAACCCTGACTAGGTACCTGCCTCCCCTAGCCTCCCCTTCACTTATAGGGAGTCCCGAATTCCGCTCCAGTAGAAGTCCGCCCCCCCCCGCTGGTATATGACGTCAACGGCTGCGGACGCGGCAGTGAGGCCAACAAAGAATCCTCGGATGGTAGGTTGTGTAGAAATGGGGTCATCAACCTCTTCCAAAAGCCTATGTCTAATTTCACTTGATTGTTAATAAAACTACTATACGTGGGGTCATTGACCTTATTCACTGAGTGTCTATTCACTATATGATCACTAAATATCGAGTCTCTCTCTCTAATTAAAGTCTATGTCACTTAATAAAGTCTGAATTACTCACGGTTTAAAGGTTCAGTCACTGAAATCCAATAGCACTATCACTAATTGGAATACCTACTCACTATGTTCAAGTCTTATTAGAAACCATTAAACTAATTGAAGAATTAAAAAACGAAAACAATACACACAATTTGTCCGTCCACTAACCACACACAACACCTTATACTAATTTCCTAACACTATTAAACTATTACACTAAGAGGTATTATTCCGACTTAATTTCTTGAAGACTTTTTCTTTCTTGCAGACTTTTTCTTCCTTGAGGACTTTTTCTTTCTTGAGGTCTTCTTTTTCTTGATTTTTCACTTTAAACTGGAACAATTGCACTACGATGCCCTCTGCCGCCGATTTTACTATTGTAAGTCGGAGTAATACCTTAACGCGAACCTCAAATTTCGTGACGATTTCTGGTGTTGTGCATAGCTTCGCTTAGGTGATATTTATTTACTTTTCTCAATTTTACATGAATAAAACATAACAATTTCCATTTTCCAAATAAAGTAACAAAATTCTTATCATATAAAATAATTTTCACATATGACAATTTCTTTCTCAAAGAGATTTTAACAAAAGTTTGTCTTCAACCTATGCTTTCATCAAAATTTCTTGTCAACTTTTAAATATTTCTCGAATATACAATATAAGATTCTAATAAATTCTAAGTTATACAAAAATACATATATCATACTTTCTTATTACAATACTTTCGTTTCTATAAACAATAAACTTTTCGAGAAATTTACTTACATTTGTTGACATCAAAAAACATAATCCAATTATTGACCTCGTGTCCTTGACTTTTATAAAAATAGCGTTATCACTTATCTATGACGGTCTGCGTTATCGTTTATCAATAAGGTTTCATAAATAATAATAACAATATCTAAAATATGCCTCTAAAGTGCTCATTCGCTTTCTAGTGTACTATCTAATGCAATTGACCGTCGTAGTGGGGGTATTGTTTGATCTCGCTTCTTTTGTTCTATACAATACAATACTTAATGAGTGTGCTACAATATGACAATGTTTTACGAGTGTGCGCTATGTTAAATTTAATGTGTCGCTAACAAACTCTCCCTCGTGCTGCGCACAAACTCTTGAAGCGACATCAAACGTTTCTTATTCTACTTATGCTATTACATCTTTGCTATAATGTCCATGCACTTTTATTTCACTTTTACTTTCACTAAATTTCACTTTTGCTCTGCTTTGTTTTCACTATTCACTGGCACTATCACTACTAGCTTCGAAGCTGGCCGTCGCAGAATGCCACCACCGGTAGCCACATCAACGACTCTGGTCCGGTCGTCGGGGCCCGGCAGCGTGCGCACTACCCTCCCGCGAGGCCACGTGCCTCGCGGTAAGGCAGGATCCAGGACTGCTACGATGTCCCCACATCGGATGTCTCGGGTTGGCTGGCCGACGTTCCTCCGTGGCAGCAAGCCAGGAAGATATTCTTTCAGCCAGCGAGACCAGAAGTGGTCCGCTAGCCGCTGCGAAGTCTTCCACGAAGGTTTTCCGACAAGATCGGAATCGGAGAACGCGCCCAGCCTAGGCGCGCCGCAGGATCGCCCAATGAGGAAGTGGTTGGGCGTGAGTGACTCTGGATTGGTGCAGTCTTCCAGTTCGGTGAGAGGTCGAGAGTTGATAATGTGCTCGACCTCAAGCAGAAGAGTGTGTAGCGTCTCTTCTGAAGGATTCTTCTCTTTGAGCACGGCCGTCAGTGAAGTCTTAACGGACCGTACCAGTCTCTCCCACGCTCCTCCCATGTTCGGAGCACCAGGCGGTATGAATTTCCACCTGACGCCAATGTTGTCCGCGGCTGCCTCTACCTCTTCTTTCTTCAATGCTTCTACAGCTTCCTTCAGCTCTCTCTTGGCACCCACAAAATTAGTACCATTGTCACTATAGATTACTTTTGGCATACCTCTTCTCGCGGCGAATCTTCTCAGGGCCATGATCATGGAGTCGGTTGACAGCGATGTAGCCAACTCTACGTGCACTGCTCTGGTTGTGAGACAGGTGAACAGTGCGCCCCATCGTTTTTCATGTCTTCTCCCAATGGTAATGGTCATCGGTCCGAAGTAATCTACAGCTGTGCAAGTGAACGGGTGACTGTTGTGAGACAGTCTTTCTGGAGGCAGATCTCCCATCGGTATCGTCGTCGGCATGGACTTTCTTACTTTGCACCATTGACAGAGGTGCGCGATTGATCGTACTGCTGCTCTTATTCCCACGATCCAGTATCTTTGTCTTAATTCGTTGATGACAGTAGCGTGGTTTCCGTGATGGAACACATTGTGGTAATGTTGGATAAGCAGTCGTGTTATCCAATCCCGTTTATCTAATACTATCGGGTTCTTCTCTTGTTGTGTTCCTTCGACGGCGTTAATTCTTCCTTTCAATCGAAGTATCCCGTCGATTTCGACTATATCTAAATTATGCAGCTTCTGACTTTTCGTTAAATGTTGACCTTTTCTCAACGTAGCTATTTCGGCTTTGAAACTTTCTTCTTGACTTCGTCGCATCAATAGTTCCTCTGCTTTCGCTAATTGATGCGTTTCCAACGGAATAAAGAGTTTTTGTTGCTCTTTTGAAATCTTTTTTAGAACAATTGGAGTCTTCTTCCTTTTCCTGTTCTTCCTCCATGGTTCATCTTTCTTAGTCGCGTTGGCTTTCTCTTTTTCTTGCTTATTATTTCTTAATATTTCGACGAATTGAACCACTCTTGCCGTGGACCTCAGGAGTCTATTCCAACTTGAAAATCTTTTCGGATCTGGCGTAGAAAACTCTTTCTGTCTCGTTGTTGCTACTTTTTCAATCTTCTTGTCCTCTTCGTGCGGTTCTCTCTTGATTTCTTTCGGCTTCGGCCAATGTTCCTCAGATTGTTTTAAGAATTCAGGCCCTTCAAACCATCTGTGTCTTTCGTTGAAGTTTTCGGGCACATCCCTGGTTGCATCGTCAGCCGGGTTTTGGTTTGTCGGTACCCATCTCCAATCTTGTGGTTTCGAAAGTTCTTCGATTTCGGCCAAGCGATGTGCCACGAACGTCTTAAATGTCCTCGGGTCTGATTTGATCCATGAAAGAACCGTCGTTGAGTCTGTCCAAAAAGTCTTTTTTACTATCGTCAGATCCATTTCTTTTTCAATTGCGCGTGCTAGTCTGCAACCTAACAATGCTGCTTGAAGTTCCAGTCTTGGAACGGATATCGGTTTTAGAGGAGTTACCCTGTTCTTTGCTGCGATCAACGAGGTTTTCGCATCTTCTTCTATCGTTTTCCAATATGCTGAGGCTGCATAGGACGTTTCGCTTGCATCCGTGAAGACGTGTAGCTCTCCCTCGGTGTGGTGAGGAGAGATGCATCGTGGTATTGTGAGCTCTTCTATTGTCTTCATGTGTTGTAGGTATTTACGCCATTCGTCTTCCTCTGATGCCAAAATTTCGGTGTCCCATCCAACTCCGCTTCTCCAGATATTCTGCATTAGTTTCTTACCTTGAATAAGAACTGGAGCTATTAATCCCAAGGGATCAAATGTTGACATGATTGCGCTGACCACTTGTCTTTTCGTAGGGGTCTTTTCTCCTCGTAAAATTTCCCTTGGTACATTTCTCATTGCTACTCGAAATGAAAAGCAGTCTTCTTGTACTTTCCATTTCATTCCGAGCGTTTTCTCTTCTTGCTGACCAAGTTCTAATTCCTTTTCCAAGCTATTGTCTCCGTTGATCCTTTTCAATACGTTAGGACGGTTGGATGCCCATCCTCTTAAATGGAAACTTGCTTTCTTATGTATTTCGTCGACTGTCGTGGCGACTTCTACCGCATGTTCTTCTTCCCAAAAACTTTGTAGATAATCGTCCATGTAATGATTCTTTTCTATCGCTTTGATGGCCTCATGTTGCCCTTGTCCGTTGTCTTTCGCGTTTTTGTTTTTCACAAATATTGCTGTACTGGGTGATGAGGCCGCTCCGAATATCACAGTTTTAAGACGATACTCCTTCATTGGTCCTGTCCTGTCGCCTCCTCTCCATAAGAATCGCAAACTATCTCTGTCGTCTTCTCTCATAAGGATTTGCAGGAACATCTCTTTAATGTCAGCTACGACTGCTATAGGACCTTGACGAAAGCGTATTAACACACCCCATAATGATTGTAGCAGATCCGGTCCAGATAAGAGCGCGTCGTTCAGACACTTCCCATTGGATCTTGCTGCTGCATCAAATACTATCCTTCTTTTCTTTTTCGTTGGGTGAGTGACGGCGAAGTGCGGTAAGTACCACAATCTCGTGGATGTACTATGTTTCGGAGCTTCTTCTGCGTAGTCTGAATCCAACAAATGTTGTATCTGTTTCTCGTAGTCAGCTTTCAGTTCAGGATCTTTATCCAACTTTTTCTCTAAGTTTCTCATTCTGCTTTCCGCAGTTGATCGATTGTCTGGAAGAGTTTCGTCTTCCGCCTTCCAGATTAATCCCGCTTCGTATTTATCGACAGCAACTTTTCGCACGACTTCTTCCAATTTCTTTGTTGCTCTCTCTTCAATGTCAGACGATGGCTTCCTTTCAGTGACACCTAGTGCTTCTATTGCGAAGTGTTCTTTAATTATGGCATCCAAATTGTCGTCTTGACTTTTCAGATGCGCACATCTCATAAACTGTACTTGTTTCGTTATCCCACCATCGCAACCGTGTAATACCCATCCCAGCTTCGTGAATGAAGCAACGGGTTCGTCCTTCTTGCGTTTCCTAGTGTGTCTCGATACGATCAGTTCCCAATTGTCCTGACCTATTAACATTTTCGGAGGCATGTCTTCGTAACATATTTTGTCGATAAGAGGCTTCAGGTGTGGACAGGCTTCCAATCTCGCTCTATCCACTGTTTGCGGTGACAACTGGATTTCTTTAATTGTTCTCACGTTATTTATGTTCATTTTCTTCCGTTGGTGGACGCCTTTAATCTTCAAATTGATTCTTTCAGAATCCGTGTTTCTTATTGTATTTCCACCAACTGTTTCTAGAGCAAGGATTTCTTTCGGTCCTGTTGCTCCTATTTCTTTTGCTGTAGCTTCGTCCAGCAATGTGACTGTCGAACCTTCATCCAGAAGTGCTAATACTTTCACAGATTTCGTTGGCCCGTATAGCAGTACGGGCATTATTTTCAATAGCGCTTGTGGTGTTTTCAAAGTGTTGACAGTTCCAGTAACACCAGCTTCTTCTTTCCTCTTTTCATATGTACTGTTTTCTTTCTTATATTCCTTATGAAGAAGCGCATGGTGTAATCTTTTACATTGTCGGCAGGGTCTAGACCTGCAATCATCTTTTCGATGTCGTCCTCTTAGGCAATTGAAGCAAACTTTTAACTTTTTTACCATTTCCCACCTTTCGTCGATACTTGCGTTTTTCAATTCTTTGCATTCCGAAAAATAGTGATCTCCTTTGCATTGAATACATTGAATTCCCCTTCTCATGGGTTGTTCAACTGCTACGTGTGCTGACTGCCTCTTTGGTTGTATCGCTTTCTTCTTTTCGTTTGATAGCAGCACAACACTTCTATCGGCTTCTTTGTTCAGGAAGTTGGCTAGTATTTCGAGATCAGGTTCATCTTCGTCGTATTGTGCGATATAATCGCACCATCTAAATTGAATAAACGCTGGTAATTTTTCCGTGATTTGTTTCACTATTTCCGGTGAGTGTAGGTACTTGTTTTTCTTTAACCCTTTGATACTTGTCACACTGTTGTTGACTTTACATGAGAATGCACTAAGTTCTTGTACATTTTCACTTACACGAGGAAGCGCCCTTAATTTGTCTAATTCGGCCGTGACTAATAAGTCCGCTCTACCGAATCTTCTCCTTAATGCTTCCATGACGTCGTTGGGTTGAGAATCCGAATATAATATATTTTTCACTGCTTCTCTTGCTTGTCCCACGATGCTTTTTCTTAGTCGAGCCATATTCTGAACTGCCGAAAACATGGTAGATGTTTCGGTGTATACTGTTAGGAAAGCTAGCCATTCTGCACTATCTCCATTAAATGTTGGTAACTCAAACATGTACTTCGGTGGCAACGGTTTGTGTTTCGAAGTAGCTTTTTCGAATGCCGCTGCTATAGCTGAAGCGAGGTTGTTCATTGGTAGATCTTCATTTCTGTTGAATGGAACTTCCATACATGACGCGTTGTCTTGTGTGCCAGCCATCCAACTTCGTACACGATCCGCCCTGTCCTCTGGTTCCTCTAGGTCGGAATCAGATTCTTCCTCAAGAAGTTTCGCCTCTGCTTCCCTTTTCGCGGTTTCCGCTTTTATTTGTTCCAATTTGAGTTCCGCAATTTCTTTTTCCAATTGAAGTTTCCTTCTTGTTTTCACTGACTTGCTTGTTCCTGCTCTCTTGCTCCTAGATGGGGAGCGCGTTGTCTGCGTAGGCTCGCTATCTCTCGGTTCCATTGGAACTAATGTCATCGTGCTTCCCGGTAGTGCTTGTTCTCGCGTTCCAGTTTGCATGCTTGTGTTTGTGGAGTCCTCAGTTCCACTTGTAGTTCCTCGACTTGTAGGAGTTCTATGTGTTGTGCCTGTTTCCTCACTTGTTGTAGTAGGTGGACGTAATGGTTCCATTTTGCCTTTCTGGCTTCTCGTTACTGGCATTTTGAAAGATATTGAAGATCCGGCTCGAAGGACCACGCCTTTGTTGCGGGTCGAGGTGGCAGTATAACCCTGACTAGGTACCTGCCTCCCCTAGCCTCCCCTTCACTTATAGGGAGTCCCGAATTCCGCTCCAGTAGAAGTCCGCCCCCCCCCGCTGGTATATGACGTCAACGGCTGCGGACGCGGCAGTGAGGCCAACAAAGAATCCTCGGATGGTAGGTTGTGTAGAAATGGGGTCATCAACCTCTTCCAAAAGCCTATGTCTAATTTCACTTGATTGTTAATAAAACTACTATACGTGGGGTCATTGACCTTATTCACTGAGTGTCTATTCACTATATGATCACTAAATATCGAGTCTCTCTCTCTAATTAAAGTCTATGTCACTTAATAAAGTCTGAATTACTCACGGTTTAAAGGTTCAGTCACTGAAATCCAATAGCACTATCACTAATTGGAATACCTACTCACTATGTTCAAGTCTTATTAGAAACCACTAAACTAATTGAAGAATTAAAAAACGAAAACAATACACACAATTTGTCCGTCCACTAACCACACACAACACCTTATACTAATTTCCTAACACTATTAAACTATTACACTAAGAGGTATTATTCCGACTTAATTTCTTGAAGACTTTTTCTTTCTTGCAGACTTTTTCTTCCTTGAGGACTTTTTCTTTCTTGAGGTCTTCTTTTTCTTGATTTTTCACTTTAAACTGGAACAATTGCACTACGATGCCCTCTGCCGCCGATTTTACTATTGTAAGTCGGAGTAATACCTTAACGCGAACCTCAAATTTCGTGACGATTTCTGGTGTTGTGCATAGCTTCGCTTAGGTGATATTTATTTACTTTTCTCAATTTTACATGAATAAAACATAACAATTTCCATTTTCCAAATAAAGTAACAAAATTCTTATCATATAAAATAATTTTCACATATGACAATTTCTTTCTCAAAGAGATTTTAACAAAAGTTTGTCTTCAACCTATGCTTTCATCAAAATTTCTTGTCAACTTTTAAATATTTCTCGAATATACAATATAAGATTCTAATAAATTCTAAGTTATACAAAAATACATATATCATACTTTCTTATTACAATACTTTCGTTTCTATAAACAATAAACTTTTCGAGAAATTTACTTACATTTGTTGACATCAAAAAACATAATCCAATTATTGACCTCGTGTCCTTGACTTTTATAAAAATAGCGTTATCACTTATCTATGACGGTCTGCGTTATCGTTTATCAATAAGGTTTCATAAATAATAATAACAATATCTAAAATATGCCTCTAAAGTGCTCATTCGCTTTCTAGTGTACTATCTAATGCAATTGACCGTCGTAGTGGGGGTATTGTTTGATCTCGCTTCTTTTGTTCTATACAATACAATACTTAATGAGTGTGCTACAATATGACAATGTTTTACGAGTGTGCACTATGTTAAATTTAATGTGTCGCTAACACCTTCTGTCAATTGCCATCTCACTGGTCACTCCCTTTCACTCATGCTATCCTTAACGCCGTCCATCTATCTCTTTTTCGGTCTTCCCCTGTTTCCATAACCTTTCACATCCACATTTAAGGCTCTTTAAGTAACATGACGTATACGGCATCAATAAAAATAATAATAGGAGCACTCCATCTCTTTCCCATGGATGTCTTAAAAGGCAACTAAGGGATAAGCTTATAAACTGGGTATTCTTCTTTTAGGCGATGGGCTAGCAACCTGTCACTATTTGAATCTCAATTCTGTCGTTTAGCCAAACAGCTGAACGTGACCTTTCAATCTTTTGAGGAATGTAGGCTCTGTATACCCCGCAAGGGATATAGACGTGATTCTATGTATGTATTTAACAGAAAATCAAGTCTATTAAATATTTGTGATATTTAATAGACTTCGGCTACATTTTTAATTGTATTCTTTCTCACTAAATATGTTTATTTATTCGCCCGACGCTCATCGCTCGCGCCGGCCCGTTATATCGGCGTGGCTTAGCGCTTTTTCATCAATCCTGCTTTATTACGGCGGATTCGCTTTTGTCTCCGTCCGGATGGCGGTCATTTGGTCTGACCGCGCCACTCTCTATTACATCCATCCGATTCCATTCGTTTCTGTCAAGCGGAATCCGT
Organism: Amyelois transitella; assembly: GCF_032362555.1. Taxonomy (NCBI): domain Eukaryota; kingdom Metazoa; phylum Arthropoda; class Insecta; order Lepidoptera; family Pyralidae; genus Amyelois; species Amyelois transitella. Next base: position 1,584,868 of record NC_083525.1, read on the forward strand.
CTTCGGGCGTCAACTCATATATGCCTTTTAATGGTACCGACATATTAAAACGATGAAGAATGATTGCTGTAGGTTTTGTTTCGATAGCATTATTTTTGTTGAGTTAGGTATTGCACTGATCCAATTTACAGACATGGTCACGCCTATATCCCTTACGGGTTAGACATAGTCAACAGTCTTGAAAAGACTGAATGGCCACGTTCAGCTATTCGGCTTAATGATAGTATTGAGATTCAAATAGTGACAGGTTGCTAGCCCATCGCCTAAAAGGGAATCACAAGTTTGTAAGCCTATCCCTTAGTCACCTTTTACGACATCCGTGGGAAAGAGATGGAGTGGTCCTATTCTTTGTTGTATTGATGCCGGGAACCTCACGGCACTGATCCAATTTAGTTTCCTAGATAGGTTGCGGAGGTCAGACAGGAGTGGAGTCACTTCGTGTAAAAACTAGACTTACCAAATCTTGGATCTTGAACTAATAGGCTCTTCTTCTGAGTCAACAAAACCTTTTCTTGAAAGTCCCAAATTAAAAGCTATCCATGAATCGGTTTCAGAAATATGATGACTACGCTGATATACCACTTTTCTCAAAGATATCTTTGGTCTGTTGTGCATACATACATACATGTAATCACGTCTATATCCTTCACGGGGTAGACATAGTCTTAAAAAGACTGATAGGCCACATTCAGCTGTTTGGCTTAACGAAAGAATTGAGATTCAAATAGCGACAGCGGTTGCTAGCCTGTCGCCTAAAAGAACAATCTCAAGTTTATAAGCCCTTAGTCGTTATTTGCGACATCCATGGGAAAGAGATGGAAGTGGTCCTATTTTCTAACGGTGCCGGGAACCACACGGCACTATCTATTGTACACTTTCTAATCTGATACCTTAACCACTCGTCTATTGATGCTAAAAAATCCTCATGTTTTTCCTCAATTCAACTCGCCATATCCATCCACGGTTTGTTTTCTTGTCGGCAATTTTTAACGGGATTATACCATCCCCCCGCTCAGATCACGTCCTCCCAGCTGCCGGCTATTTATGGGGCAATATTTTATGGAATATCGAGTAAAGTGCCCTTTAATCTACTCTTACTGGTTTAATGGGGGGCACGCTTGTTCGGTTCCTTATTGTCGACGGCGCAGACAGGCGTCGCGTGATGATTATCTTCGTATACTTGGTACATACATGTGGGCACGTCTATAACCCTTGCGGGGTAGACAGAGCCAACAGACTTGAAAAGACTGAACGGCCACGATTCAGCTATTTGGCCTGATGTTAGAAATGAGAAGCGTATAGGTAGTGTATTGTAGGATTCGGATTCTGTATATAGAAAAGATTACATAAAAGCCTGTGTACATTGATGCATACATATAATCACGTCTATATCCCTTGCTGGGTGACCAACCCCATTTAAATGTTTCTTAGCAAGTTTAATTACAACTCATCCTCCCTACTCCCAATGCCATCAAAATTTTGCATGCTATAACATTTTCTCTCAGTCAACAAAACGAATCGAACTGAAAGCATTAATAAATCTGTACATTCTTTATGTTTCATCCCAAAAAAATAAAAATAAATAAATTTTCCGTTCAAAACCTTAGTATTTGGCGAGATGCCCGCCGTAATGTGATCAAATCATGCGACTACCGTCCGTCCACTCTTAAATAAAGCTTCCTTTTATTAAACTGGAGATAAATGATCATAGGCTGGATCCCTTGGACAGTTTAGTTTATAGCCTTTCGAGTATTTAAAGAAGTCCTTTTAAATGAAACGAATGCAATAGCAGGAAAATCGCTGAAAACTAAAATCTTGCGGGGCAGGCAGAGCCAGCAGTGTTGGAAAAAATGAAAGGCCACGTACAGCTATATCGCTTGAAATGAGATTCAAATAGTGAAGGTTGCTAGCCCATCGCCTAAAAGAAGAATCCCAATTTAGTAAGCCTATCCCTTAGTCGTCTTTTACGCCATCCATGGGAAAGAGATGGAGTGGTCCTATTCTTTTGTATATTTGTGCCGGGAACCACACGGCACATTGAGGTATAAATTGAAAATATAGGAGATATTCTCAATTCTATCATTGAGCCAAACAGCTGAACGTGACCTCTCAGTAATTTTAAAATTTTTAGCTCTGTCTTCCCCGCAAGGGATATAGACGTAAATAAATAAATAAATATCTTTATTAGACTCTTTTTTACAATAGCTCATATATGATTGGGTCCTCCATTTAAGTATAAAATACTTGTGTTTGGAGAGCCCGCTCTTCCAAAGAAGTTGTTTACACTGATTTGTTACAAATTCACTAATCATGTTTAACAATAACAACATTGTACAATTATTACATACAGTTTACACAGACATAACAAACAATAAAAATTAAAAACACATAAACCTGTCAGCTAAGCTAGTATAGATACCAAATCACTAACAAGAATATACAGTATTACACTTGAATGATTATCATACTAATATTACGAGTATAAATGAGGGTAGGGAGATTTCATAGGGTACCTACTGAGAAATAAATCAATTCCTAAAGACGTGACCATATGTATGTGTATGTGCACCTCAATTTGACCTCATTGCAATCCAAACCCGGGTACCTTTCGCTTGCTAGACAGATTCTTTAACCTTTACACCCCTGACGCTCTAAAGACTCTCCTACTGGTATTCCATCTAATATGACATCGACTCCACAAGGGATCATACTGATGACGTCACGTATCACGAGCCGTCCTATGATCGAATTATTTAAAAATATTTCCCCGGATACCATACGCGCTGTGGGAATATCAGACGTAATGTGTTTGGAACACGGAGTTAGTTCATATGGATGGGACAATGAAGTTTGCAAATGGCTGATCATTGAAGACCATTCGGGTACTTCAGTGTCCCTGTAGTGAAGGACTGTCTCCTATTACATGTGGACTAACAATTGTACAATGATTATAAAAGGGAAACCTTCGTGGTGTTTGTAGGTATGTTTGGAGATCAATTGACCATTCCATACATACATACATATAATCACGTCTATAACCCTGCGGGGTAGACAGAGCCAACAGCCTTGAAAAGACTGATAGGCCATATTGTGCTATTTGGCTTAATGATAGAATTGAGATTCAAATAGTGACAAGTTGCTAGCCCGTCGCCTAAAAGGACAATCCCAAGTTAATAAGCCTATATTTGTCGCCTTTTACAACGAACGAGATGGAGTGGTCCTATTTTTTTTTATTGGTGCCGGGAACCACACGGCACTGCCGCAGTTTCACACTGCTGATTTTAACTGGTCAGTCCAACGCAAAAGTTGCCGCGTGGCCTAGTACCTCCTCTTTAGCCACCACGACCAATCCCTGAATGTCGTATCTAGTAAACAGTATATCCAGATCGCGATATCGCTAAAATACACGGCGAACACCGCCTACCCCCCGGGCGGCCAGTGGTCGCTAATCAAATATCTTTTCCTGTCTTTGTGTAAACGACAATATGTGACAGGACAGCGGTGCTCAATCTTTATACAATTTGTCCCGCAATATTCTTTGTTTCGAAAAATAGGGATGTATTTCTGATAATTTGGTTTTTATTTTTTCCGTAATGGAATTTTGGTTCTTGGAGTATTTGGCCTTGAATTCTGAAGTTTAAATTCTGCGATTAACAAAGGTTTGAAGTTTACTTATTTGCTAGTTAATCATCAGTGTTGTTATTATACAATGTGTTCGAAAATGTGCAAAATCAAAAATGAACATTTAAAAGAGAACAAAAAATACTTAATTATATTTTTTAAATAAGTACATACACTGAAACCTTTTCTCTAATTTCCTTCTTAAGCAGTTTGGGCCGTAAGTAGATAAGTTAGTTAATCATTGAGTGTCCTGTATTATTGATTATGATATAACACTTTGAGCACCACATCGCACATGTAACGAATGGCAAATGATTAATAAAGGTAATACCATTAGTGATGGCTGCGCGTGACCGTTCAGATCCGATGCAATTTGTCAATACTAGCTGGAGGTTAGGTGTGGTCATGTTTTTATGTAATTGTAATGCTGCCATTGTGACATCTATACTAATACTAGCTGTCCCGGCAAACGTTGTTTTGCCAAATAAATAATTTAATGTTAAGTGTGGACAACCCTTAACACTTAGGGGTATGAAAAATAGATGTTAGCCGATTTTCAGACCTACTGAATATGCATGCAAAATTTGGTTAAAATCGGTAAAGCCGTTTCGGAGGAGTACGGAGACAAACATTGTGACACGAGAATTTTATAACATAACATAAAATCACGCCTCTTTCCCGGAGGGGTAGGCAGAGACTACCTCTTTCCACTTGCCACTTCCACAGAATTTTATATATAAGATTATAAAGCTGAAGAGTTTTTCATGGGCAGAAGGAAGGCTTAAGGCTATATAACATCATGCTGCAACTGTAAGGAGCAAAGAAATAATGGAATATGTGAAAAAAAAACGGAGAAAATTATTCATCCTTGAGGGCTTCAATGATGCCCAAAATAACTATTCGACGCGGACCGAAGTCGCGGGCACAGCTAGTCATACATATAATCACTTCTATATCCCTTGCGGAGTAGACAGAGCCAACAGTCTTGTAAAAACTGATAGACCTAGTTCAGCTGTCAATGATAGAATTGAGATTCAAATAGTGACAGGTTGCTAGCATTTTGTAAAAAACGGTTAAAATACGCCTTGACATCGTCATAAAAGTCTGTTGCATTGTATGACTAGACTGACATGTATAAAATTACGCCTTGTTCCCGGAGGGGTAGGCAGAGGCTACACCTTCTCTACTAACTATTGCTCTGATTTGCATGCGGTTTTCTCAGATGTGTTTAACTTGAGCCAACGTAAAAACTGATAGGTATTAAAAAATCTCCCTCGCCTATAACGAGGCTATACAGGAGGTAATTTTTTTTCGTTCTAAGGCGGACAAAGTCGCGGGTTACATCTAGTAAAAATACATTCGAAAGTACTTTATGACGTTTCAACTTTGAAAAATTCATGGAAATATTGTACTTTGGAAACGAACGAAACTATAACGTAGGTATAAACATTTACCCTTGGTTGACTTGTAAGGATAATCATAATCATTTATCCCCTGAATATGGTTACAATGTAAATGTAATGTAATGCAATGTAATTATAGGATACTACATATCGCTTAATAATTGTCAAAACGTATGGTTTCACAACATTGATTGACGTCAAATAAATTACTTAAAACTATGTTTACTGCCGCTTCCAAGGCGTCAGTGCAGAAGAAGCGGTAACAAACTGCATGTAGGTCTTAGTATTTAACAATAATGATACAATAATGTTTGTTTATTTGTAAACTCTCCATTGCACATAGAAAATAAATATCTTCGTTGTATAAAATAGTTGAGCCAAAATCTGAACGTGGCCTTTCAGTCTCTTGAAAATTGTAAGCTCTGTCTACCCCGCAAGGGATATATACGTGATTATGTGTATGTATGTAGAAAAGTAATACAATAATTATTACGTATCCCCTCATATATACCTACATAGCTTAGAAAAGAATAGAATAGAATAGATTTATTTACAAAATTGGATACAAGGTATCACTTATTGACGTCACATAACTTAAATCTAATTATAACTACTGCCGCTTCCAAAGCGCATGTGTAGAAGATCTTATTGTCATGACACATGTACATTAGACATTTATTACGTTGATATGTCATTGTCCAGCGTATTGGCGACGGGGCTTTGGTCTGAGTAATTGATGTACAGTCAGCTACACATCTATATGTATATATATACGAGCCCCAACAAGAACAAGATATTTTTTATTATTTCACATTATTGTAGATTAAACTCGAAATTTACGCGGACGAAGTTCCCGGCACTAAAAGAAAAAAGAATAGGACCACTCCATCTCATCCCCATGGATGTCGTAAAAGGCGACTAAGGGGTAGGCTTATATAACCTTGGGATTCTTCCTTTAAGCTGATGGGCTAGCAACCTGTCGCTATTGGAATCTCAATTCTATCTTCAAGCCAAATAGCTAAACGTGGCCTATCAGTCTTTACAAGACTTGGCTTTGCCTACCCCGCAAGGGATTAAACGTGATTATATGTATGTATGTATGTACACGTAAAAAATTTTTTATAGAACTAAATAAAATTTCAAAAAACATCTGGTTTCACTTGAGAGGTTTGAGAATTGAGTTGTACAATAGTTTTACTTGTTGACTGTACGTAAGACGGAGTACAGGGGGTGCATTCTCCAAGTCATCCTCAATTGTATTAACTGTTAACTAATGATGTATTGAGGCCAGGGACAGTACATCACTCTCTTGGCGTGTTTTCAGATAATGTTAAAAAAATGTATAAGAAACAATGTTTATCGAAGTGATTGGCTAATTATATTAATATAGAAAGTAATGTTCGAAATATTTTTTGTTATTTTCCTTTTAATGTTAATTTTATCTCGAATTGCGATGAAATTTTGCGGACATAAAAACATATATTTTCTGTAATTTTTATTTTAAACTTTAATGTCACAATTTATCTAAGAATAATTATTTTTTTTATTATGATAATCATTTTATGCATGCATTCTTACTTTGACAATATTTAACCGAATTTCAATCTTTTACATACATACATACATACATATGATCACGTCTATATCCCTTGCGGGGTAGACAGAGCCAACAGTCTTGAAAAGACTGAATGGCCACGTTCAGCTATTTGGCTTAATGATAGAACCGAGATTTAAATAGTGACAGGTTGCTAGCCTATCGCCTAAAAGAGGAATCCTAAGTTTATAAGCCAATCCCTTAGTCGCCTTTTACGACATCCATGGGAAAGAGATGGAGTGGTCCTATTCTTTTTTGTAATAGTGCCGGGAACCACACGGCACTATTACAAAATTATCAATCTTTTGTATATAAAATCAAAACCTATATGAAAATTCGGCATGTTATTTGTCATACATTCATGCCATCATGCCTGTTTCCCATTGGGGTAAGCAGACATTATGGATTTCCACTTGCTACGATCCTTACAGACCTCACCCGCTTCCTCCATACTCATTACTCTTTTAATGAATTTTCGACAATCACGGGTACTTCTTTCTTACCTTTTTTAAGACATTCGAATTTTTGTCCTCAAAAGTTTAAGTTTGGTATTTTAATGTTATATGACAATTTAAAATAACAAATTCAATCTGTATACAAGAGCAAAAGTGTATTGTTTCCGTTTGAAATCCCAAATACAGTCTTAAATTCGTTTAAAAGTAAATACTCATTATTATATTATTATATTGTTGCTTAAAACACAGTGACTTGCCGCTTTTTACTGAATTATCTAGTTCCTTTATTGTTTGTCGGTAAACTGGAAGAGATCCCTTCATGGGATAAGTCCGCCATTGCAAGTGATTTGTTTATTCTAGAACTATGTACTATTTTTTTGTTACTGTGTAAATTTCTATGCAATAAAGATATTACAAACAAACAAACTCATCTTTTTGCCAAGTGGGTGTAAAACTAATACGCATCAAAATAAATATTCCGCCGGCATGCCGCATTCAATTACCGCTAATAATAGTAAAAGCCGATATAAATCCCCCGGGAACCGCTAACGATAGCGGTAATGATCACTTCGCAATGACCAAAAACATACATACTTATAATCACGTCTATATCCCTTGCGGGGTAGACAGAGCCTACAGTCTTGTAAAGACTGATAGGCCACGTTCAGCTATTTGGCTTTAAGATAGGATTGAGATTCAAATAGTGACAGGTTGCTAGCCCATCGCCTAAAAGAAGAATCCCAAGTTTATAAGCCCACCCCTTAGTCGGCTTTTACGACATCTATGGGAAAGAGATGGAGTGGTCCTATTCTTTTTTGTATTGATGCCGGGAACCACACGGCAAAAACATCGTTGTATTATTCGGAATTTAATCTGGCCATATCAATATCTAAAAGAGGACAAAAGTGCTGGTGAAATGTCAGGTCTTAGCTTCTCTTCTTCTTCTTCTTCAGCCCATATTCATCCACTGCTGGATGTAGGCCTCTAGTAATGCGCGCCATTCTCCACGGTTTGTGCTTTTCTCATCCACCTCCTTCCAGCCAGCAATCTTGACCAGATCGTCCATCTGATAGGTGTATTACCCACATTTCGGCGACCAGTTCTGGGTCTCCACTCCAGTACCACTTTGCCCTTAGCTAACCTTACTTTAACACCCCATGAAAGTCCACTACTGGACTAAGGTCTTCCCAGAAATAGGGGAATTTTACCCAAACAGTCACCACGCCGGGCAAGCGGTTTAGTGACCGATTCTGAACTATGTTGTCACATCAACGTAGGGGGCGCTACTGCCCACCTCCCGCTTAAAAGTCGTAAAGGGCGACTAAAGGATAGCCTTAATAACTTGGAATTCTTCTTTTGGGCGATGAGCTAGCAACTTGTCACTATTTGAATCTCAATTCTATCATCAAGCCAAACAGCCGAACGTGGCATATCAGTATTTTTATGATTGCTGGCTCTGTCTACCCCGCAAGGGATATAGACGTGATTATTTGTATGTATGTATGTATTTCTTTTTCGTAAGATCACACACATAGTACGTGTATTTTACATAAAATACATACATATAATTACGTCTATAACCCTTGCGGGGTAGACAGAGCCAGCAATCATGACCAAAGACTGAAAAGCTACGTTCAGCTGTTTGTATATGTGTTTACATATACACATATATCACGGGTATTATAAGTAATGGTACGTTTATCGAAAGCAATGTAAAAGCATTAATTACATAGTCAATTAATTTGACGGTTCGCGAGGCGCGGCGATGTGGCCGATACGCTGGGAATCTAATTGTGTTTACTCATACTGGTGTTTTCATCGATCGAGTATAGTGAAGGTGTGAAATGTATAACCACATCTATATTCCTTTCGGGGTGGACAGAGCCACGAAAGCAGTCAACAGAATGACTGCTTAAAAATTGGCCCCGTTTTACAATCTGGTTATGAACTTGAGATTATTTTTTTAAGGCGATGAGCTAGCAACTTGTCAGAATTTGCCAAACTTGTCTGAACTTGGCCAAACGACTGAATGTGGCCTTCCATTATTTTCAAGACTGCTGGCTCTGTCCACCCCGCAAGGGATGTAGACGTGACTACTTATATGTTTGTATGTATTTTACGGTCTGTTATCGCTTAGTAAAACCGTATCTTTATTAATGACTACACATCAATTAATCCATCGTTTGACTTGATACAGGGTGCGCCAGCGGCTAATGAGTTTACAATCAACCGCTAATTGTGTTTGCATACTCGTCGTCTTGTAACGTGTATTGTAGGTCGATGGGAGTGTGATTGATTTTGTTTATACATACATACTGTCGTAAAAGGAGACTAAGGGATAGGCTTACAAACTTGGGATTCTTTTTTAGGTGATGGGCTAGCAACCTGTCACTATTTGAATCTCAATTCTATCATTAAGGCAAATAGCTGAAGGTAGCCATTCAGTCTTTTCAAGACTGTCGGCTCTGTATACCCCGCAAGGGATATAGACGTGATTATATGTATGTAAATTACATTAATCATGCCTCTTCCCCGGAGGGGTAGGCAGAGACCACATCGTTCCACTTGCCACGATCCCTACACACTTCTTTCGCTTCATCCACATTCATAACTCTCTTCATGCAAGCTCGTCGGTTTCGGATACAGACCTTTTGCTAGAACGTCTCCGATTTGATCAAGGTACGTTAGCCTAAACCTTCCTTTTTTGTTTATTTATTTATTAGAGTACGCAGGTATAAATAAAAAGGAACTGAATTGTATACGTAAATTACCGACCCCAAAAAATTTTTCAGAAGATGAATTGGGCCTATGAAAGAGTACAGTAAACCTAAATGAACTTATCCAAGACCTAATTGCGAATGTTTTAAAAAATAGAGATGTTAGGAGTACCCCAGAGTAATGAAATGAGTAATGAGTGTGGAGGAAGGTATGTAGGGATAGTAGCAAGTGGCAACACTTAATCTCTGTCTATCCCAACGGGAATAAAGCGTGATGGTATGTATGTTGTGTCTCAGATAAAGGTGAGACAATCTCACATACCACAGACTATCTGGATCAAATAAATGAGATGCGTCGTAAACTCAAATTGCACTCACACGAGCCGAGGTACCCTCTTTTGAATCTTATAGCTCGCGCGCGTTTTAAATTTTAATGAATATAGATATCTTTACACGCTTTGAGCGGTTGAGGTTGGTTTACATAGATGATTTTGTTGGGAGACCTAAATTTTTCAGAGCACACATTCTGCTTTGGCCATGTATCAATGACTCGTTTCTAAGGTATGTTTGTTTGAGTGCTAGCTGATGTTTTGATGTTGAGGTAACCTGCAAATTCAGGCAACTGGATGTGCAACTGATCTGATGATCTGCAATGGTTACGAAGTGTCAGTGTTGAAACCTGACTTACAGGATTGTGGTTATAGGCTGTAAGAAGGTAGGACGATCAATAAGTTATTAAAAGACCATAAAAAACATTATCATTAGAATGACAAACTGCTTGTAGTATATTTTTACGTGCAATTTCATTCATTCATTCATACCTTAGACCTGATTAAAATTACTCGCGATGTGTGTGAAAACGTTCCACCTTTGTGAACGCACCGTAACAGTGATTAAAACATTCGGGGCGGGCCATTAAATCTAATATGCAGCGGAATCATGCGCGCTGTTTGTGCATACAGTTTTTTGGGGGTAATAATTATAATTAATAATAATTGCCCGCTTCCCCCTCTCGCTGCGCCCAGTGTCTTTCCGAAAGGATTTTAGAGGTGATTACGGTGAATTATTTGTTTTGTCTTTCACGGTGTCATTAGCTTTCGCTCGCGGTTCCTCACCCGTGGGAATTGATATTTATTAGTCTGGTAACTGGTAGAAAATTACGAGTATCGGCGCTACGCCAGTTGCTTCTCTTCCCGTTAAAGTCAGAGGTCAAGAGAATGACTTATGAAACTTAGAACATTTATTTTTGGACCTGTTAATATCCTTGAATCGAAACCTCCGAGCTTCTCTGATTATTGGCTCTGTCTTTCCCGTTACAAATGGATACGTGATCTGTTTGTCAATTTCTGAAAGATGATTAAATTCGCGGAGTGATCACATAGGACCGAGAGAGTCCACAATATCTGGCCATTTTTCCTCCGTCAGGGCTATACCGAAAAAGTAATGATGCCGAACCGGTCAGAGTACAAAAAAAAAAAACTAAAAGGCGACCTATGGCTCCATACAGCTAGGGGCAGAACAAGAATACTCAAACATGAAAAACTTTATTACAATAATACTAAAATAACAAACTCCGAGACCCATTCCCCGAACATAACTCTCTTCCTTTAATTTTTGCCTTCACACCGAACAATAACAATTACGATCCCGAATCACGCAGGCGTCATTACACACCGTTTTATCTGGAGGAGCGCAGAACCCTTTAACGTCTAATCGTGAATTATATACAGTAATAAAATTCTTTAATCAAAGAAAACAACCGGGGGCCCATTAAGGCACGCACACGTCACCACCTCCAGTCGTTACAACGAATATTTACATACATGTGTCATTACACCCCCCTCCCATAATTAAGGGTATAACAGAATCTTAGCGTCTTATTACGCGTAACGGTATCCTTTTAGAAATTGTAACACCGACACCCCCCCGCCTTCAATGATCACCTCAGAAATTTGGCACTCGAAAAGTTTCGCCAAAATATTCTGAGGAAGCACACACGAAACTTAAATGTGAAATATCCTCTAATGAATCAGACAATATTTTAAGACGCGGGTGGCAATAAAATCTCCCTACACCCACTAATGTATACCAACACTTTGTCTCTCTTTAGTGAAGGGGTGATTTGCGTAAATAAATATCGATGTGGACACGAGATAGCGCCGGTGGTTAAGGCTGGGGCGGTGTCGATACTTTTTTTGCATTTGTGAGTTCTACTTACTTATTGTGTTAGATATTGTGTTAACTCTAAAATTAATGTTCGTTCACTATCTGTGCTGGCAGATTAAGTCTGCCGTTTAAGATTTAGTCATCTTATGTCTTGGTCAAATACTATTTAAAATCACAGGATTTTATCATAAATTGTTACATGTTTGTCATAGTAAAAGACTACTGTAGTAGGTACTGCAACTGTGTAATTTTTTTTATTTTTTAAGTTCCTATTTTTAATTTTTCATCTTTAAAATGCGTTAACCTGTTATCGATGATTTGTTTAAAAATTACCTCTTGCCTTGAGAAACACGGAGTTTTTGCGGTGGCGGGTGTCGGAATTATGTCAAGATGCCGATGTGCGATCCGACCGAGTGAACGCTGGACCATTTCCAGCCTCTTTTGAATAATGTCGATGACTTCATGATTCTGAACAGAATAGAGATGTTTTGAATTGTACTACTGCTAGACTATCAGAAAGTAATAATAAAGTGTCAGTCATAATAATCATTATTGTTATTATTGATTTTAAACATAATTAAGTGTTTGCGCATTCTGTCCATTTCAAAATCTTGAATGATTACATTCGCAAGAAGTTTATAGGAAAGGTACTTATGGTTTTAATTAAATGTAGATATTTAAAAGTCTTTGATTCATAATAAAGAAATTTGTCGACCTTATACTCCTCTCTTTTGCATTATAGACAACAAAACTTACAATGGTGACCTAATTCTATGAAGTAATTACCGTCGAACTGTGAATAAGATAGTAAAGACCAAAAAAGAAGACTCACGACTTAAGTTATAAAATACACGAGTAAATGCTTGAGGTTCGTTCCTAGCACAGACCAGATATTTAGTGTAAAATTTGTGGTGCTACTGATTAAATACGAAGCCGTTAGTAAAGTTGTACGACTATATTTAATCACGAGCACCAATGATCTTGCATCGGATGAGGTTCCGTCTCTCGAGGGCGTTTTGCGGTTTGGACTCGCGAGTGTGGGCCTACATGCTTTACCGAAGTTTGTACTAATATGATGATGACACACTGACTGGAAAGATGGAATACTAATATATGATATAAAACCTAATCATAATTAAAAGTAAGTATAATAAAGTTAAAATAACGAAGTAGGTAATAAGACAACAAAATAATAATAAGATGATAGAAATACCATAAAAAATTATTTGCTTAACCTATACTAATAAGTTACTATACTAATATACGTTTAGCAAGTTATCTAGAGTAACCTGCAAGCTATTTGAGTAACAATTGTCTGCCCACGTCTTTACAAAAAAGATGGGTATATATAGGAGATCATGAAATGTGGGTAAATCTTAAAACAACGAAGGGCAGAAGGATTTCTAATTCCCCTGTTTTTTAATGACATATCAAAAATTGACAACGTACAATCTACCGCGTATAATTAATGATACATCTTGGGTTGTTTCATGAAATGTTTTGCAAAACATGTCACATATAACAATTATTCTGCTCTCTTAGGCGTCTTGGCCTTATACCATAATAATTGCCCATTCTTACTCCCTGTGTGTGTCAACAAGTAAACAAACAGTTTGAGATGCGATGATTTATTGATTCCAAAGTCCGGGATCCTCGCGATTACAACCCGGCCCGTTTTAATTATGATCCGACTAATTGTGTTTGGGGCTGTAGGTTCAAACCGGGAAGACGAGTGGTATCGGAGATTTGCATATCTTTAATTGGTTGAAAGAAGGGTATTGATCGAGGTGAGCTGAACTCCCTGTCTTGTTGGCAAGCGGTAATTGGGTGGCCCAAAAATTTGAATAAATACGAAGGTTGATAGGATACGTGGTTATGACAAAATATGGATCTGTCCATCCGACGAAAGGTTACATAATCTTTAGTAATTTTTAAATGTTTATCTAAATATATTCTTGATAATAGACAACTGTCAAGTATAAGAATAAATTAAATATTGGTGCTTAAAAACTAAGAACTATGATGACATTAATTTGTTTGTAATCACTGTTGGTTTACATTAATAACAATAACAAAAAAGAATAGGACCACTCCATCTCTTTCCCATGGATGTCGTAAAAAGCGACTAAGGAATAGGCTAAGTTTGTAAACTTGGGATTCTTTTTTAGGCGATGGGCTAGCAACCTGTCACTATTTGAATCTCAATTCTATCATTAAGCCAAATAGCTGAACGTGGCCATTCAGTCTTTTCAATACTGTTGGCTCTGTCTACCTCGCAAGGGATATAGACGTGACCATATGTATGTATGTATGTATGAAATATTATATATATTCTTGCTATGTCCCACTCCCACTGCTGAGTAAAAACCCTATTTCTACTTCCAAACTCACCATTGTCTTCGCTATCCATTTCTCATCGAATGCCTTCACATCATCCGAAAATTTTGATCAGAATTCAAAATGTGCCAAGCACACCATAAAACCCAATACACTTAGACGAGCTGGTGGCGCATTATTAGCGGTTATATCAGCTGAGTGTCGCTTGAAACGCCCAATTAAAATATTAATTACTTGACTTGCGACACTTTGTGCGGTGGCAGGTGTGATGGGGAATCCATTTCTCTAGTGATTTTTGAACCTTCAGCAAAATTTCGTGTTATAATTTTATAACGTTACTATTTAAACTAATATCAGTATTTTTTTGCCTTTATGAGTAAGTAACTTGTAGTTATTTTCCATTCTATGGTGAAGCCACACTTGAATGTCATGATTTTGGACTTAAACGGAAACTAAAATTTCTACTTTTTATAGGTTATGTCTGCGCACCATTCTCAAGCTTTCTAATTCACCAATGTCCATTTATCTGCCTTCTATATCCAATTCAGAATTACCTAGCGGTCTTGGGTTTAAGGACCGCGGGTATCGTAATACCTGCCTATGACCTAAAAGTTGCTTGTAGCTAGTATAAGGTTTTGTATTTATTTCATTATATTTTTGTGATGTTGTTCGTTATACGTAACTATGTATATATTATAATCTAAAATAGTCTTTGCATTAGAATTCATTATTTTTTTTTAATTTCATAAAAAGCCGTGGTTATATGACGTCCACCAAAACATCATCATATCCAGTAACAAAACCTGAATCATTTAATCCGCCGTTTAAGGCTCCAATGAGTGTTAAAATCAAACGTTTTTCAAGAGCGCTCACAGCACCTTTGAGGTGACACTTTGTTGGGTCTAATGAGGCTCCAGGAGTGGCTGGGGAGCACTAGGGCTTCGGTATTTGCGGGTCCAATTAAAAATTTTTCGATAGACGTAAAGGAATTGATGTATAAAAATTTTACGTCTAAGTACGTACTTTTTGGACCGTATAGTACAGGAACAATTGCTATGAAAAAATGCAGTAAATTTAAATTTTCAGGGAATTTAAGAATTAGTTAATAAAAATCTAAATGAATAGAGATAAGGTACACTCCAGTAGAAGACAGTCTATATAAGGATGTGATTGAAAGCGACAATACATTTAGATGTGAGACAAATCCAGTCTTGAAAGAATTGAAAAAAAAAAATAAGTCCTTTTTCTCATCTTTTGTATGGATCGATGGTTATAAGGCAAATATTTGAAACGATAAGTAAATAACAGAGAACCAAACAGCTCCTTAATTGGTGAAACAAAAACAAACCTTGTGTTTAACCGAATTATTCCCCCATAAAATATTTGTTTTAAAAGTAAATCTGAAATTGAAATTTGAAGACGATCGGAGGATTAATAATATCCGATACCGACGGGTAGCAGCTCGAAAATCGGCAAGTGTAACATTGACGTTAAAAAAAGCCTTGAATAGAGTCGACTCGTCGTTTGCAAAAAGATGAAGCGAAAGAAGTATGCAGTGATCATCACAAGAGGAAAGATGTAGTCTTTGCTTGCCCCTCCGTGAAACAGGCGTGATTTTATGTATGTTACAGTTCGGGTTATATGCATACATAATAGATATATATATTATATTACAGTTGTTTTCCACTTTAAAAGTATCAGAAGTCACGAGCTGTAAAATCTATCGCTCCCTTTCTAACAACTGCTTATTTTTTCCTTCGCAAATTATTATTTTTAATATGACATACGTTTGAGATATCGTGCCGTGCATCTTTAAGAAAACAAACCTTGTTTACTTAAATCCAAATATGAGATGTTTTCCGTCGGGGGTTAAAAATTACTGATGCCATGAGTAAATTTATTGGAATGCAGCCGTGTTGTAACGTTTTTTGAATTTGTTTTATTCAGCTTTCAGTAAGTCAGTTCTTGCTAAGTAAACTTCAATGAAATTCACCCCTTTTGCGGTGGGGTGTAACGAAACGTTGAATTTTTGATCTCGGGGTGCCGGGGACAATATTAACACTTAATATTTAGTGGGGCTTAGTGCGTTCGTTAGTCTTTGATGAAGACCCGAACATCCGGTCTTTATGTATAACTATTGATTTCTTATTAATCGATAATGCGTAATTTTTAATACTCGTAATAGTTAACAATAGTGATGCGGAGAATTCGATTTTTCGTACTTGCGGTCGTCACGGCCTGAAATATATCTACATATGGTACTTTTGCCCCAAAAAAATAATTTGGATCCCAAAAACTGGCAAATCTGAATCTGAAATCGCAGACAAAAACTATTAATCTCATATATTTCACTTCGCGTGTGCATACATTATGTATATTAATATCCAAGTAAGTAGTTATATCTAAGGTGAGTTTTGACAACGAAGTTGAAGGCCTTCGTCTGTTTCTGAAGTTTGCAACGCTGCGAACTAAACTGTTAAATCGAATTTGCTCCAAGTATATAATTACCTTTATCGTTCACAAATAAACATATTTTATTTTCAAATTTTATAAAGCTGGAATCTATAAACAACTGATGATATAATATTATTCCTCAAAACCTGCTTCATCTATCCTCAAGACTCCGCTTTCTGATATTTTTCTTTCTCACTTTGACAGATTTTCGATTCAGATTTAGGTACATTACAACCAGTATTGACCCTGAGACAAACTGGGATTACCAAAAAATATCATTTCGAACAAAACTTATAATAAGAAAAATTCCAAAATGAGATATTTGGAAATCATCTAGAATCGCCTGAACATTATTGATTGGTTGTAATTTCAAAGGAAGCCGAGGGCGCGGCGCGTGTACAAAATTCGCAATCAAACCCATCCCGGTTCCATAATGAAGCCAATCAATATCTAATGAGATTACCCCGCGCAATTAAAATTGCCCCCGCGAGATTTGCATATGAAAACCTTATAATTGATCATTCACGCGCCCTGGCAGTGACAATACCTGCTATTTCTCTCCTGAGGAATATGGTGTTGACTTGTTTATTAGTAGTAGTTAGGCCATCAAAATTCTTAATATGTTTACAGCTGTAGGTAGATTTAACAACGCTATGTGTGACCTATATCGTGGTCAAAGTGAACGTTTCAAACGAAAAGTGATTCAGTGACGCATATATCATCGCAAAGCCGAAAACTTTGAAAGAATGACTGTGAATACAGTCCTCATAATTTGTATCACGAACAAAATTATTATTCTCATTTTAAAGAAATCATCAGTCTCATTGTAGTGAAATATGAACTGGTGACTGTAGCACCTCCGCAAACCGCCATCATTTTTGTTCAACTTGTATTCCACGGTTGTAAAGATGTGAGACCTCGGGTAAAAGATCGTTTAGAATAAATATAATGAATGAATGTGTTGGCGAGACCCGTAAGCTACTCTTGTGACGTCTGTCTGACACTCCGAGCTGGAGATGACGATAGAGTGGCGAGAGGAAAAGCGATAAATCAGCAAGTATGTTTATGTAGTTTATTACTGTCATTTATTTAACTGTTCTATTTTAATTATGTAAGTATTAGCATGTATCTTTAGTTAAATATGTATAACGTTATTTATGCACACGCCATACCGCTCCATAATTCATCTTTCCTCTCATGGATCTACTGGAAGAGATTTCTTTTGAAATAAGTAGCAACTTTGTACTAAAATTACTGTAATAAATGCTGTATATAATTTTGTGTACATAAATAAATAAAAGATTTTAAAATCAGTAACATTCTAGATAAAAGCCAAATCAACAATAGCCAACCGATGAAGTAGTATTAAAAGATGGATGAATAGAAAAAAGTATGGAGGGAAAGAGTGATGTGATCACGCCTTAAAAATGATTTGGAACAGTTTTGAAGTGAAATGGAATAATGCAAAAAAATACTGGAAAGGAAAAGCATAATGACTTCGTTTCAAAATCTTTACTATTATTTGGATTGGCGTATGACTTTTAAAAAACAATGTTTTTAAACCATTTGGAAATAAATTTCGTGGCCCCGATGCCGAAGAGCAGAACGTGATATTTCAAGGTGGGCGGAATATGAAGATAGTATAATAACATATACCACAGTCTCTTATTTATGTATAACATTGAAGAATTATAGATACGCGCTATTGTTAATTATAGTATAGACTTATCTATCTCAACATACCTATATCATACTACGAGTATATTACCATACTTATAAAGAACTCTAAGAAACCAATAAGTTGCATAACCGGATATAACACCGTTCAATCGGTACCCCTTTTTCTATCCTGGAGTTAGTTCTTGTCTCCCTTTTGGTTGCGGAGGTCAGACGGCAATCGCTCTGTGCAAAAACAAGTGACCTCGTCAAATCGCCTAGGATAGGATTGGATAGGATAAGAGAACCCCGGGCTCTAAAACATATCGCTGTGGATGCAACCAGAAATACGCTTGGACGAAAGAAAAAAGCTAAAACATAGGTATTTTACTGTTTTGATCACTCATAATTGTGAGTTTTCTTTCACTACAATTAATTTAATGCTCTTATTTAGATTATTATACAGATCGTTTTGATCTTGCACAATACAGTTAATACACAGGGGACGCCAATCATCAAAAATATCTTAGGCCAACGTCCACACGTAACGATCTATTTAATTAACCGGTCAAAACCGGTTCGGACCGCAAAACATCAAAGGACATCTTAATACGCTCACGGCAGATCGCCTCATCTAAACATTGGCATTACGAACCTCCACCCCTAACAATTTGTGTGTCTTCCTTACCGAGGTGAAATTTTCACCCACGTCCAATAGTCTATTAAAACAGTAGTACCAATAAGACTCCATCCTTTGTTTATTATAAACACTTTCTATTTCACCCGTCCTTGTCTCTCATCCTCAATACCTGTATGTTCGTCTCGTTCCTCCGTTTGTTTTGTAGAAGCATTCTAGTGCATATCTAGGGTAGTACCGTAGCGAGAGCCCTCAGGAACGTTAACGGCTGGTCCCGTTTCGCCCCGGGCCGATTCAATTACTACTGTCGTATTATTTCGACGAAAATATGTATGTATTCGTATACGTTTGCGGTGTAAATTAAATTCTGTTTGGAGTTTATTGGTCGCGCCGGCGATAATTTTGGACGGGTGGGGGGGTTGTCGAATGTATTGAGGTGGATCATGAATGCCTTGAGGACAGTGTAACACGTGTACGTACATACAGAATGTTTCATGCCTGTTCATTTTATAATATTCTAAATTATTTAATTTTAATGTGAACGTGCACATTAATTTATTATTCGAAAATTATTGTTCATTTAATTTGTTTAGTATATTATTATATTGTTTTTTTTATGTTGTATGCAGAGACATTTTTCACAATTCGATTATGTAGGAACATACCCAAAAGGTTAAATTGTAACAAAAATATGCGATTTCTTATCGTATAAAAGCTAGATTTATTGAATCTATACGTTTTAAATACTTCTCTCAAATGTTTGAAACCTACAAAAGAAAGAAGCAGCGGTATCCAATTATTTTGGTTTAATAAAACTCAAAATACCCTATCTAGTTATCAGCGTAAACCCATTATTCCGCTATCAAAATCAAGGCGAAGACACCGAAGACAATTTTGATGGCTACCCATAATAGGTTTGATTAAACGCGGGCCCCCGCAGGGCACAATCATAGGTCCGATATTACTCTTAACTACTCGATAAGGTGTTATCAGAAACCTCAGAGCAATTTATGGGGAGCTAATAGTTACCCTTGAATGGACCCTTGAGTTAAACCGTGATAGATTTTCATTGTGTTAAATGTTGCGTTTAGTTTATAGTTTGGCTGCTTTATGGGTTATATAGGGCATACTCAACGGCGATTGGCCATTTAGTAAACTGAATAGATGACAGGACATGTTCTGCTTGTTGTCGCTATATAAAACCGACTTTTGAGGTCTGTAATGCAACTGTAACGGAGAGAATAGTAGAAAAAGTAATTCCCTAAAATAGCATATTTTATTCAAGTTGGTACCCGCGGCATTGCCAATGCTAATTCGCCATTCTTTGCCAAATCACGTCATCTAACATTCAAATGCATTGGTTTTTAAAATATGATATAGGTATATTTATCATGTTTTACCATTACCGATGTGCAAGAAGCTAATGACAGACGGATCACCGCGGCTGAGATTTAAGAATAGGTATTCACTTGCTAAACTGCATTAAATGTCATACTTATATACATTTAAATATGTAAAATTACTTCAATGTCAACCAATCTTGTATAGCTTGTTCCATCTCCAATTTCCTTATTACGAATTTCCTTAAAATCGGTTAAGTCGCGTCACAGACAGACTTATACGTTAATAATATCGGGTATGCAAGTATGTAGAGTTTGTGTCATTTGAACCAGACTTCAGAAATTAATCGTTTCACTTGTTTGTGCAATATATTCATGAAGTATTTTTGTTTTGTTCACAGGTACGATCTCTGCTAAAAACGTGACGGCTGCTGGATAAGAAAAGCTTTTATAGCTTAAAAAAACGATAATGTTTATAAAAACTGAGTAATTTAATTTATTTGGTTAATATTTGACTACCACTTTATACATTATTTACATACATCGTGCATATATAGATAATATTTTTCAACTAATCGTACCTACACATACATTATAACAAAACCATTATTCATTAAGCCAATCTCTCACCATTAATCATCAATATTAATATCTTCCATTCGTAATCCAAATCCATTTCTCACGATGAACAGGGAAAGGAAAGTAAGTGGAACCCCATACCGCGTCCACGACACACGAAAATAATGAACTCAATCGCTTCCAGACCACTTTCGCGTTGTCAAAGAGCGATTGTATTCGATTGAGCGATGGAGGTGTCAAAAGACCATCGGGTCGACGACCGATCCATCATAATACCTATTTCGTATCCAACCAACCATTTTTTCAAGACCTACCCTCCATTTTACTTACTAGAAAAATGGTACCCCACAAGGAACTGTATTCGGACCATCGCGGTTCATGATACTTTGGTTGTTCGTCTGATGAAATTATTTTCACTAGTAGGCCAACCTGACGTTTCGATCTGCTCTTAGATGGATTAATTTGATTATCGCACAGCAGATGTTTCTTACTGGTGGTTATTAAATGTTGTTTTGCTACTGATTGTGAACATTCGTTTAAAATATTTTTGTATTCTATAGTCTAATTAAAGTAATAAATTACTTCATTATTTAAAAAATAGTCTCATCAATCAAGCTTGTAAATCCTTTTTTATTATTATAGTTGAATAAGGCTGTTGTTCCCTGTAGTTTCATACGATTCAAATACTTTTACTTTTTTTTTCAAATTATACTTTAATATTTTACATAATATATTATATATATTTTTTTTCTTAGTACATTTTTCAATCAATATCATAATCATTATTAAGATTATTACTGAAGAATACGGACAGTAAAGCAGCTGTGCCTTTATAGTAATCAGATATACTTTTAATACTCGTTAAACATGAAGAACCAATTATAAACTGTAATATAATTGATAATTCTTAACTTGTTTGTTCAAAAAGAGCAATATATCTCTGGATTCTTCGCCAAATCAATTAGGTTTTACTGCGGTCCGATCCGCCGCGTTATCTGCCTCGAGATCTTCGTCTTCCATTCAATTTTCTAGCCCATTACCGAATAGTATAATTAAATTTACCCGATCTACGTTCCGGGGGCGAAGTGGAGTCTTCCTACAACCAGTAGTTTTGCTGCTTTTATGATAAATCTCTGCATAAAAATACATACATATCAAGATTTGACATCTTTTTGTAGGTCTTCTTCAAACTCGCTCGCTTAAGTCCAATTTAAGTATTCTTTTTAAAGTCTAATTTCAAAGGGCGGGCAAAAAGCGAAAAAAATTTGTTACCTAAACATATTTCGTTTGTAGCGTGACCAAAATTTATCAACTTATCCATTTTCTTATCACATAAGTATACACAAATTGTCACACTAAGTTCTATTTCTATGATCGGCGAGTTCGTGCTTTTGCTTAAAAAAGCATTTTAGTTATCACTCTAGAAGTATTTATTTGAAAAAGTCGTTTAGTACCTACCTTTTTAACACTTTGTAAAGTCAGTAAACTGTAATATTGTTATTCAGTCAATTATATTAGTGAAATTAATTTAACTTAAAAATCGATGAAAAGAAATTGGGTCGAATAAATAGAGTTAAAAGGCACACACCAGGAGAGGGCAGTTAAATTTTCCAACATTCGGCCCTTTGCATCAGATGAATTTGTGTTATGTAGATTGTGATTGCGTTTCTTCCAATGTGCGGTTTCTGATGTTATAATTTTAGAATCGTTCATGTTTTTTTTACACAACCGTCAAAAAAGAGGTGTATCATTTTTGTGGTTCTTGATTATGTATCAGTTATAAGACAGCCATCCGTTAAATATTTTCACAAAACAATATTATGTCACTTACATACTTGTAGATCCTGTGCTTTGTAGCTGACATGCGAGAATGCAATCTAGAATATTCGCTTATTATTAATCTGTTTTTAAAGACTATTTTTTTATTTTATTTTTTATAAAAGATTTGGGGCTCAATCTGCCTGGTGGTAAGCAAGATGAGGAGGATTCACTCTTGCCTTCACTAATGTTCTAAAAATCAAAGACTAAAGTTCACTTGGCCTATCCAGGGGAGAAATGCAATGAAAATTAACAGCTACAGGACAACCTTAAGGATTACGGCGAACGGTCAAGATTCTCCCGGTATCCCAAACAGGATTGCGATTCGCTTGATTGCTGGCTGGACGACCGCAGAGCTATTGCACATTCCAGTTGCAATCTTGAGAATCTAATCATCTGAAATCTGGTTCCGGTGATATTATTTATAACGGCATTTCTTATTCCCTCTCTCTCTTGTGCTAATACATTAACGATGGCTTTCTCAGTTAAGAGTTTGCTAAACCATGCAATTGTTAATTTTTACATTGTATAAAGATTAGATTGACATTCTACTGCCTGAAAGAAAACACCCAAGGATTTAACTTTTTAGAAATACTAAAAATAAACTGGTTACTTCCATTTCTACCAGCAGAAACACCTTTAAAAAACTGAACCGGGTTTGATTTAAAAGCGAATTAGAAGGTTTAGTTGGTTTAATAGTAACTGCATCTGCTAAGAAAGGAATTCCAGAAATGCCTACGAGAAAACACTACTAAAAAATAAAGCAAGAAATAAACAACCGAACCAAATCCAAAGAATTAAATATTCCGATAACGAGGCCCAATGAAAACCAATTTGCAAATGCCAAGACGTTTCCCCGCGGACGGTGGAGCGGGAAAAAAAGAAAGACAATAAATCAAAAACATGCAAATCCTGCTAATAACTGCACAAAACCGAAAGCCATTTCACGGGTACCGATCCCGCCTCGAACGTAATCCTCGAATATTTAATACAAGTACCCGATATACAGGGTGGTGGCGGAGCGGACTCGCGGGTGCTATTTCCATGTTGATGTTTAATAATTGATAATGCCCCGCGAAAAACGCGGTGGGGGCGCGCTGGTATGTGTAGAGTTGATGATACCCCGTGGCAAAGGCGAACGTGGGACGAATGAAGATGTTCTGGTGAAATGTTAGAGCAAGAGTATCTTGAACCGACGAGGTCGCATTGAAAGATTGATGATGGATGAAGCATGTACTACTACACCTCAGGGAAGGAGACACGATATATGTGTGTATGATATCACTTGGAGGCTGTCATCTACAATGTGTTGTGCCGCCACAAGAATTAAAATACCTACTATATGCAAAAAAAGCTTTACTGAGGATCTTCCTCCCGCAATTCGCAAACAGAGTATGTAGTTATGACAACTGAATTAACAATGTGATATATATCTTATATAATCACACTACGTTTTGTTTAAACATCGATTTTTATTGGCACACCAGTTTCATCAGAATCACACCACCACCAACTCTGTACACTCCCATCCCACCTGTACCTTGTTATCCCCGGCTTGTAAACTGAGACGGCCAATCGATAATCATCTAGAACATAATAACACACGGTAGATAATACGTGCGATTATTGCGTGTAGGGTGTTTGAAGCTAATTCATTGTTATTACTTATTTTTACCCGGTATGTTGTTGTTTGTGTTTTGTTATATGTTTTTTGGCTAAGTAAAATACGACGAAATTTTATGATTCGAATTGAATTCAAAACACATTGAAGTTTTGGACAGAGAGCCTATTTGAGAAATTTCCATAATTAGAAGAAATAATAATTATGTTTTAGAGACGTACTTTGAAGATAGTGGCTGATATTGTAATTGGGTATATTTATTTAACCTTAAATTTATTTAAATATAAGAAAATTCAGACATATAAAACCGGATATCGAAAATGGTCAGTTGATAGACTAGTAGAGAATAAGAATAATATGTGATATAATGTTTGCTTTTGTTCAATTTTTCATATAAAGTTTTAAATGAATAGTCAAAATTTTTACAGATAAGTCTTACCTAGTCTTTTTGTCACATTGCCAAATTCTCATCCACGCTCGCAGTTCGAATGTTATTATTTTTTCCGCGGCTAATAATAATAATAAAATAAATAATTCCCCCCCTTTTTTCATCATTCGCTGTAATCCGGAGGTCTTGTCACTGTGTTTGGTGAATGTATATCATCTGCAAGTAGGTATATCAGTTGGAATTCTGTCACAGAACAAAAAATATTACGTAAGTTATATTTGAATGAAATAGAGAGAATTGTTAGACTTTCAACTGGAACTTTATTTTAAGTAGAAGAACTTAAATTCGGTTGTTAAGATTTTCGAAACGTATTCATAAAAAGACAAGATGTTTACGATGTATTATTGGTACGTAATCTATCAAAGACCACTTACTTACATACATACATCTGTTGTGATTTTTACCCTCGTAAGATCGCTTCTTCCTTTCATTACAAGAAACAAAACTACTCCCTAAAGAGCTGACTCTTTTCGGTGGAGTTAAGTGGAGCGGATTCATCTATTTTTTTCTCTCTGAAACAAAATATTCTCGAAATTTTTAAACCCGATTCGCTCCGTACTCTCACCTCGCTGATCTTTGCCCGGATAACCGGGTGGCGCAATTGAAATGTTTATAGATACAATAATGCCCCGGGATCAATCCCCGGCCGGTGTATTTAATTTATTTTTCCGGGGCACGGCGCCCCGTAATGCCTTATTTCGACTTATTTGCAACCGCCATCTTAGGGCGGTTTATGCCGTCTTTTGTATGGTATGAATAAATTTCCGAGTTTTATTTACATAAAGTTGGATTAGATTAGTAGGTATCTGTACGTGTGTTTTATTTAAAATTGGGTTATTCTACATGTCACCCCCGTTGGGAATATACCGGGAGGTATACAAAACATCACCTTTATAGGTCTTGTAACAGAATAGAATAGATTTACTTAAGTTGGATACAAGGTATCACTTATTGACGTCACATCACTTAAATCTAATTATAACTACTACCGCTTCCAAAGCGCGTGTGTAGAAGAAGCGGCGGAACAAACTACACTGCAGTAGTAACAGTAACAATTATAAAAACTTAGTCAAAGACTACGATTAGCTGGATTGGTCCAGTGATGCAATTGAGATCTGATCGGAAAGAAGAATTAACCTAAAAGAATGCCTTCATCATTATGTCTACCTGAATGTAGACACATCAATAGTTTTTCTTTAACGATCTCGGCTATTTGATCCACTTCTTCAATTCCTAAATCACGCTTGGCAATTTTTCATAGTAAGTATATTAAAAACATACACATTATATTATCATCTGACGAGCATGCATGAATAGTAAGTTCTTGCTACACACTTGTGAGTTATAAATGTGTTAGAAGCGAAAGAAGTAGGTACGCAGGGTTTGTGACAAGTGGAAAGATATAGTCTCTGCCTACCCCTCCGAGAAAGAGGCGAGATTTTATCTAAGTATATGTATAGTGTATTTTTATCCCCTTCGCGATAGACTGAAATAACTGAGTTAGAACGTTTGACTCAACGACTTTAAATTTCATACTGTCAATATGTTTTTCAATATCTCTATAAACATACATACATATAATCACGTTAATATCCCTTGCGGGGTAGACAGAGCCAACAGTCTTGTAAAGACTGATAGGCCACGTTCAGCTATTTGGCTTTAAGATAGAATTGAGATTCAAATAGTGACCGGTTGCTAGCCCATCGCCTAAAAGAAGAATCTCAAGTTTATAAGCCTACCCCTTAGTCGCCTTTTACTACATCCATGGGAAAGAGATGGATATATTCCTTATTCTTTTTCTATTGGTGCCGGGAACCCCACAGTGGCACCTTTATACACAAAATCATCTATATAAACATAATTCAAGATGCAGTGAATTCAACATTCATATAGTTTTTCACCACAGAGTGTCCGACGCGACGCTTCCGCTGTGGAGTGCGCACTCGTGTCACCCGCCATCTTGAAAACTAAAGTGTCACACAGCTATTCCTATTCCGCTTTCATTATAACTCTTGGTGATTAACCACCGTGCTAATTGTATGCTTTTAACTCTGCAATATTATTTTGAGCACCGCTTTAGGTGATGTTATAGATGTTTAGTTTACAGTAGCTGTTATTATACATAAATACATATAATTACGTCTATAATATAGATATGGGCATATAGACTCTATATCCCCAGCGGGGTAGAGAGAGCCAACAGTCTTGTAAAGACTGATAGGCCACGTTCAGCTATTTGGCTTTAAGATAGAATTGAGGTTCAAATAGTGACAGGTTGCTAGCCCCTTAGTCGCCTTTTACTACATCCATAGGAAAGAGTTGGAGTGGTCCTATTATTTTTTCTATTGGTGCCGAAAACCCCACGGTGGCACCTTTATACACATAATCACTACATAGTATAAAACAAGGTCGCTATTTTAGTCTGTTTGTCTGTATGCTTAAATCTTTAAAATTACGCAACGGATTTTGATGCGGTTTTTTGTAACACGAAGAGTGATTCAAGAGGAAGGTTTTTATGTATAATTTTTTCCGAAATTTGCACCCGTGCGAAGCCGTGGCGGGTCGCTAGTCATCTATATAAACATAATTCAAAATACAGTGAATTCAACATTCATATAGTTTTTCACCACAGAGTGTCCGACGCGACGCTTCCGCTGTGGAGTGCGCACTCGTGTCACCCGCCATCTTGAAATCTAAAGTGTCACACAGCTATTCCTATTCCGCTTTCATTATAACTCTTGGTGATTAACCACCGTGCTAATTGTATGCTTTTAACTCTGCAATATTATTTTAAGCACCGCTTTAGGTGATGATATAGATGTTTAGTTTACAGTAGCTGTTTTTATACATACTTATAATCACGAATATATCCCTTGCGGGGAAGACAAAGCCAACAGTATTGAAAAGACTGATAGGCCACGTTCAGCTGTTTGGCTTAATGAAAGAATTGAGATTCAAATAGTGACAGGTTGCTAGCCCGTCGCCTAAAAAAGAATCCCAAGTTTGTAAGCCTATCCCTTAGTCGCCTTTTACGACATCCATGGGAAAGAGATGGAGTTATCCTATTCTGTTTTGTATTGGTGCCTGGAACCACACGGCACTTATATTATACATACATATACTCACGTCTATATCCCCAGCGGGGTAGACAGAGCCAACAGTCTTGAAAAGACTCATACAGTACTCATCAGATAGGCCACGTTCAGCTGTTTGGCTTAATGATAGCTGTTATTATTTTTTCATGGTTTTTGTCATCTTCTCTCTATAAATATACTAATGGCCCGCCACGACTTAAAATTGTACCTTTTTAACCTGTCACTATTTGAATCTCAATTCCATCATAAAGCCGTACTACTGAACCGTGGCCTTTCAGCCTATTCATGACTGTAGGTACCCCGTACCCCATGAGATACGGACGTGAGTATGTGTATGTGTGTATAATTATCATAATCGGTACAGTATTTCCAAAGATTAGCCCGTACAAACGGGCAAACAAAGTTAACAGACTTGACTTTGTTTATAATATTAATTTAAGAGTCAATAACTTAACCAGTGCACCACAAATCTAGCGAGATTTGCAAAAATCATACAGACAAATGTTACTCATACCGAGAAAGTCTCATTATCGTTTACAAGTGCCTTATTAGTGCTACAAGTGGGTTCGCGTGTACAAAAACGTAAATATTATAAATATTAAAATTGTTCGGGAGATATGACTCGGCCCATTAGTAGCAACAAGACGTCTCATTTGACGTGTAGGAAGATGGGGTGGTATTACGTGTTCTTTTTTTGATTTTTGAAAGAAATAGGTATATTGGAATGTGCCAGTTTGAAATGTACTTCAGCTTTAAAAAAAAATGTTTATGTCTAAAGGTAATTTCGGTAAGGTAGGTTCGGTCATGTGGAGAGGATGAATGAAAGCAGGTTGACTAAGCAGATATACAAGGAGAGTGTGGAGGGAAAGGTCGGAGTGGGAAGGCCTAGACGAACGTATCTTGATCAAATTAAGGACGTCCTGGTAAAGGGTCAGGTCAAAAGTACCCGAAACCGCCGAGCTTGTATGAAGAGAGTTATGAATGTGGACGAAGCGAAAGAAGTATGCAGAGATCGTGGCAAGTGGAAAGAGGTAGTCTCTGCCTACCCCTCCGGGAAAGAGGCGTGATTTTATGTATGTATGTATGTATGTAATTTTGTTTTTAAATTTACCAATATATTTTTGTATCTTTTTTAATATTTTTTTTTATTTGCAACCAGAGTATTAAAATGAAATGTTTTGAATAAACGTTAAAAACTGTTCTTTAAAAAAATATTTCGCACCTTTTTCGACCAGCAACAATCAAATACTCAAAACTAAATTTCCATCTAAGCCATCAGAATACGCAATGGAACCCTTCGCATCGTGTTTTTGCGTAACAAGCAGACTAAATTACAACAATTATTCAATGTTCACCGTTATCGGCAGTTATAAAATCGGAGGTACCCTCATTAGGAGTGGGGGGAAAGAAGACATCTTGAAAAAATGGTGACTGACGCATTGTCGATTCTTAATTTTTTTTTAGTTGGTCATTAAGGTGTATTTTTGCGAGTAGAAGTCGCTGTTCTTTTTATTTTTTCCTTTTTTAAACTGGCATTTGGAGTTGGATGAAAAGTCATCTTTTTTTTTCTCAATTTGTATTTCTGCCAGTGTTGAACGCTTGTATTGGGAAGAAAAATTGTTTAACCTTTTGAGAGCTATCTGGAGTTCGTTGATTTTTTCTTTTTGCTTTTTTAATAGAATATTATATAATTCCCTTCACATCCATTATAATACTTAACTATAACTGTCTTTCTACATGGCTAAAATGTTATTAACGGGCAATAAAATAATTCCGAATACAAAATCCTTAACACCGCCCAACTGCTCCAAATTCAAATTCACCCATTGGGATGTGAAACCACAATAACAGCCACCCATTTTAAGAACTTAATTTTTCAAAATTTGAATAAATCATTCCAAATTCATAATCCTAACCGCGCAAAACTATTCCTAATTCAAACACGCTCATCGGAATGTGAAATCACAATGGCTGCCGCACAGGAGCCGACTGACGATCCCGCGTCACTGCACATCAAAGCGGTCTAATTGACCGGATCAACTCGAAATCAGCGATTGTTCATCAGTTATGACTCCCTGATAGTTTAGGGATCAAAGATCGGGAATCGCAGGTTGTACGGTCGGGTTGAGTTGTGAACTGTGGAGTTGGTTTTGCAGCTGTGAAGTGATGACTTATGAGGAAAGGTTAATGATAATTTGTTAGGTACTGTTGGGGTGGTAGGGAAGGACAAAATTTCATACCAGCTGTTCCTCTCCCGCGTGGATTCGAGAAAAGATTGTTCTGCTTTGCTCGCACATGAGCAATCTTTAACTTACTCTGAATCGTCAGTCCTGACTTACTTCCGATATAAAAATAAAATAAAATATAGTGCCGTGTGGTTCCCGGCACCAATAAAAAAAAGATTTGGACAACTCCATCTCCTTCCCATGGATGTTGTCTAAAAGTCTTAAAGGCGACTAAGGGATAGGCTTATAAGCTTGGGATTCTTATTTATGTGCTAGCAACCTGACACTGACCTGAATCTCGTTATGCCAGTCTATATTATCTAGTTAAGCCAAACAGGTGAACGTCCTTTCAAGACTGTTGGCTCTGTCTTCCCCGCAAGGGATATTGACGTGACCATATGTATGTAATCAAATATTCCATTTGGATAAAAAATCGAAAGTAATAGAAAAGTGTCTTAAACCTTAGTTCTTGCCAAACCTTTTAAAAATCTATCACGTTAGTAATCTTGTTAAAAAGAAATTACACACGCAAAATCTTTATTATTATACCTATTGCATATAAGCCATCAATACAATCCAATTAACTTCTTAGTCTCTTTAAACTATCCCCCTGCCTTCAGGCCTAATAGCGTCCCCTTCGCTGGGTCTCGCACCCAGTCACCTGAGTAAACTCATCGTTGTAAATGTAACTTAACGATGCAGGGTGGGAAATCTTTTGTTTTATTAATAACGTTTTTTTTTTATTTGAACTAGTGTTATAATTTTAGGTATATTTCATTTCATATATTTTGTTACTTTTTTATATTAATATTACTAACATGCTAATTACTTGCTGCTAAAGACTTAATGCTTCAATCAACTTTGAAACTGCAAGCAGGTTTCAGGTATTTTCAGAACATTAATTTATTCCCCATTTATCCACTTGAAAAAAAAATGAGACTAGATATCTCTGATTGCTCTATTTTGCCATACATATAGCTACGTCTATATCCCTTGCGGAGTAGAGAGAGCTAATAATCTCGAAAATACTGAATCCAATGTATCACTTGATAATATTTTGGTTTTTTCATTGAAAATATGAATGCGTTTGACCTTGTTGAAAAAATATAATATAACATAACCTCAAATAATGTAGAAAACCTCATTTAATGTAGACAATGTGTATTCGTCCATGATTTAGATTTAAAAGATCTATATTTGTACATTGACGTCCGATGAAAATGCTGCAGTGTAGTTTGTTCCGCCGCTTCTTCTACACATGCGCTTTGGAAGCGGTAGTAGTTATAATTAGATTTAAGTGATGTGACGTCAATAAGTGATACCTTGTATTCAATTTTGAAAATAAATCTATTCTATTCTATTCTAATGCCCTGTCACTTTTGCTAATAAATAACACAGGCATCTACACCAACAGATGAATGGGTGCGAGAACCTTCATAATGGAGATGGCTCAGGGCTGAAGCCTCCATTGACGTCAATCATAGGGTGACTTTCAATCCACTGTTTTTTTCTTAATGACTATCTTGACTGAGTACGTGTATTGTTTACTAAGTATTATTGTGATGGCGGTATGACAATTTTTTCATGGTTAGTAATAAGTCAAGTCTTTATTTGAATATTGATTACTTGCGAGTCTTAAAAATGTTTTTTTTTTTATGTAATATAATCCGTCGATTAATAAATATCACAATAGTGCGTTGTTGGGATACTGACTGACATACATTAGATATTAGATACCTACATTCAGACAACTTATTGCTAAAACAACTTAAGTATAACTTAAGTATTTGGCATGAATTTGACATGATTTCTTGAGTCAGGAAGCAAAAAGAAATTAAATATCCCGAAATGATCGCTAGAACGGAAAATGTTCCCGTTTTATTTTTAACTATACTTACCTATTAGTTTAAGTTCTAACCGATGATCTTACCGCGAGGTAAAACATCGTCAGGAAACCTGCAGATTTGGGCAACTGGTTGTGTAAATCATGATCCAATAAAGATCAACGTACACTGCAAAGATTAACAGAGGTCAGATGAGAATCGCTTTGTTCAAAAACCTGACTCACCCATCCAGAATCTTGGTCAAAGAGCGCACCCCGAGGTCCACTCCAAAGGGGTGAGGATGTGACAGGAATTCACGCCAGGAAGAACACTACATTAACGATTTCAACGATTACTTGTTTTTACATACATACATATAGTCACGTCTATATCCCTTACGGGGTAGACAGGGCCAACAGTCTTGAAAAGACTGAATGGCCACGTTCAGCTATTTGGCTTAATGATAGAATTGAGATTCAAATAGTGATAGGTTGCTAGCCCATCGCCTAAAAAAGAAACCCAAGTTTGTAAGCCTATCCCTTAGTCGCCTTTTACGACATCCATGGGAAAGAGCGGTCCTATTATTTTTTGTATTGGTGAAGGAACCACACGGCACTACTTGTTTTTCGCTAAAATATTTTACATAACACACAAACAAGTCCCAAAACTCGATATCCCTGATTGCGTATGCGATGTTTGACGCGCAATTATGACGTCATAACCTATTCTCTTTGGCGCCAGTAATTAATCAAGATCAAACGGACATTCATCATCCTTGGCTTTTGTTTTTTTTTTTTTGAGAATTTTTCCACCTTCATTGCATTGCTAATGCCACGCGGATAATCTTAAAGGAAATTCCCAGTTCGGGTAAATGGAGATGTTATTGCGGAGTGGACGAAGATTATTCTGGCATACTTTTATTTATGTATATCGTCATGTTACTGCGGCCATGTGTCAATAAATCTTCTCTGAGTTGTGTTCAGCGGATGTATTTTCGAATTGAAGATATATCGTAGGTGGTTTATTTTCTAATTTCATTAGTTCGATGAAAGGCTACACGTGCCGTGTGGTTCCTGGCACCAATCAAAAAAAGAATAGCACCACTCCGTCTCTTTTCCATGGGTGTCGTAAAAGGAGACTTAGGGATAGGTTTATAAATTTGGGATTCCTCTTGGGCTAGCTGCCTGTCTCTATTTGAATCTCAATTCTATCAGCCAAACAGCTGAACGTGGCCTATCAGTCTTTTCAAGGCTGTTGGCTCTGTCTACCCCGCAAGGGAGATAGACGTGATAATATGTATGTTTGATGATCTGTAACCATGGTTCAATATGCTAGGTCACCCCCATAATTTGCAGAGGTCAGACAGACGAAATTTGAAATCTGCTCTTGAACAAAGAACAAAAATATTAATAAAATCATACAAATAGTCATTCTTACAGTTTGTCAGTTCCTTCCAATAGACCTCACTGCCGCCGAAAGCATAAAAGAGGCTATCAAAGTAGCAATTTGAGAGGGAGTAGCCAAATTTAAATCCGAATAAAAAAAAAAGATTCCGATTTGTAATTCAAACGTGCAAGAAAGGACGATATCCGATTTGAATAAAGTACGGTGGAATCGGGCCGGGTTACTGGGACTATAATTGAAAATCTTAATTCAGACGTTAGTTAATACTCTGACTCAATTTTTGGGGTCGCCGTGATTATACACTTGAACGGTTTTTTTGGAACCGGTACGTTTTTTTTTTGCCATCTCACGGTAATTCGCGATGGATTTATTTTGTTTTGTTAAAAAAAAAACGAATGAAATTGATATCGGATGGCTGATATGATACTGGAGTTGTGAACCATAATATTATTGGCATATTATACATATCCTCGTAATATCATCATCATCAGGGATAGGCTCACAAACTTGAGATTCTTTTTTTAGGCGATGGGCTAGCAACCTGTCACTATTTGAATCTCATTTCTATCACTAAGCCAAATAGCTGGCCTATCAGTCTTTTCAAAACTGTTGGCTCTGTCTTCCCCGTAAGGGATAAAGACATGATGATATGTATGTATGTATGTACTCGTATCGTCATCATATATTATGCATGAAGTTCTCTGTCAGACCCAATGGTTGACTGATAGATAATGCTTCCAGCATTAAGTGCGCCAATTGTGCTATACATTTGTATTTTGTGCAATTAAATTTTAATAAATAAATAATCCTCTATCATTCATCTTCGCGTGTTTTCAGTTGCACCCCTCCTCCCCTCCCCACCACATTGGATTAAAGCCTTCCGAAACTTTCCATTTTGTCCAGTTCTGGGTATTAAGGAAAATCAAGGAAATCGCTAGTGAGTTTGTGGAACACCCGACCAGGCTGTCTCTCTTGTGGTAGGCGAATGCCCATTTCGTGGGTTCCTTTTTGTTATGACTCTGAAATCCGAACTGACACTAGCAGATGCTGGCCGAAGAAACTGCTGGAGTGGATCCCTAGGAAGCCGTCAATATATAATATTTAATATGGAATTATAATCAATATATATTAAATATTGACTAAACTTTGCTTCATCCCATATGATTTACATTCTATGCCTTTTCTATTCTATTTCTATGCCTATAAAACGCGGGCTGTGACCAATGACAATTTATTTTTGCAATCAAAGACTTATATATCTTAACTTTTTTTGCAATACCGAACATTCAATTTCTTGAGGCAGAAAAAAAAACAAGAATCGAAGCGTAACAGGACGCAAAACGCCACAAATCTGTTTTTGATTATCGGGAGGACATCTTTTAAAAAACGGGGAATTAATAAAACATCCAAGGGGAAAACGGGCGGAAAAATAGCGGTGGGGGAGAGGCAGATCAGGGAAAAAAAAAACTCGCGATGACCAGAAACGTGCTCTTCATTAAGACGTAATGGCAACACCGAATGAATTGATCAATCAGAATTTTTATGGCCGGGAATCACTCAGCGGGAATAATTCTTGCACCGTTTGCTTCGGCCGTAGCCGGCTTTTTAATTTCGTCGTCGGGATCGAGTGTCATCCAATCTATCTGACGGCGAAAAAGAAAAATGTCAAACCCCCCCCCTGCTCCTGCTCTATATAGATCTCACCCCCCTCTACCCACCCTCGCCGTGACTTCGGGCGATAATATCCGCAAAGGGACTAGATCAGTTCTGCATATTTAGAGCGTCTTTTAATTTAATAATTGACGTGTTTTTTTTTTTTGCTGAGGGTTGTAAGTTGAATTTTTCCACGACGCGAATGACAGTTTTTCTTGTCAATAGCTTTTTCAATAAGAGACGAATTGGAATATTCACTCTCTCAACTTGGCGTGCTCTCAGTTACGCCCTCCGAATAGAGTTATTTATGTACATACATACATATTGGCACGTCTATTTCCCTTGCGAGGTAGACACGACAGGGCTAACAGTCTCGAAAAGACAGTAACGGCCACGTTCAGCTGTACGGCTTTACATTGAGAAACGGATTGCTAGCCCATCGCCTACAAGAGTTATCCCAAGTTTATAACCTATCCCTTAGTCGCTTTTTACAACATTATTGATTTACGTCTTATTTATGAGTTACGACTTTAAGTATGTTTCATGACAAGTTTTTGTTTTCCCATCATATCAATTGACTCTCTCCCTCTCCACTATTTTAACGCCAATTCTGAAGATGGTTTTCGTTGATGGATGGCGATTGTTTCCTTCCCTTTCATACTTTTCGCTAACAAGATGGCCCATGACCTGAAAGAAGAATAACGTCCTTTCCATAAACAGTATTTACTGCTTTTTTCATCGCTACCACACTAGCCTAAAAGCTGAAAAAAAAATGCAAGATGATATTCCAACGCGAATTCAGCGAAATTCCCTCGAATTCCGTCGGACAAGTTTCGCAACAATAATCTACATAGGGCCGAGTCAATATACAGGGTGTCCATAAACACCTGAGAGGTGGGGCGCGCAAACAATTTAATTTACTACAAGACGCCCGAACGCGCCGATACGAATTCCTCCCCTGTTATACAAATTTTCACGGGCCATCCGGCCGGTGTACGAAAACAAATTAAAAAGTCGCGACGCCAGTGCCGAACGGGAGGTGAGTGGTTCTGATGAGTTTGTTTCTGAATTTATTTATTTTTTAATTTTTGAATTTCGATTAAAAAAAATGGAAAATTTGTATCGATAATGTATAAAGTGAGTCTTGTTTGTAGAGTTTGTTTCTGATTTTTTTTTTTAATTTTTGAATTTCGATACAAAAAATGGTAAATTTGTATCGATAATGTATAAATTGAGTCTTGTTTGTAGGCGATGTACTGATTT
This sequence comes from Amyelois transitella, assembly GCF_032362555.1. Lineage (NCBI taxonomy): Eukaryota > Metazoa > Arthropoda > Insecta > Lepidoptera > Pyralidae > Amyelois > Amyelois transitella. The sequence continues at coordinate 1,621,177 of NC_083525.1, forward strand.
CCACAAATAAAATGTACCTAATGAGCGGAAAGGCGCAAGTTCAGTACTCTTTTTTTATTGCAATGAAGAAACCTGCACATTCAGACAATTGAACTTGTAACCATGATCGTTCATTCCCCTGCAAAGGTTGCGAGAGTCGGACTAATCGCTTTAAGTAAAAACCTGAGTCTTAACCTGTTAAACTTGACTTAAAAAAAATTAAAACAATCACCATATACTTACAAAATACCTGAGGAGAATATCTCGATGTCTATAAGTTCTGGGATTTAAACCTTATTATTAAATATTGGCACGTCGCCTAAGAAAAGTATCCCAAGTTTATAAGCCCTTATCGTCTTTTACGACATCTATGGGAAAGAGACGGATTGGTCCGATTCTTTCTTTTGTTGGTGCCGGGAAACACACGGCACACCATTTCATTCCATTACAATTTTATGAATACATCATCGAAAAATAAAAAGAACCCTAAATATATCTTGCGAGACGAAAAATCGCCCGTTTATAAACGGGATGTACTAATTCATCATTGTTCCTCACTAATAAAAACGAGCCTCTGACACCGGGGGATAGGTGTCCCACTCATTCCCTTGGGGGGATAGGTGTCATTACACAGTCTACCGTATTATTTTTAATCATCGCCCGTGTTTTTAACATCGCGCCTCTCAATTGACAATGGAGATTTTTTTTAACATAACATATAATCACTTCTATATCCCCCCTGCGGGGTAGACAGAGCCAACATTCATCAAAAAACTGAAAGGCCACGTTCAGCTGTTTAGCTTAATGATAGAATTGAGATTCAAATGGTGACACGTACCTTGATCAAATTAAGGACATTCTGGCAAAAGGTCAGGTCAAGAGTACCCGAAACCGCCGAGCTTGCATGAAGAGAGTTATGAATGTGGATTAAGCGAAAGAAGTATGCAGAGATAGTGGCAAGTGGAAAGATGTAGTCTCTGCTTACCCCTCCGGGAAAAAGGGCTGTGTTTATATATGTTTGTATGTCCATCCACACTTTAGCCACTCGCACCAAAAAAGAACTAAGTATCGACTATTTGGTCCAGGGGAACAATAAAAGATAATTTTCTAGAATTTCATGAGAACGTATATTTTTCGTTCTACCCTTAACTCCAGTATTTATGTATCCAATATCATTCGAGATCAAAATTGTATACCAAAGAATTTTTAGCGTACAAGTTGATAGAGCGGAATGTTCAAAAGTTCGCATTCCAACGATAGCGTATACCGTATAATGCCGTGTGGTTCCCGGCACAAATACAAAAAAGAATAGGACCACTCTATCTCTTTCCTATGGATGTCGTAAAAGGCGACTAAGGGATAGGCTTACAAACTTGGTATTCTTGTTTAGGCGATGGGCAAGCAACCTGTCACTATTTGAATCTCAATTCTATCATTAAGCCAAATAGCTGAACGTGGCCATTCAGTCTTTCCAAGACTGTTGGCTCTGTCTACCCCGCAAGGGATTTAGACGTGACTATATGTATGTATGTCCGCCGATACATTGATGGCCGTCCACATCTTGTCCACATCTCTTTCACATCGTCATTAATCGTACATTAACCCCATCTTACACCCTCGTTACCAACTAAACTTGTCACCCGATCACTCGCCGTCCCGAAACGCACAATTTTACGGCGGGTCCTGTAGGATATTAGGATAGGTTAGAGTGGCTATTATGTTGTAGAACATGGGCAGTTTTTATTTGGTACGAACTTGGTATTGACGTTCAGAAAAGTAAGTAAATAAATAAATATATACGGGACAAATTACACAGATTGAGTTAGCCTCGAAGTAAGTTCGAGACTTGTGTTACGGGATACTAACTCAACGATACTATATTTTTATTATAAATACTTATATAGATAAACATATAGTACAAAGGCGGGCTTATCCCTAAGTGGGATCTCTTCCAGCCAACCTGACAATAAGAGGATCACATACAAAATTGAGGCGAGGGTTTAATATGGTTTACTGTCGGTCTCATGTTGCGTTGTTACCGGTTGTACATTACACTGTAATAATTCGAGAAAAATATGGTACGGTATAGTCAAGTAGATAAGTTAACTGTTTAATTCTGTTGCGAAATGGATTAGGTTCCTTTGCAAAAGTTGCGGAGGTCAGATGGGCGTCGCTTTGTATATAAACTTAATTTTCGCAATCCAGGATCCAAAGGTTTAAATTCAATCAATATCAATACAGTGTGATGTGTTTAAAAGTCCGTCATACAGGCCACTTTCAACTGTACAGCTTAATGATGTAATCGAGATTCAAATAGTGACTGATGCTAGCCCAACGCCTTCATGAAGAATCCCAAATTTATGAGCCTCGTATTTTACGACATCAATGGAAATGAGACGGAGTGGTCCTATTCTTTTTTTGGTTGGTGCCAGGAACCACACGGCATATGAAGCCTTTCATCGTACCACTTTCGACATACTTATCTTCAATTCGAAAGTATATCCGCTTTACATAACTCAGAGAAGAGTTATAGACACGTGATGATATAAAAGTATGCCAGAATAATCTTCGTCCACTCTGTAAAAACATCTCCATTTACACGAACTGGGAATTTCCTTCAAGATCATGAGCGTGGCATTAGCTAAATTTCCTTAAAACTAAACATACTATAGTATTTTAGAAGTTGCGCGCGCTCTACATCAGATATTGAAAGCTAAACTTACTCGTTTATAAACTTATTTTATTAAAGTGTTAACTGAACTTACTATAAATATATTTGAAGTTGCGCGCGCTCTACAGCAGATTATGAAAGCTATACTTACTCTAAGGGGAAGAGGGATAATGGCCGAACCGCGGGGACAATGGTTCCACCATCATTCGGCCACATTTCATTAAAAACAACAATAAGCAAGTAACGAGCGTTGTAGGAATTTGATCGCGTTTCTTCGTTCGTTTTGTTTATCGTCTATAACTGGACAATGGCATATATCAGGCGAAACATACATATATTATATATATATATATATATGTGGGGGATAAATTGAAACCGATTAAACACTTATTATTTTATAACAAGAATAATACACAACACCCCTACATATGTATATAATAAAGACGCGACTATATATATATATATATATATGTATATGTATATATATATAGTCGCATCCATATCCTTTACTCACGACCTCCCAGAATAGCAACGTGTCACAAAAAATAATAACGTCTATATCCCTTGCGGGGTGGACAGAGCTGACAGTCTTAAAAAGATTAATAGGCTACGTTCGGCTGTTTGGCTTAATGATAGAATTGAGATTCAAAGTGACAGGTTGCTAGCCTGTCAATCGTCAGTCTTTCCGAGACTGTTGGCTCTGTTTACCCCGTAAGGGTGATAATATGTATGTAAGTATGTATCATTCAATTCAAACATCTATCAATCCAATGGGTATAATTAAGACATAGACTATACACACTCAAAGATGGAAAGTTGTCAAGTGGAAAGATGTGGTCTCTGCCTACCCCTCCGGGAAGGGAAGAAGAGGCGTGATTTATGCATGTTTGTATGTATGTACTATACATACCCTGTCATCATAACACTTTAAAAAAAACACAAGGATAATTTGCTGAACATCTTAATAAAAATATAGATACCAATATCTTTCTAAACCTTATCATAAAGCCCATTGTATTTTAACGACGTCATTCCTACCTTTGATGTTAATCTATAATGCAGCCCCGATCTCCCGATAAATAAGGAATCAACAAACAAAGGAAGATATAAAAAAGGGGGTCCCCCCCCCCCCCGCCGCCGCCCCCCACCACCTCGGCATAATTTTATTATTTGCCGCCTACCGTCACGTCATTTTAAAATATTCTCAATTTATAACGGTCGCCATTATCTTTAGTAGTCTGTGGTCTTGTTTCGCTTTTATATTGTCCCGTTTTAGTGTATTAACTGGGAATATTAATTTATTGCAAAGATTAGAATTAAACTAACTACTAACAGGACTAACAGTCCTTAATTTATGTTTTTACTACATACACACATATAATCACGTTTGCGGGGTAGACAGAGCCAACGGTCGTGAAAAGACTGATAGGCCACATTGAGCTATTTGGCTTAATGATAGAATTGAGATTCAAATAGTGCCAGGTTGCTAGCCCGTCGCCTAAAAGAAGAATCCCAAGTTTAAAAGCCTATCCCTTAGTCGCCTTTACAACATCCATGGGAACGAGATGGGGTGGTCCTATTCTGTTTTTTATTGGTGCCGAGAACCACACGGCGCACATGTTTTTACCATTTATAAATAATAAAGAACGCGCGCAGAACGTGTCTTTATTTTATCTCGGACGTTACGAAATCATGTTGCAATGATCCGTGGTCCGAGCGACTCGACCTAGTTGACAACGAATCGCCTTGTGGCGACGTCTCTGTCACTCAACCAACCGCAGCGCGGTATTCTACACAATCGGCCAATAGCAGCAAAGAGTCTGAATCGCGCAAGCGATATCGTCCGAGCCGCGATTCCCCAGATAAATACCAGTTTTTTGTGACGGTCGAGCACGTTACATCACTCCCTCTACATACCAATAACTCTATTAATTATGCACATTATTTTAATGCTCTTACAGCGCGGGCGTAACCAATACCTGCACATTCAGGTAACTGGATGTGTAACCATGATCAAAATATAGGTTAGGTTGCCCTGAAAGGTTGTAAAGGTAAATATTAAGAATGTAAAAGGTCAGGTCAAGAATACCCGAAACCGGCGAGCTTGCATGAAGTGATGAATGTAAATGACGCGAAAGATGTATACAGGGATCGTGGCAAGTGGAAAAATTTAGGCCCTCCGGGACAGAAGCGTGATTTTATGTATATATATAATTGTGTACAGCGTGATAGAATTTACATACATATGTACATATAGACACATCTATATCCCTTGCGGGGTAGATAATGCCAATAGTCTTCAAAAACTGACAGACCACGTTCAGCTGTTCGGCTTCATTATAAAATTGAGATTCAAATAGTAATAAGTTGCTAGCCTTTCACCTAAATGACGAATTCCAAGTCTATATTTCCCATGGATGTCGTAAAAAGCGAGTAAGGGATAGTCCCTTACTCGCCTTTTATGACATCCATGGAAAAAGATGGAGTGATCCTATTCTTTTTGCGCCGGGGAACCACACGGCACGTTGATAGAATTTACAAGTAAAAGTCCAACTTATCAAAACGTACAACGCCTAAATATATCAAAGACTCGCGCAGCGGAGATTCCGGTAGAAAAACGGTTTCCCATAGCGTTTACCGAGAAAAATTGTGAGTACAAGCGAAAAGCGTCGTAAAAGACAGCCGGAGCACACGGTCGCTTACGGCGTTTTTCCCCTGGCAAGCCCCGTCGGCGGCCATAATGGCTCGCTTTGACTTACTAGATGGAATTTTTAATGCAATAATTTCGATAATTTATCGCTAGATAACGCTCCTTTGTGGCTGGGGCCGCGTACAAATTGGTTTTCTTTTTATCAGCAAACATTTGAGCGGCGACTTGATTGACCCCCGGCTGTTACACACGCCCTTAGATTTGGAGCTTTTTGTGTTAAAAGCTTTTTTAAATTTGTGTAAGTGAAAGTGCCGGCAATCAATTTGGTCATGTTCTCAAAAAAAATAAGTGAGAAATCTAACAATACTTGCAATCAATGCAATATTTCAAATTATTATTATACCGGAATTATAAGTTGAACTAAAATGGTGGCGGTCCACGTAGGTCTTTTGGTTGACACGACTTTCAGATGTCCCTATCTTGATCTGAAAAAACCGCATTGAAATCGGAGCAATAGATTTCGCCTTTTGTGAGTAAAAACATACAGACAGAAATTCTTAAAATCATATTTTTGCCTTCTGTATGTATATATTATAATACTATAGTAAATAATTTTATTAACATCAAACAAAAATACATTAGAGAATGTCTTATGCTGATCTTATATATAGATATATTTAAATCGGTCAGTTACTATTTTGTTAAATGAAAGAATATGAATGACGCTAAGAATCGTTGTAGCCGCTACAAAAAGATGTATCTGCTACGAACAAATGTAGCGTCTACGAAAACTGTAGACATTGTAGACGATGAAGCTACGGCGTAGCTATCTATTGACGCTACGACGTAGCTATCTATTGAAGCTACGACGCTACGGCGTCCACGATACGAAATACTATGCGTTGGTCCCGTTGACTCGACTAACCGATGCTCTTACGATAAAGAAAAACATCGTGAGGAAACCTGCACATTCATGCAACTGGATGTGTAACCATGATCGATCCAAGGGTTAGGTTGCCCTGCGAAGGTTACGGAGGTCAGATGGAAGTCGCTTCGTGTGAAAACCTGACTCACCCAATCCAGGATGCAAGGTCCCCGGGCTCCTCTCCAGAGTGGTGAGGATGCAACTGAGACTAAAGCCAGAAGGAAGAAGAAGTCCCGGTGTCATCCTCACTGGGTGCGAATTTAGACCATGACCCAAGATTAGGTAAGATTACAGGAACCGCCTCCCGACTGACCTCAGCAGGGGAACCTGACCCATATTGAATCAAAGTAAATGCTGCACTAGTTGAATGTGCCTATACCCTTAAGACCTGTGTGTTAAACAATGTTAACTTTCAATTCTAAAGCGACTCTGTTGAGGTCCGTGGGCGCCATAATTAAATACGTGACGTCATTAAGCAGCGGTAATTTGGAGAAAATGGAAAGATGCCCCGGCGATAATGTGACCGGTTTCTACAATTTTTTTATAAATATAAATTAACTGGCTGTGCCCGCGACTTCGTCCGCGTGGAATAGTTATTTTGGGCATCGTTGAGGGCCCTCAAGGATGAATAATTTACCACTTTTTTTTCACATTATTTCTTCGCTCGCTTGTGGTGTTATATAGCCTAAAGCCTTCCTCGTCAAATGGTCTATTTAACACCAAAAGCTTTTTTTTTTAATTTGAACTAATAGTTCCTGAGATTAGCGCGTTCAAACAAACAAACTCTTCAGCTTTATAATGTTAGTATAGATAATTGTTTTACTAGCTATTACCCGCCACTTCGAATTGAGATGCAAATAGTGACAGGCTGCTATTCTGTCTCACACACTGTGTTAAGAGCCTATCCCTTAGTCGCCTTTTACAACATCTATGGGAAAGAGATGGAGGAGTGGTCCTATTATTTTTTCTAATGGTGCCAGGAACCACACGGCACATTTTTTTTATATCTATCCGAAAACGGCCCCGGGCCAAATATAATTCGGTCGTAATGACTTTCTTGGTATTTATTTATTTTATTCAATAACAAGTTGTTTGTGCCTGAATTTAATGTGATTTCGCTGAAGAATGTGTAATTATAACATGTTTTTGATCTTTTTTTGTATGGATAATCAGATCACGAATGTGATTATTTTTAACATACATACATACATACATATGATCACGTCTATATCCCTTGCGGGGTAGACAGAGCCAACAGTCTTGAAAAGACTGAATGGCCACGTTCAGCTATTTGGCTTAATGATAGAACCGAGATTCAAATAGTGACAGGTTGCTAGCCCATCGCCTAAAAGAGGAATCCTAAGTTTATAAGCCTATCCCTTAGTCGCCTTTTACAACATCCATGGGAAAGAGATGGAGTGGTCCTATTCTTTTTTGTAATAGTGCCGAGAACCACACGGCATTATTTTTAATATTGCGCGATTTCACTTTATTTTTCGAATGGGACCACTCCATCTCTTTTCAATGGATGTCGTAAATGGCGACCAATGGATAGACTAATGAACTTGGGATTTTTGTTGTAGGCGATGGGCTAGCAACCTGTTAATATTTGAATACCAATTCCTTCTTAAGCCATACAGTTGAGCGTTGCCTTTCAATCTTTTCAAGACTATTGGCTCTGTCCACCCCACGGGGGATGAAGACGTGATTGTATAAATGTACTCAACGGCCTTTCAGTCTTTTTGAGACTATTGACTCTCTCTACCCCGCCGAGGATGTAGACGCGATTGTATATATGTACACAACTCAGTATTTAATTATTATTTTTAATTTATACGTTTGCGACCATATTTAACGGCCACCATAAATAAAATAAGTAAAACTAAAATCCATTTAACCGAAACTCAGAAACGATAATTCTGAAAGCGCACTAGTTATAAAGGCCGTCCTGGCTGCTTTCCAGCGCCTTATCGGTCAAAATATTATGACCAAACCCTGGATTAAGGTGTAAGGAATTAGTATATTTTGGGTATCTAGCTGATAAGTTGAATTAGTGGATCGCGGTGTGGTGGAAATGTACCTACTTACATAATTCTCGGCCGAAATTACGGATTATTGTTCTTTACTCCCCAATGAAAAGAATAGGACAAGATGGATTTTGTTAACGTACATACTTATTATCACGTCTATATCCCTTGTGAGGTAGACAGAGCCAACAGTCTTGAATGGCTGATAGGCCACGCTCAGCTGATATTGGCTCAATGATAGAATTGAGAATCAAATAGTGACAGGATGCTAGCCCATCGGCTTAAAGAGGAATCCCAAGTTTAAAAGCCCATCCCTTAGTCGCCTTTTACGACATCCATGTGAATGAGACGGAATAGAATAGATTTATTTTCTAAATCGGCTACAAGGTATTACTCATTGACGTCACATCACTTAAATCTAATTATAACTACTACCGCTTCCTAAGCGCATGTGTATAAGAAGCGTCGGAAACAAACTACACTGCAGCAGTGGACGGAGTGGTCTTATTCCTTTTTTTTTATTCGAGCCGGAAACCACACGGATATGTCATAATTATGATGGAAAAAGGGGCGAATCACAAATCACCCGTAAAGGAACAACGCGCGCCCTACATTAAAAAAAAAATATTCCCGTAACAAACCCCAATACTCCCGATATCCGTAATTCAGAAAACTTTTCATTTTCCAAACTTTTAATCTCAAAGTGCCCGTGAAAGAAAAAATGGTGGCGTTAAGAAAATCGCCAGCGCCACCTATTATCAACTGCCCGGTTTTTGTTATATTTTGTAACGATGATGATGAACCAAAGGAAAAATTAACTTTAGCTGTATGATGAGAGGGTGTCTTTTCCCGTGATCTGCGCTAGGCGGTTGTGTACGATGGTTCGAGACGAATTGTTACAGGGCACTCATAAAACCTAAAGGTGCGTAACGATTGGATGCATTCTACATACATACGGTCATGTCTATATCCCTTGCGGGGTAGACAAAGCCAATAGTCTCGAAAAGACTGAATGGCCACGTTCAGCTATTTGGCTTTATTATAGAATTGAGATAAAAATAGTGACAGGTTGCTAGCCCATCGCCTAAATAAGAGTCCCAAGTTTGTTGACCCCTTAGTCGCCTTTTACGACATCCATGGGAAAGAGATGGAGTGGTCCTATTCTTTTTTGTATTGGTGCCGGGAACCACACGGCACTGTGGATGCATTCTTTTAAATAGAAATGATTCTTGTATGTTCGTATGTCTTATTGGACAAAAAAGTTATGACGAACTTTCAAGGGCCAATTTCGAATGTTTTGAAAAAGGAAGATGTTAGAAGTACCCGTAATTGTCGATTTTTCATGAAAAGAGTAATGAGTGTGGAGGAGAGAATTGAATTTAGTTAATATATTAAACTTTGAAAACGAATTTTTTTGGGTCTAGGGGTACACTTAAAAAGGATTTCCTCATACTAAAATAGCAATAAATGAAATTTATCGTTTTTTGTGGGCGTACCTATTTTTCTCTGCCATAATTACTGAAAAAAAAATACTCATTTCATATCATGAGGTGCCATCTATACTAAGACGCGGAGATTTTGAGTTCATTACTCAACTACTGTCAATAGATGGCGCTAATTATATTGACCGTTTTCAAGACAAAATCGCGATGTCAAAGTTTTCACACAAAGGTCAGTTAATGCCCTTAATCTAGTCATATCTAGTAGAATGTCTAAAAATCGCAAAGGTTTTTCGACATTTTTTTTAAAATTCAATATTGGATTAGGCATTTGCCTTCCATCTCACCTGATGGTAAGTGACAATGAAGACGAATTTGTTGCATGTTTATCCAAGAGATACCCATTTATTTTACTTTTGAATGTTCACGGACAATACTTGTCTGGGAATATAGACGCAGGCAGTTCATTGCACACCTTTACTAGTCGAACCAAAAAGGAACCATAGAAGCGTTTACATACATACATTTAATTACTATAATCAATGATAATTGTTCAAGTGTAAAATGCTGTATATTCTTGTTGGTAATTTGGTAACTATACTAGCTTAGTTTACAAGTTTATATGTTTTCATTTTTATTGTATCGTTTTTGCCCGTGTGAACTGTATGTTATAATGTTGTACTATGTTGTTATTGTTAAACATGATTAGTGAATTTGTAACAAATCAGTGTAAACAACTGCATACTTTGGAATAGCGGGCTCTCCAAACACAAGTATTTTATACTAAACCCAATCATATATGAGCTTATTTTAAAAAAGAGTCTAATAAAGATATTATTATTATATAGACGTGACTATATGTATGTTTCGAAAAGGAGCCGAACGCGTCAAGTCTGTGCGCACTTCGGCGGAGTCATAAAAAGTAAGATATTAATGTATCGCGGGAGGCATTAGACGTCGGCGGATCGATTTCTATGCATAAAAAATGCTAATGGCCCAGCGGAGAGTGAGTACGGCGCGGGCGAATTTGGTGATTTATATGACTTGGTGACTAACTGTACTTGCAGATCTTGAACGCACAGGTGGTCTGTTGACGTTTCGTTTGTGACATTTGAACAATTTTTCGTGTAAAATATTCCTTTAGTGAGTAATTTTTACGAGTTTATTGATTTCGATATATAGGTGTATCAGTCTTTCAAGAGTGCTCTGTCTACCCGGCAAGGGTATAGGTGATTATATGTGTGTATATCTACGTAAATGAATGTAGTTACGTCTACATCCCTCGCGGGGTAGACAGAGACAATAGTCTTGAAAAAATGTCAGACAACGTTTAGCTGTATCACACAAAGGTGGACTTGAGATTTAAATAGTGACATGTTACTAGCCCATCGCCTACAAGAAGAATCCTAAGTTTTCCTTTTGTAGCCTTTTACGACATCCACGGGAAGATATCAAGTGGTCCTATTACAAAGTGCCGGCAACCACACGGGATATTTATTCGATATATATACATATATATATTTTAATTACTTATAAGGTTATGTTTACTCGTATGAGATCGACGCGAGACAGTAATCCTACTATCCTTCTAATATAATAAATGCAAAACTTTGCAAATATGTGTGTCTGTAACTCTGTCCGCAAAAATTAATTAAACGGATTTTCTTAAAACTTTACAGTTATATACAATAGACATTGGAGTAGTTATAAGTTAAATTAAGGTTTCAAATAGCTGAACGTGGCCTATCAGTCTTCGCAAGACTGTTGGCTCTGTCTACCCCGCAAGGGATATAGACGTGATTATATATATATATGTAATAAAGATTTCGTCCACCAAAGCCGGCAACAGCCATGACAAGTTAAATTTTTACTTCGCAAATCTCGAAGAATTTCCTTTAGCGTTGCGTACGTTTCGCAAAACATCCCCAACGCTGAATATTTTAAAAAGGCAATAAAATATAATTTACACACCCAAATAACGGCTTTCGATCGGGAGAAAGTTATTAATTCCCTGTAATGGCATAATTCCGAGCGGTAAACGAAGCGAGAGTTAAAGGAAAGTGCCGTGTGGTTCCCGGCACCAGTACAAAAAAGAATAGGACCACTCCATCTCTTTCCCATGGAGGTCGTAAAAGGCGACTTAGGGATAGGCTTACAAACTTGAGATTCCTTTTTAGGCGATGGGCTAGCAACCTGTCACTATTTGAATCTGAATTCTATCATTAAGCCAAATAGCTGAGCTTGAGCTCTTCAAGACTGTTGGCTCTGTCTACCCCACAAGGGATATAGACGTGACCATATGTATGTATGTGTGTAGTTAAAGGAAAGCTTAATACTGACGCCATCTAGCGTCGAATAGCGGAAAGTCGGAAAATTGTTGCGAACCGGTTTGGTTCGGATTTTCTTCTTTATGTTAGTATGATAATTTCTATGAGCGAAAGACGTAATATTTCTGAGTTATGTTTGCAAAGAAATGTTAATTAATTCTACATGGGCGCGACAATATATAAACTTTAATATTGACTATTTTTAATGCGAATATAGACTTTCGTTTGGTATTATAGAATTGTTTTTCCTCTTTTTAAAAAAATAATAGGACTACTCCATCGCTTTCCCATATTTAATATCTGACTAGTTGGATATGACTGTTGGCTCTATCTACCCCGCAAGGGATATAGACGTGACCATATGTATGTATGTATGTAAAACAATAATTTAATACACTTCTACATATTTTTTCATTATAACCAAACCCAAAATTTTATCACTAATTACAGCAAAGACAAAACCGCTCCCTCGTAACTTGTATGTATTAAAATTCCGTCCGTGGACCGAAAAGAATAATATATCTAAACAATTATTTGAATATACATGCATCCGAGTGTAATCATTGCGCGCCGCATCTGTAAAATGATGAGCGTGCAGAAGTAAAACGATTTTAACTTCGCTAGTTTTTTTTAAGAAGTGCTACTTATGTTTTATAAGGTACAATGTGGCTCTCGACACCAATAGAAAAAAAAAAGCAAAAAAAACCATTCCATCTCTTTCGCATGGATGTCGAAAAAAGGCGACTGAATTGGGACTTGAGAAACTTGGGATTCTTTTTTAGGCGATGGGCTAGCAACCTGTCACTATTCGAATCTCAATTCTATCATTCAGCCAAACAGCTAAACGTGGCCTATCACTCTTTTCAAGATTGTCGACCCCGCAAGGGATAAAGATGTGACTATATGTACTTACGTATAAATCTATACTAAAATTATAAAGCTGAAGAGTTTGTTTGTTTGAACGTGCTGATCTCAGGAACTACTGGTTTAGAATTGAAAAATTCTTTTTGCGTTGAATAGACCATTAATCGAGGAAGGTTTTTGGCTATATAACATCACGCTGCAACTATAAGGAGCAAAGAAATAATGGAAAATGTGAAAAAAAAAAACGGGGAGAATTATTCATCCTTGAGGGCTTCAATGATGCCCAAAATAACTATTCCACGCGGACGAAGTCGCGGGCACAGCTAGTCTGTGTGTGTATAAAGATTTCTGTAGAATTACAAATTTGTTCCACGTCCATGGTCACGTAACGCGAAATGACGAAAAAAAATGTGTCCCGACCACCGATCGCGATACACGCCCACGCGGCCGGAATAATTTAATTTTTATATTATTTTATTTAATAGTCTAGTGCCGTGTGGTTCCCGGCACCAATACAAATTTAAATTAAAAAGGAGATTAGAGAAAAAGTTTGAGTGTACATAAGTATGTATTTATTTAAAAAATATAATTAAGTATTTTTTGTTCTCTTTTTAATGCTCATTTTTTATTTTGCACATTTTCGAAAACATTCTTACAAAACTGATGATAACACTAGCAAATAAGAAAACTTCAAACCTTTGTTAATCGCAGAATTTAAACTCCAGAATTCAAGGTCAGAAACCCCAAGAACCAAAATTTGTTACAATTAGTTACCATTTAGTCTTCAAGACTGTTGGCTCTGTCTACCCCGCATGGGATATAGACGTGACCATATGTATGTATGTATGTTAATAGTCTAGATATGTACCTACCAGAAAATAATCAGAATGAATAAGTGGATGTTTCACTTTGTAGCGCAAGCGAAAACTTGGAATAAATTGCATGCGAATTGATTATTAATATGTTTGTTTATTCTTTGTGCCGTGTGATTTCCTGCACTTTAGAATAGAACCACTACATTACTTTCCCATGGACGTCGTGAAAGGCGATTAAGAGATATGCTCATATACTTGGGATTCTTCTTTTAGGCGATGGACTAGCAACCTGTACTATTTGAATCTCAATTCTATCATTAAGCCGAACAGCTTTTGGCTTTTCAGTCTTATGATGACTATTGGGTCTATCCCTCAGGGAATATAGACGTGATGATATGTTATGTTATATATGTATATCTTTTTTTATATAAATTGCCTAGAAAAATATCCCTTCACCCTTTCGGTGGGGTACCTTTAATTGTGTAAGGCTTGTGTGTATGTATGTGGAATTTTAATATCGGTAGGTACTCATAATCCAACGGCCCTTATTTTTATTGTTCTCTATTTGCATTTATAATTCATTTTCGTTTTATGTTTCATTGCGTAATTTATTTATCTTGTGCGGGCCGCTATAATTTTTAAACCAGTCGTGAAAAAGTTCTTATTTTATAATAATAACTAGCTGCGCCTGCGACTTTGTCCGCGTGGAATAGTTATTTTGGGCAACATTGAAACCCTCAAGGATGAATAATTTCCCCCGTTTTTTTCCACATTTTCAATTATTTCTTTGCTCCTTATAGTTGCAGATTGATGTTATATAGCCTAAAGCCTTCCTTGATAAATGGTTTATTCAAAGCAAAAAGAATTTTTTAATTCAAACCAGTAGTTCCTGAGATAAGCGTGTGCAAACAAACAAACAAACACTTCAGATTTATTATATTAGTATAGATTACAAAGGTCATATCCAGGGTTAAATGCAAGTGGCAATAATGTGTCGTTGCCTAATAGTGGAATGAAATAATAGGCCTTTAAACAGTATAGGCACTGTTGCTGATAAGACTTCAAAAGATTACTTACCAAATGCTAAGAGAATTATACTAACACGTCAAAACTATCCAACCTAACGAATGTTGTCTGTGTCGAATGAATTATCCATAAAACGAAAATCCATGACATGAGCGAAACCCCGGGCTAAAGCTAGTAAAATATAAATTGGTGCAATAATTTGAAACAGTGGAACCGCAAGACACAAAATCATCTATATAAACCAATAGACTGAAATTATGAAAATTCCTCGCCCGAAACGAAACAATTGAAATGGGTATAAACATTAGGAGACAAAAGAGCAGTGCATTAGCAAGTGATTATCGGAAAGAATCAAAGTGCGTTAACCCGGGTCGGTGTGGCCCGGGGCTGGGTCGGGTCACAGTATTAGCGGGGTTAAATTGATTAAAAACTGACTGATTAATTTATTCTTCAATATTTGTATTGTTTGTCAGTTTTTTTTTTAGAATCTCGTTGAGTGACCATAGAGTGCCTTCATGCTGGTCTGATACATATTCCATGATTGTTAGTCAACCATTCACTTCAGTTGAAAGAGATCCCTTTATGGGATAAGCTCTCGCCATTGCAAGTGATTTATTTATGCTATAATGGTTCGAATTCACAGCTGCAAACCGTTTATCGCCTCATTGTCGGCCCAGCTACTTGTGTCTTTGATTTTTAGATGACAAGACCCACGACTAAGGCTGTTTCCCGTAACATTTCATATTGATTTCCTATAAAAAAAAATTAACATTGATCAAAATTTCAGGAATTTAGAAAACGTTTAGCGCCAAAGTACTACTTGTTTCTTGGTTGTTTTTTTTTTTTTTTGAATAAATTTATCTACCAGTACTCGCTTAGATCCGCACCGCACCCTGCGGTCAAACATTGTTGACCCAGCTACGTGTGTCTTTGATTTTAAGATGACAAGACCCACGACTAAGGCTTTTTCCCGTAACATTTCATAATGATTTTCTACAAAAAAAAAACTATACATTAATAATAATTTTATCTATCAGCACTCGCTTACATTCGCACCGCACCCTGCGGTCAAACAGGGCGGTGCGGATCCACGCGACGGGAACTCCGCGCGTTCGGGACCGCGGTCTGTTCCGCCGTAATGGCCCGAATTCACGGCTGCAAACCGTTCTTTATCGCCTCATTGTTTGCCGTCTATAAATAACTGCTGTTCTCTAAAAATAAATGCCTTAGATTTTAAGTTGCCGACGCATGCATGAATAGAGTTATGAATGTGGATAAAGCGAAGGAAGTGTGCAGAGATCGTGGCAAATGGAAAGAGGTAGTCTCTGCCTACAAGAAAAAAAGAGGCGTGATTTTATTTTATGTAGATTTTAAGTTATTTCCGTAGCTGTTAAAACCTATTTAAAAATATTAAAAAAGTATATATATACAAAATAAAATACATGAATTCATAAAATCACACCTTTTTCCTGGAGGGGTAGGCAGTGACTACATCCTTCCACTTGCCACGATCGCTGAATACTTCCTTCGATTCATCCACATTTATAACACTCTTCATGCAAGCTCGGCGGTTTCGGGTACTATATAAAATAAAATATATAAATAGGTATTTTCGCTATGGACAGCCTGAAAGATGAATTTTTCAATGAGTCTTCCTCCTCCTAGTGTTAATGACAGCCGCATTCTCACTGTGGAAGATTCCAAGATACGCCTTTGACCTCCATCTTGGTTTGAGTAGATAAGATTTTGCAAAGCGACTCCCGACTAACTTTAGCAACTTTTACAGGGGAACCTTACTTAGTAGATCATGTTACACATGTCTAAATCACCTTATAGTTGTATGGTGCAATAAAGAATTTTATCTATCTATCTAAAAGTGCAGGTTTCTTTACTTTAATTCATTCATTCATATAATCACGTCTATATCCCTTGCGGGGTAGACAGAGCCAACAGTCTTGAAAAGACCGACATATAATCCCGTATATATCCCTTGCGGGGTAGACAAAGCCAACAGTTTTGAAAAGTCTGATAGGCCACGTTCAGCTGCTTGGCCTTTAATGATAGAATTGTGATTGTTTTCTTTACATTATCCTTAACGTAAAATCACTCCAACTAGCTTTTATTATACAAACAAATTGGATAAGCCGTACATCAGAACGTCCATCCTATTTCACGCCGAAGGATCATAATAACTTTTTCAATTTCCTTCGAAAAACGCCCGCGCGACGCCGTCAAACGGTAAATGATTATAAGTGTGACGTCACAGGAAACGGGCCAAGACGCCGGGAGTAATGAGAAGTGGAAAAAAAAAACCAACGGGCGAAGGCATTTTGCCGCGTTTATTGATTAAAAAAGTTTCACAATCATAAATTTGCCGTTAGCAGCCGGATAGTTGGTATCTGTATTGGATGTGGATTCAATTGCTTTGAAGTTTTGTTTTGAAGCTCTCGCCTCTTTTCTTTCCAATTCATTTTGATGTTTTGGTATCTGCAATATATACTTTTAACATAATACAACATATAATCACGTCTATATCCACTGCGGGGCAGACAGAGCCAACAGTCATCAGAAGACTGACTGTCACGGGTTCGAATCCCGGTCAGGGCATGATGAGAAACGAACTTCCTCTGATTGGTCTGGGTCTTGGATGTTTATCTATCTAAGTATTGATTATAAAATATAGTATCATCGAGTTAGTGTCTCGAACTTACTTCGAGGCTAACTCAATCTGTGTAATTTGTCCCGTATATATACATACATACATACATACGTTCAGCTATTTGGCTTAACGATACAATTGAGATTCAACTAGTGACAGGTTGCTAGCCCATCGCCTAAAAAAGAATCCCAAGTCTGTAAGCCTATCCTTAAGTATATATTTATTTATTTATTCACACTCTAAGGACCTTTACGAAGCATACTGGTAGAGGGTACGAGTTAAGATAAGCTGATTCTCACCTGTCCACATCCAGTCATTAATAGTTTTGTCGGAAGAGTGACACATTGATGATTGTTCCAGAAACTCCACCTGTTATCACCACCAGCATTCCAAGTGGAACGTGTTATCAGCAGCGCGTGCGGGAGCAGGCTGTGCGTGTGGGGTTCCCGTGGGGTGACAGTGGCCGAGCTGCCTTCAAGGTGGGGAAGGGGGGGCCTGTTCGAATCCGGCAGCCAAACTGTACTGTGCAAGTAAGTGTCTTCCTTATTTTTTTCCTTATTTTAATTTATAATCCCTTAGTCGCTTTTTACTTACATTCATGGGAAAGAGATGGAATGGTCTTATTTATTATATAAATGTGGTGGTAACCACATGACACTAACACCGTCTAAAGACACGTGCAATCTAATGATTCATATTCATTTATAACGGCCTCGGTGGCACAGCGTTTAATGTATTCGTCTGTGACACCGAAGCTCCCGGGTTCGAATCCTGACCAGGGAATGATGAGAAAATTATGTTTTTCTGATTGACCTAAATCTCGGATGTTTATCTACATAAGTACAGGTATTAATTACTACATATAGTATCGTTGAATTAGTATCTCGTAACACAAGTCTCGAACCTACTTCGAGGCTAACAACCTATGTAATCTATCCCGTATATATTTATTTATTTATTTATCCACCTTTGATACGATAAAATTGCCTTAATTAATATTTGAATAACTGAAGAAAATAAAAGCTCGTGTATTTTCTAGATCGCGGTAAATTTTCATACTATTGAGCTCCTTGAAGCGACCGTAACGTTGGCCTGAGGCGGCGATTAAGACAAAGATTATTTACGCAATGAATGCAGAAACGTAATTAAATATTATTAAAAATAGCTGTTTTTTTAACTATAGGAATAGGAAACCTAAAAAATAAATATAAGGGATAGGCTAATAAACTTGGGATTTTTCTTTGAGGCGATGGGTTTGCAACCTGTAATTGTATCATTAAGCCAAACAGCTGAACGTGGGCTATCAGTCTTTTGGGTACCGTTGGGTCTCTCTATCACACAAGGGATATACCTCTTGGTCTATATCTTGCGGGGTAGATAGAGCCAAAAGTCTCGAAAAGACTGAGAATTCAGACGTTCAGCTGTATCGCTTAATGATGGAACTGAAATTCAAATAATGACGGATTCAAATAGTCAATCGTAATGGAGGGAAAATACAGATATGATTTTAAAAGGCTTTTCGTGCAGCTTATATTTTTTACGTCTTATACTCTATGAAGGCCCAATCAAATAGGTACTTAACTCCAACAGGCGCTCGCGCCTCGCCACTCTTTTGTACATGTTATTACTGTATATCCCCATTAGCATATTTCTCCCGTTAAATTAATTCGAAGATTCCCCGCAGACGCCGGGGGATCGGATTTGTGCATCGGGAAGCGATATTATTCTTACCCTTTCGGAGAATCTTAAACATTCTGGTAATGAGCGGGATAATTTCCAACTTGTTAATGGTCGATAATGTTATGAGTTTAAATTTTGACGGCCTCTGTGGCGCAGCGGTAGTACGCTTGTCTGTAACACCGGAGGTCCCGAGTTCGAATCCGGGCCAGGGCAAAAGCTGTGAAAGCGGAACATACTGACAGACTTACATTATTAGTAAGGAATATCACAGTTATCAAATAATCACATAACATTAGGAAAACTTTCATGAACTGTAAGATTTACTTGTGTTTAAAACTCCCCATAGATAGTATATAAAAACTGAAAGTCAATATAAAGAGTGAGGTCGCTGTACTTTGAAAGTGATCAGAGATTCATAATCTGTTGTGTGCGAAAGTTCAAAAGTCAAAATGTACGAGCGAGAGTGTGATCTTTGAAACTAATATTCTATGTGAAATCTTATTCTCGTTTAAATACAATATTGCCATGTGGTTCCCGGCTTCAATACAAAAAAGAATAGGACCACTCCATCTCTCTCCATGGATATCGTAAAAGGCGACTAAGGGATGGACTTACAAACTTGGGATTCTTCTTTTAGGCGATGGGCTAGCAACCTGTCACCATTTGAATCTCAATTCTATCATTAAGCCAAATAGCTGAACTTGGCCATTCAGTCTTCAAGACTGTTGGCTCTGTCTACCCCGTAAGGGATATAGAAGTGACCATATGTATGTATGTATGCAATTATACGTAAGTCTCTGTCCTGAAGACCTCTTCACCGACCTGGGCAGAGACTACATCTTTCCACTTTCCACAATCCCTGAACACTTATTTTACATAATTGACATCCATCAATATTTTATCTGCATACATTTATAAATACACATAATCACGTCTTAACTCCTTGCGGGGAAGCCATAGTCGACAGTCTTGAAAACACTTAAATGCCACGTTTAGCGGTATGTCTTCTTCTTATCTATTATATGAAAAAGAAAGAATACTTCGTCTTTGAAGCGGAAGAAGTATGTAAGTTAGAAAACCCATTGAAGTAAAATATTAAGACAAACAGCATCTTAGAGTAACCCTTAATAAGAAACGATAATATACTCGTATTAAAATAAACTCTAAAAAAAATTAATATCCCTAAGTAATTGTTTAAAATCTTTTTCAAATAAGACGATGAATATTAGGTATATCATCTTTAATATGAAACACGAGCATATTAAAGCCGTTTAGTTCAGCTGCACTCCGACTTAAAATCGCGGCTAATAATCGACAATTTGCGATCTCCAACTTATGGTAATGGCCCTAAAAGGTGCACCGCTTCCTCGGATTAAGCCGAACAACTAATATTAGCGATAGCAGCCCCATAGCTAATTATGCTAAGGCGCGAATGCTAGCGTCTGGGGCGTAGACTAAGATCTAGATAGACACGGCTTTCGGAAAATTACATTTTTTTTTTCTTAAATTTAAGAGCTAACTGTTGTCTGTGGCTTTAAGTGGAGCATCCTTCATTCGTCTCTTTTCCGTGCGATCTTTAGCTGTCTATAAAAATGATTGGTTCTTCATCAATAGTTTATCTTATTATTGATGGAATTCTTGCTGCTTTTCCAGCACATTTCCTATTGAACTAATCCTGCACACCCTAGTATTTGATTTTTGATTTGAACGCACCTTGGCCAATAATACAGGTATTCTGGAAAACCTCTTTTGATTTCAAAACCTATTTGATATTTACCTGCCTTTATAACGTTCACGTCTTCATCTTTAGTTTCTTTCGATTATTGCTCTTCGTGTAGACGCTACATGATTTTTTAATTTACCCTTCTCATCACTTTACATAGTAAATAACCTTAAGAAGTAATGCCGTGTGGTTCCGGCACCAATACAAAAAAGAATAGGACCACTCCATCTCTTTCCCCTGGATGTCGTAAAAGGCGTCTAAGGGATAGGCTTACAAACTTGGGATTCTTTTCTAGGCGATGGGCTAGCAATCTGTCACTATTTGAATCTCAATTCTTATCATTAAGCGAAATAGCTGAACGTGGTCATTCAGTTTTACAAGACTGTTGGCTCTGTTTACCCCGCAAGGAATATAGACGTAACCATATGTATGTATGTAAGAAGTAATCATCAACGCCAGTTTCCTTCGTCGTTACCTTTTACCTCACTATTTACACGAGCTCGACATTGTATGTTACTTTTAAATCACTAATCACGCTGAAATGTTTGAGCTATAGTTTTATGTTTTATGTCCGGCCTGCCTGACGTCAACCTTGTTGAATATACTTTCGCATTTGGCACATTACCTTAAGCTTTTATGCCTTAGTTGCTTACTTACTTTTTGACGGCCTCTGTGGCGCAGCGGTAGTACGTGTGTCTGGGACACCGGAGGTCCCGGGTTCGAATCCCGGCCAGGGCATGATGAGAAAAGAATTTGACTGGGTCTCGGATGTTTATCTATATAAGTTTTTATTAAAAAATATAGTATTGTTGAGTTATCTCGTAACACAAGTCTCGAACTTACTTCGAGGCTAACTCAATCTGTTTAATTTGTCCCGTAAATATTTATTATTATTTATTTATTAGTTGCCTTTTATGATATCAACAGGATTAAATGGAGTAGCCCTTATCAAAGCCAATAAGCACATATATTAGTATATCTGATGCCACATCATCATCTTCGAAGTCTTCATCTTCCAAAGTGGCAATGTTCAGCAAAACAATCAGGGAATCACTTAATTAACGTACATTGTCGCAGACGGACGCCAAACATCGAACCCTGTGCAAATACAGTGGTCCTGTTTTGTGTCCGTTTAGTCCCGAATTCGGTAGCCGTGTTTTAAGATCATCGGGAACACGGGAAGATTGTTTGTGTGTATATGTTAAAAGAAAAAAATAAATAGCACGGACAATTTTTAATACAGAATCGGTTCATCCAAAATTTGTTATTACACAACCAGTGATATTAAAAAAAATAAGAAATCTTAGTAAATGCTTCTTCTTCCTTGAATCAACAAAACTTTTTCTTTTGCATGTTTAAAACTCATGACTTTCATATTGGTCACATTGAATTAATTTCATCGAAATAAGCAATCAATAAGACAGAATTTTTCTTAGGAACGCAAACAAAAGTGAAGAAGTATAAGATAAAATGTCGTTTGTTTCAAGTGGCAACCCTATTAGTAACATAACCGCGTCTGAACAAATTTATATCCAGTAAGCAAAACGGCCCAACCACAGATGACACAAAATCCACCCGAGATCAATACATACCGATGTATCGCATAATCCTTTGACCGACTGGAGCAGTAAGACTCAATTACAAACTAACCCTGATCCGACCAAACAACCAATTTGGACGGAACCCGATCGGAGAAAACCCATTACAGACAAACCAAAAGCAACTGTAAACCACACTGATGAAGAATCATTTTCGGTTGTAGGAATAAAGGAATCACCTTCCCGACCAATATTGTCTAGTCACGCGTGTGATGACCATCAGAAAAATTATCAAAGGAAAGCAAACTTTATTGTCACACAATCTAGAGTTACTTTTAAATGGTGTTTTTCGATGCTTGGGTGGCTTGAACCCCAATTATAGACCACAAACTATTTTATCTAACGCCCGTGTGACAGCACTAATCTTATTAGAATCTATTGGAATCGAAATCGTGAGAGGAAAGTGAGGAGATGGCCCCTAGACTATAAAAGTAACCGTAAAATGCGCTTAAGGTGTAATAAAATGGGTAAGTGAGAGTATCTGTCAATAAAATCAAAATTTATATTTTTACTTTGGCCAGAAGTTAACAAGACAAGGATTTTAATGTAAAATTAAACTTGTTGAAATTACAGTCTTAGCAACAGATTTTATGGCGATTCGGAATGTATTACCTACCAAGGCGAAAAATAGAGTCAGAAAGAAGAAAATATGTTTTTAATAATGCGAATGCATAAATGTCTTGTGATCAAGTGGTTTTTGGTGATATTTTTTTAGTAGGTACAGATATTTAAGCCAAACATTTACTAAATATTGAAACCTGATCGCCTAGTACTCTCACGGCGTTAAGCAAAGACATTAAACGTGCAAATTCCTTAAGAACTGTCTTACGCCTAATACCTCAAATCCGCCTCCATGTAATCCCGCATCCATCCCTCCGTCCCGATTGATTCGTGGCGGGCCACGACGCGTGATTTCGACTTCAGCTTAAACCAATTTGGCGGGTAATCCGCGCCGGGATACGGGCAAACGCCTTCGGTTACGGAAGATAAATCGGTCCGTTCCAATTTGTTGGAGAATTCTAGAGATTTACTTATTGGGATCTATGATGTGTTTTTTCTGTTGATGAAAAAATTGGTACATTATTCGGTATTAATATCATGTCAATAACAATGAGACTTACTTTATCGATTCTTGGCATTAAGTCGTACTGATGGTATGTACACTGATGATTTTTTTATGATATGCTGCCTATGATATCGGCGGCGACCATAAATATGACCTGCCCGAGTCACACACTATGAAGCAGAATTGCTATTGTTAAGAAACTTAGATCAGGCGCACCGGTAGTCATACAATATTAATCATAGAAAATGGTAGAGTAATCTCAATATTTATCAACAAGACACATAAAAACAAAATCGACGGAATCCAATACTTCTTATGACATAATATAGTTACAATTAAACATGCTACATTTTGTCACCCCTATTCTAAATCACACACATCAATATCAAAAGCATCCACTAAACTTATCAAACAAGTTAATCTCATAGACACGACGCCAAATAAGTTAGAGGTCGATGAGCAAACAGGCAAGTTTGCTCAGGACCGGACCGTTGTAACTACTATGTTATCTGTGACTGGACGCCAAACAATGTTGCTTCGGGCCGTTTGGATTGAGGGCCGATGGTCATCTGAAAATAACCTTTTTACAGCTTCATCTTGTATATTTGATTTATACAAACACAATATGTATTTATACCTACGGGGCAGAGCTAGTCACAAGACTTGGGAGTCCACGTTTAGCTTAATGATGAACTTATATGATTTGCATCAAATGAGTGATTACTGAAAGAAAACATAAATTTTGCACGACACAACTTACCCTAAAAATATCCACAAATGCGACAAAGAAATTCTCACGGTACTATTAGGCGTTACCACCCCCCATTGAGCACCGATTTACGGGTAGATCACACAAAACATCCCTTTTTTATCCCTTTAACCCACCCCTCTACCCACTGGACTGTATTACCAGTATCGATGGCAAATTGGGGTTGTAGATGTAAGGGTTAAAAAGGGATTTCTTGTAAGACGCTCCCTTATTGAATCTTCACTTGTCGGGATTCTTTAAAGTCGAAGTTAAGTGGTGTTTGCCGAGGAATTTATTGGATTCCCAGCCATTTCGCGGTCGGTAAAAGGTTTGACTTTCTAATAATTATGGTGATGAAGTTTTTGCGGTTCTGTTCGTACTTTTTGTGCAAAATCGTGTTTTTGTTTTTTCTTTTTAAGTTTGAAGTAGGACTCAATGTTATAATACGTTGATTGTATGTATGTGTGCGTATCGTGATCTTACTGACCATCGACATATGTTAGATAAGAAAATAAAATTTAAATATCTACCTTAACCGTGATAAAATTACACCAAACTTGAACTTAAAATAAAAGTCATTCATACGAGATAAAACGTAAATGTTGTTACGCGCAAGTTACCAACGTAAAGTCCAATTTCCCTAACACAAGATGAGCAAACGAACAGCTAGACAGATAAAACAATGTCAGCTGAAAAACGCCAATAACACACGTAGTTTTGTTAAGCAATTAACGGAGCGCAATCCGACGGTTTAATTCCGAACACGGCCGTAAACGAAACGTGGCTACCCACCGAAAGGGAATGTGATGAAAAAGGCCCGATGTCCACACACACTTGAGGAGCAGCAATGAAATTACATGCGGTCGCCGCGGCCGTCCGTAATATCATTCCACGCGAGTCTTGAAAACGAAATTAAATTTTGCATGAAATGAAACAAAATACAAAGAAAGTCCAGTACCACGTTGGGCGCCAACAAAGGAAAAGTGGCGCCCAACGCGGGGCTGAGGTTAGTTAGCTCACTGGCCAGCCTTATCGCCGTGTGTAATTTGTTTCTAATCATATTACCTTTTATTTTTCCCTCCCCTTCTTTGTGTTTCGTTTGACTAGTGGGAGATTTTTACGTAATTAACATTTTTTGCTTGGCGCGATTACGTTTTTTAAAAGGTGTGGCGGAATTTTAATAGTCTCCTTTATACATTTTATCATGGAACTGAAAGCAGTGAATGTAAAAAATTAAAGCATAACACGCTTTATGGATTCATTGAATTGATTTCATGAGTCAACTTATTAAATTTTTTCTTCTTCAAATCAAATGTAAAATAAACTCAAAAAATTGAAGAACGTATATTAAAAACGATCCAACATTTTGACATATAGACGAGTGCTGAAACTAGAGGAGCGGGGCCGCTTCTATTATTAATCACTCCAACGCCGGTCGGTTAATTAGGTCCTTTCATAATGTACCGACGGTTCGGGTACCCTCACAAAATCCACGCAGTCATAAATACGTATGCGAGGCGATCTCCAAAACTCGCAGTTTTCGGCACACGACTTAATATTTCATCGCGTAGGCGCGTAGCAAAAATGAATTCTCTAATGTGAATGGAACTTAGTCCGGGATCTCGCCGTTGGCAAAATAATTAAAGCATTGCATTAAAAATTCTTCCAGTGAGCTCTGCGCGCCGGATATGTGATATTATTAATACGTCGGGCTCAGCTTTGGCCGTTCAGCGTTCTTGGCTTCGCATAAAATCTGCTTATTACAATTATTCTGATGAATTATGGAGGTGCGCCGGTCTAATCAACAACTGTACGAATTTTAAATAAGTTGAGCTATCATTACTCGTATGTTCAAGTGCTCGTTACACGGTCAGTTATTAATGAAAATGTTCATATGAAATATTCAGCTGTTTCGGATTTATATTTAAAATTAAAATATTTTCACTATATTGAAGAAAAATATGTATTCTTGGACAGAAATTTTACACATTTTTTTTATATTGGAAATTTGAGTGCAATTATCTAACTGCCTAATGGTAAGCAAGATGAGGTATATGGTGGACGAAAGCTGAGATAGTACTTATTCACTTTGCCATAAAAAGCCCAAAAAATTTGTACGTACTTGGTAATAGAATTTTATCTACATACCGATATACTTTTGGAAAAAAAAAGAATTATCACCTCCTCTTTAACACTTGTATACGTAGCAACAAGTCACTTGTTCTAGCAAGAAATTGCCAACACGCACCGCAATGTATGTCCGTCTGTCTGTCAGTAAACCCACAAACCCACAACGTCTTGCAATGCTTTTCTGGACGCGACACTTGACCATTTTCGTTGGAGAAATGTTTCATACGTGTGTATGTACAGGGTGATGCCACGAACGTGTGTTTCTACTGTATGTATAAACACAATAGACGCTAATCTAAAATGGAAACAAATATCCCAAACTATAATTTTAGTAAAGCATATAGATGAAGAAAAATATTTAGATTGGACCTTAATATGTACAAAAATACCTGAAATGTTTTGTTATCATTATGAATGATACAGGAATCACATTATTTTTATTTGATCCTTGACTTTGGATAATTTACTGTAATTTTTTCATTGTTAGTATCACGTAGCACAAGTTTCGAACATACTTCCGAGGCTAACTCTGTGTAATTTGTTCCGTATACATTTATTCTATCATTATGCTTAACAGATGAACGTGGTCTATCAGACTTTCAAGATTGCTGGCTCTGTCTACCCCGCAAGTGATATAAACGTGATTATATGAATAAATTAATGAAAATATATTTATTTATTTGATTCATATCATAATGTCCGCTATTAATTATCGAAGAATACATGTGGCTCATATTTATCAGTTTTTCCTTAACATCTAGCAAATCCAAAATGTATCTGGCATCATAAAAGAACAAAAATTACAGGTCCAATTATTCTTAGGAAGCCGGTGGCACTGTTCTAAAGCAAAGAAGCGATTCCATACCATCAACATTTCGTTCCGTTTCTCAAATAAATTATTATAAACAGAAAATGAGGTGTAATCCAGTTAGTCGATCAAGATCAAAGCGTCGTCGATGTCTTCGATTCCTCTACAGCATGGCTCTGCAGTAATCAACTGACAGCGGTAGTTCCTATCTAAAGGCGGGGACCGTCGCCGCTTTGGTCTTATTTTAATATACATACATACATAATGTTCACGTCTATATCCCTTTCGGGGTAGACAGAGCCAACAGTCTTGAAAAGACTGAATGGCCACGTTCAGCTACTTTGCTTAATGATAGAATTGAGATTCAAATAGTGACAGGTTGCTAGCCCATCGCCTAAAAAAAGAATCCCAAGTTTGTAAGCCTATCCCTTATTTTAAATGATTAGGAATTATGGTTTTGAGAAAGAACGTATGAATAAGTTGAGATGGAGTTAGATGTTTCAGTAGAGACATGACTTTGATTAACAACACAATTTTTGGTCAAATACCTGATATTAGCATAGGATATTTCAAGAATCAATGGTAGTAAATGGTTTTAAATCATTGATAATGTATCAATTGAGATCGAGATTAAGAAAATCACTAAAGGTGTATTTAATATTTATCGACTACAATATTTTAAATAATTACATACATACATACATAAAATCACGCCTCCTTCCCGGAGGGGTAGGCAGAGACTACCTCTTTCCACTTGCCACGATCTCTGCATACTTCCTTCGCTTCATCCACATTCATAACTCTCTTCATGAATGCTCGGCGGTTTTAAAAAATAACATTTTGTTCTAAAAGAAAGTCTATAAAGCTTTAATTATTACTTCAGGATGCCACTAGATAGCAACAAACGCCTAGGTGCGAGTGGGTTCATTAAAGGGCCAGCGGAGGGTGGCTTATCCAATATTTATTAACTTATTTCAAAGAAAATCGTATAATTTACACCATCACCCCCTCAATTCGCATCCTTGACAGAGTAGTGGATGCAACAGAGTCGACGCAACTGTTACAGAAAAGAAATCAATACTAAACGAGATGCAGGTTTGTAATGATTTCAAGAATCTGTGGTTTTGCTGACAATAATTGTATGTTATCAAGTACAAATCTACATACGTAATGTTTGTCTTGGGTTTATTCTTCTTACATCATTAAGCCATACAGCAAAACGTGGCCTTACAGTATTTTCTAAACTTTGTTTGCTTTGTCTTCATCATAAGGGATAAAGACTCTTAGGTAAATTAATCGATTTTGTCTGGAAGGGGTCATTTCTTTCAGGTGCGACCTTGTGTCTAATTTAAATGCAATGTGCGCCGCTCTCAAATATTAGCAAAAAATTACAACTTCACCTCTGCATACCACCTTTAGCCTTCAATTAGTATTCATCCACACTCCTTACGCGTTCAAAGTTAATGAGAGTGTGTGCCGGCGTATTTTTGAAATTCAAACCCTTTGAAATAATACGGGGACATGGCGAAAATATGTTAATGTCACCTGTGAAGCGGCTATGCGGGCAAAATTGATTAAGTCCTGCGAAGAAGTGCTGAGAATGTTTGCAATATTCATGCTAATATATGTTGAGGAGGGATATATGTTTTATCTGAGACAAGCGGCCTGACACGGCTTCGCTCGTACGTGTATGTGCTAACAAACATAGCCTGTAACTCCCGCATATGATCTGCTTTTTAACGGCGAATTAATTTTTATGATAGATTCAAAATGTCCGAATATTAGCCCTTAAAAACAAACAATCATTGTCACACTTACTTTTCCTCTCTGTGATATTTGTATAGATTTCCTTAACTCTATGGCTTTGTTTGTCCATCAGCAACCTTTTTCCAGGATGATGATGATGATAAAAATGAAAGATAGAACCAACAAACTTGTATAAAAACTAGCTAGTTTTATAAATTTTTAATTTGATCATAATTGTAAATACTCAACATAAATTTTGGGCTTTGGTAAAGACGAATTAGTCAAGTTTAGGAATAAATAAATACTAAAAGTCCACGTTAACTTTAATCTTGGATGCCGAACAAACATTGCGTCGCCCATCAAAAATTCGTTTGATATTCCGCAATTCTTAACGCACAGATACACTAATCTACCCGAACACCCTTGTTGTCCTTCCAATTCTTCCGACCTGAACCCATAAATAATTGATCAACTAATCTGCATACGTCACAAGACCACGTCACAACAGTTATGATCCGACTGGTTATTAGCCGTCCTTATCGCACATCTTCTTGTTTTATGTACACTCATTGTTTTTGCGAACTCATCATACTGAGAGGGGTTGGATTCGAATCGACATTTCGTATAAGGGCTTGTAAAAACTCCATACCGAAGTGCAAATTACACAACGTCCTCTGTTTGAACGTCGACAAGCAAAATTGTCTTCTATATATTGTCAGATAGAGTTGCAAGTGATTGTTTGCCGTTGGCAGCGATAAGTTTGTCAAAGGCTACAAGCACGGGATATATGCCTGAATTATTTAGTTGGCAATCGTGCATCCGTATTCTGATCATTTCTCTCATCGGTATCGTACAGGACTTCATCTGCTGACTCTGTCTTTCGTCGAATATCTGAAAGGGATGCGATGTACAGAGGGTTTTTGTTTTGTGTAATATCAAAAACATTTTTGAGTTGATGTCTAATACGTTCGGGGCTGCATATTTGAATGTTGGTTTAGTATTCTTCTGAATAAAACAGGGCTATTAACGTTACCGTCACGGGAATCGCGAGCGAATACAAATGTATTATGTACTGTATGCTTCGGGCTATTAAGTTTTCTAGAATGAATTTTCTATAGGTTTTGTGTACATCGTAAAGCTTGTTGTGTGCGTTATTTGTTATGTATGCTAGTACCGTTAAGGTTTAAATTTTATTCGTGTAGGTAACGTGTTCTTAACTTTTCCATGAAAATTTTTTCGACATATATCCTACTACTATTATAAAGGCGAAAGTTTGTATGGATGTTTGTTACTCTTTCACGCAAAAACTACTGAACCGATTACCATGAAATTTGGTATGTAGGTAGCTGAAGACCCAGAATAACACATAGGCTACTTTTTATCCCAGAGTTCCCGCGGGATTGATAGGGTTTCCATGCGGACGAAGTCGCGGGCGGCCTCTAGTATTTCATATAAAGCAATGTTTTTATTTGACAATTGGTTGTTATTTTTACACCATATTTGAAATTTATGAAAAGTTATTTTAAACCTTTTTATTATTTGACT
The DNA here is from genome assembly GCF_032362555.1 of Amyelois transitella. NCBI lineage: Eukaryota > Metazoa > Arthropoda > Insecta > Lepidoptera > Pyralidae > Amyelois > Amyelois transitella. The sequence goes on from NC_083525.1 coordinate 1,651,603, forward strand.
AACTTTATGTATTATTAACATATAAATCTAGATATTTTTGACGTTGGTTCATGATGTGACCTACAATTATATTTGCCATTGCAAATGATTTCATTCACGTATTGTTATAATAAACAAAAGCTCTGCAATATTCGTACCCACCGAATTAGTTGTAATCACCAATAGCAGGCGTCCAATTGCAAACTCCAAATTAACGTACATTCGTAGCTGTCGAAGTACAAGACATTTTTCCCGCCGACTGGCCAGCGAGGCGGGCTCCGTAAATTAAAATGTGAATAATTAACACGGAGCTCACCCCCCACACCCTCGACGCCCCCACCATACAACACCCAGATGTATTAGTTTTAAGCTCTCAGTTCGTATGAGCGCGATTTTAGGGCGCTCGAAGTTAGTTGTCGTTTGCACTCATAATCGCTTGGCAGAATTTTTAATTTCTTCCCAGGGTGGCGGCGTTCGTCGGAATTGGGGAGCGAAGGAATTTCGCCTGTAATGACGTTAATTTCTGGTTTTAGGGTTAAACAAGTGTTTGAAGACGTGGCTTGACTAATCTTGTAATCTGTCTCAAGTAAATATCTGTTTGTATGGGAATTATTGTTTGCATTCTGCTTAAAAAGGATTTATTATTGTTTGTGAATATGGTAATGTTTGTCTGCATTTTCTAATTATTTCTGTTTTTGATCCACATCCAGTCCTGCCTTTGAACCAAATTCTCAGTTACGTACTTAGCAATAACGCTTCAGAATTTCGGATCCTTTACTTCCAATATCTAACGAAGCTTCTGGTTTAACACTAAACTACTGTAGTTTTACCTCAGCCACCCAAAGGGTAGATAGCAAGCCCAATTCTTAATTAGAACGCAAATTCATCTTTTTTAATATCCAAAAAGCAGACCATAATCAATGGTGTGTTAGGTTAGGATTAGTTAAATTAGCTCTTGACATGTCAGGTAGGCTGCAAGAGATCCCACTTAGGGATAAACCCACCTTTGTACTGTACTGCTGTTTTATATTTGTAATGTGCTCAACAATAAAGCATTTACTTACTTATTCTTTTAATAGAATGTAATCAATCCGATGTTTTAACACTTGTATCATCTATAGTATCAAGGTATCTATCTATATCAACTATGAGTGTTCTAAGTCACACTTCTGCCTAAGTATATCATCTATGTGTGATCTAGCATCAAGACATTCTATCTTCCAACACCTCTCAGACCCACCAGGTGTTAATACTTCGAATGAACACCCGGCTCACGAGCCAACGCCTCCAATCAAGGCACACTAATCAACGGCAACGGTCCAATCACAACACATAACTAATTCAATTTGGATCGCATCTAAATTGGAACGGACTGTATTGGTCAAATTGATGGCGGAATCTTTAAGGAACGTATTTTATTCAACGACAAAAGTAAATCAGTGTTTTGTTTTTCATCATGTTGTTTTTTCTGGAAACATCAAAATCAACCTTATAATTTTCCAGAATGTGTCCAATAATTCGCATTTGCCCGGGGCTTCGCTACCGCAGAAATTCCCAAATGAAGCGTATATGTTGAGATAGTATTGTCAACTGTAGAATAATTAGCTATGAAAGCATAAAAATGAAATACTAACGAACTAGATTTTTAATAAAAAACGTTATTTGTAAATAATTATATAATATCCTTTGGCGAATGCATTTTCTTTACCAAATCCCAATGGACATAATAACAATTTATAACCAGTCGAGGACACAGACAGACATCGCCCCCAAGAGCTTCGGGCGCATGCATATTAAACGTCACGCACAAAAATAGGAATAAATTAATAATTCTATTTCACTAGTCAAACTCCCCCCTAATTTTATCTAGCGACGGCGCAACTACGGTTACTCGATTGTAAATCTCTAAGATTTCTTTGAGATTTTTTATTGGATTAGATTTCTTTAGTGTTTCATTTGCCATATTATATTCAAAGTCATCATATTGTGATGAAATTAAGAATTTTAGAGGCATCTTGTCTAGCAACTTTAGGCCTTTGTAATCTAGTGGTCTTACCTTTCGTCTTCTATATTTTTTATTTTACCTTATTAAATACTGTGGGTTCAAATTCTCTGGGTTATTTGTAATTAAGAAAAAAATGTTAGGTTTTTGGCTCTCATTCCAATTTTTAGAATTGGAATGAAAGACCAACTAAAAAATAAAGCAAAATATTTTCATCCAAAATATACATTCGAGTACCTGTAGTAACGGCACAAAATATTATAGACGACTTCAGCCGCATACAAAACAACCGTATATTATATTTGGTTTTTTAATTAAAACAACTCGATCGGTGACCCCTTGTTATGCCCGGTTTTTTTTTTATAAACGGACAGCAAATATATCGTAAATCGTCATGTATTTACATTCTGCGTTATTGGAAGCTCTTAAATTCAGCTTTTGTATTAATATTTTCAGTTACTTACATGCTTATTAACACGAGTAATCTATAAAGTTTCTGAATTTGGTTGTACTCTTATCTTTGTCTTTGTATCAAATTGACGTGTTGTTTTGGGGGTAATAGGCAGTTTAGTTCAATACTTAGATATATACTCTGGATATATATATACCTGGGATTCCTCTTGTAGGAGATGAGCTTGCAACCTATCACTATTTGCATCTCAATTCCATCATAAACGTCGCCTTTTAATCTTTTCAAGACTATTTGGCTCTATCTACCCCGGAAAGGATGTAGACGTAATTATACGTATGTATGTAACATAGGTGAATAACAAATATAATCTCAATCTACATTCGTCGAGCTTTTATTCAAACTCATTCGATCAGGGTGCTCTTGACCAGATCTTCCGCCAAAACTACCGCCCTCAAGCCGCGAAAAAGCGGTCAAGGTTTAGGATCTTACATATAGGTCAGGCGCCTTATAGTTTGAAGATGGCTGATAATGTATTCTATCAAGATACATTCGTCTAGGCTTTACCTTTTCAACAATACACTAAGCTCGCTGAAATCCCCAATATGACCTAAAAATTTGGCTCATCAGTCCGAATAAATTGGCAGAATTACCCCGTAATAAATGTTATCAGTCCTATACAAACCTTGCGTGATCAACGGCTGCAATCAAATTTCTGTTCGCGGCCCATACATAATAACATTTATTGGCGTTAGAAAAAAAAACGTCCAATCGCCGACCATCCATTGTCCAACGCAAATAATCGTAAATTCCAAACGGACAAAATATAATAAATTGCCGATGAGATCTGCGCTTCAGCGTTTGAAACGTTAGACTTTAACCCTAAAGATATAAAGGTGAAAATTGATTCGACCGATGTTCGCAGAGTGTTAAAAATTGACACCGTTCGGTCTATATTTGCTGAACCCTCCGCTGGTGGCCTTTTTTCGTTTGTATCCGCGTACTGGCTGATAGAACACGTTTTTCAAATCATTAAACAGTTCCGACCACGCCGCGGTCGCCGGCAAAAAGGAACGGCACGAAAAATGTGGAAAGGAAAAAATGCGAAGCGTTGGCCTGCGAACGCCCGAAGTGATCGTTGTTTCGACACGATAATGCCGGGGTGGGACCAAGCTGGTTTGATACTCGTAATTTTCCATTGAGAAATCCTTTGGTGCCTGACTTAATGGCTTTGAATGATAAAGATTGTAGCAGCGACGCATATAAAGATGATATGCGTGCCAATAGTGCGGCCTCTGTGGCGCAGCGGTAGTGCGCTTGTCTGTGACACCGGAGGTCCCGGGTTCGAATCCCGGCCAGGGCATGATGAGAAAATAACTTTTTCTGATTGACCTGGGTCTTGGATGTTTATCTATATAAGTATTTATTATAAAATATAGTACCGTTGAGTTAGTATCTCGTAACACAAGTCTCGAACTTACTTCGCGGCTAACTCAATCAGTGTAATTTGTCCCGTATATATTTATTTAATAGTCTTACAACTGAGAACGCTGCAGACCGGACAAAATGGTAAGATAGATGTCGCAAAGCGGATACGAGGCCCCGAAGCATATTGGCAGAACTGAAGGAATGCGTAAAATTAAGAGCAAAGACTGTAGAAGCGACTTAGACATAGTAAAATACTGGGAACAAAGTCTTATTGACAAAAATATTTAAATTAAATAGTTTTGGTATTAAAATTTTAGTAATTTTCAGTTCCTAGAAAACCGCGATTTTCATAACACTATGATTTTGACCCAAAGCCAGAAGAGTCGATCTGCCGTTTCATGCGCTCTTCGTTTGCACATCCTCTTTTTCCTTAATCTAATTATCGATTCAAGCAAAATCTCTTTTCAAGATTTCGTCTTTTTCAATTTCAATCCACGCTACCAACTGCGCAACTATTTGTTCAATTGTCTCTATTATATATTACAAAAATTTTACCAAAACGAGGTTCAAAAACTAAATAACTTCAAAAACTTAAACACTTCTGAGATGTGTCTTTAGCGCCTCTGAAATATGCCCAATGTTTGTCCATGGTGGTTGAAGGACATAAAAACTCAAAATACGATAGTATCAAAACCAGTTGACCGACAAACCGTCCGCCAATTCCTCACGTGCCATCGACACAGTATTCGCTAACTCCGCACTTTTCGGCCGGATTGTAAACTCCGCGGATATCCGCAAATATGCGCGGCGCCGCGGCTGAATCGGCGGGTTTTCGGCGATCTTTTTTATCGTGGCAACAGGTATGGTCAATGATGGTGTCATTTTGTTTTTGACGCTTACGCCAACGACGCACGTTACGTCTTTATGGAGTACGCTAAGCCAATAGACACAAATCCGTCCTAACGACACAGCCCATCATGCACGCATATTACTTCTTTACGGAGAAGACAGAGCCACTTGACACAAATTTTGACCACGCAAACCAGCAACGGATAGAAAACTCACCGCTTGAAAGAAAAATTCTAAGATAAGAAGTCAGTTTCTTGATTATCTTTTACAATAAGCGCGGGCATTAATACAGAACTAGCACATATTAGGCTTCTTATTCTTTTTATTATTAGAAAAACATGGGGAAATAAAATATCAGAAATAATGCCATAAAACAAAATGCAAATACCTCAAAAAATCTCAAATTTTAAGCGGTCCCATAAAAACATTCCAAGTAAAATCAATAACCCTAAATCATCGAACATTACGAGAGATCCATTCAAAGCCGCAGAAACAAGAGCAATATCTTCCAAAAGATAAAATTCGAAAAAGTTTAATGGAAACGGAATCCTGTGGACCAATAAAACATAAAAATACCCTAATACATTATAGAAAATTCAAAGTATAGATGATCCCATTATAACGGGGCAGTGGGCAGAGACTGCTTTGCATATAGAAAAGCAATTTTTTGCGTTAAGGTTAATTTATGCGAGGCTAGTTATTGAAGGCACAGATTTTTGGGTAATCTTCTACACTTATCCTACTCAGAAAGGACACAAACGTTACTCCCAAGAAAAGAATATAATAATTGTTTATTCGAAGTAATTACGTAAAAACCCTGAGGATAATAATTAATTTTTTTCTTCTAGTGTCCTTTTTTTCATAGTCCGGGAGAACATAGTAAGCATTCATAAAATAATCATTAGAAAAAACTAACTGTCCATCTTGACCCGTTCGGGATAAAATCAGGGACCTTGCGATTCGGAGACAAGCAATTTGAAACTGCGCCACAGACAACAATAAATCGAATGAAAGTGTCAAAAGGTGATAGTGTTACGGTTAAGCCTTAAATAAATTATTAGTGTTGTTTTTTTTTTAAATTGCATACAAAACTAATAGTCACTCACGAAGGCAACGTTTATCTAGATGACTATCATGGAATTTAAATTCTCAAATGTGTGACAGGCAATTTTACTACCAAAACAGCTCATGAACTACATAATTTTAAGCTAAGTAAAATTATTGAGAAAAATTTCCCGCTCTTTTTAGATGTAATATTATCGTATAAACTTGCCTCTATAAGCAGTTTTTCCGAAGTGCAGTGGACTGGTGCAAGAATTAATGGTGCGAAACTTCGGCGCCCGCTACAAATTTATGTGGGCGCACGTCTAGTTGTCCGACCGCGCTGACAGCGCCGTTTTTACTACGGTCAATGTATCAGCTGCTATGGCTGACACACTTTTCTTGTGAAAAATGAATATTTTCAATGTTTTAACTATTTGATCGCCTTAAAAATTTCTACTAAGTAAAATAATAGTCGTAAATGTAATTTGGGATCTCCTCAAAATAATAATGACAATTCTTTGTTGTCGAAAACGTGAATGTCCATTTCACATATTGGATTCTTCTGCAACATAAAATAAAATCATAATTTATATTTATGTGACCAATAATTTCAAAGACATCTTACGTAATATGGGTTTGTCTAGTCATTCCAAGCCAATAAATAAATGGCTGCTTGTTTTTTTTTTAATCAAAAGTTTGAAACCAATAAATTTCCCATAACAAATTAGGGCGCACCCGGACTGTCATCGGAGAAGCTCCGTCAACCATTACAGAGTTTCTTTCACAAAAACCCTACCTTAATTACGTCTAACAATGACATCGATCACCGAAGAATAACGCCATTCAGCGTCCTTCGGTTCTGCATCAAACGATCGCGAATTGCCACAATCAATTATCATTTGTGACCAGCTGAAAAAAAAAAAACAGTCGGGGAAAAGGGCACGAATGGCAAGCCATTTTTAATCGTCGAAAGAAGAAGAATCCACGCCAGTCAGCCGCAGACAAATCGACTATAATTAATGACGTGCGCGCATTTTTTTTTCTCTCCACTCAGATACCAATAAAGGAAGCCACGTTACAGGAGGGACAAAACAAAACAGTGCCGGGTGTCGAACGAAAGGCGAATTTATCATCTAGACGGCAGTCGGCGCGACCGCCAATGTCCATTTGGATAATGCCCAACGCGATTAAAAATATAAAAATACCCCCACAGCCGCCCCCGCCCGGTGGGGGGGATTTGACGGAGGACACCACGCTGAGGACACAAAAGGATTATAAATGAGAAGGAATTTTAGATAATATTTGTACGTTGGATGTGAATTGTAATGCAGGAGATCGGCCGGGACCGTCTACCCGCACCCCACTCGGGGAAATCGCCTTCCGCGATCCGCTCCTAATGAGTGTTTGTATCAATTTGTTAGTATTGTATTTGAATATTTTTGTGCGTTCGTTACGATTTTAATCCCTTGTGGTCGACGCGTTGCTTTTGTTTAATAACTCCGGTTTTTTTTTTTGAAAGCGACCGTTTGATCGTGGTTCGTCGTTTGTTGTTGATTAAAGGTGTTTGGAGTTTTTGCTGGTCCAATATCCGAACAGTCTCTTTTTGCTCTTGCCCTGCAATTGGCGATAAAAATTCAATACATACTTGCAGTGTACGTTTCGTTTTGCTCCAATTTTCTCGAACCTGTTATTGGGTATTTTGTTTTCCCAAGTTTATCGTTGCTAGAATTGTTTTATTGGCCATTTTTATATTAGGGATTATTGGTTTCGTTCATTTTCTTATTACTGATTTGAATGAAACAGAAAAAACATTGATACAATAGAGGTACAATAATAATAAATTAATAATTTCAACGGCATATGATTTACAAACAAACTTATAAACTTGGGATTTTTTTTAGGCGATGGGATGACTAAGCGAAATAGCTGAACGTGGCCGATTAGTTTTTTCAAGACTGTTGGCTCTATCTACCCCACAGGGGATATAGACGTGACCATATGTATGTTTTAATTATTTACGTCACATTTATGATTGACGAAACTGTACGGAACGCCACGGCTTTACGTAGTTAGTGATAAGTTCAAAAAACTAGAATATTATTATTCTGTACAGATATTGTGAAACCTTTTTATGTCCCTTTTTGAAACAATTCAAATTGTAATGAAAATGTAATTTAGAAAGGGTACCAGAAACAAATGGAAAAATTCAAACGAGTTGAACCCACGATAGTCCGAGGGGTCTAAACATGGCCACCGGTATCTCATAATAATAATTAATACGTTTAAAAATCGTCGTTTTTAAAAACCACGGCACGGACTCCGAGAAAAGAATAACAGCCGGCGACACACTGTGTGTTTTCAATTCATTATCTCCAAAACAAAATTTTCATTAGCCCCGAGATTTCCTTTTTAAATTTAATTATTCATATTTAAATTAAACAAAATATAATAGAGGGCCGCGGAGTAAAAAAGCGGCTTTATCGTATCATATTTTATTAACCGAATTTATAATTCTACACCGATTCGAGTAAATCCACCGAGGGGGTTGCGATGCTCGGGAAAATATTTATGAATGCCAAGCAGAAAAATCCACAATAATATTTCAGCGCGGACGTGAGTCTTACTCGCGACCGCCGATCTATTTAAAAAAGAGGCCGGATGGACAAAAGGGATGTGCTCGTAAAAAAAAAACTGGACGCGTATAGAGGCGACCCTGTGCCGCTTTGTCTGCTTCTTATTTTTTACCGAATCGGAACGTTTTCCAGTTTTTATCGGTTTTTGTTCCGGAGACTCCGTTGTTCTAATGTGGCGTCATTTGTAATTTCATGTTATATATGCGACGGTTTTTTTTTTTAATTTTTCATTTTTAGTTACTTGACAAATGTTGGGTCAACTCTTTCTGCCCGTGTTTTTGACGATTTCATTGTTTGCTCTTTAAGCTGGCTCGTTTTTCGTGCGTCGTCTTAACGTTGTGGTTTTTGACTTATTAGTCAGTAGGTTTTTTCTTGATTTTGCTCGCGTACATAGTTTTTGTGTTCGCAAGTTTAACTGGTACTTATGATTTTCTTAGAACTTTTATTTGTGCGAAATTTCAATTAAATGAAATAAATTTTACTCAGACGAGCGAAAACTACATATGTACATACATATATGACTAACGTCTTTATTATGTTAATAGGCAGACAAAGCCAGTACAAAAGACTAAAGTCTCATTTAGTTGGATGGCTTTTAATAAGTTATAATTTATCACAAGTTTACCAACCGAAATCCACATACATACATACATATAGTCACGTCTATATACCTTGCGGGGTAGACAAAGCCAACAGTCTTGAAAAGACTTATAAGACACGTTCAGCTATTTAGCTTGATGATAGAATTGAGATTCAAATAGCCACAGGTTGCTAGCCCATTACCTAATAGAATAAGCCTATCCCTTAGTCGCCTTTTCCAAACATCCATGGGAAAGAGATGGAGTGATCCTATTTTTTTTTTATAAGTGCCGGGAACCTCACGGAAATCCACTATTTACACAAATAAGGTCATCTCTAAAATCGATGGCCATGCGCCATGCGGCCTCCCAGCTGGCATCCACCGCTCAAACGTCCAATTCGCACTAATCGCGTTGTCCACGATTCAGTTACACCGCGATAATTGAAGACAACTTCCACATTCGGACGTATTACAGTTTTGAGTGTAACAGCTGAATTTTGAACGCTTGGGAACTCCCAATAATAATAAACATTAAATAATAAACTCAACTCTTAAATAATTAACTCCCAATAATAATAAACATTAAACCAGATAATGCAACTGCATTATCTGGTTTAATGTTTGTTTCATAGTTAGTTTATTTTTTGTTTAGTATAGTAAAGATTTCAAGACATTTTTTAATTTGAAGAATGATTAGTTTCTACATAATCCAAGCGGTAATTTAACCTTCACATTCGACGGATTCGAATTAGACATTTTGACGGCCTCTGTGGCGCAGCGGTAGTACGCTTGTCTGTGACACCGGAGGTCCCGGGTTCGAATCCCGGCCTGGGCATGATGAGAAAGAACTTTTTCTGGTTGGCCTGGGTCTTGGATGTTTATCTATATCAGTATTTATTATAAAATATAATAAGTCTCGAACTTACTTCGAGGCTAACTGAATCTGGGTAATTTGTCCCGTATATATTTATTTATTTACAGTTTTGAGTGTAACAACTGAATTTTGAGCGTTCGGGAGTTAAAATGTTGGCATGCATTTTCCTGTTTAATGTGTTTAGTTTTTTAACCTAGGATTCTTATATTTTGAAATGTACTCGTATGTATATTTAAAACATAACCGATTAATACACACAATTTTGAAGATCTCTTTCACACAATGGGACATTAGGAGTGTAGCAGCTGAATTAAGACGCGATTGGGAGTCAAAGGTACCTTTTCTAATTTTTTTATATATTTTTTGTAAGCTCTTTAAGGAGGATAACTTAATTTTCAAAAGGTGAAGATGCAACTGGGCTACCGTCATGAGTATCATGGTCCTGGAAAAGAGCGCAACTAACTTCTCAAAAACATTTTCATTGACAATGGCTTCCGCTCAAACTTCAAATCAATTTCACTTACGGCGTGTTTCCAACCGAATCTCATCTTCATTTTACCATTGATTCATCGTCAGACGATGTGATTATTTGCATGGTTCATACACACATACATACATATGGTCACGTCTATATCCCTTGCGGGGTAGACAGAGCCAATAGAACTGAATTAAAAGACTGAATGGCCACGTTCAGCTATTTGGCTTAATGATAGAATTGAGATTCAAATAGTGACAGGTTGCTAGCCAATTGCCTAAAAAAGAATCCCAAGTTTGTAAGCCTATCCTATGCATGGTTCTCAGTTAAACTCTCATGTACAACCAACAGCACATCAACCTGCCCAAATTCATTGCAATTTCGTCTCTGCTACCGCGTCATAGGCTTAGTAACTTGAAATGCTGTTGGCTGTACTGCACGAAGCATAGCGTAGTCTCAGGTTTGTTTTCCGTATTTTATCTCTTCACTTCATCCGGTCAAATGCTTCTTTTTTGCAACAACATCGTAACCCAAACGGCTTGTTTGAGCGACGCGATAACCAACTAATTGATGGACAGTTTTTGCTAGTAGGAGTGAGTTTTATTCGAGTAGGGATTGAACCGGTCGAATCCCTTCTCGACTGGAGTTGGAATGTAATTTGAAATGTGAAATCTCACGGGCGCCGCCGCTTACGGTGTAGGCTGGTATGGTTTACGCGTATTCTAAATACTCTTTTGCTAGAGTTGGAGGTTAGTGTTAAAGACTACATACATACATATTATATATTTATATTTACGTCTATATCCCTTGCGGGGTAGGAGCCAACAGTCTTGAAAGACTGATGGGCCACGTTCAGCTGTTCAGCTTTATGATAGAATTGACCTATAAATTATAGAATAGATTAGATTTATTTTCGGAAAACCTAAATCGCGCAAGCAAAGTTTTCACGGATTGGAGCATATATACAACCTCCGACACAACATCGTCGGAGCCGCCGTTCCCCAGACATGACACCTAGCCTGGCAGAAGATCTTCCCTTTGGTGGCGGTCGAGCCGAATCATCGCTCCCGCTACAAATTCTATGATAAATAATCGTACTCTCATTTTTAAAATAGTCTTTTCAATTTGAAATCATTCATCTCTAATCCACATTCATGAACTATAAATCTATTACCAACAATACCCAAGTAATTATCTTTTTTTTTAACCCCTCGTAACCCTAGCGTCTCAGGGCCGGAAGCACCCTGTGTCAGGTGGTTTAAGGCCCACCCCTATTATCGGAGGAAAAAAGGCTTCATTCATTATTCCGTGTGATAAATACAGGGAAGGATTCGCGGTCTGGCCCTTGCGCCGGCCCTGGGCTAATAATTTGATTACGGCGGCCATTTTGTCCGGCTTTTTTTTTTCGTTGTCCCGGTCAACGCTGGTTTAATCGTGCGTTTAGAAGTTGGTTTTACGGTTTTGCAACGGTGAGGTAAACGGTTGTGGGATTTTTAATTGAATTTGTCAAAGAATGAGGATGTTTTGTAATTTTTTCATATTGATTTTCAAAAGTTTAAGTGTAAGTGGATAAAAGGAAATTCAAATGTTAGTTTGTTCTTTTAGTTTTTATAACGCCTTGTTTGTTTGTTTACAGTTTGTGTAACAAATTACAAAACAGTTATTGGATTGAGAAGAATAGGTACAATGGCGGACTTATCCCCAATGGGATTTCTTCCAGTCAACCAAAATGTAAAGGGAAATCCGTCATTAAAAAGGCAGCGCACATAAAAAGCATATTAATTTGTTATTATTTTTCCCTTATATTGGGAAATACTGAAGCGATCATGAAAATTCTTAAACCATTGAAAACGTACATTGCCTGCGGGTGTTATAGGCTGTTATGTACAACGGGTGATATGTATGTGCCGTGTGGTTCCCGGCACCAATAAAAAGAAATAGGACTTCTCCGTCTCATACCCATGGATAGCGTAAAAGGCGACTAAGGGATAGGCTTTTAGGCGATGGACTAGCAATCTGTCACTATTTGAATCTCAATTCTTTCATTAAGCCAAGCAGCTAAACGTGGCCTCTCAGTCTTTTCAAGACTGATGGCTCTGTCAACCCCGCAAGACGTGATTATATGTATGTATGTGTGGCGGGCCGCTAATAAACTTATATAAAGCGGATTCTCCTCTATTGAGTATAATCAGTTATTATTCCTTATAATTTATTAGTTTATTTTTTATTCTCTGTTATTCCAGGAGTCACACCCTCGACGAGCGCTTCCTGTACTCCCAAGGCGAGGTTCGAAGGGTCCACTGGCATCCCACCTCACTGTCACATCTAATGGTGTTGGTTTCAGATAATACTATCAGGTAATTGATATTATGTCTCAAAATTCAAAATTCAAAATTTTTATTCATCATTATAGGATACTTCATATCGCTTAATAATTGTCAAAACGTATGGTTTAACAACATTGGTTGACGTCAAATAAATTACGTAAGACTAAGTTTACTGCCGCTTCCAAGGCGTCAGTGCAGAAGAAGCGGTAACAAACTGCACTGCAGCATTTTTTGTCTCTTGTCTCTGGTATGCTGGAAGAGATTTCTTAAGAAATAAGCAGAACCTATGTACTAAGTATTGCAACTTGTGTTCATCATTCTTTTATGTTATCTCATCATTGTCATTTAACCACGTCTCACGTTTTTGAGGTAGACAAAGCCCATTGTCTTAAACTACTTATAGGCCTCGTTCAGCTGTTAGGCTTAATGATGGAATTTAGATTCAAATAGTGAAAGGTTGCTAGACCATCGCTTAAAAAAAAAGTTTCTTTAAGCCTATCCCTTAGTCACCTTTTACGAGATCTTTAAGAAAGAGATTGAGTGGTCCTATTCTTTTTACATTGGTGCCGGATATTCTGCCCGTGAATGGACTCATTTCTTTAATCGCCTTTATAACATCCACGAGAAACCTGCTCGCCGTTACATATTATTTTAAAATTGCATGCCCTACAGGGTTCATATTGTACCTATTTATAAGCAGTAACTGTATATGTACAAAAGATTTTGAATTGAACTGAAAAAGATGGAGTTTAGAAATTCTGGAAACCACACGGCCTAGTTCATAAGAATGTCCATCCATTCATATAAATAATTTATCATAATTCAGTTTATAAAAATCTAACAACACCACCATCTTTGACGGCCTCTGTGGCGCAGCGGTAGTGCGCTTGTCTGTGACACCGGGGATCCCGGGTTCGAATCCCAGCCAGGGCATGATGAGAAACGAACTTTCTCCGATTGGCCTGGGTCTTGGATGTTTATCTATATAAGTATTTATTATAAAAATATATTATCGTTGAGTTAGTATCTCGTAACACAAGTCTCGAACTTACTTCTAGAGGCTAACTCAATCAGTGTAATTTGTCCCGTATATATTTATTTATTTTTACAATCACTACACTACAATTAGAAAATTATATTAACAACCATTACCCAAATTCCAGGCTGTACAACATAGCGATAAAAAGCGGTCCGAAACTGGTCAAGATCCTGACCATAGGAGCTAAGCCTTGCAGTCAACTCGCCGGCAGGACCATCCTGGACAGTTTGGGCGATACGGCCGTGGACTTCACGACACTACCCACGTCCGAAGACCTGCTGATCTTGAGGGGAAACGGAGACGTCTATATGATGCGGTGTGAACTGGACACTAAAAGGTTTGCCATTGATAATAGGTATATCAGTCGATCTATACTAATATTATAAACATACTACAAACATATGTATTCGTCACGTCTATATCCCTTGCGGGGTAGACAGAGCCAACAGCCTTGAAAAGACTAAATCGACGGGTGCAAAGTAAAAAGACTTAACTGCAAAATAGCTACTTTACAGTAGAGCAAAAAGAAAGAAAAAGTTTTATATTTTTTTAATGGATATGAATTTAATTTTCTAACTTTGCAATTTCTTTGTTTATACTCTAAGGCATATTTTTATTATGTCGGGGTTAGTAATTTGTTGTTAATTTACGAGATTTTGCAGTTAACCCTATCTACGTTGAATTAAAAATAAAGTTAAATAAGTCAACTGCCTGTTGGTCGTGTATACAAGGGACATTAATTTTATTAAATAAAAAAAAATCCTTTTAATTAATTTTATTGAATCTTTAATAAAACGTTTCATTTTAAGTAAAGCAACTTCCAATTCGTATTAATTAACAATATAATATAAGAAACAACAAAATAATGCACATAACTTTTTATGCTTCGTTTTTGAAAAATGATGATTAAAGTACAATGAGGTCAAATGAAGTATCATATTTTGTGTAGTAACGTTTTTGTTAGGAGCAAAATTTTTAAATAACATGTAACATAAACGAGAAACTCTAAACCCGTGAACATAACAGGAAATAACTTTTTTTTCCATAAAGCAAAGATTTAACTTACATTAATCAGTCTTATTAATCAGTCTATTAATTCAGAATCACAGAAATCAACAAGAAACTTATCTTTTCATGATGATTAATGATTAGCCAAACACTAGAATCGACATTCACACTCCAGCAGGAATATAATTACTAGTAATAACAATTAATTAGTTGTTTTCTTGTGTATAAGAATTACATGCATGTTTCAAATTTTTGTAAAATTCGTGATACCTAAAAGGAATTAAATTTTGCTCACAAAGATTAACCAAGTCATTGTATTTAGAATGTGTTATCATCAAAGTATCATCATAACAAACATTGGGTTCGTTTAAAATATTATCTCGACGGGATCGCGTATTTCGTTTTTGTAATAAATCAATTCTCTTAGATTCTTCTTCATGTAAATTATATTTATAAAATATGGTGTTGGGAAAATCCGATTTTACTACAACTTCACGTATTTTACTCCATTTTACAGTTTCGTTGTCTGTGTTTTTATCCCACTTTAAATTATCCAAACATCCTTTGAAGTCAAGAAACATGTTTTGTGTTATATTTATTACTTCATAGGGATCTCCAGAGGTTTTGCACCACCTTACAAGTGTATACCATTCTTCCGGACTGTAAATTGATTTTCTTTTGGAAGACTTTTCTATCATTGCGTGTACACTGTCCCCTTCTTGTTGGGTATGCCCCTTTTCTAAGAACCTATGACAGATATCGATTTTAAATTTTGAAGAACAGAATGCGTACATAAAAAATACTGCTCGGTTTCTATTCTGTCCGCCGCAATTATCCGACCAAAGACGGACATCCTTGATTCCTTTTCTAGCAGAATTTTCAATAAAATGAAGCAGGCAACTAGCCACTTCATTGGACCCCCTTTTAGCTATCGTTTCAGGCCACATATAACATATTCCTTTTTTAAGACCCATTTCAAATACTGTAAAATTAAATATAGAGAGTTTGCGTTTATAATAAAATGAACTAGTTTCGCCATGAGGAGTAGATAATATTTTTTGAAAGTCAAATGTAGCTGAAGTTATAGTTTCAGGATGTGTAGTGGCTTTGATTTTATCTTGTTTCTTTAAAGACCTAGCAACATCTTTATTTTTCATATGTTCTTCAAACTTCTCGGCGGGTTGAGTATCAGGGCAATTTTTAAATGCAGTACATACATCGCATTGGTCTTTTTTGGGGATAAAAAAGCATATGTTCATTTCCTTGTTAACAATGTCTCGATATTGGCGAACTGTACGTACTCTTTCTAAAATATTATTTTCCTCTGCCCATTCCTTATACAATTGAAACATAATTGAGAAGTTCAAGTCACCAGACAGATATAATTTACTTGAATCTTTCCTTATATAATGAGACTCTACGGGCTGGAATGATCTTACATGATCACAAACACCTTGTATGACAGCCGCTGTGTTTATTTTGGTTTTATTATTATGATGACCTCTCAAATCCTTCGAACAGTTACCAGTAGTTTTATCATATTTATCTAAAGCGCTCATTATAAATTGATTACTGATAGATAAGGTGTTTTTAAACATTGTTTTGCAAACTTTCACACTTCTAGGGCTAGACTTGTCTAAATCGACCGGAAGATTGTAAGTTACACTGAAATTGCGTTTAGAATCATTTTCGGTTGTTATTCGTTTTTTTGAATAACGTTTGGCATATTTACTGATAAATACCCATTGCTGTTCATGATTTGAAAGGCCCCAAAAACGATCAAAAATATTTTTTCTTTCCTGAAAAGATATCTTTGAATTACATTTAAATTTACAAACATCACATGGTGGCTTAATACATTTAGCGGGTTGAATTTTACCGTTTCTTGACAAGTGTTGTTTTCCAGAATTCAACAGTAATTTTCGTTTTATATCAATCCAATTATCTTTGTTTCTCAATCTCTTCTTTTTCGACCTATCTATATAAAACTGTCGTCGTTTTCGTCCACTTGCATTAGTTGGAGTAGAACATTCACTTGATGCGTCAGCTGCAGAGGACGCGTCTGTGGTAGTTATTATAGGAGACTGACAAGTGACAACTGACTCAATTGAATCAATGTCGAAATTCACTGATTGACCTGTTTGATTTGGTTCTAATAAATCATGTGATGGGCTGGAAGTAAATGAATTGTTCTCTGACGGAATAGGTGTGATTGACATTTTTTCAGTGATATCATCTTCAATATGATTAGCATGAATTTGTGTAGATTGGGAATTAGAAGGCGTCAATATAGGAGGAGAGATACACGGCGTCGTCGGTTCGATTCGATCTGTTTGAGGTTTAGTTTTATTCAAAACTGATACGCCAAGATCGTCCATAAGTCTAGTCATTACTTCATCTTCCAATGGTTGATGTTTATCGAAAAATCCAGTACTTATATTTGGTAAACTTTCATTATATTCCTCTTGAAAATTTAAAATTGAATTTTCTGTAAATAAGAACAACAAACCTACATACAAAAAAATTATAAAAATATCCTGACTCTGCCTCCTGATTCCGTATAAACTAGTAGTTTCAATTAGAGGTTTCGATGCCTTATAAGGCTATATATTTATGATTTACTTAACTATTTTGCAGTAAAAATATAACAATGTAACTTTTTGAATTTGATATTTCTAAGTCAACGGCCTATTAAATTTGATTTCTTTGAGAGTGTTGAAATTTGCGTTTTATGCAAGGCCCTATAATTTTTTTTTTAATTTAGAAGTATTTTTTAGTAGCGTCAATTGATTGTAAACCTAACTACGAGTACTTATATGATTTTAATAAATTACTACTTGATATCTCAACACAGACTTGACAGAGGGACAAACGAACAAACAACCAAATTATCCTATAAGAGTTTCTTTTTTTGAGGTAGGGAACCCTAAAAATAATATATTTGTATAAAAATAATTACGGAGTAAATCGTAACATCTACTATAACAGCGAAGTAGAAAGAGTTAAATGGCAGATGTTCGTTTATGCGCCGGAACGTAAGTAAAAACGAAATCACATACATTGTTATTCATTCAAAGACAAAAATAAGAGAAATAGAACTTCAAAAAGTATAATAAACTAGAATACATACCAGCCACAGTTTCACAATTATATTTTGTGAGGTTTAATAGCTCGTTTGTGTCTGTGATAGCAATTTGTTTTCTTGTTTTTCCTAATTTTACCAACAGCTTGCGTCGTTCTTTATTCATTTTAAGGATTATAACAATGAACTCAAATGAGGACTACAATGAAAACCTCGAAATATCACTGATATCCAACAAAAACCCTCACTTAACCTAAAAATGTGCGCTAGCCGGCGAAGTTCGTGTCAACTGACTGATAACGTTTTGTGTTTGCGCGCGGGAAGTCCCGCGCCCCGCGTCAATGCGGCCAACGTAACTTGGTCGCATTCACTACGTACTATTTGAAAAAAATGTGTAGTTGGCTTTTTGTACGTACGAAAATAAATTGAAATAAAGTGATTTGAGAAAAAAGAAAAATGTCACATTGTAGAGCATTTTTTAATTAAAACGATAATGATAAAAACCGAAAATCGTGAATTTTGTAGTTGACACATTTTACTTTGCACCCGTCGAAATGGCCACGTTCAGCTATTTGGCTTAATGATAGAATTGAGATTCAAATAGTGACAGGTTGCTAGCCCATCGCCTAAAAAAGAATCTAATATTATAAAGCTGAAGAGTTTGTTTGTTCGAACGCGCTAATCTCAGGAACTACTGGTTCGAATTGCAAAAATTCTTTTTGTGGTGATTAGACTATTTATCGAGGAAGGCTTTAGGCTATGTAACATCACGCTGCAACTATAAGAAGCGCGGAAATAATGGAAAATGTGAAAAAAACGGGATATATTATTCATCCTCGAGGTCTTCAATGATGCCTAAAATGACTATTTTACGCGGACGAAGTCACGGGCACAACTACTCTATTTATAAATCTTTTCTGTTACTACTCAGTAAAGTCAGTCAACGCAAATCCCAAAAGCTGGTTCTGGTGATTTGAAATTTGGCGTTTAATCCGAATGAAACGCATATAAGATATTATTCTGCGCAGAACTAAATACATTTTAAACACCAACTATGTGTTCACAAAATTCTACACATACGTATACACGTATGTATGTATGTTTTTCATATTCCAGCGGGGTCAAACCGATCCTGAGCGGTCCACTGGCTATGTATCCACCGGCCGACGACAACTACGGCTCCGAGTCGTGCTCCATCGCGGCCGTGGGCGCGCACAGCCCCGCGCTGGTGGTGGTCGCCACTTGCAGCGCCGCGCTGTACCACTGCCTGCTGCTGCCTCACGTGAGTGTGTGTTCTTGTGTTTGCTGTTTCACTGTCTTTCTGATGAATGAAATGAATGAAATGAATGAAATGAATGAAATGAATGAAATGAATGAAATGAATGAAATGAATGAAATGAATGAAATGATGAATAAGGTGAATGAGACGTATGAAATGAATGAGATAAATGCACCGTCACGGCCGTGGGCGCCCACAGCCCCGCGCTGGTGGTGGTCGCCACTTGCAGCGCCGCGCTGTACCACTGCCTGCTGCTGCCTCACGTGAGTGTGTGTTCTTGTGTTTGCTGTTTCACTGTCTTTCTGATGAATGAAATGAATGAAATGAATGAAATGAATGAAATGAATGAAATGAATGAAATGAATGAAATGAATGAAATGAATGAAATGAATGAAATGAATGAAATGAATGAAATGAATGAAATGAATGAAATGAATGAAATGAATGAAATGAATGAAATGAATGAAATGAATGAAATGAATGAAATGAATGTGAAATTAATGAGATAAATGCACCGTCACGGCCGTGGACGCCCACAGCCCCGCGCTGGTGGTGGTCGCCACTTGCAGCGCCGCGCTGTACCACTGCCTGCTGCTGCCTCACGTGAGTGTGTGTTCTTGGGTCCCACTGACTCATTGTCTGAATGAGACAAATGAAATGAATGAAATTAATGAGATGAATAAGGTGAATGAGACGAATGAAATTCCGCTTCTTCTACACATGCCTTTTAGAAGAGGTAGTAGTTATAGTTAGATTCAAGTGATGTGACGTCAATAAGTGATACCTTGTGTCTGAAAATATATCTATTCTATTCTGTGTGTTTCCGATGAATGAGACCAATGAAATGAATGGAACGAATGAAATGAATGAGGTGAATGAGACGAATGATATGAATGAGGTGAATGAGACGAATGAAATGAATGAGGTAAATGAGACGAATGAAATGAATGAGGTGAATGAGGTAAATGAGACGAATGAAATGAATGAGATAAATGCACCATCACGGCCGTGGGCACACACAGCCCGGCGCTGGTGGTGATCGCCACTTGCAGCGCCGCGCTGTACCTACCACTGCCTGCATACCGTCCACCTGAGGGTGGGAGGAAACTAAAAGTATATTAAAACTCACCAACCTTACTTCACTTGCAGACGTCGGAAAAAGATGACAGCGACACTCACGCCCTCTACGTGGTGGAAGCTGTTGAACTGAACATCGCTCTCAATCCGGACCAAGACATGGAGCATTCCTATCCGGTGCATCTGTACCCGGTAACAATGATAGAATAGTAACAATGATAAACATAGATTGATTGTTACGCAAACAATCTGCAATCTTGCATGTTGAGTATAGGTAGTGTAAACTTTTAGTTAATCGGATGTAACTAATGAAATCAACGTTTTGTTTTTTGTGTGCCGGGGTAACTAAAAAGTCATCCAAGATATGATAATCGTAATTATAAAATTAAAAAATATTAAATTAATTTCATCTTATGTTCTCGCATATACGTGCATAATTCATGAAGCAGATTTATTTTTGAACGCCTCAAGCGCAATGCACATACATATATACGAGTATATATCAAGTCAAATCTTAACTTTAACTTAAATAACCAATAATGTTAAATCAAGTTTTAATGATGATAAATAAAATACCTTCCGAAAGAATATTCTACAAATCAAAATATTTGACTAAATATGTGGTTCCCGGCACCAATAGAAAAGAGAATAGGAATACTCCATCTCTTTCTCATTGATGACGTAAAAGGTGTCTTAAAGATAGACAAACACTTGGGATTCTTGGGGACACAATGATAGAATTGAGATTCAAATAGTGACAGGTTGCTAGCCCATCGCCTAAAACGAGAATCTCGTGTTTATAAGCCAATCCCTTAGTCGCCTCTTACGACATCCGTAGGAAATGAGATGGAGTGGTCCTATTCCTTTTTTTTAGTGGTGCCCCACACGGCTTTCAATTCTATCATTAAGCCAAATAGCTGAACGTGGCCCATCAGTTTTTTCAAGACTGTTGGCCCTGTCTACCCCGCAAAGGATATAGACGTGACCGTATGTATGTATGTTTGTTTCAGTGCACGTCGAACACGTACGCGTGCGTCCACGCCGGCGGGGTGCACTCCGTGAGCGTGCCGCTGTTGGCTCACCTCAGAGACTACGCCCTCGCCGATGATGGTACTCGTAAGATTCTACATGCATACATATAGACATACATACATGAATACACACATACATGCATGCTTACATACATGAATACACACATGAATGCATACTTACATACATGAATACATACATACATGCATACATACATACATGAATACACACATACATGCATACTTACATACATGAATGCACACATACATACATTCATGAATGTATGTATGAATACATACATGAATAGATAGATGATAGATAATTCATTTATTTGATTTGCTACACACAATTTACAATTTCATATGAAATACAAATTAATTAGGGTGTGAGTTGCAGCAATACAAAAAGGTCACAACTCAACGTATTTATTGCTATAGAGCAATACGCTTTTTTTTCAGTTATGACCTAGGTGCTAGTGCAGGTCAATCAGCGCACGTAATAAACAAATAAACATAAACAAACAAAGAATCGTGTCGTGACTTAAAAGTTTTAATTGTATAAGTGTGATAAATGTAGCGGCTTAATAACCAAAAGAGTATCCCAAAATATTTGAAAATTCGATACACGCCCCGGCATAATACATGCATACATATAAACATTCATACGTTCATACATACATTCATACGTACATACATATAGACATACGAGTACATGCATACATACATCACGCCTATTTGACAGAGGCGTAGGCAGAGACCACATCTTTCCACTCGCCACGATCCCTGCATACTTCCTTCGCTTCATCCAAATTCAAAATTCTCTTCTTGCAAGCTCCTCAGTTTCGGGTTTTTACTTTTTCTAGAAGGTCTTCGTAAGATTATGTTACAGTATTATCTCTGTGGCGCAGTGGTAGTGCGCTTTCCTGTGTCGCAATTTGCCCCGGGTTCGAATCCCGGCGAGGGTGGGATAGAAACGAACGTCTACTGATTGGCCTGGGTCTTTGAGATGATTATATAAATACTTTTTACGAATTATTGTATCGTTGAGTAAGTATCTCGTGACACAAGTCTGGGACTTGCTTCGAGACTAACACGGTATGTGTAGTTCGTCCCGTATTTATTTATTTACATCAAATATTCGATTGACGACAGCCAAGGAGAAAAAGAAACTAGGTATCGTGTGGTTCCTGTTACTTAAATAGAATTGGAGCACTCCGTCTCTTACTCGTGGATGTCGTAAAAATCGATTAAGAAAATGGTTAATAAGCTTTGGATTTCTTATAATAGCCGATGCACTGTTATAAATCCCAAGTTTATAAGCCTATCCTTCAGTTCCATTTTACAACATCCATGGTAACGAGACGGTCCAGTTATTTGTATTATTTTTTAAATATTATCAGAGGAATCAGAAACGGCCCTATCCTCCTTATGGTCCAAAACGATCGTAGCGCGCCATCTCGTTGGAAAATAATGAATATATATATATCTTTAATATTAACAGAGGAATTAGAAACGGCCCTATCCTCCTTATGGTCCAAAACGAGCGTAGCGCGCCATCTCGTTGGAAAATAATGAATATATATATATCTTTAATATTAACAGAGGAATCAGAAACGGTCCTATCCTCCTTATGGTCCAAAACGAGCGTAGCGCGCCATCTCGTTGGAAAATAATGAATATATATATATCTTTAATATTAACAGAGGAATCAGAAACGGCCCTATCCTCCTTATGGTCCAAAACGAGCGTAGCGCGCCATCTCGTTGGAAAATAATGAATATATATATATCTTTAATATTAACAGAGGAATCAGAAACGGTCCTATCCTCCTTATGGTCCAAAACGAGCGTAGCGCGCCATCTCGTTGGAAAATAATGAATATATATATATCTTTAATATTAACAGAGGAATCAGAAACGGTCCTATCCTCCTTATGGTCCAAAACGAGCGTAGCGCGCCATCTCGTTGGAAAATAATGAATATATATATATCTTTAATATTAACAGAGGAATCAGAAACGGTCCTATCCTCCTTATGGTCCAAAACGAGCGTAGCGCGCCATCTCGTTGGAAAATAATGAATATATATATATCTTTAATATTAACAGAGGAATCAGAAACGGCCCTATCCTCCTTATGGTCCAAAACGAGCGTAGCGCGCCACCTCGTTGGATAATAATGAATATTTATATATATATCTTTAACATTAACAGAGGAATCAGAAACGGCCCTATCCTCCTTATGGTCCAAAACGAGCGTAGCGCGCCACCTCGTTGGATAATAATGAATATATATATATATCTTTAATATATCACCCCGGCCGGCGGAAAAGCGACGCGTAAGATTCAGAGGTCAACGACACAATTCATTCAGCTGAGCGATCTCGACAACTCTGTACTTTACTTGATCTTGATTTACTAGAAAAATAATTTATTTTTCAGACATTTATTTACATGTTTAGTTTTAATTTCTTTTTGTAGTATTGGTAGTTAATAAAGCGTGTGACGTAGTTTTTGAGGGTTTTTTAAATTTGAAAATGATGACGTTTAATTTAAATAAAAATAGGCTCAAACGGCTCAGAAGCATGGGTATAGTCTATGTTTAAAAGGATGCAGTTGTTTTAAATGTCACCCTGTATATATATATCTTTAATATTAACAGAGGAATCAGAAACGGCCCTATCCTCCTTATGGTCCAAAACGAGCGTAGCGCGCCACCTCGTGTGCACGGCGGGCGCGCGCGGCCGGCCGCCCGCCGCCCTCGCCGCGCTGGCCCCGCCGCTGCCCGCCGCGCTCGTGCTGTGCCCGGACGGCCGGCTGCTCTACAGGTCAGTGGCTTGTGCGTCATTAGGGGACTCCGTTCTTAAAGTCAGTGGCTTATAGGTACATTAATAGGGGACTACGTTATTTAGGTTAGTGGCTTATAGGTACATTACTAGGGGGCTCCGTTCTTAAGGTTAGTGGCTTATAGGTACATTACTAGGGGACTACGTTCTTTAGGTTAGTGGCTTGTACATCATTAGGGAACTCTCTGGGGCAGTGGCATATACAGCATTTGGGGACTCCGTTCTTTGAGGTGCTACATGAGGGGTCTACATTTTTTAAGTCAGTTGCTTATAGGTACATTACTAGAGGACTCCGTTATTTAGGTTAGTGGCTTGTACAACATTAGGGAACTCTCTGAGGCAGTGGCTTGTACATCAGTAGGGGACTCCGTTCTTTGGGTCAGTGGCTTATAGGTACATTAATAGGGAACTCCGTGCTTAAAGTCAGTGGCTTATAGGTACATTACTAGGGGACTCCGTTATTTAGGTCAGTGGCTTGTACATCATTAGGGAACTCTCTGGGGCAGTGGCAAATACAGCATTTTGGGGATCCCGTTCTTAAGGTCAGTGGCTTTTACATCATTAGGGAACTCTCTGGGGCAGTGGCATATACAGCATTTGGGGTTCTTTGAGGTACTACATGCGGGGACTACGTTTTTTGGGTCAGTGGCTTGTACATCATTAGGGGACTCCATTATTTAGGTCAGTAGCTTATAGGTACATTACTAGGGGACTACGTTCTTTAGGTCAGTGACTTGTAGGTAGGTACATTACTAGGGGAGTCCGTCATTTAGGTCAGTGGCTTATAGGTACATTACTAGGGGACCCCGTTATAAAAGTCAGTGGCTTGTACTGTACAATCACTAGGGAACTCCGTTTTTTGGGTCAGTGGCTTGTAGGTACATTACTAGGGGACTCCGTTCTTTAGGTCGGTGGCTTGTATATCACTAGGGGACTCCGTTCTTAAGGTCAGTGGCTTGTAGGTACATTACATCTGTACATCACTAATCGACGTCACAGCCATTCATTGATTCATATAATCACATATATATCCGTTACGGGGTAGATAGAGTCATCAGTTTTGAAAGACCGACAAGCCACTTTCAGTTCTTAGCTTAATGTAGAATTGAGATACAAAAAGTGACAGGCTACCAGCCCATCGTCTAAAAGGAGAATCCCAAGTTTATAAGCCTATCCCTTAGTCGCCTTTTACGACATCCATAGGATAAAAATGGAGTTGTCTTATTCTTAACTTAACCGGAAGAAAGGTTGATAGTCCGTGCCATTGGTGATGGTAGGGTTAGAATAGAATAGATTTTTTTTCGAAATTGGATACAAGGTATCACTTTTTGACGTCACATCACTTACATCTCATTAAAATTACTTAGTAGGTTAGTAGTTAGTAGATTAGGTTCCTCTTAACATTCAATTGGATTAAAATAACCAACATTTTGTATTTCATAACAATTACAGAACTCTGGAACCTTACGATCTAGAAGAGGAGCTTTACAAAGAGCTGCAACTGAAGAATCCAGCTTTGGAAGACGATGATATCGCCAGTATCCTTAAAGAGGTAAAAATTATACGCTAAATCTTTCTCTGTAAAGGCTGCAATGCTATGGAATTTCCCTTGGACACTAATTATCAACATACCTCAACATATTATTCAAAAATAATGTATTTAAGTTCCTGTTCCGTCTTGTTTTCGGCACCATTACATAAGAAAGAATAGGACTACCCCATCTCTTTCCATGGATGTCGTAAAAGGCGACTAAGGGCTTATAAACTTGGGATTCTTCTTTTAGGCGACAGACTAGCAACTTGTCACTATTTGAATCTCAATTCTATCATTAAGCCAAACAGCTATAGGTGGTCTATCAGTCTTTTTAAGACTGTTGGTTCTGTCTACCCAGCAAGGCGTGATCTATGTATGTGTGTATGCTTTTTAGCTTATTTTGTGTGTTGTGGACCGATAAGCTACATTCAGCTATTCGGCTTGGTGATAAAATAAATAGTAAAAAAAAACACAAATAAAACGTAATATATAATATTTCAGCGTCAAAAAATGTCGTTCACCGCCATCATACAGGAGATCCTCACTCGAGACGTGTCGCAGCCGATCCTGAACGTGAACAAAGCTGAAGAACCCAGCCCTAAGGAGTCCTTAGAGGTAATTATCCAATAAGTTATATATTTCTTGAGAAATTACATATGAAAAGTTTTAAGTTTAATTTTTAATATGGGACATTTCAACGTCACTTAATAATATCTTTTGGTTTCACATCATTGGTGGACGTCAAATGAATTTCTTAAAAGTTTACTGTCGCTTCCAAAGCGTCAGTGCAGAAGAAGCGGTAACAAACTGCACTGCGGCATTTTCTTTGATAACATCAACTTCAAAATCAAAACTTAGATTAGAAATATGGGCGAGGAATACATGTAATATATTATTATATGTATTCCTCGCCGTATATTATTATTATATGTATTCCTCGTATATAATATATTATTATATATATATAATTATTATATATTATATATATATATTATTATATATATATATATTGTTCATTATATTGATTCGAACCCGGGACCTCCGGTGTCACAGACAAGCGCACTACTGCTGCGCCACAGAGGCCGTCACCGAGCTCCGCTCAGTCACCCAGGTACTGATTTTAATATACTGAACTCTTTTTTACCCTTGTTATCTTTTCAGATAGTAACTCAAGCTACGATGAAACTCCGCGCGGAATACATGTCGCGGCAACAACGCGCGTGCGATGCGTTGCACCGCAAGTTGCACGCTCTCCAGGCGCTCATGAAACAACACCAGTCCTGGGCACAGGACTTACAGGTGGGTACTAACTAGACACAAGAATAGAATAGAATAGATTTATTTTCAAAATTGGATACAAGGTATCACTTATTGACGTCACATCACTTAAATCTAATTATAACTACTGCCGCTTCCAAAGCGCATGTGTAGAAGAAGCGGCGGAACAAACTACACTGCAGTTAACGATCTATCACCTCCTGGCTTTAGTCCCGGTCGCATCCTCACCACTCTGGAGAGGAGCTCGGGGTATGCCTTTGACCGTGGATCCTGGATTGGGTGAGTCAGGTTTTTACACGAAGCG
Source organism: Amyelois transitella (assembly GCF_032362555.1). NCBI lineage: Eukaryota > Metazoa > Arthropoda > Insecta > Lepidoptera > Pyralidae > Amyelois > Amyelois transitella. The sequence continues at coordinate 1,678,676 of NC_083525.1, forward strand.
ACTCCCGTCTGACCTCCGCAACCTTTGCAGGGGAACCTAACCCGTATTGGGTCGATCATGGTTACACATCCAGTGGCCTGAATGTGCAGGTTTCCCTTACCATACGAGCATCGGTTAGTATTCAAACTAATGTACATTATTTCGGAAATAGTCATTGGTACATGGCCGAGGTGGGATTCCAACCTGTGCCTTTCTGTGCATCACGCATTTTAACCTGGCACTTTACCGATACGACCACCGACAACCACAGATAACTACAAATAGAAAAAAAAAACTTTTTTGACATCAAAAATACATGTACGGTTCTTTTTGGCGGGAACTCAAACGTCAAGTTTTTTGTACATACATACATTCTTATTATCACGTCTATATCCCTTGCGAGATAGACAGAGCCAACAGTCTTGAAAAGACTGATGGGCCACGTTCAGGTATTTGGCTTTAAGAAAGAATTGAGATTCAAATAGTGACAGGTTGCTAGCCCGTCGCCTAAAAGAAGAATTCCTAGTTTACAAGCCTAACGCTTAGTCGCCTTTTACAAGAGGATATATACGTGATTATATGTATGTTTGTATGACGGACGAGAGAATGCAATAATCTCTTTGCATATCTATACTAATATTATAAAGCTTAAGAGTTTGTTTGTTTGTTTGAACGCTCTAATGTCTAGAACTACTGGTTTGAATTGAAAAATTCTTTTTGCGTTGAATAGACCATTTATCGAGGAAGGCTTAGGCTTTATAACATCACGCCGCAACTTTAAGGAGCTAAGAAATAATGGAATATGTGAAAAAAAAACGGGGATAATTATTCATCCTTGAGGGCTTCAATGATGCCCAAAATAACTTTTCCACGCGGATGAAGTCGCGGGCACAGCTAGTTCTTGTATAATATTGTTTATCAAAATTTCAGGCTGAAATTAATGACGCCCATTTGCAGTCCGCCGTGTTGCAAGAGAAATGTGCCTTGGCGGAGAAGCACCAAGACGATATTAAATATAGGTGTGTACTCAATACATACATACATATAGTGACGTCTATATCCCTTGCGGGGTAGACAGAGGCAGTGCAACAAAAATGTGTCTAGTCTTTGCTTAAACTAATTTGTTTGTTACTTTTTCGCAGTTCGAATCACTGGACTTATTTTCATTAAATTTCACATTTATGAACATAAGATGACGCCAATGACAAGCGAAAATTAGAAAATAAATTATTTTATTCATTCATAAAATCATGTTTATATCCCTTTGTTGGGGGTAGACAGAGCCAGCAGTCTTGTAAGATAAGCCACGTTCAGCTGTTCGCCTAAATGATAGAATTAAGATTCAAATAATGTCAGGTTGCATTGAATCCAAAATTAATAAGCCAATCCCTTAGTCGCCTTTTGCGACATCCATTGTAACGAGTCCTATTCTTTTTCCAGGACACTAATTAATATAATTTGATCATAATAAGTTCAAATGATTTCGTCCTCAGATGTTCGGCGGTGATTCGCAAAATGCGCGGCAGTACCGCCACCAGCGCCGCTGAGAGAGAGTTGTTGGCTGAACTAACGCGGTACAAGGGCATGGGGGAGAGGCTGAGGGAGAGGATCAACATGCTTCAGCTACATGCCAGGAACAAGACTGACGAGGTGAGACTTTTATTCAATTCTACTTACAATTTCTTAGATATTTTTAATAAACATTTTACCAGATGTTTATTAAGAGTTGTTGGCCGAACTAACGCGCTACAAGGGCATGGGGGGGAGGCTGAGAGAGAGGATCAACATGCTTCAGCTACATGCCAGGAACAAGACTGACGAGGTGAGACTTTTATTCAATTCTACTTACAATTTCTTAGATATTTTTAATAAACATTTTACCAGATGTTTATTAAGAGTTGTTGGCCGAACTAACGCGCTACAAGGGCATGGGGGGGAGGCTGAGAGAGAGGATCGACATGCTTCAGCTACATGCCAGGAACAAGACTGACGAGGTGAGACTTGTATTCACGAATTTTACTTACAATTTCTTAGATATTTTTAATAAACATTATACCAGATGTTTATTAAGAGTTGTTGGCTGAACTAACGCGCTACAAGGGCATGGGGGAGAGGCTGAGAGAGAGAATCAACATGCTTCAGCTACATGCCAGGAACAAGACTGACGAGGTGAGACTTGTATTGAATTCTACTTACAATTTCTTAATTTTAATAAACATTATACCAGATGTTTATTAAGAGTTGTTGGCTGAACTAACGCGCTACAAGGGCATGGGGGAGAGGCTGAGAGAGAGAATCAACATGCTTCAGCTACATGCCAGGAACAAGACTGACGAGGTGAGACTTGTATTGAATTCTACTTACAATTTCTTAATTTTAATAAACATTTTACCAGATGTTTATTAAGAGTTGTTGGGTGAACTAACGCGCTACAAGGGCATGGGGGGGAGGCTGAGAGAGAGGATCAACATGCTTCAGCTACATGCCAGCAACAAGACTGACGAGGTGAGACTTGTATTCAGGAATTCTACTTACAATTTCTTAGATAATTTTAATAAACATTTTACCAGATGTTTATTAAGAGTTGTTGGCTGAACTAACGCGCTACAAGGGCATGGGGGGAGGCTGAGAGAGAGGATCAACATGCTTCAGCTACATGCCAGGAACAAGACTGACGAGGTGAGACTTGTATTGAATTCTACTTACAATTTCTTAATTTTAATAAACATTTTACCAGATGTTTATTAAGAGTTGTTGGGTGAACTAACGCGCTACAAGGGCATGGGGGGGAGGCTGAGAGAGAGGATCAACATGCTTCAGCTACATGCCAGCAACAAGACTGACGAGGTGAGACTTGTATTCAGGAATTCTACTTACAATTTCTTAGATAATTTTAATAAACATTTTACCAGATGTTTATTAAGAGTTGTTGGCTGAACTAACGCGCTACAAGGGCATGGGGGGAGGCTGAGAGAGAGGATCAACATGCTTCAGCTACATGCCAGGAACAAGACTGACGAGGTGAGACTTGTATTCAGGAATTTTACTTACAATTTCTTAGATATTTTTAATAAACATTTTACCCAGATGTATATTAAGAGTTTATTCACGAATGGATTAGTCGACTCTTTTTTCATGTTGACCTTAAACTATTCACGTTTGTTATTTTGGCAAATAAAATATAAAATTACATACATATAATCACATTGCGGGGTAGACAGTCATAGCAGATGTGAATAGGACCACTCCATATCTTTCCCATGGATGTCGTAAAAGGCAACTAAGAGCTGGGCTTACAAACTTGGTATTCTTTTTTAGACGATGGGCTAGCAACCTGTCACTATTTGAATCTCAATTCTATAATTTAGCCAAATAGCTGAACGTGGCCATTCAGTCTTTTCAAGACTGGTGGCTCTATCTACCCCGCAAGGGTTATAGACGTGACCATATGTATGTATGTATAGAATAGACTGATCAAAAGTACATGGTCTACATTCAGCTGTATGGTTTACTGATAAAATTGAGGTTCAAATAGTGACAGCTAGCCCATCGCCTAAGAGGAGAATATTAAGTTTATAAGCCCTATCCCCTAGTCGCCTTTAACGATATCCATGCGAAAGAGATAGAGTGGTCCTATTACCTTTTCTATTAAAACCGGAAACCACACGGCAAAATAAATAATAAACTATATTGTTATTTAATTTACATGTTTTCAGCTGAAAAAATGGCAGGAGGACTACAAAAGGAAAGACATTGCGCTGGGCAAGTCTCACAGCGACACGATTTCCTCAATATTGCAACAACAGTAAGTTTGTTTGTTTGTTTGTTATATCTTTATTGCATAGAAATTGACACAGTAACAAAAAAATAGTAAGTTTTACTTGTCTCTCACTAGCGACCCGCCCCGGCTTCGCACGGCCACCATTTATATGTTGAAAACTTGGGCATCCATTTTCTTCAAATTAATTCGGTTCTTGGTTTTTTTTAATATCATTATCGTCCTCGGACCACTCCATCTCTTTCCCACGGATGTCGTAAAAGGCGACTAAGGGATAGGCTTATAAACTTGGGATTCCTCTTTTAGGCGATGTGCTAGCAACCTGTCACTATTTGAATCTCAATTCTATCACTAAGCCAAACAGCTGAGCGTGGCCTATCAGTATATTCAAGACTGGTGGCTCTGTCTACCCCGCTAGGGATATAGACGTGATCATATGTATGTTATCGTCCTCGTAGCGACCCCTGGGTTCACCGTCATAGTGACAAAGTTTCGATGTTTTTTGTATGTGATGCTAATTCCGCCGCTTTTCCGTAGATGGCGTTGTAATCGACGCTTTTTGTAGATAGCGCTAAATTTACGCTGGCAAAGCTTCGGGCAAAAGATAGTTCGTCCACACATACACACACATGGTCATGTCTTTATCCCTTGTGGGGTAGACAGAGCTAACAGCCTTGAAAAGACTGACAGACCACGCTCAGCTATTTGGCTCAATGATAGAATTGAGATAGTTCGTCCATAAAATCACAAATCTTTTCCAGAGAGGTAGGCAGAGACTACATGATTCCACTTGCCACGATCTCTGCATATATCTCTCGTTTCATACACATTCATAACTCTCTTCATGCAAGCTCGACAGTTTTGGCAATTAATCGGTGTATTCATTTTTTTACAGAACAAGCCAAATATCCACCCTCATTGAAGAAACGAAGCTTCTCAAAGACCAACTCAGCATTGTCTAGTTCATTTTGTGATCTCAGCAACTGATGGTAAGCGGTTACCGTGTCAATTTTATACCCTTCACAATGATACGTAGTTCGTGACGAGGTATATTGTTTTGATTAAATTAACGTGATTTGATTTTGTATTCCTGTTTTTGTTTTTTTTTTTCATTCAAAAGTTAAATAAAAATGATGATGATTAATGAAGAGTTTTATTTTTGGAGCTGGTACCATGCTTATTGAACACATGTCCATTCATTTGTGCCGTGTGGTTCCCAGCACCAATAAAAAAAGAATAGGACCACTCCATCTCATTCCCATGGATGTTGTAAAAGGAGACTAGGGTTAAGAATTTGGGATTATTCTTTTAGGCGATGGGCTAGAAACCTGTTACTATTTGCTCCTTAATTCTATAATTAAGCCAAACAGCTAAACGTGGCCTATCAGTCTTTTCAAGACTATTAGCTCTGTCTGCCCCGCACAGGATAAAGACGTAAATATATGTATGTATGTGAATATATTTATTGTATTTATACTTATGTACATCGAATAGTAGATAAATACTCTTCTTAATATTGTCTTAATATCCATCTAATTCTCTCTTCGTGAAATGTTCTTGTGGCTGCCTAAAAATGATTGTAGAATGCGATAAGGCCGCCTTTTGTACACCACATTTGCATAATTTTAGGATGAGTTAATTTAGTTTTAATTTATGTGCAATATAGGATACATACATACATAAAATCACGTCTTTTAGTAGCTATAAACATGAATTTGGGTAAATTTAATAAATAAATCAAGTTTAGTGTTTTTAATTTTTTTGAGACTTCATTTTCGATATTCTTGATATTTTTGTCTACTTAATAGTATCAACAAATTCAATAACGAATGGTCATTCCTTAAATCATAAAATTAATTAATTCTTAAATAATAATGTAGTTTACAATTGAAACATGGATTGTTTTTAGTTTAGAAAAATAAATTGGCCTACCTCGAGGTCTATTTCTGTGTAAGTGATGAAAAGCATTCGATAATTATTTATCGAACAAAAAAAAATTCGACTAGGCAGGTTTAACTAAGATACCCTACTCAAAAATAAACCTCGAGGTGGCTAAAGAAATGTTTTTATGTTATCACATATATATTATTATTTATATGTTAAGCACACTGAACATGTCCAAAAAAGTACGTATACCAAAAATATACATTCATGTTTTTAGCATAGCGCGTTTAAATTTTTACAATATCAGTTTACTATTTCGTAAAATTAGTTTTATAATATCTGAAAAGGCGTCAAACTTGTGGCAAATTGAGTTTTATTTGTTACAATCACAATGTCGCAAAAGGCTGCCTTAAAATAACCTAAATTTAAAAATCCTAAATTTAAAGATGGGCAATTTCTTTTAACGACTCACAGTCGAAGAATGTGATATTCGTTTATTAAAAACGAAATGCATTCGAGATAACACATTGTGTATGAAACGAAAATCATTTCTCACGTTTTGAGCGAGTTTAAGAATAGTCACCCAGTATAAATTTTTAAGCTGAAATGATAGATTTGAAATGGTATTTCAGCCCATACTTAAAATTATAAATGCTGCGTTAGGTTTTCACGACTTGACCGTAGGATCAATTTTTATGAGCTTATGTTTGAATATAGCAAATTATGTTAAGTCAATCATATACCATTCTTTTTGGTAATTCCCACGGGCGTAAAACCCCATTCAAAAATTTGACATAAAATGATTCCTTATTCAGACTTCTTACCTGAAACCCTACTAAACTTATCACTTTATTATTTCAAACGTATCTTTGAAATAACAATAATTTTAAAATAAACGCTAAACGCTATTATTATAGCTTTGGAATATCAAAAAATTAAAGCTTAAATTCTAATCAGCTCTAAATTGCGATAAAAATTGATGATTTTCACTGTTTCTGACCAATTTGCCCATCTTCAGTCATTCTCTCATTGTCACACCTCCGTCAGCGGTCCCCAGAACATTTTGGACACCCTGGCCTCGTCTTCCGTGAAAAAGAAGTCTTTGCCAAGTTTGACAAACTCTTTTTGTGAAAGTTTTCCGTCCTGTAACAAAAAATTTGTTACATTTATACTTTTGTAATATAACCACAGAGTAGCTTTAAAATTATAAATGCTTATTTCAAAATAGGCAAATAATTTTAATTTGAATCAATTTAGAATTTTTTTTATTTTATGTGTAACAAGGTATTGAACGCGACTTCGCTCGCAGTAAAAGTTCACTGGAAAAAGCTGACCCCCTGTATTGCGTCTAAGAGGGGTGGAAGGGGGTAGATATTTCTGTAAACCATTTTTTGAATTGGACCAAGCTTAATACATCTGAAAAAATTGCATTCAAATCAGAGCAAGTTGTCGCGTTTTACGAGCACAAACATACAGACAGATGGAAATTCTAAAAATCAGATTTTTCATTTTTAAAACAAATTTTTTTTTTAAGGTGTAAAGCGCGCACCTCTAGCTCCTCTGCAGAGTGGTGAGTACCGCTATAAGTGGCTATACAGGCTGTCAGCTTTCACAGTGAACTTTAATGGCGAACTATATACATACATACATATGGTCACGTTTATATCCCTAGCGGGGTAGACAGAGCCACCAGTCTTGAAAAGCTGATAGGCTACGCTCAGCTGTTTGGCTTAGTGATAGAATTGAGATTCAAATAGTGACAGATTGCTAGCCCATCGCCTAAAAGAGGAATCCCAAGCTTATAAGCCTATCACTTAGTCGCCTTATACGACATCTGTGGGCAAGAGATGGAGTGGTCCTATTCTTTTTTGTAATGGTGCCGGGAACCAAACGGCGAACTGTATAACTAAATTTCCCCTCGGCACCCGTAAAATAGTCTTTAAACTTACGCCATTAGTGTCGATGACCGCAAACGCGACGGCCGCGTGTTCGTTGTCCAGCCCGAGACATTGGAAGAACAGCTTGAACTCCTTTATCGTTATGAAGCCGGACTTGTCCTTGTCTACCGCCTGATGACAAAAAGATACAGTTTTATATAGCCATACGTACAATTAAATCTATATCTATACTAATATTATAAAGCTGAAGAGTTTGTTTGTTTGAACGCGCTAATCTCAGGAACTACTGGTTCGAATTGAAAAAGTTATTTTTTGTTGAATAGACCATTTATCGAGGAAGGCTTTAGGCTATTTATCATCACGCTGCAACTATTAGGAACGAAGAAATAATGGACAATGTGAAAAAAACGGGGAAAATTATTCATCCTTGAGGGCTTTAATGATGCCCAAAATAACTATTCCTCGCGGACGAAGTCGCGGGCACAGCTATAAAAAATATATACGGGACAAATTACACAGATTGAGTTAGCCTCGAAGACTCGTGTTACGAGATACTTACTCAACGATACCCAGGCCGATCAGAAAAAGTTCTTTTCTAATCATGCCCTGGCCGGGATTTGAACCCGGGACGTCCGGTGTCACAGACAAGCGTACTACCGTTGCGCTGCGCCACAGAGGCCGTCAATTGAAATAGTAACCGACCGATGTTTGTCGACTATTAGAATTTTTTGTCTGTCTGTCTGTATGTTTCTACTGAGGTCATCTACTGAATTAATCTTCATGAAATTTCACGTATATTATAATTAAAAGTCTGGAGAAGGACATAGGATATCTTTCATCCTGGTAAAAACTTTAGTTCCTATGGAATTTACGAAAAACCTGTATTTTTTTGTAGGTGGCGCTAAAATCGACGCTTTTTGGAGGTGGCGTTAAATTCGTTGCTTTTTGTTAGTGGTGATAATTTTATTCGTTGATTTTTCTAAATGGCGCTTAATCCACGCGGGTGAAGCTGCGCGTACAGCTAGTAATGAGATATTACAATACAATACAAATTATCTTTATTGCCCATAAAAAAATACCAACGTAGTAGAAACATACATTATGAATATGTTGAGCAAAGGCGGACTTATCGCTAAGCAATCTCTTCCAGCCAACCTTTGGGTAGTGAAAGGTAAAATCCTGGAACCGGGTGGGCAGCATACTTAAGATATGTTAGTTAGTGTATAATAAATAAACAACACACATATATAAACTATAAATAAAAACTTACACAGACTACATACATAATATTACACAAAATAAATAAATACATAATAATATACATACCTATATAAAAATAGATTTATTAAAATGAATATTACCATGAATAAAGTTAAGAAGAGAGATAGTACTTCTTCAAGTTCGTTCTAAAGGTACCTATTGTTTGTGAGGTGCGTATGTCAATGGGTAAAGCATTCCACAGATATTAACCAGCTTCTCAAAAAAAGTCAATCACGCGAAAGGCTTAGCGACTTGAACACAACCTTTCACTGTTCGAATCTCAATTCCATCATTAGGCCGTTCATAGACTTTCACAATCTTTTCGAGACTGTTACCTCTGTCTACCCCGTAACAGATAAAGACGTGTAATACCTTAAACAAGTAAGGCAGCCAGCGGTGAGCCTTCTTCTTCAACGTCTTATCATTGAGCACGTGATGCATGTCTTCTAAATACTGTTCTACTGTCACGTAGTTGTACGGGTCTATAGCACCCCACTGTTCCTCCCAGGTCATCTGGAAATATAAGATTATGATTATATATATATGTCAGTTATACATAAATCATATATATATATCTATGTATGTTAAGTCAGACAGAGAGAAGTAAGATATATATGTATATTAATTAGTCTAAAAACACTAAAGATACGACTCATTTTTTTTTTAATTTCTTTTAATGTACGCAATTTGCATTCGTCCAAGATTTATATTTAAGAGATCTATACTTGTGAATTGACGTACGGTAAAAATGCTGCAGTGTAGTTTGTTCGGTCGCTTCTTCTACGCATGCTTTGGAAGCGATAGTAGATATAATAAGACGTAAGTTATGCATCGTCAATAACTGATACCTTGTGTCCAATTTTGAAAATTAAATCTGTTTTATTCTATTCAATGCATATGTGCCTAGTGAGCGTCAGATCTTATTAAAAATATTATGTATAGGTTCTGTCAATAGAATTTTTAAGTTCGTGGGTCATCAAAATCGGTCAGGTAGTTTTTGAGACTTTCAAAATTTTCTAAAAATATTAAAACGTTTGCGAGATCTAAGTTTGCGGCGAAAGACTAGTGTAGTTAAGTTATAGGTAATTAATTTTATCGGTCATCAGTCCCCGTAGCATTACACGCGCGACGCTTTTTTGATCGCGTGAGATATATATAGCGCTATAGCTGTCCCGTTTTCACGTCATAATAAAAAGCGAAACAGCGAAATAACATGCGTCCGGGGGCAGTATTAGTAATCGTCTAATTAAGTATCTTACTTCATACTCGTAATATTACTCGTAATATTATAAATGCGAAAGTTTGTATGTCAGTATGGATGTTTGTTACTCTTTCACGCAAAAACTACTGAACCGATTGCGATGAAATTTGGTATGTTGGTAGCTGAAGTCCCAGTATAACATATAGGCTTTTTATCCCGGAGTTCCCGCGGGATTGATAGGGTTTTCATGCGGACGAAGTCGCGGGCGGCCTCTAGTACCTTTATAATTTCCGAGAACTCCTTAGCTTGACTCTCTCCTAAATGCCCGAGAGCTTTGAACCTCTCAGAAAACAGCACGAAATCGTTGAATGAGATCAGTCCGTCCTTGTCTACGTCGAGAATGTTGTGGACCGTGCGCATCTTGCGTCGCCAGAATTCTGACTGGAAAGAAAGAGAGGCGTGACGTAAGTTTTTGATCATTTATACGCAGAAGTTACGTGCAGCACTAAAAATAAAAGGTTGGCACATTTCAGAATTGGCATTTTCAGGATCAAAGGATGTGCTATTGAACTTGGGATTCCTCTTTAAGGCGATGATGACAATACATACATATATAATCACGTCTTTATTCCTAGACAGAGCCATCAGTCTAGAAAAGACTAGAGGGATACGTTCAGCTGTATGGCTTAAAGATGGAAATAAATCTGTCATCTCTTTCTTATGGATGTCGTGAAAGGTGACCAGGGGTAGGCTTATAAACTTGCGATTCATTTTTTCGGCGATGTGCTTGCACCCTGTCATACCTGTCACTATTTGGAATCTCAATTCTATCATTAAGCCATACAGCTGAACGTGGCCTTTTAGTCTTTTCTAGACTGATGGCTCTGTCTAGGAATAAAGACGTGATTGTATGTATGTATTTTCATCATCATCATCTGTAATCTCTTTCTCGTCCTGTAAGCAAGACTAGGGGATAGGCTTATAAACTTGCGATACTTTTTTTAGGCGATTGTCTAGCAACCTGTCACTATTTGAATCTCAATGCTATCATTAAGCTGAACGTGGGCTTCTAATATTCTCCAGACTGATAGCTCCGTCTACCCCGCAAGGAATAAAGACGTGATTATATGTGCGTATGAACATACATACATACGTATGGTTACGTCTATATCCCTTGCGGGGTAGACAGAGCCAACAGTCCCGAAAAGAACAAATGGCCACGTTCAGCTGCTCGGCTTAATGATGGAATTGAGATCCAAATAGTGACAGGTTGCTAGCCCATCGCCTAAAAAAAAAAGTATCGCAATTTTATAAGCCTATCCCTTAGTCTTTTACGAGATCCACGGGAAAGAGATGTATTGGTCCTATTCTTTTTTGTATTGGTGCCGGGAACCACACGGCGCTACGTATGTATGTATGTGGTTTTACAAAATCCTTACCCTCTCCATGCCCTTGCATTCCGTGTCGGAATCCGAATCGCTTTCGCTGTCGGAATGTTTCCTCCTGTCCTCCTCCGGTCTCCCGTGTTGTTTGCTGTACCTCCTCAGAGCTACCACTCTGTCAACAAGCTCGTCCCGCGACTTCTCCTGTAGGAAGCAGACGCTTCCGTTGCATACTGGTTTCGTGTGGATTAACTGTAAGAGAAATGTGTATTATTAATGGTTTAATATGTTCTTGTTATCAGAGCGTCTGTGGTCTTATCGCTATAATGCCGGGTTTAAATGCGTATTAAAAGGGTTGTTAAATGCGTTTAAAGGGTCAGGTCAAAAGTGCCAGAAACCGGCGAGCTTGCATGAAGAGAGTTATGAATGTGGATGAAGCGAAGGAAGTATGCAGAGGTCGTGGCAAGTGGAAAGAGGTAGTCTCTGCCTACCCCTCCGGGAAAGAGGCGTGATTTTATGTATGTATGTATGTTATATGCGTGTGGCGCAATAAAGCACAGGTTCGAATTCCACCCCGGCTATTCAGGTACCAATGAATGTTTTCGAAGTTAAGTACGTACATTAGTTTGAATATAAACCGATGCTCTTCGATGACGTTCGGTCATTTCGTAACTGTTGGCTCCGTCTACCACGCAAGAGATAAAGACTTAATTGCATGTATGTATGATAGAGATCTCATATGCAGAATTGACATGAAGTCGATGACCTGATTAAGACAGACAATGACAAAAGATATATTCAAAATGTTGCAAATTTCAAAACTTAACCTAATGCAGTTTCCAATAATAGAACCTAACACTTTCAAATCTATGCAAAACATAACCTCGCAAACTGATAAAATCCGTGCCACCGCGCGTTCTCACGATAACGGGGTTATTGACCCCGTGCGTGTGCGCATTCTACTGCAACTGCATAAATATGAACTACTTGGTCAATGCGGTTTTAACGAAGCGTTTCTAAAGACTTTTGTATAACTGAGTGACTGACAGACAATGCATCGCCCAAACCGCCTAGGTCTAGAAACTTTAAATTAGGCATGTAGATTCCTTATGGTCTAAGGGTGCACTTACAGTGATTTTCACAAAATTCCCGCGGAAACGAAAGTAAACGGGTTTTATGTTTTACGCAAACGCTCTCTAATTTTTACCTACTTATAAAGAAAATATTTGTATGTATTTTTTCTTCTTTGCAATAACTGAATTTAATACAGTGATAGCATAGATCGCACTTAACAATAGAACCACTCCCATATTATTTCCATGGATGTCGTAAAAGACGGCTAAGGGATAGGCTTACAAACTTGCAATTCTTTTTTAGGCGATGGGCTAGCAACCTGTCACTATTTGAATTTCAATTCTATCATTAAGCCCAACAGCTGAACGTCGCCATTCAGTCTTGTCAAGACTGTTGGCTCTGTCTTCCCCGCAAGGGATATAGACGTGACCATATGTATTTAAATATGTATGTAAATGCGCTAGAATAAATGCTAAGTGGACGTCGGATTAGTAAATATTACTACAAGAGGGCTACTGTTCATTTATACTTTAAATAATTGTATGATATAATTGTGTGATGCTAACAATCTCTTATTCATTCAAAGATTTAATTTGCACAATATCATAATGTCAAAATTCAAAAATTCTAATTCAAATGTGATTGAGCAGTCGACGTGCCTTTATAAAAGAAAGACAAAAAATAGTTATTTGTTAGTTAGTAAATACTTTATCGTACATAACAGAGTTACAGAAAACATTATAACGACGGACTTTTGACTTATTATTTTTTTTTTGTGAAACTTCAAAAAGTTGCTCATACAAAATTAGGTTATTAGGTATTTAAGCTTAAAAAAAAAGCTACAAAACATAGTAGTATGGTGCGCCATCCTTTTTCAATCAGTCATATCAAAACATAAATGACATAATATATCTCCTTTTTTATCTATATGACCTGCACTGACAAGCTATTTGGGTCTACAAGATGAGCGAACATCCGGCGACTCCACAAATTGCTTTGTTGGATCCAATGGCCCACTTTTATTTATTTATAATACAAAAAAGAAAAGGACCACTCGATCTCTTTCTCATGGATGTCGTAAAAGGCGGCTTACAAACTTGGGATTCTTTTTTAGGCGATGGGCTAGCAACCTATCACTATTTGAATCTCAATTCTATCATTAAGGCAAATAGCTGAACGTGGCCATTCAGTCTTTCCAAGACTGTTGGCTCTGTCTACCCCTCAAGGAATATAGACGTGACCATATGTATGTATGTATATAGTTTGAATAAATAAATAAACACAATCTGCTTCAATTTACTTCTAAAGAAATTAATCAAATATAGTTAGGGTCTAGCTTAATGTGTATAATGTTCCTATGTTTATTTATAATCACTATGTTTACAATTCTGATAGTGATAAGTTATTGTCATTATCGTAGGTCTAAGGGTCAACGACCGGAGGGCTTTCAATTCAACGATGACATAATAGTTCTATATATAATTCTGTGGTCTATTTATAATAATAGTAAAAAGTGACTAAGGAAATACACACATACTGGTCTGTTTAACTAAATACTATGGCATACGTACTGTATATCACGTAATCTGTTTACAATTTATCTAAATTCATTGTTACCGAAGACCTTGGTCACAGACTTATCTGTTACCACATTACCTCTATACGTGACCAATACCACGAGCGTCCAAAACAGCTCAATAGGACGAAGGCGGAAGCATATTGTTTTGTTTGTATATCGTTAATTTAATATCAAGTATCATACATATATACAATGACGCCTGTCTCTCATTGGGGTAGGCAGAAACTATGGATCTCGAATTGCTACGATCCTTACAGACATCTCCCGCTTCCTCCACACTCATTACTCTTTTCATGCATATTCGACGATTACGGGTACCTACTCCTATCATCTCTCTTTTTTAAGACATACGAAATTTGGTCCTTGAAAGTTCGACGAGGCAGGCCGTGTCCCATTTTTACAGTCAGCTCTGCCTTATAAACTCTTTCTTTAATCTATCCTCATCCATTTACTCGACATGTCCATACCATCTCAACATACCCTTTTCAACTGTGGTCACCACATCCTATTTCGCTCCATACATTTCACTTACATCGATATTTCTAATTCGATCTTTTAAACTTACTTCACACATAATTCTTAAGGCTTTCATTTCAACTGCGTTTACTACAAACTGATTTTTTGGTTAGAAAATCGCAAAAAACAGTTGAACGCCTCTTGATGAAAACGTTATAAAGTGCACTTTTTGTCTCAACACTTACAGAAATGAGTCAGTATTTAGTACTTATAAGTTTTTAGGGTCACTGACCCTTGCAAGGCGGGTTTTAGAAGCTTGTCAAACCAGATGGTTAGAATATCTCTGAGATATAGCTTAATAAGCACACTGCACTGTATGTATGTACGTCCTTTACTCGTATGTAAAATTACTTGAATAGTTTAGTAGTCATGCTTAAATATTACATATTTGCAAAGAGATTTATAAGCATTTGAGAGGAAGATTTAGACATCGTCATACCACCATTATTTCTTCGCTCCTAATAGTTGCAGCGTGATGTTATATAGCCTAAAGCCTTCCTCGATAAATGGTCTATTCAACACTAAAAGAATTTTTCAATTCGAACAAGAAGGTCCTGAGATTAGCGCGTTCAAACAAATAAACAAACAAACTCTTCAGATTTATAATATTAGTATAGATTTGGACTTTTATATTGGCACATCTCAAAATCTAATGTACTTACTTAATTTTGATTTGTTTAAAATATCGAATTCATCAAGCAAAATTACTGTGACACACAAAAATAAAATAAAAAAATTACCTAACTACTTATTTACAAATAAAACTTAATATTTTTTTTTATCATAAATATTCATTCTAAGACTTTTGGCCCTGGGATAAGAATTGTTATGGCGGCGTGGCGAAATAAACAAACAAACAGTTACGTGGCCGTGAGTTCAAGGCGGTTCATTTTGTTTACAGCGTACTTATAATCGACTTTATTGCTTGCCGGTTTTTTTGTTTACATGTTACATGAAGTTTTGAGTCCATATGTGAAAGTTTGTTTACATAGTTGTTACTCAATTTTACAGGTATATACATATACTAATTACGTCTACATCCCTTGTGGGGTAGACAGAGCCAGTAGTCTCCAAAAGACTGAAAGGCCACGTTTAGCTGTAAGGCTTCATGTCAGGCTATAAACTTGGGATTCCTCTTGTAGGCGATGGGATAGCAACCTGTCACTATTTGAATCTCAATTACATCATTAAGCAATACAACTAAACGCGGGCTTTTTGTCTTTACGAGATTGTTGATTCTGTCTACCCCGTAAGGGATAAAGCGTGATTTTGCGTATGTATAAACCATAGTAATGAGGTTTTGTTATCTATGCGGGTGAAAAGTAGGTTGCATGACTTATTACAGTTTAGCTTGCATCCGCTACGATATAACCTTATTATTTAATGGTTTTCTAAATATGTATGTTTGTAACAAACACAGTTGTTTATTATAATAAACTTACATACATACATATAATCACGTCTTTATCCCTTATGGGGTAGACAGAGCCAACAGAATAAAGCCAATAAAGACTGAAGGCCACGTTCAGCTGTTAGGCTAAATGATAGAATTGAGTTGAGTTCAAATAGTGACAGGTTGCTAGCCCATCGCCTAAAAGAAGAATCCCAGGTTTATAAGCCTATCCCTTAGTCGCCTATTACGACATCCATGTGAAAGAGATGGAGTGGTCCTATTCTGTTTTACATTGGTGAAGGTACACGGCAAAAACTAAAAATTGTAATTCTTGCAAAACACATCGATGTCATATAAAATTAACATACAATCGACCAGCATAATGACCGGGAGACATCGGTTATCTAAACTGCATGTAATATCACCTCTATTCCGTTGAAATAAGAGTCATTTGCAACCAAAAGTTAAGATAAAAGGTTATCGGACGAGAAAAAAAATTATAAATGCAGTAGATAAAATGAAAGACCAAAATGAGACTAAACTTTTTATCGTTGTCACGAGGTAAGCTTTCGATAATTTGCGCCCCCATTTTAAATCAATATTTTATTCAGAAAATAGACTAAGGGATAGTAGACTATATAGGTACTTGGGATTCCTCTTTTAGGCGATGGGCTTGCAACCTGTCACTATTTGAATCTCAATTCTATCATTATGCTAAACAGCTAAACTTGGCCTTTCTTACTTTGTGGGATAGACAAGGCCTACAGTCTTGAAAAGATACATTGCTTACTTATCTTGCGGGGTAGACAGAGCCTACAGTCTTAAAAAGGCTAAAACAATAAAAGCCTTTTCTACAATCTTTGTAATGGTAGAAAAGGCTTTTATTATTTTAGCATTCTAAGACCATAAAAATGGATGAATCTTAATAAGGTTCATTGTAAGTGAATTTATGTATTCCATATAGGTCGATAAATATATTTAAACCGAAACCGATGCGTAAAGATATCTTTTTAACGCTATTGGTTAAAGTTATTAAGGCCAGACTTAAAAAAGTTCAGGTAAAAAAGATCTTTAACACGCTTTTAAAGAGAAAGAATTTAATGATCTAGAGCGTCTCGTTTCGCTCCATAGCATCTTTTTTTTTCTATAAAAAAAGTTACGCTTTGTTAGTAGAAAATTATTTACTTGGTACATCGCATCTTATTGATGATTTATCATGAAGAGGATTTGCTAACTTGAATATTAGTTTAGAAAGTAAATTTTTTAAAGCAACAACTTATAATGTACCTTATATTGACTGTTGACACTGGTAGACACGATAGCTGCACTCCTCTCCAAATTTACGGCCGCAGACCGGATTCCTAATCTGATAAATGAAATCGCCATTTTGTCGTCGCCGAGACACCAAATGCAACTAAACTTTAGTCCATATGTTTTTAAACTATCACTTCAAACACACACCCGAACGCCTCAACGATTGCGGAGAGACTGTTTGAAATTCGAACGCGCGTTCGGTTTTATTTGGACGCCCTAGGAAGGGAGTGTTTTGAACCGGTAATATTTTTGTTTTTTTTTTTAGAGGATTTTCGACTTTATTACATGCCAGTATTGAGAGATAATATAGGATGCATTTAAGGCTATTCAATAGTGTTGTTTACTACACTGTCTCTGCATGCGGGCGTTCACGTACGCACGGACAGACGATTTGGAGGTGTTATTAGATAATTGCAATTTGGGTTACATTGACACAGTGATTGTTTGATTAAGTTAAGGTTTTCCTCGTTTTAATTATAAATCAATTAATTTTTGTTAACATGTTGTGTAGCACGTAGGTATTTTTGATGTCATTAGTCTAGTTTAGGTAAGTGATACCTTTTAAATCGTTTTAGTTAATATGATAATAAAATCATGATATTGTTTTAAAACCAGTTTAAATCGAAGTTGGACCACTTTATCTTATTTCAGTGGATGACACGTGATTTGAAGTCCTAAGTATGTTCTTACTATAAATAATTATGTGATAATATCTACCGTGCGAAGCGGGTCAGGTTGTATGTAAATAATAAGACGGAAAAATAAACAAATTGTTATTGTGTCAATTATTATAAATATTGACAAGCAAACTCCGAACAGGAAAATTGTTTAATCCGTTAGGGACCCAATATACTTACAGTTACTGTGTACATATTCATATAATCACGTCTATATCCCTTGCGGGGTAGACAAAGCCGGCAGTCTTGATAGATTGACGTTCAGCTTTTAGGCTCAATATTAGAATTGAGATTCAAATAGTGACAGGTTGCTAGCCCATCGCCTAAAAGAAGAATCCGAAGTTTATAAGTATAGGCTTATAAACTTGGGATTCTTCTTTTAAGGGATAGCCTTTAGCCGCCATTTACGACATCCATGGGAAAGAGTGATCCTATTCTTTGGTCCTATTCTTTTTCAAATTAGTGCCGCGAACCACACGGCACGCTACTACTACTACTTACTATGTACCTTTGTCTCTTTCCCCGGGGGGTAGGCAGAGACTACATGTTTCCACTTGCAACGATCCCTGCATACTTCTTTCGCTTCATCCACATTCATAACTCTCTTCATGTAAGCTCGGCGGTTTCGGGTACTCTTGACCTGACCTTTAACATGCAACGCTCCATTAACCATGTTACCCGCATTCACTCTTTGATTATTGTAAAAATATTCGTATTTTTGTTTTCTTTGTATCAAATAAACTGAAACACTGAACTGGACTGATTTGGTAAACGTAGAATTCTCTGTCTATCAGAAAAAACCTATAGGTACAGAAATTCCCACAGGAACAAATCCACGCTTAAAAGCTAGTACACATACATACATATAGTCACGTCTATATCCTTTGCGGGATAGACAGAGCCAAAAGTCTTGAAAAACAAAGATTTATATATGGTGCTAGCCCAAGTTTAAGCAAGCTACAAGAGGAATCCCAAGTTTTACGACATCCGTAGGAATGATATGAAACACTTCTATTATATCGTTATATAAAGTTCGGCAAACCACACGGCACTTTATATAAAGATATAATGACTGACATATCATTACGCATCCGAAACCGCTGACTACAAATTTGGCATGTGAATTCCTTATGTAGTCTAGAAATACAGAGTCCCGACTGTCTCTTCCCGAAAGGAATGAAAATAAACAGGATTACTGTCTGGCTTTATGATAGCCCCATCGCCTAAAAGAAGAAACCCAAGTTTATAAGAATAAGTAAAATGAAAATAAGTTACTAAAATGATTTTTTATTCTTTTCAGGTATTGGTAAATGTCATGATTTATATTTTTGTTAGTAAATATATAAAACCTAAGTCTAAGCACTTTCCCGAAAACCGCATCAAAATCGGTTCAACGAAACGCGAGGTTATCGCAGACAAACATACCTACATACAATTGAGAACCACATTTTATTAAGTCATTTAAAATTATAATTAAAACAAATCTAAATTGTTAAGAATTACGTTTTGTCACAGTTTCTACCGCATGCCTATTTTCCCATTTTTGGTAGGCACTTGCTCGATTTCTTTTTAATTCCAAATGAACTCTAGTCGCCTTCTACAACTTACAAACGCAAAGATGGGGTAAATAAAACAAGACAGCCTTCTTTTATGTAAATATAATATTATAAGTTATAACTATTAATGTAACTTAAATCCATTTTAATCTTACAGTAACACAATATTATAAACCTTTTACACATATGTATATTAAAAAAAAAGCATTTTCTTACAAAACCTCAGTATATATATAGATACAGTATGACAATTAAAAAAATTTATATCACCGTTTTCCGGAAAATAACAATAATCACAAGTTAATAAACTTCCTAGTTAATTTATAAACTTTCGTAGGATTCTAAATGAGAGATGAATTCTATTATCTACGTCCGCATTGACACAAATTGATCATTCATGGTAAATTTATAACCCATATAAACCAGCGGATATGTATGTATGTATGTAAAATTCTAAACGGCTCGACCAATCACAGAAGAGCTTTTAAGGGAAGAAACATGTCACTAATTCAACCAATCAGAGCGCACATGTCATTCGATTATTGCTTAAGTAGATATAATTTTACGCGTGAGTTCGGTTAGTATATCAATTTACGGAAATGTACGTACATACATACATATAATCACGTCCATATCCGTTGCGGGGTAGACAGAGGCAACAGTCTTAAAAAGACTGATAGGCCACGTTTAGCTGTTTGGCTTAATGATAGAATTAAGATTCAAATAGTGACAGGTTGCTAGTCTGTCGCCTAAAAGAAGAATCCTACGGAAATATGAACGTAAAATTATACAATTCATCTCTCGTTTAGAAACTTGCTGTTCTTGTTATTTTCCAGTGACATATACACAGACAATATACATTTATAATTAATTTTTAACACTAAGAAAAGTGAACTTAAACCTGAACGTAATATTAAAAAAAAAAAAAAAACATTGATTTATTACTTGTTTGTGTAATCAATCATTAATCAATCAATCGATTCCAAATGACGCTTGATTCAATAACTCATTTAATTTATCTCAACTATCACTCATGTCTTTTACTTCTTCCAAATACTGGCCATAAACGTTATTCGAAATTACTGGGCCTTCTTAAACTCGATCCTCTCAACCTTGACTTCGTCGCCGAGGAGTTTGTACACGTATGTGACCACGGTGGAGCTCTGGATGTCCATGAGGACGAAGGAGGGTGTGGCGTTTCTGAAATAAGGAGTATACATACATACATACATAAAATCACGCCTCTTTCCCGGAGGGGTAGGCAGAGACTACCTCTTTCCACTTGCCACGATCTCTGCATATTACCTTCGCTTCATCCACATTCATAACTCTCTTCATGCAAGCTCGGCGGTTTCGGGAACTTTTGACCTGAGTATACATATGTAATACATACATATATAATACATAACACGGCCTCCGTGGCGCAGCGGTAGTACGCTTGTCTGTGACACCGGAGGTCCCGGGTTCGAATCCCGGCCAGGGTGTGATGAGAAAAGAACTTTTTCTGATTGGCCTGGGTCTTGGATGTCTATCTATCTATATATAAGTATTTATTATAAAATATAGTATCGTTGAGTTAGTATCTCGTAACACAAGTCTCGAACTTATTTCGGGGCTAACTCAATCTGTGTAATTTGTCCCGTATATATTATTTATTTATTATCCACATAATCACGTCTATGTCCCTTGCGGGGTAGACAGAGCCAACAGTCTTGAAAAGACTGATAGCCTAAAAGAAACACCTAGAAGAAGAATCCCAAGTTCCAAAGCCTATCCCTAAGTCGCCTTTTACGACATCCATGGGAAAGAGATGGAGTGGTTGTTCTCTTTTTTTCTATACTGGGAACCACACGGCAATAAGGAGTGTGCAACATCTATTTCAGAATCTCTTTTGTAAAGGTTGGCTTGAGAACAATGCTTATTCATTTAATGTCTTAATCTTAACCTAAATCTATAGATATATATTTATTTATCAATTTCTAATTCAGTCAAACATTTTACCTGAATAGCGGACTGTAAGCCCCTGTAGCCGAGCCCGGGTTAATGTAGAACTTATTCTCATGCTCATAAGCCTCAAAGCGGTGCGTGTGACCGGAGATCAAGATGTCCACGTCTAGTTGCCTTTGAACCAGAGCGAGAGACTCTTCATCACCCCATGGAACCACCTGATGGCCGTGAATGAGCCCGATACGGAACTGACCTACTGTTATCACCTTCTGCTCAGGATATGTTGAGTTCTATAACATAGAGATGTTACTAAAGTTAAAAGTCAGTAGTTCTTATTATATCTTACAGGTTTGTTATGTCATTTCGTGTAAACCTAACATTGGTGGTTGCATCAGTAAAATGCGTGTGGCGATAAAAGGCACAGGTTCGAATCCTACCTCGGCTATGTACCATAACTATTTTCAAAGTTATTTGCATTAGTTTAAATAAATAATAATAGATGGAGAGGATGAATGAAAACAGGTTGACTAAGCAGATATACAAGGAGAGTGTGGAGGGAAAGGTCGGGGTGGGAAGACCTAGACGAACATATCTTGATCAAATTAAGGACGTCCTGGTGAAGGGTCAGGTCAAAAGTGCCAGAAACCGCCGAGCTTGCATGAAGAGAGTTATGAATGTGGATGAAGCAAAGGAAGTATGCAGGGATCGTGGCAAGTGGAAAGAGGTAGTCTCTGCCTACCCCTCCGGGAAAGAGGCGTGAGTTTATGTATGTATGTATGTTTAAATAAAAACCAATGCTCTAACGGTGACGGAATACATTGTGAGAAAACCTGCACATTCAGGCAGCTATATGTGTAACCATGATCAATCCAATACAGGTTAAGTTCCCCTGCTAAGTTATGGTGGTCAGACTTATCCAACCCAGGATCCAGGAGAAAGAAGTTGTGTAACCCTATTTTCGGTTTCATTTATTCGCAAAAGACTTTAATGCAGTGAAGTGACTTTTAAAAGACTGCCTTAATTAGATGCATCCGTTAAACAGGATCTCCTCCCAATAAGAACCCCCCAAATATTTAATGCAATTCTCTCAATTTTGAGAATTGGAAACAAAATTTTACACATTATTAACTTAACACATAGCCTGCCATGTCCGTCACCATATAAAATCTTTGTATTTGCAAATCTACTATGGCAGGCTAAGGAACAGGTTAAGGAACAAATGCTAATTGGCAATGAAAATAAAAAAATACAATTACCTCATCAAAATCCCCTCTCACAACATGGACGTCACTGGCCAAAGTCTTCAAATAATCATAAGACTCCTTCGTACAAAGATTCCCAGTACATAATATATGCTGAATCCTACCCGGAAGGAGAAGTTTCTTGAATTTCGGAGGCAGGCTACTGCAGCGATGAGGGATGTGAAGGTCACCAAGCACCAGCACTAACTGGAAATTTTTAATTTCAAAAATTAAGTATGGATTTGTGTTGTCCCTGTTATTGTTACGGCCAAAGGTAAATTTGCGGAAAACTTTAGCCAAGGCAAATACAATTCGCAAGACAACCAGCTTCATTCTCTAAGACAGATATACTTTTTAAGGTATTTCCTGGGTTGTTATTCATATAAAAGTTAATCAGACCCATTCTTATTGGATGCCAAAGATATTTCATCAATTTGGGAATTCAAATTTCAACACATCACCAAAGTGTTTATGAATTAGTTTCCTCTCAATTGTTCATAGCCTTAGTAATGATTTTATTAAAATTTACCAACTAGTGCATGATAGTTGATTTACACTTAACTTTTTAACTAGTTCAAACAAAAAGAATCCTGTAAAACGATATAAAAATAGGGCGTAGTAAAGATCTAATTAACTCACCATTTTATTGACCAATTAGAAATTTAAATAAGAGAAATTACAAGATCGCTGTAGTGAATCGGCCTCTGCTATTGATGAAAATTTATGTTAAATAACTGGATAATTGCGTGATTGTAGTATTTGCTTAAGAAATGATGTTTATAAATTTCTTGTTGAATTGAAAGTTATCCAGAAAAATATTAAGTCACAATGACATCAATGACAAGCCGACAGCGGGACAATCTTGTTGACAAATGTGACGGACAGTAGATTTTGACTTTACTTTTTTCAAAACGTTCCTTATCATGTCATCATCCTTATCATACTTTATATGCAAAAATAAATAAATAAATTACTACTTATTAAAATGAAAGTTGATAGTCCTGGGATGTACGTACAATATGTACATACCTATTTATGTTAAAAATGTTTATAATTTTTTACTCAAAAAACTCCAGAATTTTAACGGAATTCCACATGTTCTGGTCTTATGTGGAACGAAATGTGTACTAAGTTTAAATAAAAAGTTGTAATTCTCTATGGCAAGAATGTTGTCATAATGGCAAATATTTCCCATAAAAAGTGATTATAGTAAACTCGGTCGGGCTGCTAAACGCATACAAAACCGGTTATTGTCGAAATTTTTGTGAAAAGCTAATTTTCATGACCTTCCTGACTTCTTAATACTTGTTTATTTGGTTCGTTGCCAAAAATATACTTACAGAACATTGAAATTACTTAACGGGTTAATACCTAAGTGTCATACTCCGTGGGGGGACCTGGTGACCTGCAGTACATGTGTTTTTGACGTCTACACCAGATCTCTACATCATAAATAATTTATTTGATACTGTTATTAACTTCAAAATTAATTATAACTAGATTTGAGGTTTGTGCTAAACCTACATCGATTGTGCTGTGGAGTGAATAAAGATGTTGTCATTTTTCTCTCCCCTCATAGACCGGACGTCTGATGTTGTAACAAGGGTAGTCGTATACATAATTATGGCAACATTGATCTGATTTCCTCTATTTTCTATGGCTCAGGTGTGCGAGTAGAAAAGAAAAATTTAATGGTGTTGTGTGTGACACATATACGTAGAAAAAATTTAGTGTAAGATTATCACATTGGCACCAACGGCAGGGAAATGGAATCAATGGAATATGAGCTCGCCAGAAACCTCACTCTGTTGTTTTTCGTGGAACGCCTGCTCGACAAAGGCGAGCCGCGTACGTTGCACGATCTTTCCTGCCAGTTTGGTGCCAAGGGTTTCACGAAGGAGATGCGACAGATCGCTGGCGGGTCGCAGTCGGGATTAAAGAAGTTCCTGGCCCAGTACCCGGCGTTGTTCAACATAGACGGGGACTATGTTGATATCAACACATTCCAGAAGCATCCTAGTGGGGTTGGCGCATCGTCCAATAACGATTACATCGAAGAGGCGAAGGAATACTTCGCGAGCAAGATGATCCAGTACGGGGAAGGTACAGAAGTTCCGATTAAAAGTCTCCTTGGTCACCGCAGCCAGGCGTCGCCGCAAGTGCGTCACATCTCCGGGCAGCGCATCAAGGAGTTCAAGGAATTCCTTATGAAGCACCCGGACACCTTCCAAATTATCGAAGACAACGTCGTTCTAGTCAGTGAGAATCATAGGAGAGGTAACACACACAGTAATTCTGAACAATTTCACAACCTACCCGTAGCTAATATAAACACAGATACTGCCCAGCAATTGTTGGACTACGTCGCCCAATGTATAGAGGCAAAAGGCCCTGTTATGGTCGATCAACTCTTCCATCTTATCGTATCTCGTTTCCCTCAAGAATATTGGTATCAGATGTTCAAATCGCCTGCTGATTTGAGTGCCTTCCTTAAGTTATTCTCAGATAGCTTCCACGTTCAGTCAAATCTGGTGACTCTTATTAGTAAACCAAAAATTCCTGTAATGTATTTAAATGCAAAATCTAAAGTGAAGACTGAAGCACCAAAGCCTGTGGTGGAAGAGAAGTCGTTATCGCCGGCTCCACCTACAGTAGTGAGCCCTACCCCGTCTGATGGTAAACAAAGTCCAGCAAACAGAATACTCAGCCCCATAGAATCTCCCCGTGGTCCTCAGGCAAATATAGCAAATCAAACCTTAAAACAGAGGATCAATTCTATTGTTATAAAAAATTTAGCAGAAAACATGGTCAGGGATAGGGTTAACAATCATTTGAATGCCCGCAGTTCTGAAGAAATGAATGGAACACCAAGCATAAGGAATAATATGATGGGTGATGCGTGGCGGCAAAAAGTGCTACAGTGCACCGCTGTCATCGCTAGTGTTAGAGAGTGCGCCACACTCATGGATAGTATTATGCTCCCTAAACGTAACACAAAAGCCATAGTGTCCTTCGACTGTGAGGGAATAAACTTGGGCTTGAAGGGAATATTAACGTTATGTCAGATTGCGACCATGAATGGCGAAGTTTACATATTGGATATTATGGCATGCCCTGGAATGGTTATGGAAGGTAAAATAAAAGATTTACTGGAAAGTGAAAATGTTGTCAAAATCATACACGACTGCAGGAATGACTCTGTCAATTTGTATAATCAATTTGAGATTACTTTAAAGAATGTTTTTGATACACAAGCGGCCCATGCTGTGTTGCAGTTACAGCAACAAGGTGTGCCTGTTTACAAAGTTAAAAATTTGAGCCTCAATGCATTGTGTGAATTGTACAATGCCCCTATGAACCCAATGAAGGAACAACTAAAAAATGTTTACCGCAGGGATCAACGCTACTGGGCTAGAAGACCGTTGACAAAAGATATGATTATTTATTCCGCCTCAGATGTGCTTTCATTAGTCAATCCTGCTATATATGCTTATATGTCTAGCAATATAAAGCCAGAAAACCAACAGCTTTTTGAGGAATTGAGCAATGAACAGGTATTCATGCACATCCAGCCTACAGAAGTCAAATTAAGGAAAAGACAGAGGAAGATCAATACAGAAGTTGGGGAGCTCAAACAAAAATTAGCAGAAACTACTAAAAATATTGTGTTGAGCAACAGAGAGATAAGATTGCTTAGGTATTTGGAACTCACAGAAGAAGAAAAGGAAAAATTAAAAGGATGTCACAAAATATCGAAGAAGTTGGAGAAATTGGAAGCTATTGGCCAAGATAAAGATTCTGACTCAGATGACGATGAAAGAGAAAACGAAATGGCCAGCTTAGAATCCAATCCTTCCGACCCTATCTCTTCCCCACACTCTACTCAACCTCCAAGCCTCACAGAATCCATGCAAATGATGGACGAAATATTGTCAGACACAAATATGGACAAAGTTGAAAAGATAAATCGTTTGGAGGCCATTTTGTCTGCCGTGGCGCCGCTTAGTGGAGAACTCGAAGACAAGTTCTCGCAGACTATGGAACAGACACTGCCATTGCTCAAGAATAAAGATTGGTCCAACCTGAGCCAAATTTTGAACATAGGGGAGCCTGACAGAAAGAACTGTGACTGCAGATGCCATAGTTCCAACTATGACGACCCCAAATGCAATGATCTCAATGAAGTGAAGAAATCAGAAGTGGGATCTCAGACTCTCAGTACAGGGGACATAGTGATTACAAGGATCCACTTCAGGGAAGAAGATAAAGCTAACGAAAGGATCCTCGACGCGAGTCCGGCCAGTAAACGTGCCGGGATAAACATGTCTTGATGATGCTCAGGTTCTTCCATATTTCCGAGTGCCACAGTTAATTTTCTGAGCTCTTCTGTATGTGATCATTATTTTGTAGTTTAAGTTCAATCACTGATCTAGTTCTGGAGTATGGTAGCGGTGCGACGCCGCGAGATGAATAAATTAAGTTTAATATGAGGTCTTGCATTACCGAGTGTATGAACGCCTACGCTATTTGCTCATTTGAGCGAGAATGCGCGTGTACATTCGAATAATGCAACTGTTATTCGCATAATATTACAGCTACTTCGTTCCTACATCGGGAACGAGTAGTATGTGCTGACCAGACTTGTATTAATTTATTTATGTTGGCTATTGCCTGTTAAGTAATTCAAACTTTGTGATACACTATCAAGGCCTCTTTTTCTCGGTCTATTTTGAATTGTAAATAAGATAAACTCTGTTTAGCATGCATAATCTTTACATCCCAAATCACGATAGGAGTGCTTCTCTGATAGGCTTATAGTGATGTACATACCTACATATTTATTTATAACACTAGGTATGTCTGTAGCGTGATCGTTACTAACCTTTATCAAGGATGGCAATAATAGCTGTATACAATAAAGTGGTTTTTTTATTGTAAAATATTTATAAAATTAGGTGTACACTTGTATTTATAAAACATGTTTTAAAAATATTAAAAATGGTATAGGGTTAGTGTTTATTGAATGAAGTTTTATATCGTAGGGTGAAAGTGGTGCTTTTAAAGGGTTGGTTTCGACCATTTTGTTTCGTTGGCGCGTAGGCATTTGCAAAGTTAACTGTTACACCGTAGAATGACTGAAGGTCTAGTATTTCTGTTCTAAAATGTGCCTTCGAGTCATATCCGACGAATGCCTTATCGAAATGTGAATTTGTAGTACTTTTTATACGTATTTTGTAGTGTGAATTCAGTATCAGACTTTAGACGGGTTACTTTGTAACTGGAGCGACATATCCTAGGACCCAATGTTAAAACCTCGAATGTTAGACAGTTGTAAATATTGACGCATTTTGTCAATTTCTGTTGAATAGATTAATTCATAAGTGACGCGAACGCCGTATCAACTCATAAATATTCCGTGTTCGGCGAATTAAAAAAAAATCGCGTTTAACCGCCTTATTTGAGTGAAACTTTTCCTAAGGGGCATCACTATAAAATGTTCAGGTTTTAGCACATTGAAAGCGTAGAAGCGGGTGTAGTTCAACCAGAGACTACTTTAAAATTTATCTAC
This sequence comes from Amyelois transitella, assembly GCF_032362555.1. NCBI lineage: Eukaryota > Metazoa > Arthropoda > Insecta > Lepidoptera > Pyralidae > Amyelois > Amyelois transitella. The sequence goes on from NC_083525.1 coordinate 1,706,924, forward strand.
GTCTGTCATTTTTTGTAAAACCTAAAGACTTACAGTAAAGTATGGAGCAGTTTGGGAAGCATGTAGAATAATTAAAAAGGATATTTAACACCTGAAATACATTATTGGACGAGTGAGTTTAATTTGTATTTTTTTTTAATCTGGCATATTTTTAGTCTTCAAAAGTTATGCATGATAACCGTCAGTGCAATAATCAATTGTTTTCAATGTTAATGAATATCATGCATAATAAAATGTCTATAATCAATTTGTTTTTACCAACTCTGCGTGTTCTTATATTTTCTGTCAATTGACTACATAACTCCCGTTTCTGCGCTTGCGATATGAATGAAGTATTTTGTTGAAAATAGTGATATTTGTACCTTTCTAAGCCTGTTGAATTCATTCGAATAGTTTATTTTTACGTTATTTAATGCAGTCTAAATGTGTTAAAAACTAAGCTATATTTACACGCTTTTTGCTTATTTCTTAGAAAACTGCCTTGTATATTGTTATAGTCTTATGTATTAAAAAACAGTATTGTATCCAAAAAAGCACAGAAAAGATAGACTTTAAATGAATGCATACATAGAAATTATACCATTTTGGATGAATATGCTCTGATGTGTTCATTTACAGTCTTTTTAAGAGTACATTTTTTAAATGTACCCTACTATAGTTAACACTTTTTCTTTTAGTCCTCTTACACATTACACTAATAAATAGATTAAGGTAAACTCGATGTAAACAAAACTTGTCATTGGTGCATTTGTAAACAAAATTATCCTAATTTATTTTGGTATTTTAAACTTTTTTTTTATTATACATTTTGTGCCTTATCCACTCAGCACAATTTATGGTAGGTCTGTTAACAATCTTTGTATTGTATACGTGAACCTTTTTTCAGTGCCACTATAGTAATATTTTTACTATTTATAAGGAAGCATTTCCGTTAGTCAATTTAAGGCCTAACCACGTATATTATTTTTCTAATATTTGGAAATTTTAACGTATCACCGGAATCTAACCGATTGCATTGAAAAGGTGAATTGTGTAATGTGGCAAATATTAGGTTACTAATTTGCGCATTGTTTATGTTTATTATAAATAAAAAGTTGTAATAAATGTAGTCGTTTGAATTTATGCAGTTTCCCTGAGTAATGAATAAGAAAGTACTCCTTGATTCACTAACGTTTATAAGCAATGACTTATCTTCGCTGTTTTTAAGCTGAAGGCGAAAGGTAAGAAATGTGCCTTGTCAGCGTTCATTCTACCACCGAGGCATAGGCTCGGGGCCGCGTGCGCAATTACCATGGTATACATATAAGCGAGACGCTGGTGGATTCCTCGGCACAGATTCTCTACTAGATGTTTTTAATAAAATCGTCCTGTTCGGTATCTCTCTTCCTACATTTACATACATATGGTCACGTCTATATCCCTTGTGGGGTAGACAGAACGAAAAGTTTTGAAAAGACTGATCGGTCACCTTTAACTATTTGGCATAATAACAGAATTGAGATTCAAATAGTGACAGGTTGCTAACCCATCGCCTAAAAAAAGAATTCCAAGTTTGTAAGCCTTTCCCTTAGTCGCCTTTTACGACATCCATGGGAAAGAGATGCAGTGGTCCTATTCCTTTCTGTATTGGTGTCGGGAACCACACGGCACTACATATACTTAGTCACGACTATATCCCTTGCGGGGCAGACAGAGCCAACAGTCTTGAAAAGATTGATAGGCCGCCTTCAGCTGTTTGGAGATTTAAATAGTGACAGGTTGCTAGCCCATCGCTTTAAAGAAGAATCCCGAATCTGTAATAATATGTTAAACATTGGTATTTTTACTTAAAATACTAAATATTAAAAAGGATATTGAGTACTACTTATATGTAATGACATAAGGAATTCTCAAAAGGGGGTAAAACAATATTTTTTATCGTAGTACCTACCTATAAGAATTCCAAGTGCAGTACTAAGTGTTTAATAACTCGGTGCTATATTTTTAGTTAATGAAGTCGGCCTTCTCATTAGAACATTTTAAACTGGAATAGAAAATAAGAATGCACCGGGTTCTTTCGTAATCAATCATGGCGTAACTGCGCCATAAAACTAATGAGCGCTGAATATATAATTAGAAAAATATGGTTCATTAATTTCTAATTGATGACGAATTTGAAGATACATATTTGCACTCTCGACAAAGAGAATTAACGTCATACGTTCCATTCATTATATAAACATTTTAAATAGGCATTTAGTTAGATAATCATGGAAATCTGATTAAATGAGTAGACATAAGTTAATGTTTGCATTATTTAAAAGGGTTTATATTAAGAGGCCGCCCGCGACTTTGTCCGCTTTAAACCCCTTACATAACGTAACAATCAATCCCGCGGGAACTCAGAGATAAAAGTAGCCTATGTGTTATTCTAGGTCTTCAGCTACCTACATACCAAATTTCATCGTAATCGGTTCAGTAGTTTTTCCGTGAAAGAGTAACAAACATCCATACTGATATCCTGATGGGTTATTCCAATAATCCCCATGGTAAATTCCCACTGACATACAAACTTTCGCATTTATAATATAAGTAAGATACTTGGTTGTTTTATATTTGTATAACACTCTTTTTATATATATTAAATTGAGTGACAGGATAAGGAACAGCGTGATAAGGGAATGTTGTGATGTGAAAGAAGATGTAGTTACAGGAATAGAAAAGGGTATGTTAAGATGGTTCGGTCATGTGGAGAGGATGAATGAAAGCAGGTTGACTAAGCAGATATACAAGGAGAGTGTGGAGGGAAAGGTCGGAGTGGGAAGACCTAGACGAACGTATCTTGATCAAATTAAGGACGTCCTGGTAAAGGGTCAGGTCAAAAGTACCCGAAACCGCCGAGCTTGTATGAAGAGAGTTATGAATGTGGACGAAGCGAAAGAAGTATGCAGAGATCGTGGCAAGTGGAAAGAGGTAGTCTCTGCCTACCCCTCCGGGAAAGAGGCGTGATTTTATGTATGTATGTATGTTATATATATTAAGGCTTTAAATTCATTGGAACTATAATAATCATTTCTTCCTCCTATTGCCTATTCCCGATTGCATCCTCACCACTGTGGAGAAAACCCAGGGTATGCCTTTGACCATGGATGTTGCATTGGGCGAGTCAGGAATTTACAAGCGACTCCCATCTGACCTTCGCAACCTTTGCATATATTATACAAATATAATAATTAATAAAAGGATATAACTAATTTTATATTTAATTTATTACATACATACATATGATTATTAAAAATACAACTCATATTAATTAATTATGTAATAATAGAAAAAAAAATACTATTCTAAATTACAGACTAAAAATATTATTATTTAAATTTTGGCCCCTAGGAAGAGTTCCCATCGCGCAGGCAGCATTCCCGCGCTGTAATACAATAGCAATAGCAATACCTACCTACGCTGCGCAAGAAAGCTGCCCGCGCGAGGGTCAAATAAATTAATAGTATAAAGTATAGGATAAACCTTCCTCAGAAATTTATCTTGCCAACTTTCAAACAAGAAAAAAATCTTGGCACAACACGAGATTATCGCATGCTTAAATACAGACAGAAAAAAAGGAGACTTCATCATTACATAGTATAAAGCGAAGTCGGTACCCGCGTCTGTTCTTCTGTATATTTGTATGTTGCTTAGAGCTTCAAAACTACACAACGGATTTTTATGCAATTTTTTTATATATATTTATATTACTAATCATAAAGCTACATTATCCGAGACAGCAATTAGTAATTTTGCTTAACTAACTTAAACCTAAGTTAGTTCCAATGCTAACTGGGTAATGTTTAAATCTATACTTTTACAATTCTGAAAGAGGGTAAATTTTGTACTTATACATACATCACGTCTATATCCCTTAAACTGAAAGGCCACATTCAGCTTATTGGCTTAATGATAGATTTGAGATTCAAATAGTGACAGGTTGCTAGCCCCATCGCCTAAATGAAGAATCACAAGTTTATGAGGTAAGATAAATTTAATATAAGCTTATCCCTTAGTCTCCATAAATTCTTACATTGAAAATATTAAAAAATAAATAGTGTGTGGTGTTGCTTGACACAAAATATTATTTAAGGAATATTTTAACGTAATTATAAATAAGATACAGATATATCCACGTGCCTGATTTGTTGACCTTGCTTATAACATGGCCATTAAACTTACATACATTTAATAACAACAAAAGTCAATACGAACCACTACTTTGTATAGAAATATAGACACTGCTAATATCTAATGTCCTATAACCAAGATCAGACGTGTGTAAACCATGTTTCATTTTAAGCAATCTATAATAAAGCTTAAGATCCTGATATTACAATTTCTGCAATAAAGAGTAATCGGTATTTTATCCTATCCTATAATGACTGTATATATTTTGGTCCCACAATTTTTTGTCTTTGTGTCTTGAGCAACTTAGTACATTGAACACAGGCACATTGATGATGATCTCGATACGAGTTAGGAGCGGATTGATGAAAATAATGTACAAAATATCATCGTCAACAGTTAAGATAGCGATGATAATAATGACGACGATGGCCAGGAACAACATTGTACCACTCCAAGGGTATTAGAAGCTCTGAAGGTCTAAATCTCATCAATAGGTATTCTATTCTATCCTATAATGACTGTATATATTTTGGTCCCATAAATTTTTCCATCTTTCTCTTTCGACCTGAGCAACTTAGCCATAATATAGAAAAGAAAGAAATAAACGTATTCTTTCTTTCTTTTCTATAACATGGCTTCCACCAGACTTTCGGTGATTCGTTGAACACAGGCAATGTGTTTGACAATGATAATTAATTAGCTTAAGCCTTAAATATTGTATATTACTTGATTCAATGGTACAAATAGCACCATAATTACTTTTATCACAGCCTGCTGTATAAAAATGCATTTAATTTTCAAATTGTTATACATAAATCTGATATTTTTCTTACATTATAAATATTGGAATGGAAATTTTATTATATTGAGTTAGTAAATTTACAATAATTTACCCGAAACACGCTTTTCATAACACCTCCACAATGCGTCTTTATAAATAAGCGCTTCGGTTTCTGGGCTTTTGGACGTGACAATACCTCGTCCCACAACAATCACATCAGCGCCATTTTCAACAATAACTTTTTCCGGAGTATTATAAACTTGCCCCATATCATCCCTCGAACTTTCAAGTCTTACTCCTGGTGTTAGTTGTATAAAGCCGGGATCTTTAAAAGTGTCTTTATTTTGACAAACAAATCCCATCACCAGGTGGGGGTACCTGGCTGCCATACTTACAGTAACATCTTTGTACTCTTGAGTGATCAGATTGCCCTAAAAATATAATTTCAAAATTACATCGGAGTTAACCAGATAGAAAAAGGTACATGTGGAATGTGTATACATAAATCATTATTTTCTTACCTCACTACTCATTTCTGCCAGCAAAAATACTCCTCTTGATGTTGGGCCCGCAGGTACAGCAGCTAAACCCTTTAAAACCCCTTCGCCAGGTAAGGAGTGTGATGTCACACAGTCAGCCCATTCTGCAATTCTAAATAGTCCTTTTTGGTGTTGTAAAGACACCGTATTGCCAATATCAGCGAATTTCCTGTCCTCCAAAATCATAAAGTTATATCTTTCGGCTAATTCCTTGAGCCGCATCACAAAGTCCCAAGTGAAATCTTCGATTATGTCTACATGCGTTTTTACCATACAAATGTGTGCTCCAATTTTTTCCAAAAGATTCAGGATACTAGTGGAGGATGTGATATCTACAGATACGCAGAGATTGGTTTTCTTTGTCGCCATTATATTGAATAGTCGCTTCGCTAACATATTTGATGACAGCTCCGCGCGCTTTTCAAACGGCAGAAACATTCTATGTTCAAATTTTTTATTTTCTGAAAAAAAAAAATTGTTATGTCAATGTGATTGAGCCACAAAATAATTATAATGCTTCCCGAACTTGGTTCAAGTGTAGAAATGGGTTCACAGAAGTTTCTGTCAATTTTCAAAGAATCATAAAATGTATTTTTTTATTCTATAATGGTGAGCTTGCATCAAGAGAGTAAATAATGGGGATGAAGCGAAAGAAATCCAATATTTTTATTAATTTTTAAGGGATATTTCAACATCACTTAATAATTGTCATATCTTTTGATTTCACAACATTGGTTGACATCAAATAAATTACTTAAATCTAAGTTCAAGTAAAAGAGTCGCTAACAAACTGCACTGCAGCATTTCATCGACTTAAAATCAAAACGTGGATGAAAGAATACATTCATATTTTTTAATTGATAGGCACAGTAGGTACAAAGTGCTTACCTGTGGGAGGTGCTTTATTATCCCTGATGTATTGTTTTACATTAATGGCAACATCTTTGGAAATTTTACCATTTCGTGAAAGAATCTCTAGTAAAGTAGACATAGTGAATAGAGATTTGATTTGTATATCATTTTCAGACAAATTTTTTTTGCCTCCCTGTTCTCTGTCCAATATTATAATAGCGTCATTGACTTTTAAACCTTCTTTGCGTAAATCATTTGTAGTTTCTAACACGCTAGATCCTGAAGTCACAACATCTTCAATTATGATACATATTTGTCCAGCTTTGTAATGGCCTTCTATCATTTTTTTGGTTCCATAAGATTTCGCTTCTTTGCGTCTCATGAGCATGGGTTTTTTAGCTTGAACACTAAGCAAAGTAGCTATGGGTAATGCTGTATAAGGTACACCACAAATGAGGTTATAATCACGATCTTTCATGGCGAAGTTAAATAATAAAGAAGATGTTAATTCCTGGAATTAAGAATCAAATTATTAATTAGCGACTATACCTACTTATTATATTCCATATTAATAACACGTGGTTGTACTTACCATTACATCGGGATAACTGACTATAACTCTTAGATCAAAATACACCGGTGTTTTTATTCCACTTTTAGTCAAAAATTCGCCAAATTTAATGGCATCAATCTGGAAAAGTTTTAGTGCCAATTCCTCTAATTTAGTGTCGATATCCATTTTATAAAAAATAAACAAAAAGTTATAGTTAGTCAGATTAGGGTTAAGATAGGTGATTCGTTTGTTGAGTGCGGAGTGCGGCTCTGCGGTAGGATTGGGCGTTATATAACACAGATTGTTTGCACGTCGTTATCTACTGAACGTAAACGTTTCGGGCGTGTCAGGCAAGCAACATCGCGAGATTCGTTTTCGTAGAAGTAAAATCATTAACAACGACAACGAAAGGAATGAGCAAACATCTCTCCCACAGCCGCTTGAGCGTATTTTGAAAAGAAATGGGTATATCTAGCTTTAACTTAAGGAACTTAACTTAGGAACTTAGGAGGATTTTGGAAGTTTGCAATAACTAGTCTCATTGCATTCTAATAAGATCGATTTAGATTGCTTGATCTATGTTTATAACTGTGGTGATATGCACCTCCACATTAGCTTTGACACCTTTTATCATAAAAGGAACATTTCATTTCTGTCACATGCTCAAAGTCATACTGTATAATTTTATTGAATAAAGCCATATTTACTGAGAAAAGGTTAGTTATTCTACAATAACATTTCTTCTTAATTTTTTCCTTGTCCTTGAGCAGAGGAATGCACTTGATGAAAGTTAATTTTATTTTCGTTGACGATTAATCCCTCATAGTCATTACTATACGCGCAATGACATCAATTTATCAAAAATCTATGTAGCGCTTTAGAGGATTATTTTATTTGAAATTTAAAGAAAACTATTTATTTTGGACGTTTATTGTCAAATAGATCGTTTTGAAAATAGACGATTTGGACAACGTTGTGAAAAGATGGCAACGTTTCGTTACGTTATGTTAAGCTACCTCTGTTAAAATCTCACAGGTCTATGGCAATTTAATGAACTTATCCTATCAAATAAAAATAAGGTACTGAGTGATAACTTTTTAAAGGCCAATTAATTATCATCAGCTACAATGTTGTCCAAGCATGCAAAAATGTGGCGTAAAGTATGTACGCAACCTGTCACTATTTGAAACTCAATTCCATAAAGTTGAACGTGGCCCTTCATTCTTTTCGGGACTTTTTGCTCTGTCTAACTCGTAATGGCTAAAGACGTGATTATATCAGATCGTATGTAGAAAAAGGGAAACGTGGTTATTTCTTGCCTGACTTCTCACCTTCACTGGTAATAAAGCGTAGGCTCGTAGGTACCTAGGTTGTTCTTAGTATGGGATTACATACACTTGGATTTTACCTCCTGGTGAAATTCTCGGTATATCCCCATGTCTTTGGAGAGCACTCCAGGTGTGCGTGCGTCTTTGGAAACAACCTAATGGAATATAAACACTACCGGAGTTGAAGACAGTAGCAGTTTCACGGTAGTTGAAATAAAAAGATAATATGTAATCGCTGGCTCATTGGTCATGGAACGGAATGTATGTAAAAAGAAACCAAATGTCAACTTCAAACTTTACTTTAGGCATTACTTGACATACCAGTCGTTTCAATTGAATTTGAATTCAAATAGTTATTATTTTGTGATTTTACATTTTGTAAATATAATTTCATTTTAAAAAATGGAAGATTTCGATGTATTCACAGACGAAATTAAATTCACTAAGCCGCTGTTGAAAAATATACTGAATAAGTATGTCAATGACGCACCCGCAACTCCCAGTGGGCCAAACTATCAAAGTAAGTTTGATCTCTTTGTAGGTACAGTCTTCCCATATTTTGTCACACTGTCTGTCTGTAATACTCTTTGATTATTTCTTCGGTATTATTCTGTGGTATAATTGGTGACTAAGAACATATTAAAGCATTTTCACATTGTGCAAACCTGATAAGGAACTGATCCTAATAAATAAATGATGCGGTTTACACTGTTGACAGTTTTCTTAAAGGTCTGTAGGCAATTGATTAAAAATTCCAAGTTTGTAAGCTTATCCCTTAGTCGTATTTTACGACATCCATGGGAATGAGATGGAGTGGTCCTATTCTTTTTTGTACCACACAGCACCAATACAGAAAAGACACATAAGAAGGAGTTGAACAATTATTTCAGGTGGTAGAAAACTATTAGGCGAAGAATGTTTGTCAAATGGGGATGAATTGGGCTGTGCGTTCCAGTTCAGCGAGGCTGTGTCAGCATCACTGAGGACCATGGCCGTGTATAGAGATGAACAGATGCGAATTGCTGGTAAGGTTATTTATTTTTTTTCCTAACTGTCTATGACATAATATGAATACGAATGTCTGAAACAATACGAATATTCCGCATTTGATAATGCCGATGCGAATATTTGTAACACCACCGCTGTGTACCATGGAAGGGATATATATGTGATAATAAGTATGTACGTATGTAACTCTGTTGAAATTTTTGGTAACTTTAAACGATTAGTTTATTTGTGAATTGTATATTCTTGTTTTCAGGCAATCAAAACCAGAAGATCACTAATTATATAAAACCCGTGCAGGAAATCATTGATTCAACTACAATGTAAGTAAATTACTATGATATATTATGAAAGGTTTAATTAACATGCATAAAGTCAAGCCAATAGTCTTGAAAATACTGGCAGGCCTCATTCAGCCTTTTGGCTAAATGATAGAATTGAGTTTCAAATATTGACAGGTTGCAAGCCCATCGCCTAAAAAAAGAATCCCAAGTTGATGAACCTATCCCTTAGTCGTCTTTTACGACATCCATAGGAAATAGATAGAGTGGTCTTATTCTTTTTTCTTTTGGTGCTGGGAACCACACGGCACTAGGTTTAATTAAATGGCAGCATAACATGCATAGCATAAAATTTTTATAAGATAAAATAAATTAATATTTTCTTTAAGTATCTAATGTATGTAATAACATACATACATACATATGTTCACGTCTATATCCCTTGCGGGGTAGACAGAGCCAACAGTCTTGAAAGGACTGAATGGCCACGTTCAGCTATTTGGCTTAATGATAGAATTGAGATTCAAATAGTGACAGGTTGCTAGCTCATCGCCTAAAAAAGAATCCCAAGTTTGTAAGCCTATCCCTTAGTCGCCTTTTACGACATCCATGGGAAAGAGATGGAGTGGTCCTATTCTTTTTTGTATTGGTACCGGGAACCACACGGCAATACATTAAATATTAATTTATTCCCTTTGTAACGTAAAATTTTATTAATAAAACTGTAAAATTAATTTGATCTATTGCACTGAAATAACTCAATCACTGTAATAAATAAATGTATTTATATTTTACAGTTCAAAAGACGATGAAAAACTCATTGGTCTCCTTTCTACTAACACAACAGAAATAACAGAAAAGTTGAATAGTTTCAAACTGGACGAGGAACCATTCCACAAGAAATATTTGAGATTCGGACCCCACAACAATGCTGAGAATTTGATGAAAATAATGAAGGAATTGCCCAAAGGTGTGTGTTGCATTTGTTCCCTTATTTCCGGGCTGCTCCGATGATATATTATTATATTTTCAAAGAAGTTTGACATGTTATACAAACTCCATCTTGTTTATCTGTGGTGCCGTGTGCCGTGCGCGCGCATTTTAAAAATACATGGCATTCGTGATCAAGCTATCCTGTAGTTTTATTGCATGAATATTTATAAAAGAATAGTGCCCGCGACTTCGTCCGCGTGGAATAGTTATTTTGAGCATCATTAAAGCCCTCAAGGATGAATAATTTGCCACATTTTTTTTTCACATTTTCAATTATTTCTTTGTTCCTTATAATTGCAGCGTGATGTTATATAGCCAAAAGACTTCCTCGATAAATGGTCTATTCAACGCAAAAATAATTTTTCAATTAGTTCCTGAGATTAGTGCGTTCAAACAAACAAATTCTTCAGCTTTATAATATTAGTATAGATAGATATCTATAAATATATCATATGTGTGGTCGGTTCCTTTGGAGAGGTTGTTGATTTTTGTTTTGATATACATTTAATTTGCAAAAAATAATAATTTCAGAATGGACTATAATACAACTGACAGCGCCTTACAACCCCAACGAGAATCTCAAAACACTGGACGAGTTCAAACTAGAGATAAACTCTATTTATCTGACAATGTACACCAATGACTATTTGGGAGATCACGTTCCTCTCACTGTTAATATTCCGGCTAATGTTAATAAAGGTTAGTAGTATATACATATAATCACGTCTATATCCCTTGCGGGGCAGACAGAGCCAACAGTCTTGAAAAGAAAGGTCTTGAAATTTCCACGTTCAGGTATTTGGCTTTAAGATATAGATAAGAAGGTCAAAGGCGTACCTACCCCCAAGCTCCCTCCAGAGAATTGAGTATGGAACGGAGACTTCATACATACATACATATAGCCTGTAACATCTGCAGATAATGTAACTTTTTAATTTTGAAAGAATTTTCATAATACATACATACATACATATGGTCACGTCTATATCCCTTGTGGGGTAGACAGAGCCAACAGTCTCGAAAAGGCTGATCGGCCACGTTCAGCTATTTGGCTTAATGATAGAATTGAGACCTAAATAGTGACAGGTTGCTAGCCCATCGCCTAAAATAAGAATCCCAAGTTTATAAGCCTACTCCTCAGTCGCCTTTTACGACATCCATGGGAGAGAGATGGAGTGGTCCTATTCTTTTTGCTATTAGTGCCGGGAACCACACGGCATCTATGTTACAATTTTTTTTTATACACTTTTACAGTAGGAGAGAAACCCTTGTTCACTGAGCTATATTCACTTCTCAGCGATAACTATGAGACTATAAACGACGCTCAGTTTCTAAACAACAAGCGACTAGTTCAGAATTATTGGAGTCGGCGTGAGGACATCGACTTGAGAATGAAGGTGAATGAACGAAATTTTCACTAATATTAAAACTGTGAAAGTTTGTTGTTGCTAATAAAATTAATATACATACATACATATGGTCATGTCTATATCTCTTGCGGGGTAGACAGAGCGAACAGTCTTGAAAAGACTGAATGGCCACATTCAGCTATTTGGCTTAATGATAGAATTGCGATTCAAATAGTTTGTTTGTTTGTTTGTTGCACTAGGTATTAAAGAAAAAAACTTCATTTCAAATAAAGATAAAATTTATGAAAGTGTATAAGTTTTTGAAAATATGTGTGTGTCTGTTACTCTTTCATGCAAAAACTTCTGGAAGAATTTTCATGAAAATTTGTAGTAATAAATGTAGATATTGATGAGTTTGTTTGTTTGTTTGAACGCGCTAATCTCAGGAACTACTGATTCGAATTGAAAATTTATTTTTTTGTTGTATAGACCATATATCGAGGAAGGCTTTAGGCTATATAAAATCACGCTGCAACTATTAGGAGCCAAGAAATAAATGGAAAATGTGAAAAAAAAGTGTAAAATTATTCACCCTTTTGGGCTTCAATGATGCCCAAAATAACTATTCCACGCGGACGAAGTCGCGGGCACAGCTAATATTTCAATATATGATAAATATTTCCACAGAGTGTAATAATGGTGATGGATAAGGAATGGCTGGGTGGCTGGGGGAGCTTGCTGACCGGCAAGTTGGTAGAAGACGGACTAAGGGACAAGATAGTTACCTTGGTCGACACCACCATTCAGGATTGGGGGTGAGTGTTTCAATGACATACATACATATGGTCACGTATATACCCCTTGTGGGGTAGACAGAGCCAACACCTAATGATAGAATTGAGATTCAAATATTATTCAGTAGTGACAGGTTGCTAGCCCATCGCCTAAAGAAGAATCTCAAGTTTGTAAGCCTATCTCTTACACGCCTTTTACGACATCCATGTGATGTTCAATGACTTTTGTTTTTATTTATTAGGTACTTTGTTAAGTTTTATCACATTTCAAGAATTCTTCTTTCGGTGTGGGATGGACTAGATGGAGGTACCTTGATCAAATCGGGAACGTCTTGGCAGAATTTTAGGTCTCCACAGGTTTTTTTAAATAATTTTACTTAGGCATTATTTTGCCACTTTTAGCCAAGTTGAATCGGTTTTGGGTACTCTTGACCTGACCCTTTGCTAAAACGTCCTTAATTATAGATGTTTATCTATATAAGTATGTAGTGGTCTGGGGGTATGCCGGAATAAAAACGTCTATATCCACGCAAATTCACTTTAATGGACACACGTACAGTTTATAGAAATAAAGAAGGAGCACAGAGAAAAGAAAGATAGTCCAAGCGAAACACAAGAAGCAGGGATAGAAAGTTCTCAAACACAAAACAAGCAAATTAGCGATTCACGTAAGACGCGATACAATGGCAAGCGACGTGAGGTCTGCGGTGCATAGGTGAATCATAACTAGTAAGGTATCGGCCGGCCGGCCGTGTCCGGCGCATCGTAGGTACTCGTAGCTATACAGCTATGATGCGTTATCCTTGCATTAGTTTGCCGCCCGGCTTTGCGTGTCGATTATATTTTGTAAATGTGTAAATATAAATTAATAAATAAGTTGTAAATAATATGTAATTAGAAAATATTATTAAATACTATAAATTATATTAATATATAAGTAATTATTATATAAATAATGATAAATAGAAATAGGTTCCCTACAAGTAGGTATTTATTATGAAATATAGTATCGTTGAGTAAGTATCTCGTAACACAAGACTCGAACTTATTTCGAGGCTAATTCAATGTGTATATAATCTGTCCCTTAAAAAAAAGAACAAAAAAAAAAAACAGGCTGGTTTCGTACCTGGAGACTAATCTCTTACGAAACCGATACATTAACTACTCGTCCACCGATTTCTTTTCCTTCACTAATATAAATTATTCTCCCCTTTCACAGATTCATAAAATTGAATACTAAACAGAAAATTCTACTTTACAACCTAATTGAAAGCAGTCCAGTGTTGTCATCACACCAATTGAAGTCTTGCATCAGGAGAATATTGACCGAACACGGCAACACTGAGGAAATAAGAAGCGTGCTAAATCCTTGCCAGGAATGCAGTAAAGATTTTAGATTTTTGAACGAATTGTGTTTGAAGTGTTTGTCGAAAGCGTTCGAGAGTATACACCATTTTAGTTTAGTCGATGGTATAAAGGCGTTTTCGCAAGCCGCGTCTATGGTCAAAGATGGCGACGAATGGTCGAGTTTGAAGAAGGCTAAGAGGCATCCGGTTATTCTCATTGTGGATGAGGTTAGTAATATTTATTTTAGTAATATGTGTTCTTAATAACCTCTGTTATATAAATAACTAGAGGCCGCCCGCGACTTTCTCCGCATGGAAACCCTATCAATCCCGCGGGAACTCCGGGACAAAAGCAGTTTATATGTTATTCTGGGTCTTCAGCTACCTACATACCAAATTTCATCGTAATCGGTTCAGTAGTTTTTGCGTAAAAGAGTAACAAACATCCATACTGACATCCTGACATACTCACAAACTTTCGCAATTATAATATTAGTAGGATTATCCATCTTCTTCTTCCTCCTGGCTTCAGTCCCGGTTGCATCCTCACCACTCTGGAGAGGAGCCCGGGGTATGCCTTTGACCGTGGATCCTGTATCGGGTGAGTCAGGTTTTTACACAAAGCGACTCCCGTCTGACCTCCGCAACCTTTGCAGGTGAACCTGACCCGTATTGGATCGATCACAATTACACATCCAGTTGCCTGAATGTGCAGGTTTCCTCACGATGTTACACAGCTACAGAGACCGCCAAGTTTACCACGTTAGGGATATGCGTTATACGTGTTAATAATTTTTAATTTGTGCCGTGTGGTTCCCGGCACCAATACAAAAAAGAATAGGACCACTCCATCTCTTTCCCATGGATGTCGTAAAAGGCGACTAAGGGATAGGCTTATAAATTTGAGATGCTTCTTTTAGGCGATGGGCTAGAAACCTGTCACAATTTGAATCTCAATTCTATCGTTAAGCCAAATAGCTGAACGTGGCCTTTCAGTCTTTTCAAGGCCGTTGGCTCTGTCGACCCCGCAAGGGATATAGACGTGACCATATGTGTTAATAATTTCCCAGATGCTCGACACATTCCCGTGGGAAACTTTGCCCATACTGAATCATCACCCCGTGTCTAGGATGGAAAATGTGCACTTCATATACAACCTGTACAAAATACACGAGAAACGGTTTGTGGACGGATACTTCGTCGGCAGCACTGAAGTCGGACGATACGTCATCAATCCTGGTGGGTCATCATCATAATCATCTACATAATATAATCATCATTCACCTATGACAATAGTTTGAAAAATAAAAAATGATATTACTTAATTCGTTTACTGAACATGGCCTATTGGTCTTTTCGAGACTGTTGGTTAAGTCTACCCCGCAAGGGATATAGACGTGATTATATGTATGTATTTAAGTATACTTGCCACAATCCCTGTATATTTCATCATTCTTCATGCATCACTTTGGTCTTTTCGAGACTGTTGGTTCTGTCTACCCCGCAAGGGATATAGACGTGATTATATGTATGTATGTAAGTTTACTTGCCACGATCCCTGTATATTTCATCATTCTTCATGCATCACTTTGGTCTTTTCGAGACTGTTGGCTCTGTCTACCCCGCAAGGGATATAGACGTGATTATATGTATGTATGTAGGTATACTATGTATATGCATCACTTCACTTCACATTAATAACACTCTTCCAGTCAAGTTCGTCTGTTATTGTTGAAAAATAAAAGTGTAGGTCTTGAAATTGAAGACGAGGCGATAGTGGATCATAGCAAGTTTAAATAATGTAAACTCTACCTATCTCTCTAAGAAGGAGGCACGATAATATATATACAGGGTGTCTGGAAAATCGCGTTACATATTTCAGGACGTAGTGAATCATGAACACGCTCAACTTTTTTTAAATATAAAATCTACAAAATACTCATTAGTTTAAAAAATAATGATAATCTAAATAGTGCACTAAGTGTCTATCTAGCCGTTCTCGAGACTCGTCTTTTCGCTTCGCGCCGCACGCGTGTGTTGACATTTCTTGTTTAAATCCCCTATTTTTCTAATGATTTGGCACGAGAATAAGATACCGAGCGCCCCCTTGTAGGTAATATATAATATATAATGTATTATATGGTTCCCGGCACTAATGCAAAAAAGAATAGGACCACTCCATTTCTTTCCCATGGAAGTCGTAAAAGGCGACTAAGGGATAGGCTTACAAACTTGGGATTCTTTTTTAGGCGATGGGCTAGCAACCTGTCACTATTTGTATCTCAATTCTATCATATAGCCAAATAGCTGAACGTGGCCATTCAGTCTTTTCAAGACTGTTGGCTCTGTCTACCCCGCAAGGGGTACATAGACGTGACCATATGTATGTATGTATGTAATATATAACGCGATTTACCAGACACCCTGTATATGTATGTATGTATATAATCACAGGGTCATTTCCAACCTTATCCCCTTGTCACAGAGAAGAATCTGGATCGTATGGAGAAGCGGATGGTGTCGTTCGTGCAGTACTGGTGCGGCGGCTGGAGCGGATACATCGGGGAGCCGCCGCCGCCCGATTGCTTCCTACGCTTCCTTTCCGAAGCAGATGTCTTCTTGTAAGTCTTCTTACAACTTTTATAGGTAGGGGAGACTGGGGACACTTGATCCCCATTTTAGTTTATTGCTCATATCTTAGTCTTTAGTAATGGCTTTCAGAAAATTTTTAGTGACTGCCTAGAAAAACTATTCATATAACTTTGTACATTATCAGGTTATGGAATTAATTAATAATTAGTACCTACTTTTTTTTTTTAATTTACTACGACATTACAAAAGGATCAAGTGTCCCCTATGCTGGGAGACTTGATCCCTGTGTAGGTTAGATTTGATTATAGGGGAACAAGTGTACCTACGTCATTATAAAATAATAATAATGCATTTTACAATATAAAAATTGTTTATTTAATCATATAAACATAACAAAAATCTACCCTTACAATGGTTATATTATTTTAGACCTGTATGTGTTTACTTAAAGATAATTTAAGTCTTAATAATCACAATCCTTACTAAATGCGTACCAATTAAAACTTTTTGTCTTATTTTTATTATCGCAATGATTTACATCATTATAGGGAAATTTAACATCTGGCTGTCGTTGTTGTTTCCTGGCGTATCTTCTTAGTGTCATCGAAGGCACATCATAAAGTTTTGCAGTTCCTTTGATAGTATTTCCTTTCAAAATCTCTTTAACCGCTAATTCAAGTTTTGCTTTGTCTATGGTTATGGTTTCTTAGCGCCCTCTTTATACGTAATATACGTTAATATTTTTCTTCCATCTAAAACAAGTAAAAATACTGAGCTATCTATACCTAACCAAATATAGGGGACACTTGATCCCGGGATCAACTCTCCCCGCGCTCGCAGGGATCAAGTGTACCCGGAACTGATATTTTTCAAAATCCAAATTTTTGTTAAAGAAATAAAGCGGTAATTAGATGAAATGCCCATCATTACAAACTTCAATAACAACTTTTCTAGTCTTTAGAATGTGGTTACTAATTTATAATTAATAATAACTATAGATAATGGTTTAAATACTCACAGAAAAATATTTTCACCTGGCGAAAACAAAATGGCACCACTGCTCTGAAGTTGTCAATTGAGAACCGTCAAATTTACGTTCAACCATAGACAATGAGTGAAAGCAACAGTATTGCCAGTCTTTAAAATAAAAATACCGTGTGCTTATCGATTTATTGACAAGGGATCAAGTCTCCCTGGGGATCAAGTATCCCCAGTCTCCCTATACGGTTTTTGCTTCCTACTACGGGCCCTTTCTGAGGCGGACTTCTTGTGAGTCTTTACCACTTTTATAGATCCGGTTTTTGCTTTTTACGGGACCTTTTCAAAGCAGATGTCTTCTTGTAAGTCTTCTTACAACTTTTATGGGTCCGGTTCTTGCTTCCTACGCGATCTTTCTGAGGCGGATGTTTTGTGAGTCTTCTTACAAATTTTATAGGTCCGGTTCTTGCTTCCTACGGGACCTTTCTGAAGCAGATGTCTTCTTGTAAGTCTTCTTACAACTTTTATAGGTCCGGTTTTTGCTTCCTACGGGACCTTTTGTGAGTCTTCTTACAAATTTTATAGGTTATGTTCTTGCTTCCTACGGGACCCATCTGAAGTGGACGTCTTCTTGTGTGTCTTTACCGCTTTTAAATATTTTTTGACATTATTTGTACAGTGTGTACAGTACATATTTTATCTTTATCTTAGTTTATTTGACTTATAGTAATAGAATTGACGTACGAGTATAATAGCTGAACGTGGCCATTCAGTATTTTCAAGACTGTTGGCTCAGTCTACCCCGCAAGGGATATAGACGTGACCATACGTATGTATGTCTATTATCTTTGATTTTCAGATACTGCGGTCACGGCGACGGCTGCCAACTCGGCGCCGGCGGGGCGAACGGCGCCGGCGTGGAGGGCGCCGCGGGCATGCGCGCCGCCACGCTGCTGTCCGGCTGCGGCTCTGTCAGGCTCACCGGGTCGGCCGGACGTGCGCCGCCCGCCGCCTCGCACCATCACCTGCATGTTGCCGGAAGGTTGGTGTTGAAGTGCTTTTAACATACATACATATAATCACGTCTATATCCCTTGCGGGGTAGACAGAGCCTACAGGCTTGTAAAGATTGATAGGTCACGTTCAGCTGTTTAGTTTAATGATAGAATTGAGATTCAAATAGTGACAGGTTGCTAGCTCATAGTCTAAAAGAAGAATCCCTAGTTAAATAAGCCTATCCCTTAGTCGTCTTTTACGACATTCATGGGAGAGAGATGGAGTGGTCCTATTCTTTTTTTTTATTAGTGTCGTGTGTGCTTAAAAAATGGCGAAAAAAGTAGTGATCCCAAAAATATTTAGTGTATGATATAATTATGAGTTATTTGATATTTGTAACAATAAAAGCAGTTAGTGTTAAGATTGGTAAGATTTTTTCGGATATAAAAACTGTCTCGCTTCGACTTCATCTGACATTGTACTGTGGCCTGGAGATGAGTGGTGCAGTTGTTGGTGAAAAACGTGCTAAACCCATAAATCTTCAGCGCATTTTACTCGTATATAGCCGGAAATTGTTGAATAACTGAAAACCTTAGCCAACCCAAAAATATTTAGTGAATGATATAGATAAGAGTCATGTCTATTGATATTAACAACAATAAAATTAGTTGGTGTCGTTAGTGCCGTGTGGTTCCCGGCACCATTACAAAATGCCGTGTGGTTCCCAGCACCATTACAAAAAAGAATAGGACCACTCCATCTCTTTCCCACGGATGTCGTATAGTCGGAGGCGACTTAGGGATAGGCTTATAAACATGAGATTCCTCTTTTTGGCGATGGGCTAGCAACCTGTCACTATTTGAATCTCAATTCTGTCACTAAGCCAAACAGCTGAGCGTTGCCTATCAGTCTTTTCAAGACTGGTGGCTCTGTCTACCCCGCTAGGGACATAGACGTGATCATATGTATGTATGTATGTATAAAATTAGTGTTAAGATAAGTATGATTTCTCCTGATTATTAATATTGACTCAAAATGAATAAGCAGTCGTTTGGCATCTAAATCAGCTACATCTCTAGCCAACATAATAGACATGCAGCTACAGTTAAGAAACTAACCTATCTAGTGCATATCGATACTAGTATTATAAATGCGAAAGTTTGTGGGTATGTCAGGATGTCAGTATGGATGTTTGTAACTTTTTCACGCAAAACTACTGAATCGGTTACGATGAACTTTGGTATGTAGGTAGCTGAAGACCCAGAATAACATATAGGTTGCTTTTTATCCCGGAGTCCCCGCGGAAATGATTCCACGCGGACGAAGTCGCGGGCGACCTCCAGTAATAAATGAATACGGTGTATTGTACGTTTTTGTGTTATTTTGATTTAATCAACAATAAATAAAAACTGATAAGATTGCACAGACAAAAAATACCTACATAGGTACATATATACCATCACGCCTGTTTCCCATTGGGGTAGGCAGAGACTATGGAATTCCACTTGCTACGATCCTTACAGACCTCCCCCGCTTCCTCTTATTAATTAATTTTCCGCTTCCAAAAACTGCTTACCCTTAATATACAGGGTGACTTTTAATTCAACTGCATTAATTTAACTGTTAAGTGTACTCATCTAAAGGATATTTAAAAACGTTAAAAGAAAATTATCGGTTCATATTTCAGAAAGTATGAAAAAAATAAAAGTATCAAAATCCACGATCCTAAATACGTCATATCACCCCTGCCGGCGGAAAAGCGACGCGTAAGATTCAGAGGTCAACGTCACAATTCCTTCAGCTGAGCGATCTCGACACCTCTGTACTTTTCTTGATCTTGATACTAGAAAAATAATTTATTTCTCAGACATTTATTTACATGTTTAGTTTAATTTCTTTTTGTAGTATTGGTCTGTACTAAAGCGTGTGACGGTAGTTTTTGAGGGTTTTTTAAATATGAAAATGATGACGTTAAATTTAAATAAAAATAGGCTCAAACGGCTCAGAAGCATGGGTATAGTTTATGTTTTAAAGATGCAGTTGTTTTAAATGTCACCCTGTATATACATTCCAGCGATTACCTACAGTACCAAAATTGTAGTAAATTGTAGTAATTGTACCAAAATTGTAGTAAATTGTAGTAATTCTACCAAAATTGTAGTAGTAGTAAATTGTAGTAACTAAATCTTCATACCCCCTCCAGCCCCATGGTGGTGGGGATGCTGTGGGAGGTGACGGACCTGGAGGTGGACAAGGTGGTGAGCTCGCTGCTGGCGCTGTTCGTGCCGTCGCGCGCGCGGCCCTGGCCCGCCGTGGGCAAGGCGCGCTGGAGCCAGGGGCTGCTGGGTGCGTACGGACGTATCGTCACGTCTACAGCCTTTGCGGGGTAGACGGAGACTACAGTCTCGGAAAGACTGATAGGCCACGTTCAGCTGTTTGACTTTATGATAGAATTGAGATTAATCACGTCTATATCCCTTGCGGGGTACACAGATACAGTCTTGATAAGACTAAATGGCCACGTTCAGCTGTTTGGCTTTATGATAGAATTGAGATTAATCACGTCTATAGCCCTTGCGGGGTACACAGATACAGTCTTGATAAGACTAAATGGCCACGTTCAGCTGTTTGGCTTTATGATAGAATTGAGATACTTACATATATACTTATAATCATGTCTATATTCCTTGCGGGGTACACAGATACAGTCTTGATAAGACTAAATGGCCACGTTCAGCTGTTTGGCTTAATGATAGAATTGAGATACTTACATACATACATATAATCACGTCTATATCCCTTGCGGGGTAGACAGAGACAACAGTCGCGGAAAGACTGATAGGCCACGTTCAGCTGTTTGGCTTAATGATAGAATTGAGATACTTACATACATACATATAATCATATCTATATCCCTTGCGGGGTAGGCGGAGACAACAGTCTTGAAGACTAAATGGCCACGTTCAGCTATTTGGCTTAATGATAGAATTGAGATAAAGCCTAAAAAAAGAATTCCAAGTTTGGAAGCCTATCCCTTAGTCGCCTTTTACGACATCCACGGGAAAGAGATGGAGTGGTGCTATTCTTTTTTGTATTGGTGCCTGAAACCACACGGCACACGGGAAATACATTATAATTAATGTTATTAAATAGTTTTGTATGTATGTATAATGTACCTATTTCATTAAAATGTACCTACCTATTTCAGACACAGAAGTGGAAGATAAGGTGCCGTTCACACCGGAACGCGACTTACTGCGGGCGGTGTGTCGCGCGCGAGGCTCCACCAGTTTCGTGATGATCGCCAGCAGCATGGTGGCCAGAGGGTTACCGGTTCGAATCCCGGATGCATAGTGAGTTTGTTATTATATCTGTCTCTTCCTTGTGAAGTGCCGTGTGGTTTCCGGCACCAATATGCAAAAAAGAATAGGACCACTCCATCTCTTTCCCGTGGATGTCGTAAAAGGCGATTAAGGGATAGGCTTACAAACTTGAGATTCTTTTTTTTAGGCGATGGGCTAGCAACCTGTCACTATTTAGGTCTCAATTCTATCATTAAGCCAAATAGCTGAACGTAGCCGATCAGTCTTTTCGAGACTGTTGGCTCTGTCTACCCCACAAAAGATGTAGACGTGATTATATGTATGTATGTAGAAAATCCAATATAATACAATAGGTGGATTTTATACTAACAGTTTAATGATGGCATTGTAATAAAAATACATACATACATATAATCACGTCTATATCCCTTGTGGGGTAGACAGAGCCAGTAGTTTTGAAATACTGAAAGGCCACGTTCAGCTGTTAGGCTTAATGATAGAATTGAGATTCAAATAGTGACAGGTTGCTAGCCCATCACCTATAAGAAGAATCCCAAGTTATAAGAATAAGTAAAATAAAAATAAGTTACTAAAATGTTTTTTTATTCTTTTCAGGTGTAAATAGTCATATCAAGATAAGCTACATGTTTATACATCAGTCATGATTTATATTTTTGTATGAGTACGAAATAAAAGAACTAAAATTTTACTCATTTTTATTCTGACATTTGTAGAATTGGTACCTAATCTTATACTAAGTGATTACTGTATTGAATTTGTCTATAACTGACCAAAACATTCGGAACTTTATGGCTATACGAATAAGGTCTATCCTTGTGCGGGTTGCCGGTCACAGCGAGGCCAATCTCTTTATTTGTTAATACATTCTCATTTTCACTAAGTATGATATCAAGAGTTAATCTTTTTATAATTCTGTCTATAACTGACCAAAGCAATCGGAACTCTATGGCTATACAAATAAGGTCTATCCTTGTGCGAGTTGCAGGTCGCAGCGAGGCCAATCTCTTTATTTGTTAATACATTCTCAATTTCACTAAGTACGACTAAGTGAGACCAAAGCAATCGGAACTTTATGGCTATACGAATAAGGTCTATCATTGTGCGGGTTGCGGGTCGCAACGAGGCCGGCTCTTTGTTTGATAATACATTCTCAATTTCACTAAGTTTGATATCAAGAGCAAATCTCTATAATTCTGTCTAACTGCTCAATGCAATCGGAACTTTAGGCTATACTCATAAGGTCTATCCTTGTGCGGGTTGCGGGTCGCGGCGGGGCGGGGGGCGCGGCGAGGCGGCCGGGCGCTGGCGCCGGCGCCGCGACGAAGGCGGCGTGCGGTCTTTGATGTCTGAGCAGCGCTGCAAGTACTGGGTATAGAAAAAAAAACAATAATTTTACCATATTAGTAGCTGTCCCAGCAAACGTAAAAAAAAATCTGTATGGGCACACGACATAATAAACCAAAGGAGAGAAAACATCTATTCAAAATTATTAATTAAAAAAAATCTCATTATTTTTAAAATTTGAACCCATAGGTAGGCAGGTAACCTATTACTCCACCACACACAAAGCCTTATTTGACGGCCCCTGTGGAGCAGCGGTAGTACGCTTGTCTGTGACAACGGAGGTTCCTGGTTCGAATCCCGGCCAGGGCATGATGGGAAAAGAAACTTCTTCCGATTGACCTAAGTCTTGGATGTTTATGTATATAAGTATTTATTATAAAATATACCTAGTATCGTTGAGTTAGTATCTCGTAACACAATTCTCGAACTTACTTCGAGGCTAACTCAATCTGTGCAATCTGTCTACATATTTATTCTTTTATGCAGCTCCTGCGCACCCCAAAAGCCGAGTAAACATGGCGGCGGTAGGATTTGAACCTGTGTTATCTTGTGCGTCACATTAACAAAGGCTGCCTCACCTCATCAACCCTGATCACGTCGACGACCTCCGATATCTTCTTCTCCAGGCTCTTGATGTACTAACTCAATCTGTGCAATTTCTCCCATATATATTTATTAATTTAAGCAGCTCCTGCGCACCCCAAAAGCTGAGTAAACATGGCGGCGGTAGGTTTTGAACCTGTGTTATCTTGTGCGTCACCATTAAAAAAGGCTGCCTCACCTCATCAACCCTGATCACGTCGATGACCTCCGATATCTTCTTCTGCAGGCTCTTGATGTACTGACTCAATCTGTGCAATTTCTCTCATATAAGTATATTTAACTCAAAAAACTAACGAACCAGACCACACCAACCGCTTAACTATTAGAAATGTAGGATCAGAAGATATTCCTGAAATAACGAAAGAGGAAGTAATGTTTGCTCTTTCCAAACTTAAAAATGGAAAAGCGAGTGGCGAAGACGGGATACTGCCCGAAATGCTCAAGGAAGGCGGAGAAAAACTCTTGGATGCCCTAATAGTTCTCTTCAACAGATGCCTACATTCAGGAGATCTACCGGAAGGTTGGAATAGCGCTGTGGTAATTATATTGTACAAGAAAGGATGCAAGACGGACTTAAATAATTATAGACCCATAAGTCTGCTATCACAAACCTACAAGCTCTTCTCCAAGATTATCACCACCAGGATAACACCTAAACTG
Organism: Amyelois transitella; assembly: GCF_032362555.1. Lineage (NCBI taxonomy): Eukaryota > Metazoa > Arthropoda > Insecta > Lepidoptera > Pyralidae > Amyelois > Amyelois transitella. Next base: position 1,731,414 of record NC_083525.1, read on the forward strand.
GACTTCTACCAACCAATCGAGCAAGCAGGCTTTAGAGCGGGATACAGCACAATAGAGCACATTCTGGCAATGAGAGTCCTCATCGAGAAAACTACCGAGTATCAAATGCCACTGTGGTTGGCATTCATTGACTATAAAAAGGCGTTCGACAGCGTGGAAACTTGGGCCGTACATAACTCGCTAAGGAACGCAAGAGTTGATCATAGATACAACCAGCTGATCGCCAGAGTTTACCAAAACGCTAAAATGAAAGTGTCAATACCGCAGATGACAAACCCTATTAACATCAAAAGGGGAGTAAGACAGGGAGATAACCTATCGCCTAAATTGTTTACGCTGGTTGTCGAGGACGTATTTAAAAAACTGAATTGGCAAAAACGAGGTATTTCCATATCAGGTGCACGTTTAACCAACCTTCGATTCGCGGACGACATAGTCTTATTTGCTGACAACCCTACTGAACTACAAGAGATGATCGAGGACCTACACAACACATCATTACGAGTAGGACTGGAGATGAACCTCGATAAGACCAAAGTTATGACATCCGAACAACAAAACAACATCAGGATTGAAGTAGGAGGGACAGAAATTGAGCAAGTCCAAAAGTATGTGTACTTGGGTCAAGAAATTAAAATAGGCAAAGAGAACCAGTGTAACGAAATCGACAGACGAATAAGACTGGGGTGGGCAGCCTACTCCAAGCTTGAATATGTTTTTAACATGAACCTGACGTCACGACAAAAAGCCCAAATTTTCGACCAGTGCATACTACCCGTCCTGACATATGGCGCCGAAACCTGGGTGACTACCCAAGAAGTGATACACAAGCTTGGGGTGGCACAAAGGCATATGGAGCGGAAAATTGTAGGCGTCTGTCTGAAAGACCGTGTGACCAATAAGGACCTAAGACGGCGCAGCAAAGTCACGGATGTCGGCAGAAGAGTTGCGAAGCTCAAGTGGGAGTGGGCTGGTCATATTGCCAGGAAGTCTGAATCTTGGTGCAAAAGATTGCTAGACTGGAGACCTTGGGACCAAAAGCGACCCAGGGGAAGGCCACAAATGAGATGGAAAGACGACATCAAGCAGGTGGCGGGCAGCAATTGGACTCTTACTGCCCAAAATAGAGAAGAATGGAAGGAGATGAAGGAGGCCTACATCAGAATGCTGATAGAAGAAGGCTAAGAAGAAGAAGAAGAAGTATATTTATTCATTTATGCAGCTCCTGCGTATCTCAAAAACCGAGTAAACATGGCGGCGGTAGGATTTGAACCTGTGTTATCTTGTGCGTCACCATCAAAAAAGGCTGCCTCACCTCATCAACCCTGATCACGTCGACGACCTCCGATATCTTCTTCTCCAGGCTCTTGATGTACAAACTCAATCTGTGCAATTTCTCCCATATATATTTATTCATTTATGCAGCTCCTGCGCACCCCAAAAGCCGAGTATACATGGCTAGTAGGATTTGAACCTGTGTTATCTTGTGCGTCACCATTAACAAAGGCTGCCTCACCTCATCAACCCTGATCACGTCGACGACCTCCGATATCTTCTTCTCCAGGCTCTTGATGTACAGCCGAGCGTTCGTCACGTTCACGTCAAAGTATTTCCCGAGCAGTTTGAGGAGCGGCAGGGAGTTGCATTCTGATGTCCTGAGAATATAGAATAAATCTTTTCTCAACACCATTTAGTAATTCTATTTTGATAAAAGAGATGTATAAAACATTATAGAACAATATAAATGCATATAATCACGTCTATATCCATTGCGGGTTAGACAGAGTCAATATTCATTTGACGGCCTCTGTGGTGCGCCACAGTAGTATGTCTGTGACACCGGAGGTCCCGGGTTCGAATCCCGGGCATGATGAGAAAATAACTTTTTCTGATTGGTCTGGGTCTTGGATGTTTATCTATATAAGTATTTATTATAAAATATAGTATCGTTGAGTAAGTGTCTCGTAACACAAGTCTCGAACTTACTTCGAGGCTAACTCAATCTGTGTAATGTGTCCCGTGTATATATATACATATTTATTTGTATTTATTCTTGAAAATATCGATAGGCCACGTTCAGCTGTTTAGGTCAATGATAGAATTAAGAGTCAAATAGTGATAGGATCTTATTTTACTGTCCGCACTACATTTCGTATTTTAAAACTAAGTTTAAAAGTTATTCGGAAAAAAAAACTGTATACGTAACTAAAAAAAATAATATTAAAATGGCTACCTACAACCTCACATACATATATGGTCACGGTCAAACGGCCTTGTGGTCAACCAGGATGTTATAAAATGGTTACATCATCATTACAATAAAAACATTTTATTTCTTTTGCCATTATTTCTCTTATTTTTATTCTAACTCATTCATTCATATCTATAATCACGTCTATGCCCCTTGCGGGATAGACAAAGCCAGCAGTCTTGAAAAGACTGATAGGCCACGCTCAGCTGTTTAATCTATACTAATATTATAAAGCTGAAGAGTTTGTTTGTTTGAAAGCGCTAATCTCAGGATTTTCTGGTTCGAATTGAAAAATTCTTTTTGCGTTAAATAGACCGTTTATCGAGGAAGGCTTTGGGATAAATAACATCACGCTGCAACTATAAGAAGCAAAAAAAGACGGGGTAAATTATTCATCCTTGACGGCTTCAATGATGCCCAAAATCACTATTCCACGCGGTCCGAAGTCGCGGGGACAGCTAGTTAACTAAATAAACATACTTATTACTCGATGATTTTTATATACCTTTGAGTAATAAAGGTCATAGGAAAACATAGATATTGACAATACTGAACTATTTTTTCGTCTATATCCCTAGCGGGGTAGACAGAGCCTGTCTACCCCGCTAGGGATATAGACGTGATCATATGTATGTATGTATGTATTAAACTCACTGTGCCAAAGCCTGTATGTGGTGCAGTAGCGCAGACAATACTTCTTCGCTCCTCTCGCAAGAAGAACGCAGTCTTCTCGTGGCCTCCCTCTTCTCTTCTAGCGTGGACTTCAGGGACTCTATGCTGTCCTGCTGCTGGAGAAGCTTGGCTTCGTACTTGGCATGCTCCTCATCTGTGAAATAAACCCCAAAAATTCAGGGTAATTTCGGTCTGATCACCATAACGGACCTACTTCTTAAAAAATATAAATTAAGATGTGGTTCCCGGGTTAGACCACTCCATATCTTCCCATGGATATCGTAAAAGGCGACTGAGGTAACTTGGGACTTAACTTGGGAATTCCATCATTAAGCCTAACAGCTGGACGTGGCGTAATGTTATCAAGACTGTTGGCTCTGTCTACCCCGCAAGGGATATAGAATAAAATAGATTTATTTTCAAAATTGGATACAAGGTATTACTAAACTTATTGACGTCACATCACGTAAATCTAATTATACTTACTACTACACTGCACACAGCACAGCGGTTTCGGGTACTCTTGACCTGACCACCCTTTGCCAGGACGTCCTTAATTTGATCAAGATTATGTGTACATTCATACATACATATGATCACGTCTATGTCCCTAGCGGGGTAGACAGAGCCACCAGTCTTGAAAAGACCGATAGGCCACGCTCAGCTATTTGGCTTAGTGATAGAATTGAGATTCAAATAGTGACAGGTTGCTAGTCCATCGCCTAAAAAAGAATCCCAAATATGTAAGCCTATCCCTTAGTCGCCTTTTACGACATCCATGTGAAAAAGATGGAGTGGTCCCATTCTTTTTTTTATTGGTGCCGGGAACCACACGGCGCTAAAAATGTACATCACTACATAGTATAAAACAAAGTCGCTATTTTAGTCTGTTTGTCTGTACTTATGCTTAAATCTTTAAAATTACGCAACGGATTTAAGAGGAAGGTTTTTATGTATAATTTTTTCCGAATTTCGCACCCGCGCGAAGCCGGAGCGGGTCGCTAGTAATGTATAAAATAGGCTCACCAATGTTGATTTTGAGCGCTTTCACATTGTCGTTGAGGTTCTTCAGCTCCGTGTTCACTTCGTTGATGTAATTGAACAGCGCATAGTTCTCCTCCTCCCGACGGTTGAACTCCAAGATCAACTTGTCCACGTCATCTTCACCCGCAAACTCCTGGGAGAACCCGTCCATCCATCCGACGTCAACCAATGTTGTGAACCCAAAAGATGTGTCAATTATAACATAACATACCTACATATAATCACGTCTATATCCCTTGCGGGGTAGACAGAGTCTTGAAAGACTGATTGGCCACATTCCGCTGTTTGGGTATATGATAGAATACATGCATATACATATAATCACGTCTATATCCCTTGCGGGGTTGACAGAGCCGACTGCTTGAAAGACTGATAGGCCACATTCCGCTGTTTGGCTATATGATAGAATTGAGATTCAAATAGTGACAGGTTGCTAACTCATCGCCCAAAAAAAGAATGCCAAGTTTAAAATCATGTCCCTTAGTCGCAGTTTACGTCATCCATGGGACAAGATGGAGTGGTCCTATTCTTTTTTCTATTGATGTTGGGAACCACACGGCACTTACACTACTTATAAATACTACAAGTATTCAAACACTGAGCTACCCTATCCCTAAGTCGCCTTTCATGACATCCATGGGAATGATATAAACTCGCCCTTATATAGCAGTACCGTGTGGTTCCCGGCACCAATGCAAAGAAGAATAGGACCACTCCATCTCTTTCCCATGGATGTCGTAAAAGGCGACTAAGGGATAGGCTTACAAACTTGGGATTCTTTTTAGGCGATGAGCTAGCAACCTATCACTATTTGAATCTTAATTCTATCATTAAGTCAAATAGCTGAACGTGGCCTTTCAGTCTTTTCAAGCCTGTTGGGTCTGTCTACCCCGCAAGGGATATAGACGTGACCCTATGTATGTATGTCCGTCCTTATTTAAAGTGTCACATCCTTTATATCTTTTTTTACACATTCCTTTTCTTATCGAAAATAAAAGCTTACCTTAATAGCCTCTAAAATATTAACGTAATTATTATAAGCTCTCAATTCAGCCTCCTGTTGCTCCAGCCTCTTCGCCTCTGCCTTAGCGTCTGCTGCTGTCAATCTGACTGTTCCTTTTGTCCTCAAGAACTCTTCTAACTTTAGACTGTGGTCTAGTTGGCGTTGGAGTTCGCGCACTTCCTGTAGTAAATATACATACATATAGACATATAGTCACTTTTACGACATCCACGGGAAAGTAATTGAGTGGTCCCATGCTTTTAATGTATTAGTGCCGGGAACCACACGGCAAATAAACTAGATTACAACTATTTATAAATAATATATGTATTAAACTTAACGTACCTTTTGATATTTTATCTTGGACGTTTCGAATCATGTTACGAGTACAATGATACGTGGTCACAGAGCGACTAACTAAAATCTAGATTAATCTTACGATTGGTATATTAATTAATTCGTCTGTTTGAAACATTAATATTTTATTATTAAGTACGTATAACTTCTCTAATGTAAATTATAAAAACATGTCATGTCTTTATGTGAGGGTAGTTCGGAAAAAAAAAATAGATAATGCGGGTAGTGCATTATTACAAGATAAATAAATGTGATTCTTAATTTAAAACTATATTTCAACGGTCCGTTAGCTCAGTGGTAAGAGCACCCATTTGTTAAATCAGATGTGGCGGTCGAGGGTTCAAATCCTTCACGGGCCTTTGACATTCTTTTTTTTCTGTGGCTGTATATAGTTCTGTGTGGAAGCAAGTAAAGCCTTAGTTCTTGAATATTTATAAATTAACTTTTCTTTATTTTGTTTTTTTTTTGCAGTTTTACATTTTTTTTTCATTTATCATTCCTTTAATTAAGAAAGCCTCATCACGTAGTTCGCTGTCATATCCAAAGGCTATATTTGATTTCTAATGGTGTGAACATAGTAAAGATAATTTTTATTATTTTAAGAACCTGTTTAATTCTGAACGCTTACAGGTCAGTCTTACTCCGACCCTTTATTCAAGAAAGCCTCATATTTTCATTTGTGTTGCAATGATATAGAACATTCCAGAAGACGTAGAATCTAAAAATAAACTAACCATACAATGTTTCCTATAATCCATAGCCGCTTTTTCTTTGAGGGCGTCCAGCTTCGAACACCATTCTTCTCGTTGGTCGTAAGTGGTGATTGCCTGTTCCACCAGGTCCAGGATTTGGGCCTTGCCGTCCGTCAGCCGCTTCACCTGGTTCTTCCAGATCATGTTGAAGAATTGACTGGAATTGGAAGTAGTTATTAAGTGGTAAAAAGAGCCTTAAAAACGACGGTCAAGTGTAGCTGATGGAATAAATAAATATATACAGGACAAATTACACAGATTGAGTTAGCCTCGAAGTAAGTTCGAGACTTGTGTTACGAGATACTAACTCAACGATACTTTATTTTATAATAAATACTTATATAGATAAACATCCAAGAATCTAGATTAAGAAGGTATAGATTGCTATTCCATTGCCAATGGTGCCGTGGTACTGCCTTCCCCTGCTCCCCTCACCGCCTGGGAACCCTGTATAAATCTCCTTTGGTCTACATCAGCGCTCACCAAGTGAAGTAGCTCGCTAACCTCAGTCGGCTACTAGCTGCTAGAAGTACTGCATGCACTCATGTGTGCCTTTAGCTGAATCTACGCTCTCTTAAAAATTGTTAAAGTAGTCCAATAAAAGACTGTCGTTATTCTATGATTTTTTAAATCATCCCTCACCCTTATTTGCGACGTAAGCAAACGAGAATTTGTATGGTTATTATTATTGCATTAGTGCCATAGCGTTACCGCTAGATGGCACTATAACTCGCACAAACTAATTCCTCTTGACGAAGGACTCAACGATTTTTCACGGAGAAAAAGCATCGACCTAAAGACCTAAAGAACTGATAAAGAAGAACAAAAAAATCGTATATCAGAAATTGGTAAAAACCTGTATTAAAAATGAAAGGCGTTTATTTTTAACTATAATGGAGTTGCGCCATCTATTATTTATGTGAAAATATTTTCGTTAAGAATTAGTTCCATCTAGATAAAACTAGATGGCGCTGATTTTAAACACGAACATAATAAATGATACATACCATCACGCCTGTTTCCCTTTGGGGTAGGCAGACACTATGGATTTCCACTTACTACGTTCCTTACAGACATCTTCAAGCTAGAATCTTCACACTCATTATTCATTTTCATGCATGTTCGACGATTACGGGTACTCCTAACATCTTTCTTTTTTAATATTAAAATATATACTAGTGGCCCGTTACGGCTTAGGATGGATGGATATAAAAACTATCCTACCTTTTAATTTGCACCAATTTAAATATATAATATTACCCTGGAAAAATTGCAACTAGGCCACACAGCGCCATCTTCATTATCCTTTCCATATTACTGCAAAGACGAGTTACCTTAATGCTTTCTGTACGAAATCGAAGTAGATTGATTTCGAGAGCCATACATGAGGCCCGTTTACCACAAATTACATACATACATATGGTCACGTCTATATCCCTTGCGGGGTAGATAGAGCCAATAGTCTTGAAAAGATTGAATGGCCACATTCAGCTATTTGGCTCAATGATAGAATTGAGATTCAAATAGCGACAGGTTGCTAGCCCATCGCCTAAAAAAGGAAACTCAAGTTTGTAAGCCTATCAAGAGATGGAGTTGGTCCTATTCTTTTTTGTATTAGTGCCGGGAACCACACGGCACATACCGCAAATTACCAAGATTTAAAGATGATTACCTACCGGTCTCTGAGCAATTTGTCGATCTCTAATCTTACGGTGAAGTTCTCGCTATTGACAGTGTTGAACTTCTTCATGGCTGTGTCAAGACGGTTCTCTAGCTGACTCAGCAGCGTCTGACTTGTCAGGGTGTTGGCATACTCCTGGTAGAACAGAATAGAATACATTTATTTTCAAAATTGGATACAAGGTATCACTTATTGACGTCATATCACTTAAATCTAATTATAACTACTAAATAAAAAAAACGGTTTTCACCTTCAAACATATAAACGGCTAAACTTGATTCATTGTTTTCACAACTTCTCTTTCTTCTCTCCTCCCTTGTGGGAGGCAGAGTCAATAGTTTTGCAAAAAATTAAAGGCCACATTCAGTTGTGGCTTAAGGATGGAATTGAGATTCAAATTGGGAAGGTCATCGCCTAAAAGAATATCAAGTTTATCAGCCTTTCCCTTAGTTGTGTTTTACGACGTTCGTGGGTAGATATGGAGTGGTCAAGTCACTGATGTCAGTTATTTCGGCTGGAAGTTTAAAAAACGAGTTCATCTTCTTTTTTCAGTAAGAGTATGCTTAATTTGGCGCAAAATTTTTGACATTCTCATAAAAACAGTTTGAGGGTAGTCGAATTATTTGTAACGAGGGTAGATGCGCAGTTTATTATTGAAAACAAATTGATTTATAATTTTGAAAGTTATAACAACGACTCGTTAGCTTAGTGGTTAGAGCGTTCATTTCTGTGTAACATGTAAAGGTCGGGGGTTCGAATCCTCCACGAGTCGATCATTTTTCTTTTTTTTTAATATGATTTTTTTATTGTAAAAACCACAGCTTATTTTATTGTTATCCTATTATTATATTTTAATCGGTTTTATCTTATTTTTATTTGAGTTTGTTGTACTTAAATAAAAAATGCCGTGCGGTTTCTGGAACTCTAAGCCGTGGTTCGCCCCTAGTGCTCAAAAGTTACATTAACATAATAAGAAGAAAAATAAAGTATGTATATGTATTATTTTTATTTTTTTTGCCGGTTGCCGGGTAGTTCTCAGCACCAATAAAAGAAAGAATAGGACCACTCGATCTCGTTTCCATGGGTGTCGTAAAAGGCGACTAAAGTATAGGCTTATAAACTTGGGATTTTTCTTTTAGGCGATGGGCTAGCAACCTGTTACTATTTAAATCTCAATTCTATCATCAAGCCAAACAGCTGAACGTGGCTTTATCAGTCTTTTCAAGACTGATGGCTCTGTCTACCCCGCAAGGTATATAGACGTGATTATATGTATGTATATGTATGTTGACTATTATTTTTAAGTAGGTAGATAAATATGTAAACTTCTAATAATGTTATGTTATCCTTATTACAGGTAAAATTATTTAAGGGTTCACAGTATTTACTTCTTCGTTAGGTTATATTTTGCATGCAAAAACATAGATAATTAATTAATTTTTTTAACCGACTTTAAAAAAAGAGAAGGTTCTCAATTCGACCGTATTTTTTTTGCATAATACACATAGTTGGTACTATTTGAGGGTAGTTCTATATTTTTTGGACGTTAATTCGAGTATCGTCACTTAAATAGATTCATAAAATTGTTTCAGCGGTCCGGACTTTTGTTATGTAATGGTCGGCGGTTCAAATCCCACACGAGTCATTTTTTTTTTGTTATTGGTTTTATAATATTCTGAACTAGCGGCCCGCCATGGCTTCGTCTTTGGTATTTACATAGCTTGTAGTACCAGCAATTAATGCACCTTTTACTTTTTCCTTTATTTGATTAAATTGTTTTATACTTGGTTCTCCAAAAGATTAACAAAGAAAAGAGATGAACGGAGCACGCTACACTTAACTCCACCGACAAAAGTTAGTTCTTAAATTTAAAAAAAACAAACTTTTACAAAACAAACAGCTTTCACAGCTTGCCCTTACCACGCTGTGTCTTCTTTTGTGTCTTAATTTTAAACCGATCATACTTCTTAATGCTTGGTTTCTGCTTTCTTCCTGCCTTTTATCCATTTCCCAGCCTCACCTCTCTGGAGATGAGCCCGGGGTGCGCATTTTCACCATTATTCGGGATAATTCAGTTTTTTACACGAAGCTGCTCCTATCCGACTTGCCCAACTTTTACAGGAAAACCTAACTCCTATTTATAGTAAAAGCTGCATGGGATGAATGTGGTTATTTTCCCTTAGTCACCTGGTACGAGATGGAGTTGATTGGAAGACATTATAATGTTGAGAATCTTTAAAGATTTCGCTAAGTGAGCGAATGCTAATATTTTTAATATGGCTACCTTACCCTGTAATTATTAAAATTATATAAAAAAAACATTTTTATTAAGATTGTTACAATTTGTCATGAGAAACAACGGCCCGTTAGCTCAGCGGTTAGAGCGTTCTCACATGGTGAAGTAAAGGTCGGGGGTTCAAATCTCTCACGGGTCAATTTTTTTTTTCTTATTGAATGTTAGACAGTTCTAGTGATATGGCTAATAAAAATTATAATTTTGTAAACATTTTTTTTTATTTTACAGTTGAGTTTTGCCCAAGGGGGAAATTTTCGGAGGAATAAGTAGCCCATGTAACTCCTGACGGTTTAATGTATAATACTCCATTCTGCCTTAGATCTGAAGAGGTTAATTCCTGGGGGAATTTTCAGAAAGTAATATCTGTCTCTGTGCCAAAATATGTCGGTAGATTTTGAGTGCATTTCAAATTTTAAAAGAAAATGCTCATCTGGTTTAACTACTTTTGTTAAGACGTCATTTTGATATTTCCTATAGTTTAGCTGAGTTGTTATGGTGCGATATCAGCTGTTCCAGATACCAAAATAAATTATATCCTATATGTTGGCCAGGCATAAGAGCTATACAACAAAAAACGTTTCATTCAAATCTGTTCAGTAGTTCCGGAGATTAGAAAACATACAAACAGACAGAATTTTGTTTTTAATTCATACTTTTTGTTATATTTATTGATTAAAACAAATAATTATTAACTTGGTACTTTGTTTCTACAACATTTAATAGCTATTAATGTTAATTTTTTTAAAATATTTTTATTGTTTAGTTTAAGGACATATTGTTACACAGATTCATAATAAAATCAAAAATAATTTTGTAAATTGAATCATCGGCCCGTTAGCTCAGCGGTTAGAGCGTTCTCACTTACCTAGTGATGTAAAGGTCGGGGGTTCAAATCTCTCACGGGTCGTCTACGTTTTTTTTTTATTTTTTCATCTTTACAATTTATAGAAAATTTATTCTGTAGACAACTTTTTCTCTAAATTTTGACTAAATTTGTAAGAATATATGTACAATGCCATGTGGTTTCCGTCACTTTAGAATAGACTATTGACGCGTGCGCAATGGCTTCAAATACTCGCACAGCTGGTACTCGCCATCCTTGTCTAACAAGTGGCGTTACGCGCTAACTCTCTTTCACTTTATCTCGGATACCTCGAGTTTTTAACAGCTAGCAACCCTAATTTGCGGCCATTTATTCACAGGCAGCGATATATCATCATATTAAAAAAAAAATTAGCTTTAATTTGATATAAAAAACATGCGTGTACGACATGAACGTATAAATAGACCAAAATATTACCTGTTTACACCTGGCTGCGTAGTAGTTGCGGCCGAGTGTGTAACGGCACCCATTGATTTTCGAATTCTTTACATACATTTCTATGATGTGGATGATATTTTATTTAAAAAACAAGTGAACGAAATTTTTTTTGGAAAATTAATTAACATTAATTTAATTAAAATTACTTGCGGCCACTTATTGACTGGCACCCTATTATCTATGTATTATCCTATTCATAAATGTATGTTAAAATGTGAGTTTGATTAACTACGCGATGAACGTAGTGATTTTGCAGCCGGATCTTAGACTATACTGAGGGATATGCTTATTAACTTGGGATTTCTTGTGTTTTCCATTATAAAACCATACAGTTGAATATGGCCTTTCAATGTGTTATTGCAATAGCATTACGCTGCGCAAGAGAGCTGCCCGCGCGAGTTTCACCTGTTGCCTCCCTCAGACGTTTGCTGAGCGCCTTGTGAAGCTCTCGCGCGCCTTTTCCCCAAAGACTTAGTGTCTCGACACCAAAGGGTACCGAGACCGTACTGGGTGCCGAGACATACATACATACATAAAATCACGCCTCTTCCCCGGAGGGGTAGGCGGAGACTACCTCTTTCCACTTGCCACGATCTCTGCATACTTCCTTCGCTTCATCCACATTCATAACTCTCTTCATGCAAGCTCGGCGGTTTCGGACAACTGTATTTATTGGTCTTAAACCGCTCCCGGGCGTCCGCCGCCGCACCAGCCTGTTTACTGGTCGCAGGGAGGTAGGACGCCGCCAGCGTCTGCGCAAGTGGCGTCCCAGACCAGGGCGCGACCCATGCGCCAGAGTATCAATAAATATGTATATACGGGACAAATTACACAGATTGAGTTAGCCTCGAAGTAAGTTCAAGACTTGTGTTACGAGATACTAACTAAACGATATTATAATAAATACTTATAGATATAGACAAACATCCAAGACCCAGGCCAATCAGAAAAAGTTCTTTTCTCATCATGCCCTGACCGGGATTCGAACCCGGGACCTCCGGTGTCACAGACAAGCGTACTACCGCTGCGCCACAAAAGCCGTCTTGACATCCCGTCGGGGCGCTTGCCGTCGTCTCGCACGATCTGGTGCTCAAGGGCCACGGGGTCGTCGGCGCTGTCGACCGCTTGTCTCAGGATGTCATTGAATACCTATAGTGTCGAATAGGATGGAAATACAAACAAATACAAAGCTTACAAACTTGGGATTCTTTTTTAGGCTATGGGCTAGCAACCTATCACTATTTGAATCTCAATTCTATCATTAAGCCAAATAGCTGAACGTGGCAATTCAGTCTTTTCAAGACTGTTGGCTCTGTCTAGCCCACAAGGGATATAGACGTGACCATATGTATGTATGTGTAGGAAGGAAACAGCCTAATTTTCAAGCGGATGAAACCGCGAGCGATGCTAGCTCATCTTTAATTACCATCTCACATCCCGTTCCTCTGGTCTTCAGCCCTTTGATTTCCTTCTGCACCTGTTTCAAGAGGAAATCCAGTTCGGTGATAGTGCCTCTGTGTTCCTTGACCTCGGCTGAACATCTCTCATGGTCCTTCAGCAAGGAGATCAGCTTCTCCCGAGTTCTAGCGTTTTCTAGAACGTTCGACGTGCTTTTTGTTAACTGTAACAAAATGTGAAGAACAAGTGTTTAGTAAGGTCAAGAGTACCCGAAATAGACGAGCTTGCATTAAAAAAATAGTTATGAATTAAGCGATAGAAGTATGCAGGGATCGTGGCAAGTGGGAAGATAGATAGTCTCTGCCTACCCTTCCGGTAAAAGGTAAGGCGTGATCTACGGATGTATGTAACAAAATTGAGGATGAGAGAGAGACATATACAAACCTAAATGTATCACGTCTATATCCCTTGCGGGGTAGACAGAGCCAACAGTCTCGAAAAGACTAAAAGTGTACGTCCAGCTGTATGGCTTAATTCGCCGAAAAATAGAAAAAACTATAATAAAATAACTCAACGAGCAAGCATAGAGGGCGCTGTCGCAACTGTACACTACACCCCAATAGATGGCGCTGATTCGTGCTGCGTGCGAAATTGTGGGTAAAACAATTGTCTAGCTATAATAAAATTACAACGAGGCAAAATTTTTAAATGATTGATTGGCCCTTTTAAACAAACAAACAATCATGTAAGTTGGTTTGTTCGTAACTGCTAACATTCGGGAACTGAACCGATTTTGAAAAATGTTTCACCGTTATGAAGGTACCTTATCCGCGAGTAATATAATTATGGTGTGTATGAGACATGGCAGGCTACTAGTATAGTCTAAAATAGGAACTAGCTATTGCTTAGGGGTCTGCTCTCATAGGGACAAAGGTTATTTTGTTATAAAAAAAAACTGTTATGCAAAGTTCACAAATATTGTCAGTCACTTTAAACTTAAAGTTTTTAACTTTAAGTTATAAGTTTAACTTATTAAACTTTTGGATAGTTTTAATTGAAACTCTAAGATTTTGTTTAAAAAAATAATACTTTGCCGTATGGTTCTCTGTACTTTAGATAGGACATCTCCATCGCTTTCCCATAGATATTTGCTGTGATATATATAGATTTATCATATACATATATAGTTACACATTTATCATTCTTAAGTGCACACAGCATATATATATGCTGTGTGCTTAAGTGTATATATATATCTCTTTCTATGTAGCAACTTTTAGGAAATAACATTTTCATCATTTTAAATTTAAATGCTTACCTACGCTTGTCGGTAGAGTAAAGTGAAAATAACGTGCAAGAAAATTAATTAACCGGTTTAATTTTTACAACAAACTACTTACTTAAAACTTACAAAACCATTGTTTTTTAATGTCTTTCGAAATATGTCATACACATTTAAATTAACATCATAAACGTGACTGTGACAAACAAATTTCGCTTTCTACAAGCGCATACTACCTACTTTATTATTGTGGTATAGTCACACACATAATAAATATGCACTGCACTGCTAATGAATAAAATAAGTATTTAATTATGTAACAACAGTCTTCAAGCGTTATCTAAAAAACCAATCTTTTTGAAATTTTGCATGTACATATAAAATTAAATGTCTAAAGATGGACAGAGGGTACTTTTATATTTACTATAGATAATCCCCGATAGTTCCTGTGGCATGTGCAAAAAACCTGTATTTTTCCTTAAATTTACGCGGGTACAGCTAAATTTGGCTTTTAATACCTACATTCAATGTACACAGATACACTTTTCCTACTGTTTTACTACCTGTATTGATTTAAGTGTGTTTGAACATTAAGCCAAGCTAGTAGTTGTATCAAATAGCAGATACCCATCAACGCTGCTCTCTCTACACAAATATAAAGTATACCAAATCTTGGCAATCTTTTCCCAATTAAAAAATTTAAGTATTCAAAAAAACTAGTAGTATTGTCCTAAATAAATTTATTTATTGGCTGACTGTACCGACGAAGGTTGGGAAACCTTGAGAGCTCGTGCTGTCCACATTTTGAGGGTCTTACACTGAAAAAATGTCATCTAATTCGCGTTTACGCACGTAGTAGCCTCTTGTTTGGCCAAGAAACATGAACAAACAAAAATCATGACGATTATATATATATTTACAAAACCGTTTAAACCGAAATTAATTTAATATAATTATTTAAAAAAAAAATGAATAGCTCGTATCTCTGCCTAATTCCAAATAATGTAAGGCCTATAATAATTTGTGAAAAAATTGTAAAAAGAAAAACGTACAAAACCGAATAAAAAAATAGGAAGGAAAATTGTTATGAGATGTTATCAAAATCATTATGTTTGGGTATCATTTAAGCTATCACCAATTTAATTAGTTTTGTGTTTCTTAAATAATAGGGTTTGTCCTCAACATAGTAGATCTGTCACCAAAATGTAGTCACCAAACAATGCAAAATCAGTTCCACAATAAATCACCTAAAATCCTGAGATATAAGGTCTAGTACCAAATAAATGTTTTTGTATGTATTATAATAGGTGTGTCCTAATAAGTATTTAAGCAAACTAATTTAAAGAGATCACCAATAAATCATATTATGTTACTAGAAAATTGCATTAAGTTCAAATAAAAAATTAGGGTTGTCATCATCGTTTCAACCAAAAGATTCTGCTACTTAACTAGACTCCCAAGGTTCTAAATTTCCACTGGTAGTATAAATTATATTTAAATAAAATTTTTAGCAGAGTAGTAAATAAAACAATTAAAGTTAAAATAATCAATATTTATTGTTGAAAATAATTACCACTGAACAATCAGCGCTGGTTTAAAATAGCTGGCTTATGGCTAGCAGAATAGTAGATAAAACACTTAATTAAAGTTAAAATAATCAATAGTTAACTACTACCCATCGTTGAGGCCGGATTGGTCAATTTTTAAAGCGCGCCAATTTGTCTCCGCCCCTTTGATCATTTTTTCATTAAAATTATAAATTGATGTATTAAATTGGTAACGAATACTATTAATTTAATATCTGAACGAAATAAAATGTTACTACTGTATTGGTGACAAAATATCAAATAAAAAGGAGTCGCAGTCAGGGATCGATAATCGATTTATTTGGTGACAGATCTACCATTCTGAGCACAGAGCTATTATTTAAGTAACAAAACTATTATTATAAGAACGAAGTTTATATTCATGTAATTCAATATAATTTTATTGGTTATCGATCTCTTATTTTACACATATATTAACATTAATTTGATAATTCATAACTGGGAACAATTTTTGTTTATCTGAGAACGAAAATATTTCGTGGCGATAGATCTATTTATTAGGTGATACAACTTGATGACAAATATAAATTTTGGTGATAGAAAATATAGTTCCCATTATGTTTCTGTAACAATTACATCTCTCAGTTTGATCCATCATTTTTTTAAAGAAATTTGGCGGGAAGATAAGTAGGTAGTTAGTTTAGAATTGAAAGCTTAACATAAATTAGTTTTTATATTTCACAGATGTGTAAAAAAAAGGAGTCACGTCCATTTTAAAATTGACTAAAATTATCTTATTATGATTCCCAATTCCAATCCATCCATTAGTATTACGAAAACTAATCTCATACAATTGAAAGGCCTGTGTTGCGCTTGCGCCATGGACGTTGCATTAAGAATTACGACTATTTGTATAAATAAATGGTTCGTACGGCAACGGCTACTCTTTTATTGTTATCACCACTCAACAATTAGGTTATTTCCTTATGCCTTATGATGTTAGAAAGTAGAATAAGGTTAGGACTTATGTCTAATCACATTAAAAAAGACTTTTAATATAATACCAGCCGTGTATGTAGTGAAGTTATTCTTTTTTTCGCACCAATAAGAATAGTACCACGTATTTTCCGTGGATGTCGTAAAAATAAGTCGTCGTCGACTAAGGGAGAGGCTTATAAACTTAGGATTTTTTCTGTAGGCGATGGGTTAGCAATCTGTCACTAATTGAATCTAAATTCTATCATCAAGCCAAACAGCTGAGCGTGGCCTATCAGTATTTCCAAGACTGTTGGCTCAGTCTACCCCGCGTGGGATATAGACGTGATTATATTAAACAAAAAAGGAAAAAATACTCATTGAATTGATTTAATTCAATTGAACCAATCTCCTGGCGGTAGTCACCAAAATGAAAGTTAATTATACAATTTGCATGCATTTATTTGCAAGGCGGTGAGTAGTTTATGGAGTGTCGTGTGGTTCCTGGCACGTTAGGTCTTTTCAAGACTGTTGGCTCTGTCTACCCAACAAGGGATATAGACGTGATCATATGTATGTATTTATGTAACCGGGATGTATGTATGTATGTACCTTGAGTTCGATCATAATTTTGTCCAGCTCATTGTTGAGGCTTCTGATGATGTTCCTCTGGACCCTGAGGGTCGGCTGCACGCTGCTCATCACCGTCGCACGGTCGATCTCCATTACACGGAACTGGAAATATCGTTGAATATGTTGAATCTACATCCACACTAATGATAAAGAGAAAAGATTTGTATTTTTTTATGTTTGTAACGAATAACGAAATAAGAACGAAGTTTAAAAACTACTGGACTGATTTGAAATTTGGCACAGACATAGTGGAATAGACCTTTGGGAGTAATATGTGCTACTTATTCTCATGGGAGTGAAGCCCAGATGTAATCTCTAAATGTGGGCCTCTTAAATAGGCTCAGGATCTCTCAGCGAGCTATGAGAGAAACATGAAAAATTTAGTTTTACGCTTAGTAGCCGTGTGGTTCCCGGCACTAATATAAAAAAGAATAGGACCACTCCATCTTTTTCCCATGAATGTCGTAAAAGGCGACTAAGGGGCTATATACTAGGCTATAGGCTTACAAACTTGGGATTCTTTTCCTCTATTTGTATTTGTTTGTCACTATTTGAATCTCAATTCTATCATTAAGCCAAATGGCTGAACGTGGCCATTTAGCCTTTTCAAGACTGTTGGCTCTGTCTACCCCGTAAGGGATATAGACGTGACCATAGGTATGTATATGTATGTATGTAGTAGTACGTACGATTACTTTACTCATATCAGGGACGCAACCCAAAATCCTTCATTTTATCTCCCTCCTGGATTTAGTCCCGGTTGCATCCACACCACTCTGGAGAGGAGCACTTGGTTAGCCCTTGACAATGGATCCTGGATTGGGTGAGTCAGGTTTTTACACGAAGCGACTCCCGTCTGACCTCCGCAACCCTTGCAGGGGAACCTGACCCGTATTGGATCGATCATGGTTACACATCCAGTTGCCTGAATGTTCAGGTTTCCTCACGATGTTTTCCCTCACCGTAAGAGCATCGGTTAGTATTCAAACTAATGTATATACTAAAATAGTCATTGGTACATTGGCCGCGTTGGGATTCGAACCGGTGCCTTTATGAGCAACACTCGTTTTAACTGGGCACCTTATCCATTCGACCACCGGCGTTCAAAAATCCTTCATTTCATAAGTAAAGGTTTTGTTTTTTTTTGTACAAACCCTGTATATGTAAGGTAAAACTCTTATACTTTATTATTATAACAGTATCCTATTCCATAATACTTTAGTTAAGTACTTTAGATTGGCAAGTTCCTTAAGTGAGACCTTGAATATTATATATCTATTGTTGAAAAATTATATTTCCGTGATTTAATATATCTACACGCATTACGAACTTGATAATTTACTTTATGTTTTTTTGACGTACATAAATACATACATATAATCACGTCTATATCCCTTGCGGGGTAGACAGAGCCAACAATCTGAAAAAGACTGATAGGCCACGCTCAGCTGTTTGGCTTGATGATAGAATTTAGATTCAAATAGTGACAGGTTGCCAACCCATCGCTTAAAGATGAATCCCATGTTTATAAGCCTATCCCTAAGTGGCCTTTTACGACATCCATGGGAAAGAGATAGAATGGTCCTATTATTTTTTTTTTATTGGTGCCAGGAACCACACGGCATAACGTTTTTGAAGATTTTCTTGTTATTGCCAATGATAACTTAAGAAACTTCCATAAAAGTCGATACAAACCACAGAATTATTAGAAGTGCATGTCTATGTAGAAATCGAAATATTGCCGTGTGGTTCCCGGCACCAATACAAAAAAGAATAGGACCAACTCCATCTCTTTCCCATGGATGTCGTAAAAGGCGACTAAGTAATAGGCTTACAAACTTGGGTTTCCTTTTTTAGGCGATGGGCTAGCAACCTGTCACTATTTGAATCTCAATTCTATCATTGAGCCAAAAAGCTGAATGTCGCCATTCAGTCTTTTCAAGATTATTGGCTCTGTCTACCCCGCAAGGGATATAGACGTGACCAGATGTTTGTTTGCTTATGTTTTGTGTTTAGATATTTCCCGTAACACATTATAATTTCAAAGCGCATGAACAATTAACGTGTACAATACTCGTACTTACCTGTCTCTGTAGCTTAGCCAGCTCATCTTCAGCTATCTTCTCCATCTCCACATCATCAGTTGGGGCCGCCATTTTTTTTTTATTCTTCTTAGGATTATTTGAAGAATTCACAGCACCTCTTCACCGCCTATTGTGTGATGGAACAAGTGTTTAACATTTGATAAATCGATATTGTCGCTAGGTGACTGTACTGTCTTACTTGATTCAATAACACATACATATAAGCACGTCTATACCCCGTGTGGGGTAGACAGAGCCAACAGGGCTGTAAGGACTCATGGGCCACGTTCAGCCGTTTGGCTTAATGATACAATTTTAATTAGCGACAGGTTGCTAGCCCATCGCCTAAAAGAAGAATGCTATCCTTAGGTTATGAGTGTTCCCTTAGTCGCCTTTTACGACATTCATGGGAATGAGACGGAGTAGTCCTATTCTTTTTTTTTTATATTACATACATTTTAATATTTTGGTTATTTTATTATTATTTTTTCTCTAACCGGCTTGAAAAACAAGTGTGATGCAAGGTTTCAACCAATCAATTACTCTTTTTTTTGTGTTATTTTAAGAAGTTTGATCGCTCTTATTGTGGTGGTTTGCATTTTTAAGTAACTGCATAATTATGTAATATGACTTAGAAGGAAAACCTGCAAGGGTTGCGGAGGTCTGACGGGAATCGCATAGTGTAAAAACCTGACTTATCATGGACACAAACATGACAGGATCATGACCAAAAACGTCCGGATTCCTAGAGAAATTAGTGTATAATTAAAAAAAAATCCTGTTACTAGAAAAAACATCAGCGTATAAAGGAAAACATATTTTTGACATCTGCGGTATCGCATGATGCGCATGAGTACGTATGTACGCTTAACCCTTCCGCTGCCAAATTTCTAAGTATGTGCCATTGGTATTAATAAACATGTAATTTTAATACGATAATACTTATTGTTTAAAAATTGAATTTGTTTGTCAACGCGACAGTTTTGTTGTAAAATACAAAATATGTATATAAATAATTTAAAATATTTTTATTTACAAACATATTTAACTTACGTTAAAATATGTGATATTTACAAAATATAGTTGACAAAACCATCGTTGGTAATTAAAAAAAAATATAAAATTTAAAAATAATAAAGTACCAATGGATACAACAACGTATTTTAAGTGTATAATAAAAAAACTACAAAAATAGCAAAATGGCAATAGGGTATTAAAAAAAAAAATTTGCCAATCAACCATATCTCGACGACTGACGTGATTCCTAAAAGTCAAGGCTGCCAAAGGCATGTAATGAAAATAAATCCATGCCTTTAGGATTACCGAGATCACTTCCTGTAGTTTACTAACAATAAAAATAAGTATTGCACCATTTTGGACGGCCATACCGCCGCTCTCTTCGTTCACCTTGGTAGATATATCCGTCTCTTTCTAGCTTATAGAGTTTCTGTATGTACCTGTTATAGCTGTCTCACCTTCGCACGTGTTGGTTATGACAAAGATTAAGTTACTTTATTGTTGCTGATTTTTACCTACACTTTGTATTCTTTCTAGAGGATTACTCTTATTGCTTTCAATAAATTTTATTCAAAATTTATTGTGAAATTTAAGAAATTAGTTCAATATTTAGTATGACTGTGTTCTCATTTGCATCTATTTCTGTCTACTATTCTGTGTGTAATAAGTTTAATTTATAATAATGTCCTATAACCTCCTTGATATTATTTTATTTAGATCGAAATGGCTAAGAATTTTTGTATATAAATTAAAAATAATTAAATTTATGTACAAAAATTCTTAACCCTTTAAATAACATTATGAATCTAGTTATTAATAAAAATTTGCATTTACTGACTGATTGATAACATTCAGTCTTATGATCACTGATGGCTCTGTCTACTTCGCATCTGATATAGACGTGATTATATGTTATGTTAGGTATTAACATATAATCGAGAGTATATTAGTTGCATTATTAGCACTAACACTACCTGGTCCTAGATGATTTGATCTTACCGGTTGTCGCACAGAGCGACTGTCTACAATCTATATAATCAACCATCTGCAAGACAAATAATCTTTGACCATCAGGGTTCGTTCTGCCTCGAAGGTTTCCACCGTTCTGTTGTGCCCGAGCCGTTGTCGAGGCGACATCTGCGTACACGGCGTATGGCCCGCGTGTGTATCGATGTAACATCGTTCATATTCGTGTCAGTGAAGTGCAGTGCAGTGTACCGAAATGTTTGTTCAACTGTGAGAAAAAACTAACAATAATGGCACTGAAAAAGGATTTAGAACTGAAAAAGAACATATTCAAGAACGTGAAAATCCAAATGCCAAAGTCGACGAAATTCCAACAGGCCATAGAGAAACTGTTCAAAAAGAACAATAGTTACGAGAAAATAGTGCAAAGTTAATTTACACAAGTAGTTTTTAGCGACGATTCAGTAGATTAAATGGCCGGTGAAGTTAGTGCAAATATTAGTAGAAGTAGAAAAATTTCTAAACACAACCCCGAACCGCCAGATCACAGTAAATCGCCCAATTTTATCACAGACGAAACAGAATTTGTCGGCAGAGGTGATATTTTGAGATCATCGACACCTATAAGACATAGACGTAGCAGAAGTAGAAGTGGGAACAGGATAACCCCATCAGTTTTGAGTGTATCCGCTGAGAATTTCTATGAAGATTTGGAAGAGTACGTGAAAGAAATGTCTTCAGTTAGAGATTCAAGTGTTGGAGTGGAAGGGAGTCAGGATGTGGACGTTTGGACGCAGTTGCAGCAAAAGGAGTCTGATTTGCTCCTGGCAGCCGAATTGGGGAAGGCTCTGTTGGAGAAGAACGAGGAATTGAAGAAGGAGCAGGAGCGCATAGCTGAGGAGTACTCCAAAAAACTTGAGGTAAGTTTTTATTTACATTGAATCTTAACTGTTACGAATTCGAGGGCCTCCGAGTGTTGAAGTTTGTTTGTTCTCTTTTTGTGTAATTAGCGAGAATTAATTAGGTAAATTGCGTATGTGCACTTAGGTGTATGTTTTTAATTAGGATTCCTTGATTTTTGATGATACTTAATTAACAAAAGTAAAATAAGTTTGAATGTTCCGAGTACCTAAGATTGTAAAGTTGGCCGAACACTGGATGGGTTAGTAAAAAACGTACCACGGCAATTTTTGAAAGTATTTTTTTTTATTTATCTGAGAGCTGAGAATCAGATGACAATAACCCCGATGGTTATATTTAAAAAAAATACTAGATATCTACAAAGTGCTTGACCAGACAGAACTAGTAGGTAAGTCAGAACCCAAATGGAATACAAAAATATAACAAAGAATGTATACATAATAAAGTTCATAGGTACTTACTTCTGTTATAAAACTAGTCTTTGTTATGAAAATATGAGAACAATGAAATATTTGGCATTTCAGTTAAAACAAAGTACCAACTTTAGTATTTATCACGTTTCTTTCGTTTCCGTTTTTATGAGATTCAACTTTTTAAAAGCTTTACCTATAGCTGCTCGTAGTATGAAAAAAACCTGTTATTTTTTTTAGCATCTGACAACGCAAAGTGCGTTTAACCGTATAATATAGAAAACGTTTGTCATTGAAATACCAGAATAGTTGAATAAGAAGAAATAACTAAACGCTTCGATAATTCCTTTTCGGTTCGAGTAGCTGAGGTGTATAATGAACTGCCTGCGTCTATATTCCCAGACAAGTACTGTCCGCGTACATTCTAAAGTAGAATAAATGGGTATCTCTTGGATAGGCATATGACATCTTCGTCTTCATCTTCACTTGCAAGGTGCGATGGAAGACAAATAGCCTATTCCAATAGTTGATAAAAAAAACCAGTACAAATATTATTCAAAGTACATTCATTGTATTAAGCAACAATCTATACGAATATTATAAAATCGAAAGTTTGTGAGTATGTTAGGATGTCAGTATGGATGTTTGTTACTCTTTCACGCAAAAACTACTGAAGCGATAACGATGAAATTTGGTATGTAGGTAGCTGAAGACCCAGAATAACATATAGGCTACTTTTTATCCCGGAGTCCCCGCGGGAATGATTCCACGCGGACGAAGTCGCGGGCGGCCTCTAGTACATTTTTATTATCTTAAAGTGTATCTTATCGAAATATTATCATCAAATATCTCGCGAACTTAGCTCGCGAACCTTTCCTGACATCTCGATTTTGACATTAACTTATGGTGTCGGAATTTTATCAGTTTTGATAAAATTGATATACCTACCTAAGTATCTCTTGCGTTCTTATGAAATTATTTGATTGACAGGAATAAAATACATTTTACATACATACGTATATTCACGTCTACATCCCATGACTGAGCCAACAGACTTAAAAAGACTGATTGGCCACGTTCAGCTGTTTGGCTTAATCTATACTTATAATTTAAAGCTGAAGAGGTTGTTTGTTTGATCGCGCTAATCTCAGGAACTACTGGTTCGAATTGAAAAATTCTTTTTGTGTTGAATAGACCATTTATCGAGGAAGGCTTAGTCTATATAACATCACGCTGCAAAAAAATTCATCCTTGAATGATACCTAAAATAATTATTCCACAGCTAGTGGTAGAATAATTTGGCTTAAAGGTTGCTAGCCTATCGCCTAAAAGAACAATCCCAAAATACATTATTAAACATTAAAATAGTATATTTGTTTTTATTTTAAGTTTATACCAAAGACAATTGCACTCTTTTATCAAACCAGCCATATTGTCCACTGCCAAGCAAGTGTTACAAGAGTACTGCTACTTACACAGAATGATCGAAAGAAACAAAATTTTATAACTTCATAATACTTACAATGTCCAATCATACGATACTAAAGAATATAAGATTTTTTTTAAATATAATATTTATCATTTACACAAACCGGTGACATTAACAATAACCTGTTTTTTAATTACGTTATAATTTGAATAGTGATTAACTATTATAGTTTTACAATTTATTTTCTATCTGTAAGTAGGTACGTATAACGAAGCTCATACGCTGTGGAAAATATTGTGATGAAATCTGCACATTCAGGCAAATTGATTTTTTTTAGTATCCGTGATCTAATTTGGCGAATCATTTTCTTGTTAACGCATTTTTCTTCGTCTTAAAAACTTGACAGAAACGGATATTCAAATGGAAAAGTAGATGACATTGTTTTAGTATGATTCAGTGTGTCTTAAACATGTACTTAATACCTACTGTGAATGCTCCTTATCACAAAACATCTAATATTAGTTTTATTCAGGATGTTACTGTTTACATATTAACAAGCAAATACTAAAAGTTTACATATTAAAAAAAATAACTAGCTGTGCCCGCGACTTCGTCCGCGTGGAATAGTTATTTTGGGCATCATTGAAGCCCTCAATGATGAATAATTTTCTCTGTTTTTTATTCACATTTTCCATTATTTCTCCGCTCCTTATAGTTGAAGGCTGATATTATATAGTCTAAAGCCTAAGATTAATTGTCTATTAACGCAAAAATAATATTTCAATTCGAACCAGTAGTTCCTGAGATTAGCGCGTTCAAACAAACAAACAAACAAACAAACTCTTCAGCTTTATAATATTAGTATAGATGTGCAACAACAGCACGTGAAATATAATCGTCTACAACAATCATATGTATACTTAATTATCTGACAAAATACCCAAAAATTATATAAATATAATTTACTTATAATACAATCTCCTGTTTGGTTTCCTTCCACCCAAAGGTTGACTGGAAGAGATTGCATTAGCGATAAGTCCGCCTTTGTACCATCTCTGTCTGTTTTGTATGTTTCACTCTTACGGTGCAATAAAGTGTTTTATCTACTTAATACCATGCTTATTAATGTCGCTATTAGTTCCGCACAAAGCAAATTTTCACAGTAGTCTTCACAAAGTTAATAAAAGTTACGAAACCACACAAAAGTACAAAAGTCTTTTAACTTTTTTGCGACCGTCGCCTTTCCTACCACGGCGGCTGGGTTAAGCAACTCTGTGAACATTTGGTAACATAATACCATTGTTGTTAGTTTTAAAAACCTATGGTGTTGTTGCGGTGTTGAAGTTATATTTTAATCTGTGGGATAACCGTTACAAGTTCGGTGTGAGTTTGTAATCGTTAATGGTTGACAATTACTTATAAAGCGAAAATATTTTTTTTACCCATGTATAAAATCATTTAAATATTATTTGCCTTATTGGTTGTTATGATTTGCCTTGTGGTTTCCGACACTAATACAAAAAATAATAGGAACACTCCATCTTTTGAATGTCGTAAAAGGCGACTAAGGGATAGGCTTTTAAATCTTTTTTTAGGCGTTAATCTAGCAACCTGTCACTATTTGAATCTCAATTCTATCATTAAGCCAATTAGCTGAATCTCTCCCCCAAAAGCGATATAGACATGGCCATATGTTTGTATGTAAATAGGTATTACTTATAACCATGTACAATAAAAAAGTATTTTCTTTAGAATAGACTTCAAAAGAAACAAAAGGATTTGCAACGGAAAAGGTATTTTAAGAATAGCGAGCTATTTCTGACTTAAAACGAGTTTAATAACGTTTCGGAATTAGAAGTTTATTAGTTGTTTCGTTACGAATAATTACAGTTAACTTTATGCGTTAATAAAACTATAGATTTAGACGTTCTATCGCTACGCACTATAAATATAACATCGATAAAATTAGAAGCTTGTATGTATGTTGGTCTGGTACAGAAGACAAGACATAATGTGTACCAATCGCTTCTTTTACCGTGCAGATTAAAAAATAATAATTAAAAAGCTTATTTAGTAAATTAATAATTTAATTTTTATGTGACATTTCGGATATCACTTAATAGTTGTCTTATCTTACTCACTACTAGCACTAAACTTAGTGCCGCATCAAAAGCGTTTGTCAGTGCAGAAGAAGCATTTTCTTCAATAACGTCAACTTCACAATGAACTTCGAATTAACTGTTTTACAGGTTATTTAAGAATTTAGATAGATAGATATATCTAATCACGTCTATAGCCCTTGCGAAGTAGACAGAGCCAACAGTCTTGTAAAGACTGATAGGCCACGTTCAGCTATTTGGCTTTAAGATAGAATTGAGATTCAAATAGTGACAGGTTGCTTGCCCATCGCCTAAAACAAAAATCCCAAGTTTATAAGCCTACCCCTTAGTCGCCTTTTACGACATCCATGGGAGAGAGATGGAGTGGTCCTATCCTTTTTTCTATTGGTGCCGGGAACCACACGGCACTTAAGAATTTACCAGAATATAATTATATGCATTTGTGTAATTATAATAAGATGTGTTTAGAATTTACTATGAAACTAAACGAATACATTTGGACGTCGTAAGCGGCGATTCAAGATATGTAACAATAAATTATATTATGTGACCTGAAATACTACTTATTGAGAGCAAAATAAATAGGACTGAAAATGCTTAAGTACTTACTATACATTGTGTTCTGAGATCTGATGGGTTTGATAAAGTTGTTGACCTAAATCACTGAATTGATAACATCTTTAGATTCGAATGGTCTGAGACATGAGTCTTGGAAACAATAGTTCTGCTGTCATGTGAAATGCTCTTCTTTATATTAGGTTTCGTACATAGTTCTACCTGCGTTTAGTTAAAATTAACTGTTTTACATGTTACCGTAGAAATTTACCAGATAATACATACATAAAATCACGCCTCTTTCCCGGAGGGGTAGGCAGAGACTACCTCTTTCCACTTGCCGCGATCTCTGCATACTTCCTTCGCTTCATCCACATTCATAACTCTCTTGATGCAAGCTCGGCGGTGTCAGGTACTTTTGACCATAATAATACTATATTTGTACTTAGTTTTTAACTGTGGAGTGGTAACAATAAACTTACTTTCGCATTATTATTTTTTTAATTGGAGTAAGGCTGGAGTCCAGCCTTTGGACACAAATTATACCGTGGACTAGATGTGGGGTGGTGTATTTAGGAAATCAGTGTGTGAGCTCCTTGTAGGGACTGTTAACTGCCTATACATGCATACATAAAGTCACGCCTATATCCCTTGCGGGGTAGACAGAGCCAACAGTCTTGAAAATACTGCTGGGCCACGTTCTGCTGTTTGACTTAATGATAGAATTGAGATTCATATAGTGACAGGTTGCTAGCCCATCGCCTAAAAGAAGAATCTATCCATCCAGAATATGTATGTAATATGTATGACTTTAACAAACTGTGCAGGTGGCAGAAACTATCGTTTATTCACAAATATATCAGCATACATACTTTACATTTTCATTATATTAGGTATTCCCATATACAATTTTGATGAAGTAACCGCTGCTCAAAACACACAGACTGCAATGACACTGCTTCTAATATTATTAGGTAATTTGAGTATGTCAACCTACTGACATAGTGATATGGTATTCTGCAATTATTTTACAATTAGAAAGGTGTTACAATTTAGTTGTGCAATCGGACGTTCCATTGGTTTGATGGGGTTTTATTTTTACCCTCTTCAAGTTTATTTGCGTCCATAGGGTTCGAACCCCGGCCAGGGCATGATGAGAAAAGAACTTTTTCTGATTGGTCTGGGTCTTTTTTAGATGTTAATATTTATATATTTTTATCTATATAAGTATTTATTTTAAAATACAGTATCGTTGAGTTAGTATCTCGTAACACAAATTTCGAACTTACTTCGAGGCTAACGCAATCAGTATAATTTGTCCCGTATATATTTATTTATTATAGACGTAGAAAAAAAGGCGGACGATGTTTTACTATACGGCAAAATGAAGCACCAATATTATGACAGTCCACTATATATATATATATACGCCTATATAATCTATGAGGCGTATATATATATATACGCCTCATAGATTATATACATACGCCTCATAAATTATCTTATTTTCTGTCACGCACACATGTACAATGCATCCATTACGATGCTTCACTTTTTTCAAGCCACACTGCGTCTACCTTTTTTTCTACGTCTACATATAGTTGCGTTATTATATCTGTGGAGTCCAGGGTCAGCATGTGACACAACCTTTCACGGGAACCTAACCTGATATTAAATCATAGTCATATATCTATATCGGTCAGTAATCAGTTTTCAGAATATAAAGATTTTCTCATGATATTTTTTACTACATTACATGCCCGCGCTAGAATTCTAGTTTATATGAATCAAACTAAAGAGCGCCTTAGGTTCCGCCTGCGCAAAATAAAAAATAATCTCATTATTTCATCATTCCGCGGGGATTTAATAAAGGGTTAGGCTTATTTACTTAGGATTTTTCTTTGAGGCGATGGACAAGCAACCTGTCCCTGTTTGAGTCTCAATTCTCCTTATCATTGAGCCAAACAGCTGAACGTGACCTCTCAGTCTTTTCAAGACTGTTGGCTCTGCCAACCCCGCAAGGGATATAGACGTGAATATATGTATGCATGTATTTCCAAAAATCCTTTCTTAACTGACGACTTCCTGTAACTGTCCACTAAATTTGACATTCGTCAAGAAGATATCTGCTATATTTCATCTACATTGGCTCAGTAGTTTTTATGTTATTTTAAATACCTACTTACAGCAAAAATGATTGATGTTCATGCATTATCTGGGGCACCGCCTTAAATTATATGCTATTGATTTAAGTAAAGATAATATAGATTACAGTATCTTACATGTTTCATATAAATCTAATCGTCATTAACTTTACAAACAACGCTTTTATGATTTATATCGAGAATCTTTAATTATCTATGATTCATTACAGACAACAGATAAAAATATTAAGCATGTATATTGTTAATGTTTATTTATAGCGGCTTTATGATGGGCCATCAATTAAGTTTAAAGAGAAGGTACCAGAAACCGACGAGTTGACCTGGGTCTTGGCTGTTCATCTATATAAGTATTTAGGTATAATAAAATATAGTATCGTTGAGTTAGTATCTCGTAATACAAGTCCCGAACTTACTTCGAGGCTAACTCAATCAGTGTAATTTGTCCCGTATATATTTATTTATTTGTTATTGGGTCGGTAATAAGTACCTCTCTTTTCTTCATATTTCATACTAAATCCTTCACCAAAAGCTAGTAATTTCAAAACGAAAACGATTCAAGTGTAACGGGTGTTTTCGTCCGTGCAGATTATCATGGTGGAGCTAACTGTATACCATGAATCATCATATCATCTATATATACCAACAATGGCTTTGATCATTGTGCCTTTACACCTTTTTTCTGCAATTATAGGGACTCTTTGTTCGGTTTTACTATTAAGTGACATACATACATACAATCACACCTGTCTCCCATTGGGATAGGCAGAGACTGTAGATTTCCACTTGCTACGATCCTTACAGACCTGTCCTGCTTCCTCCACAATCATTACTCTTTTCATGCATATTGGATGATTACGGGTAGGTACTCCTTACATTTCCCTTTTTTAGGACATTCAATTTGGTCCTTGAAAGTTCAAAAAGGCCGGCCCTGTCCCACTTTTACAGTCAGTTCTGCCTTATAACCTTAAAATAAAATACCTTTCGTTAGTATGTCCTCATCCATTCTCTCGGCATGTCCAAACCATTAAGTGATAACTGAATTAATCGAAATCACTTCGGTTTTATTGGTGTTTTAGTGATAGTTATAGCTGAATTTTATGATTTTGATTAGACTTTGTAGTAACTACTTATGTTTCTTTGAAAATTTCTGCGTAAAAGTACGTACTTCTATTTCGGTGTCTGTAATTGCCCCAATTGTATTTTGCTATAGTTTTAGTCAATTTCTTTACTATAGTATAGTAAAGTAAGTAAGATCTAAATTCCCCAAGAAAGACTGGTATTTAGAAGAATGAGGAATAGATTCATGATTGATAGACAGACAATTCTCAAATTATACACGTTGAGAAATCTCGTAACTCTTGCAAAGGCGATGATTGCTTAAGGTGATACATCATAGATTTTGGGTCATTTTCACTTGGTTTTTTCTCATAAAATATAAGTTGCATCGTTTCAATATTTTAGGATATGAAAGTAAATATATTCAATTATATTTGTGGAAGATGAAAACACGATTGGAACAAAAATCCTCGATCAAAAAAATTCAGGAACACAAGTCTAGATTTCGATTATTTATCTCAAACTATAAGGATTTAAAATTTGAATTTTGTACCAAATTGAAGATGATTAAAAAATAATAACTTCTGGAAGATGAAATTTCGATTGGATGTTTTGTTTAGACGTAATTAAACTAAATAGATGAAAACAGGAATTAAAATTGTTGCGACAATAGTACTGGACAGTAGAGTGTTGACACTTTATCTCTGTCTCATTCCTACACGACCGGGTGGGATAAAGCGCTATCCTTTGTAAGCGTGCCTCACTCCGCGGATCACATTCTCGGACGTAGGACCTGTGCCAGTCGCTCCGAGCGTCGTTGAAAAATATTCTGCGAAGTATTTAATTTCCCACATTCATTTTGTTTGAATTTATTTCTGTACATAATTGTCAGCTCAGCTTATTGAATTGTGTCGTTGATCTCTGAATCTTACGCGTCGCTTTTCCGCCGGCCGGGGTGATATTACGTAGGTATTTAGGATCGTGGATTTTGATACTTTTTTTTTTGGTACTTTCTGAAATATAGGTATTATAGATAGTTTAGGTTAGTTTTTAATATAGTTTTTTTGTTTCGTTTAGTGTAAATAGGTGTATAATTTTACGTCATGATAGCATGTTAAATGTTAGCATATTAAAAAAAACCTTGAAAGAGCTTCCCATATGGGACAATTAAGATGGTGGGTACTAATTACACTTACTAATAGATAGACATATAGATGCCTACTGAGATTTTCTCCGCAAACACTGAAGGTGAAAAATATTTCATTTGATACCGGCTTGTGGCGGGGCGGCAGTAGGTAGATAGATAGATAAAACAACAACAAACAACAGCTCCGCCGCCGTCGGTTATACTGTCACTAGTTGTTGCCCTGGTCTTTGCCTACGGAAACAGTACTTTTTACTGGATGATTGTTCTGTCTTTTTCTATAGGTACTTACTCCTAGGTAACTGTATTATTCAGGGTACCTCCTCAGCTGCAAGACGTCGCAGGGTTTACTTTTCTTCGCTTTCTTCATTTGGCACGATCACAATCATAATCCCATTATTTGATTGTTATTAATTTTTAGGAAAAATAAATTGTCTCCGATATCGTCGTTGACAATGTCCGAACAGAGAAGTGCGGATGGTGTGGAGTCGACAGTTGATATTATGGACTTAGATAGTCATGGGATTATTCCGACGCCGACATCAACGACAACCCAAGATAGAAAACCATATATAGAAAACCATAGGTTCCGTAGCCATTTGGCTACGGAACCCTAAAAATATATGATATACATTACTATGTAAATTACCTTTGATTGAACGAAATCGAATAAGTAATTACGAGTAGTTTTTTTAAAACCATTACAAGTTATTCATTTTATACAAAATTTTTGCATACATCCGCAACTATATCATTGCTTATAATGTAATTTAATATATGTATGTTTTTTTGTAAAATTATTTTATTGTATCAAAAACAATAAATATTCTGATGCGGACTCCATTGCATTCGCAAACTTTATTCGGGTTACGTGAGGTCGCGCGCCAGCGGCTACGGTGCGGCGGCGATCTAGCGGGGCAAGCTGGTCGGGGGTGAGCCCCGCGCGGGGTGAGCCTCTCGCCCGCATCGAGGTACATGTAATCTGAATGTAGCGCCTTAACTTTGGCTGCAAATACCCCAGATTCTGTTATGTCTGTAATGTAAGTCCCAAAACAAATATAAACTAACTTATCATATTTTGTCAAGGATGTAACATTTATTGAAGTTAATATTAGTATGCTAGCTAATATTCTGTATGTAAGCAGTTACATAATTATATAAACAGAAAACTACTGACGCCTGATGATATTATATGCAAAAATGAAGTACTATAAATTCCATGACATCATAGCGATATTAGAATCAGCTTTCAAAGCCTTAACATTAATACTCGTACGTGGTCGTATATCGCTTGCAGTTCTTCATGTTTGACCTCATGAGGACCGGTCTATCCGGTCCCAATTACAGGCCCTTGGCTTGGTTCATCTTCCTGACTCTTATATGTTTTCAATCATCTGATATAAATTTTGCATAACCTTTGATAACTATATTATTTACGTCAATGCCCTTTGTTATTGTGATGTGCTTGAGATTATGTTGAGTAATATTTTGATAAATGTTTCTCTTCTGACTTATTGGCAAAATTGCTACCTAATAATAAATGTTACCAAGATGGGTTGATGTCAGGTGATTGTAAAAAATTGCCAATTCTTTTTTACCAAATATAATTATCACTTATGTACTTGCTTTATCAAATTCCAAAAAGTGAAGATATCAGAAGAAAAAAAATTTATAACCTTTTGATTTTATCCCAGACATAAAATAGAATTCCACAATAATAAGCGACTAAAAAAGAAAGTTAAACATAAAAATAAAACTAAATCTATTGTATTATAAGTATTGTGCGATGATCTACATAGCTTTAAATAAAGTGGTGAATTAAAATGCTAATCTACAATTTTAAAGAACTGACCGCAATTCCTCCGAATCGCCTCGAGCATTCGAATGTGGGTTAGGTTACTTTCTTCGCTGGCTATTGTTTTTTTTTTCGTACGATAAATGTTAAGGTCTTATCTCACGCTTATACGTATTATAATGTGAGTCAATGTTGGTTCATTTTGAGAACAATATGGGCTTCTTTACCATAAATGTAATGGGGTTCCGCAAGGACCATCGTTTGAATACACTAATCTGGATCTAAAAAAAACAATAGTTTAAGACCAGATTTGGAGAATTAATTTAACAGCTAGTAGTAATTAGACCTTATTGAAATTACTAATACCTTTATTTCATGTTGTTCGCATGCTACTTCGTCTATGTTACAATTTTGTTAAAACGGTTAAATGTTAATTTACTAGTTCTAAAACTAACTTATTCGTTGTTCTGGTATCAAGATGATCTGATTTTGCGTTCCCAAAACTTGACGTGTTGTTAATTGAAATCATGTGGTCAACTTTGCTAGAATGTTAACGTGATGATTCACATTAGCCCCGGTTCACCTCGAATGAACTTATATAACTCATAATTTACAGTTTTGCCGTTTCTAATTGCACCAATTTCAAATATTTCAAAATAAAGTTAATTGTGCATTGTAAGTAGTATTTGAATTCGGCCGTAATATTCCGTATAAATAGAACATTCCATATTTGTACTTGTTGTAGAATAGGTATTTT
This sequence comes from Amyelois transitella, assembly GCF_032362555.1. NCBI lineage: Eukaryota > Metazoa > Arthropoda > Insecta > Lepidoptera > Pyralidae > Amyelois > Amyelois transitella. Next base: position 1,765,045 of record NC_083525.1, read on the forward strand.
CTTTTAATTGATACCCTTAAACAATTAAAATGGCGGTATTCTTCTCATTCCTTCTGCTATATAAAACATTTCAAAAACGTTTTATATAGCAGAAGTAATAATAAGTAAGCTAAGTAAGCCCGAAAATTCTCAAGTTATAGCGAGACTAACCAACAAATTAATTTTATCTCCAAATATAGAAGAACATGTTTTATATGATTCACAAAATTTACCATAATAGTGTTTTGTAAAAATAATCAATTTCCTCGGTTGCTCCCCTTGCAATAGTAACGAAGTGAGAGTTAGCCAGATTGAGGCCGCGACCTTGTCGGCTCTGAGTTCGAATCCGGCGCGATAATGAAGTATTTGATCAATGGCCCCAATGTTGGAAACAATGATATTTGAAGTACATCTGAAGACAATGTAATTGGAGCCTTCTAAGGAGGTGATAAAGATGAAACTATAATTAAATAGAGTATGTAGGTACTAATAACAATAATATACTTGAAATTTTGGTAACTTGAAAAAGTTGGGAAAACAAATTAAATTTAAAATTATAATTATATAATTTTAATAATATGGTATTTCTAGATCGTAAAATGTTTATCATCATAGGCTACAAACTTATGTCTTTGGGAATTTCCATAAAAATCGTACATTACCGGTGTCAAATTTCTGCGAAATCAATTTTGGCTGGTCGCTTGTGGATGAGTCTATTCAGACTATTCAGTCGCTCCTACCTTTTGATATAAAGTTTAGTGATTTATGCCGTCTCATATCTTTCCAAAAAATGCAATTAAAGTGGTCTAAGACAATATTATTTAGTGCAACAACTAAGAGTTAATATGGAAAGCAACTTTGTTTTATACGACGTATAGCAATGATGTAAAAAAAGTTGCAGGCTTTGAACTCACAATTGAATTATAGGTCACAGCCTTCCCTTGGCGACGATTGTAACCTTACCCTTGTGGTTAGTTCCGCAGATTTACAACCCTTACACATTACAGAAATAAAATATACATATAAACAAAACAAAACAATAAAGGAAACATAATTAAACAAAGTTTATTCAAATCATGTTCCTCTTATAAACGCGAAAGTATGTCAGGATGTGTGGATGTGTGTTTGTTAGGTACTCTTTCACCCACGAATTTGTTTAAAACTTCTCTGTAATGTAGCTAACATTTCAGACATACTGAGGCTAACATTTTAATAAGTTAAATTTTATTAATTTTAGTTAAAAACATAACTACAAATTCTTTACAGCTCAGTCGACTTTAGTTTCAATATGAGGTCTCAGTTACTTGCTGGGAAACAGTTTTTACTTCTATATTATATACAAAATTCATACATTTTCTCAAAACTATTATGACCATTAGTTAATATGGACACAAAAATGTAACAATAAAAATATATTCAAAATTACAGAAATACCTAAAGACTGCAATGCTAAAGTTGTGCGTGAAAGAGGCTATAAAAATGTTTATATGGAAAACTACTTTAAAAACAATAATGCACCGTATGTTGATGTACATAAAAGCGAAAGTGTCCTTAATGTAACGTTACGGTAGCGAGCCAAAACTATTTACTTCTAGAAAACCACGCTCGCTTTCCGTGTGGAAGAATCTAGAATTTAACGACTTTAAAATAAAGAAAATATACATATAGGTCATCCCTTAGAGGGTAAATGAAGGCAATATGTGTAGGTATATCACACGTCTTATTTTATTCCTTACATAAACAAAGCTAACAATTTTGAAAAGGCTGGAGACCATGTTCAGCTGTTTGATTTAATGATGTTATTGAAATTCAAATAGTGACAGGTTGCTAGCCCATCGCCTTCAAGAAGAATCTTCAAAGTTTATAAGCATACCACTTGATTGATTTTTACAATCTTCTTCTTTTCTCCAAAACAAACAAATTGTCGTCGATGTTAATCTGTAAAACATCACATCACTATCATTCGTGTTATATCGATAAGATATCGATCGATATTATATCGTAATGGTCAGATACGATAGCCACAGACCAATCAGCTGATAATGAAAATATCGGAACATTCTATTCTGTTCATTATTTCTTTATTGTAGGTACACAATGTTTATAATATCTGTTAAATTTTGAGAAGAAATGAGATGGAAATTGGTTAGAAATTTAAATAACGAAATATTAAAAAAATCAATACATATAATAAAACAGTAAAAAATTTTTGTCTGTACATTTGTTGAGTATTTTTTTTTAAACAAATCATTTATAACGATGAAGAAATAGTAACCGAGTATGTTTGTATGTTTGTTTGGAATCATACACGCACGCTAATCTCAGGATTTACTAAACGGATTTGAATGAAACTTTTTTTGTTGTATAACATTTATGCCTGGCCAACATATAGGATATAATTTATTTCGGAATCGATCGATAAAGACGTGATTATATGTATGTATGTGAAATCTGTACCTGTTTAGAATTCTTAGTATTATAAAGGCCATTGCAAAACGGTCAAGTGAACAGGCCGAAAACAAACGTTTAAACACAATTAGACTAATTACCACCTTCAACAGTTCGATATACCGTATTTAAGTATTTAATTACTGGCCGTACATGCAGTTTTTCAGCAATAAGTATCCAGTTTTGGGCACAGTTAGGTACCGTAAGCAAAACAAATTTCTGTTTCAGTATTTTATTTGTTTTAATGCTGCTTTGGTGAGACTTTGAGAGTGCTAGCTTCTCCGCAGGCCAGACAAAGTTGAAAGAAATATGTTTGAAGGGTCCAAGGAACATAGGACAGGATGCAACTGTTAATACCCAATTATATGAGTAAGGTATTCATACACATCAATATGTTGTGAAACCAAAAGATATGACAATTATTAAGTGATATGAAGTGTACCATAACATACATACATACATATGGTCACGTCTATATCTCTTGCCGGGTAGACAGAGCCAACAGTCTTGAAAAGACTGAATGGCCACGTTCAGCTATTTGGCTTGATGATAGAATTTGTATAACTATGATGGTGTCCCATAATAATGAACAAAATTTTTGAGTTCTGATTTGAATTGGCTTCCGGTGATAATGTTGCAGTGTAGTTTGTTCTGCCGCTTCTTCTACACCTGTACTTTGGAAGCCTTAGTATAATGTTGATGTCATTAAGCGATACCTTGTATTTTAGTTACAAAATTAATCTGTTTCTATAATAAGTAACTGACTCGGGCAAAAACTCGTAACATACAAACTGAAAATTGTGTTGACATCTCTACGCCACGAGTCACAACAACCAATCACGCGACGCTATCAGTCATAAACAGCGAATAGTCTGAATCGCGCAAGCAAAGATTTCACGGATTTGAGCAAATATACAACCTCCGACACAACATCGTCTGTCGCGCGGTTCCCCAGGCATCACACCTAGCCTGGCTTCTGATCTTCCCTTTGGTGACAATGGAATCCTAACTGTCACTCCCGCTACAAAATAATTTAAATGATTGAGCTTGATTTTTACAGTCAGTCAGTATGTTGTATCCGTTTCAATCGTATCAGTTCAGGTGATCAACCTCCGGTAGTTGAACCCGCGACCTCTATACCAACAGTTCAACATTATGATTGATTACCACCTAGTTAGTAGGTATAAATTAATTCACTACGTGATTTTCAGAGAACAGTGACCAGGGGAATAACTTAACTTTGAAAGTCCTGTAATTGTCCATTTGTTTCATGTAGAAAGGAAAGGAGTGGTTCTATTCTTATAGGAAATATGCTGAAAATAATAAAATATTTGCGCTGGTAAAGAAAAGATGATGCACGCTCAAAACAGACTGTCATTTATTTTTCTTATTTTAAATTACAAAATGTTTGTCCTTTACAAAGGAGTTCGGAACACTAAGGAGTTCGTAACAATTCTTTTTTTTAATGAGTTCCGGAAACCACACGGCACATTCTTTCTTTCCCATTGATGTCGTAAAAGGCGACTAAGATATAGGCTTATAAACTTGGGATTCTTATTTAAGGCGATTGACTAGCAATCTGACACTATTCGAATCTCAATTTTATCATAAAGCCAAACAGCTGACCGTGGCCTATCAGTCTCTTCAAGACTGTTGGCTCTGTCTACCCCTCAAGGGATATATGCGTGTCTATATGTATGTCTGTATGACTAATATCATGCAACGCGAAAATTTAGAAGTATTCAAAGCTGTATTAACAAATGAAAATCTTTGTCTTTGTCCTACATAACGAACATAATTAGAAATCGTTATAACAATAGTTCGCGTGTCAGCCACCAATGATTTCGTTCCCTTAAATGGCCGGTCGTGTATTTTCAAATGTTATTACGATATCTTGTTACAAACGCACATAATCCTTAAAACTATATTGGTGAAGTACGGTAACTTTGTAAATAGATAGCTCAATAGACACTAATGAAACATTGTTAATGTTGCATACCTACATATATACATATGGTCACGTCTATATCCCTTGCGGGGTAGACAGAGCCAACGGTCTTGAAAAGACTGATAGGCCACGTTCAGCTGTTTGGCTTAATGATAGAATTGAGATTCAAATAGAGACAGGTTGCTAGCATATCGCATAAAAATGAATCCCTTTATAAGCCTATTCCTAAGTCGCCTTTTACGACATCCATGGAAATGAGATGTGGTGGTCCTATTTTTTTTTGTATTAGTGTCGGGAACCACACGGCACCATATAATTATTTAAGGTTCCTGATTTTTACAAATCCTTTTCTTATAATGCCTAAAGTAATTAAAATTGTTAAAATCATTTGCATGTTAGCAAAATCATCGTGTAAATAGCGAAAGTGCATACTTACACATTTTGCATTGCACTTTGCATTGCACTTGCATTATTTGAATAATAATAACTTGCATAATTTGAATGATAAAAACAAATTATTCATGATGGATTTAAATACGCATTTTTTGTATAGTTTACATACACGTTGTCTCTTCCCGCGCAGATTTAGAAGTTGTGCCGTGTGGTTCCCGGCACCAATAGAAAAAAGAATTGGACAACTACATCCCTTTCCGATGTGAATAAAAGGCGACTAAGGGATATGCTCGTGTACCAGGGCTTCTTTTAGGCGATGGGCTAGCAATTTATTTGAATCTCAATTGCATCATTAAGCCAAGCAGTTGAACGTGGCCTTTCAGTCTTTTGAAGGCTGTTGACTCTGCCTACCCCGCAAGGGATATAGATGTGACAATATGTATGTATGTAGCAATGACGCACCTCTTTCCGTTAGTGAAGTAATCTACAATATCGATTTTGAGGCTTTTACGCTTATCATGTTTATTTCAATTGAACACAGAGCATAGTGTACCGCGCCGGTACAGTGCTCTGTGGCATTGGCGATCGAGGTCACTTAAAGACATAAATATGTTATTGATTATCGATTGTAATTTTTCTTTTAAATTGTACTAACAATATTGAATCAATCATAATCTAGTTAGGTAGTAAATAAATAAATAATTTAGTACATCCTATGACTAGTGCTGCCGAACTATCGATAATTTTACTTTAGTATAGTATAGTATCGATAGGTCATCACCGGTCTAAGTATAGAAATGAAGTCGGTAGTCTCTGCCTACCCCTCCGGGAAAGAGGCGTGATTTTATGTATGTATGTATGTATAAAGTCGGAAGGTGGACCCCGGGCCCGAACTTCTTTTGTTGAATGTGCAACCGGGAACGCGCAGGAATGAGAGAGAGTGAGTATCGATAGAACAGTTTGGTACAATATCGAAGACTACAATACTATCGATAGTAGGTATCGATACTATTGCTTTTCCTCAACTATCGATAGTGGAATATCGATCGGCAACACTAACCTTGACCGATTACACGATATGTGGTTATAGAAGAAATCATAGGCACAAAATAAATTAAAAATAAATTCATAATTCATTAGTCGGAATCCTACTAATATTATAAATGCGAAAGTTTGTGAGTATGTCAGTATGGATGTTTGTTACTCTTTCACGCAAAAACTATTGAACCGATTACCATGAAATTTGGTATGCAGGTAACTGAAGACCCAGAATAACATATAGGCTACTCTTTATCCCGGTGTTCCTGCGGGATTGATAGGGTTTCCGTGCGGACGAAGTCGCGGGCGGCCTCTAGTGTATGTATATAAGACGAATTTCATCCTTACCTTTCCAGCTAAATGTAGATTTTGAAACTGCTGACTTTCGCCTCTATCCACCCCATAAATGAAGGCAGTTACAAAGTACATGGGACCGTAACATACCTCTTCCATTACGACCATACCGCACACCCAGCTGTTTCGTGCGCCCGCGCACGTCAACATCTGCTTCCGTCAGGTGTCGCCCTAAACTTAAACTGAATGGACTTTTTTCTAAGCCATACCTACTGAGGTGTTTTATGGCTCTTTTTGATCTGCATCTGCTGTTTGTTTATGTGATTGTAATTTAAAAAAATCATAGAATAACTAAGGAACAGCGTGATAAGGGAATGTTGTGATGTGAAAGAAGATATAGTTACAGGAATAGAAAAGGGTATGTTACCTAAGATGGTTTGGTCATGTGGAGAGGATGAATGAAAGCAGGTTGACTAAGCAGATATAGAAGGAGAGTGTGGTGGGAAAGGTCGGGGTGGAAAGACCTAGACGAACGTATCTTCAGCAAATTCGAGACGAGAAGACGTCCTGGCAAAGGGTCAGGTCAAGAGTACCCGAAACCGCCGAGCTTGCATGAAAAGAGTTGTGAATGTGGATGAAGCGAAGGGAGTATGCAGAGATCGTGGCAAGTGGAAAGACATAGTCTCTGACTACCCGGGAAAGAGGCGTGATTTTATGTATGTATGTTTGTATGTAATAACTACAATCTTTATTAGGACGAGTTTTACAATATTTAAGACGGCGTTGGTTTAGGTATGCAGGTAGCTGAAGACCCAGAATAACATATAGGCTACATTTTATCCCGGAGTTCCTGCGGGATTGATAGGGTTTCCGTGCGGACGAAATCGCGGGTGGCTTCTAGTGTATGTATATAAGACGAATTTCATCCATACCTTTCCAGCTAAATGTAGATTTTAAAACTGCTGACTAGCTATAGACACGAGATCCAGCAAGTAGCCGTCAGAGGATAGTAAGCTACTGAACTTGGTAAGCGTTGTAGGACTCCAAAGGCGAAGGCCCGGGCCTTTATAGGGCTCCCTGTGAAAAAGGGCGCAGCGGCACGGCGCAAAGTCGACTTTTATCAGAAGTTTGGCTCGAATTTTAACGGGATCTCCGTCTGTAATTACACGGGAATGAAGCCTCGAGGAACTTCTCACTTAGTCTGTGTAATTCTATAATATCTTAGTTCTTTATTTCTACTTTTTCCTCATGGCTTCAATCACAGTTAAATCGCCATTTTTTTTTATAAAAAAAAAAAGTTTTTTTTTTACACATACTTCTATTACTCCCGAGTTACATCGTTAGTCATCGCATGATGAATCTGTTAAAACCGTGGTTTTCCCGTTTCATTTTCCAATGAGATATCTTTTTCGCATATGATATAATTGTGCCGTGTGGTTCCCGGCACCAATATGAAAAAAGAATAGGACCACTCCATTTCTTTCCCATGGATGTCGTTAAAGGCGACTAAGGGATAGGTTTACATACTTGTGATTCTTTTTTTAGGCGATGGGCTACCAACCTGTCACTATTTGGATCTCAATTCCATCATTAAGCCCAGCAACTGAATGTGGCCATTCAGTCTTTTCGGGACTGTTGGCTCTGTCTACCCTGTAAGGGATATAGACGTGACTATATGTATGTATGTATGTATATAATTGTCGCTGCACTTCCGGAGCGGTCAGACTAGACCGCCGCGTCGTGCGTGGCTGGGTACAGGGTCAGGGAACCTTCGGACTAAGGTTCAAATTGGACTAACAATGAGACTGCCATTTGACCTAGGAATGCGTGTGTTGTATGAACGTAAAACCACAGATCACGTCTTTACTACTTACCGGATAGACAGAGTTAACAGTTTTGAATAGACTGAAAGGTTAAGTTAGGTTTACCTACCAAAAATAATTATATGTCCGCCCGCGCGAATTTAGTTACCAGGATGAAACCCTAACCTATGACCTTCTTCAAACTCTTAATTATATACTTTTACGGGAAATTTCAATAGGATTGAACATTATTTGCCATTTTGAAAGACTAAGCTCTTTACAAAACTAGGGACTATTACAGGAAACACCTAGAATGGTGAACATTAAGTCAGAGAAGTATCAGATTTTAGAAGGCTTAGAAGTATTACACTTAGTTTAGGGACTCGTTGGTAAAAACGTGCATAAGAAGCGTAAATACATTCATATAATCACGTTTATATACCTTGCGGGGTAGACAGACCCAACAGTCTTGAAAAGACTGATGGGCCACGTTCAGCTGTTTGGCATAACGATAGAATTGAGATTCTTATAGTGACAGGTTGCTAGCCCGTCGCCTACATAAAGAATGTCAAGTTTATAAGCCTATCCCTTATTCGCCTTTTACGACATCCAAGGGAAAGAGATGGTGAGGTTCTATTCTTTTTTTTTTCTATTGGTGCCGGGGACCACACGGCACAAGAACCATATAAAAACCAACATACCAAGTTTATGAAATATTGAACGGTTAGCTGGCTTTACGGCTGAAGGTCGTGTACAATAATCGATCACTTTATTTACGTGCCGTATCAATATTAAAGTATCGATTATACTGGTAACCGCAACTCGCCGCGTCAGCGAGGCGATTATTGTTTGAACACAATTTGGTAAAAAGTCTTAACGATAATAACATATAAAGATTTATACTTCTGTATATTAAACATTATATTAATGCGTAAAGAGCAAAATTAAAACTATAACTAATTATAAAAAAGAAAAAAAAGGATGATTATAAACTAAAATTTTATTTACAAACAAAAAGCCGCCCGCGACTTCCTCCGGAACTTACTGAACTCCGGAATAAAAAGCCTATAAGTATGTTATTCTGGGTCTTCAGCTACCTACATACCAAATTTCATCGTAATCGGTTCATTAGTTTTTGCGTGAAAGAGTAACAAACATCCATACTGACATCCTGACATACTTACAAACTTTCGCATTTCGATTTCATAATATTAGTAGGATAGTAGGATTGTACAGTCTCTGCATAGCATCATTGCTACTTTGAACGGTATTATAAACAGTTTTAGGGCAAAATAAATGAAATCGCACGTTTCTAGCACAATAATTACAAAGGTACTGTTACGGGGTCCGAAAAATGTCTCTTTTTAAAAAAAGAAATTTATAATTAAACTGTTTATTTTGAGAACAAAATACAAAGAATAGAAATTAAATTATGAAATTGTATATGGAAAGAATGTCGAGAACGGACTGACTCAATCAAATCATGCTAAAACAAATGTGTAGTAATAACTAGGTCGCTGATGCAGTGAATATGCGTCAGCGATATTATTTTATAACATTTAGGGGTAAATGCTATCGTAACACCCCCCCCGTTAAGATCGAACATCACCTGAAGGGATGAGAGATTACAATTAGAGGCTCATGACATTCTTTCAAAATACAGACTTAAGTCTACTTAAGTATATTTATTCTAAGTATTTAATATTACATTACAATTAATTTAATAATAAGGTTTATAACTTTATATAAGCTTTTTTTTTTTATATATATATATAGGATAAAGTATAGGATGAGTTTTAATACACTCTTAATGAAGTCTAAGATTAGAATTTGCATAAGAAATTCGATAAAAGTTATTAAGTAAGTAATATAATAAATCAGTAGTAACTATAATTGAAGTGTTATCAGTAAGTATTTTTTTTTATTTACTTAATCTAAGATATTCCTTTTTGTAGGTATTGGTAAAGATCTCACAGATTCTTTATCTGATGAGTCTGAGGTATACTCAGGTCTAGGTGAAATATCTTTTATTGACTTAACACTTCTCTTGGTTTTCTTATTATGACATTGGTTATAAATATTAATGCAACAACCCGAGCTTTGAGAACATATGTATTTTCTACTTTTATATAATAGGTATAACAATATTATAGTTGTAATTACATAAATCAGTGAGATATAATGAGTGCTATACTTTTCTAAATGAGTGGGTTGTTGGACTTTATTCAGTTCTTTCTCAAATTCATTTAGATGTAAACTAGCTTGTAGCAGAGAATCAAGGTTATTTACTTCATTAAGTTTTACAAACGGTAGCTTAGAAATAGAAGTGTTTATCTTATTAGAGACGCAACAGTCGTCATTGACAATATTATAACTAGATATAGAAATAGATATGTTAGAGGTTAATGTATCAGTAGCACTAAAAGATAAAGTTTTATAAAAAGCTTGACATGTTTTGGGTAGATGTAAAATACCAGTTCCGAACAAGATTTCGTCTACGTTAGAATAAGGCTTTTCACACGTTATATGTCCTTTACCCGGTTCTGATTGCACGAAGATCCACCTGTCGTTAGTTATCTTCTGGAAGAAGTCTATAGAGCCGTGTAAGAGTTTTGTTTGACACGATTTGGGTAACTTTTGAACTACGTCGGTTAACAGTACTGTCTCACACACTGGGTTGGCTATAGACGAGTAAACGTTTTTTAACGCACATACGTAACACTGGTTTTGTATCACTTTACACTCTTTAACATCATCAAATTGTGAGTAAAATAATCTATCTACAGTTATTGCCAAATATGGTTTATTAGGTGCAATTAGAACATAAGTATCAGGAGTCTGGCTGTTATAGGGGGTAGGTAAAGGGATAGAATGAAATAAATTATATGTTTGAGGCAAAACGAGAGGAACTTTTACTACAATAATTAACTTATTATCATGGAGATAACATATGATATCAGATACATTAATTAGCTCATGAACGTTTTGCAGAGTCAAAGATACTGGCAACTCGGAATGTTTAGGTATATTGTTTTTATATAGCTCAAGTTCTTCATAAAGTCGCTGTGGACTGAGTACAGTCGGGTGCAAAATATTCATTTTACTAAATAATATTGCGTTATTCAGGTCATCGATATCGAAAGATAGAGACATTATTATACCTTCTAGCGAATGAAGTAGCAGAGATAATTGAGACTTCATTTCTAATTTATCGTTTGAATTTGTGAGAGTTTCAAAGGCTTTTTCTATGATGTTTAAGTTATGGTTTAGTCGACTCTCGTTTTCTTTTATTTTTGACATTGTACTATTGAATGTAGATACTGTTGATTTTATGACGTGGATATTATCTTGCATAAGATGTGCTAACTGTTTTTCGCTCGACTGTACTTGATTTATTGCGTCGGTGTATATAATTGCGTCACTAGCATCTAATGTTCCGAAGAAAGTTTTTAATATCGAGCCTCCTAAATCAACTAATCCGCGTTTAGAACGTTTTGTTTGTTGCACTTGTACTAAATAAGATATTGAAGAAAACTTTTTTACGTTGTTAGCATGTTGGGACTCTAGAGAATTAAGAGAGTTAGTACAGTCTGATTGGATTTTCGATGATGACTGAGAAGAGACACAATATTTAGAAATTCTTTCAAATAGGTATTCCACGTTATCTAAATGAGGTTGAATATGAGACAAGTCGATGTACGTTACAACATTCCAACTATCGTGGATAAACTTAACATCTAGAGATTGATCGAAATAAATTCCTGGACTGCTGGTTATCTGCGTTATATACGTGCTCCCGTTCGCTGTCGCGGCAAATCTGTGGACAATGAGACATACACTAGGAGGCGGGTTTTATTTCATCATAATGATAACGAACGTGTCTTCTATTTATAACTACAGTGACGGTGTGATTACCGTTTATTTTTATTATTTTATAAGGGCCTTTCCACACGGGTGAGAGAGCTTTATTTTGTTTATGGTGACATCTTATGTAAACCATATCACCCGCACTATATGTTATTGGTTTAGAGTGGGAATCGTAATATCGTTTCGACCTTTCTTTTGAATTTTGAATATTTGTTATAGCCTTTTGACGGCTGTAATAGAGCCTGTGGTTTAATGCTCGAATATAGTCAGTGTATGTACTGTTTTCGAGCCGATCTATGGATTGAGGTATATACGGTTTAAAACCCAATAAGAGTTCAAGTGGAGGGTAGCCCGTTGTGGAATGGACATTCGAGTTATAAGCTAACATTGCAGTATTTAAGTATAAGTCCCAGGTATGGGAATTTTCTTCAATATACGATCTAAGGTATTCTTTTAAGGTCGAATGGCTTCGTTCAAGTGCCCCGCAAGTTTGGGGATGGTGTGCGGCTGCGAATATATGTTTTATGCCAAAAAGACGTTCTAATTGTTTTAGTACATCGGAACAGAAATTTGTTCCTTGGTCAGTGACAATAATTCTAGGAATGCCAAGGTGAGAAATAAAATGAACTAACCGTTGAGCGGTTTCTTGGGCAGAGCAAGTCAACATGGGATAAGCCTGGGAATATTTGGTTAAGTCATCTTGGAATGTTAAGATAAATTTGTATTTGTCGAAAGTAGTTTCAGGTAGTGGTCCTACTACGTCAAGAAATATTTTTTCTAAAGGTTTATTAGCGGTAGAGGTAATAATCATAGGGGCTTTGTTAGTTTGTCGCAATGGTTTGTTTATTTGACATGACTTGCAGGCTTTCACATAGTTTTCTATGTCTTGGCGCATGTTTTTCCACCAGTATATTGTTTTAAGTTGGTCATACATACGTGTTATGCCGGGGTGTCCGGCGGAGGGAGAATCATGATGGTCCTTGAGTATTTTTGGTACTTCGACAGGTGTGGGAAAAGATATGTTATTGTGATATACGTGTATTTTGACACCTGTGTTATGGAATAGGAAAGATAGCATATTATAAATTTTAAGAAAGGAAATTTTATTAAATGGGTCATTAAAATCTGAGATTGCAAATTCTTTTTCTTCAGAGTACCAGGTGGTTATCATATCTCTGTAGTCTCTGAGCATATTAAATATGTTTTTATATGATATTTCATCATAATGATGTACTCGTAAAAATAAATGGGTATACACATGTTTGTCGTTTTTGGTACTGTAAAAAGTGTATAATTCGCGTTCTACGTCGCGTATGTCGGTTACATCATCATTTTTAGATAGTTCTATGATTTCAGAGCAGTATGGAATGGAATCGTCTAAATCAATGGCAGAGGGGTAAGTTATCATTTTACATTTGGTTTTGAGTAAGGATTCGTTATGTTCTTCTATTATTGTATCGTAAATAGTGTTGGATTGTTGACTAATTTGTAAGTATTTTTCATAAGTTTCAGGTGATACGGAGGGAATTTCGGGATCAACAGCAAGGACAGGGTTGCGGGAAAGAGAGTCGGCGTTACAGTTCATCTTGCCTTTTTTGTATATGATTTCGTAATCATATTCCTCTAGTTTAAGGCGCCAACGGACAAGCTTAGAACTTGGATCTTTGCAATTAAACAGCCACTGCAAGGGTCTGTGGTCTGTTACTATTTGGAATTTGTGACCGTAGAGGTATGGGCGGAAGACTTTAGTACCAAACAATATGGCAAGGCATTCTTTTTCAGTTGTCGAATAATTTCCTTCAGCTTTATTAAGAGTTCGGGAAGCAAAAGCGATAGGGAGATCTTTATTAATTTCTCCTTGCGATAAGATGGCTGAAACAGCGTAATTAGAGGCATCAGTGGTAAGTATGAAGGGCTTAGTAAAGTCTGGATATTGAAGAATCGGTGCAGTAGTTATTTTGTTTTTAAGAATATCGAATGCATTTTGTTGTTTGGATAGCCAGATGAACTTAACATCCTTTTTTAGAAGGTTTGTTAAGGGCTTAGTGATATGTGAGAAATTTTCGATGAATCTACGATAATAACCGACTAGGCCTAGGAAAGACTTAATATCACGGGGACTTTTGGGAATTGGAAATTTTTGAACGCATTCAACTTTCTTGGGATCGGGTTTCACTCCTTTATCAGAAATGATATGGCCTAGGTATTGAACTTCTTTTCTGAGAAATTCACTCTTATCGGGTTGAAGTTTTAAGTTGTGTTCTCGTAATTTAGAGAAAACGAGCTTTAATTTTTGGATGTGAGATTCAAGGTCATGGCTAAAAATTACAATATCATCCATATAAGTGAAACAGTGAATTCCTTGTAATCCTGAAAGTATGACGTTCATTAACCTCTGAAAGGTAGAAGGGGCGTTACGAAGCCCAAAGGGCATTCTGTTAAATTGGTAATGTCCTGGTTGACCGGAAACGCCCGGAACACTAAAAGCAGTTTTCTCAGCATCAGGTTTATGCATCCTGACCTGATGAAAGGAAGAAGCTAAGTCGAGGGTTGTGAAGTATTTACTATGACCCAACTGGTCTAGGATGTCGGTTATATTTGGAATGGGGTAAGCATCTCCTATAGTAATTTCATTGAGTTTACGGTAATCAATAACAATGCGCCACTTCGGTTTTCCTGAGGCGTCTTGTTTTTTTGGTACTACCCAAATAGGGGCAGACCACGGGGAAACAGAGGGTGAGATTATATCCTGATCTAACATGTTCTTAATCTGACGGCTTACTTCCTCTTTATGGCATTCAGGGAAACGGTAACTTTTTACATGGATGGGACTTTCGGTGGTGGTACGGATTTCGTGTTGAATTGTTTTTGCAAAAGACAAACGATCTCCTTCGAGATAAAAAATATCATGGAATTCGGAACAAAGATTACGTAAAGATTTTTCTTCCTCTTCGTTCATGTGTTCGCAACGAAGCGCGGACTGAACTAATTTTTCTCGTTCTAAACCAGAAAGAATTTCAGTTGTGTGGTTTACGAACTCTATATCTTTTGCAACTCCTTGTTTAGGACACTCTAATATATAAGAAACGGGTTCTAAGGTAAATTTAACGGGTCTAAGTATTACTTTATTTTCTGATGTATTTAGAACGGATAGTGTGACTTTACCATTTGGTTTTACCTTAGTAAGACATTTAGAGAAATATAAATTAGGATATTCTTTAATTAATGAAGTAAGGATTAAACCTTGTTCTAACTCAGGGTTAGTGACAAAACATTCGACCAGCATTTCGGTTCGTGGAGGAACAACGTAAATAGGTTCAGTGGTCTTGAGTTTAAAATACAATTCGGGTTCGGAGGAGAAATATAATTTAGATTCCTTATATGATATGGTTGCTCCGTTAGATGACAAGAAGTTTGAGCCGATTATGCCATCATAAGTAAGATTTACATTGTTAACTACATGGAAATAAAATGGGAAAGATACATTAGCATTTAATTTCAGAGATAACATAATTTTTCCTTTCGTCTCGGAATGAGAACTTATATCATTGATGCCTTTAAACTTAACTACACTAGGTTCGATGTTAGAAAGGTTGGATAAACTAGTTTCTTTAACCATGCATATTGAACTACCTGAGTCTACGAGAAGATTAAGAGGTTTATCGGAATGAGACGTATAGACTTCTATATAAGGGAGAAATGTTTTGTTGATCTGGGATATATCGTAGACCATTGGACAGTCTTCTGGGATATTTAAAAATTCGTCAAATAAATTTTCAGGGGTCGTAGAGAGAGGGTTAGTATTAAGATCATTTTGTTTGGAAATAGGAAAGCTTGTAATAGGTTTAGAAATATAATTTATATTAGATTTAGTAGATACAGGGGACTTAGACATATAATTAATGTTAGATTCAGTGGATACAGAGGATTTGGACATAGAATTAGATACAGTGGGCTTAGAGATGGAATTAGTATTAGATTCAGAGGATTTCGAAGAGTTATTGTCACTGCCAATGGCACATCTGTGTGAAATAGAAAACAGCGACGACTTTTTATGATGATCGTTACCAATGGGCTTAATTGCCGAAGTAGAAGATAACGATAGATTAGATACAGCGGATTTTGAGTTTGAAGTAGTATTTAATTTTGTATGATACATGCCTACTTTTTCCGATTTACGCCGGCATGAATACGCAAACCGAGGATTTAGTTTAAATTATCGTTATTTTCAACTTCTTCATGGCACTGTGGCTCCGATATTTCTACTCGGTTATCAATGAAATTTTGCTGATATGTAGTATTTGGACGAAAATTATTTTGTCTGGAGTTATTATACTGTCTTTTACGACATTGAGAAATATCGTGGCCAAAGTGTTTACAATATCTACACACAATAGGTGTGGAATTAAATTTCGATGTAGACGGAAAGTTATTATTTGTAGCGTGTGCCGGAATTTGAGAAACTTGAGCGCGAGGCGCATCACGTTTCGCTTTGGTATAACATTCCGATTCCGAGTGACCTGATTTGTTGCAATATCTACATGTTTTATTACGGATATTACTATGACTGGAAAATGATTTATTTAAGTTCAAAATTTTTTCCTCTTCAATAGCTAGGTTAATTGCTAAATTTAGATTTTTAGGATTACGACACCTGACAATGTTACTAAGGGCAGGTTGAAGCCCTAAAGTGAAAGTGTACATAGCAAGGTCTTCGGTCATAGCAATGCGACCAGCTATCTCTTTTTTCAAACTTTCAGAGTTGTGTATCTCTGACTGCAAGCTCGTGAGGCAACTTTCGATACGCAACGCATATTGGGCAACAGTCTCATTAGGTTGTTGTTTACAAGACTGTAGCTCTAAGAGTAAATGATTGTAATGTTTACGTTCGCCAAAATTTTGTCTTAGAAAGCCTTTTAATTCATCAAAATTTTCAAATATTTTGTTAGAGCAAGCGATCTGAGCTTTGCCTTCTAACTTAGAAATTATATATTTTAAAAGCAAATCCTTCTGAGGGTTACTGGCTAACTGTAACGCATTTTGACAGTTAGTCAGAAAGGCAGTGAGTGTTTCACGTTCGCCTTTATAAGAATTAATAAAGTTACATAATACTTGGATTGGGAATTCGGAAATGCAGCCAGAGTTTCCTTCAGACTTAGTAGACATTGTTAAATAAAAAGGAAAACAAAAACACAGGAAAAAAAAGAAAAAAAAATATTATTGGCAATAACAAAAAAAAATAATTTTACTCACAATGCCGCTATCAGGACACACGATTTCATCAGGAACTTGTTGAGGTCACGACGATGAGGATCACGTATCACCACTCTTCGGGAACGCGCTGAAGGTAGCTCGCTTGACGAATAGTGTGTCTATTGGCAGGCTCACTTAGTTAAGTAAGGCTTACTGTCGCAACAGGATACAGGACTGTCTAAACTGGAGACGATAAGACCGTGTAGTCTTCGTTCTTCAGTATTTTAATTACGCCACGCCAATTATGCCACGGAGTCCGAAAGATGCGTAGCAAATATTTTGGAACACCCGCGATGGATTGCTAGCGGAGCATATATCGATAGAGCCGAAAGAGTCGATAGAGACAAGATTATAACCTTTGAACAGGATTTCCCGGGAGCTCCACGCTAGCAATCCCACTTCTGACACCACTGTTACGGGGTCCGAAAAATGTCTCTTTTTAAAAAAAGAAATTTATAATTAAACTGTTTATTTTGAGAACAAAATACAAAGAATAGAAATTAAATTATGAAATTGTATATGGAAAGAATGTCGAGAACGGACTGACTCAATCAAATCATGCTAAAACAAATGTGTAGTAATAACTAGGTCGCTGATGCAGTGAATATGCGTCAGCGATATTATTTTATAACATTTAGGGGTAAATGCTATCGTAACAGTACATAACGTCATATTAACTGGCATTAAACCGAGTAAACTAAGCAGAGAATGATAGGGTTACGTCGAACGTTTCGTGTATAACAAATGCGTGCTGACTTCCGATTCCTAACCTATGTGGTACAAGGTTCCTTTCATAGCACAATACAGATTTGAATCTGTGTTCTTTTGTGGTGATTCTAACGTGGCTTTTATTTTTTCTTTACTACATACATCCTACTAATGTTATAAATGCGAAAGTTTGTGAGTATGTCAGGATGTCAGTATGGAAGGTTGTTACTCTTTCACGCAAAAACTACTAAACCGATTACGATGAAATTTGGTATATAGCTAGCTGAAAACCCAGAATAATATTAAGGCTACTTTTTGTCTCGGAGTTCCTGCGGGATTGATAGAGTTTCCATGCGGACGAAGTCGCGGGCGGCCTCCAATACATATGTACATAAAATCACGCCTCCTTATCGGGGTTTAGACAGAGATTACATTTTTACTCATACCACGATTCTTTCAAACATTTGATTTATATCCGTCAATATTTAGTGCCGTTTGGTTGCCGGCACTTTAGAATAGAACCACTCCCATGGATGAAGTTAAAGGCGACTACGGGAAAGGCTAACAAACTTGGGATTCTTCTTGTAAGCGATGGGCTAACAACCTGTCACTACTTGAATGAATCTCAATTCCATACAGGTGAACGTGGCATTTCAGCCTTTTCAAGACTCTGTCTACATGAAATATAGACATGATTATATGTACTATGTATGTATGTTCATAACTTGTTGATTTAGGGATCTTTTGACGTTATATACGAGTACTTAGTTTAAAATCTAAAACGCCTTGAGATAAGCAATAATCTCTTTCCGTCAGGCGACCTCTAAGAGGTACTGCTATTGCAAGTCTGTAGGTACCTCTACTAATTGGATTTTAATCCATTACATCCTGACGACAAGAAAGCAAGGTAACGTCTCTGTTCTCTAGTCACCCGATAGGCCATGCCATACGATTTTATTCTATACTTTTAGGGTTCCTTTAATATATATTAAATCTGCAAATTGGTATTATGTATTATCTTTATAATTGGGATCAAGTACTTTATTGTACGTCTCTCACGAACAACTCTTTTCACGTTTATTTCTCAATTTCACAAGCAATTTTAAGGCTGTAGGTTACCTCTCTGTTAAAATGAAATCTTTAGCAATAAGTAAGGCCTTAGCCACAAAAATAGGTTTAAAACCCTATTCCCTTGGTTTTACAGTAAGTGTAAATAAATGTGTAATTAAGTGCTGTGTGGTTCCCGGCACCAATAGAAATAAAGAATAGGACCACTCCATTTCTTTCTAATGGATATCGTAAAAGGCGACTAAGGAGTAGGCTAGCAACCTGTCACTATTTTAATCTCAATTCTATCTTAAAGCCAAATAGCTGAACGTGGCCAATCAGTCTTTTCAAGACTGTTGGCTCTGTCTACCCCGCAAGGGATATAGACGTGATTATATGTATGTATGTGAATAAATGATTTTGATAACAGTACCCTAATATGATTCTAGAATTTTCCATGTAAGGCTTAAACCTACGATGTACGGAATCGTCTTTGCTCTAGTCCAACTCGCGCTTGACCGATTTTTTTGTTCAATCCGAGGTCAGCACACAAGAGTAACAAATCGTTGACGAATAACTAATGTCATTGAACTTCCATAGTGGCTGAAAATGCTAGTTTTCAGAACGTGAACATTGTCAAATGGCAATTTAATAGTTGTGTCGAATAAAATGCGCCATGACGCCAATAATGCACGAAGTATTGTAAACTAGCTGTGCCCGCGACTCCGTCCGCGTGGAATAGTCATTTTGGGCATGATTGAAGCCCTCAAGGATGAATAATTTTACGCGTTTTTTTCACATTTTCCTTTATTTCTTTGCTCCTAATAGTTGCAGCGTGATGTTATATAGCCTAAAGCCTTCCTCGATAAATGGTCTATTCAACACAAAAATCGATTTTTCAATTCGACCCAGTCGTTTCTGAGATTAGCGCGTTCAAACAAACAAACTCCTCAGCTTTATAATATTAGTATAGATTTGCTGCAGTACTTTAGTGCAGAATTTACAATTGGAGTGAATTTTAATGGACATTTTTTAAAGTAAGTACTGGCTTTAGGTAACATTAGCAGAAGTTATATTATTAGAGAGATGGAGTATTCGTATACTTTATTATATTAGTTCCGGGAACCACAAGGCACTCTTCAAAACAAAATATTGTAAGTAATAAATGACAATTCTTTATTCAGTTAACCTGATAAAGTATTTAGCTGCGTAGGGCTCACGGAGGCTTCGAGGGCGATTCCGGCTCTGTGCGTCCTTCTGAGCTCTGTGGTACTAAGGCCGAGTGAATGCCCAGTGTGGACCATTAGCAGTGACGCATAATAACGCACAGTTCCACCCGATGGCCATGAGCGGGCCGGAAGATAACTTTTTTGCCGAGTTATAAGTAGGATTTTAGGCCGTATTTTTTTTTGTGGCCTGGATTTCATTAATTCTGACCACTATTTATAAAAATACTTACCTATAGGTTACTAACGGCGTCTAAGGTATAGGCTTATAAACTTGGGATTCCTCTTTTAGGCGATGGGCTAGCAACCTGTCACTATTTGAATCTCCATTCTATCATTAAGCCAAACAGCTGAACGTGGCCTATCAGTCTTTTTAAGACTGTTGGTTCTGTCTACACCGTAAGGAATAAAGACGTGATCATATGTATGTATGTATGTACAAGTAGGATTTTAGGCCGTATTTTGTTGTGGCCTGGACTTCATTAATTCTGACCACTATTTATAAAAATACTTACCTATAGGTTACTAACGGCGACTAAAGTATAGGCTTATGAATTTGGGATTCTTGTTTTTTGACGATGTTCTAACAGCCTGACACTATTTGAATCTTAATTCCATCGTATAGCCATGCAGATGAGCGTGGCCTTTCGTCTCGAAGAGACTGTCGGCTCTGTCTACTTCGTAAGGGATATAGACGTGACTATATGTATGTGAGAAAAGCGAATGTAGGGGATTCTTTTTAACTCAGGCGCAACCTCGACTTAAAAAAAACACATTACAATATCGAAATAACTCAATTATCTTGTGGAATGTCCGTTTTTATAGTAAGTTGTAAACGGCTGCCGTGTGGGAACCGCCGCCTAGTTTATATTTCCTCATAAGGTGTAATTGTTGTCGCAACTCATTGTTTTATTAGAAAAATGCTAATTAGTGAACCGACAACCTGATTTTATTTTATAACTAAGTTACTGCCCGCGACTTCGTTCGCCGTTCACTGAAAGGCCACGTTCAGCGAATTGATAAACTCTTTATTGCACCATAAGAAGAACAGAGAAAAAAAGTTATGAGTTTATATGTAAATATGTTTTAATAAAACGAGATTTTATCATTTCGATTGAAAAAGAAACAACCACTCGAGATGAAATTGTTTGCAAAATAGATATTTATAAGGAACTAGCTGTCCCGGCAAACGTTGATTTGCTATATAAATAATACATATACATACATATGGTCACGTCTATATTCCTTGCGGGGCAGACAGAGCCAACAGTCTTGAAAGACTGAATGGCCACGTTCAGCTACTTGGCTAAATGATAGAATTGAGATTCTAATAGTGACAGGTTGCTAACCCATTGCCTAAAAAAGAATCCCAAGTTTGGAAGCCTATCCCTTAGTCACCTTTTACGAAATCCATGGGAAAGAGAAGGATTGGCCCTATTATTACTGGTGCCGGGAACCACACGACAATATAAATAATTTTTAACTAATTTCTAGTAAAAAAAATGTTAAGGGTGTACAACCCTTATCACTAAGGGGTATGAAAAATAGATGTTGGCCGATTCTCAGACCTACTCAATATGGTCACAAAGTTTCATGAGAATCGGTCAAGCCGTTTCGGAGGAGTACGTGAACGAACATTGTGACACTAGAATTTTATATATAAGACTAGCTGTGCCCGCGACTTCGTCCGCGTGGAATAGTTATTTTTGGCATCATGGAAGCCCTCAAGGATGAATAATATTCCCCGTGTTTTTTCACATATTCCATCATTTCTTTGCTCCTTATAGTTGCAGCGTGATGTTATATAGCCTTAAGCCTCCCTAGATAAAATGTCTATTCAACGCAAAAATAATTTTTCAATTCGAACAAGAAGTTTCTGAGATTAGCGCCTTCAAACAAACAACTCTTCCGCTATATAATATTACTCGTAGTATAGATTAGAAAGGGGAAATGTAATAAATACTACGCGTGTAATTAGATGCTATAGTGTTCAGTGGTTGCTTTGTAAAAACCACAGAAATATGACAATTGTCTTATTATTCCTATATCTGTGGTAAAGTAGCTTTAACCCGTAGCTTCGCCCGCGCGAATTAAGCGCCATCTACAAAAGAATATTGGGATTTTCTCACATCCCACGGGAACTATAGTTTTTACCGGAATGAAAAGCACCAAAAGTCCTTAAAATGATATATACTTACGCTATATTTCAAGAAGGTTAGTTCTATTAATTTATTAGTCGTTTTTTGTTTTCTTTTGAGGTTCCCGGCACCAGTAAAAAAAAATAGGTCCACTCCATCTCTTTCCCATGGATGTCGTAAAAGGCGACTAAGGGATAGGCTTACAAACTTGGGATTCTTTTTTTAGGAGATGGGCTAGCAACCTGTCACTATTTGAATCTCAATTCTATCATTAAACCAAATAGCTGAGCGTGGCCTATCAGTCTTTTCAAGACTGTTGGCTCTGTCTACCCCGAAAGGGATATAGACGTGACCATATGTATGTATGTATTTGTTTTCTTGGCTACCATACCAGCCCCCATAGTATGGCACGCGAAAAACTATCTCTGTTTCGTTTTTTATAACGACATGAAACGGGACAGCGATAGTTTTTCGCGCGATAAAAACGGCGTAGCGCGAGCCATGCTGTTCGGGCAGCTTTATAAACGCCACTCTAAAATATCCATTCTAAAGTTGACCGACTTGTAAATAGTTAAATGCCATAGCATTCACTATTACAACTGGTATGATTATAATTGACTAGAGGCCGCCCGCGACTTCGTCCGCATGGAATCAATCCCGCGGGAACTCCGGGATAAAAAGTAGCCAATATGTTATTCTGGGTCTTCAGCTATCTGCATACCATTAACACACATTTCATCGTAATCGGTTCAGTAATTTTTGCGTGTGAGAGTAACAAACGTCCATACTGACATTCTGACATACTCACAAACTTTCGCATTTATAATATTAGTAGTATTAGTAGGATACTCGTATACCTTAATAGAAACAATTTACTTGTATACTTGTGTTGCGACTTATTTTATAACATACAGCTTTGGACCGTTGAAAATTTAAACTAAATAAATAATACATACATACATAAAATCACGTCTCTTTTCCGGAGGGGTAGGCAGAGACTACCTCTTTCCACTTGCCACGATCTCTGTATACTTCCTTCGCTTCATCCACATTCATAACTCTCTTCATGCAACCATGACGTCCTTAATTTGATCAAGATACGTTCGTCTAGGTCTTCCCACTCCGACCTTTCCCTCCACACTCTCATGAATAATATTGTATTTTATTTAGTTTAATTCTATTACATAATTAACAATGTTTTTAATGGCTCCCTTTTTGTTTCAGGTAATGAATTCTTCTAGTTTGTTTTGCGATTGGTATGAAAACGTATTTCTTTTATCTAACTTAGGGTTGTAGTAGGGTTTTCTGTAGAAGAATAATTTAATTAGTTTTAATTTGAATTAAAAAAATATATGGTTCTTAACATATGAAAATCTCTAAAACTCTGGTTTTAGTGAGTTTTATTTTTAAAGTATTTTAGGTGAAACAATAGATATTAGATATGTATATATATAACTATACAATTTTATAATGGAAAATAAATAATTGAAAAAAAAGAATAGGACCACTCCATCTCTTTCCTACGGATGTCGTAAAAGGCAACTAACGGATAGGCTTATAAACTTGGGATTCTTCTTTTTGGCGATGAGCTAGCAACCTCTCACTATTTGAATCTCAATTCTATCACTAAGCCAAACAGCTGAGCGTGGCCTATCAGCCTTTTCAAGTGGCTCTGGCTACTCCGCTAGGGATATAGACGTGATCGTATGTATGTATGTTCAACAATGAAAAACTTACATCATTATTGTAACATAACCACACCTTGTATTGTGGTCACGCGTCAAGGATCAAAATACTGAGAACCTTACTTGTGGTGAGGCTGTTTCCTTGAATATTATACATCTACACTTTTTTATGAACATTAATCAAAAAAAATATGAAAAAAATTGTGATCTTAAAAATTTATAATATTTTTTTTTGACAAGGGAAAGCGGATTTAAAAAGAAAAACAAGGCTATGCCCGAGGCTTGATATCAAAATTTCAGAATATACTATATTAATTCATTTATATATTTTGTTATTTATATAATGTAAGTTAATTTAAGTAAAAATACTGTTATTTTACATTGGGTTTATTCGCCATACCTGCGGCATTCGCCATATAACATAAAAACGTCTATATCCCTTCTGGGGTAGACAGAGTCAACAGTAATTCAAAGACTGAAAGGCCAAGTTCAGCTGTTTGGCTTAATGATAGAATTGAGATTAAAATAGTGACAGGTTGCTAGCCTATCGCCTTAAAGAGGCATACCTAATATATAAGCCTATCCCTTAGTCGCCTTTTGTAACATCCATAGGAAAGCGATGGAGTGATCCTATCTTTTTTCTATTGGTGCACACGGTGCAAATATTTATATAAATCTTACTGAATAAGATCCTTTATAATATTTAAACATAACTAAATAAATATTTTAAACCAAATAAATCAATAAAATATACATATTGACCGAGCCAATTATAATGGTGGACATATATAATTAGCATACAATCAAGATATTCGGCCTTGTCATACGCTATACATGTAGGATATATGATACGTAATTAATATATACGTTACGTCGCCTAATTTTTATTTTTTAGTTGAACGTCAAAAAGATTGATTATATTCTGCCAAATTCGGTCTGTAATTTTACTATTTTGACACTAGGGTCGTTATCTTATACTAGCCGTTAGCTACAGTTTCATCCCATTTTTGACCTTCAGTATTGATCATTTCAAGAGCCTCTGCTCATCATTACTCAGTCTCTGATCTTCTGCCACGATGATTTCTTATCTAGCTTTAGTTTTTTAATATTTTTAGGATCAATATGTCTTATTTTTGTGAAAGTAGATTGACCGGAATAGAAGAGGGAATGCTTAGATGGTGATATAGTGACAGGAACAGAAATGGTAATGCTTAGATAGTGTGGTCATGTGTATAGGATGAATAAAAGCAGGTTGACCAAGCAAATGTACAAGGGGAGTGTGAATGGAAACGTTGGAGTTCAGGGCCTAGATGAACGTACCTTGATTAAATCTATACTAATATTATAAAGCTGAATAGTTTGTTTGTTTTTTTGTTTGAATGCGCTAATCCCAGGAACTACTGGTTCGAATTGAAAAATTCTTTTTGTGTTGAATAGACCATATATCGAGGAATGTTTTAGGCTATATAACATGACGCTGCAACTATTAGGAGCTAAGATATAATGGAAAATGTGAAAAAAATTCGGGACAAATTATTCATCCTTGAGGGTTTTGATGATGCCCAAAATAACTATTCCACGCGGACGAAGTCGCGGGCGCAGCTAGTCAGCGATATTCTGACATAAGCTCAGTTCAAGCGTACCCGAAATCGACGAGCTTGCATGAAGAGTTTTGAAAGTGGTTGAAGCAAAAGAAGTATGCAGGTGGCAAGTGGAAAGATGTAGTCTCTGCCTACCCCACCGGGTTAGAAGCGTGATTTTATGTATGCCTTTTTTATATTATTCTTGGCATGTGGCATAAAGTGCTACATAAGTACATACATACTTATGGTCACGTCTATATCCCTAGCGGGGTAGACAGAGCCAACAGTCTTGAAAAGATGAATGGCCACGTTCAGCTATTTGGCTTAATGATAGAATTGAGATTCAAATAGTGACAGGTTGCTAGCCCATCGCCTAAAAGAAGAAACCTAAGTTTTTAAGCGTATCCCTATCCTTTCTCTCAAATCGACCAACAACACATACCATAAGACCTTTATAGCAACAATTAATACAGTTAAAATGCTTAAAGAATAGCAACAATTATGTGCATCTTGCACAGATGTCAAGTTGCAGAACGCGTACAGTCGCATCAAATGTCTAGTGGCCACGTGCTATATATAACAGCTGTCAGTTTTTTATAAGTACTTCAGACCTATGCCATCAGAGGACAGTTAAACTGGACCAATGTTCAATGCGGGACTCAGTTAAAAAATAAAAAAATACATACCTACATATATAAAATCACGCCGTGTGCCGTGTGGTTCGTGACACCAATAATTAAAAAAGAATAGGACCGACTCCCTTATATTCCCATGGATGTCGTAAAAGGCGACTAAGGGATAGGCTTATAAACTCGGGATTCTTCCTTTAGGCGATGGGCTAGCAACCTGTCAGTATTTTAAATTAATTTCTATCACTAAGCACTGCAACTGAACGCGGCCTTTCAGTATTTTCAAGACTGTTGTTTCTGTCTACCCCGCAAGGGACATACACGTGATAGACATACACGAAATCCCTAGGTATACCACGAAATCACGGAAGATGGTAAATATTCCTATTTAATACATCTTCTTACTAAAAAAAATATTAGTGATATGACGAAATACTATTTCAATCTAGTGATATATCATTTCACTCATCTAAATCTAATGAAGTAAAGAATGAAAAAGGTTCGTGCTTAGTCCTTTTAAAAGTACATACACAATTATTAACCTAACCTAACCTTTTGTTTTACGTGTGGAAAGACCTTCGTCTATCCGGCCGGGTACGGGAAGCATGATGTAACCCGTCCGGCTTCCCGTACCCAGCCGGGTGTGTGGCTTGAACCCACTAAAACCACACGGTGCCATCGCCTACCGCTTCGTTGCCAGGAGCATAAGCTGCATTCATTTGGACGCGGCGGTCGCTTCCACTTGTGTCCGTTTGGGTAGAGAGATACATTGGACGATTTTTACTCGGAGGTATCCGTTTTTCTGACATTTCACTAGATTTAATTTAGTGAAACGGCATTTCACTGACTATTTAAGTAAGAAGGCGTCGTAAATAAGATTATTCAACATATGCCGTGATTTCGTGATATCCCTAGGGATTTCGCAAAATATCTGGTTACCTCATTTTCCTGACGTGACCATAAGTATGTATAATGTATATGTGTGTCTGGTATTGTAAACCATCAGTTAACATTAACGGTAGTCATCAGATGCCATCAGGAGTCTTACAAAAACTAGCAGCTGTTACGGCACGCGCCACACTCGACATTTAATGCAACGGGATGCAGCCTGCAGCTGGGCGAAATTGCTCTCATTTAGACAGATTAACATACATACATACATACATACATATATATATGTATATGTAAGAAGGCGTGGTCGTATGGAGTGGTCCTATTCTTTTTTGTATTGGTGCCAGGACCCCTAGCCTTTTCCTCTTTTCTGTCCCTTGTCTCTTGTTTGTTTGTTTGTAATAACCTTTTTGCACAGAAACTTACACATTTACAAGAAATAGTACAGTCATAAAAGAAATAAATCAATTGCAATGGCGGTCTAATCCCATGAAGGGATCTCTTCCATTCAACCGGCAAACAATAAAAGAACTAGATAATTAATTTAAAAAAAAAGCGGCAAGTCGCTGTTTTTAATTAAACACAGAAACGACAGGAAGCTAAAAAAAATTAGGAGGAGCACTTCTATTTCCTCACTTCCTGTCGTAAGAGGTGACAGCTGCGATATCTTAATAGACGCTGATAAAAAACCCCCCCGGGATTGAACCCCGCACACTTGTCTAACATTCCTGTGAGTTATTGTGAGATCACGTGCAGTCATTTTTATCTTATTTACCTACTTTATGCGATTTCAGAAGACGCCCGCCCGCGCCTCCATCCGTATTAAACGAAAAATCCCTATAATTCCCACATACATACATACATATCTTCTTCTTCTTAGTCGTGTCACTCTTGACAGAGTGGTCGTGGTCATCATGTAGTGTTGGAGGCGGGCGCCAATGTGCGCCTTACGATGTCCCGCCATTTCTCCCTGCTGGAAGTCATCCTGCTGCACTCGTTAAGTGAACCGCCAATCACAGACTTTATTTGGTCGGTCCATCGCATGGGTGACCTTCCGCGCGGTCGAGAGCCTTCCACTTTACCCTGGACAACAAGCCGTTCTATGGACTACATACATATAATCACGTCTATATCCCTTGCGGGGTAGACAGAGCCAACTGTCTTGAAACGTTGTATAGCTAAAAGGTGGAATTGATATTCGAATAGTAACAGGTTGCTAGCCCATTGCTTATAAGAAGAAACCCAAGTTTATTTACCTTTCCCTTAGTCGCCTTTTACGACATCTATGTGAAAGATTCAATGGAAAGTGGTCCTGTCAAAAATATATTTTGTGGAACATATAATTGGTAAAATTTTAACACAATATTTTTTAATACCCCGTAAAGGATAAATTCAACAAAATTATATACATTGTATTACTTCAACATACAATGACTAAGAGAAGTTGGAAGGCGCTCCTTTAAGGCTTTATTCAGAGATGCCGTAAGTTCTGATGTCATTGGCCGCTGACTCAGACCGAGCCATTGAGGCTAACCGGACCTGAGCTGGGAGCTGACTTTAAAGGTCAATACATTATTGAAATTATGATCTTTATGTATTTATAAAAATAGCGATGTGGGCGTTGAAAGAGGCTAGTGGAGTTTAGAGACACGTGGAAGAAGTTCTTACATACATACATACATATAATCACGTATATATCCCTTGCGGGGTAGACAGAGCCAACATTCTTGAAAAGACTGACAGGCCACGTTCAGCTGTTTGGCTCTATGATAGAATTGAGATTCAAATAGTGGTAGGTTGCTCACCCATCGCCTAAAAGAGAATCTCAAGTTTATAAGCCTATCCCTTAGTCGCCTTTTACGAAATCCATGGGAACGAGATGGAGTGTTCCTATCTTTTTTTTATTGGTGCCGCGAACCACACGGAAGTTCTTTAAGGTAATATATTTATTTAGTACAGTCAAATACGGGAAGGATTACACAGATTGAGTTAGCATCGAAGTAAGTTCGAGACTTGTGTTACGAGATAGGTATTTACTCAACGATACTATATTTCATAATAAATACTGATATAAGTCGTGGAATAATTTCCGCGGGGACTCCGGCATAAAAAGTACCTACATACCAAATTTCATCGTAATCGGTTCAGTAGTTTTTGCATGAAAGACTAACAAACATCCATACTGACATCCTGATATACTCACAAACTATCGCATTTATAATATTAGTAGGATTATGATATCACCCTCCAAGGACCGTTTTTGACCTGTCAGTATTGATTTAGAGGTGTTTCTTTGTTATGTTTTACATCACTATGTTAGTCATTACACCGATTGGACGTTAAGTTTACTCACTCCGTAATGGATGTGGTGCAGAATACGAGAGATCTGCGTACATATATACAAACATATATCCATACTGTTTCGATAGGTTATTTGACAAAGTTCTAAAAACTATCTTAGGGTATTAATTTGTTTATAAGGAGCCCTAAAAATACTTTTTTGTCTTTATTTTAGCTATTTTATTAAAAACTGAAGAAAATGCAATATTCAAATATGCCACCAAAACGTGATTTTTAGCAATATGGCGGCCATGGCATGCAGTGACGTAGATTTCGCATAAATATCATACAGAGCTTGTTGGTGTTTCGAATAGTTTTGATTTTATCTTGTTTTATTTAACTTGTGCCACGTTATATGTGTGAAAATTATTAAAATGAGTTTCTATAAATGTTGTGCAGTGCCTCAATGCACTAATACAACAATAAAAACTCCTACGAAACTTTTTTTTTCTGTGTCGATGATTTGAATATTCGCAAGAAGTGGTTTCAGCTTGCTCGGCGTAATCCTGATGATATGTGTATCACCAAAAAGACGTCCTCATTTTTGTGAAGACCACTTTGATGTGAGTATTTACGATGATAAGTTTTGTTACTTACGTAAGAAAACAATGGATTCCTGATACGCGCGGAAAAAATATATATCTACTGAAGTCGCTCGCTTCAGCTTATAACACATACCACAACCTTCATTAGATACAGATGAGTGAAACATAATGTATGACGTTTTGCAATTGCTATACTTACGCTTTTCGAAGAAAGAGATCTATAGTCAATGCTATAATTATTAAGGTACTATTATGTTACGAAATGCTTTTAAGATTTTAAGAATAGTGGCCCGATAATAAGCTTTAATAAGTATTATATCATACATACATATAATCACGTCTATAGCCCTTGCGGGGTGGACAGAGCCGGCAGTCCTGAAAGACTGATAGGCCACGTTTAGCTGTTAGGCTTAACGATATATAGAATTTAAATAGTGACCTAGTAATTGAGATTCAGAAAGATTATATCATTTTACAAAATGCAACTTCTGAACTATTCTTAAGACGGTTAATATTCAGACGAATAACTGTTTACCGTGTGGTTCCCGGCACCAATACAAAAAAGAATAGGACCACTCCATCTCTTTCCCATGGATGTCGTAAAAGGCGACTAAGGGATAGGCTTACAAACTAGGGATTCTTTTTTAGGCGATGGGCGAGCAACCTATTCACTCACTATTTGAATCTCAATTCTATCAAAAAGCCAAACAGCTGAACGTGGCCTCAGACTCTTCAGGACTGTTGGCTCTGTCTACCCCGCAAGGGATATAGACGTGACGTTAT
This sequence comes from Amyelois transitella, assembly GCF_032362555.1. Lineage (NCBI taxonomy): Eukaryota > Metazoa > Arthropoda > Insecta > Lepidoptera > Pyralidae > Amyelois > Amyelois transitella. The sequence continues at coordinate 1,795,642 of NC_083525.1, forward strand.
TTTTTTTCAATTCTTACATTGGCAAACCCAGGAAAATAGCTATTTTTATTTTCAAGAAAATACAGCAGTTTATCAAAAGGTGAACAACTCTTTTTAATGTCAACTGCTGACATTTGAAATATTTTCTTTGTTTCTTTCTAGAATGTAGGTATTTGAAATAAATTACAGTGGTAATGATAGGGATATAATTAAGTGTAATAACTGGACTTAGTCATTATCTGATCAATCGATATGTAGTAACAATGTTTTAAATGATCGAGTCGAAGAAAGAACCATAAACAATTAAAAACACGTCGTTTTGTCTCATTATAACTTGTCCCGTTAGTACAAATAACAGAAAATTACAAGGGAAGACAATTTTCCTAAAATAATCTCATTATACGTAGTTACTACTAATACTATTACTATTTGTATTGAATTTAGAACGTTTCAAGATAAAATTGTAAAGAAATTCATAATACCTACTAAACTACCTTGAATCCTACTAATATTATAAATACGAAAGTTTGTAAGTATGTCACGATGTCAGTATGGATGTTTGTTACACTTTCACGCAAAAACTACTGAACCGATTACGATGAAATTTGGTATGTAAGTAGCTGAAGACCCAGAATATCATATAGGCTATATACTTTTTATTCCGAAGTCCCCGGAATGATTCCACGCGGACGAAGTCGCGGGCGGCCTCTAGTGAAATATAAATCTATGATTTGAAATTTGCATTACAATAATCGTTTTAAGATTGCAAAATACAACGATGCGGGTTCAATCTCATGATGTACTAATTGATATTCACTTAGTGTCACAGATGAGGCATGCAATGTTAAATGTGTTGAGCAACAATGGATGACATCAGCGGTAGAAGGATTTCTTTTACTGAAAGGGAATATTGTAAAAAAAAAATGATTAGATAGATAGATAGATAAAACTGTTTATTTAACCATAAGAGTTAAACATACAAAACAGCACAAAACAGATAAGGTGTTAGGTGTTCATATTTAGTAGGTAGTGAAAGAGTATTACACACATACATACATAAAGACACGTCTTTATCCCTTGCGGGGTAGAGAGAACTCACAATCTCAAGAAGACAGGAAGGCCACAGGGTGGGAAGGCCTAGACGAATGCACGTTGATCAAATCGGAGAAGTTCTAGTAAAAGGTCTGGTCAAGAGTACCCGAAACCGACGAGCTTCCATGAAGCTAGTTTTGAATGTGGATGAAGCGAAAGAAGTATGCAGGGATCGTTTCAAGTGTAGAGCGATGAAGTCTCTGCCTACCTCATTATTCAAACATATCAAATTACGTTCCAAGTCTAATTCTCTTTTCTGCACATGTATGACAAATCAGATAGCAACAATGTAACAATTACGGTAGAGATATTCCTGCGATAAAATTATGATGCACGGAAAAAAACTGATGCGCGCGCGCCGCCACTTAGCGCTATTTTCTCATTACAAACACAGCTATTAACCATCAACACACTACGTGAAATTTGTCTGTATGTCTAATCGTGCGTATCACGCAAACATTTTTTAATTATTTCCGAGTTTTAACGATTTTATACGGTGATTGTGTAATACCATGATTTCCAATTCCAAACATATATATATATTTTTTATAGAAGACCAACTTAAAATGTACTTCTGTTCTGTAAATTTCACATTGAATTATAGCCTGTGCTGTCTTTGTAAGACTGTTGGCTCTGTCTATCCTGCAAGGGATATAGACGTGATTATATATTCTTATGTTTGCTATCTTACACTTTTTATCAAAATACATTATACAAATCCTAATGGCCTCTGTGGCGCGGCGATAGTGCTCTTGTCTGTGACACCAGAGGTCCTGGGTTCGCATCCCGGACATGACAAGGCATGATGAGAAACGAACTGTCTCAAACTGTCTTGGGTCTTGGATGTTTATCTATATAAGTAATCTTATATATAAAATTCTCGTGTCACAATGTTTGTCTCCGTACTCCTCCGAAACGGCTTTACCGATTTTAACCAAATTTTGCATGCATATTCAGTAGGTCTGAGAATCGGCTAACATCTATTTTTCATAAGTGTTAAGGGTTGTCCACCCTTAACATTTTTTTTAACTAGAAATTACTTATATGGCAAAAACGTTTGCCGGGACAGCTAGTTTTATTATAAAATATAGTATCGTTGAGTTAGTATCTCGTAACACAAGTCTCGAACTAACTTCGCGCGAATGTTTATCGCGCCTTTCCATCCATCCTTCCTATTTCAGTCCATTGTATATTTTTTATATTTAGTTACTCGTACAATTTTGATGTCAAATTTTCCGAATAATACCTTAGTTTAAGTTATAACTTGCCATTTATTTCTTATTAAATTTTCTCTATAAATTAAATAAATCTTCCGTCGCGTAAGTACTTACCTCAACCTCAACCTGTGTTTTTACCGTTGTGACAATGACACAAAATTGCGGACCATATCTGCTCTCATTACCCCTTGGGTTAGTTAAGATGTCATCCATCTTGCATTTATCAAAAAGAGTAAATAAATTATATGCCATCTCTCTCTCTCTCTCATCTCTGCGTGCTCCCGGTTGCACCCTCCACAGAAATGTTTCGGGGCCCGGGGTCCACCTTCCGACTTTTCTCCCTCCACTTGGTCCGTTTTTTTCTTTCTTACAGTAAAACATAAAATACTCGCTCCTATATCACGCATCTCACCCGAGGTGTAGGTAGAGACTACATTTTTCCACTCTTCATGACCTCTGCATGCCTCTTTTTCCTTCACTCACATTCATTATTTATTTATACACGTCAGTTGAACTTTCATTTGGTCATGGTAGGAACCGTCTTAAAAAAATTTAAATGTTCAAACATTTAAATTTTTTTAAGATGTTTATTGAAACAATAAACATCAGGCTTATCCAATTTTTCAGACATTTTACCACAATTTGTAAAACTACGAGGGGGAAAAAAACGTTACACATCAAGAGGTATTGCGTTACAAAAGTTTACTTAGCGAATTCCTCGACTCAACTGACCACAAAATACCTGATTCACGAAGATTCTTTTCTTTTTGGCGTTGAGAAGGTTTAGAATTGAACGGTATTGTCGTCTGCTCTTGAGAAATATTGTGATGAACAATAAGCCTGATCTGGGGCAGCGAAAGTGTTTCTGATGTCAAGCAAATTGTTGGCCGGTACCGTTTTGTTTGTATGTAAGTAATTGTTTTCGCTTTTTTTATAGTGTTTTGTTTGTTTGTTTGTTAGTAAACTCTTTATTGCATATAAAAATAAATATAATCAAATTACAAAACAGTTATTGGATTTAAAAGAATATGTAGGTACAATGGCGGACTTATCCCCAATGGGATTTCTTCCAGTCAATCAAAATATAAAGGGAAATCCATAATTAAAAAGGCAGCGCACATAAAAAGCATTGGGGATGCGGTATAATTAACAATAAATCAAATTAAATAAATGTATGTATAATCAATTTAATGTTTTGTTCTTGTTTCGCTAATGCAGTACGGAGCAGAAAGGTTATATTTTTTTTTACTTTAGTACTAAGTACGCCCGCGATTCACCTGAAACTGAAATGAAATATCTTGTTCCCGCGGTCATTTCTGAAAGTCCTATCTAAGTCACCTCTAGACTGCAATAAACCTACATGCCAAACTTACGGTTTAGGTTAGGAATATATCAATTTAGATTTAAACGTATTTAGATTATTCTTAGTTTAAAAAATTTATATTTGACTAAACGCATTCACCCGGGTCTTCTGTTCTTTGCTCCTATAAAATCCAGAAACAACAATAGCCTTAGGATAAAGTTGTGAAGGTACTAATGAAGGTTTCGATTAACTAAAATACAAATCTATATTCTTTTTAATAATATTCTCTGTCGGACCCAATGGTTGACTGCTAGATAATGCTTCCAGCATTAAGTCCGCCAATTGTGCTTTACTTTTGTATTTCGTGCAATAAAGTTTAAATAAATAAATAAATATGGATATGAATATCTAACGAAAGAAAAAACTGTAAACATGATCCGTATATAGCATAGAAATATTCAGGCCAACGCAGCCGGTTTGAAACCTAGCCGCTAGGCATGCCGCTCGTCCAAATACAGTTCGATACATCCATAGAGGATGTAGACTTCCTCAGTTTATGACTCAGCTTTCTGACCAGTTCATTTTTCGGTTTCCGATTTCCAATTTCTGAACAGTTTGTTAGTTTATGACTCGACTGGTAGGTAAATCACTGACTGCGGACATATGTACTTAGCTACTACATGAATTATATTAAAATTTAAAGTGGTTTGTATTTTATAAATAACTAGCTGTGCCCGCGACTTCGTCCGCGTGGAATCGTTATTTTGGGCATCATTGAAGCTCTCAAGGATGAATAATTTTCCCCGTTTTTTTTCACATATTCCATTATTTCTATGCTCCTTATAGTTGCAGCGTGATGTGATATAGCCTTCCTCGATAAATGGTCTATTCAACATAAAAAGAATTTTTCAATTCGAACCAGCAGTTCTTGAGATAAGCGCGTTCAAACAAACAAACTCTTCAGCTTTATAATATTAGTATAGACAATTTTGTTTTTTTTTTTTAATTTAACTTCACCTGTCACATCGTCTTTTTTGCCAGCCTGTTGTTAGTGGATGTGACAGATAACTGCCTGATAGCTCCAATTATCCCACGCCCACGGTGTGACAGGCTTTTCTTCCGCCGGAAACACACAACCGGATGTGAAAAATTTCACACAAACCAGCCGTACACCTTTCTTTTGTGAAATAATTGTTTGGATAATGATTATACATTTACTGAAAAGGTGATTTTTTTTTCAATATTTTAACAAATTTTTGTACGAAACAACATACATACTATAAAATCACGCCTCTTTCCCGGACGGGTAGGCAGAGACTACATCTTTCCACTTGCCACGATCTCTGCATACTTCCTTCGCTTCGTCCACATTCGTAACTCTCTTCATGCAAGCTCGGCGGTTTTTGGGGTACTTTTTTACGAAACAATTTGGTGAGGAATTTTAAATGTCTGGTAATGTTGCGGAGATCCGACGGGAGTCGCCTCGTGTAAAAATCGGACTTGCCCACTCCAGCGCATATAGCTAGGCATGCGCGACGCTGTTTTTATCGCGCGAATAACTATCGCTGTTTCGCTTTATATTATGACGTGAAACGGGATAGCGATAGTTTTTTCGCGCGATGAAACCCCACCCCTCTAAGAAAAACAAAACAAACAAACAAACAAAACAGGGCATTAGCTTTTTCAGTAATCTTTTACGGGGAACGAAGTCGCGGGCAATAGCTACTAATACGATGCAATTGCCTGTATCTTTAAATATATATAGATAAAGAATATAAATAATATAATTTTATCGCCTTCTTCATCACCTCTCATCATAACCGTAAATAAAACAGTTGAAATCGTTACTTATCTTAAAAATTTTCGCAAAAATAACTGTTTAATCTCCCACAAAGAACGATCATGAAATGATAATCATTTAAGAGTTTCGTTGCGACAGATCATCACGTACAGATAAAAGTCATGGCACAATCATGACTCTTGTTAAAACGCAATTGCTTTTCGAATTATAAGGGTTCCGTGGTAAATAGGGTTCCGTGGTGGTCGGTTCTTCATATGTCTGACCAAATATTAAAAGAGTATGTATAAAGTATTTTGTGAGAAGGCTTGTTATAGGACTGATGATAACCCGAACGATAAAAACATTATCTGGCTTCAGCTTGGCACAGGAACCTCGTTATGATTTGTAGTAGGTTCAAATCACATCAATTCCAAACTTTTAAATGTACCACAATTATGAATAAAAAAATTCACTTTGAAAACTTGTTTGGTTTTTTTTTATTAACAGATTTTTTTTCTAGTTTACTGGCCCTGTCTACACCGTAGGATAAAGACGTGATTGCTACGTGATCGAAATAAGATTCAGAGTTAGTGATTTTTTTTACCACTTTGTAAATACATGGTAAAATGTTCGTTTGCATCAAAAAGTTATTGCAGTAGTACCCGCATACGATAGTGTTATCGCTAAAAATTACACACGTTTTCAAATCACGTGCTCATTGAATTGCAATCCATTGATTTCACTCTCTCTCTCCCCCCTCTCTCTCTTTCTCTCATATTCCTGATTGTATTTGAGAAAAAAAAAAACAAAAGTTAGCTAGATACAAAGTTTGTGCCAGCCAAAACGGAAAAAAATCCCATGTCTATAATGCTGTGCCGTGTGGTTTATATTTTGCTTAATTATTTCTATTTTAAAAAGAATTGAATAAAAGCGATGTATCTAGAAGTAAACCAAAGAAATCAGAATAATATTTTCACACATTATTAACTTACTGCTATCGATAGTTTTTCCCGGGAAAACCTATCGCTGTTTCGCTTCTTATTATGACATGAAACGGGACAGCGATAGTTTTTCGCGACATAAAATTTGTCGGCGCTCGTGCCAATGCTACGGGGCTATAATGTACTGATTATATATATACATATGGTCACGTCTATATCCCTTGTGGGGTAGACAGAGCCAACAGTCTTGAGAAGACTGATCGGCCACGTTAAGCTATTTGACTTAATGATAGAATTGAGATTCAAATAGTGACAGGTGGTTGCTAGCCCATCGCCTCAAAAAGAATCCCAAGTTTGTAAGCCTATCCCTTAGTCGCATTTTACGACATCCATGGGAAAGAGATGGAGTGGTCCTATACTTTTTTGTATTGGTGCCGGGAACCACACGGCACATACATATATACTGATTATATATAGATAATGTAATGGGTTCTGATTACTTTAGGTAAGTATTATTTTCTTTAGAATTATTTAAAATTCCTTGAATTTAACAAAACCATTGTCTTTCCATGGTGTTTTAATGGGTCTTATCTTAGAAAACTCCACTTTCTACTAATTACTTGTTCCGCCAGCTAGCCAGAAGTTTTCGAGATATACCTGTGTGCGTCCGTTAATACTCTCTGTGTATGTGTGTGTGCTATGTTTTTGAATAAGCGACGTACATTTATGGGTAGACAGAGTCTCGGATTGGAAAACGTAGACGAAAAACATAAGAAATAGATTTTACTTTTGAAGGCCTCACTGATGCTAAATCTTCTTTGTTTCCATTATTAGGTGAGCCATACAGCTGAACGTGGCCTTTCAGGCTTTTTAAGACTTTTGATAATATGTGTATGTATGTAGTTTGTCTTAATATAAGGACAGGCAGTTTTTTGTTTATTGGTGTGATAATTTCGCACATATTATTGTTTTTATGAAACTAACTTTATTAATACCAAAAAAAACCCAGTCCATCTCTTTCCTATGGATGTCGTAAAAGGCGACTAAGGAATAGACTTACAAACTTGGGATTCTTTTTTTAGGCGATGGGCTAGCAACCTGTCACTATTTGAATCTCAATTCCATCATTAAACCAAATAGCTGAGGGTGGCCTATCAGTCTTTTCAAGACTTTTGGTTGTGTCTACCCCACAAGGGATATAGACGTGACCGTATGTATGTATTATTGTAGTTATGAAACTAACTTCATTAGTACCAAAAAAATATATGATCCTACATAATTAAAAGAAGGAAGAAATAAAGGCCACTCTCGGAAACCTAGTCAAACATACGAGTATTACGTTGATTATGCGTAAGAATCTTCATAACAAGAAAGCAAAAAAAAATGTGTTGCGTACATTATCTACATACGATTTTAACAAAACCAGATCAAATATGGCGGGAAAAGGCAAGTGAGCTAGAAAAAAATATACCTACATTCAAATCATTGGCAAATGATGCGTTTCCAGAGCGATTCCATTTTCAAATTGATAATTGCAATAGAAACTGAGAATCGAATGACAGTGAAAGTTAAATCTGAAAAGAATAAACAAACAGATGTTATCAAAATTCAAAATGGCGGACATATCGCACGATCGCAAATAAAAGACGAAGAACACCATTCATTATAAAGCAAATATAAATTAATTACCAACTGTATGTTACGTCATTTTTAATTGATACTATTTCTGTGAATTTTTACGAAGCATATCGCAGTTAGGAATGGGAAATAATTAAGATTATCTGAGTTATGTACATATGTGGTTGCGTTCAGAAGATGCATAAATGAACTATTAACCCTACTATGCTTTACTTAATTAAGGGCCCGTAACTAGCTTCTGCCACAGATTTCTGTGTCGTGTGGCACCAATAAAAAAAGAATATGACCATTTCATTTTATTCCCATGGGTGTCGTAAAAAGCGACTAAGGGATAGGCTTATAAACTTGGGATTCTTCTTTTAAGCGATGAGCTAGAAACCTGTCACTATTTGAATCTCAATTCTATAATTAGACGAAACTGCTGAACGTGGCCTATTAGTTTTTTCAAGACTGTTGGTTCTGTCTACCCCGCAAGGGGGGTGTAGACGTGATTATATGTATGTTGGTATGTATCGGGCGAAAAAACAATGGTATTTTATTTAATTTTCATGGCATTTGGATTCCAACACAAATGCCATGGGATTTTGAATTGCTAAGTCCTGTTTTTACTCGAAGCGACTCCCACCTGACTTTAGCGAGCTTTCTAAGGAAACCCAACTCATCTTGGGTCATGGTCAGGCAAATGCCTGTCTAAATGTACTTACAGGTTTCCTCATGACATTTCCATTCACTAAATAATTATCTTACGATATTCACGGTAAAGGGGTAAAGTGATCGTGCCAGAAACCACACGAAATTCAATCTTATGTGTTTTTAATCCTGGTAGTTAGTAATGTAATTAAGTTAACGAGTTTTATGTAATTGTGTTAACTAGAAAACATGGCAGTGTTGATGTGTCCATTATACAACGGCGGTTTGTGGTGCGTGTGTCATTTCAAACCTAGTTACATTACGTCATAAATATACACATACATACATAAAATCACGCCTCTTTGCCGGAGGGGTTGGCAGAGACTACACCTTTCCACTTGCCACGATCTCTGCATGCTTCCTTCGCTTCGTCCACATTCATAACTCTCTTCATGCAAGCTCGGCGGTTTCGGGTACTCTTGACCTGTCTGATCGTCTCGGCCTTCCCACACCGACCTTTCATAAATATTATACACATATTATTAAGCTGAGCTTCTATGCTTATGAATTACTAGATCAGTCCGCGTGGAATCAATCCCGCGGGAACTCCGGGATAAAAAGCCTATATATTATTCTGGATCTTCAGCTAACTACATACCAAATTCCATCGTAATCGGCTCAGTAGTTTTTGCGTGAAAGAGTAACAAACATCCATACTATGTCAGTAACTCACACTCTCACTCACTCACAAACTTTCGCATTTATAATATTAGTAGAATTATATGCTAAAGAAAAAACATAGTTATACAGCTGCTTCTCTTCCCATGCAGATTGTAAAAGACGACTAAAGGAAAAAGGCTTATAAATTTGGGATTCTTCCTTTAGACAATGGCTAGCAGTCTGTCACTATTTGAATCTCAATTCCTTCATTAAGTCATACAGCCTTTCAGTTTTTTCAAAACTGTTGGTTCTGTCTACCTCGCAAGGTAAGTACAGGTATCTATTACTTACTTTGCGAGGTAGAGTAAGGGATACGCACCAAAAATAGTCATCAAATTATGTCATTGAAATGGACGCGTTTATGTAACCCTGATATGGTTCAGTCCATACAGCCTTTCAGTCTTTTCAAGACTGTTGGCTCTGTCTACCCCACAAACGATATAGACGTGACTATATGTTTAAATGATTGCTTAATGTCTCTTTCGCAGAATGCCTTTTCGAAAATGTTTCTATGTCTCGTAGAGAAGCTAGTATCGCGATTCAAAGAATTCTTTGCGATCTAACATGAGAATATTATGACTTAACACTGCATAAGAACATTCTACATTGAGGAAACATAACAATGATACGTTATAGATGCGTCTTCACCTATTTTTTCATGTTTCATAAGAATAAGTATGTAAGAATCTTTACAAAGTGTAGGTACAATGTTATGTTCTGTCGTCAGATTAATGTGGGAGTGAATTGTTAATTAACAGAGTATTACCTAATATACTTGTACTACAATTCTCAAACAGATATACGTCTTGTGGTTCTTGGCACCAATAGAAAAAAGAATAGGACCACTCCATCTCTTTCCCATGGTTGTCGTAAAAGGCGACTAAGGGATAGGTTTATAAGCTTGGGATTATTCTTTTAGGCGACGACGGGCTAGCTACCTGTCACATTATATGAATCTCAATTCTTTCAGTTAGCCAAACAATTGGACGTGGCCTATCAATATTCTCAAGACTGTTGACTCTGTCTACCCCACAAGGGATATAGACGTGACATACATATGTATATATACTTATTCAAGTAATTTACTGAATTTATTATCTAACCTTCTTTTTTTTGCTCACATTAATGCATTCCGATTGACCAACTGAATGCTTAGACTTTCAGTATTAAGATACATAATACTAATGTACCTATTTTGTGTAATAAAGATAAGATAATAAAAAAATTATACGTTTAACAGCCAAGATGTTTAGATATTAGAGCGGCAGATCAATAACGGGTCATCCTAATTTGATATTTTATGTATGTAGATATATGTATTTTGTATGTATTTTATGTATCTTGTATGTATTTATACATTTTTTGCAATGTAGTTATGTATTTTGGGGTATGCATGTGCACTTTATCGCACCACCAACTTAAGTTTTTCTGTTTGGTCAGCTGGTTGACTGGTAAGGAATGCCAAACGGCATAAAGTCCGCATTTTGTAGGTACATTTTTTTGCGCAATAAAGTTTGAAATAAACAAGTAAATATTAACCTTTTCCATCTAGTCAACGTACAGTACAGTGACCTCATTTAAAGTCCATTACCGACATAATTAAGCGAGCTGAAACGCAATCTGAATAACGGTGTGACTCTGATTAGCTGAGAGTCAAGACGTTAATTCATTGGTGTCTACGTTAAAAGTTATTTATTTCTTCTTAAAATCAGTTTATTTTTTTAATCTGTGCAATCCGATGTTTTATATTGCGGACAATGACAAAAAAAATACAATAAAATCATTAAGTATTTATTGTTTTAGTTAAATTACATTTATCCATATAAGTAGGTATTTATTATAAAATATAGTATCGTTGAGTCAGTATCTCGTAACACAAGTTTCGAACTTACTTCGAAGCTAACTCAATCTGTGTAATTTGTCTCGTATCAATTTAAATAAATAAAAAATACCTACATATGCGGATAACTAAAAACTCTATGATAATATTGCATATCCTAGAAAAGTTACTTATTCTAGACCCGGCTAACCTAACTCACAATCATTTTATTGGCACATACTTACATTCCTCAGTGATTGCACGAAAAGGGTTATTCTAGTACATTGCATTGTCGAAATGAAACAATGCTCACTTTTTACGGAAGACATTGCTCAAGAACTGTGCGACCTTTATACTTACAGTCATAAGCGTCGGCGCAATTGTAGAAATACGAAATTTATATTTTTTTCTTCAGAATAGGGCACTTTAGCACTTTGTTGGATTAAGAGCCTTAGATCAACTTAAGCGCGAATATTAATAAGTTCCATGTTTAATTATGTAAGTACTAGCATGTACGAGTATCTTTAGTTAAATATGTTAAACGATATATGTATATGCACACGCCATACCGCTCCAAAATTCATCTCTCCTCTCACGGGTCTACTGGAAGAGATTTCTTTTGAAATAAGTAGCACTTTTGTACTAGAATTACTGTAATAAATGCTCCTGTATATAATTTTGTGTGCCTACATAAATAAATAAAAATTATGTGTTGTGACTTTATGAACGAAGGTCCATCCTTCATTTATATAGTCAAAACACATAATCTATCATACATTAGGATGGCAGGCACATTAGACGTCTCGTCACGATCACGAGCGTAGTTGCGGCATAGTGCTACCTAATGTCAGCGCAGGGATGTAGTCTGTTTTACAATTTAATTTTAATTGCATTGTCCAATAGAGTTTATTTATTTTTTTTAACTTTATGCACGTAAAATGTACAACAGGTGGACTTAATGCCACAAGGCATTCTCTGCCAGTAGAGTTCTACCTTTGCACTTAGTAGGTACAGAATGTCTACATACACACATATAGTGTCGTCTATATCCCTTAGACAACACCAATAGTCTTGAAGAGACTGATTGGCCACGTTCAGCTGTTTGGCTTACTGATAGAATTGAGATTCATATAAAGTGACGGGTTGCTATAGCCCGTCGCTTAAAAGAAGAATCCTAAGTTTATAAGCCTATCCCTTAGTCGCCTTTTACGACATCTATGAGAAAGAGATGGAGTGGTCCTATTATTTTCTATTGGTGCCGGGAACCACACGGTTATTTAACTTCGATAATAAGTCGGCTGACAGAGTTCAGGCATCAAACTGTGGTATATAAAATGTAAAAGTGGGACAGGGCCGGCCTCGTCGATCTTTCAAGGACCAAATTTCGAATGTCTTGAAAAAGGGAGATGATAGGAGTACCCGTAATCGTCGAATATGCATGAAACGAGTAATGAGTGTGGAGGAGTGAGGGTGAGGTCTGTGAGGATCGTAGCAAGTGGAATTCCATAGTCTCTGCCAATGGGGAACAGGCGTTATGGTATGTATGTATGTAAATATCTAAACTAATATTATTAAGCTGAAGAGTTTGTTTGTTTGTTTGGACGCGCTAATTTCAGGAACTACTGGTTCGAATTGAAAAATTATTTTTGTGTTAAAAAGACCATTTATCGAGAAAGGCTTTGGGCTATATAACATCACGCTGCAACTATAAGCGAAGAAATAATGGAGAATGTGAAAAAAAAAACGGGGAAAATTATTCACCCCAGAGGGCTTCAATGATGCTCAAAATAACTACTACGCGGACGAAGTCGCGGGCACAGCTAGTGTATGTGTAAAAATGTGATATGTGATCGTATGTTATATTCTATCTAGGCATCCCAAGTGCGTCCCTGGCGGGGGTACGGTCGGAATATTAACTCGAGCACCAAGACACACATGAGCAACAGTAATCCAGCACTTTCACTATTTTTATAATCTACTAGCTGTGCCCGCGACTTCGTCCGCCTGGAATAGTTGTTTTGGGCTTCATTGAAGCCCTCAAGGATGAATAATTATCCTTGTTTTTTTTTTTTTTCATTTTCCATTATTTCTTCGCTCCTTATAGTTGCAGCGTGATGTTATATAGCCTAAAGCCTTTCCCGATAAATCGTCTATTCAACACAAAAAGAAATTGTCAATTCGAACCAGTAGTTCCTGAGATTAGCGCGTTCAAACAAAAAAACTCTTCAGCTTTATAATATTTGTATAGATTTTATACTTTCAGTGTTCTTATTAGATGACCATGGCATCGCATTCCAACTTCCATATTTATTAAATTCTAAATTTAATTTCTTAATTTATTTATATCTGTATACAAAATTACATATATACAGGACCATTTAATAAAGTAATTGTAGTAGGTACAAAGGTGCTTCTAATTTCAATAGAAACCTCTTTCAGTAGACCCATTATCCTAAAAATTCAGACTAAATAAATACATACCTACATACAATCACGTCTATGTAATAGTAGGTATTATCTAGTATATTTAATTACATCTCCATGAATTTTTAATAGGTACATTGGATTAATTACTTGAAATTACAGTTTATTATTTATTTCTACTATACTACAATATATTGTAGAATAACACACAGGATTCGCAGGTGGCAACTGAAAAAATTTATAGTTGAGAATTACCTCATCTTGGATTTCGTAAAAGGCGACTAAGGGATAGGCTTATAAACTTGGCATTCTTCTTTTAGGCCTGTCCCCTAAAAGAAGAATGCTAGCAACCTTTCACTATTCGAATCTCAATTCTATCATTAAGCCAAACAGGTGAACGTGGCCTATCAGTCTTTTTAAGTCTGCTGGCACTGTCTACCCCGCAAAGGATATGGACGCGATTATATGTATATATGTATGTAGAATTACCTCATAGCACGTACATTTTATTGCCAGACACATAAAAAGTGTTACCAAGCAGAACTCGACTCATGAGTGGATAAAGTATGACATTGGCACAGAATTTTGGACTGTTTAATCTCAAAGCCATCTCGACTGCAAACATTACAGTCAGGGCTATCTGACTAAAAGTAATGACTAGGAAATACAAGATTTAAAGATGACCAACTTTTGCTGGAGACTTATATATGTTCATGAAATAAAGCCGGAGGGGTAGACAGAGCTTACACCTTTCCATTTGCAATGATTCCTGTATACTATTTCTGCACGGGAGCGGAATAAACGCGGTAGAAATAAGAGTGATAAGGAGTTTTAAATACAAACATACAGTCTCGTCTATCTCCCTTGCGGAGAAGACAGAGCCAACAGTCTTAAAAATACTGATAGGTCCCGTTCAGCTGTTTGGTTTACCAATAGTGACGCCTAAAAAATAATTCCCAAGTTTTCGCATCCATAGGAAAGAGATGGAATGGTCCAATTCTTTTTTGTATTGGTGCCGGGAACCACACAGCACATACATATATATAGAAGTATGCAGAGATCGTGGCAAGTGGAAAGAGGTAGTCTCTACCTACCCCTCCGGGAAAGATGCGTGATTTTATGTATATATATATATATATATATATATGTATATGTATCCAATAAAGGTTTTCTTGTAAACGTTGTGGAGGTCAAACGAGGGTAAAAACTTATTTGCCCAATCCAAGATCATGTGAAAAGGTGCGTGCCAGTCTCCTCCCCGGAGGAGGTGAGGATGACGATGAACGATGAGGATGAAACAGGGACTCATGTCAGGAGGAAGAATACTAGGTTAGGTTCTAAGAAAGCAGTGACCTACATTGTTGACAACTTGTTGACATACATATTTTTAAAATAATACATACATACAAATAATCACGTCTTTATCCCTTGCGGGGTAGAGTGAGCCAACAGTCTTGAAAAGACTGATAGGCCACGTTCATTGAGAATCAAATAGTGACAGGTTGCTAGCCCATCGCCTAAAAGAAGAATCCCAAGTTTATAAGCCTATCCCTTAGTCGCCTTTTACGACAACCATGGGAACGAGATGGAGTGGTCCTATTCGTTTTTTTATTGGTGCCGGGAACCACACGGCACAAAAATAATTAGTTAAGTAATACAGCAAATCGAACTACTAATCGTGTTTTGAACATGTTTTATTACACCTAAGTGTAAAATAATGGCGAGCAGTGTGAATATGTCATTAGGATAGCAATATTGTATGTATTTGCGAAATATATTGAGTAATACTAAAAATATGGTAAAGGTATGCAATCAGTAATGATTCAGTTGGAAAAAAATATATAAAAACTTCTTATACGGAGAACGTCTGGGTAATTAATTAGAAATATTTAACTTATTGTTTCAGCCTCTTTACTTTGTTGTTTAGTAAAAACGTTGATGTAAAAAAAAAAATAAAGAAAAATTTTTAGCGCGATATTTAAATAATGAGTTATAATTGAAATAAGATTACGAAATTAAGAAGGTAGGTTGCATACAACCACGGCTTTTCTTTGAACAAATCTCTTTTATTGAGGCGTATAAAAATAACTTAAAAAATTATACGTGTAAGTTTTTTATTTATTACTTACCTAGTCGGTAAGTTTTGATTATCTGATTTGTACATAATTATTTCACTGGAGACTATATTTTCTTGTTTCGTTATTTTTAGAGCGTGTTTTAGAACTCCATTTTTAAATTTTTATCTTTAATTTTATATAATCTTAAGTTACCATTTTAAAGTGCAATTTCTCTTTTGAGGAAGGCCTTTTGGGATATTACGAGGTAGGTAGCTGTTGATTTTTTACAATTTAAAAATTAGAAATCATTTTGACATGAAAATTGAATTGGCCGCGTCGTCAAAAACCCGCCAACATTGTTCTGTCCTGTCGTGTAAATAATTTGAATCTTCTCAAAATAATGAAACGCAGACGAATCAATTTTCCTTCTCGACGTATGTATGACAGTAAAATAGCTATTTTCTATCATCACAAAGACTATTGTTAGGACATTGCAATGCGACTTTGAAAAGTCACATTGCAATACAATGATTAGAATTCCGTAGAAGAAAATTTAGAAACGAACCAACTCATCCGCGAGTTGACTGTAGACAATAAAAAATTATTTTGCTATTTATTAACATAGATTTAGTCATAAAGGATCTGAAAAATAATAAAGGTTATTTTTTAATTATTTAGATTAATTTTAATAATTAAATAAAAAATTATATTTTTTATCTGTGCGTCACGTGACAACAAACACGAATCAAAGAACATGACGTCATTGTTCAAATGACAGCGAGCGCAGTGACATTTAGTGACCATTGACAAATCATGTTTGAGGTTATGCAGTGTTGAATCTTACACGCGTAGTACCTAAGTGGTTAACTGTTAGGTTAGAAATGTGTTTGTCATTTGAACAGTGACGTCACAGTTGATATTGCCGCGTTTTTGTGTAAAATTTAAATTACTGTGGCGACATCTCTACGCCACTCGTCGCAACATCCAATCAAACAACAACTGTCAATCATCTCGAAGAAATCGACGCGCTCAGCCAATAGCAGCGAAGAACCCAAATCGCGATTTCAGAGATTTCACGGATTGGAGCTATATATACAACCTCCGACACAACATCGTCGGAGCCGCGGTTCCCCAGGCATAACACCTAGCCTGGCGGAAGATCTTCCCTTTGGTGGCGGTCGAGCCGAATCATTGCTCCCGCTACATTGGTGACCCCGACGTGATTGGAAGCAACCTTCTCCATCATCATCAACTCCAATCCTCAGCATCATTCCTCACTCTGCAAGCAGTCTCACAGCAAGCCAGCAACTGGGTATCGCAGCAGGTCCATCGCAGCCGACTCACCGAGCTTCCTGGTCCTGTCTCCACCCGCACTCACTCTCATCGACTTCAGCGACCGACGCATCTACCGCAGCCCACGCCTGGATCTCTTCGACGGCCGCTCTTCTCTCCAGCGTGGCAGCTCTGCACGACTTCTACCGGCGCCAACAAGTCGACTACGCTCTCTACTGTCTCGACTCACCGCAGACTACGAGCAACGCAACGGCTCACTCCTGACTCACTAGGACTTCGAGTAACTTCCGACTCACTGGAAGACAACTGGCACTTGCAAGCTACTGAAAGCACAGATTGCACAGCAAGATCAAGACTTCAGACCTCCGGTCTTGGGGGGGAGTACTGTGGCGACATCTCTACGCCACTCGTCGCAACATCCAATCAAACAACAACTGTCAATCATCTCGAAGAAATCGACGCGCTCAGCCAATAGCAGCGAAGAACCCAAATCGCGATTTCAGAGATTTCACGGATTGGAGCTATATATACAACCTCCGACACAACATCGTCGGAGCCGCGGTTCCCCAGGCATAACACCTAGCCTGGCGGAAGATCTTCCCTTTGGTGGCGGTCGAGCCGAATCATTGCTCCCGCTACATTACAATTTTGAAGTAGTTGTTATTTTGTATACAGTCGAAATTAAAAAGAAATATGAGAAGCAGGAGTTTATTTAAACCCTGCTGATTAATTTAAGACAAGATTTGAAAACTAGTCAACTCCCCGATTAAACAGTCGAAATAAGTTAAGTTAAAATTGATATGGTCTGTGCAATTTTGCTAGCATAAAAGAAAGCTTCACTGATTGACAAGTCTAAGCTTGTATGAAGCATAGGTCAACTTAAGTGCCGCGCATTTTAGGTCTCTGCTAATATTGTTTTGGTTATGTAGTCTATGTTTTTTTATTTATACATGTATTTATTACAGAGGTGTAAGTGTTCGCTTTACAGTTCCCGGTACTTATATAAAAAAAGAATAGGATCACTCTATTTCCTTCCCATGTCGTTAAAGGCGACTAGGGGATAAGCTTATAAACCTGGGATTCCTCATTTAGGCGATTGGTTAGTAATCTCTCACTATTTGAATCTCAATTCTATTATTAAGCCATACAGGAACGTCGCTTTTCAGTCTTTTCAAGACTATTGGCTCTGTCGATCAAGCAAGGGATAAAGACGTGATAATATGTATACAAACTAACTGCGATACGGAACCTTTGTTATAAAACTCGTGCTCGTGCCGTTTCATTTTAATCTACATCACTTTATGGTTCAAATCTCATGGTAAGTCGACAATCATGTAGGTCATGTTGAACAATGACTCTCCCCGGCCTTATTTTCACGATTTCTAATGTCAAAAGTGTTATGAAAAATAATTAAGTAAGTAGGTATGTACGTACTTTTCATAATTACTAGCGCGATTGAGACGTGCGATTCGCATTGTTGTGTTTTTCTTAATTGTAAATCCTACTAATATTATAAATGCGAAAGTTTGTGAGTATGTCAGGATGTTTGTTACTCTTTCACGCAAAAACTACTGAACCGATTACGATGAAATTTGGTATGTGGGTAGCTAAAGATCCAGAATAACACATAGGCTACTTTTTATCCCAGAGTTCCCGCGGGATTGATAGGGTTTCAATGCGGACGAAGTCGCGGGCGGCCTCTACTGGGTAATAATTACAAGGTCTAATAAAGGTAGATATGGTTGAGGGGACGATGGTCGAACGGTTAAGGTGTCCGAATTAAAAAGTGCCGTCTGATTCCCGGCACTAATATAAAAAAGAATAGGACCACTCCATCTCTTTCCCATGTATGCCGTAAAAAGCGGCTAAGGGCCTTACCCTTAGCCGCTTATAAACTTGGGATTCTTCTTTTAGGCGATGAGCTAGCAACCTGCCACTATTTGAATCTCAATTCTTTCTTTAAGCCAAATAGCTGCACTGAAGCTGGCTCTGTCTACCCCGCAAGGGATATAGACGTGATTATATGTATGTATGTATGAAATAAAAATACTACACAAACAGAGGTAAAGAGTGCAAACTTTAAAAAAAAGTATCTAAAAAGAAATAACATGAAATTCTTATCATTACATTTACGCACAACATTTTTATCGATAAAATTTCTCTTCCATTTGCAAAGAAATTGACGTACATTGTATTGTTTTACGTGTTAAGCAAACAAAACCAGGTGTTCGAGTAGTATACGTATTCGATTTACATAAAATTAAAGCTATTCATAAGAAAGACAAAGAACTTTGTTCATGTATTGTTATACGTTTGTCATTTCAGCTGCATGAGAATCTCATTTATTTTCATACAAAGACTGTATACTGAAAAATAATATTTATCATCATTGACTAGCTATTTTCAGAGGCTTTGCTTCTTTGGGAATAATCTGTTATTCGTTAACCTTTAATGTTTTCCAATTACCCGTTCTTTATCACTACTAAAATAGTATTTAGCACAGTGGAAGTTCCCGTGTGGTTCCCGGTACTAATGGAAAAAAGAATAGGACCATTCCATCTCCTTCCCATGGATGTCGTAAAAGGCGACTGAGGGATAGGCTTATAAACTAAGGATTCTCCTTTTAGGCGATGTGCTAGCTTGTCACTATTTGAATCTCAATTCCATTATAAAGCCTAAACGTGGATTTCCACTCTTTTCAAGACTGTTGACTCTGTCTACCCCGCAAAGGATTTAGTGCTCATATTTACGTATGTATGTATATATATAGTTACTTTAATGGTAGATAAAAATAATTACTTTCAACCACCAAGGCTCATCTATAGACAATCACACAATTAATTTATCTGTCTAAATCGATTCTCCACAGTTTTATTAGTCGCAGAAAAACAGTAAAAAAACAGTGAGTTTGTTTCCGCAAACCATTTCCGATTCAGTTTCCCATTCATTGTCTCTTTATTGCTCGTAGAAAGCACGCTGGTTTGTTTGTGAACGTTTTTTTAATAAATACTCATAAAGGTTACTGTCGGATCGGATGTGTGAATAGTTCCTATGAAATCTGCAATAATCTTTTTTTTATCACACACACACAATCACGTCTATATCCCTTGCGGGGTAGACAGAGCCAACAGTCTTGTAAAGACTGATAGGCCACGTTCAGCTATTTGGCTTTAAGATAGAATTGAGATTCAAATAGTGACAGGTTGCTAGCCCATCGCCTAAAATAGGAATCCCAAGTTTATAAGCCTATCCCTTTGTCGCCTTTTACGACATCCGTAGGAAAGAGATGGAGTGGTCCATTCTTTTTTGTAATGGTGCCGGGAACCACACGGCACTTTTTTTATTTTGTTTTTTTTTTTAATGGTTTATTATGAGTAGTTTAGGAACGTGCAAAGAAACCTCGGACACACTTAACTATTATTGACATAATTAATTTAATAACTTTCGGGCTGTTACAGATTTTTATTAAGACAATATTATCCGCAGTGAAACTACAGCTCTCGCTCACAATTCTAACTAAATTAGTAAAAACGGGAATTTAAGTTCAACGCGGCCTTCAGAAAGAGTTTTGTTAGAAAATGGTTTTTTTTAAATACTAAAGTATAAAACCTGTTATTTTAAATAATAATAAATAAATATATACGGGACAAATTACACAGATTGAGTTAGCCTCGTACAAAGTTCGAGACGTGTGTTACGAGATACTAACTCAACGATACTATATTTTATAATAAATATCTACTTATATAAATAAACACCCAAGACCCAGGCCAATCAGAAAAAGTCCTTTTCTCATCATGCCCTGGCTGGGATCGAATCCCAGCCAGGGACCTCCGGTGTCACAGACAAGCGTACTACCGCTGCGCCACAGAGGCCGTTAATAATAATAATATAATTATAATACACGTTTAATGTCCCTGTATCATTTAAAAATAGTATAATTCAACGCGAAGGTTATAAATCAGTTATTGCTTAAAAGTGTAACATAACAAACGCTTCTTGATTTTTTTTTTATTGGTACATCTATTAACCTTCTCACTCTCTTCGCAGGAGTTGGAACAAGAGAAGCACTTACTCCGTCGGCGGCTGGACACCGCCCAGGGAGAGTACGAGGCCAGGCTGCTGGAGCTGCAGAATGACATCAAGGAACTCACCACCAAAATCGACACCAGGGATACTTCGGTTAAACAGGTACATACACACATACATACATATGGTTACGTCTATATCTCTTGCTGGATAGAGAGAACCAACAGTCTTGAAAAGACTGAATGGCCACGTTCAGCTATTTGGCTTAATGATAGAATTGAGATTCAAATAGTGACAGGTTGCTAGCCCATCGCCTAAAAAAAGAATCCCAAGTTTGTAAGCCTATCCCTTAGTCGCCTTTTACGACATCCATGGGAAAGAGATGGAGTGGTCCTATTATTTTTTGTATTTGTGCTGGGAACCACAAGGCACAAAACGGATTAACAGGTAATTTAGTTATTTTATTGTCTTTATTGTCGTGTGGTTACAATAAATTAATTTGATGGATTATGGGCAGGGGCATCGTAACAATAATATTTAAAAATAATACAGGTATTAAATGCGCGCGCGCACGTACGATCGCGTTCATATCTGCAGTCATAGTTTTAAAATTCTTACGGGTTAAAATAGCGTGCACTGTGGTTCCACTAGATACACACACACATGCATATGTAAAAAGAATAAATATTTCATCAAATGAATACGGTCTTTAATACCAATGATTACTAAGTAAAACAGTTTATTATTCTATGACATATAACATAACAAAACAGAAAGAGACGGTAATCAACGATGGCCGAACTGGGCCCGATAATTGTCGATCGAAATATCGTCGTCTCTCATTATTTGCATAAGATTTGCCTATAGAGGGAAGCCTGCCAGACTTATGTCATTTCAATAAGGTTGAAAGTTTGTCTGCACACGACCCTAACATAGGTAGTGATTCCTTTGAAAGTTATTGGGTAGCAATTTTATTACTTCGTGTGAGCAAGTGAGATCTAAGATATATTAGATAATCTCGCTTGCTCACACTCGCTTGTTCTAGTTACTAGCGTTACTTGGATTCCGAAGTTATTCAAGGATTTTTTTGTCTATTTTAGTGTTATTGACAATTTTTAATGTTTCAAGGTGCCATTTGAATGAAGAAAAGAAAAAAGAATGAAATGACTGACTAACTAACTAACTGATATCTAAGAATTACAATACCCGTGTTTTCAAACACGGAAATCAGCAAGAAATATTATACAAGAGGGAGCAAAATAAAACATGCAATAATTAAAATAAGTAAATTTTATTGAAATAGTTTACCTAAAGTTTTGTTAACATATTGATGATTATATAAAGCTATACATACACTAATTGTATCATCTACTTATTTCCTGTTATTAAGGTTACAGCTTAATTATTCGTTTTTATAAAGAAAAGATATTGAAGCTGTCCTTAAAATACTATCTAAGTAATTAGTAGTTTTAATATAAACTGACAGAACCTTCCACGCACTATATGGACTCGATGCACAGGGCAGTTGACTTGCACAAATGATATTGTTGACATATCATCAATCGGATAAATATACCGCACAGTTGGTAACATGGTTTCTTCCAGCACTTGCACATAATGAGCGTCCTGCTATCCACGTCTGTTCCCCAGGTCCAGCAGCACTCTTCCAGCCCCACATATTTACAGATATGCGTCCAGACTCCATATTTGACATTATTTTTTTCTTCATACCGAGTTGCATTTCTTCGCCATAAACGAAGCCTACCGTGTTGCGATGACGTAAACGAACTTTTCGTCTGCAAATATCGCTTTTTTCCAGTCAAAATCCAAATACTGCCGAGAAAATTCTAAACATTTTTGCTTATTTATTTCGGATAAATACGGCTTTCTTGCTGGCTGTCTGTGGTGTAGTCCCTCACGGTGCAAACTCGACGAACAGTAACCAATGATGTGTCGAACTGTTCCGCAAATGTTCTGGTCGGTATGAAGCCATTATTTTCGTACTGTTCCACCATGGATCTCCGCTGTGTGGGGTGTCGCTGTGTTGATAAGCGGACGACGGCCGCTGCGCGGTCGACTTTTTACACTACCCTCCTCTTGATGGCGCGTAACCCAACGCTTCACCGCTTGTTGTTTATTGTGTTATTTGTGTGAATGTGTGAGTGATAGCGGTGACTGCAAGCTATAAAGTTTTGTGAACTATGACTGCAATTATGAACGCGACCGTACCTTTACTTTATCTCGGACGTTTCGAATCATGTTACAATGATACGTGGTCAAGGAGCGACTCATTATGAAACGTCAAGATAAAATAAAGGTATGTTACGTGCGCGTTTATTACCTGTATTATTTACTAGCTGTGCCCACGACTTCGTCCGCGTGGAATAGTTATTTTGGGCATCATTCCTCAAGGGTGACTAATTTTCTCCGTTTTTTTTTCACATTTTCCTTTATTTCTTCGCTTTTAATTGTTGCAGCGTGATTTTATATAGCCTAAAGCCTTCCTCGATGAATGGTCTATACAACACAAAAGTAATTATTCAATTCGAACCAGTAGTTCCTCAGATTAGCGCGTTCAAACAAACAAACTCTTCAGCTTTATAATATTAGTATAGATAGTATAGACTAGCTGACCCGGCAAACGCTGTTTTGCCAATTATTTTAATATATTATTACGGAACCCTATTTTTTTCCAAAATAAAATATAGTCTATGTTACTCGTGGATAATGTAGCTTTCGAATGGTGAAAGAATTTTTAAAATCGGTCCAGTAGTTTTTGAGCCTATTCATTACAACAAAGTTTTCCTCTTTATAATATTATATTAGTGTAGATAAATAGCTAAATATTAATGTTACGATGCCCTTGCCCGTGACTCAAAGTAATTGATACTTACTTTGATGATTTACTATACCTAATCATCGCTAATAGGTGCAGTCACGATAAACATCCATTATTGATCCAAATACTTCTTTAGCACTAGCTATTACTTAGTGTTATTAACCTTGACATACGTACGGACTAATGATTTGACCAAATACATTAAGTCTATATCCCTTGCGGGGTAGACAGAGCAAACAGTCTCAAAAAGTCTACTAGGCCACGTTCAGCTGTTTGGCTTAATGATAGAATTGAGATTCAAATAGTGACAGGTCCAAATCCTTCGCCTACAAGAAGTATCCCAAGTTTATGAGCCTACCCCTTACCCTTAGTCGCCTTTTACGACATCCATGGTGCTACTATGAGTTACATAAAATAAATAGTAAAAGATCTCATTTGATCCATTCCATCTAGGTACTGTCCTAATAGCCTGAAATAGTATGAACAATATACAATTCTGCAGCATGACAAATGGCCAATTAAGAGGCATAGACAACAATTCCCAAATAAAACAATGAGTGCCCAGTTGGCCCCTGACCTTAAGCAGGTATTACGCTAAATATCGTATGCAATTAACAATGAATACTCTGTTTTTGAAGGCTGATTCTCACAGAAGTGGACTCAGGTACATTGTGATACGTTAACAGTAATGCATAACAATCTTGCCGTTTCTTGAGGGTACCGTATGCGGACTTATCCCAAACGGGATTTCTTCCAGTCAACCAAAATTTAAAGTAAAATCCAGATTCAAAGAAGCAGCGCATATTAAAAGCATTGAGGGTGCGTTACAATAATCAATTAACTACAAATTAATTTGTGATAAACATACATAAATAAAATAAATATAAGTAAAATACTATAAAATTAAATTTAAATATATTACTAAAGAACCTTGTGGTCACCGGTAGGTACTTTAGAATAGAACTACTCCATATCTTTCCAATGGATGTCTTAAAGAGACTAAGGGAGAGGCTTATAAAACTTGCGTTTCTTCTTGTAGGCGATGGGCTAGCGAACTGTCAACTGTTTTTGAATTTAAATTGCATCATAAAACCATACATCTGAACGTGGCCTTTTAGTCTTTTCAATAGGTACTGTGGGGTCTGTCTACCCCGCAAGGGATAAAGACGTGATATGTATGTATGTATAAATATAAGTACACTCACTTTTTATTAGTGTAACTTAGTTTAGTTATAATGTACATATCTAATTTATAATTAAGGACGTCATGGTAAAGGGTCAGGTCAAGAGTACCCGAAACCGCCGAGCTTGCATGAAGAGTTATGAATGTGGATGAAGCGAAGGAAGTATGATTGAAGAAGAAATTACAGAAATCGTGGCAAGTGGAAAGAGGTAGTCTCTGCCTACCCCTCCGGGAAAGAGGCGTGATTTTATTATGTATGTATATGTATGTATAAATATAAGTACACTTACTTTTGAATAGTGTAAATTACACTTCTTTAGTATTTGTTTAGTTATAATGTATATTTCTAGAATAAAATTAACCCATCCAACTTATACCCGGTGTCATTACCACGATTCCGTAAGACCACGCGACGCTGTCGCAAGCGGCTCGCGACCGCCGCTCTCACGTCGCGGACGCGTCACGGTTTCGTCACCATAATCGGAATCGTGATTTTGGCAAAAAACCCTAGTGATTCAAAGTCGGTAGGTATGTCATGGACCAAAACTATGGCGTCTTGTGACTGAAAAATAAAAATATTACAGAAATGGCCTTTCCCTGTCTAGGTATCTCTTTCGAGAAAGAAGGAGATCTACCAATCAGGTGCAGTTTATTTCACGTCACTTTCAAGTCTAAAAACACTCGATCTCTTTTTTCGTAAGAATTTTCAATCGCCTTCAAAAGAAAAAGATGGTCCTCCATTTGACCTGTATGTATATATGTTTGTCCGCGATCATCTCACGTTTCGCTGAAGCGATTTATATGCGGTTTTCAGGAAATTGTATGTTACACTTAGGAAAAGGTTTAAGAAATTTATCCGACTTTAGAAATTCAAACAAGAAGGATGGCGATCGGAGGAGAATGAGTTTCAATATATAAATAAATGATATGATAAATGATAGAATGAGATTCAAATGGTGACAGGTTGCTAGCCCATCGCCTAAAAAGATTCTGTAAGCTAATTATTTTATGACGAGTCGGCGGCACCGATCATATTGACCTTAAAGTTCATTGGAAACTGATTAAGAAAGTTCAGATAAAGGGATTTGTTGTTACGTAATATTTACCTACATTACAGCGAGGAAGTAGGTACTTCTTCATGGAGAAGATGTGAGGTCAGCCGCTGCTGCACATCGTGGTGTTAGAAAGTCTTGAGCCACATGATGGTGATGTTTAAAAGAACAAAAACTACTAGTTCAGGGTTCTTTTCCCGTGGGAGTTTAGCAAAAAAATCCTGGCTCTGTCTACCCCGCAAGGGGTTAAAAACATATGTACATATGTGTTAAAGCTTTGGTCGTGTACCTTATTTCAAATCATTGAAAAAATAAAAATGCCAAAAATTAAAAATATATGGTTCAGTAAATTCTGTTGCACTGGCTTCTTTAGGTTTCCCTGTATTGTAGGAGTCTCTGGAGTTCTGGACGTAGGTATGTCAACCAGTTTATCATGTCTATAATGTGTTTACGATGACCAAACATAATTATGTCATCGTCAAGTCAAGTTCAAAATCTAACCTCCGAATGTAGGTCAACGATCTTTTTAATTACAAATTAGTGTGATAATAATTTGTAATTAAAAATATTTTATACCTGACAAACACTCATTGGTTATCTGTGATGAACTGTTAACTGAAATGTTATTATAGTCAGATGTTGGTTCTCCAACTACATAGACATTTCTTTCTGATTGCAGAATAATACGCTATTAAAATGAAACATTCTTTTATCCATTAAAATCCATATTAATATAAATAAAAATGGTTTCTACTATAATTAGCATATTAACCAAAATGACATAGGACATTCAAGGTCTTGACGCGTTGGATTGTAACGTCATTTCCACGAATTCGCGTGTTCCCGCCCTTTTAGAAATGTTCAGGGCCAATTCTGTTGAATACATTAAATAAGTAAGTTTGACTTACCTATCGTGTTAGAATAGAATAGAATAGGTTTATTTTCAAAATTGGATACAAGGTATCACTTATTGACGTCACATAACTTAAATCTAATTATAACTACTACCGCTTCCAAAGCGCATGTGTAGTAGAAGCGGCGGAACAAACTACACTGTAGCATTTTCATCGAACGTCAATTTACAAATATAGATTTCTTAAACCTAAATCGTGGACGAATGCATATTGTCTACATTAAAAAACATGAATGAATGTAGAACTAATGTTGTTATATAAATACAGAAAATCACGCCCTTTTTCCGGTTGGGTAGGCAAAGAATACATCTTTTCACTTGCTGTCCCTTCATCCCTGCATACTTGTGCACACCTACTACCAATCATAATTCATTCCACTCTCATTGATTTTGAGTACTCTTGCCCTGACCTTTTTGTCCACGATTTTGACGACATTCGTCAAAGCCATTCTAGCTCGTCCAACGTTCCCATTAACACAAAGTAAACCTTTAATTTGGCATAATATGTGACCTCCAAACATCCTGCTGTCATCAAGATCAGTCAATGCTTTGTCAGGACGCTGTTATTTTCCGCTGATGACATTTCCTGACCTGAGCTACTGTGTTCAACAAGCGAGTATAATGAGAAGTTGGGGAGATAAACGAAAATTGAAGAAACCATGTTGGTATATAGTCTGAAAAAAAAAATAACTGGGAAATCTTAAGAAAGAAATCTTAATATAACGGTGTGTAGGACCTGATAAACCTGCCCTGATAATTTTAGAGGCTTTTTAAAGGTGGTATAATATGGAGAGGGTGTTTTTACATGAATCTGACAAACTTGGAAGAAAAGACTTACTTGCGCTTAATAATCATATATTTTTCGCCATTCCATACAAATTTAGTGATCATCAAATCAAAGCAAAGGATAATAATTTGTGTAACATCCTTACTAAATATTAAAGTTGTTCTGAAGGGATTTTCACTTGGTTAAACAAAAACGTTAAGTGAATCTTTAGTTCAAACCATCTCATATTTTACTCCAAGATCAAGTGTCGCAAGGCGTCACGGCCTACGGCTAGCGTCCTTCCAAAACCGCAGTAAAAACTCTTTCGTAAATATTCTTCTGGCAATATAGACTCTAAAACAAAACCATAAGGTTCACGGATGAGGGCAACCGTTACACCCATTAACACGATTAACAATGCTGTCAGAATCAAGATTTTACGGCGTCCAGTTTTGGATTTGCAAAATTGTTGTGAATCGACAGATGGTTCCACCGACTCGATCGTTTTACTTCCTTCAACAAAATTAAAGAATAGTTGAATAAGAAGAAGAACAGTAGTGTAAATGTTAGATTAGATTTCATATCCTTTATTTTTTTGCATTGTAAAGCAAGCAAATATTTTTTTCTACAATAATTTCTCTTATCGTAACGTATGTAGGTTTTGTTTTGATTCTGAGCCGTTAAGCCTCTGAGTCTCATTGTAAAGATTGTATGGTCGGCTTCTTGATATCAACTATTCTTTCTTCCATTCTTTAGATTTTGATACAACAGAAGGCATTTATAAAGCGACTTTGCCCGTCACACATATATATTTAAATTTATGTAAATCAACTCATAGGTATCCAACAATGACCAAAGACTTTTGGTGATAAATTAAAGGTATAAGATTAATTTCATTTGCTTAAACGGTGCAAATATTTAGACTTATTAAACTACTTTCATTTACCTAGTTAGTATCAGTTTTTAATTATAAAGTGATATAATGATCAATTGTTACTCAAAATATAACATTTCATCCACACATTTAGAAACACCTATCTAGTCTTAAGCATATAAGGTTTTGTAGATATTCCTCCCTAACTTATTATCATTGTCCCAACAGAGAGATGAAGAGAAGGCCAGTCTTATCCAAGAGCTGACAGCGCAGAACTCCAGGCTGACGGCCCAGCTTAAGGAGTCTTCAGCCACTGAAGCTCAGCTGATAGCACAACTTGAAGGTCTGAGGGATCAGTGTTCCATGAGGAAGACTAGTCTACAGGTGTGTATTGTTGATGTAACAACTATACAAATCAAAACTGTTGTTGTTGTAACGACAGAAACTAAAATTGATAGCATTGACACCCAACGCTTTGTAATACCAGAAAAAAACATTTAGTAAAATTCTATGTTATTAAAATTTAGGTCTAGCAAATGATGTTCACAGTCTGGCAAACCTAAAGTTATCTTAAGAGCTACTAAGCTGCTTACGTTTCCTTTTAACCTATGTTTGTTTGAAGACAAAATCACTACGGCAAGATTAATACGTTGAGTAGAATCTTTATTATTTTAAGGGGAATGTTTTTTGGAGATTCATAATAATTAAATATATCACTTACTAAGTGTGAATCAAAAGGAACCAATAGTCATAGAAAACCGAGACTTCTGCTACAGACGCTTTCAAAGATTTCTTAAATCTTAATTAAGGTTGATTCTACATACATACATACATATGGTCACGTCTATATCCCTTGTGGGGTAGACAGAGCCAACAGTCTTGAAAAGACTGATCGGCCACGTTCAGCTATTTGGCTTAATGATAGAATTGAGATCCAAATAGTGACAGGTTGCTAGCCCATCGCCTAAAAAAAGAATCCCAAGTTTGTAAGCCTATCCCTTAGTCGCCTTTTACGACATCCATGGGAAAGAGATGGAGTGGTCCTATTTTTTTTTATTGGTGCCGGGAACCACACGGCCCGTGATTCTTAATATACAAAATCGGAATATAAAGACAAGACAAACATAATCCAAAACGAACCTATCCTCCCCAGGATCACGTGCACAGCCTGGAGTCTCTGAAAGCGGAGCTGGCTCTCGTCAGCGACAAGAGGGCAGATTTGGAGCGAAGGCTGACTTCTTCACTCAACGACAAAGACAACCTGATGCAGCAGCTAGATGAAGCTAACGACAGGATCACAGCGCTCGAAAGACAGCTCAAAGAACAAGTAAGATTTTAAAGGATTCTATGGTTAAAATTCTAATGTGTGACCATTTTTAATAATATACACGTAGAAAAGTTAGTTAAAGGGAGTAATAGATGTATACAAGTAGCATATGTGTGAAGTTTTGCAGATAATTCGTAATTAAAATACCCAAAAAAAGTAATTAGTTTTGAAATTGTAATTAGGTAACCTTGTTACATACATACATACATACGGTCACGTCTATGTCCCTTGCGGGGTAGACAGAGCCAACAGTCTTGAAAAGACTGATAGGCCACGTTCAGCTATTTGGCTTAATGATAGAATTAATATTCAAATAGTGACAGGTTGCAAGCCCATCGCCTAAAATAAGAATTCCAAGATTATAAGCCTGTCCCTTAGTCGCCTCTTACGACATCCATGGGAAAAAGATGGAGTGGTCCTATTCTTTTTTGTATTGGTGCCGGGAACCACACGGCACGTAGAAAAGTTAGTTTAAGGGAGTTATAGATGTATACAAGTTTTGCAGATAATTCGTAATGAAAATACCCAAAAAAGAAATAGTTTTGATATTGTAATTAGGTAACCTTGTTACCTTCGACATAAAGAATTCGTGAGCCTGACTAATAAAATCAATGAAAGAAAGACTACAAAATAAAAAAAGAAACGTTGCTTGCTCACTGTGGCATTCAATTAGTCGGACAATGATATGTAGGTCGAATTGGATGTTTGCCGATATCATCTTGTTATATCTGATAGGCTTATCTTCAATCTACCAGCAATGTAATCTCTATGTAAGAAACATGTTTGATTAATGAACGATTAAATTTTAGATCTGTGCAAAATGAATAAAGCATTTAAACATCATCGTGACGTGAATTTATAAGTTAAGCAAGAAGGCAATTGCAATACAAAAAAGAATAGGACCACTCCATCTCTTTCCCATGGATGTCGTAAAAGGCCACTAAGGAATAGGCGTACAAACTTGGGATTCTTTTATAGGCGATTGAGTAGCAACCTGTCACTATTTGAATCTCAATTCTATCAGTAAGCCAAACAGCTGTACGTGGCCTATCAGTATTTTCGAGATTGTAGGCTCTGTCTACCCCGCAAGGGATATAAACGTGACCATATGTATGTATGTATGTAGCAACAAGGTAATTTAATGTGGCAGATGCAAATTTTTTGGTTCAAATGTAAAGTCAAGTAAGGAATAGGGATATAATCTATTCAATGTGACTGTAGCCTTAATTCATGCCTCTCTGGTTTGTAAATGTTTTTCACTGAAATTTTTATAAGAATTGCTTTTGTAATGATACCAATTAATTAATCTAGATTTTATTCAAATGAACAGTTACAATTAGTTAACCCATTATTATTTTGTCTGTTTTTGTTTTCAATAATCAAAAACCAAGACAAAGACGTAGATGACGTGATATTAATACCATTTAATACAGTTATTCAAGGTCAATATCATCATGAAATTAATTAATTAGTTACACGTCTTCAGCCTTGGTATTTAATATTTTTCAATGCAATATTCACTTAGACTGACAGCAGAACTTGTGGCATAACAAGAGGTCATAATATCACAAAACGATCTTGTGATTTTACTTATGTTTGTAATTTCTTTATTGTACTTAAAATAATTACAGAACAATGTTTGGATTTTAGAGAATTTGTACAATGGCGGACTTATCCCAATTGGAATTACTTCTAGTTGACCAAAATTAAAAGGAAAATCCATCAGCAAAAAAGCAGGGCACGTAAATAGCATTAAGGATGAACATCCTGTAAAGATTCACACATTTCTGGTTCTAGCTGACAACCAGCAAGTTGCTATTTAAGGTTTTAAATGCATCTATAATAAAAACCCTTAAATGTAGATAATGTGATGATATAACTTCTAATTTTTTATTTCGATTGCACATTTTTTTTTATAATGTTCAACCTTTTCGATTTATGTTATCGTTTTCCTTTCTCATCTATAACTTTTTATCATCAACTTTAATTGTGCCGTCTGGTTCCCGGCACCAATACAAAAGAGAATAGGACCACTCCATCTCTTTCCCATGGATGTCGTAAAAGACGACTAAGGATAGGCTTATAAAATTGCGATCCTTTTGTGAAGTGAAATCTCAATCCCATCATTAAGTCGAGAAGCTGAACGTGGCTTTTCAATCTTTTCGGGACCATTGGCTCTGTCTACCCCGCAAGGGATATAGACATGACTATGTGTGTGTGTGTATGTGTGTACTTAAATTGTCATAGTATCATGATCATCAAGCATTATAAATCTTATCATTAACAAATTTCTAAAACTCATAATAGAAAGAAGAAAGAAAGAAAGAAAGAAACAATCTTTATTTGGCGCAAGATGTAACATAACATTTTCATTCAATCTACTATCTTCATTTTCAACAGGAACACCTCTACCAGAACACCTTGAAAGAACTGGAGCGCCTGCAGCGTTCCCACGACACCTTGGCTGAGAGGATCGGCGCTCCAGAGCCAGTGGACGCTGCCAACTCGGGCAGGTCTCTCCATGCTGAGATGGAGTCGGAGCCGGAAGACCAAGACGATACTTGGCTGAGGAGTGAAGCTGTCCAGGTTTACAAACAGCTGAGAGCGTTAGCACTGCAACTCAATACTGGACACGATGATGATTCAGGTCAGTTCTTCATTCTACTTTTTCTTTATATTCAACTAGCTGTGCCCGCGACTTCATCCGCGTGGAATAATTTTGGGCATCATTGTAGCCCGCGAGGATGAATAATTTCCCCCGTTCTTTTTCACATTTTCAAATATTTCTTCGCTTTATATAGTTGCAGCGTGATGTAATATTGCCTTCGTCGATAAATGGTCTATTCAACGCAAAAATAATTTTTCAATTCGTACCAGTAGTTCTTGAGATTAGCGCGTTCAAACAAACAAACTCTTCAGCTTTATAATATTAGTATAGATACGTAATTGTGCAGTGATTCACATAAAGATGAAAAGAGGTCCTGTAAGGATCGTAGCAAGTGCAAATCCATAGTCTCTGCCTACCCCAATGGGAGACAGGCGTGCTTGTATGTATGTATGAAGATGAAATTACACTCTATGGAAGGAATAATAAATCCGATTAGCCAAATCAACCCTTTGTGATTTGTATGTGAATTGTATAATGGTCACCTCAATTTTGAAACGGTATTGTATTGTGTGGGTGAGTTTGAAAGTCATACAAAATGGCTGGAGTTTAGATTGTTATTGTTAATCAAGAACCGGATTTAAGGAATTAGTTTAAGGCAAATCTAGGCTGTCCAGTCCTAAGTACTAGTAATTTACCTATATATATACTTATGACAGAATTTTTCTTCCTTTGGGATTTCCTTGACAGAATGACCTTCTTTTGGGATACCTCATATTTCATACATACATACATAAACTCACGCCTCTTTCCCGGAGGGGTAGGCAGAGACTACCTCTTTCCACTTGCCACTCTCTGCATACTTCCTTCGCTTCATCCACATATTTCATCTAAAAATTAAACGAAGAATTAAAATAATGGACGCCAAAGGCTTAATGAAAGGCCGAAAATATCATGGCAGGACGTTGTTAACAATGATAAGCGGGCCAATGGACTGGAATCCGAGGACGCCGAAAACCGGACCAAGTGGACTGTCGGAAGGCGGACCCCGGGCCCCGAAACACTTCTGTGGAGGGTGCGACCGGGAACACGCAGAGATGAGCGAGAGGCCAAAAGCTTGATGGAGTCGGGTACGTCCTGACAAAGGATTACGTCAGTACCTATATCCTCAAACTAGTTGTGCCCGCGACTTCGTCCGCGTGGAATAGTTATTTTGGGCATCATTGAAGCCCTCAAGGATGAATAATTTTCCCCGTTTTTTTTCCATTTTCCATTATTACTTCGCTTCATATAGGTGCAGCGTGATGTTATATAGCCTAATAATTGGTCTATTCAACACAAAAAGAATTTTTCAGTTTGAACCAGTAGTTCCTGAGACTAGCGCGTTCAAAGAAACAAACTCTTCAGCTTTATAATATTAGTACCTACCTATAGACGATGAGCTTGCATGACAAGAATATTGAATGTAGATGAATTACAAAAATGTTTTTAAATAAATAAATATATACGGGACAAATTACACAGATTGAGTTAGCCTCGAAGTAAGTTCGAGACTTGTGTTACGAGATACTAACTCAACGATACTATGTTTTATAATAAATACTTAGATATATAAACATCCAAGACCCAGACCAATCAGAGAAAGTTCGTTTCTCATCATGCCCTGGCCGGGATTCGAACCCGGGACCTCCGGTGTCACAGACAAGCGTATTACCGCTGCGCCACAGAGGCCGTTTTTCTTTTTTATATCAATCAGAAATCATGGCATGTGGAAAAATGTAGTCACTGCTTGACGAAATCCAGTGTTCACAACAGTCCGTAGAACTTTTCCATAAAGATCATCTTCTAAGAGTTCATCTTCCGAAATATTTTTACTTTAGAGTTTTTTTTCCTATTTCATTACATTCGCACAATAACTGTTACCGGATTTAGGTCGCAGTTTTATCATGATCATTGCTGAATGATCGCGATCACGACAGCACAGAGCATGGCACGGCCGTCACGATCGTTACCCTAGCGATCACGAGCTTGTTAGTAAACACTTGTTGTATATATAAGAAGAAACCCAAGTTCATAAGCCTATCCCTTAGTCGCCTTTTACGTCATCCATAGGAAAGAGATGGAGTGGTCCTATTCCTTCTTATATTGATGTCGGGAACCACACGGCATATAAATAAAATCAATTAATTTAAATATAATTTGATCTCTAATATGTTTAATAAAGCTTTTTGTCTCTGAAAGCGATTACCTCAGCCGCTCGCAACCAGATGTCCATAGTTGTTGAGATAACATTTTTCATTGTTATAGTTTCACGATGTTACTTATAACGTCAACAAAAAATTAACTTCTTGAATAAAACGCTTTATAAAGCCAGCGATTGGAACGCTAATAAGGTTTTTGCAACGCAATGACAATCCAGTTACACTTGTAACACCGTAAGGGTATCGACACATATACATTAATGTGGTGGTGTACATTTAAGTATAATATTACATACATAAATAAAAAAAAATAAAACGCAATGAAACGCCATCCAGGCAACATTATAAGGGTACAGACATACTTCCTTTTTATGTAGG
This sequence comes from Amyelois transitella, assembly GCF_032362555.1. NCBI lineage: Eukaryota > Metazoa > Arthropoda > Insecta > Lepidoptera > Pyralidae > Amyelois > Amyelois transitella. The sequence goes on from NC_083525.1 coordinate 1,830,702, forward strand.
GTCTTGCTCAGGTAGAATGAGGTCAAACGCACTCAAATCTATTAAATGTAAAAAAAAACTTATAAGATTTTTTTGAATGTTTGATTTTAAAATGTTTTTTCAACAAAGGGTTTTTATACTTGACAGAAGCATAGTCAATAAAATGTCATTCACCTTATTTTAATTTATTTAAACTTTATGTACGTAAAATGTACTACAGGTGGACTTATTGCCACAAGGCATTCCCTGTCAGTCGAATACCTTATGTATTAGTGTGGTTTGAAAAACAAATATCAATATTACCATATATGTGTATACGACATAAATCACATACGAATTCGCGTTTACTTGTTCAACGCGTTTGATCGAGTAACTCGCACTTACCCTACTGTGTCTGTATGTATATGTGTCTGTACCTTTATGTTTTTCACGAACGATATAATACGATGTTACACAGATTTAATGTTGGATAACCGTTGTTTAAAATGGTTATGCTTAAACATATGTATGATGAGACGTAATTTGGTTGCAAAAAGATAACTATTATTGTTGACAGTTTCGTAATTTGAAGTCTGTAAGGACGTTTAGTAAACAATCACGTTTTTCATTATTCGACGTGAAGTATATTATTAGCTGTGATAATAGGTATACAAATTGTGTAAATTTATTACTTAACATATATATAATTATATATAAGTTTTAATATTTTAATAATAAAAGTATGTTAAGTAATACAGTTTTTGATGATACCACGGAATTAGTAAGAGCAATCTTCAATTCGAGATGAGAGAGAGAATTTAAGGGTATTCAGAAACACCACAGAACGCAAAAGTACCACAGTTTATTTGATTTACATACATACATACATATTATCACGTCTATATCCCTTGCGGGGTAGACAGAGCCAACAGTCTTGAAAAGACTGACAGGCCACGTTCAGCTGTTTGTTTGGCTAAATGATAGAATTGAGATTTAAAAAGTGACAGGTTATTTGTACCTACTTAAAACTCAAATTCATACAATCACGTCTATATCCCTAGGCCACGTTCAGCTGTGTTTTGGCAAAATTGTAAAATTGAGATTCACATTGTGACAAGTTGCTAGCCCATCGTTTAAAAGAAGAATCTCAAATTTATAAGCCTATCCCTTAGTCGCCTTTCACGACATCTATGAGAGAGAGATGAAGTGGTTCCTTTCTTTTTACTTTTGGTACCGGGAACCACACGGCACCAATAGAAATATTGCACCAATGTTCTGCAACCAACTTAAAGCATTTATAAATAGTTTTAAAAGAATGACTTTCAAGAGCCATCGCACTTGTTTTGTTGTATAATTCCTAATGCGATGTTGCAACCAGAGTTATGCGTGTCCGTGGTGGAATTCATAAGCGGAAGCGTTCTCCTTCGTTTATAGACATCTGACAAGAAGAATACAGGCTTCTATCGATGGATTGACGTAATAAAGTCTTAAATGCAATGTCAAATTTAAGTTTTTAACGCGATAGACAATGGTATATGGCTCACCCTCTTTGTAACTTTCAGCTGTTATGCAGTAGAGACTCTGAGCTGTAATACACTTAATTATTTTATAAATACTTACTTACATATCACGTTATAATCTCTTACAGGGCAGACAAAGCCAACAGTTTCGTAAAGACTGAAAGGCCACGTTCAGCTGTTTGGCTTCATGATAGATTGAGATTCAAATAATGACAGATTGCTAGCCCAACGCCTTAAAAGGAATTCTATCAATAATCCCATTTGTACGTACTTGCATACATAAAATTACGTCTTTTTCCTAGAGAGATACGCAGAGACTACGCCCACTTATAACGATCCCTGCAAACTTATTTTGCTTTATCCACATTCATAATTATCTACATAAAAGAACGTCGGTTTATGGTGGGCTTGACCAAACCATTTTTTAACTAGGTACTTTATATATATTTACAAAACTATTCCATTACTGAATAACTGACTGACTGACAAAGAACAGCCAAGCCTCTAGCTCTTGATGTTTAGCATGTAAGTTCCTTATGTGCTGAAAAAGGATTTACCAAAATTCCTATTTGTATGGACGTTGTCCCGATTTTTCTAGATAATTTATATTTCAGAAGATTTACAACCTAGAAACTAGTAACAATAGAATGATGAACTAGAAAAACAAGTTATTTTTTTTTTAATTCTCACTAAAAAGGCATTTTTAGTACAACGCGGACCTACGCGGTTTCTTATTACTTGTACCACACTCCATCATCGCACGTTGATCTTGTTTAACACTTCCTTGTGTAATGTACCGTGGACAATACGAAGGTGATAATGTTACGTTTTATATAAAAGCAGAGGAAAGTGTACTCGTATATTGTTGCTTCGAGAAAGTTTTAGTTTTCATACTTTTTTAAATGACTTCTTAAGACTTTCAATTTATTTCTTCTTTTTTTAAAAACGAGCGTCATTTTTTTGGCAGCTTTTTGTATAAAAATGGACGGTGATTGACTGTCTAACATACATATACATATATAATAAAATCACGCTTTTTTCCTTTTTTCGGAGAGGTAGGCAGAGACTACAGCTTTCCACTTGCCACGATCTCTGCATACTTCCTTCGCTTCATCTACATTTATAACTCTCTTCATGCAAGCTCGGCGGTTTCGGGTACTCTTAATTTGATCAAAATACGTTTGTCTACCTAACATATTGCACAGGTCAAACGGCTGGGTCAGAGATTCTGAATATGGCTTGAAGGTTTCTTAATGACCTAGGAAAAGAATTCACCGTTCAAGTATTGTGCGCAAATTACCTATATATATTTTGTTTTACGCTGCTACTACTTATCTTTATACTATATACTCATATTTATCTATATCTAACTCCAGTATCAGATTAACTAAAAACCTTTTGTATTAAATTTGTTATTACTTTGATATCTGAAAACTACCCCGATATGTTAATTAACTTATATGATTTATGTAGTCTTAATGTTTTTAAAGCCATCTGTAACTTACATATACAATGAATAACATTAAGAACATAAAACAGATTTAGATATTTACCTACCAGTTCCTTATTGAGATGACTCTTAACTTCACGCCAACAACATAATGCTGGAAAGTGAGAAAACCCGCCGGCGAACGCTAGTGAAAGCTTCGGATCCGCAATTTTGTTCGATTTAAATGCGGGCAATTTGTCTTTTCTGTCATTTGTTTATAAACGTTACTATGTAGAATAAATACGGCATGAAAAGTAATTACGTACCTACATACTCGTATGATAAACATCGTAGGAAAATCTAGAAATATACATAAATAAATAAATTGCGGGACAAATTACACAGATTAAGCATCGAAGTGAGTTAGAAAATTGTGTTTATTTATTTGTTTTTTTTTTTGTGTTACGAGTTAACACATGAAATGGTACTTACTTGTTTTTTTTTTTTGTACGTTTTCTACTTTTTTCATACATCATTCTCCTTGTATGGATCCTCACCTACTTAGAGAAGAGTCTGGTGAACGCTTGTGAGCAGGATCCTGTAGTGGATAAGTCAGGTTACACGAAGCGACTTCAGTCTGACCACTGAAACCTTGGGGATATATGATGCTATATTGCTGGAAGAAACTCTAGAAATAAGTAGTGCCCTTGTACTGAATTTCTCTTTATTTTAAGTTTTTTTTCTTATTTTCCTTGATATACATAAATATATAAATGATACGTTAAGCTTGACCCAATAATAGAATTGAGATTCAAATAGTGACAGGTTGCTAGCCTTATCGCCTTTAAGAAGAATCCCAAGTTTATAAGCCGTCATGTCATACAACCATAACTAGTTCTCATAACTGGATCAGTAGTCACAGTTACAGTATTGATCGTAAACGCAACGCAATCGGTAATAGTTTATCAGTCAGTCAATTATTGTGGTTTCCACAGCTGATGTAAGTGATCTAACAGTTTAAGGTCTGCTATCCATGTCTGCAAGATACGCTATGCGTGGAAATCGGCGATGTTTGAACTGAGCTGTATCTTGTGTGTAAATATTCGAGTATTTATACGAGTTGAAACTTGTTTTGCAGACGGATTAAAGAAAATTTAAAATAGACCACCTGTATGATATGTCTCTTTTCTATGGATGTCGTAAAAGGCGACTAAGGAATAGCCTAGTATACTGGGGATTCTCATTTTAGGCGATGGAGTATTAATGTGTCACTATTTGAATCTCACCCTTACAGCTGAACGGGGCCTTTCAGTCTTTACTTTTCTCTTTTAAAAAAAAAAAAAAAAAAAAAAAAAAAAAGACTGCTGGCTCTGTCTACCCCATAAGGTAAATAGAAGTTTATCTGTTATAATGTGTGTATATGTGTATGTTTAATATAACATTCCTTGCAATTAAAAATGTTAATTTCTCGGCAAAAACTATGCCATTCCGCACTAATAAAATAAAAAAATAAGAGACGGATTGGTATAAAAACGATACTATTATGTTGAAACGATAATGTTAAACAAAATATTAGTAGAACTACATTTTGACTTTATCGAACATTCAGATTTGAAGGGCGATACCACTTTTCACATTTCTAAATCATAACTGTATATTGAAGCATAAATTATTAAAAGAAAATCATGTTTTATTCTGTTTCATCAAGACCGCAAACGACATACGACTATGTCGTAAAAGAACTGCGTAAGATATGAAGTAAAGCCTTTATTCCAATACTGCATAAGATTATATGCGTAGATGCGTATCATATCTTGCATATCTTACGCAGTATTGGAATAAATACTTTACTAAGTGTTTCATGTTTATGGTTTTAGTGTAACTATTTTATTAGTGAATAAATAGCTGATAGACAAACTATGTAGATCAATGTCTGTCATTTTGTTACAAACATTAAAATAGTTGTGTTTAACTAAATTAAAAATCTATGCTCGTAATATCCATGCTTGTAATATCCCGTGTCTAGAAGGCTGGAAAGGGATGGATGAAGTATGAAATATCAAATAGTAATAGGTTAGGTTGGTACAGATACATACTACAGCAGACTAAAAGATAATCTCGCTACTTAAGATGGAAGTGAAAGGTTTTGTGAAAGGTTTTACAAATAGGGGAAGTTCTAAAAAAAGAATTAAAACCTTAGTCGAAATGAGTGACCAATGAGATGGAACATTTCGGAACAATGTACATCACGTGTGGTTCCCGAATAGAAAAAAAAAGAATCACTCCATGGATGGATGTGGTAAAAGGCGACTAAGGTATAGGCTTTCAAACTTGGGATTCCTCTTTAGGCGATGGGATAGCAACCTTTCACAATTCGGACCTAAATTCTGTCTACCCCGCGAGGGATATTTATGTATGGTATAGAAGTGCTCTGTGTATATGAGTGCACTAAAGAGAAAATTTATCAAAATATCCACGGGATTTTTTGTTTTACGTTTCAGAACAAATTTGAAGATATTAAAAGTTAGTAGTCTGGTTGTACACACGGCTCAGAGAATACCTGGACCACAGCACACACAAAACGAGGTGGAACAGCTATCTTCTGAGCCTACCGTACTACCAGACTTCTAACCACGCTATCGCGGACGATTTACGGTAGACCAATGAAATAGACATTCATGTTAAGCGCAGGCCATTTGCATTGAAGACCACATGGGCGCACTGAACCAAATAGCAAAGTGCAGCAATAAAGTGAACCCGCGGAGCATGGCTAGTGAACCTACCATGAGTTTGCGAACGATAGTCGATAGCGTTCGTGCGTTTCGAAAATTGTTATAGAACTGATAGACTGAATAAAGATTGCACCTGACTGAATCCAGGATCCATGGTCAAAGGCATACCCCGGGCTCTTCTCCAGAGTGGTGAGGATGAGGATAAAGCCAGAAGGAAGAAGAAGACTGAATGAGGATTGTAAAAAAGTGTAACTTTAAATGCAAGGAAGCGGCCCAATTTTGTCAACATTTAATTTAATAAAAACAAATTTTATTTTAACTAATTAGTAGGTAATGCTCAAATGAAAAGATGATGCCAGTAAACTTTAACTAAGTACCGTAAGCGATAAAACTTAACTAAAATATTTTTTTACACATAATTTTTTTTAACAAAGAAAAACTTTCGTATTTAACTTGTAAAGTACTAAGTATTAAATACTAGAAATCGACTACAATCGCTAGCGACCTAGCGAATCAAAACCCATGGTAGGGGTCTTTCATTTTGCCTGTTGCGTAACTGACCATGCTGTCCCGTGTCATTACCTTACAATATTGTTACAATCATTAACTCGACTGTGAAAGAATGAGTTATGTTTTTCGTATGTCTTTTTCACAAATTAACCTAGCCCCGAATTAAGTTTCATAGTCTAATGGGATAAATCAACGTTATTTTTTACACATATCACGATTTCATCACCAAAGGGGTAGACAGAGCCACAAGACTCGAAGGCAATGTTAAGCATTAGGATGTCGTGGCTAATGGAATAGAGATTCAGAAAATTGCTAGCCCCTGACCTAGATGATATATCCTAAGAAGCCTTGACTTAGCAAGTTCCTTAATAATTTCCATTACTTTACTGACTGTTTCACCCATTCTGCTTTCATAAAAATATGTTATTACGAAATTTATAAACATTATAGGTCATCAACCTCCTTGAAATTTCTTTTTATTTTATTGTATAAATGATAATTATAGAAGTGCTCTGAGAATAAATGGTGAAGGCGTGCACTCAAGAGAGAATTTTTCAAAATTTCCACGGAAAGGGAAAATAACGAGATTTTCCATTTTACGCGAACAGAGCCGCGGGTGTTCTCTATCATTACGTCTTTATTCCTTACAGGGTAGTCAGAGCCAATAATCTCGAAAAGACTGGCCACGTTCAGGTCGTTCACCCGTCAGGTCAGCAATACCTAAACGCAACAACTTCAAATTGAGAAGTGCAATAAAAATATCTGAATTGCACTCTATCTAATATTAATTGTTTAGTAGGTTAGCAGCGAGCGGCTTTATACGCAACTACCGACTTATTTTTATTTTATTGAAAATATGTATTTGAATGCTCACACTAACAAATGTACATATTTACTTTAAATGTTTTCTCTGTAAGTGAAATGTAAATTTCTTTGAGAAATAAAGTTCTTTAACCACAATTCTGACACTTCTCTTCCTGGCTTTTAGACCTGGTTGCATCCTCACCACTCAGTAGAGCCCGGGTTATGCCATTCACCACGCATCCTGGATTGGGTGAGCCAGATTTTAACACGAAGCGACTCCCGTCAGACCTCCGCAACTTTAGCAGGGGAACCTAACCCGTGTTGGATAATATATAAATATATCATAAACCATTTGTGACTGTCAAACAAGCAAAGCATTAGCCAACTGGTTTGAAATGCATCAAATGGCAATCAAACCAGAAGGCTACCTCAATTATTTAAATATAGATGTGTGTGTATTTAAATATAGAAGTACTGATTAATTAAATTTTTCTTATAACTTGAAATATATTTTACATCCCATTTGTTTTTATTCTTTTTCAAAGTTACCCAGTACACACACATACTAAAATTAATAATATTTATATAATTGTATTGTATGTATATACTGTATGTAAGTATATGTAATATGTATGTATGTGTATATAGTTGTATATGTTCACACATACTTAGTTGGAAGGATGGAAATTTAAATTTTTATTTTGTATTATTATCAACAAGTGTTAGTAATGTATGTTAAGAAAGAGTAGGGTTCTCTGACACAAGCATTATTTGCTTACTAGAGAGTCCTAACAATGTATCATTGTACACTTTGTTGTAAAAGAAATAAACGAATTTTTATTTTTATTTTATTTTTGTCTTAAATTTCAATTTAATTTAATATAATATAAATAATATAATATAAATATATATAAATATGAATATAGAATAAACCAATTGCGTCATCACATTGCATAAACACTAGCAACCTGGCTTGGTGCCGTGTGGTTTCCGGCACCAATACAAAAAAGAATAGGACCACTCCATCTCTTTCCCATGGATGTCGTAAAAGCCGACTAAGGGGTAGGCTTATAAACTTGGGACTTTGCTTTTAGGCGATGGGCTAGCAACCTGTCACTATTTGAATCTCAATCCTATCTTAAAGCCAAATAGCTGAACGTGGCCTATCAGTCTTTACAAGACTGTAGGCTTTGTCTTCCCCGCAAGGGATATAGACGTAATTGTATGTATGTATGTATGTAACCTGGCTTGAAGATGCATCAAATAGCACACAAACCAGGAAGCTGCTTTACACAAGTAATAAATAAACTTAGAGTGACAACAAATATGCAAAAAAAAATGAAAAAAAAACCCGCGTTGGATCGATCATGGTTACACATCCAGTCGCCTGAATGTGCAGGTTTCCTCACGATGTTATCCCTCGCCGTAATTCTGACACATTAACACATAATTCCACATTTGCAGTGATTAACCATCTATGTCGTTTTCAATACGCGAATCGGCCATTGTTCAAAGCTATTGTTGTCAGTTATGGGAATGACCTGCGCGTTGGTATCTTAATGGACGGAATGCTGACTAAAGTGTTTGTTTTAATTAGTTCTTTGATTATGATTAACGTGAGACCACCGACGAGGGATGAAATATTTTTTTTCAAATACTCAAACTAATATGTTCGTTAGTTTAATATTTTCTTAAATGTTTGATGTCAGGTTTTGGAAAACACAAAATACTTTATATTTGTTTTGGTAAGGTTTCCACATTCAAGCAACTGAATGTGTACACCATGAACAGAATTGAATTACATTCCTTAGAAATGTAGCAGTGCCGTGTGGTTCCCGGCACCAATACAAAAAAGAATAGGACCACTCCATCTCTTTCCCATGGCTGTCGTAAAAGGCGACTAAGGGATAGGCTTACAAACTTGGGATTCTTTTTTAGGCGATGGGCTAGCAACCTGTCACTATTTGAATCACAATTCTATCATTAAGCCAAATAGCTGCACGTGGCCATTCAGTCTTTTCAAGACTGTTAGCTCTGTCTAATAATATAATATCTGTCTAATAATCATCAGTATTAGCGACGTCTTATCCTCTTTTACATATATGTCATATACTTTATTATATTATAGCAGTTGTATCGCCTACGTATCAAATAAGTTACTAAGTTTTAATATTATTTTTCTTTACTTTTATTTTTTATTTACACTCTTTAACACAAAAAGTATTCTAGCTGTTACTCATAATTATGTAACATGAACTAGTTTTCGGCGTACCGCAGGGCTCAATTCTCGGTCCCACCCTCTTTTTAGTATATATTAACGACCTTTGTAAACTAAGCATACCTAATTGTCAAATATACACGTATGCAGATGACACAGCACTTGTTATAAACGGTCGGGATTGGAGTGAAGCCTTTTCAAATGCAGAATTAGCTCTGTCCACAGTTATGTCCTGGCTTGATTCAAATTTATTAACTTTAAACTTAGCCAAAAGCAACTATATAACCTTTGCTATAAATGCTTCTACCCTTTAGATTTACTTTATTTTATACCTTTAGATAATGAATTCTCACTTAAAGCTCATAAATGCCGAGCATTCAATAATAACTCCCTGTGCACATGCACAGTCATATCAAGGACCACAACCGCTAAATATCTTGGAATATTTGTAGATCAATATCTTAAGTGGGACCAACATATTGCTTTTTTGAAAAACAAAGTAAGGAAACTCATTTATGTTTTCCGAAATTTAAACTCTGTTGCCGATTTAAATACCCTTAAGGTTGTATACTTTGCGCTATGCCAATCCATTTTAACGTACTGTATCGCAGTATGGGGTGGAGCTGTAAAAACAACGCTGCTACCGCTTGAGCGAGCGCAAAGAGCGGTCCTTAAGGTTATGATCAAAAAGCCTTTTCGGTTCCCTACTCAACAACTATTTTCAGAGATATCAATCATGACAGTCAGGCAACTATTTATCTCCATGTTGCTGCTTCGTAAGCACTCACAGTTGGTGTATGATCCGACACTACATACCCGAAAGCGTAGATGGGACCTAGTATGTTCTACACCACCACATAGGACTGTTTTTGCTGCACGGCATTTTGAAGTAATTAGCTGTATTTTGTATAATAAGGCCAATAAAATATTAAAAATATACCCTTGCACAAAACGTGTTGTCAAATTTAAAATTAAAGAGTGGCTTTTGACATTAAATTACTCTGACACGGAAAATCTATTGCCTAAATAATATCAATAATTAATGAAATTTATTTAATATACTTAGTCCACGTATCTTTTCTTATTAATATATACGATGTTCACATCGTTGTACATAAATTGTTACCACAAGGCGGTCTAGAGCGTTATTGCAATAGTTTTAAGTTATCTTCAATTATACATATTAATAAAACTCTATCCTTAGTTAACTGTTGTGTAACTCAAAATAATTCCCAGAATACAGATTCGTCTAGTTTGGGAATTATTAAATCAGTGTACATTTTACTTCAACTTAAATAAACAAACATCATTACATCCTACCGGATCTTCCGTGATGCCTTCTACCAATCAAGATACAGGTTTATTCTTAGTTTGATGGTGGATGGCTGAGCGTTGGACCAGATTAGAAAATGTATTAACACCTTTTATATGAACGATGAATGTACATAATATGTTGCTGAAATGAGTCAATAAAACCAATTTTTTTTTTTTGTCTACCCCGCAAGGGATATAGACGTGACCATATGTATATGTATGTAGAAATTTAGCATGATGTTCAGATGTAAGTCTTAACGCCTTCTTTCTCTTATGAATGAAGGCAGACCCTGGGTCCCTCCTGCGAAGGGCCAAACCGAGACTAACTAAAAAAAAAGATGAAATCTGATAGACTAATGCGGGTACGTTTTTAAAATCCTAGCCAATCCGGTCAGACAAGAGGGTCAGAAAAACGCAGGAATCTGATTTAGTCCACATTTTATCAATGACTAATTCCAGATTTTTTTATTTCACTACTCACATTTGCTTCTTCTTCTTAAGTTTAAGAGCTTAATCTAGAATTACAGAGAAGTGGAGCGTCCATTCATCTTTTTTCTCCGCCATTTTTTTTATTCATTGGTATGTTAATACGTTTACTTTTACAGTTTGTTAAGCAATAAAACTATACCACCAAAGTCTTAATTATTATATTTCTTTTCTAGGACTGCACTCGGACCTCTCCCTCACATCTTTGGACGGAGATGAGGGCGAGACTCTCCGTCGAGGCGCCTTGGCCGCTGCCTGCGCGGACGCAGTCGCCGCCTACGCCACTCTGGAAGGATCCAGAGTCAGGGATTCCATCGCCGCTCACGCTCGCCGCGCGTTGGAGCGAGAGAGACAGATAGACGAGAAGAATGAACTCATTGCTGAACTATCTTCTAAGGTAAGCTTTTCTTAGACTTGAGTAGTTTATTTTCCTTCCTCCCCCCCTTAGCAAAGCGCGCCAACATTTATATCGCGCGAAATATATAGCAGTTTCGCTTTTTATGACGTTAAACAGAACGCGCCGTGTGGTTCCCGGCACCAGTACAAAAAAGAATAGGACCACTCCATCTCTTTCACATAGATGTCATAAAAGGCTCATATATCTTGGAAAATCAAAATTGAATAAATTGAATAAAGGTATATTTAAAAACAATATTGTAATAAATAAACGTACTTTATTTAGATAAATGAAGAAAAATAAAAATACTTAATTAAATAAAGTCAAATATATAACATAACACTATAAACATTTATATTAAATTCACAAATAATAAAATAGTAGTAACAACCAAATATACATTCTACTATTAACTCGCTACTTATCCGCTAATCGCCTGCGTCTATGATCGCAACCTTAATAAACATCAGCAGCGTAAACGTGTGAAGTACCCTCACTCCTGCGCTGCGTACCGGTTGCCGGTATTACTTACTACGGCAATCTACCCTACTTATAAAATGGCTTGTAATTTTTGTTTTATTTTCGAAACTTATGTCAATATCTTTTATTGTTAACTTGCGACTTATATACGTATATGTACTTAGCTCGCCGTCACATTAATTACTGTAAGTAGTTAGTATTATTATTTCTCTGTAAGTGAATGAAATGTAATCATTCTTTTTGAGAAATAAATAAAATCTTTAACCGTAAAAGGCGACTAAGGGATAAGCTTACAAATTTGGGATTCTTTTTTTAGGCGATGGGCAAAGAACCTGTCACTATTTTAATCTCAATTCTATCATTAAGCCAAATATGTGAGCGTGGCCTATCAGTCTTTTCAAGACTTTTGGCTCTGTCTACCTAACAAGGGATATAAGACGTGACCATATGTATGTATGTTAAACAGAACAGCGATAGTTTTTTGCGCGTGCCATGCTAAAGAGGCTGGCTGGAGTAAATCACAGTTAAATCTTCTTTGGAGAGATGCCCGGGGTTTTACGACCATAATCCTAGCTTTAGTAAGTCAGGTGTTTTCAAAGCTTGGTCGTAATGGTGTCATGCTGAAAAATATATGGCAACGCCAGTCACCTTTGGTCCATGGTTGGCATTACGTCTTACAACAACCATGATCCAAGCTAGCTTAGATTCCCCTATTAACAGGGTCACTTAGGTCGGACAGGAATTTTCTTCCTGACTTTAGTCCCAGTCGTCCTCACCACTTTGGAGAGTAGCCTGGGGTATGTCTTTGACCATGGATCCTAGTTGGGTGAGTCAGGTTTTTACACGAAGCGACTCCCACCTGACCTCCACAATCTATGCAGGAGAACCTGACCTGTATTGGATCGATCATGGTTACACATGCATTTGCCTGAATGTGAAGATTTCCTCACGAGGTTTTTGCTCGCCGTAAAAGCATCGGTTAAGAGAAGGTCGGACGGGAATAGCTTCGTGTAATTACCTGACTTGCCTATTCCTGAATCAAGGTCAGAAGCGGAGAGAAAGGATGAGAGACATAAGTTAAGCTGATGACCACAGCACTACCTACCTCAAACAGTTGAGTTACAGTACAACTACATTACGCGTAAAATGTGAATCGATTTCATCGGAATAAATCGATTCGGGCCGCTGTAACGAACGGTATTTCAATCGACTCTCAATTCGATTGAATAGTATCGATTGACACGTTTTAATTCAATTGATTTTTTACGTGTGCTGTTAGAATACTGTCATGTTCCATCATGATGATGATAATTAGGTTAAGTTGATACAGTTATATGCTTAACAAAATTTGGACTAAATAAATATCTAGGATGTAATTTAACATACATATTATCACGTCTATATCCCTTGCGGGGTAGACAGAGTTAACAGTCTTGAGAAGACTGATAGGCCTTCTGTTTTAGCTTAATGATAGAATTGAGATTCAAATAGTGACAGGTTGCTAGCCCGTCGCCTAAAAGAAGAATCCCAAGTTTAAAAGACTATCCCTTAGTCGTTATTTAATGGTGTCAAAAATTGTTATTGTATTAGGAATGAATGCGTAGATGGATTCGTCATGTCGAGAGGATGAATCCACAAAGTATAAAGTCAAGCTAGATAATCTAGAAAATGCACTATGTAGGTAATATAGTGTATTTTCCAGAGGCCTTAATGTAAGATGCCTTGTTCTACGCCTTAGTATCAAATAATAACATACACCTTTTGCGTCGTAAACCCATAATTTCAATCCTATAAACATACTTATATAGCAACACACGAAATACATCCACCTACTTAATCTCCTTATAAGATTAGCCTTTCTAAATCTTATTAAGGTATCGTCACGTTTTGCGGAATACTAAATTAAGGTGCTTAAAGAAGCCATCTTATCGTCATTTAACATACATATAAGTCACGTCTATATCCCTTGCGGGGTAGACAGAGCCAACAGTATCGAAAAGACTGTATTGACATAAGGTAGGTAGCTTTCATCCCGGTAAAAACTATAGTTCCCGTGGGATTTGCGAATAACCTGTATTATTTTGTTGGTGGCGCTAATTTCGTCGCTTAATAGCGAAATAGCGCTAAATTCACGCGGGTGAAGCTGCCAGATAAGTCAGTTAATATTATACTTTGTATGCATAATTTTTGATTAACAATATCATGATTACCATAATATAGAAACTCCATTTACGAAGTCAAAGGACATTTATGACCACATTAAGGTGAGTCAGGGTCAGCCCACGTGTTCGCCCACCCATCCCTTAAATGTCCTCACAATTAGCGATTGACCTCACTCGTACATGTCTATGAGATTGTAAAGTAGATTTGTTTTTGATTATAAACATTTGTGTATCGAAAACCCGTCCGCCAAATAAGTTAGCGCATAAAAATATTAATCATCTTCCTGGCTTTTATATAAATAAAAAAAAAATGGACAGATAAAAAAATAAATGTAAATAAGTAAATAAATAAATAGATAGATAAATAAGTGCCGTGTGGTTCCCGGCACCAATACAGAAAAGGATAGGACCACTCCATTTCTTTCCCATGGATGTCGTAAATGGCGACTAAGGGATAGGCTTACAAACTTGGGATTCTTTTTTAGGCGATGGGCTAGCAACCTGTCACTATTTGAATCTCAATTCTATCATTAAGCCAAATAGCTGAACGTGGTTATTCAGTCTTTTCAAGACTGTTGGCTCTGTCTACCCCGCAAGGGACATAGACGTGACCATATGTTTATGGATAAATAAATAAATGAAAAAATATACGTCAGAAATGTGCCGCAGACGTGATGTTACGTAACAATAGCTACTTACAAAGTACAATCTGCCTTGCGATCTGCCGCACTGGCCCGCGTGACGTCACGAACATGACGTCAAGGTGAATGACCTGAGCGGGCACTAAGTACTAAGGTTCGCAGGAAAGTGAGGTTAGAGATCGCGGTAACCTTTGTGTTTTCTCGCTGTGTAAAGTTTTCGAGTTAAGTGCCGTGTGGTTCCCGGCACCAATAAAAAAAAGAATAGGACCAGTCCATCTCGTTCCCATGGATGTTGTAAAAGGCAACTAAGGGATGGGCTTGTAAACTTGGGATTCTTCTTTTAGGCGATGGGCTAGCAACCTGTCACTATTTGAATCTAAATTCCATCATAAAGCCAAACAGCCGAACGTGGCCCATCAGTCTTTTCAAGACTGTTGGCTTTGTCTACCCCGCAAGGGATATAGACGTGATTATATGTATGTATGTTAAGTTTTCGAATTTATATTTGCCGCGTTTGAATTAATACGTGTAGGTATTTCGGATCTCACGCGGGGAGGGTCGCGGGTAAAAAAAGGTGATGTTAATAATCCTTGCTTGAGGTAGTTCAAAACCTCAAATGTACTAAGTTACTTAACTAGTGTAAGATTTTTTGTCCTTCATCTACCTACTTACTTTTCAATTATTTTCTTTTCAAAACCTCCCAATGGCCATTTTTTTTAATGCACAACTGTGCATAATAATAGCAAGTTTGCTATTTTGTGACTGAGGTTTGCACGTAAACCATTATTTCTGTCTAGTTTCATAATAATAAATATATACGGCACAAATTACACTGATTGAGTTAGCCTCGAAGTAAGTTCGAGACTTGTGTGACGAGATACTAACTCAACGATACTATATTTTACAATAAATACTTATATAGATAGATAAACATCCAAGACCCAGGCCAATCAGAAAAAGTTCTTTTCTCATCATGCCCTGGCCGGGATTCGAACCCGGGACCTCCGGTGTCACAGACAAGCTGCGCCACAGAGGCCGTCAAAATAATTTCTCCGCATTCAAAACTGAACTTACGAAAAGTTCTCAAACGTATTATGTTTTTAAATAATCTTTTTACCGGCAAACGCATTACTTTTATGACGGTCAACCGTGAAAGCTGACCTTGTTGGTTCTTTTGTGTCCTCAAGGTTAAAATTACCAGATTACTTATACTTAGATGATATTATTAACATAAAAAAAAACATCTATAGTTGGACCAAGGGCGTGAAGTAAAAGGATTTAAACTCGTGGTAACAGAGTCTATTATTGTAATCGCTTTTTTCTGTCATCCTGTAGGTTTTGTGGTTGATTTACAACAGAACAGACATTACTTACAACATAATAATACTGTAAATTGTATGTAGCAAATCAAATAAATTAATTATCTATCTTAATAGAATAGAATAGATTTATTCTCAAAATTGGATACAAGGTATCAATTATTGACGTCACATCACTAAAATCTAATTATAACTACTACCGCTTCCAAAGCGCATGTGTAGAAGAAGCGGCGGAACAAACTGCACTGCAGCATTTTCACCGGACGTCAATTTACAAATATAGATCACTTAAATCCAAATCGTGGACGAATGCACATTGTCTACATTAAAAAAACCATGAAGAATAAAACTTTATTTTTAAAAATACTGCCATAAAAAGCGATGTCCTTTTAAAAGCTACGGATCTTAAAACGTATGCTAATAATGTATTTTCTGACCTCCAAAATGATGATGATATCATCGCTAAAACTGAGGAAAATAAAAAGAAAGTAGCGCGTCGCGTGCTCAGAACTCATCGCTAGCGAATAAGACGTGCCAATGTGAGAACCCGCCTTAATACATAATTAATTTCTAGTGCGAAAAAGTTATTGAATTAATTTGTACAAAAAAGCATGTTGAAAATTCACATCGATTTCTATGGATATTATTAGAGAGCGTCGGTGTTAGAGTGGTAAAGTTATCTGATTCATATGAAAGAGGCAAAGGATCGAATTTTACTGCGACCATCAATGATTGTTCCTAAGTTATTAGGTATTTGTGCCATGTGGTTCCCGGCACCACTCCATCTCCATGGATGTCGTGAAAGGCGACTAAGTTAGGCTTATAAACTTGGGATTCTTCTTTTAGGCGACAGGCTAGCAACCTGTCATTATTTGAATTTCAATTCTGTCATTAAGTTAAACAGCTAAACGTGACCTATCAGTCTTTTAAAGACTGTTGGCTCTCTCTACCCCGCAAGGGATATGGACGTGATTATGTGTATGTGTGTATGTACATTCACTCTTGATAAAAGACGAATTCTATATCTTGGATGTATGCAATGATATAAAAAACAGGGCAATTATGACCTAGCGATGTTTCAAACAATTAATGTAAGATGACGTAACTACGATTATATACATTCATATTCTATAAATAGTATATAAAATTTCGTATGATTATGTAACACAACAATAAAATAATATTACGGAAACGGTAGCGTGATAGGGTGTAATAAACAGTAAAATTTTCCTACCACTGTGTTTGATACTAAAATAGTGTAGGTAACTCTTTTTAACTAAAAGAGAGATTGCTCTTTTTATACTTGAAATGAGTGTTAACACAACAAAACAAATGAATAGGTAGAAAAATATTTAAAATTGTTATCTCAACCTTATATATATATTTTTTTTTAATATCGACATTAATATTATAAAGCTAAAGAGTTTGTTTGTTTCTATGTACATGCTAATCTCAAGATTACTGGTTCAATTTGAAAAAATCTTTTTGTTTGAATTTATCGAGGAAGGCTTTGGGCTATATAATATAATGCTGCAACTATTAGGAGCGAACAAATAATGAAAAATGTAAAAAAATCCCTCAAGGATGAATAATTTTCCTATTTGGGCATCATCCTTCAATGATGCCCAAAATAACTACCACGCGGACGAAGTCGTGGGCACAGCTAGTAATAGATAAGATATGAAAATTATTTTTTTTAACCGTTTAACAATAATCTACCCTTAATTGTCCTATGGGTTGTCTTAAAGAGATCCACAAATTGGATAATTCCGCAATTGAATGTTTTTTACACCTTGTATGCAAAGACAATGCAGTTCGTAATTCGCTGAACTTTTAAACGTGTGACACGTGAGATCTTGTGTGAGATCGCTGTCATTCACACCATTTTGTGTTTATTAATTTAAGAATTTAATTAATCTTGTTTGAAAGTAGGTACACTTAAAATATGCCGTGTGGTTCCCGGCACCATTACAAAAGAATAGGACCACTCCATCTCTTTCCCACGGATGTCGTAAGAGCCGACTAAGGGATAGACTTGGGATTCCTCTTTAATGTAAATCCCTGCCAATCTAAGGTCTGCCGCGCCGATGGATGCATGGCTAGGGGCGAGCCTAGTCTCGAGCGTGCCACTTCCGCCATGGGGTTGGGCGACCCCCAGGTAATGGCTAGCCTTACCCTGGCATGCGGGGCTCTGCTGGGGCGGACAAAATTTTTCCCTAGCGTCTCGTGGGAATCGCATGGATGCAAATTTTTTGAAAGAGCACCTAGATGGCGGCGATGGTGTCCGCACCCCATCACGTCTTGTTCCCGGCGGGAGCGGTATGCGGTCTGCTGAAAGCCGCTTTGCGACGATGAATGTAAGAGGAGGAATGAAGGATAAGATTGAGGAAGTATGCCAGATGATGGATGAAAGACGTTTGGATGTGTTGTGCGTGAATGAAACGAAGCGGAAAGGATGCGACGCGACGCAGCACGGCCCTTACACGGCGTATTGGTCTGGAATTTCCAGTACCAGCCGAGGCTGTCAAGGGGTCGGTCTAATTCTTTCTGCACGAATGGCTGAGTGCGTGAATGAGTATGAGTGTGTCAGCCCTCGTCTTCTATGGATTAGGCTGAAAGTTGGAATCACTCGGATCTTCGTTCTAGGTGTTTATGCACCTTGGGATGTGGGTTCGAGGGGTACAACATCAGCAAAAAGCGAAAACGAGGAGTTCTGGAATAGTGTAAGAGAAGTATTGAAAGTTACCAAGCCAAATGAGAAGATTATTATGTTAGGTGATTTTAATGGATGGGTGGGTGTAAAGCGTGATGGATATGAAAAGGTGCTTGGTGCGTTTGGTGACGAAAAGGTGAATGATAATGGAAGAAGTGTATTAGAAATTTGTCTAGAGTGGGATCTTTTTGTGTCGAACTCAATGTTTCAACATAAAGAGATCCACACCTACACAAGAGTGGAAGGTATTTTAAAAAGTATGATAGACTTTGTGATTGTAGATGAAAGATTGAAGAACAAAGTGCTGGATACCCGTGCATATCGCGGTGCTGGCATTGACTCGGACCATTTACTGGTGATATCCCGGATAAGGGGTATCTTCAATCGCTGGCGGCACAGGGTAAGGGAGCAAACCAGCGCTTTGGAAAGAGTAAAAGTAGAAAATTTGCAAGATATGGATGTAGGTAAGAAGTATATTAATAGACTGAAGGATGAATTTGAAGATTTAGAGGAAATGAGCGATATTGAAGATGGATGGAAGGAATTTAAAGAAAGAATTGTGAAAGTAGCTGTTGAAGTGTGTGGTGTAAGTAGAAGAAGGAAAGGAAAAAATCACAAAAATGCGTGGATGAGTAAAGATGTGCAAGAACTTGTGCGATTAAAGAAGAAAGCATGGCTGGATTTGTTAGCAGCAAAAGCTAACTTAAGAATGCAAGAGGTTATAGATGAAGATGTGAATGAAGCACGTAAGGAATATAAGAAAATGAAAGATCTGGTTAAGAAAGCTGTGATTAGAAAGAAAGAAGAGTATAAAGAGGATTTTGATAAAAGGCTATCAGAAGACTTTCAGTCAAATCTGAAAGTATTCTGGAAATCCGTAAGGTCAGCCCGAGGAAATACTATAACCAGAGAGCTGACTAGGATCAGATGCCAGGATGGTAGCGTTGTGAAAGGAGAAGAATGTGTACTAAAGATATGGAAGGACTATTTTGAAAGTTTATTTGAAAAAAGGAAGGAAATAAGAAAGATTTCTGCTATAGCGAAGAAAAAGAGAATGAGATGGAAGGCGAAATTGAAATGTTCGAAATTGTGGAAGCACTTAAGAGTATGAAAGCGGGAAAGGCTGCTGGGTGTGATAGAGTGTCGGTCGAGATGCTTAAAGCAGGAAAAGGCGTAGTAGCTAGTCAGTTGTACTGCCTTTTCAATTTGTGTTGGAGAAGCGGCCGAGTACCAAAAGATTGGTGTAAGGCTGTTATCGTGCCACTTTACAAAGGAAAAGGGTCACAGCTGGACTGCAAAAATTATCGTGGTATAAGCCTGCTTAGCGTCGTCGGCAAATTGTATGCTAAGGTATTGATTAATAGAGTCAGGAATGAAACTGATGACAAAATATGGGATGCTCAAGCGGGATTTCGAAAGGGAATGGGATGTACTGATCAGGTCTTTTCCTTGCGGTGCATAGCCGAAAAGTTTTTGGCCAAGAGTCAAAAAGTCTATTGCACATTCGTAGATCTGGAAAAGGCCTATGACAGAGTTGAGAGGAATGAATTGTGGTCAGCACTTTCTATGCATGGGGTGAGCAGTCTCTTAATACGAGCACTGAAATCCTTATATGAGGATTCGAGTGCTTGTGTCAGGATAAACGGAGCGCACACTGAGTGGTTTAAGATTGAGAAAGGCGTTAGGCAAGGATGTGTTGCGTCACCGTGGCTGTTCAACCTATTTATGGATAGCTGTTTGACAGATTTGAAAGAGTCTAAAAGTGGATTAAGGATGAATGAGTTACTCGTCAAATGTCTGCTCTATGCCGACGATCAGGTTATACTGGCGTCATCAGCGGAGGAGTTACAGGAGATGGTAAACTGTATGCATGAAGCTTTAAAAGAGAAAGGAATGAAAGTGAACGTAAGTAAAACTAAAACACTGGTTTTTGAAATGGAGAAAGAAATGACAGCAGGTAATATTTTGATTGGAGGAGAAAAAGTGGAGCAAGTGAAAGAGTTTGTATATCTAGGATCAAAGTTTACATCAGATGGCAAGTATGATAGTGATATTGAAAGGAGAGTGAACGCGGGGAACATGGTGAATGGAGCTTTGCATGCCTTTATGAGCAGTCAGAAACTATCCAAAAAGGCTCGACTGGCTGTGCACAGGGGCGTGTTGGTCCCGACATTAATGTATGGGAGTGAAAGTTGGGTATGGCAAAAGAAGCATGAAAGCAGAATAAATGCAGTGGAAATGAGAGCGTTAAGGAGTATGATGGGTGTGAAATTGAGTGACAGGATAAGGAACAGCGTGATAAGGGAATGTTGTGATGTGAAAGAAGATGTAGTTACAGGAATAGAAAAGGGTATGTTAAGATGGTTCGGTCATGTGGAGAGGATGAATGAAAGCAGGTTGACTAAGCAGATATACAAGGAGAGTGTGGAGGGAAAGGTCGGAGTGGGAAGACCTAGACGAACGTATCTTGATCAAATTAAGGACGTCCTGGTAAAGGGTCAGGTCAAAAGTACCCGAAACCGCCGAGCTTGTATGAAGAGAGTTATGAATGTGGACGAAGCGAAAGAAGTATGCAGAGATCGTGGCAAGTGGAAAGAGGTAGTCTCTGCCTACCCCTCCGGGAAAGAGGCGTGATTTTATGTATGTATGTATGTATGTACACTTAAAATATATGAGTCGAATCATGGGAGGAGTGCGCTGCCCTCGTGTTTACTTTCTCCAACATGGTTTCTTGACTACCTACAATCTTGTCTTTGCCCCTTACGGGGTAAACAGAGCCAACGAACTCACAAAAAAGAAAAGAGGCTACGTTCAGCTGTATCGGCTTAAAGATTTGAGTTAACATAGTGACAGGTTGCTTGCTCACCAGCTCCCAAGTTTATTACCCTATCCCTTAGTCGCTTTTTACGTTCATGTAAATCTAATAAGTGTCCCTTACTTGTTCTGTATTAGGTACTCACGCAACCCCTATTCTAGAGGGCCTGACGATACACGTTACGCCTCCCGTAGCCTCACAAAATTGACATTGACCATTAACAAATGGTCCCAAAAATATTACATCCTGAAGATCTGTGCAAATTTGTTAAGTAACATATATACATATGGTCACGTTTAAATCCCTTGTGGGGTAGACAGAGCCAACAGTCTTGAAAAGACTGATAGGCCGCGCTCAGCTATTTGGCTTAATGATAGAATTGAGATTCAAATAGTGACAGCCCATCGCCTTAAAAAAGAATTCCAAGTTTGTAAGCCGATCCCTTAGTTGCCTCTTACGGCATCCATTGGGAAAGAGATCGAGTGGTCCTATTCTTTTTTGTACTGGTGCCGGGCACCACAGAGCACAATGTATAATGTTGTTAAGTAGAAAGAAAACTATAATGTTAAAAGATTCACATTACTTCATATATAACTATTAATTTTCCAGCTGTCAGTAGCGGAGGTGGAACTGCGCGCCGCAGCTGAAGAGCGCGACAAACTGCTGAACGACGCCAACTACAGCAGCCTCCAGAACGACGAGGCGGTGACCCGGGCCAGGCAGGAGCGGGACGAGGCCATCGAGAGGAAGAAAGCCGCTGAGGTAATGATTATAAGCTTTCCATCAAGTAGCAGATTAAACTTTAAGTAACGGAAGCTACGGACGAAGCCATCGAGAGGAAGAAAGCCGCTGAGGTAATGATTATAAGCTTTCTATCTAGTCTTTGCAGCTTAGACTTTTAGGTTTCATAAAACATCCAAGAGTCGAAACAGTTAAAAAATCAAGTAACTAAAGCTTTTAAGCCTTCAATAAATTGGAGATTATGTGGGATGACTTGATCGACCCCAACTACAGCAGCCTCCAGAATGACCCGGGCCAGGCAGGAGCGGGACGAGGCTAAAGAGAGGAAGAAAGCCGCTGAGGTAATGATTATAACCTTTCTATCAAGTAGCAGTTGCAGCTTAGACTTTTAGGTTTCATGAAACATCCAGAATGACGGAACAGTTAAAAATAACAAGTAAGGTATTAAACCTTCAATAATTTGGAGATTATGTAGAGTGACTTGAACGACGTCATCTACAGCAGCTTTCAGAACGACGAGGCGGTGACCCGGGCCATGCAGGAGCGGGACGAGGCCATCGAGAAGAAGAAAGCCGCTGAGGTAATGATTATAAGCTTTCCATCAAGTAGCCGTTGAAACATCCAAAAGTCGAAACAGTTAAAGAATCATGTAACGGAAGCTTAACCGAACGCTTAACCTTCAATAATTTGGAGATTATGTGAGATGACTTGAACGACGCCAACTAAAGCAGCCTTCTGAATGACCCGGGCCAGGCAGGAGCCGGCCGAGGCTATCGAGAGCTTTCACCAATAAAATAATCTCAAGTTCAAATGGAGTAACTCATGAAACTTGAGCATAGCAAATACCGTGCTTTGAACCTTTTTTCAATAGTAGCTATTAGTTCATAAACAGGACAAATCGAATCATCAGTATTCCCCATAATACCCTAGGGAATCTTTGACTAAAGTTACTCCAATGGTCATATAAAACTTAATAACTACTAATATAAAAAGGATTTCTGTACATGTTCAAAAATTTAATAAAAGATAATTCTGACAACGATAATATTGTTCTTATTCCAGGTGGCCCTAGCAAAGACACGAGTGGAGCTGATGCAGGCCAACAGCCAGCTGTACGAAGCCGTCCGGCAGAAGGTGGACCTCGGGCAACAGCTCGAGCAGTGGCAGGTTTGTACCGTTATATTTAATACAGTACATACATACATATCGTCACGTCTATATCCCTTGCGGGGTAGACAGAGCCAACAATCTTGAAAAGACTGAATGGCCACGTTCAGCTATTTGGCTTAATGATAGAATTGAGATTCAAATAGTGACAGGTTGCTAGCCCATCGCCTAAAAAAAGAATCCCAAGTTTGTAAGCCTATCCCTAAGTCGCCTTTTACGACATCCATGAGAAAGAGATGGAGTGGTCCTATTCTTTTTTGTATTGGTGCCGGGAACCACGCGGCACATAATAGAGTACTTTGAAATTTAACCTATGGTAGGAAAAGAGATATTATACAAGGAGAGTGTGGAGGGAAAGGTCGGAATGGGAAGGTCTAGACGAACGTATTTTGATCAAATAAAGGACGTCCTGGTAAAGGGTCAGGTCAAGAGTACCCGAAACCGCCGAGCTTGCATGAAGAGAGTTATGAATGTGTATTGAGGCAAGAGGAAAGAGGAAAGATGTAGTCTCTGCCTACCCCTCCGGGAAAGAGGCGTGATTTTACGTATGTATGTATGTATGGTAGGAAAAGATGATAAGCTTGATGAAGTTCATCTTTTTCTTTGCGAGTAGATTTAACTTTCTTATGAGATCAATTCATACATGTCATCCCAAGAGCAAATGTTTTAATTAAGAGGGTAGATAAATAATCTGAGGAACAAATGTCCGGCTTTTCCACTTTCGCCGGTCCCAAATAGAAGAGATCCTGGCTGGACCTGACGAAAGATGATAAGCAAGCCAATGGACTTAATACTGAGGACGCTGATCCCGGGTAAACTGTAAAGAAAAATGTAACCATAACAGTGGAGGGCGACACGAGAGATATATATATATATATACGGGACAAATTACAAAGATTGAGTTAGCCTCGAAGTAAGTACGAGACTTGTGTTACGAGATACTAACTCAACGATACTATATTTTATAATAAATACTTATATAGATAAACATCCAAAACCCAGGCCAATCAGAAAAAGTTCGTTTTGTCATCATGCCCTGGCCGGGATTCGAACCCGGGACCTCCGGTGTTACAGACAAGCGTACTACCGTTGCGCCACAGAGGCCGTCGAGAGAGATGGTACCATAAAATGCCTTAATGAATAACTTTCATTACAGATGGACATGCAAGAGCTGATCGATGAGCAAATGAAACATAAGCTGACCACGGAGAAGAGGAGGAAGCTCCCGGAACCACCGGCCCCCACCAGGACCTCGAGGATCCTCGGATTTTTTCAGCGGTGATCTGCTGTACCCAACTCTTGGTTCGCCTACTCTGTGACGCCATAGACAAAACAACCATATCAACTATTTACTTTTTAATTTTTAAACAACACGACCCGTTCATATCCTCGGCTGCGTTCGCTCTATTTCTAATTTTAAACAGAAAAGATTTGAAATCTATTCCCGCGTTCGCCATTTTGGTTTTTCACACGGACGTGTTCGATATAGCAGCTATAATAGGATATGTTTTAATTTTATTCTTGAAACCGTGTGATGCGTACACGATTGCAGTGATAGTTAGTGTATTAATTAGGTTGTTTATTGTAACTGTACGTTTTATTTTTAATTTACTGAACTTATTTTAGTTATCAAATGTTAAGGATTTTATGGCTGAACGATTATATGAAAAAATAAATAAATTTTAGTAAAAAATGTAGATGTTGAAATTTTGCAATGCGTTTATTATGGATTGGTTAGGGCGGATTGGTACAACAGAACAATAAACGGACACACCACATAGCCAAGAGAACTGCCATCTTTTAGAAGTCCGATTTATATTAAGTGAAATACTAACTTTTTACTTACAAAAATGAAAAATCAATGATCCTCGAACGAGACACGTCGAAAATATCGAATTATTTTGTACAATAGTGTAAGAATCATATTTCATAAATTCGGCATTTTTAACCATAATCTGATACTAACCATCCATCGGCTTATTAATTGTGTACATACCATTTTATATCAAGGAATGAGATTACTTTTAAAGGCTTAGTTAAGGTCAATTACAATTACTCAAAAGCGAGTATCTTGGTGCACCCAATAGTTATAATAATGTAACTAAATATTACGTTTTATCATATGATTTTAATAGCCATATTACGAGTATCTACCATCAAATAAAAATAATGATCTGCAGCAATTTTAGAAATAATTAATTTACAAGATTTGTCAACAATATGATTCAAGTTTTATTAATTAAGGAATGAAATATTTCAATATTGATTTGCAATTACATATAAATATATAAAGTGCCTTATGAAATAAGTGGCCTTTGTAGTGCCTTTATTGACAAGAGATTCTACTTACCCACATAATGCTAAAAATCAAATAATGAAATAAAATAGGTATAAGAGACGATTTGAAATCATTATTTTAAAACCTTACATTATCATCAATATGGCATAGTGTATTTCAGTCACACTTCAAAATGATTTAAATATTTTTATCACAAAATCTAAATAAAAAATTTTCATCCAGTAATTTTTATTTATTACCATATTTCTATTTATTTGATTTATAAAAAAAACAATATTTGCGCATTAAGGAAGAGTTAGCGATCATTTTTATCTGCCTAATTCAAAGTTAAAAACGATATAAGTGTGACTAAGGTATAGTGTTTCATCTTTTAAAAAAATATATAAAGCGCATTCAGTACGTCTATATATAACTAATCTTTTAAATGCATGACATAAAATAAATCTTTCTTCTAATGCAATGATTATATTCATCGGTTATAATAAAAAATCCTCAGTCTTAGACATAAATGCATGAATACTGTTTTATCAAATGAGATTTTAATTGTGCTTGCGTTTTATGTACCTGTTATGTATAAAAATGTATTTTTATGTACTTAATTTTAATTTTTTAATTCTAAAGCTCGGTACAAGCTGATGTAAGATGTATAATTTAATGATAAATACGTATTAATGCCGTGAAAATTAAAAAAAAAACAACTCAGTTTTTTTTATATATTTTTTTTAAATTCAGTTGATAAAGAAAAAAATGTAATACATGTATGGATAAAAAGAGCTCTAAAGTTAAAATTATATCCCGAATATTGCTATTTAAAATTCATAAACACATTGAAATAAAAATATAAATGTCAATTTATCATCGTATATAATTTTATTCTTAAATGCTGAATATTGTAATGTTATTTTACGAAAAAATCACACTAATGATATTTAAAAAACTGTAGCAAAGGGCATTTTAGAAATAAACTTTTTAGAGTTCGTACCAGAGCTTTATTTGACAATGGCACGGCTTATTTAAATAAAAATAAATTTACAAAATAATATTATATTGTACTTAAAAAGACATTGGTTTGTATTTTTTTAATAATTTATTTATTGAGACTGAGATAATTATTGAAATTAAAGTATTAATTTACATTTTACTATCGTTTTCCGTTATTTTTTTTTTTGATCTGAAAATTATTCTTCATTGTTTACGCAGTTGCAAAATCATTTTAAAAAGAATTACCTAACCTGCATGACAGCAGGACAACATACTTGTTGAAGAATTTTGAGATCGTACAAAACAAAATAATGTGTGAATTGAAATTAATATTGCAGAGTTATGTATATATTTGAAATTGAATATTAATTTTATAGTTTATGTCCGATTCAGCACAAAATATAATTGCTACAGCAAGTTTAACTTCTTAGTCATTCCATTTTCATTCTTATTCCCACTATTTTGAGTCTGTTACGCTGCATTATTTGGCCACACTATGAAAATTTTAAATTGTATCTTTATTATAAAGTTATCTTCATTATAACGTTTTCTTTATAATGCAGCAGAAAACAAGATTATGCTTTATGTATAAATAACAAAATTCGTGGTACCTAACAGCACTTATAATGTACTTAATGGTAATTTAACTAAGATTGTGACTAGTTTAAAGTATAGTTTGTTTGTGGAATAAATAAATGTCAATTTATCATCGCATATCATTTTTATTTTTACCCGACCTTCCCACTCCTAAACTAGACAGAGGAATTCTGGTACTTATCTCAGAAGAAAAATATTTCATACAATGAATGATAAGTATAAATTAATAAAAAGTTTAATATTTAATACATCCGGAACAAACTAGTATGTATCGTGAACCTGAAATACAAAGCATTTATATATTAAAAATACCTAACAAAAAGACATCTTACATGGCAAAACAAATTATTTAAATTACCTCTCGATTTGGTCAGAAGGTTCGACTGGACTGGACGATCGACTGTATTTTTGTGGCAATGATTTATATTTGATTGTAATTTAAAAATTTTATGATTGTAATCGTTTTATTAAATAAAATAAAATTTGCGTATGCACTTATAAAAGAAGTTTTATTCTTACTACATCTTACTACACCAAAACGACAAAAAAGAAAAATCATCGATTTCATAACTCTGAGAATTATTCAAAAATCTATCAAAAATATAAACTGTCAAGAATTTTTTTTACGCTGAATTTGATTTACTGGATATTTTAATTAATTTTGCATTTGAATATTAACTGTGTGTAGGTATATAAGTTATCAAAATGCCAGCTCAGGTAGAACAGAAGACTATTGATCCCGAAGCTGAACTAAGCAATGTCCAGCGGACGGTAAGAAAATGACTTTTGTAAAAAAAGAGAACTGCCTCTAATCGATATTCTCCTTTTATTGAAGTCGGATAAAATTCTAAAACCTTCTCCTTAGTGTAACAATAACTTTACTGAAAAATTCAGTGAAACTCGAGATAATCGAAGAAAGACATACACGCATACATACAAACATTCATACATACATGTCGAACTGAGAACCACCTTTTTAGGAAGGAAGAAGACAAAACCGAAACCGCCGAGCTCGCGTAAAGAGAGTTATGAATGTGGATGAAGCGAAGGAAGTATGCAGAGATCGTGGCAAGTGAAAAAAAATAGTCTCTACCTACCCCTCCGGGAAAGGCGTGATTTTATGAATGTATGTATGTAAGAAGACTAAATACGGAACAAATTAAATACACAGATTAAGTTCGAGACTTGTGTCACGAGATACTAACTCGACAAATTCTAACGGGATTCGAACCTTGAACCTACAGTGGCACAGGCAAGCGCACTATCGCTGCGAGACACGCCATCATAATGGTTAAACTCTATACATTTTCATGAACAGTTTCAAAAACTGGCGCCGATGTGCAGCGTGGAGAAGCGAGCTGGTGGTATACCTCAGCTGGCGCCGCAGGAGAAACAACTTGGGATCCTCGCCAGCGAACTCAAGGAGACATTGCTGTGCATCAACGTAAGTGGCCACTGAAGGCCTGAATAGAGTCAGAACTTGATAAATGGGGTTGATGTATGGATGGAAGAGATAGGGCAGGCATTCAACCCACATCATGCAGAGTATCTATTGTTGTGTAAGTTTCATCGCCTAGAAATTCTGCCTGCACAAATTAGCTAATGATAGACTTCCAATCTATTAAGACCTTTAGCAGCTAATAGGCTAAAGTCTAATAACATGTAGTCTGACCATGGGATGGATGATATTTGGTCTTACTTTCTATCTTAGGAGAGAGAGATTTTCTACGACTATAATATACAAATAACTGATGAATTAAATTTGGTTCAGTTTAGTTTATATAATTCAAATTATATTACGTATGATAAACAAGGCTCGTACAAATTAAATGCCAACCTATTAAGTATCATAGGTGAAGTCCAAAAAGTCTGTTTCAAATGTTAAAATACTTATAGTAATGTACAGTGATTCCTCTCACTTTCATTATCATAATTGGTCATCAATTAACAGTTAGCAAAGAAAGGTCAGCATGCCCTTCGCGACAGCCAAGTGAAGAGCGGGATGAAGAAGTCGATCGTGGAATACGAGCACCTGGAGACGATCCTGAGGGACGAGCGAGCCCAGCAAGCGGAGCTGGACTGCCTGAACTATTTGGCCCAGAAACAACTCGTGGAGTTGATGAAGAAAGTGCCGACGGAGGCCGATGTGAGTTTAATGTTGTAGCTATACAACGCCAGAGAAACATACATACATATAATCACGTCTATATCCCTTGCGGGGTAGACAGAGCCAACAGTCCTGAGCGGACTGATAGGCCACGTTCAGCTATTTGGCTTTAAGATAGAAAAGAGAGTGACAAGTTGCTAGCCTATCGCCTAAAAAAAGAATCTCAAGTTTGTAAGCCTATCCCTTAGTCGCCTTTTACGACATCTATGGGAAAGAGATGGAGTGGTCCTATTCTTTTTTGTATTGGTGCCGGGAACCAAACGGCACAACAACGCCAGAGAAAACTGGGATGTTTCAGTTTTCTGACGATTACAGCTATCGCTTTCCATTCTTATTGTAAGTTTGAAAGTATACAGAGCTTATGAATTTGATGATAAGTATGATAAGGCAGAATGTTATGAACAATATCATACGTATTTACGTTATTATTGTGGTTCCTTGCGTCTTGGACATCTTGAAATTAAACTTGATGTTAGTCTTTTATTCGGAGGTTATTAATCAGGATGGAGTTAAAAATTTTGAAGATAATATAAGACTTTCTGCGATTTTTTTAACAGGAGCTAGCAATGATAGAGAACGCCAATAATTGCCTACGGCGCATGGAAAACCGGCTTGATCTAGCCACGAAAAGGTTTTGTGTGGTCAACTCTGACAACAAGAAAGTGCGAGAGGAAATACACAGACTGCTTGTTGAAAGGTAAGTGACTGTTTCTTTAGCTGACCTAGGATGTGTAAAGGTATACAAGAGCCTCATTTTTTTTTTGTGTAATCATCGCATCAGGATGTACTTATTTATCATTTCATGTTGTCTTTCAAAGAAGAACTCATCAGATGTTTATTAGACTAAAAATACTGCTCACATGAAGATAAGATGTGAGTGGCTATACTTTATTTTATAGAATACTACTAGCTGGCATGTATTTCCATTGCAACCACTTCAATACTGTCTTGTTCTACAAGAAGCTTTTCATTTACATCATCACAATCTTCAATAACGTTCTTCATTTTATGACCAGAAACGACTTCAACATCCAATGGAACCGTACCATCGGAAAGCTGGTGAAGGGTAAGGAGTACCTGATGGATATCTTCGAGATAGCCGCCGTGGCCTTCGGGGACAGGGACGAGTGTTGCAGGAAGCTGGAGGCGCTGAAGTGGAAAGGACTGTTCCAGCTGAACAGGGATATTTCGGTTGAAATATTTTAGTTTCGGTAGACTAGATATTAAGGATATATATCGCATCTGAACTGCTCTGTTGGATAAATGTGGATCTTTTATAAGTAAAGTTATTCTACTTTCTTTACTACTCGTACATAGAACGCGTATTATGATATTTGTTTTGTTGAACCAAAAACGGGGAACTCTTACAAAGTAATCCCTTATCACCTCAAAAAGACACAAGATTTTAGTATTGAGCAAATTACTGTAGTTTTATTTAAAAGCATTTTTAAACCATACTGTAACTTGCAATATTTTAATCCTAATTCTATGCAGCTTAGGACACTCTTAAACAATAAATTGGACGAGATTATGAAAAAAAGTATACCCACTCCACATAATACTGTGTGAGATAGATGTGACATTGACAAAAAGGTCGCACTCGTTCCTGTAATGCAAACCTTAGTAAATTTTGGTCAGGAGATTCACCCAATAATCATCATTCGGAATCAAGGCAACTGTAATGACGATGATTCTACAGGAAATGCAATCGTACGAAGGCGAGCTGAACCACCTGGCGAAGCTCGAGGAGTTCCTTCGAGTGAAGGGTTCAAGAAGGATCTGCGAGGCTGATGAGAAGGAGGAGATCAAACGACAGGAGGAAGTGCAACGTTGCGAGAACGAAATAGCTAGATACGACGCCCTACTGGAAGCTATCTTTGTTAGTTTTGTACTCTTTCTTGGCTTGAAATAATTTGTTTTGAAGATTTCATCAAAGTGAACAGGTTACTAAAGGACAAAGGCACTAATGTTGTAAGAGAGACATACTGTAAAGACCAAGAAATCCTACTAATAATAAATGCGAATGTGTGTAAGGTTGTATGTTTGTTACTTTTTCACGCGAAATCTACAAGATGGATTTTAATGAAATTTGGTACACGGGTGGAATATACTCTGGAATAACGTAAAAATAATTTCTCATGGGAACAACAGTGGAAGAATGACGTGGCCCGGGGCGCAGTTGGTCTTGTCATATCACAACATGTAAAGATTTATCCTTTTATCATTTATTGCCATTAGATTCAGCGTTTCTTTATCACAAATATCATTAATCTGCTTTCTATAGTGGCAACAAATAGCGTCCGGCAAACGAATCGGTCTCTGTAAAATGTTTCTACATACATATAATCACGTCTATATCCCTTGCGGGGTAGACAGAGCCAACAGCCTTGAAATACCGGTAAGCCACGTTTAACTATTTGGCTTGATGATAGAATTGAGATTCAAATAGCAACAAATTGCTGGCCCATCGCCTAAAAGAAGTCCCAAATTTTTAAAATGTTAATAATTTCTGCATGAGACCATAAAGATATATTTTTATCCCTTTATTTTTTATTTCACCAAGGCATACGTGAACACAGAGAAGATTTCAGCGATAATAACCACTTTCAAGCGGGTGGAAATTGAAAATTTCTCCACATTCGTGCTGCTGTGCGAAGTCCTCCAGGAGTCTATCATCCTGCGACGGGAGCTGGAGATCTTGAGGCAGAGGATATGTACGTATGTCGATGTACGGTGTGCTAGAGTAGCGATAGAAGTCCAGACTGTATAATACTACATACATACCGTCACGTCTATATGCCTTGTGGGGTAGACAGAGCTATATAATTATATAACAATTCTATCGTTAAGCCAAACAGCTGAACGTGGCCATTCAGTCTTTTCAAGACTGTTGGCTCTGTATAATAATAGGAGATAATCACTACATACTTAGTACCTATAAAACAAAGTCGCTATTTTAGTCTGTGTGTCTGTATGCTTAAATCTTTAAAATTACGCAACGGATTTTTGTAACAGGTAGAGTGATTCAAGAGGAAGGTTTTTATGTATATTTTTTTCCTAATTTTGCACCCGTGCGATGCCGGGGCGGGTCGCTAGTTTAGTTATAAATTATTACTTAGATCTTCTGGCTCTTGTCCCGGTTGCATCCTCATCACTCTGGAGAGCAGCCCAGGGTATGCCTTTGACCATGGATCCTGGATTGGGTGAGTCAGGTTTTTACACGAAGTGAATACCATCTGACCATCGCAACCTTTGCAGGTAAACCTAACCCGTATTGTATCGATCATGGTTACACATCCAGTTGTCTGAATAAGCAGGTTTACCCACGATATTTTACTTCGCCGTAAGAGCATCGGTTATTATTCAAACTAATGTATGTACATTAGTACCTACGAAAATAGTCATTGGTCCTGTAAAGACTGATAGGCCACGTTCAGCTGTTTGGCTTAATGATAGAATTGAGATTCAAATAGTGACAGGTGGCTAGCCCATCGCCTAAAAGAAGTATCCCAAGTTTATAAATTTAAGCTTAGTTAATTTTAATTTTCGCTTAGCTAATTTTATTATATTTATCACTATTCATTGATTTCAGTGGACCAACGTGACATCAACGAAGCACGGGAAGAGCAACAAGTTAAAAAGCTGACTGAGGTTAGCGCATTCGCGGAAGGAATAGGCAGGATCACAGACACAATCATTGCATACTTCTTTCGTTTCATCCCCATTCATCACTCTCTTTGTGCAAACTCCACGGTTAAGGGTACCTACCCTTGACTTGGTATTTCATAAGTACTTATTTACAGTACTTACTACGTATATTCATGTCTTTACCCCGTACAGGGAAGACAGAGCCAACAGTCTTGCAAAGATTGAAAGGCCACGTTGCTTGCATGGCTTAAAAATGATGTTGAGACTCCAATAGTGACAGATCGCGTAAAAGTAGAATCCCAGATTTATGAGCCTATCCTTTAGTCACCTTTTACGGCATTAATAGAAAAGATATGTAGTGGTCCTATTCAAAAGTGCCATTACTCGCACGGAAAATTCTGGGTATTAAATGATTTTGTTTGCGTTATAGCTGACGGCGGAGCTGGATGCCCAGCGCATCAGGACCCGAGAAATGCACGAGCTAAATATAAGCGCAGACGCAACCATCGCCAAAGTGCTGAAAGGAATAGACGACTTGGTCAGGTAATGCTAAGTTTTAATAGAGAAGCTTCAATTCAGCATACATACATACATATGATCACGTCTATATCCCTAGCGGGGTAGACAGAGCCACCAGTCTTGAAAAGACTGATAGGCCACGCTCAGCTGTTTGGCTTAATGATAGAATTGAGATTCAAATAGTGACAGGTTGCTAGCCCATCACTAAAAAAGAATCCCAAGTTTGTTAACCTATCCCTTAGTCGCCATTTACGACATCCACGGGAAAGAGATGGAGTGGTCCTATCCTTTTTTGCATTGGTGCCGGGAACCACACGGCACTGCCGGGAACCACACGGCAATTCAATTAAGCAGTGGTCAATAATAATCTCATTCTTGGATAACTCCACCTGTAACACAAAATAACACAGCTTTTGGACATGTATTGACTCCCGTATGACCTCCACAATTTTGAGGATCTAACTTAAAGGAAGTAAAAAAAGGTATATTTTAACCCAATCTGCTGGTATCTGGCTTGGATCTTCAACATTCTTTCTGGAGATTGCCCTGTTCCAACCATCACTCAGAATCCATAGACCTCCTCTCCTAAAATGGCTAATCCAAGGTTTAGACGGCCTCGATGGCGCAGCGGTAGTACGCTTGTCTGTGACACCGGCGGTCCCGGGTTCGAATCCCGGCCAGGGCATGATGAGAAAAGAACTTTTTCTGATTGGCCTGGGTCTTGGATGTTTATCTATTGTTTATGTATTTATTGTAAAATATAATATCGTTGAGTTAGTATCTCATAACACAAGTCTCGAACTTACTTCGAGGCTAACTCAATCTGGGTAATTTGTCCCGTAAAAAAAAAGGTTACAACACGAGGCAACTCTGACTGTCAACTGTTTTCATAGTCTGATTGTTACGAACTCCTTAGAGTGTTCCGAACTCCTTTGTAAATGACAAACATTTTGTAATTTAAAATAAGAAAAATTAATGACAGTCTGTTTTGAGCGTGCATCATCTTTTCTTTACCAGCGTAAATTTTTTATTATTTTCAGCATATTTCCTATACTGATACATACATACATAAAATCACGCCTCTTTCCCGGAGGGGTAGGCAGAGACTACCTCTTTCCACTTGCCACGATCTCTGCATATTTCCTTCGCTTCATCCACATTCATAACTCTCTTCATATAAGCTCGGCGGTTTCGGGTACTTTTGACCTGACCCTTTACCATACTGATGCTTGCCAATTTTCCAACAGATTAGCGAAATGTGACGTGACACCATTGCTGTCCCTACTCGGGAACCACAAGGAGGTGACGAAGTGGAATGTGCCCAAGTTCCTCCGTATCTTGGAGACGGAAGTCAAGAGCCTCATTGAGGTTTGCTACGGAGCTGTGAAGGTTTGTATTGTTTTGGGATATCGTTGAGAAAAACAATACCTACAAGAGTTATTATTTTGCACAGTCTGAATTTCGTTCGTTTCGGCAGCCCATTTTTAATAATCATCATAAATATTTTTTCAATTAACAATAAAAGTTTAGCTGCTTTATAATAGGCTAAGACCTCTGTTGAAAAAGAGTAAGCAATGAAATGCAGATTACTATGTGGATAACCAATACTTAAACAATAATAAAATCGACAATTGAATTTTTGCCAGTTTTCAAAATGTGCATTTTCCCTCACAATGCTTTCCCTCGCCATAAGATCGTCGGTTAGACATGAAAACTAAAATAAGACTTGACCGATCCTCTATAAATTTACCAAACATTTCTGTGCCGTGTGGGTCCCGGCACCATTACAAAAAAGAATAGGACCACTCCATCTCTTTCCCACGAATGTCGTAAAAGGCGACTAAGGGATAGGCTTATAAACTTGGGATTCCTCTTTTAGGCGATGGGCTAGCAACCTGTCACTATTTGAATCTCAATTCTTTCACTAAGCCAAACAGCTGAGCGTGGCCTATCAGTCTTTTCAAGACTGTTGGCTCTGTCTACCCCGCTAGGGATATAGACGTGATGTATTATTATTTATTTATTTATTTATTACACAATATTCTTTATGAACTTAAACAATATTCCGCAAAACTGTTTTCACAGTTTGTATGTATTTGTGTAGATCCTTGCACTGTATATGTTTATGACTTCAGCCTCCTGCGCCGACGCCTAAAGGACGAAAGGGCCCCGCCGCACCGCCGCCGACCAAACTGGTGGCTGATCCGTTTGTGACCACGCTCAAGCCTAACAAAATCGAGAAATTGGTGCCTTACCAGCCGTGCGCTTAGTAAGTTGTACTCGCAGACTTTTGAGAGACTTTTAGATGCATATATGCTTCGATTCTTGATCAAATTAAAGACGTCCTGGTAAAGGGTCAGGTCAAAAGTAAGCCCGAGACCGCCGAGCTTGCATGAAGAGAGTTATGAATGTGGATGAAGCGAAGGAAATATGCAGAGATCGTGGCAATTGGAAAGAGGTAGTCTCTGCCTACCCCTCCGGGAAAGAGGCGTGATTTTATGTATGTATGTATATGCTTCGAGGTGCAAGTTAGGTATGCTAGAGGAGAAAGCGCCGACCAACGTAATCTGACGAAAGGGGATGACCTGGTGACAGATCCCGGTTACATCCTCACCTCTCTGGAGAGCCTGGGGTGCACGTATTGACCATGGATTGGGTAAGTCAGGTTTTATACGAAACTACCCTCGTGTGAGCTCCGCAACCTTTGCAGAGGAATCTTACCCATATTGGATCATTGTAAAATACTGCACTAGACAAATGTGCCTATTCATAAACATACATAGAATCACGTCTATATCCCTTGCGGGGTAGACAGAGCCAACAGTCTTGAAAAGACTGATAGACCACGTTCAGCTATTTGGCTTTAAGATAGAATTGAGATTCAAATAGTGACAGGTTGATAGCCCATCGCCTAAAAGGAGAATCCCAAGTTTATAAGCCTAATCCTTAGTAGCCTTTTACGACATCCATGGGAGGGAGATAGAGTTGTCCTATCTTTTTTCTATTGGTGCCGGGAACCACACAGCACTATCTACTCGTATGTGCCTATTCATATCGGAGCATTTGAATGTGAAAATGTAAAGAGTGTTTATGGGCCATATTATGTGCCGTGTCCTGAAACCAATGTTGTTTTCAGTTGCGTTGAAGACTACATAATGAATCTGGTCTTCGAGACCCCAGCTGTACCAGCAGACAAGGAGTACGTTCAGGGAATATTCCAACTGGAGGATATAAATACAAAGTTTGGAATTTACACGCTTACAATTCCAGCGTAAGTCCCAAGATAGATTTTTTATTGGTTATTTTGAGTAAATTTGACCTCAGTTTGTCTAAAAACAAAATAAGGGCTGTGGTTGTGTCTTGAGTCACATTTATTTTGTTTATTTTGACATCACAGACGTCTTACTTACTAACTCGACTCACAAACTTTGAAATTTATGTAATATTTTTGTATTTTTTTACATTTTCTAAGGGGTTGTAGACATATAACTGTAAGTATACAAAAAAATCCTACATTCAGAAAGTTTGTTGGGGAAGGGAGTGAACCCTCAGTAAATATACTTTCTATAACATCGGGTCATAGCAAACTTGAGGTCAAACATGAAGACAGATTAAGTACATACCTAATTAATGAAATATTTTTGTCTCCAGAAAACGCCATCCATACCGCGGGAAGAAAGACTGAATCCAAAAGAGGCTGACATTATTTAATACCAAATATATCATTCATACTTTCATGTACATTTTCAATGTAGTAATAATAAACATTTTTGTAATTTCCATAGTGCAATCCCGACTGTGTTAAATCCAGACCGACTGAATTCAGAATCGTGTCAAAAGCCGCACCCCTGGCTCTACTCTAGAAAGATGAAGATCTAACGTCAAGATGAAGAAGATAGTGTAGTCCAGAAACCTACTTTATTCTCTATCATTCTTAAACATTCAGATAGTGTCGACAGATTGCTAGCCCATAGTTGAAAAGAAGGAAACTTGCCTTGGTCGACTTTAACGGTCTACACGGAAAGAGAAGCAACTTACACACACTATGGTTTTTCTTCGCTAACACATTTTACTAATTCAAATTTTTGATCCAGAATGTTCCGTACCAGTATATCACGAGCGTTATAGGACAAGAAATTACTTTTAAAATGTATAAAGGAATTATAATAGCTTATCTTTAAACCAGAGTACAACTACTTACAGTTCAACTATCAATTAATAAATTTCCAAGCATTCTTTCTGCCGTAGGTAATATTAACCATAAGTTCTCTTGCATTTTCATCGTTCTCTACGAGCAAATCAGTGAGTAAATCTATATGAAACCACTTGAAAAGGAGTCTCTCTTGCGTGGTCAACACATCTATCAGCTGATGTCTCTTCGATATGTTTTTCGTTTTAAGAGTACAAGCTCTGTAACTGCGCAGAGCAAACCTTATAAAATTCTTCACCGCCTCGTCAGTTTTACTCATTAAAAATCCCATTTTATACAACGATTGATCCTTGAATTCTGCCCTTAGTAACTGCATCCCAACCATTTTGTTTCTCGTCGTGTAAATAAGCTGTTTCATAAGCTCGTTGAGTCTATATCTTACGTAATGGGGGTCCCACAGTCCTTCTTTAGGCTCTTCACGATTGTATTCTCCCGGTCTGAAGACGTTGTGTAAATAAAATCCCTCGGCAGCCCTACGACCACCTCTATCCAACACAATCTTCGGATCACCTTTTTCAATTTTCAGAGATAAAAGTTCATCAGTCTCATCTATTCTGGCCATAATCTTATCTAAATGTTCCTTAGTTGAAAACAGTTTGCCGGCTTTCTTACATTCTTCCTCAATACTTTGATGTACAGTAAGAATATCGAATTTCTTCGCGTAATCTTTATATAGCCAGTCTTTCGTCTGTGCGTTCTTGTTGTTTCCAATATTTCTCCTGAATAGATCGTTTATTTCCGCGTGAGTGACAAGAACTATGATGTAGTACGTAAATGTTACTGAAATAAATATATTTATATGATATTTTGCATGTATTAAGGCGTACCACATAAATATTAGTTTTGATAAATAGGTCTTAGTTACGCCTGCAAAAAGTACTGAATATCAAAACGCGTTTTTTCTTTTTAATTAGTAAACAACATCTTGTAAATGTGAATAAAGTTAGGAAAAAGTTCATCTAGTAGTTATCGGTTTTATTACTATTCGGTAAAAAAAATTTGCTATGGAAAAAAAATAACAATATATAATAACATACGAACAATGGTTAACTGGTAGATAATGCTTCTAGCATTAAGTCCGCCAATTGTGCTATACATTTATATTTTGTGCAATGAAGTTTAAATAAATAAATAATCACCTATTTGATTTTAAATTTGAAATTTTACTTTATACCTACTTTACTACATTAAATATGGTCTTATTTTTTGATGTGATGTACGGACAAGACACCAATTAATTCTTATTAATATAAATCATAATAAAAACTAAATAAACAAAAATCTAAAAATTTCGTACCTAACAACATACTTAATGGATTGAACACGTTTCCCTCATCACTAGTTAAATTATTGTTTTCAATTGAGTATTTTCTTAGTACTTATTTCAATTGGTTTGGTCTTTTCAACAACACTTTCATGTTTTTCTTTAATATAATAAGTAGATCCATGTGAGTAGGTACTGTTTGTAAAACTAAGCAAGTCAAAAACATCCAATAAATGATAAAGCTTTTTTATGGCCAAAATAATGACTAAAGACTGAAAGCAGAAATCTTGACAAAACATTTTTATACATATAATTTTACTGTGAATGAAAGAATTTAAATTAAAAATTATGGTAAGGGATAACATCAAAAGGAAATCTGCACCTTCAGACAACTAAGTAGATTTGTAATCATGATCCGATATGGGTTAAGTTGCGGTGGTCAGTATGGAGTCACTTTTTGTAAAAACCTGAGTTTCGACGACATATTTACCAGTACATGCATACATAGGTATAATCACGTCTTTATCCCTTGGGGGGTAGACAGAGCCAACCGTTTTGAACAGACTGATAGGCCACGTCAACTGTTTGGCTCAATGAAAGAAGCATCTCAAATTTATAAGCCTATCCCTTAGTCGCCTTTTACGACACTCGTGGGAATGGATTAGGTAATTCTATTCTTTTTCTAATAGTGCCGGGAATGCACGACACATTTACTATTACTTACCAAAAATGGAAATATTATAAGAAATTATTCTACTCTGTTTGTAGTAGTGACAATAACCGATGACAAACCTTTACTCTGTCTGTAAATCTCTGTAAATTACTGACCAAAACCAATGGATAAACGTATCGTCCAAAGAACGAACAATTAAGTATTCAATAAACAAGGAAACTGCCAACGTAGGTACCTATCAAATAAGTAAATAATGTTTTTAATAAATATGAGGTTTTAATAATCGCAATTATAACTTAACAATCGTAATCATAATGAAGTTTTTAATTACCATGAATAGTTATAGCAGATCTATTACGAAATCTTTTCTGCAGACCTATAAGTTGTTGTCGTAGGACAATGGAAGATCTTGTCCCATAAGTCCCATGGGAGAAGTCAGGCACTAGATGCGTAGCCATTATCCGATTTGGGTTTTTTTTGCTACAATATCTCCAATCCGTTATTTTTTCTTTCATGCATACACATGGTCACGTCTATATCCCTTGTGGGGTAGACAAAGCCAACAGTCTTGAAAAGACTGATCGGCCACGTTCAGCTATTTGGCTTAGGTAATGATAGAATTGAGATTCAAATAGTGACAGATTGCTAGCCCATCGCCTAAA
Source organism: Amyelois transitella (assembly GCF_032362555.1). Taxonomy (NCBI): domain Eukaryota; kingdom Metazoa; phylum Arthropoda; class Insecta; order Lepidoptera; family Pyralidae; genus Amyelois; species Amyelois transitella. Next base: position 1,871,128 of record NC_083525.1, read on the forward strand.
AAAGAATCCCAAATTTGGGAGCCTATCCCTTAGTCACCTTTTACGACATCCATGGGAAAGAGATGGAGTGATTCTATTCTTTTTTGTATTGGTGCCGGGAACCACACGGCATCTTTTCGTTCAATTTATTGATAAACCCTTGTCGGTAGTTAAGAATCTGTTATTTTAAAAAAAGCCGTGGTGGCCGCCATGATGCCGTGTGGTTCCAGGGTTCTTAGAACTTAGAAAGTACTTCTATTATTCTTCACGTCAATGGATAAAGGGTATTAAATCTATACATAAATATAGATAAAACCACATGGGAACGTAGGGTTAATTGGTTCATTGTTCATGAAGTTGCTCTGTGATGTAGTGACACTCTATATAATTATATCTATGACAACCCGATTTCTTTAAAACTACCGAAAAATGTAGTTTAACTTTTCTAGCAACACTGAGTTGAAATAATATTGCCATAATATAAACTTTCCACTTTTTGTGGGAAACAGTGGAATAGTAGAAATTGTGAAGGAAGCTGTCCATTACGTATAGTGAAGATCGAAGCTTCGGGATCAACTCCAGAATCGTGGTCAAAGATGGAGCCCGACCAGTTCCCTTCCCCAAAGTGAGCACGCAACTTCACCAGAATTCTATACACAAATACAAAATATTTTCACAACTTGTAGTATAGCAGCAGTATAAGTGTATTTGAACAAGACCTTTCATCTTTTTCCCTGATTTATAAAGATGTTTATTCATAAAAAATGTTTACTTCTAGTAGCGCGACGCTATTTGTGTGTTATCATCGTTAACTGCTCATCAACTTTAAAACTAATTATTGACATGTTGTTTCATCTATTTTTCTTCTACAACTTATTAGATAAGAGGCTGTGTCGTAGAAGAACGCAATCAAGAAAATTTAATGACGATGTAAATATAGTAGAAGGTTTACTTAGCCAATTCGATTCAAATATTTTTGATCATAGTAAGTTCTGCAAGGTATGGTAATTTTTATAACCAAATTTATTTCTTTTACAAATAAAAATTATTAGTAAAAGATAAAATATATATAATTTTCTTTTTGAAAAAAAATATTTGTATTTATTCATAAAAATAAATTATATTAAACATGGAGAAAAATAAAATAAAAAAATCGGCTTATTATTTTGACTTTACGGAAATTTATAATCGATACCTTGCAACACTGAAAATATATTTGTCTTGTTTGTACTGTACTTAGTGATGTCACGAATGTCATCCGCCATTGAAATTCATTTTAGCCGAGAATTGAAATAAGTTGTACCTTTCATAATCGGCAGAAATCTATTTAATCTTTAAACCTTTACTTAATCTATTTAGCCATATTCCGTGCACAAACAATATATCCGATGGCAGACAGAGATACAGATGAGTTAAACATCGATAATGTAATTAAAAAATTACTAAAAGGTAAATGTTGATATTGTCGGAAGTATAAACATTAGAGTGATATCCGTTTATTTTCTGAATATTGGATTAAATAGTGTTATGCAGTGTTGTTCTATTCAGTGAAATAAGTGTTATTTTGATGTGAGAATGTTTATACTTGGTTGTTTTCAGTACGAGGCGAGAAGCCTGGTATGAATGTACAGTTGACAGAAATTGAAATCAAAGGGCTATGCTTGAAATCGCGGGAAATATTCCTCTCACAACCGATATTACTTGAATTAGAAGCCCCGCTGAAGATATGCGGTAAGTTTATGTCAATAAATCTGAAGTCAAAATACTATCTTTCTACCTACCTACTTTCCAGATCTCAAAATCCGTTACACTTACTCAAATTGTGGAACAAAATCTGTCCTATTTAACATTAATATGATCTTTTTTTTCAAATTTAATTTAATCTTACCATCCAAGGGTTTATGTTTGTAATGATTAATTTTCAACATTCAGTTTACATGAAATTGTTTTCAGTTTGTCATATTTTTATGTAATTACTTTACCCTACTATGACAAAGTTCTAATCTCTCCAAAATTTGATTTCTTTGATATACATAAAATCATAAATTTTCACTAATTATAATCAGATTAAAAGTAAGTTGAGAAAGTACATTAATAAAATATTCAGTGTCAAAATGAGAGTGGTTTCTCTGTTATCTCAAACGAAAGTTCTTTAAAATAATATATGCAAGTAATGAATATACTGAGAATAATGTAGTCCTGCTTTGTGTTTTAGATATAGGTACTTTAACCTGTCAAGAATAGACCATAGAAATATTCAAGTTTTAATGAAAGAAGAAAATTATCATGATGAAATCTATTTTAGTTTTTCTTCTCAAGGCTTTAAATTTATTTAAAAATGTATTTTGCAATAAATAAATAAATGTATCAAGGTTGTTCATCTTAATTTCAGTACCTAAATAAATGAACAGTAAATATTTTTGATGTAGTTATTATGGTATCAATAACAATGTTACAATAATATCATAACATTTTGATTACAAAAGTGTTAGAAGTACCTATAAAAAATTCTGTGCCTTAAAGTATAATGGGCTATTAAAATTATTAAAATATGCACTCTTTTTTAATAATTTTATCTGTTTGTTGTTATACAGCTTTAGTTTGTAAAGACTGAAATAGCAAATATATACTACAATCGTTTTTGATAGTTGTAAAATGCAATTTTAGATAAGTGCATATAGGTACATAACCTTAGACAAATCAATTTTTTTCAAACCTGGTCAGCTAGCCATATTTTCCAATTTATATTATAAAAGTCATAGAAAAGGCTTATAAACTTGGGATACTTCTTGCAATATTCTAAAAGGATGCCTAGTTAGTGCATAGTTTAGACATGGGTGATTCATTCTGCGGCACACATTGCATACCATTCTCTTCTTCCTTTCGGCATTCTCTGGAGAGGTGGAGCCTGTGGTGTGCATTTCTACAATGATAGGTTCATATACCATTATTATAACATGTAAATTTTTCAGGTGACATTCACGGACAGTACTATGACTTGTTAAGACTGTTTGAATACGGAGGTTTCCCACCAGAATCAAACTATCTCTTCCTCGGAGACTACGTGGATCGTGGTAAACAGTCCCTGGAAACAATCTGCTTATTGCTCGCGTACAAGATAAAATACCCCGAGAATTTCTTCCTATTAAGAGGCAACCATGAGTGCGCTAGCATCAATAGGATTTATGGGTAAGTTATTTTATAATATACTAAGGCTTTGCCTGGCTTCGGACATTTCAAAAGGAACAAAATCCATCCACTACTTTCGAAGATTGGTGCATACTTTCAGTGATGTCATTTGTTTTACAATAATAATACATATGCTTCCGTTTGGTTGTGTTGGTTTCTGTCAGAATAAAAAAAGAGCTCAATATTTGGAAAATATAAGAGACTAAAATAAAAACCATTAATACCTTAGATTCTGTTTACTTAATATAAATTTTCTTCTAAGTATATGAAAACAAACAGCCCAAACTGCCAGTCCAGTCATTTCAAATTTGGTATTATATTATTGGTAGCGAACCTCCTTTCCAAATTATATACGTCGACATTACTTACACAAAATTTCATTACATGTGGTCCATTTTGCTGATTTATTTAAAAAACTGAATAAAATAGTTTCTGTACGCAACAATGTAATCTGACCTATTTCCTTACAAATTCAAGGTATCAGACATGGATAGGTATTAAATATTTGGGGTCGTCATGGGAAGTGAATGCGACGCGCCGTGTGGTCATGCACCAGTGAGGGCACGAACCTGTTATATCTCTCTCCATTAACTGACCTTCGCTAAACAATTCTTTAAATCACCATTGGGTATATGCTATCTCTTATGACAAAAACTCTGCCTAGAAAAGTCAGATGAGATGAAAGCTAGAAGGTACTCTCCAAATATGGTTACTCATCAGAATGTACATACTATTTGAATTTTCTTACTTCGGTGTTGATTTAAGTGATTTTACTAAACATGTTAATCCGTCATTATCGCCTAAATAGCTATTGTATTTATTTTCTCTGTCGCCAAACATTAACCACAGCGCTTTACTGCCAACAATATTTAGGTTGGACTAAATATTACTCCCTGTGGTACGCCATCGTTATTTTATTGGGCCCTCAAAGCGTTAGTCATTGCACTGATTCATTACAAGTCAGGCCGTATATGGTTGTTAGAAGACACGTTCTAATCGATTGTAATTTTTATGAATGCGTATGTCGGACTTCATATTTATCATGCTCTATCAGTAGCTGATTACGAATCAAGATCCTATTTTGATTCACCAATTAATACCTTGGTTTCGTTAGAACTTAAATCTCAGGGGATTTACAATTATTTAATACGTTTTTAGTATGTTTCGTACGGTTATGAGAAAGTGGACCCAGGGCCTTTGTGTGTTGGTGTGAAGGCAAAGGAATTCGCTTAGATACGTGCGTTATTAACGTCCGTTATTAATTTTTATTTTATTATTGTTTAAAGTTGTCTATGATAAGCCATTTATTTACAAGAGTAACCGTAACGGATGAATTTGGTGAATGTAGACGAACGAAAATAATTGTCAGGAATCGTGACAAATAAAAAGTTTCTGCCTCTGGGAAAAAAGTGCTATTATAATGTATATATACATAATTTATATTTCAACAGATGACTTGATGAATTTATGATAGAACGATGTTACATTTGACTATCTTGTTTGATTTATCGTACAACCGTTGATTAGATCTTGTTTTTCACAAATTTGCGTCTCGACCTTATCCTTACCATGAAGATCATTGACTTTAGGCGTCCAAGCTTCTTTGTTATTGCATGTCGCAACATCTTTAATGTTTGTGATGACATCATCCCTAATCTCGTGATTACAATCTGTCGCGATAATCCGTGATCGATGATGCGTACTTGTTATCACATGTACTTCAACTTCATCGCGATTGTTTCAACTTAGTCGCATTGCTTCCTCGTTTGTCTTAATATTTTTTTGGTTCGTTGCTATTTCTTAGAATGCTTTAGATATTCTTTTTTTTAATTAGTTTATTATTTTATTCTACAACCGTTTAAAGCAACACAATAAATTTCTTTTGTGATTATGCTATGTTGCGAAAAATATTGTCTCCTATCCTCGTGAAATATACACGACATAAATATTTTTCTAATTTTGTCAGGTTATTTTATAAGTAATCATGTTTAGCGTGCATGATTTGCTATCTTGTTTGTAATGTTCCTTACTACAATGTCGTGCGATACGAGTTGACTATATGTTAGCACACAGTTCCCGCATCTTTATTCATAACGAATTCTTATCAAATCTTATCGAAATGTCATTCACTCGAAATTTAACATGCAGAGATATGAACAGCAAAAATTGTTTTAAAATCAAAGCGTAGAATATTTCTTGCATAATTTAATATTCGCGATACTTTTACGAGTTTTCGTGTCAAAGAAAGAATTAATTTTTCTCCGCTCAGACTCTCGAATCGCGTCAAGTCTGGATGCTGTCCAATAAATTTTGATCAGCGTATGAATAGCTTAAGAATGCGAGTTATACAGTTTAATATGAACATGACCAAGAGCGGTTTGCACTGTAAGATATTTACTTAGAGCTAGTAATATAGAATTTTATTTAGAAAAAAATTACAATGTGTATTTATGAATTTTACAATGTTGGTGTCCAAAGAAGTTGGTGTGTTTATTTATTGGGCCTTTATGCTACAACAAGTCAACTTAATAATGCTATATGAGCATTATCTACTAGTCAACTTTTTTTAGATCTGGTATCCCTGAGCTTCGCAACTAGGACCAGGAGAATAATTAAGTTTTTCTAACTGGAATATGACAAGATTCATCCGTTCTTTCTATTGAAAAAATAAAAGCTAAAAAATAAATGCAATTAGCATTACGTTCACCTTTTGTACCTTCAAGGCTTAATTAGGTCTTAAATAAACAAATATATGCAATTAGCTACGCACTCTATAGCGTAATTTGCGCTAAAATCTAGACACTAGATAGTCTGAAACTCGTATAAATTTCCAGTTTTATTGCACATATGGCAACGTATCGTGCAAACAAAAATGATGGATTATGTAAACTGCGGTTATATAGTGAACGATAATCTTGATGAAAGTCACGACCTTGGAAACTTAAGCTCATTTTTAACAGATTTAACTGGAGTGCGTCAAATACACCACATGTTTGTTTTTTCGGGGGTAAAGGCTTAGGGTTTAATGATTTTAGCTTGAAGGATAGTATTTTATTGTAAGAAAAACATTAATTATTACGTAAACCTTCAAACTTGGTCTAGCACATTTGCCTTTTCGGGAACCACGCCCATTTTCGGGATAAAGATGTAATAAAATATAATCATCTCTAAACTAGTAGATGGTAACTTCATTAAATCTTGATCGTCCCTGGCGAATGGTCAGATCGTGTGTAAGTACCCTAAATCGACGACTTGCTAGAATTGTGCCTGCTAGAAGAAAGAAATATGCAGTGCAAAAAGCCACTGTACAAAGTAATCTTTAGTCTCAAGTTATTGTTCTACGTTTTCTTCATGTTCATAAATATATAAATAAATTTGAAAATTATGAATGTGGTTAAAACGAAAGTCATATGCACTATGCAGTGCAAAGATGTAAGTCTCTTCCTATCCCTCTGGACATTACCTTTTAATAGTACAGTAAGAAAAGTAAAGAATGATCGAACTAACTGCCGGACCACGCGGCTCGAGAAAGCTAGGCGTTAAAAATAATAGTTAAACGGTTTTTTTTGCAGTTTCTACGACGAGTGCAAAAGAAGGTATAACATCAAGTTATGGAAAACGTTCACAGACTGCTTCAACTGCTTACCGGTAGCGGCGATTGGTGAGTTGTTCTATATTAATTTTAATTTTATATCATTGCAATTCTAGAAGTAGCTTTAATCGTTAAGTAATTTTGATGAAGTATTTATTGATATTAATATTATTACTGTTTATCTTCCGGTATCAAAACTTTATATTGCGCCATTTTTTCAAAAACCATGTGGTAATCTGGAAGTGATTGCTTTTGCGATTAGGCCGCCTTTTGTACTATTTATACTCTTCTGTCTACCAGTATTTTCAAGACCGTTGGCCCTGTCTACCCCGCAAGGGATATAGACGTAGCTATATGTTTGTTTATACTTCAGCTTGTTGTATTACCTTTTAGGAGCTTTAAAAAAGGTTTAACTTGCTAGCATGACAGAACATACATCCAGTGGAAAATATTTCGTCAATTTCATTTTTATGCCGAATTATAACCATTAAATGTGCCGTCCGATAAAGAAGGATATAGATAGGTTATCGAATTGTTGTTTTTGTCGAAAAATTATATGTATTTGTTCAGGCATCGTTAAACGATTTTTCGATATTATATAACCAGAGATGGGACCTTACATGCATTGCTTTCAAAAAAACACTACCGCTCCAAAATTTATCTCTCCTCTCATGGGTCTACTGGAAGAGATTTCTTTTGAAATAAGTAGCACCTAGAATTACTGTAATAAATGCTTCTGTATATAATTTTGTGTACATAAATAAATAAATAAATAAACACGTTTCTTCATAGGATTTCAGTTTATCACGGCACGCCAAATTTACAGGTTACCTGAAAGAGATCGCTTTTAATGATAAGGTCGCCTTTCCCGCTATGTTCATCCTACTAATATTATAAATGCGAAAGTTTGTGAGTATGTCATTATGGATGTTTGTTACTCTTTCACAAACTACTGAACCGATTACGATGAAATTTTTATCCCGGAGTGCCCGCGGGATTGATAGGGTTTCCATGTGGACAAAGTCGCGGGCGCCCTCTAGTAATACATTATTGTAAATTTGCTTTAATTTAATATTATGGTGCAATAAAGAATTATTGTATTGTATTGTACCAAACTTTCAACGTGGGAAAGTTTTTTTTTCTTATCTATTTGATTATTTACAACCAGCGTCCAAGTGTTGTTTTTTTCTCATATCATTATATCCGGCTGATTAGTCGCTTAATAGAGCGTTGGTTGAGCACCAATATAGCGATGCACTAATTTCACTTCTAAGCTGGGATAGTTGTGAAGTTGATGTAGTTGAAGAAATTGCTGCAGTGCAGTTTGTTACCGCTTCTTCTGCATTATGACGCTATGGAAGCGGCAGTACACTTGGTTTTAAGTAATTAATTTGACGTCAACCAATGTTGTGAAACCAAAAGATATGACAATTATTAAGTGATATGAAGTTTCCCATAACTTTTGATTCCCAAAATTTTTGAATTTTGTATCCTTGAATTGAATTTTACTACGGTTTTTATTAAATATTGTCTCTTCATGTAGATTGATCTTATACTCAAAAAAGCTATAAGTAATAAGAAACAAGCAAACTTACACAAAGTCACATATGGAGTTAGCTACAATAGTTTTCACTTTGCTATCTATGGGACGTCCAAAGACCGCTTTCTATATTCTTGTGTCCCACAACGCTTGTTATGGAAGAAATACTGAAATGTGGTTAGAAGATCGTAAACTTGAAAGTTGAATCATTCAAAAACTACATTACTCATATTATAAATGCGAAAGTTTGTTAGTATTTCAGGATGTCAGTATGGATATTTGTTACTCTTTCACGCAAAAACTACTATAAAATTTGGACCGATTACGATAAAATTTGGTATGTAGATAGCTGAAGACCCAGAATAACATATAGGCTACTTCTTATCCCGGAGTTATCGCGGGATTGATTGTTTCGTTATGATTGTGTTTCCACGCGGGCGAAATCGCGGGCGGCCTCAAGTATACATGTTTATTTGTCTAGAAATAAGTAGTGCCCTTGTACTGAATTTCTCATTATTTTAAGTTTTATTTTATTTTCCTTGATGTACCTACATAAATATATTAATATAAAATATACCACGTACCAGCGACCCGCCTCGACTTCGCACGGATAACACTTATAGATATTATAAACATTCGCCTTGAATCACTATCTATTAAAAATACTCCAAATTAGTCCGTTGTGTAGTTTTGAAGATCTAAGCATACATACATACAGGGGGATAAACGCGGACAGCTGCCTTGCTTTATGCTATGTAGTGAGTTAGCGTTTACGGAGTAGATAGAGCCTAGTTCTCGATAATACTGAAAGGTGACATTTATCCGGTTGACTTATTGATAGAATTGAGATTCAAAAAATTAAGTATTGTAACAAGGAAGCGATGATGTGTTATCACAATCGTTATTATTAAGAGAATTGGTCTAGAAAAAACAATAGAAATGATTTGACAAATTCGAAAAACAGGAGCTATGATTAGTTTATGAGTGGGAGATGGATTTAGAGTATATTTATATATCGCTCACTCTATATTATATATCTATCTCTGAAATATGGATCACTAGCATAAGCGTAGGGTAAAGTTTCTCAGTACTTTACCTTTGACACTAGGTACTTTCACTACAATGATACATTCCTGACCTTTTGTTCCACATGGTTTATCAATAGCCGGCATCGCATATTGTACAGTTTTCCTATGTGTATTTTTATGAATGGAGGTCCCGGATTCGAATCTCGGTCAGGGCATGATGAGAACGAACTTATTGGCCTGGGTCTTGGATGTTTATGTATATAAGTATTTACTATATAATATAGTATCTTGGAGTTAGTATCTCGTAACACAAGTTTCGAACTTACTCCTAGGCTAACTCAATCTGTGTAATTTGTCCCGTATATATTTATTATTTTATTATTTATTTTGCTGTACTTAGGGTAATGGCGTATTGATAAGCGGAGCGGATACATATTACAGTTTCACAAGGTTAATAGTAACACAAAAAGGGAAATTTTATTTCTGAATGATCTGCTTGGCGCATTTGTAGGATTCTCGCTTCTGAACCAAAAGGTCCCGGGTTCGATCACCGCGGTAAGTCTTGGTGAGAAACGAACATTTCTGATTGGCCCGGGTCTTGGATGTAAGTACTTGTAGAGTATTTTTTTAAAAAATATCGTTCAGTTAGTATCCCACAACACAAGTTTGGACTAGCTATATCGGCGTAATTTGTCCCGTATATATTTATTTCTTATCTGTGGAAATTAATGGTTGCAAGAAACTGTAAAACTAGGGTGTGCATAATCGGTTGATCGATCAACTTGTGATAGGAAAAAAATGGCGTGGTTTCATAAGTACAGTTCGCGTTGATTACTCAATAGCGTTGCCATGGCAACACACGTATGCAAAACCACTGCAGTACAGTAACACGCGAAGAGCTCAATGAACCCGCGGAATTGAACTCAATTCCTGACTTCATACTCTCCAAATCTGTTCAATTCGCGAACTACGATATGAGAGCTTCACAAGAAATAAAAGCACACACACACTTTAAGTTGCTATCTAGCTATGTAGCTGTAAGACATGGAATCCATAAATATCACCCATTCCCAGATAGACGTAAATTACCTACATCTTTTCACTTACCACGATCCCTGCATACATCTTTTGATTCATCCACATTCATAACTCTCTTCATGAAACCTCGTTAGTTTAGGGTAATATTGACCTGACCTTTTGCCAGATCGTCCCCAAAGCTGATAAAGGTACGTTCGTCCGCCTTCCCCCTCCCACAGTTCCCATTCACACTTGTTAGTATATTGGCTTAGTAAACAATTTCCTTTCCCTATTCCTGTCACTAATTATAACTTCTACACTTTTAATCTAGTTCTGTCAAAAAGCGTAAGTGGAAAAGTGGAGTAAAATATTTGAAATTTGAAGACGAGCCAAATAGATCGCATTCAATATCACATTTTCGATTGGAATAAAGACTATGCCAAGGTTTTTGTTTCACTTATAAGAGTTTTATTTCGATACTATATGCAAGCGGAGGCGCGGGAATAACTACTTTTACAATCAAAGAAATATTTTTTAGCAGCAGTTCTAAATACGTAGCTATACATTGAAATAATCTGCTTCTTAAGTTTAAGAGCTAACTCTTGTCAGTGGAGTTATGTGGAGCGTCTCCATTCATCATTTCTCTGTTATTTTTTTTATTTGTTGTTATATTTATTATTATTACATATATTGTTTACTTAGTGCTTTATTTTATGTCTTTTTTTTTTCTTGGTCTTCCTCTTTTTCCAATAATTTTTCCTTCTACAGTAGATTTCAAAAATTCGTCACGTCTATTAAAAGACCATGTAATCCGACATTGATATAATACTAACCCAAAAAAAAAATCAGGCAAAATTTCATGTTACTAAATGCGTGTGTCTATATGCCAATTGGAATGAAGTAATGATATGAAACTAGTAGAAGGTAGTACGTGTCCTAAATTCTCCCTTTTTCGCTTCATTTAATCTCGAGGGCAAGTAAAAATATACGGTGAAAATGTTCCGAATCATACGACATCCGCCAATTGGACCGTGGTGCTTGTAGTATCTGTGATAAGCGGGATTTTTATATACTTATTTTCCTACTCGCTCTCGTGAATTATGTATGAGAATTTAATAACATGTTTCGAGATATTGCGATATTTTTTTTTGTGGCCGTAATACGCTTCATGCATTTTATTCGTTGTTCAGCAAAAAAAAAATGTGTTTTGTTAAGCGAAAATACAAATGCGTTTCTCCGAATCTTGTAAATTGCAAAAATCGATGTATTTAAATGGTGTTTATTTTATTTTAATGCTTTGTGTAGGTACTAGTCAAGGATAGGTAGACTATCCGCTAATAAAAGCAACAGCATAAAGTGACAACTAAGTTGTTTTACAGTTTTCCTCAAGCTTTAACTATTTAAAAAGGCTATAAACATCTTCCAATGAATGTCGCAAAAGGCGACTAAGGAATAAATGGGCTTGCAACCTGTCACTATTTTAAATCGCAATTCTCTCATTACGCCAAACAGCTGAACGTGGCCTATCAATCTGATATCAATCAAGACAGTTGGCTCTGTCAACCCCGCAAGTGATAATGTATGTATAAACATCTAGAACATTTTATTTTTATGGTGCTAACTGTAATTGACACTGGGCCAACAGTTAATCCTCCTTTTCATAATGTTTAATGTACGAGCGAGGGTCACATTACAGCTTAACCCGCGTCAATGCTAACATAGTTTGTTCAGACTTGTTACAAATTGCCTTGGCTAATCTAAATAATTGGAAGATGCATATTTTGTATACTAATTGCGCCCCGTGGCTTCGCTATCGTGAGAATTTTGGGATAAAACGTAGGTACCTACGTAATTTACTTCCTGTGTACAAAATTTCATCTTAAATCTGAATTTGGGTGAATGAGTAACAAACACGCATCCATACTACCTTACAAATTTTGTAATGCATAATTATATTAGTAGGTTTATTCGAAATCGTAAAATTATGTCGCCACATTGTCAAAATAATTCTAAATCTATATTTTAATAACTTGACTCGTATGCCTCATCTGACCACCGACTGATTGACTCAAAGAACCACAAGTATAAGAAGTGGAAAATGTTTTTTTGTGATTTTCACTTCGCTCTAAAGGTTCGCACAATTTAATTTATTTGTTTGAATATGGATCAAGCGAAAGAATTCAGGAATCGTGGCAAGTGGGGAGGTGTAATTCATGCCTACCCCTCCGGAAAACAGTTATGATTTTATATTTTGTATATATTTATTTATTTATGTATGTATGAATTAATTTGTTTTGAAGACAGAAAATCCTACAGACATTGATTGTATTGGTATCCTCTTTACCAAACGAAATTTCGCGGTAAAATCAAATTGTTTAACATTTTCAACACGAATGCACCACACGTTTCACTTCGGTTTTGTCCGTAGACGCGCGGAAGTAATGTGCAATGAATGTGTATACTCTTCTGGTATTATAAATCTCGTGAGCATTGTTCTGTTTATCGGCATTTCCTTAAGGCCGTGCGCTGCGTTAAGCGGGTGCACGGCGCGGGCACCCGCGCGGCGTGATGTTTCATGTAAATTCATAGAGCAGCGCTGCGTAAGGCGGAACGCCCGTCACACGCGGCGCGGGCGACGGGGGTACGCTCGCGTGTCCGTGCGACGGAGCACGCGAGCGGAGATGTTTCTAGAAAATCAGTGAGCGCCGCTGCGTTATCCGTGTCGCACGCGCCGTGCTTGTACAATCAAGTTGATAAACATGAGTGATATTGATACGGAACGTGTTATTTTAGAAGTGCAATGTCGCCCCGCTTTATGGGATCTGTCTAACAACTTGTATAAAGACAGGGATGCGCGTCAAGCTGCATGGCTCGAGATTTGTAAAGAATTATACGAAAATTATGAGGACTTCAGTGACACAGAAAAAAAGTCAACAGGTAAATTCTTACTTTTTATTATGACTTTATAAATTTATTTACTACATAATTATTTACTTCTTTCATTTATTAAGGTGGGTACAGACTATATAACATAACATGTTATACGACATTGCTATATAACAAGTTTCAGATAATGTGGACACTGAATGATATAAAACATGTTAAAATAACATGTAATATGTTACATAGTCTGTACCCACCTTTAGGCTTAGTAAACATTTTGTATTTACTTATGTTAATTGTTATTTAACTATTGTATTGTGACCTCTTCACGAGCAAATTTTTTTTAACTTAAGTAAATAATCAATAAATACAGCGATCTTGCCACGATACCTTACCGTTTGTGGCAAAGTAATCAGCGAACTGATCTCGTATTGTATACGAGTTTCTTTGAACTAGCCCAAATCCATTTGTGATATCGCGGATATGGCGGGGTGTTATGACAACATCGCTGATATTACCGAATCCGTCTCTTTTTCGTACAAAATTATGCATTATACAAATTGCTTTTATGAAACAAATGGCATGTTCTCTAGAAACGTTAAGTGGACGATGAAGTATTCGAAACTTATTGGCCATTATTCCAAAGGTTGATTCAATGTAACGTCTAGCTCTTGACAATCTATAATTAAATATTTTCTTTCTATGATCCATTGCAATAGCCCGCGCATATGGTCGCATAAGATGTGTAGACAGTCCAAACGCTTCATCTCCAACTATGACGTATGGCACTGGTGTGGTAGCTGCAGTATTGGTTGGTTTATTATTTTGTAGCACTGGCAATGATTTTGGAGGAGGAATATCTAATAGCTCATCCTGCATCTGTTGAAATAAAGTGCTGTTGGTGAAAACTGAAGAGTCAGATTCTTTACCTTGTATTCCAACATTTATGTAGGTGAATTCATAGTTTGCGTTACACATTGCAAGCAAGACAATGGAATAGTAATGTTTGTAATTGTAGTAAAGTGATCCGCTGTGAGGTGGTCTTATAATCCGTATATGTTTTCCATCTACAGCACCTAAACAGTTAGGAAAATTTGTGTTGCTTAAAAAGCCTTCTGCTATGTCTTCCCATCGCATACGTGTAAATACTGGTATACATTCTTCTTTCAGTCTTTGCCATATAATTTGACAGACATCATTAACAATTTTTCGGATGGTAGATTGTCCCGCATGGTACGCCAAGTGCATATCCACGAAAGTATGTCCACTTACTAAGTACCTGTGAAAAATACAAAATTATTTTTTAAGTATGTATTATTTTTCATTTTTCAGAAAAAAAAATACAAGCGCGATGGAAAACCGCGAGAGATTGCTATACGAAAGTCAAAGCTAGTAACAAGAAACTTAAGTCTGGTTCTGGTGCTAAAAAAGGAAAAGGGTACAGCTATTATAATATTATGACTTTTCTGGACTCTAACAAAAGAGTAGAAGGACAAGAATCTTTGGAAAATTCTCAGGACGACTCTTCGGGTCATACAAGTACACTTGAATTGTCCCAACACCCAATAGTTGACACTAGTGAGGTGTTAATACCTGAGACCAGTACATCTGGAAATGAAAATGACACAGCAAGCAGAGAAACGCAAAAACAATCAAAGCGTAAAAAGGCGTCGTCGCCGACTCCTTTTGAAATACAATTATTACAATCCATACAACACAAAAAGGACGAAGAAAATGATGAAGACTTGTCATTTTTTAAATCTATTATGCCAAACATAAAAAAATTGTCTACATATCAAAAATTATTGTTTCGATCAAAGGTATTAAACTTATTAATTGACATTGAAAAAGAAAATGTTATTACATTGGAGGATTTATCGAACATCGTACTGACAAATGACACTCAAGCAGAACATTAATCCTATTATCAATTATTTACTGCATTTATACTCTATTTGAAGAAAGACAAAGATTGGAAGTAGCCTTATAATATTGTTAATTATGATAATTACAATGACTGTGATTTTGATTTACTTTACGTATGTACCTACACTACCAAATTGTTATACTTAGTTCTCATTAAAGTAATTGTAGATTAAAATATTGTTAATTATAATAAGTGATAAATCCAATCACTGTGATTTTACTGTTACTTATGATTATGATAAGTCCAATAACTGATTTGGTTGTATACATGCGTGATCTTGACTGACAAAATAAAAATATTTTATATCAAGAAAAACATTTTATTTACTTACCTTGCCGTTATTGCCAACCTCTCTATTGGTAATATAATTGATACACTTCTTACTTTTAGAGTATTAGCACTATGTTTCAAATATGGTTCAAGTTTCGAAAATAATTCATCAAATGTAGACGTTGACATTTTAAAATACTTAAAAAATCTCCTCTCATCTTCTCTTAATAGCGTAAACTTGGTTACAAATTCTCCACACAACATTCTGGACGAGACATATGGGCTGATTGGCTGCCGCTGTTGTCTACGTCGTCTTTTGGCTAGGTAGTATATCAACAAATAATCCATTATGAATCGACTGTACACCCGCACGTCTAAAATTGTACTGGCGGCGCTGCGTTTAGCGGGAGGTCGTTGCGGATACCCGCGACGGGCTATTTGTCCGCGACGGAGCACGACGCGGATGCCCGCGACGGATGCCCGCGTCGGATGCCCGCGCCGTGCACCCGCTTAACGCAGCGCACGGCCTAAGATTCTATAGACATAAACTTATAATATATACCTATAAACTAATAGTTTATGTTCGTTTGTATACACATTTGTATTGCGAATTCCCTTGTGCCGATTTCCTGTCTTAGTAGCCGTATATTTTTTTTAACGCGTGAGTTTATAAATTTTCGGAAATATGGACTTATAAATAATACAATTCATCTCACGAAATTTATAAACTTGCGGTTCTTGTTATTTTTCATTGGCATGCACACTCCGATTTCAATTTATTCTATCATCAAAACAGACTTCAAATTTTATTACTGTCCAATAATGTACAGATCCAGTTAGTATTAACTTTTAATCCAATTGCCTACTTGAATTTATAAATACGACCTTGTCAGGCAAAACAAATGTGTTGTAATAAAAAGTGACGAACAATATTATCGTACTGAGACTTAGCTCAAATACTCTGCAAAATATTTACCCAGAACGTCCTTACATATCGCGCATACTCATGATAGTAAAGATTCACCCAAACAACGCAACCTTGGAACTCTCTAATTGGGATATAAGCATGTTCGGACAAGGTCGTTCGATCTAACAACGAGGGGGAAAACAATCAATGTTGGGAACAACGTGGAGCGAAAGTTCAGCGTATTCTGGTCCAATTGAATATATTTCTTTTTTATCAATAATGTGCGTTTTCTTTGAAGTTTCCAAATAGGCTTCTTCAATTTCATTAGTCGCTAGATTTTACCCATTCGTCCACTTTAGCACTTTTAGGTAGCTAAACTTACCTTACCAGTTAATTTATTTTTTTCTTGTGCTGTTTAGCAACTAGTTGTGAAAGCATTTTTTTACCCCACTTCCGATACGCTTTATATGCCCTAAAGCCTTTTTTTGTAACTTGCTTCACAATAAATCTTCCGTTCATTTCGGAAATCTTATAGCCTCTTGGGAAATCCTCGGTAGAAACCTTAATCCTCTTAGCCTTAACGTGGGCGAAAATTATGCCGAATTCAGCTTTGTACGGCTTGTCTTATACACTGTATCTTTAATATACATAGGTATTGTATGGTATGACTAATGAGTCTTTATTCTGCTGTATAATGGGCATAATTTTTGACGGACGAAATTTATACAAGGCCATTAGTTAAGTTTAAAAAAAACTTTTTTGAATGTGGATGAAGCGAAATTAAAAGTTGTTACAACATTATCACTTCCAATTTGAATATCTATGATTCTGTTATTATTAATGAAACGTGACCACTATTTACTGACTCTGAATATGATGAATGTAAAGGACACTTTATCTCTTTAACAAACAACCGCCGATGTTATCTAACACGGAAACGGGATCTTGAGACTTGAATCAGCTCAGATACGTAATCCTTCCGACTGATGCATCTGCGATCAATGGAGTTTATTGTAGTTTCAATAATCTCTTTGGTATCAATACATTTATTTACCTTTAATTGTAAAATGCCTCTTTTGAAACTGATGTGGAGGAACAAGAAATATAATGTTTGTTCCCTTATGGAGTAGATATAGCCCTGAAAGGTCACATTAAGATGTACGGCTTTCAATTTAAATCTGTTGAAACTCGTTGAAAGAGGCGTGATTTTATGTATGTATGTATGAAATTGTTCAGTTACCATATTTGCAACTACTTCTGCAACTAACGATCCAGAAGATCATGGTTATATCCTAGCAACCTATATTACCTAATTGGCTTCAAAGTATTTCCGCGGTTGAAACATTGGCCTTCGCTCATGTCACATTTAATTACCCAGCAATTTTTGTATTATTGTGGATTAAACCAGTTCTCTTGTAATTATTGCTGATGATAACTTGAATTTGCTAAGAGACATGTATTCACAATTGGTAGTCAAAGGCGTACTCCGGGCTCCTCCCAGAGAGGTGAGGATGCAACTGGGACTAAAGCCAGGAGGAAGAAAAAATTTGAATTTGAATAAGTTAAACGATAATGGTGTAAAATTAATCATCCTTGAATTTAGCTAGTGAGATACAAAACTTCAATAAACTAATTGAAACAGTGAGATTAATAAAAGTTATCGAGACCACGCATAGTAAAACTTCCTTAATTAAAGTGATGCCAAACACGCCCAAGAATTAAATAGAGTGGACGGTAAAGTGTATTGTGTGCAATAGTGTTTACGAGGGGCGTAGTTCAAGGACTAGTTAGTGCTGTAAACGAATGTATATGTTACTAGAGGCCGCCCGCGTCTTCGTCCGCATGGAAACCCTATCAATCCCGCGGAAACTCCGGAATAAAAAGTAGCTTAAATGTTATTCTGCGTCTTCAGCTACCTACATACCAAATTTCATCATAATCGGTTCAGAAGTTCTTGCGTGAATAAGTAACAAACATTCATACTGAAATACTCACTAACTTTTGCATTTATAATATTTGGACTAGAGCCCGCCCGCGACTGCGTCCGAGTGGAACCAATTCCACGGGAACTCGGGGTTAAAAAGTAGCATACATGATGTATGATTACATATCTAGACAGAGGCATAGGAGAGCTACCTACACACCAAATTTCAGGTTCAGTAGTTTTTGCGTGAAAGAGTAACAATCGTCCATATCTACAAACTTTAGCATTTATAATATTGGTAGGCATCTATTCGTCTTGTGCAAGCTTCCACGCTGGTCTGATAGCAAATAAAAAACAGATTTCAAGAGTATTACCTTGACGTTCTTCTTTTATTACGATTCCAATAGAAGTATGCGATTGTTCGTTCTGCACAAAAAAAACTGTGAATTCTTCACTATTCTGTTCTTCACTTCGCTAACTGTCTTGGTGTCGTTTGATGACCATATCATTTTTTGGTCCCAATAACCACGCCCTTTTAGCATTAGCGTAATTGACGCTGATAGTTCAAGGATCCCGAAGGTTATAACCTATTTCTGGACGGCGCGTGCGTTGACTCAACGACTCATATGTTTCGTATGTACTGGCAAGTTTAGATTTGAATGTAAAGGAGTATTGATGAATAGTTGATAATTGTCTCGTGAACCTCGGAACAGAAGCTGCCGAGGATAAGAAGTATAACAGATTAGTATTTATTAAGTTTAAAAAACTCAAGATTTTCGTTACAAGGTTATTCGAGATTGCAGACATAGTTACAAAATAAAGAACTATAAAACAGACAATTGTTACGGAATTGTCATGATTAATTGCTTAAGTTTCCAATAAAACAACGAGATGTTTATGTCGGCGACAAAAAGCTCAAGTTCTGTCTAGCTTTGAAATATCGCGTTTGCTTCCTCATCAAATCAAATAAGTTATTGTTCTCATTTTGTTGGTTCATTTTCGTATTTCGGAAACATTGTTTTCTTTAAGAAATAATTCATAACTTTTCCCTAAAACCGTTTTGATCAAAAGATATTTCACGTCCGTATGTTACGAATCTGGAAATGCCTTACCCGCTTCTCTGTTTCCCGATAACTATGGCGTCGCAAGGCGTTACATATTTAAGCTTGAAGTGCACCATCTTACATCCCATCTTGCTTACCATGGGACATATTGAGGTCGAATTCCAAAAAAAAAATTGGACAATTTCAATCCTATGTCGTTTTTAACAGACATTAAAGTAAATGCCGTGTGGTTCCCGGCACCAATACAAAAAAGAATAGGACCACTCTATCTCTTTCCCATGGATGTCGTAAAAGGCGACTAAGGGATAGGCTTACAAACTTGGGATTCTTTTTTAGGCGATGGGCTAGCAACCTGTTACTATTTGAATCTCAATTCTATCATTAAGCCAAATA
Source organism: Amyelois transitella (assembly GCF_032362555.1). NCBI lineage: Eukaryota > Metazoa > Arthropoda > Insecta > Lepidoptera > Pyralidae > Amyelois > Amyelois transitella. Next base: position 1,890,841 of record NC_083525.1, read on the forward strand.
GCTGAACGCGGCCTATCAGTCTTTTCAAGACTGTTGGCTCTGTCTACCCCGCAAGGGATATAGACGTGACCATATGTATGTATGTATGTATTAAATTTAACCGAACGGCTACCCAAAGTCTGCTAGATCGCACGATAAGCCACCTGCCCCTGAATCATGTCTGGATACCGGCCAGATGCTCCTGTCGTAATTGCTCTAAATCACTTGCGCGATGATTTTATATCATATGCTTTTAACAGTGACGTGATGGAAAACAAAATAATGAAACATAAACAGTCCCAAGTTAAACTGATAGATAATGTTTTATATTAAGTTTAACCTGTTTTATAAGCCCATTGCATACAATTAATGAAAAGAAATAAAAATACCACTAAATATTATCCTATGCATTTTTTAAATCTCTCAATCTTTACAATTTGCCAACTTTCAGCTTTGTACTAACTATTATTTCGCTTGGTTGTTGTTCTCTCGCTGTAAATTTGTTGAATTTTCAATTAGTAATTGACATTTAAATATTTTTTTAAGTCTATTTGATTTAATCCCTATTTCCAATCCAATAAATAATGTGTTTGTTTGTCCGCTCTTCACGCTTTTCTTGAGCAGTCTTTAAAATTGAGCCCGATAATATAGATATATAAATTCACCTCAAAGGATGATAAGTTAAGATCAATTCGAGGTTTACACATTTTATCTTTTACACTTCCGATCTCTGTGTATCTAACTCTCCCATACCAGTCAGAGAGCTAATTTGCAGTGAAAGCAAGCAATAAGGAAATTTCCAATTAGTCTTCATTCCAGTTGCCGTTTTACGGCCTTGTCAAGCTTGGATTTAATAAAATCGTTTAATACATTCTCCGTAATAACGTATTTCTGGTTACGTCCTCTCTTAATCACTTATTTGTAGAAGAGACGAAAGCTTTGATGAAGACAATCTTCTCTTCATCCTCCTGGGGTTAAGGTTTGGAGAGGAGCCCGGGGTGCGCCTTTTGCTGTAAGTCAGATTTATATACAATGTAAATCTGACTTAAACCACCGCGGTAACAGTTTCGAAAAGACTGAAAGCCTCGTTCATCTGTAAGTATGACTTATGAAGAAATAGATTCTAATTCTATGTTGAATTACAGTAAAAACTATACATACTATAATATTCTCCAGATAAATAAACAAAAAGATCCTCATAAAAAATCACAATATTTCATGTTTTTGTTCCCCTATCTTCCCAAGTATTAATTAAAATGTCCTTGATTACATACTTGAATCGAAATATCGGGTCGTCATTCTTAATTTGGCTAAATTAAGCGCTCTAAATATAGATGGCAATTTATTCCTGCGTAGTTGTCGAATTAATCTTTGTTTACATTTTACAACATTTTCCTTATTGATAAACAAATTAGTCAACAAATGCAATCCGTTCAATGGGTAATTGTGTCATTGGGCATAGCACAATAGGTTTTACAGTTCATTGGACAAACATAAAACGGTTGCCGGCGGCTGATGGCGAAATTATTGACAGGACTGGCTCGTTTATAACCAATCCGTCGTCAGTTTGAATAAAAATATGAGGCAACTGATTGATTCATTAATGTAGTGGAGTATCCGATAGATAAAAAAAATTACAGAAATACTTATATATAAAATCAAGCCTTTTTCGGAGGTCGGGCAGTGACTTCATCTTTTCACTTGCCACGAGTCTTGCTTCTTCTTTCGCTTCATCTACATTCAAGCTCATCTGTTACTCTGGACCTGAACTTTTCCAGGACATTTTGTCTGAAAGATTCGATGTAACTGATTTTAAACTTTTGCGTTTCATTGTACTATTTATAAATACTACCGCGGATCATTGTAACATGATTCGAAACGTCCGTCATTAAATAAGCTACGTTACATGCCCGTTTCATATCTGTAGTACATAATTATAAATTGAAATAATCGTTGCTAATAAACTTATTAAGCCAACCATCTAAATTTCGAAAAACCAATGAGCCTAGTAAAAATGAATTGTTTAATTTTTTATTCACGCTTCATCGTCGAGTGGCTTTTTATAGACGCTCTCCTTATTTTTGAAGCTTGACTGTTCAAAGCAATTCTCGTGTTATTTTTATCCTTATAGCAGATGCATCCATATTGAATAGGTCATGATCTTGTATTTACACCTGCTGAATTTTTAAAGAACAATTTGTTTACGGATCATGAATGCTAGTCTCTTAGGAGTTCTAGACTGGTTTAATTATTTTTATTGTATTATTTTCATATCCATTAAATTTTGTTGAAACAACATATAAACCTATTGCTCACCTGGCCTCTGAAAAGGGTCGAAATTTTGCGCAGCTTGCTAGAATTTAACGCTGTTGTCCTAATCCTTATAGTGGGCCCTATAACAAAACCCACTTGTGTCCACACCACATTATAATTACTAGGCATAGGCAAGATTAAATCATTATGGAACTCTTTTTTAGGAGATGGTGGAGTGGAGTGAGATCTCTTAATCACATGTCACACATCCGTTATGCCACATCCATCTTGGCTCTTTAAACAAGTGATAATCCGTTTTAGTATTTTTCAACAAAAAGTCGTATCAATATTTTTAACCCTTCAGTACCCAGTAAGTAATTGAACCATGTGTGCCTATCCAGACAACTACATACATTTCTAAGTTCCTGGGCTAAGTTTATATTAACACGATAAAAAAGAAAACATTAATACCTTTTTTTTTAATTTTAAGAAAGTTTTATAAGACGTAACATGAATATCCAGATTATAATTCACAACCACAAAACCAAGTAGGTACAAACGGAATGCGATGTGGGTCACGAGTTACAGACAAAAACGTCTCGGCGACATGCTTACGTATCCGCTGAGGGGTGGTATGGGGAGCCCAAGCTATTCTAGGAGGTAGGAAATGGAGCACATGAGACCGCATACAATCGTATGTGTAAAATGTAAATAGGCTTGAACTAAAATGTGTATGGAAAACTGTGCCGTGTGGTTCCCGGCACCAATACAAAAAAGAATATAGGACCACTCCCATCTCTTTCCCATGGATGTCGTAAAAGGCGACTAAGGGATAGGTTTACAAACTTGGGATTCTTTTTTAGGCGATGGGTTAGCAACCTGTTACTATTTGAATATCAATTCTATCATTAAGCTAAATAGCTGAACGTGGCCATTCAGTCTTTTTAAGACTGTTGGCTCTGTCTGGACCGCAAGGGATATAGACGTGGCCATATGTATGTATGTATGTGAAAACTGGTACGCTATCATTAGCAAACACCTCTTAGGTTCGATTGCTCGAAACATCCTTTTCACGAAGGGCTAAGTAGGTACAATTCGCATTTGGTCCAGTCTTCACCTTATTGGCGATTGGTCCAAACAGGTCATTATTTACTGTCGTCTTATACAAGGTCTGTTATAGCTTATCTTGTGATAATAACGTTAAGGAGCGAGCTAGCCACTCAAATTTAAAGCGGCTTTTCGGACTTGTCGTGAATTAGACCAATTCAAATTGAATTCAAATTCAAAATTTTTATTTATTATTATAGGATACTTCATATCGCTTAATAATTGTCAAAAAGTATGGTTTACCAACATTGGTTGACGTCAAATAAATTACTTAAAACTAAGTTTACGCCGCTTCCAAGGCGTCAGTGCAGAAGAAGCGGTAACAATCGCGCCTAAAGGACACATACTAAATGTTTCAATGGTCTCTAACCTCAATCTTGTAACCGGGTATGTACCCTTAGCTGTTGTACTATGTACCTGTACCTAGCCTTGGCTAAGGTTTTCAAAATCTTCCTCTCCATATCAATTTTTTTTCCATGTCGTGCTTAATATAAAACTTATGAGGGCACCTTTAGCGGGTGATAGACAGAGTTGTACTTTTTATGATTCTGGTATTTTCTCTGGCATCATAATAAAGGGACTAGGGACTTCTCTGGTATCATAATAAGAACTAACGGTTCATAAATATTTTCCAATCGTTTACTTATCATTTCTATTTTGTTAACTTATCTCTTATACATTGGTTTTGGTCGTTGAAATATATACCCATGTAGCTTTATCATTTTTTGTAGTTATTAGAATAAATAAGCATTTTCAAATATAACTTTATATGCGTAACCTGTTAAATGTAAACATCATCATAATTAATTCATAGAATTTCAAGTACCTAATTTATTTAAAACCCGTAATAACAAAGTTATTTTTATCCTTTTCCAATCAACTGAAATATAATACCAATGATTAAACATCCAACAACATTCATGAATTTCTATTACGAATAAATTTTCTGGTTTAAATACTATACTTAATTTTATTTTGACATTCAATTATTTCGCCTTTCCCAGAAAATCAATAACTAACTTATGAGTTAAACTTAGTGTAAATAATTCAATGAACCCTTAAATTTAATAGAACTCTCAAAAATATAAATTTCTCCGTATTTGTATTGCCAAATAGTTATCTGTTATCATGAATATTTAAATAAAGACCTATGTTTACACAAGCTCCAATGTTAAACGGGATAAATTATCCCATAAGAATTACAAAAAAGGAATAATTATGTTAAAAGATCCATTATCGTTAGCGCTTTCTTTGCGGTGACGTCAAAGGATGTTTGTTTTAGCACGGCGGCTATTTTTACCTGCCCGTTTATTTGGTTTTCGCCGCAGGCCTCCATTTTGATGTCCTAATTTGAATTCATGACATGCTTTATGATTCCACTCCTAGGGATTATTGAATTTATTTTTTCAGTCTCCCGGGGGCCGGTAAATCCAATTTGATTCCTATATCTGAATGTTACATTAATTTTGCCCTTGACTTTTCTTTTTATCTCATTTCAATGCTGAAATGTGAAATTTTACCGATGTTATTTGATAATTGTATTAATGGTTTGTGAATGCACCAATAAAACTATGCTTCCAATCTGCTTTAAGACCATTTTATCTATTTACCCCTAATGGTTTTTATAAAGCACCACCAGATTAAATTTTTATGATAAAGTACGTACGATTCACTGGCTACTAAATATAAACTTCTCTTGACACAATTTTTACCTCGCCGCTATATGTATTCAGGATTTTAAGATTAAATTCAAAGAAAACTCGCTAACAAACTTGGGACAATTTTTTTAAGCTTGGACTAAATTCTTTTATATGTTGTTGATATTTATATCTTATCGTTTAGATGCCGTACAATCTAAATACATATTTTTGTGTTTATTTTATTTACTTTTCAAGAAGTCACTCCGAAAATAAAAAATGATATTTTTATCTTATCGTTTAAATGTCATACTATCTAAAATATGTATTTTTGTATCTGCAGTTGATTTTAATATCAGAGTTATAACATTAACTATTTTGCCATTGAAGTACGATAAGACTATGGATTTCTGCAGTATAAGAGAAATTAAAATACAACATTATATATAAAAGACTAAACCAAATTTCCGCGTACGTCAGTAGGCTAATTTCATAGAAAGAGTTATGAGCGCTATTGTGGACTGTAACATCAAGGTTTGAAAGGAGGTCAGGCAAACATCCATTTCCCTTGGGTCAGTATTCGACCCAAGGCGAATGCCATGGCCGCTCTACTACCCTTAACCTTGATCACGTCATTCTAGCTCAGAATTATACAATAAATTACAAAGAATTAATTATGTGAAAGGTAACCTTACAGTGGAAATAATGAAAAATATAGTCACTTCAATGTTGGCGATTCTAATTTAGGTGAACCCTTTATAGGATTAGACGCCTGATCCAAATGGCCTTAGACCAAAATTTATTAAAAGTAAGTATAATACTGAACTTTGCAAGACCCATTCTTGGTCCATCAGGCTTTTACATAATCAAATGATGCACTGCAGCTTAATGACATATCAATAATTAAGTTACAAAACTTATGTTGTTTGTTTGACATCTTTTTGTTCCCGTACTGACCGTAAGCTTCACTTCATCTCCAGTCTCTTTTCACAGTACGTCATAAATTATGAGAGCCAACGCCAACGAGAAAAGAGAAAAATAAACGCATGATGCTACAGTTCTCAATTCTTGTTTATTTTACTGCAAATACGGTTTCCTTTATTAGTTTTTTAATTACAACAGCAAGCTGCAACCATTAAACTTATAACGCCACGAATGACGCACTTTAACGACAGATGATGTAAATAACAGTAATCTGCTTAATGCCGTCGAGCCGCAAAATACTGCTCATTTACATTACCAAATCTACCCTCATTTTCTTCAATTGTATCTTTTACTATTTTAACATTCATCAATGAACATTCAGCAAAAAATAAACTTACTTAAATTTTCATTCATTAAAATATTATTTGTCTTAATCTCATCTTCAGTTTACTGTTTATAATTGTTAACGTTTGTTTTTTTTTTAATCTAAATGTATAATCTCGTGAGAAATAAAATTTGGAGTCTCTCAGGGTATTCATCTTGGCCCGAAATAAAAGGCTTCTGAAATAAACCAAAGCCAGTGAATATTAAACTTTTAAATTTTATACCATCATCCGTTGCCGTCGATAACAAAGAGCCATTAACAACGGGTGTCGATGCGTGTGCTGTTTTGAACCTCCAATCAAAGTGAATATATTGGTAATCGATCGGCGATTGATGGATGAAGTTGGATAAAGCGCTTGATAAGGTTCCGTGTTCTGCGGCAACAACACCCCTATACGGAAAATGGAATGGTACCTACCTAACTGTTTAATAAAACTTTTTCAGTAAATTTAAATTCTCACATTCTCAGCGACAGAATGATTCCAGTTTTCACATACATACACATATTCAAAACCTCTCGTCCCTCGTGAATTTTCGACACGGAAGCAGATGACAGAATAGCATTATCCTTTCTCAAAGTTTCCATTGAAAACGACCCATAATATGAGTTTACATTGTATAGATCGCGCGTTCTCAAATACGCAATCGCCATATCGATGAAAAGATATTTTTAAATATTTATTAGAAAATTGTATATATGTCCTTGACCATGACGTCATCATTTTCTTGGCTCTCGTCCAATGTTCTGCCCATCGTATCCAATGATTTATATGCGTTTTATCACAGAAAATTTAGATTTTCTTTTAAAACTTCCATAACTTTTAAAATTACTAGTTTTGGCGAATTTGGGAACAAAATTATAGCAAGCATGTAGTAATATAACTTTATTACAATTTTACTAATTTTTTCAGAAATCTTTGAATATATTAATAACTTACATTGGAACATCACTTCGTAGACTACACTCTAATATGTAGTGCAAATTTACAAATGTCCACTAATACTTACTACAAGCTTTTTTATTCGGTTCTTGATTCATTAATTGGTAATTAAGAGTAGAAAAATCTTGTTAGCTTTTAACAGGTTTACATTTATTAATAGGACGTATGAAGAATGAGTTAAATTATCCTGAGACATTTTTTAATATAAAATGACAGTAGATGTTATTGCCAAAAATTATTCTATATCTGTACAGTGCAAATGGGCCATTAGACCTAAACTCGGAGACGATAAGCCTGGAAAATCCTCTGCCAGTAGAAATTCAATATTCACAAAGGCCACGCACGGCCTACGTTCATCCTAACTTATTCAGGTTATGATCTCGATTCCAAGCCACTTGTGTAAAGTTTCATATGAGAGTTATTATTAATGTTAATACAGTCCTTAGTCTGGAAAACTTTTGTAACTTTCTAAATGTAAGAATTTGAAACAGTGACTGTATGATTTGAAATTTATAAATTGTCAGCCTTTCTTGCCATTTTAAAAACTGGAGTTAAAGAGTTATTATTTTATTAATGTTTGTAATTAAATGATAATAATTTAAACTATAGAGAAATTTAGTACAAGGACACTACTTATTTCTTGCGAAATTTCTTCTAGTAGGCCCAGTTCTTCTTGTTTATCATTTAGATTTAGTAACTACTAAAAACTAGTTCCACTTGTTTGTCTATTATCTTCTTCTTGTCTAAGCACTTCGATTTTTTCGTAACAAAAGCAAGTTATTTTCAATCCGTCTCTAGATCAGCCGAGACATCATATCTTTATTGTATATTTCATTATATAGAGCAACATAACCACAGGATTGTAACTTTATACTGATGTGCGGCTGTTATGTAAATGCTTCTGCTGGATACTCCACTATGGATATAAACTTTGATTACGACAGCCGCATCTGAAATATCAGAATTATTATACGGTATGATGATGAGTTCTGACTCGTGTCCGTATTGTATTTACAAGCTTACTTGTATTTTTCGAATGGTATAATAAAACCACCAAGTCTTAAGTAATACTATCAAGTATAATATTCGCTACATAAAAAACTGGTTTTTTGTAGTGCTGAAAATCAGTCCTTGGAAGAAGAATGTACAAATAAGCAGACAAAATCTTGGAAATAGTTTATACTTCTTAAAAAGTTTGAAAAAAAACCTATCAATCATACATACTTAAATAAAGTATGTGTAATGCCATAGGGTCTAAAACAGTACAAAAGTAAAACGTTCCACAAAGCCTATAAAATCGTTACATAAAGGCGGCCCGGGTCGCATACAAACGATACTCAGATAGCTGGGATGTCACGTTACACAACAATAAAGCTGTGCCCTTTCGACCGTATTGATCCAAACGCCTATTTATTTGGTCTAGCCTCAGATCGTTAACTTGCCTAATCACGCCTCTTAACCCGGAAGAGCAAAGATAATATCAGAATTCAGGTTTATATACCGATGAAAGACAAAAAACCAAAATTATTAAACAATCCCCTGAAACAACACTATATTTCTAAATACTACATGACTGTCGAGTAGCTAATGGAAGGAACACATAAACGTCGGAGTCCAATTTCCGTCAAGTAATAGAACGTTTCTGCTTCACGTGATTGGACGTGACATCGTTACCTCTGTCTTAACTGGATAACAGTCTAAGGAAAAATTCATTAAAATGTCATTATCTGCTCTATAAAAACGTTACAATTTTTTCCATCCGTTGCTCATTCATTGCAGCGTATCTAACTTATCGAATATTTTAATGGACTTGTGCGTGAAATGAAGTTTGTTTATAATTATTAAAGAATTATAACGTCGTATTATTTCCTTTTTAATTAATGGAACTACTCCACCAAAAAGCCATAGGACAGCTGTAGATTTTACCTTAGAAGAGCGAGAGCTCAAATACACCAACATTTTTAAGTGTAACCAGTTGTTGGTACCATTTTTCCAAGTCATTTTTTCAACAATAATCAAATGTTCTCACTATGATAGTCTGCCTTTACAGCCTCATGAGTGACTCTCATCAGGGCATCAGTCGTACCTACTGTGAACTCAAAATATCTATATGTGTAATCAGACATTCAAGAAACGCTTCTTAAATATTAGGAGTCAGATCGTTAGAGTTAACACTGCCTGTTTACAATATCGGCGACCGAAGTCATACGACAGCTAGATAGCGGGGTTATCGCCCAGTCCAGCCGGCGCCACTGCACATGCAGAATTAGTATATGCGTCACACTTCGTCACGTCTATTATGGTGTCTGTAAACGTCTATAATCGTATTTCCCTTTTCGTCCTTCTTTATTTCCTTGATTATCTCTTTCAGATTACCATTTGGAATAGATATTTTTATTATTTTTGGAATTCCAGAGTTATCAGACGGCGCAATCTGTGCTACAAAAACAAAATGTGATTTTGGTGTGTCATACGCGTTCCTGAATTTTATTTATAATTTTACATTAAGTTCACATCTATGGACATATTTCGTTCCGTATATCATACGGAATTGAATTTCTTATATCATTCGTATGGATTTGAATATCTCGGGTCAGACCTGTCGGCCCCAGCCGAATTTGCTGTTGTTGACACTATACATGCGTTTCTCACTTCGTCCTATTTATTATTATTTCCGATTCCATTCTCAGCTGTTGTCATCAAGCGATACTGGACTAGTAGTACTACAAGATTTCTTAGTGATTACGGTCGGATGTTCACCTGGTTCAAACCCACGTTGCCATTATATTCTGCTCAACAGGCTTTGTTTATAGATAATGCGTCAGTATGTATTTGTAAACTATTGCAGTTGTGTTTTACTTCTCGCCCTTTGGGAATTTCCTGTATTTCAATATCTCTTATTCTTTAATACATTTCTTACTGACTTGATATCTTTTTACCAAAATTGTCATTGTTATCAGCCGGTCTAGCTACACTACTATTGCAACAAAATTTGTTATTGGTTCGTCATCAGCATTCGTCACATCGTCATGTTAATCGCAGTCTTCTTTTTTCATCAAAAATCTCTTTTTACTTTAAGAATCCCTTTTTAGCAACTCATCGCGGTTTGATAATAACATCACTTTAAGATGACAGGGTTATCGGCTCAACGCAACTAAAGTAGAATTTGTTGTTTTTGGTGATTCACATGCGTTCACCACATCTCCGTGTCCGTTATCGTCAATAAGCTTTTTAATATTTTTACAAATATTGTTTATTTCTTCAAGCATTAGTCATGTTCACTTGATAGTCCTATCTTTTATAGAATAGAATCTTTATTTTCTTTTGATTTTTTTGTGTCATGTCGATGAGCATCGTTCCACACTCTACTTTTATTTTGGTCTTAGGTTTTCAACAATTGCAGTGTTTCTTTAAATAAATCATGGTCCCTTGACAATACATTGACAGTAAAAAGTTTGTGAAATATTTTTCACAGCATATTGATATTTAAGTAGATGCTATTCTTGATTGAAGCCAGATACTTACCACAGCACATAATTCACCATATGAACGATTTAACGATTCAAATTTCTCTACATAGGATGCTCCACACTTCAATTGACTAGACACGTGCAAAATTACAGATGAGAACGCCAACGTCATAATAACTATTAATCTAAGAGCGAGTATAGCGATTGCTCGGCGCGAAACAATAGTAATAAACGCTGAACACGCTCGTTGACATGTGTTTGATGACAGTGCACGTGCCGAACCAGATTATAGTGGTTTAAGTTTGCAATTGATCCCAATCAAGGCTGCACAGCCACGTCATTGATCCTAGTTACCCAATTGTCATTAAAAGTTCACCCTGCTGATGGAACGCCTTATACATCGCGAGGTCCAGAGCGTTTAAGGAAAAATTTTGGTTGCTTCCTCGTTCCTAAATACATATATATATAGTCACGACACCCTTGTGGGGTAGACGGAGCCAACAGTCTCGAAAAGAATGAAAGGCCACGTTTAGCTGTATGGCTTCATGATGGAATTGAGATTGCTAGCCCATCGCCTACAAGGCGAATCCCAAGTTTCTAACTTTCCCAAAACTTCTAAGCATTTAAAAAGCTTCTTAAGTTTAGTGGTTTCATGAAATGTTAAGAGCCCTAAGTAAACAACATAGTTACATTAAAGTTTAGACTACTACGTCTAATGCTCGTCAGTAAAGCTATAAAATAAATATTGATGATGTTAGTCCATAATAGTAGCTTCGTTCATTGACCTTTGTAATATGAAATGCTGCTCATATTATAAAAGTGAGAACTAATTAAAATCGTGAAATCTTCCACTCAAGTTTGACACTTCATCCAATTAATATCCATTACCGAGTGATTGAGATTGCGCTGCCAAACTTATCAAATTGGTATCCGGTAATGTACGATACGGTACATTCATTAAAAAGTCTAGAAAGCTAAAATTATGCATCATACATACATACATAAAATCACGCCTTTTTCCCGGAGGGGCAGGCAGAGACTACATCTTTCCACTTGCCATAATTCCTTCGCTTCGTCCACATTCATAACTCTCTTCATGCAAGCTCGGCCGTTTCGGGTACTTGACCTGACCCTTTGCCAGGACGTCCTTAATTTGATCAAAATACGTTCGCCTAGGCCTTCCCACACTCTCCTTGTATATCTGCTTAGTCAACCTGCTTTCATTCATCCTCTCCACATGACCAAACCATCTTAACTCACCCTTTTCTATTCCTGCAACTCCTGTTACTACATCTTCTTTCACATCACAACGTTCCCTCATAAGTCTAGAATATTAACAAAATCCGCATGATATTCGCTATTCCCAAACTCTTTCTTCATTCAAACGACGAGTTAAAGATTATCCTACTACTATTATAAAGGCGAAAGTTTGTATGGATGTATGGATGTTTGTTACTCTTTCACGCAAAAACTACTGAACCGATTACCATGAAATTTGGTATGTAGGTAGCTGAAGACCCAGAATAACACATAGGCTACTTTTTATCCCAGAGTTCCCGCGGTATTGATAGGGTTTCCATGCGGACGAAGTCGCGGGCGGCCTCTAGTATATTATATGTTTATGTAGTTTATTACTGTTATGTATTTATTTAATTGTTCCATGTTTAATTATGTAAGTATTAGCATGTATCTTTAGTTAAATGTTATTTATGCACACGCCATACCGCTCCAAAATTCATCTTTCCTCTCATGGGTCTACTGGAAGAGATTTCTTTTGTAATAAGTAGCACCTTTGTACTATAATAACTGTATTGAATGCTCCTGTTTATAATTTTGTGCACATAAATAATTAATAAATAAAATCCATTGAACGTTCAAAGTTCAAGCAATTTAAGATTAAAATTGTTTTATTTGTTACAGTTGACGAGAAGATCTTCTGCTGCCACGGCGGCCTCTCCCCCGACCTGCAGGCCATGGAGCAGATCCGGCGGATCATGAGACCGACCGACGTGCCGGACCAGGGTCTGCTGTGCGACCTGCTGTGGTCCGACCCGGACAAGGACACCGCCGGGTGGGGGGAGAACGACCGTGGGGTCAGCTTCACGTTTGGCACAGAGGTGGGTTGGATATTTATACAGTGTTTGCGCCATGTTGTCTTTAGAAAGACTCATCTTAAGCGGAAAGCGGACCTCAACGGTGGGTATGACTCCAAAGAAGCAGTGATGAGAGAAAGAACTTTGCAATCTCAAGGGTTTATAGTTGATGAGACAACCGGTAAAGACCTGACACTCTCTCGTCAGTGACCTCCAGGCCATGGAACAAGTCAGGTAGATAATGAGTCCGAATGACAATAGACTAGGGATAGCGGGGTGGGTGATAGTCGGAATTCAGCAGACTCCACTATTTAATGTCGTTAGCAGAAAAAAAAAGACTATAATGTGTTGTAAAATTACCTAGAAATCAATCAATGAATTGAATAGGAGAAAAATAATAGCACTGGAAAGTCCAATGGGTCTTATTTATATAAATTTGTCGTAAATCGTCCAGCAAAGAGACAGCTTTCAGAGATTTGGATCAAAAGCGAACTGTTGTCCGCGTGACTTATAAATAGCAAGGCAAACATGCTCTCACTGATTTGGCTACACGTGATTACGAAATTAGCTCAAAAACTGCACTGGACACGAGAAATTTTACCCAGTACGTGTACATCACGCCTTGTTTTACCGCATCTTCTTTTGCTTTATCTACGTACATATAATCGCGCCTGTATATCCCTTGCGGGGTAGTAAGACCCAGCAGTCTTGAAAAGGCTGATTATTCAAAATTTTCATCCATCTGGTCGCCTACAAGAAGTATCCCAAGCTTTTTAGCCTTCCCCTTAGTCGCTTTTTGCAACATCCGTGGGAAAGATATGAAGTTAAGAACCACACGGAAGTACAGTGTCTTTTTTCATACAAGATTTGAGTGCGTTTGACCTTAATCTGCTGGTGGTAAGCCAGATGAGACCTAATTTAGTGCACGCTAGCTCAAATAATACCTATTCACTCTTGCCTTGAAAATCCACAAGTTGTATGTATTGGGAAAGAGTCATAAAAGTTTCTTTTTCATTTAAACTGCTGAAACAACTACTGCCCCACGACTCTTATAAAGTATCTAAATCATGTTTTTAAATACTATTTTCACGTGAAGAAGAGTACTATTATATCTCCCGAGGTTCTAGAAATTTCTACGTCACGTGCCGACATCTGATAACCCCGATTAACACAGTAATTTGTGTTATCTTTCAATTAAACGTGATAATTTATTTGCTTTGCTATAATTATCGCTTCCTGCAAAAAAAACGAGACATCCTATGTATCTTGTCTCTTCTTGGATGTCTCCTCTGTGTCTTTCTAGAATGTTTCACTCTTCCCATTGCACCAGACGCCGCTATGCTTGTGTTGACAGTGACAGTTAATATCGGAAACATTAACCATAGTTAATGTCGGAAACATTTATCATAATTAATGTAAACTTTAAGATAATGCTATTGGCATTAAGTCCGTCTATTGTACTTAACAAATTGTAAAAGGTTAGGTACACGCTTAAGAATATATCTATACATATAATAAAACAGTAAAAATATTTTGTCTGTACATTTAGTATTTTTGACTGAAATGGATAGAGACACTTAGAATGAATAATAGAAAGCAAAAAATTTTTTTTCTTATTTCCGGTCTGTTTGTCTGTATGTATGATCCCGCTTAACTTCAAACTTTCACCAATTGCTCTGTTTTAAAAAAACATTTAAAGTTTGTTTCATCAAAATCGGTTCACTAAAAAAAAAGTTATCGTCATTTGAATGAACTCAAGGCATGAGTTTGCCTGCAAATAAATTAACGCGGAAAAATTTGAAATTTACGCGGACGAAGTCGCGGCCAACAGCTAGTTATTAAATTTTATAGACTTATAATACTAATAAATGCATGATGAGAAAAGAACGTTCTCTGATTGGCCTGGGTCTTGGATGTTTATCTATATAAGTATTTATTAATATTGACCAGATGACATCCTGCAGAACATATTTCATAAAACATAAAATTCTTACCTTAACATCTATATATATTCTAGAAGCATGCAAATTTGTGAGGAAGCATGAGGCTCTGTATATACGAAGGATAAATAGAAACAAAAGAAATAATAGAGACCTCAACATACTAGAAAGACCAATCACTAAAATGAAACTTGTTTCTTCCAGCCCTCATCATATGGCTATAAAAATATATAACCATATCCCGAATTATATAAAAAATATTAAAAAAATCCCTATATTTGCGAAAGATCTTAAAAATCTACTCGTAGGTAAATGTTATTATGATATTTCTGAATTTTTCGACGATAAATTCCCTACCAATTCACTTTGATTTCTTTATTACAAATAAAGCGAAAATCTGTAAATCAAATTTAATTTGTAAGTAATGTGGCAACTAGTTGCCCTCATGTTTGCAGTGCCCTTGCAGGGCGTCACTTGTACCTACTATTTATTTAACAACTTATAACTTGTGACTTGCAATAAATAAATCTGAAATCTGAAATCTTATTATAAAATATAGTATCGTTGAGTTAGTATCTCGTAACACAAGTCTCGAACTTACTTCGAGGCTAACTCAATCAGTGTAATTTGTCCAAAAAATAAAAAATAATAATAAATGTACTTATTTTAAATTGCAGGTGGTCGGCAAGTTCCTGTCCAAACACGAGTTCGACCTGATCTGCCGCGCCCACCAGGTGGTGGAGGACGGGTACGAGTTCTTCGCCAAGAGGCAGCTCGTCACGCTGTTCTCGGCGCCCAATTACTGCGGCGAGTTCGACAACGCAGGTCAATATCACATACATCTATCCTACTACTATTATAAAGGCGAAAGTTTGTATGGATGTATGGATGTTTGTTACTCTTTCACGCAAAAACTACTGAACCGATTACCATGAAATTTGGTATGTAGGTAGCTGAAGACCCAGAATAACACATAGGCTACTTTTTATCCCAGAGTTCCCGCGGGATTGATAGGGTTTCCATGCGGACGAAGTCGCGGGCGGCCTCTAGTATCACATACATCTATACATATAATAAAACAGTAAAAATATTTTGTCTGTACATTTAGTATTTTTGGCTGAAATGGATAAAGGGACACTTAGAATGAATAATAGTGAGCAAAAATATTTTTTTTTTTTTTAATTTCTTGTCTGTCTGTCTTTATGTTTGATCACGCTTATCTCCGATAGTACTGAACTGATTTACTTGAAACTTTCACAAATTGCTTTGTTTTAACTCAGAAGAACATTTAAAGTTTGTTTCATCAAAATCGGTTCACTAAAAAAAAGTTATCGTCATTTGAATGAACTCAAGGCATGAGTTTACGCAGAAAAATTCGCGGACGAAGTCGCGGGTAAAAATGAAAAATGTTTTATTCAGTACAAAAAATACAGAGTTTTCTACAACAGTTGCACTGACCGTCACACTAGGATTCCCTGTGTCGTGGCGACCAGTGTCTTCCCCTTAAATTTATTAAACAATTTTAATTTGTGTTTTTTGTGGATGAAAGCGTACGTTAAATAGTAATTGTAAAGTATTCTTACATATAATTGTAATAAATAAATAAATAAACACAATAAATATAAATATATACATTAGAAATACATGTAATACATATATACATAACAACATGCAAATATTTAAAATATATATTATATATATTAAACATATGTTTTATACATTATATATATTATACATAAAATATATATATATATATATTTTTTTTTTTTTTTTTTTTTTTTTTTTTTAATGCATAATTTCATATGACATTAAGTAACAAGTTCTCCGTCTCATTGTAGTTTTTAGTCATTAACCACTTGCATACAGTACGTCGGGTAACAGCTAGTACATACATAAAATCACGCTTCTTTCCCGGAGGGGTAGGCAGAGACTACCTCTTTCCAGGTGTCACGATCTTCTGCATACTTCCTTCGCTTCATCCACATTCATAACTCTCTTCATGCAAGCTCGGCGGTTTCGGGTACTTTTGACCTGACCCTTTACCAGGACGTCCTTAATTTGATCAGGTCAATAATACAAACCTTTTTTCAGTTAATTTATGTTTTCGTCAGGTTCCAATCTGTGCCGTGTGGTTCTCGGCACCAATAGAAAAAAAAGAATAGGATCGCTCCATCCATCTTTTTTCAGTTAATTTATGTTTTTGTCAGGTTCAAATCTGTGCCGTGTGGTTCCCGGCACCAATAGAAAAAATAAGAATAGGATCGCTCCATCCATCTTTTTTCAGTTAATTTATGTTTTCGTCAGGTTCAAATCTGTGCCGTGTGGTTCCCGGCACCAATAGGAAAAAGAACAGGATCGCTCCATTCATCTTTTTTCAGTTAATTTATGTTTTCGTCAGGTTCAAATCTGTGCCGTGTGGTTCCCGGCACCAATAGAAAAAATAAGAATAGGATCGCTCCATCTCTTACCCACGGACGTTGTAAAAGGCGTCTAAGGGATTAATAAATTTGGCGGGTTTTTAGGCGGTCTGTCACTGTTTGAATGTCAACGTCATCTTTAAGCCATACAGCTGAACGTGGCAAGTGATGTGACGTCAATTAGTGATACCCTGTATGCAATTTTGATAATAAATCCATTCTATGGACTCTTGGTTTGGTTGACTGGAAGAGATTGCTTTAGCGGAAAAGTCCGCCTTTGTACCTCTTAACATTTTTTCTTTTTCATATCTAAACTAATATTATAAAGCTGAAGAGTTTGTTTGTTTGAACGCGCTAATCTCAATAACTACTGGTTCGAATTGAAAAATTCTTTTTGCGTTGAATAGACCATTTATGGAGAAAGTCTTTGGGCTATATAACATCACGCTGCAACTTTAAGGAGCAAAGAAATAATGGAATATGTAAAAATAACGGGGAAAATTATTCATCCTTGAGGGCTTCATTGATGCCGAAAATAACTATTCCACGCGGACGAAGTCGCGGGCACAGCTAGTTAGTGGAGCAATAAAGAGTTTATCTGTCTATATATAAATCTACATACATACATATGTATGGTCACATCTATATCCCTTGCGGGGTAGACAGAGCCAACAGTCTTGTAAAGACTGATAGGCCACGTTCAGCTATTTGGCTTTAAGTTAGAATTGAGATTCAAATAGTGACAGGTTGCTAGCCCATCGCCTAAAAGAAAAATCCCAAGTTTATATGCCTACCCCTTAATCGCTTTTTACGACATCCATGGGAGAGAGATGGAGTGGTCCTATTCTTATTCTATTGGTGCCGGAAACCACACGGCAGTCTATATATAAATCTTTTTTTTTTAAATGTCGGTTGTTGTGTCGCCAGGCGCGCTGATGTCGGTGGACGAGACGCTGATGTGCTCGTTCCAGATCCTGAAGCCGGCCGACAAGCGCAAGCTGTACTCGGGGCTCAACATGGGCCGCCCCAACACGCCGCCGCGGGCGCAGCCCAAGAACAAGAAGAAGTGAGTTCCGTGCTACCATAGCCCTAGCCTTACGGGGACGCCGTTGCTCGGAGGGTTCACTAGCTCTCCAGCTATAACCCCACATTAAGTTCTCTGTAAGACCCAATGGTTGACTGGTAGATAATGCTTCTAGCATTAAGTCCGCCAATCGTGCTATACATTTTGTATTTTGTGCAATGAAGTTTAAATAAATAAATACATAGGTTTAAAGAATTTATTCTCAAAAAGATTACAAAATCCACTTACATGAGAACAAAAGGGATAAAAGTTCTTAAAACTAAACAGCAGTCCCGTATTTGATTAAGGGTAATATCCAGGGTATATTATACATTTTTTTTTTGGTTGAAAGATGCCGATAACAAGCAGAAAGAATAAAGCTAAGAACAAACAAATACTAAAAACTAATTCTCATAGAGTGAGCAGTTTTTAATAATATAGTCACGTGTTATTATCTGTTTTATTTTATCGTAAGGGATAAACATGTAAATTTGGGATTCCTCTTTGAGGCGATGGGCTAGCAACCTGTCACTATTTGAATCTCAATTCTATGTACCAGTGGACCATTTGCCCTCTATTAAATTATTTAAAGTGCACGAAATTTAGGTCATAGATTCCATAGTAATAATGAGTCATATTAGGCCCGAAATATATTTATATTTTTCACATTTTTGAAAGCTCAACTAGTCTTAAAAACGATTGTAGAGGTAAATGCAGGAAAATAAAATTCAAAGAGAATTACTTCTTCCTTTACCTAGGTACTTTAAAAATACAAGAGAAATAAGAAAACTTGTCATCCTTTTATTTGTATGTTTTGTCTCTTTATTAACTCATAATTCTCTTTTCTTCCCGTACAGCTAAAGGTTAATCGTCGCGCCAGAGTCGACACCACGGCGACTTGCATGGATTCCCCACTAAAATACCACCTACATTCACGGTACCGATGTATTTGCTGACGTTACGTACGCCAAATTCCGCTCAATAAATCCACTTATCGTGGAAATATCTTGCATTTCGAGAGAAGCCCTCATTTCTTGTGCCTTCTCTCATTTAATCATTAGATTGATAATTGACACAGTGAGATGACAATATATGTGCACAAACTCTGACCAGGGTATGTTAAAAATAGGCATTACAGATTTAAATGTGTGTTATAATTAAACATTATATAAACAGTTCGTTTTAAAATTTCCTCGTCGTAATTTCGTCAAATACATCGATACGTTAAGCATAACGTGGTCACGTCGCAGGCAGCGATCCGCTTAGAACGCTTCCACGGTTTGATTAAAGACGACGCGCGTCGCTTCCATATTAGCTTGGAGTTTGAGCTGCGATAGTGGCAACACTGCGGTTAGAAACTACCATGAATATGTCGATCGATTTGTCGGGCGACGAGTTGAAATGTTTCACTTTTTGTTATGTTTGCAATTTCAAAATTAGAGCTGGCTTATTCTGGCAAAAGTTGAATGAATTATTTTTTTGCCTTTTGTAAAATGGTAAATGTGACTGTTGGTAAATAAAAGCAGTGTTGCCACTCTGCGGACGTGGTCCACATTAGTATGTACTATTTCACTTTTGTATAATTTTTAAATTATGAAATTTTAGCAATCAAGTATTATTTTAACAGCGTTGTGTTGCCCGCTCTCTTTTTAATTGGTCACAGTTTATGAGATTAAACCTTACGCTGTTCGCTCAATAACAATTGCTGGAACGATTGTATATAACGTGGTACAAAAATATACATTACGCCAGTCTATTTAAGATAACATCTTGTCATGTAATTCATGACTGTCCATTTTCATTTTAACCTTTTGGAATGTAATGTGAAAAAAATAATATCTATATGATCTCAATTACACATTTAAATAGGGCTTAATTTTGAAAATCAAATTAAGTTTCAACACATCAGAGTCATAATAATTAATAAATATATCATGATTGGTTTCATAAGCCACATTTTACCAACAAATGATTTTTAAATTAAAATTGTACAATGGCGGCAGACAGCGAAGCGAA
Source organism: Amyelois transitella (assembly GCF_032362555.1). Classification (NCBI taxonomy): domain Eukaryota; kingdom Metazoa; phylum Arthropoda; class Insecta; order Lepidoptera; family Pyralidae; genus Amyelois; species Amyelois transitella. The sequence goes on from NC_083525.1 coordinate 1,911,065, forward strand.
CAGCGAAAATTCTCAATAAAAAAATATTCCTGTATAAACATAGTCTTTACTAGCGAACGTTGACGACGTTTTAGTCGCTCGTGTGTAGAGACCTTTATTTATAAAGTCGCCATCAGTAGAAACTGCCAGTGTTGCTAGTAGTTTATATTTTTATTATTCGAAGTGACACAGACCACAATTAATGTAGACTGCGCATGTCTTGGCGATGATAGATCGCCTGATAAAGTTTGCCATCTCTGGGCCAATGTTATTAACAGTGTGATTTCAAATTTTTGTGGATATATAATGAAGAATGTCATGACCGCATGTTTGGTACTCAACGTTCTGTGTTTGGTCGTCAATGACAGTTGACAAAACAATTGTCAACTAAAAGTCGAAACCCTCTCAGATCGTGAAATCGTCCATCGATCAATTTCGTAACTTCGTGACTCTTCAAACCATGACATTGGCAGAATCACCGTTAATTTGGTGGAAGCCATAATATAGAAAATAAACTTTTTTTGAAACATTTGTAAGTATCGTTGTAATCTTAGACATTGGGATTATGAGATAATTTCTAACTCTACATACATGAGGTTATTAAATCATTCAGTAATCACACTTGCAATTATATCATTGGTTTTTAAATCTGTAATATGCCAATCGCATTAAATATGAAAGTATCGAAAGATCAGACGTTCTTGTATGGGCAAAAGTTAAGTTAAAGCCCCTTTCTATTTTACAGTACTTAAAATAAATCTAAATCTAAAATGCGTAGTCTATAACCAATGTGGTCTGTGGTAAATAGGGCAGTTTTAGTATGAGTATTGGCTCTGGAGATACCCTTGGGCGTTTTAAATGTGGACGAATGGTGATGTATGCTGCAAAATATTGTATGGTTGCCTCGCGTTCGCTTGTGTTGTGTTTAATATCCGACAGGATGCGTGAACTGCGGCGTTTCACATCGGCGACTGTACGAGATTAGTAGCTAAGCCTTTAGAAATTTACACGCACTTAGTTGAGAACTATTAGGATGAGCGATAGAACATTGTCTAATTATCGGTTTTAACGTGATGTGAACTAACTTTACGCCTAGCTATAGAATCTTAGCTGTACTCTGTCAAAGTCGAAATGACAATTAATGAAATTTGCCTCCATTTCTCTCGCTAGCTTATATTTGTGTCACCATACTTACCTTTTTGACACAATGAGTCGTTTTGCAAAATACCATGCAACATATGAAAAAGCGTAAAAAAAATGCGAAAAAGAGAGATGGAAAATCAATTTCGGCGTTGCCACGCCAACTGGAACAGAGTATAGTCAAAAATCGCTTAAAGACCTACATTATGATGCGATTTCCAATCGTAACAATGTATTTGTTGATTTAATTGTTATGTACGACTAACGCATAGTTGCGTTGTTAATATTATTTTAAAATGTTAGGAGAGTCGCCGATGTCACACGCCGCGTTTAAAAATATATATATGACATACAAATTATGTAATGGATTATTGGAAGTAATAAAACTCCCTTGTAATAAGTAGTAAGAGTAAGTATTGTGAGTGACAGTTAGATTCAGTGCGTTTGTTAAGAGCAACGTTTTGTGTGGTAACGTTGAGTCATGATGTAACCAGCTTGCGAATTGATTTATTGGCCGGCCCGTGGTTTGAACATCGAGCAATTTGTAAAACATTGTTGGTAATCCATGTCAATTAGAAAGAGTTGTATACTTTTGACTTTTTGGGTTTTGGAAAACACAGACAATATTTTTTATTTTTGGTTCTACCGTAGTGTGGAAGATCCCCATTTTTGAAGTCTTGTCTTTAAACTACAATTTCATTTTGTTTAATATTCACTGTAATAATGTAATGTATGTATCGTAACATAAATGATTTCTCATTGAGCTGAGAAGGCCTAAAAGAATAGCGATTGTGGGGATAAATGTAAAGAAATATGCGGAAAAATAAATGTTTAGGCATGAATGAATTTTTAAGGAAAAGCAAAATTAATTAAAATATTCGCTTAATTTGTCATAACTATACACCGAAGCTGTCTCGAATTTAAAGCATTCAATATATAAAATGTAGCAGTGCTACCATCTATCAAGAAAAATAAATTCTGTATTTTAAAATGCATGAAAGCTTTCAAGTTTCGAACGTCACAATACTAGCAGTGACACTAAGCGAAAAAATTTAATACAAATTCTCTACTTATTTTAAAATGACATCAAACATTTCAAATTTCGAACGTCGCATTACCAACAGTGTTGCCGTAACAAAAAATACCCGGGTCGCCATACTCGCGTGAGCCGGTACATTGCAACACATTATTTGCGCTAGCCTGGACTGACGTGCATGGCCTGAGCCTTCAGTTAAATCAGTGATTAATTGATGTATGAACAAGAGAATTGTATATTAATTTCGTAAATAAAATTCTTTCTGAAAATGTTTTCTTTTATTTGTAGTGATCTTAAAAGTATCCTAAAAATTAAGTTTAATTTTTTCAGATATGCCTTGTAGGAGAGGATGTACCTTGTAGGTATCAAATGGCAACCATTTTGACACTCGTGCACTTCTATTTCTTATTCTATTAATTGTGAACTTCTTAATCGTGATTTTCATTTACGTTAACTAGTAGAGTGTAGTAAGAAAATGATGTCTTGATGATCTGAAAAAAAAAACATTATGCGAGTAATTAAGTATATTATGCAAAAACATAACGTAAAGATATAATCACATCTAAATAAATAATTGCCGAGTTCTAAACAATCAGTTTTTAATGTGCTTGGTCTAACTACTCACTTTTATAATCTAGAATAGATGTGTTTTGTAATGTTGGTATTTTGGCAAAAAAATATGAAGCTGTCCTTATCAACGGATGTCTTGTCCCAAAAAAATGCATGGACCGAAAAAAAAAACAATGTCATGCATTTTTTTTTAATTTTTTTTTTTAATATTCTGAAGTACTTACAACAACAAATGTGTGCAAGTCCATGGGGAGAAACCTGCCAGCACGGACTATAGTCTGGCGTCTGTTGGCGAGCAAGATGTTAAGCAACATGCGCCTGGGACGCACACCCATCGTGTGCCACATGCCTTGGTATGCTGCGGTTGATACGCGATCGGCCTGTAATTGTAATAATTATCTCATTTATTATCATCATTTTATATCGGTAGACTATTTCAAGCATAAAAAGGATGTTTGTTCTTTGCACAGTCCACCATATTAAAAACTAACATGTTACAAAATGGCCGTTTTGAAAAAGGCGGGAATTCAATTTTTATGGCGCTGGATTGCAGGCATAATGGTATGCAGCATAATCGTCGCTATTAATTGTATTTAATAAAAATAATGAAAAATATACGGCTGTAGTTTGTTAGCCTCGAAGTAATTGGTGAAATAAACTCTTTAATCTAGAAGTACCTGTAATATAATTTGGTTTCCATAATAGCAATACACGAATATGTCGAGAGCAACAGCTGCCAAGTATTCTACCGTCACCATGTCGAACTGCTGTAATATAAATGATAGAATTGTTTTTTTTAAGAATACCATTCATAAGTATATAAAATCACGCCTCTTATTCACGTAGGCAGATACTACATCATTTCGCTTCATCCACATACATTCGTAATCTCCTCGGATTACATTACATTTTTAAGAACAAACTACAGTAGTGTTAATTTAGCCTTTTTTGACATGCATGGACATCTTTTGATGTCTGTTGGATATTAATGGAACGCCCGCGACAAATAAGTGTCCAAATCCGTAACACTTTCAAACCAAAACATCGTTACGAACAACATCTATCCTGAACTGAAATTGAAGTCGAAAAAATATGGTCGCGGCGTAGGCACGTTAGTAATCTTGCAGCTTCAAAAGTTTAAAAAATATTTTGTTAACGATCTGTCTGTTTTAGATATAGTTGACACAAAAATGATAAGTTGAAGAAACAATTCAAATAAAGATCATGAAAAATTTATAGTTTGAAATGAATAAGCAAGGTAAGCATGGACCTTTTGTTTTTCGCTGACGGTTTTAACCGTCACTAAGTAAGTATATTGTTCTATTTATTATAAACACCTGACGTTGTAAGTGTGAAGAAGAAATATATAAAATATATTTTATAGCTGAGATTACCAATGTAGCTGCATACAACAGTGTACACAAATATAAGGTGACTTGTATCACGCGCAGGGCCAGAAGCGGTGACACGAATTGCTCGAACTTGTCTTTGTAAACGTTGATTATCTGACAGACGCGTGCGCAGTCTCGAAGCGCGTCCACTGTCGCCTTGTCATATTTGTTGCTGTAGATATCTGATAAGAACAAAATTTTGTTAATAACTATCAGTAGACTCAAGCAGCTCATTCAAGTGACTTGATAGTAAATATATTGGCAGGTTTGAAAAAGAAGGGATTCCTCTTGGAATGTAAAAAGGAATTCAGTCATTCTGAACTCCCTGGCTGAAGGCTTGAATTGCATTATTCAAAAGGAATGATGGTGATTATAAAAAATAATAAGAACACTCACCAAAATTCGACATTTTATCCACAAAATGTGATTGCTGCTTTCCAAAAATTAATACTTACCTATTAGTGTTTGTACAAAATATAAAAATAATTTACTTTTATAAACATGTTAACATTAATTTGTGCGATTTCGTTGCAAACATTTCAATATTCGTACTTTGTTTGATACCTACATAGAAATTATACCATAGGGTTATGCTATTAAACCATAGGACTTAATTCGATAGTTTTGCAGAATGTATAAATTCCGTAAAATAACAAAGAATTCTAAGTTCAAGTAAACAACCACAAATTAGGCAGCCCTCAAAAAAAAATCTATTACATACATACATAAATCACGCCTCTTTCCCGGAGGGGTAGGCAGAGACCACATCTTTCCACTTGCCACGATCCCTGCATACTTCTTTCGTTTCATCCACATTCATAACTCTCTTTATTTCTTTTTAGCTTTATTAGCTCGTCGGTTTCGGGTACTCTATAACAGTCACAAAATATTACTTTTTTCATAAAAAAAAAAAACCACCATCTTTCTCCCATAATGGTTCTCCGACGGCGTCATCTCCGCCGTATTATAAATGTAGTGATGCAGCTCATCATCCAAGATGTCTGCATGCGACTTTGCTATGGCCGTGTGAAGAGTTCCGCCTTGCAAGAGCGCGGAGAACCGCGCGTTGCGGACTGAGCAGCAGAGGAGGTCGAGTTGGCCACAGAGCAAGATGGCGTTCGAGGCGAAGAACACGCCTAGGGCACCAAATATTATGTAAGTATTTTTAACAGGGTTGCGTCTGGTCTGCTGATTTATTATTATTCCTTATTGCTAACATCGCGTGTGTAAGAAAAACGCCAAGTCAGCGGTGAACGTAAATCCTACTAAGATTATAAATACGAAAGTTTATGAGTAAATCAGTATGGATGTTTGTCCCGTCCTATGTCTACCCCGCAAGGGATATAGACGTTATTATATGTATGTATGTATTTTTGATTTCGTCCACTGCTGAAATCGCGCCAAGCGTGACTTCCACCAACCATTAGGAAAACATATTTTCACATACCTAACTGTCCCATAGCGAGCCCGATGAAAGCTTGCCCCAGGCACTGACGAATAAACGCGAATTCCAGGAATGGGGATCTTGTTACGTCGGCGTAAATCCTGTTTTGAAGAGGCAGCTTCTTCCACACTTAAAAAAATGGATTAACCAATAAGACATTAAAAATATTAACCATTAAAGCGACTCTGTTTTAATGGCGCGAAAAACTATCGCTGTTTCACTTTTCATTATGATGCGAAACGGGATAGCGATTGTAAATAAAAACTGCGTCACGGGGGCTGGAAACCTGTTGCTAAAAAAAGTTATAGGTACTTAAAAAATAACAAAGTATAGTTGAAAATTGGTTTCTTGAGTGTAATCGTAAATAAAGTTTTTAAAAAATTCCGACCATAAAATAGAATGCGTTTCAATATTTTCATGACTTCGAAAAACTAAATAAAATATTAGCTAAATTTATCAATTCTCATCAAGAATGAATTCATAAAAATACATTACAATTAGTAGGTACATATTAATAAAACGCAACTAAAACTTACAGTTAACAATCTCCGGTATAACATACAATGTGACGCTGAACATGGTGCAAGCTGTGTAAAAATAAGCGAAATTCTTCGCTGTCTTGTAGCATCGCAGCATCGTCATGTTAGTCAAGCCGTTCGCCGAGTAATATTCAAAATTATTGTTCATAAACCCAATCAAATCGTACATCTTCTTTCTATTCACCACGAAATAACAGACTATTGCTATCGAAACAAGAGAAGGCATGCAATCAGCTAATTCATCTAAGCTATCCATCATCCCTGCCCATTCAATGTACAAATTAACGAATAAAGTCATCGGAATGTTCGTGAGAACGAACAAAACCATGCAGATGTAGACATTATTCAAGATTATTTGATATTCAGACCTCGGTTCTGGATACCAGTCCCAACAACCCACGATTTTTAAAGGGATCTCTAAGAAATGGGTGTAATTTGTTATCTTTTCGGTGTTGATCGTCGTATTTTGCTTAGGTTTTTTTCTGAAGAACATGGTGCCTGACTCTTCGAGTTTACAAAGCCGATTGATGAAAATCTAAATTCAAAGCATAAGTATTGATAATTGCCGTATTAGTGCCGCATATAAAGCGATTTATACACTAGAAAAGATAGGTAGGTACTCTTTGTATGCAATCATGATATATTCACGACGACGCTTAGACAAATTAGGTGAAGTGAAAACTGCTTTCCGACTTTACTTCCTTCACACTCGGTGTTCGGAATTCTTTCTTTAGTAATTTTTGTTATTAAATATGGTTTAGATTGTAAACATAAGTATGTAATGTAGAAAAAGCTTTACATGGGGAATATTTAATTTCAACTCGTTCAACTTCAAAATGTCGATTTGTTTAGCAACTAATTAGTTAATTGTAATTGCAGGTAAGTTTGAAACTTCTACCGTAATTAAAGGGTTTCTAAACTGATTTCAATTGTTCTACGAAATTAATAATGATCATACTGTAGCGGGAGCGATGATTCGGCTCGACCGCCACCAAAGGGAAGATCTTCCGCCAGGCTAGGTGTTATGCCTGGGGAACCGCGGCTCCAACGATGTTGTGTCGGAGGTTGTATATATAGCTCCAATCCGTGAAATTTCTGAAATCGCGATTTGGGTTCTTCGCTGCTATTGGCTGAGCGCGTCGATTTCTTCGAGATGATTGACAGTTGTTGTGTGATTTGATGTTGTTGACGAATGGCGTAGAGATGGCGCCACAGTACTCCCCCCCAAGACCGGAGGTCTGAAGTCTTGATCTTGCTGTGCAATCTGTGCTTCAGTTGTAGCTTGCAAGTGCCAGTTGTCTTCCAGTGAGTCGGAAGTTGCTCGAAGTCCTAGTGAGTCAGGAGTGAGCCGTTGCGTTGCTCGTAGTCTGCGGTGAGACGAGACAGTAGAGAGCGAAGTCGACTTGTTGGCGCCGGGAGAAATCGTGCAGAGCTGCCACGCTGGAGAGAAGAGCGGCCAACGAAGAGATCCAGGCGTGGGCTGCGGTTGATGCGTCGGTCGCCGAAGTCGATGAGAGTGAGTGCGGGTGGAGACAGGACCAGGAAGCTCGGTGAGTCGGCTGCGATGGACCTGCTGCGATACCCAGTTGCTGGCTTGCTGTGAGACTGCTTGCAGAGTGAGGAGTGATGCTGAGGATTGGAGTTGATGATGATGGAGAAGATTGCTTCCAATCACGTCGGGGTATATAGCAACTTGGGAATAATGTAGAGAAAAATACTATTTATAAAATAAACATATATTGGTTGCTATTTTAACAAAAAACTAACTTAAAATATATTGAACGAAAAATGTGACAAGAAACAAAAATCTTTCTATTTATTTATGAAGTATGACGAATGGCGTAGAGATGGCGCCACAATACCTACCTTAGGTAAGATATCTACCATATAGGTACAACACTTTTCTCATCATCTTGCAGGCGTTAATTTTGGTTTGATTCCTCCTGGTCTTGAGGAGCCACGGTTCTACCTGTGACCTCGGACCCAATCGAGTAGTCAGGTCCACAACATTTGCAGGAGAACCAAATAATCCAGGTGGCTCATCCAGCTGCCTGAATGTGCGGATCTACACGATTCTCTCTCATCTTAACGTAGGTGATCCCGACTGCATCGTTATAATAAGATGTAGGCGTCAAAATACGGGGTCTACTCAAGGCTGGATAATCACTTAGAATTCCCTTTAGAATTTAGAGTCCCTGCTTGCCTATACTTACAATTACTATTGTAGCGGCCGTTCAGTTCCATGGACAAACACTCTTTGACTTGACAATTTAGATGACCAAAACTGACAAACTTATGAAAAAAAGGACAATCTACATCGACACTAAGACGAGACGACGATAAGACGCACCTTGAACAGGCTAAATTCTGTTTAAATTCAGACACAGACAGACAGACAGACAACAGACCCTCGGCCCGTTCAACTCCTTGAACAGGCTAAATTCTGTTTAAATTCAGACACAGACAGACAGACAGACAACAGACCCTCGGCCCGTTCAACTATCTTTCAAGGAAGAGGTGGATAGCCGTCATTTGAGACTGCGTGTAGCACCCACCTTCAACCTTCGGCTTTTTGCGCACTTGGGTCCTTTATTCTTCTAAAAGGGTTTCATCCTACTTATCGAAACAAATAAAATCACAAAGAAAAATCAAACATTTATTAAAATGAACACATAATTTACTGTGGCATTCTGTTCAGCTCATTGGGTACCCATGGATGACGCGTCTCTGAAAACAAAATATATTATTTAGATACGTGAATTTATTATTTTCCATCACAATTTCCTAATCGGAGCTCGAAGGCCTGGGCCTTCAAATTAAAAAAAAAGCTGAGAGCCCGCAATCTATTCGTAGATGTCGAAGTCTTCACATAAATAGCCAGCCCTTTCTTGCTTACAAATCGCAAACCATTCCCTCCTAACTTAAGCCTTGAAACACCTTTTGATGTGAAAAACTTACTTCTCCTTAGATCTTTTGGCAGCAATCCTGTAGATCCTTCTCAGCTCTAACAAAGCCCTCATGATCACCACTAATTGCTGTTCGAAGTCCGACGGCTTCACATCAATAGTCAGCCCTTTCTGCTTACAGATCTTCGTGTATAAACTCCAAATGGCTGATTTAACGTGACAGAGTTCCACATGGCGCCTCGCAGCAGTCTCTTTCAGCCGGTTCAAGGCCAATTCCCATTTTATAACCCGGTTTCGGACTTTGTCGTAACGCCACTGTAATCAGGCCAATTTATTTATTTATTTACCTATTAAATTCTACCTTACCTGGAGAGAAACATAAAATAAATTTTATAGAACAAATTACGCAGATTAGGTTTGCCTCGAAGTAGGTTCGAGACATGTTTTACGAGATGCTAACTGAACGTTATACAATACTTCATAATAAATACTCTATACAAGTAAGCGTCCAAGGCCCAAGCCAATCAGAAAAAAATATTTTTCCATGATAACTTAACTGGGTATAAACACGGGACCGTTTACTGACACTTAAAAACTGACTTCACCAAAAGTAGTGCAAATAAAATTCACGAAAAAAGAAAGCAAAGCGTTTCTTTGACGGTTTTCATTTACCCTCAAATTGGCCAGCGTGTTGTTCAGCCCCATGATGAAGAGCTTCTTCTCCTCGGTGAGATTCGCGATCTCCTGGCGAGCATTCTCCAGCATCTCCAAGTCTCGTTCCTGTCTCTCAGCCAACGTGCTCTTAGCAGCAGCTGGTACAACAATAATTTTATAAGATTCTTCCATTCAAGTCAGACATCCACAGATCCACATCTCCGTGTTTGCAAACAAAAAAACATTTTTTGCTAAATGAACAAACGCCAATGTTCTGTGAGCCGGCATTAAATCGCGCTTCATCTCTTACTGCTGATATAGAAGTCAAACCCTCTGACAAAGTAGAATAAGTAACGACTAGAACAACCAGTACATGTTCGAGTTCTTTCCAGTAGATCTTTTTGATGACGATTTCATTCCAGTACCTATATTGCTTTCACTCTTTTGCGCTCCAAAGACATGTAGGGTTAGTGCTTGTGTTACTCGATCAAACATACAAATTCGTGTTAACCTGCAGTAAAACTTGCACTCAACTTAATGTCCTACCTATGTGAATAAATTATATTTTTTTTATACAAATCAATTCACCTTCTCACTTTAAAGTAAAAGCCTGAACATAGACCCAAAACTTTGGCCTTGTCTACTCATATTGTTGCTGAGCTCAACACTTACCTAAAGCCTCGTAGCGATTCAATACATCAAGGGGTTGCTTAAACTCCGGGTGACTGTGGACGACTGCCATCAGGTAATCCTAAGAAAAAACGCGACAAACAAAACAGTTCTTGTTGTATTTTTTCCTTGATGTAATAAAAAATAAAGAGGTACAACTAGCTTTTAGCGGGACTTCGCTTCCATAGGAATTTCTAGAAATAAAAGTAGGTCGTACCTATGTAACTACTTGAGGTCATCTCATTTTGTTCCCAGTTACTCTGCCGGTATCCGCTAGGTACGAGTATGTGATTTCTTTATCTGTTTGGTCCGGTTTAGGACTTCGGACAAAACTTTATGAAAATCGGTCAGGAGAAATTAAAATTACAACATTTTTCCCATAGATAATATTACTGAATGTTTTAGATTGTTACCTTCCTACTAATGAGAGATTCTAACCTCGTATATAGTATAATCCTTGACTTGTTTCTCCATTAGAGCCTTGACTTCCTCCATCTCCAGTACCCTCTCCCTCATCGCGTCCGTCTCCCTGGTCTTCCTCTCTAATACTTCAGCGTCCGCCGCCATTTTACGCTCGGCGCGTTCGCGTTTCTCTTGGTTTTCTCTGATGAACTGGAAAATAACTAGGGAAATAGTCACTTCTGCGTTTTTTTAGATCTACCATAATATATATGTTACAGTTACTAGTTAAACTAGTTTTAACTGTAACATATATACTAAGTAAGAAGATAAAACAGCATTATATTATGGTTAGGGAAATCGTGAGTAAACTTCAGAAAAACTATATGTACCTATCCATTGGCGTAATATATACAGACGAGGGTGGGCAGCCGAGCCGTCCACTTTAGAACGGTCGGTCGCTGGCAAACTGTTATATTCAATATATAGCTTGCAACGTTATAAATTATCTATTAAAATGATTTAGAAGTTAGGACTTAAGAAGAAGCCACAATCAACGCGGACTCTATCTCCTCCAGGAAGTGACGCAATCGGGCGGGACATACGCCTGATGGATAACGTAAATTTTGACAAATTCTTTTTCCTCATCAATTAGTCCTTATGTCTCTGGAGAAGAGACTGTTACTACGACTTTCAAGTCTTTAATGTGTTACATTTTGCGATTTACATCTGAATTTCTCAAGAAGAACCTTAACCGCTCGATCGCCGACCCTCTAGATATGAACCATACCTTGTTGAAGCTAATAAACGACTCCTTTAACATCATCTCTTTCTGACGCAGCTCCTCCCACTTCGCGTCCATAATGACGCGGTTCTTTTGCTCCTCAACCCGCTTCAGCGCCAGTTTCTCGTCTGCATCCATCAGGTCTCGACGTGCCTGCTCCATCAGGACTTGGGGCGTGGGGCGGGCGACGTCCCATACTGGGTATTTTCTACCGTGTAAAAATATGCAAAGATTATACTTCTTCCTACTGTGTTAATACAGGTTATGTCCTCCTTCACCTCTTCGGACCGGGGTGCGTCTTTTGAACATGATTCAGTTCCGAGAAAAACTATCGCGGATTCGTTTTTTCTTATGTCGTTAAAACGGGACAGCGATAGTTTATCGCGCGGGCAGGAGTGGTTGAATCAGGTTTTCAAACGAAGAGACTCCTATTCTGGCGTCCGCAACCTAGCAGGGAAACACAACACATATTGGATAATGGTAAGATGAATATGCCTTTTCCCACTGGTTGCCTTATTAATGGAATTATGTTTCAAATAGTGACAGTTGGCTAGCCCGTCGCCTTAAAAGAAAAATCCAAAGTTTATAAACCACTCACATGATTGGCTTTTATAATCTGCACAGTAACTAGGTAAGAGAAGCATCTCACACAAAATTTGTTATTATTCGCTACCAAATCGCCTGCTTATAATTGGGTGCCTATTCACTTAGTCGCCTTTTACGAAATGGGACAGAGTGTTCCTGTTCTAAAGGCCGGGAAACAAAGAGCAATAGCTACTCACTTCACCATATTGGCGCTTTCCATCAACGATTTATAGTATTCCTCGGCACATTCCACCGGCGGCCCATGCGGGAGAGCGATTGGAGCAAGATCCTTCATTACTTTCTTCATGTTTGCAATTATTAGGTAAAAATAGATTATTCGTACAAAAGTCGATGATTTTTCGTGTCAAATTGATTGTCTAAAACTAAGGCACCTAATTAATAAAACGTTGCCTAGCAACCATCTTTGTGATAAGCAAGTGTTATTGATAAGCAATTAGGTATCAACTTTTTAAGTACCTACTTAAATTAACAATCTAATCCTCAATTTATGGATCCTCACTTAGCATGGTCATCTATCTGACATATGGAATGCGTGCAGCACATGTGGTACGTGTGTGTTAATTATTCTGTCACACCTGTAATGTAATGAATGGAGAATGTAGTAGATAACTGAAATATAGCATGAGATAAAATTACAGGGTAAAATGTTATAGACATAATTTAATAAAAGGTAACCATAAAGACTAACCGAAGGTGTATAGACCATTTGGCAAACTCCATGCGTCAAGCAAATTTATTTAATGGCAACCCAAAACTTTCTTATTTTTTTAAATAACAATTTTACCAACAAAAAAAAAAAGATTGATATGACAGTCGGACAGGCAAAAATCCGGCATGCTTTAGCTTCATTCGAATTCGACGTTTTCGATAGAAGTTTTAGTGTTAATTTCCCTGCGTTTTGGATTTCAGTACAATTAGTATTGAATGTTTGTTTTTATGAGTGATCGCGTCTCTTATATTTTGCGCCAAATGAGGACAAAGCCTCCCTAATAGTTGGTTGACTCTTTCATCATTATCTGGTAAAGTCAAAATTTCACTGCCTGTGAAGCTTGTGATCACATTCTGCATCCTCTAAAGGTAAGACTTCTAAACACCGCAAGTCCCGTGGAAAAGTTTTTATTAGCTTTTCTACACAAATAGGTATTCAAACTTGCAACAGTTTTAAAATTACACTACACTTGCTAAAACCTAATCTTTGACACTTGTTGAACACAAACACTGGTTTTTATGGTGTATGTTTGTATTATGAAGTTGGGACATTATCCTACAAATAATTCATCTTACAGAATATGTAGTAAGCCTTCCCAAATGTTTTCTTCTCATGCAACCACCCAGAAAACACGTAGATCTTATCAATCAATCAATATATTTATTATTTGTGAAAACAGATATTGAGTTTTATTTTGTGCTACTCAGTTCTCTACCACCAAACCAACATCAATTATCAATTTATCATTTGAGATGATGTATCAAAAGAGAAAAGAAAATAAAAAAATACAAAGAAAGAACCAAATGACTCACTTCGAAGTTATGTACATTAGTTTCAATACTAACTAATGATCCTAAGAGGAGTGAAAACATAGTGAGAAAACCTGCAAATTTAGGCAACCGGATGTGTATCAATCAAATACAGGTTAGGTTAACCAGTGCAAAGGTTGTGGAGATCAGATGGTAGTCTTTTCTTCTTTTCTATATTATGGTTTCCACCAGACTTATGGTTATTCTGCCAATGTCAAGATGGTAGTCACTTCATGTAAAAACCTGACTCACCCAGTCTAGGATCCATTGTCAAAATGCATACCCCAGGCTCCTCCCAAAGAGATGAGGATGCAACCAGGACTTGAGCTAGGAGGAAGAAGATAATAGTGAATTAAATTTATAAATTTTTCTTTCAGATCTCCCAGTGTGGAAAATGTGCGCTCAACAGTCTTTTGAAGCCCCAGAGACTTACATCATTGAAGAACTTGATGTGCCGTAAGTTGTGTTAATTATCACAGCTACCTACTATTAGATATAAGATCAAAAAAAGAAAGAATTGGCATAATTTATGTATATGGTATATAGAGCATCGTAGTCAAATCAATAAAGTGTCTGGTTAAAATGCATGATGCACAGAAACGCACAGGTTCATATCCCATCTCGGCCATGTACCAATGACTATTTTAGATGTTATGCTATTACAGTGAGGGAAATCAATGTAAGGAAACCTGCACACTCAGGCAACTGAATGTGCAACCATGATTTATTCAACAAGTTAGTTTTACCTGAAAAGGTTGCGGACATCATATGGGAGTCCATTCATGTAAAAACTGGACTCACCCAATTCAGGATCTATGGTCAAAGGCATACTTCGGGCTCCTCTCCATAGTAGTCAGGATGCATACATACATACATAAATAAAATCACATATATATCCCTTGCGGGGTAGACAGAGCTAACAGTCTTGTAAAGACTGATAGGCCACATTCAGCTAGTTGGCTTTAATATAGAATTGAGATTCTAATAGTGACGGGTTGCTAGCCCATCGCCTAAAAGAAGAATTTCAAGTTTATAAGCCTACCCCTTAGTCGCCTTTTACGTCAGGATGCAACTGGGACTAAAGCCCAGAGGCAGAATATATGTATTATATAATTAGGATATGGTTTTGATTTTCTTTCAGTTTGCAACATGGTGGTCCGATGTGGTCAATAGGGAACCATTTCAATGAAAACAGGACAGAACAGTTCAATGCTGAAATTAACAGGTGATTTTCTACATTTCTATAGTATTATTTTTTTGACAATCATAAAGACTTTGTATGCAATACTTACATACGCAGGCTGCGTTCAGCTGCTCGGCTTTATGATAGAATTGAGATTCAAATAGTGACAATTTGCTAGCCCATCGTCTAAAAGATGGATCCCAAGTTAATAAGCCTTTCCCTTAGTCGCCTTTTACGACATCCATGGGAAAGAGATGGAGTGGACCTATTTTTTTATCTATTGGTTCTGGGAACGGTACGGCATTAAAATTAAAAATTTAATATATTTAATCTATTTCAGTATTCACGATGAAGCCACCAGGCAGTTGCAGGATTCTCCGCCTAGCTTTGTCTTTGTAAGATATTTTTATATTTATTTAGATGTAAGAACTTTAGAAGACTTAATACATCTATGAGGAGCAAAGAAATAATGGAATATGTGAAAAAAAAACGGAGAAATATATACTAATATTATAAAGCTGAAGAGTTTGTTTGTTTGAACGAAGTAATTTCAAGATTTACTGGTTCGAATTGAAAAAATCTTTTTTGTGTTGAATAGACCATTTATCGAGGAAGGCTTTTAGGCTATATAACATCACGCTGCAACTATAAGGAGCGAAGAAATAATGCAAAATGTGAAAAAAAAAACGGGGGAAATTATTCATCCTTGAGGGCTTCAATGATGCCCAAAATAACTATTCCACGCGGACGGAGTCGCAGGCACAGCTAGTTTAAGATATTTGCTTCCTGTTCGTACTTAGGTGCTTTGATGATTATTGTCATTATTTGTCATCAGGTCGATTCTCAAGGCAGCGACACAGATTTGAACAACATAACTCCCAGTTTAATTGCTCCAATTGTAAGTATTCATTTTTTATTTTAGAGTTATGAATGTCGATGAAGCGAAATAAGTATGCAGGGATCGTCGCAAGTGGAAAGACGTGGTCTCTGCCTAACACACCGGGATAGAAACGTGATTTATGTGTGTATGCATAATATTTTTTTTTTGGTGATTTATAGACATATTTTTCTGTTAAAACATCTGTTAGAAAATTAATGTTAGAACATTTAACCTTGATCAAATCGGGGACTTCATTTCTTTATTGTTTTTTTTTTACATACATACATATAGTCACGTCTATATCCCTTGCGGGGTAGACAGAGCCAACAATGTCAAAAAGAAGGCTATGTTCAGCTGTTTGGCTTCAATTGAGATTCAAATAGTGACAGTTTGCTAGCCTATCGCCTGCAAGAGGAATCCCAAGTTTATACGCCTATCCCTTAGTCGTCTTTTACGATATCCATGGGAAAGATATGAAGTGGTTCTGTTCTAAAATTCAGGAAACCGCACGGCCCTGTTACATCCATACAATGAAGAGAATTGTATGTTTGTATGCACATACATACATACATAAAATCACGCCTCTTTCCCGGAGGGGTAGGCAGAGACTACCTCTTTCCACTTGCCACGATCTCTGCACACTTCCTTCGCTTCATCCACATTCATAACTCTCTTCATGCAAGCTCGGCGGTTTCGGGTACTCTTGACCTGCCTGACCCTTTGTTTGTATGTATTTATGTATGTAATAATCATTGATTGATCGCAGGTTTACCCAGTGAGGAATAGGACCGGTCCCCCAGCGAGGGGGTCAATGAAGGGGCCCTACGATTTCAGCGTCATGATAAACGGAGCTAACACGCACAAGAACAAATTCCTGGTATGTTATTACAATTGTTGCTTCTAAACTCCATACATAAAATAGAAATGAATAGATTTATTTTCAAAATTGGATACAAGGTATCACTTATTGACGACACATGACTTAAATCTAATTATAACTACTACCGCTTCCAAAGCGCATGTGTAGAAGAAGCGGCGGAACAAACTACACTGCAGCATTTTCATAGGACGTCAATTTACAAATATAGATCTCTTAAATCTAAATCGTGGACGAATGCACATTGTCTACATTAAAAAACATGAATGAATGTAGAACTGATTATGTCAATACGAATATTTCGTCAAATAAAATATGTACATACCGTACAAATTATGTCAAGATCATGTCAAAAATACACAAGCATTTACGAGGCCATTATGTCAAGCTCGGGCCACGGGTCACGCTTTTTTCCCCAGAGGTGTAGGCAGAGACTACCTACATCTTTCCACTTGCTACGTCACTGCGTACTTCCTTCGCTTCGTCCACGTTTATAACTCTCTTCATGCAAGCTTCGTTTCGGGTACTCTTGACCTGACCGTTTGTCAGGACGTCATGTGGTCTTGTGTCCTGGGGTCCAGGTTTTTTTTTAAGTTATGGAATGCACAAAAAGGGGCAATAACAGAAAATGATACTATTATTCACTAAAGATGGATTTTAGTGAAAGCTTGCATAAAAACATAAGTTTTATTTAATAAATTCAATTGTGAAATTGTATTTAGATTTTACATCCGCAGCATGAAGTTTATCAATATTGAAATATATATTTTTCTTTTGTTTCTTTTTTGCTGCTTTCTCAAGACGAATGCCATCTTGTGTGAACTATTTGCAATACGCCTGAACTATCACCTCAAGAATTACAGGTAAAAATTAGGTATTGTTATTATAATGACGTGTCACATCAAGACATACACAGAAATCACGTCTTTATCTATTAACTAGCGACACGTCCCGACTGCGCACGGGTGGCGTTTTTATAAAGCTTCTTCAGAAAATTTTCTTTTCAACATATCGAACAGCAACAAAATCCGATCACTATTTTCCGAGTTAAGCGCATACATACATATAATTACAATTATGTAAATAACATAAAAAACATTACAACAATGTTTTTATGATGTCTTTTATCTCTTATTATCTTAGTGATAAAGGTGGACAACCCTTATCACAAAGGGGTATGAATGAAAAACCCTTAACATTTTTTTAACTAGAAATTTCTTAAAATTTATTTATATATGGCAAAACAACGTTCGCCGGGACAGCTAAGTATATAAATATATTATATATCAATATGACAATGATTATTATTAATTTAACAGTGGTCGACGAAAGTGCAACGCATGTACGTGGACGCGGAGTGCGACTTCCCGCTCAGCTTCAGCTGGGCGGACGCGGCGCCCGCGCCGGCGTACGTGCGCGCCACCGTCGTGTTCCGCGAGCCCGACCAGTCTCAGTGCAAGGTGGAGACATGCATCAATCACCAGAACATACTGAAGAACAGGAATCGTGAGTTTTTTTTTTTTTTTTTTTTGTATAAGCCTTATGCCTTATTCCTGATTATTTTTGCCATGTGTAAAAAGAAATGTGTTAATTTCCGTGTCCCGTGGTAATTTTGGGATATGCTCTCTTAACTTAATGTCATTTCTACATACATACATATAGTCACGTCTATATCCCTTACGGGGTAGACAGAGCCAATAGTCTCGAAAAGACCGAATGGCCACGTTCAGCTGCTCGGCTCAATGATGGAATTGAGATCCAAATAGTGACAGGTTGCTAGCCCATCGCCTTAAAAAAAAGGATCGCAATTTCATAAGCCTATCCCTTAGTCGCCTTTTACGACATCCATGGGAAAAAAATTGGAGTGGGACCACTCTTTTTTGTATTGGTGCTGGGAACCACACGGCACTTGTTTATTATTTATGATAATTTCCAGTGCCGCCGTGCCAGAAAAGCAACGTGCTCCACTCGTCGCGCGCGGCCGGCGCACGCGGCGTTACGTACTGCGGCGGGCCCGACGAGTGGTTCTCCACGCGGGTGATGTTCGACGACGACGTGAGGACGCACGCGTACCGGTTCATATGCAAGAACTCTTGTCCGGGCGGCATCAACCGGCGGGCAATTGATATCATTTTCACATTGGAGGATGAGATGTGAGTTTGTATTGAGAAATTGAAGTTGAAGTCAATTTCAATTTCGAATTGAAATTTCAATTTCGAATTTTCAATTTCGAATTTTAATTTTGAAATTTCAATTTCAAATTTCAATTTCAAATTTTAATTTCAAATTTCAATTTCAATTGCAAATTTCAATTTCGAATTCTTTATTGCATCATTCAGAAACGCCAGATATTGGAAGCATTTCTTGCTAAGACACATACATGTAATTGATTTAAACTGCATTCATATATATGGGCACGTCTATATCCCTTGAATTGAGATTCATATAGTGACAGGTTGCTAGCCCATCGCCTAAAAGAAGAATCCCAAGCTTGTAAGTCTATCTTTTAGTCGCCTTTTACGACATCCATGGGAAAGATATGGAGTGGTCCTATTCTTTTTTTTATTGGTGCCGGGAACCACACTGCACATTAGACACATACAATACATACAAGGTACGTCCTTAATATGTGACTGCCAATGCAAAATAAAATGTGAGTAAAACAGTCTTAATATTGAAAGATAAAAAAATATCCAATTTTATATCTCATTATGTGTTATCCATATCGTTCCCGCGGATGTCGTAAAAGGCTAATAAGGAAAAAGGCTAATAATCTTGGGATTCTTCTTGTAGGCGATGAGCTAACAACCTGTCACTATTCGAATCTCAATTCCATCAAGCCATATAGCTGAAAGTCTTTAATTATTTTCAAAACAATTGGCTCTGTCTACCCCGCAAAGGATATTGACTGTCAATTAACTTGATAATCATCCTTCATTATCATCGGTGCTATTTTTAAAATCGGTGACTCACCCAATGCGAGCTAGTCTCATATTAATCTGATTCGAACGAAAAACAGTCATCTCCCTAGAATGACTCATCACAATAAAAATATTACAAAAGGGTTAATTAATATTGCGCAAAATAAGTCAAATTTCAATAATTAATCTTCAGTTTCATTTATATTTGTATATAGCATTGCACTCATAAATCAGTTTTCGTATTTAACAAACGTATGAATGCCGTTTAATCCTATAAATTTAAAATGTACAAGAAATTTCTCGAAAATTCCAGTACAAATAATACTCTATATATAAACCAATAGCATTGTTATAACAGTCAGAGTGAGTTCAGTTCAGTTTTGAGCAGGATCGTTTTTAAAACAGTGAGAATTGATGATATCCTTTTTATTTTTGACAAAAGAGTTTTATTGTTTTACGTCTAGTAAATAAAGTCTTGAGATAATTAAGGTGTTTCAGTTTTGTTATACCAAAATTGCTCAGGTTAAGTCATGAAAAGGTACTAAATCTATACGAATATTATAAAGCTGAAGAGTTTGTTTGTCTGAACGCGCTAATCTAAGGAACTACTGGTTCGAATTGAAAAATTCTTTTTGCGTTGAATAGACCATTTATCGAGGAAGGCTTTAGGCTGTATAACATCACGCTGCAACTATAATTAGCAAAGAAATAATGGAATATGTGAAAAATACGGGGAAAATTATTCATCCTTGAGGGCTTCAATGATGCCCAAAATAACTATTCCACACGGACAAAGTCGCGGGCACAGCTAGTGTATAGATTAGCATACCAAATATTTTGCCATGTATATCTGGACGATATGGTGTTAGTCCCTTATGCTTCCTCACCTCTCCGGAGAGGAGCCTGTGGGGCACCACAGACTGTTAGAACCATATAACCATATTCCTGGATGGAACAGGAGTCGCTTCGTGTAAAAACCTGACTGGGTGAGTCAGGTTTTTACACGAAGCGACTCCCGTCTGACCTCCGCAAGCTTTTGTAAGAAAATCTAGCCCATATTAAATAATGGTTACACATGTATAAAAAAAAAATAGGACCAATCCATCTCTTTCCCATGGATGTCGTAAAAGGCTTGGAGTAACAGTCTTGAAAGACTGACAGGCCACGTTCAGCTTAATGGTTAGACTTATTGATAGAATTGAGATTCGAATAGTGACAGGTTGCTAGCCCATCGCCTACAAGAAGGATCCCCCAAGTTAATTGGCCTTTCCCTTAGTCGCCTTTTACGACATCCATGGAAAAGATATATAGAGGTCCTATTCTAAAGTACCTACCGGGAACCACACGGCACTTAACTTATTTCGGTTTCTGTTTGCCAGGGAAAGGATTTACGGTCGCGAAGAGATCAGCGTCCGCGTCTGCGCATGTCCCAGGCGTGACTTGCGCACCGACGAGGAGAACGCGCCCGCCGAGAAACAAGCGCCTTTGAAGAAGAAGCGCAAGATCGAACCGAAGACCGCGGAATCTAAGGTCAAGAAGGTCAAGATCGAGGTCACTGATGGTGATGATGATAGGGTTGTGACGCTGCCTGAGGTAATGATACAAATCTTTCATTTTGTTTATTATAAACACGAGTACATATATATATGGTCACGTCTATATCCCTTGCGGGGTAGACGAGAGTCAACAGTCTTGGAAATACTGAAAACCATGTTCAGTTATTTGGCTTGACGATAGAATTGAGATTCAAATAGTGACAGGTTGCTAGCCCATCGTCTAAAAGAAGAATCTCAGTTTATAATTTTACTTTCCCTTAGTCGCCGTTTACGACATCCATGGGAACGTGATGGAGCGGTCCTACTCTTTTTTTTTTTATTGTTACCGGGAACCACACGTCATATTTATTTTATTTTTTTACATTTATATTATTTATAACAATCAAAATGTGATGATCCCTACATAATTTTTGTTTTATTTGTGAAAGAAGATGTAGTTACAGGAAAAGAAAAGGGTATGTTGAGATGGTTCGGTCATGTGGAGAGGATGAATGAAAGCAGGTTGACTAAGCAGATATACAAGGAGAGTGATTTTATGTATGTTTTTTTTTGAGAAAGACGCTTTATTTTATGTATGTATGTATTTTTTAACAGCTAAGAGTCAGAGGAGTGTCGACAGCAATAACAACACTGGAGATGATGAAAGAGTTCACCGCTCAACACAAGAGACTGTCCACAGACCCTCGGGTGTTGGAGGAAGACGCCGGTATCATAGCTGACCTGGAAACCAAGATTAGTGAGCTCAGAGGCAATATGTAGTGGTTTTTTTTGTTTTAGAGAAACATTCGTTTTTTTTATATAGTTTTAATGTTAATAACAAGTACTTAGAGTTAGGTGGTACGCGTGGAATTAGTTCTAGATCTTAGGCTACTTGCTAACTATTAAAATAATTGGCTATCATTGGTCAATTGGCCCGAATGTGAATGGTGAACGAGATGGGTCGAGCTGGATGGAGTTAATTATTATTTAATTTTTTTTTTTATTATTTATATGGAATCATTATTCATTCGTTCACTCGTCACTAAATTCTACCTATCTTATAGTGAAAAAGTAATAATTGCTGGAAAATACAACGAAAAACATGAAACGGAAATGTCTATTAAAAATTTTCGTATGAAAAATGAGAAATCTGCGATTACGCGCCCTAACTATATGTATTATATAAATTTTCAACAAATCAAGTCAAAAAATACGTTATACGATACGTCCTTGTAGTTTTCTTCAGCTAAATAAATTGATAAACATCATTTTTAAAAGTTAAAATAATTTTAATAAAGTTTTTATTTCCAACCAGTTCAACCCGTCTCGAATATACACCATTAGGCCGATATTGAATTCAATTATTCGAGACCAGATGACCACTTAATTATTTTAAAAGTTACTGGGAGTACCCTGGGATCAGTTCCACATAGGCGAGTAGCTACCTCACCCCTTTAATATGGGAGCCGAAGGTAGCTCAAGCGTTTGAGGGGTTAAGATATGATGAAAAGTCTTGGTTACTTATTTTTCTGTGTGTTATTTTTGAATTGTACATTTAAACGATAACTTTTAAAAAGGAGAACCGCCTCCAATCGATAGCCTCCTTTAGTCAAGTCGGTAATATTGCTAAAACCTCCTGAACATTTTTCTGAAAACCCCATCAAAATCGGTTCAGTGAAACGGGAGATAATCGCGGATTAACACATACGTATACACATGTCAAACTGAGAATCACCTTTTTTTTAAGGCGGTTAAATAATTATGTTTATATACAAACTAAAATCTAATAGGGTCAGCCATCTCTACTGTTGACAGTATTAGAATAAAAGTTTAACACACATATATAAAATGCGCAATAAACATTGCAAACTTCGTGCTTCAGCTATGAAAAATGGCTTAAAAAACTGTCGAATAATCATACAAAATGTTATGATCGCAAGTGCCTAAAAAATTTTAATATATTTTTTTATCAATTGGCTTACAGCAAGAGCTTTTAATATTGGTAAACGCAATTTTGGTAGATGTACATACAAGAATTAAGTACCATTTAAATTTCGACCCTGTTTAACATAATCGTGAGAAATGTTTACCTACGTAAGAAGTGATAATTTTTGATAGAAATGAGAAAGCATAATCGTTTTATAGTCTCGTCATAAAGTACAATGGGTGCCTTATACTATATCTACGTTTTTTCGTAATTCTTTTTAAACTTTGGTAAAATAGATAGCTTTTTAGTGGATACAAGCCAATTTGTTTAGGTAAATAAGTACTTTTAAATAAACGTAATCTTGAAATGTTTTTTCAGTAAAAAAAAATATTCTTTTTAATGAAAGTGTTGATAAATTGCAAATTTATTCGTCATTACTTATTTCATTATTCATCGTGACCCACTCCATACATTCACACAGATTTCGTAAAAGACGACTAATGAAAGGCTAATAAAGTTGGGATTCCTCTAGCAACCTGTCACTGTTTGAATCTCAATCTCATCATTAAGCCATACAGCTGAACGTGGCCTTTCAGTCTTAACAAGACTGTTCAGTTCAGTCTTTACAAAACTATTAGAAACCTCAAATATTTTACCATTGAGATTACAACTAGATATTCCCACCGATTTAAAACCTTAATCCTTGAACTTATCCACCACTGCACCACTGCCTTTTTCGTGTCAAAAGTTCATACCTATATAATAATATTGATTATTAAAACCTGACTAGACGACGTACTGAGCGATAATATGTTATTCTATTAGCATTATATTTTTCATGTAAGACCAACTTAATACTATGTATTTTAATTGAACTGTATTCCTTTAAAAAACTAATTATCTTTGAGTGGATATTTGGTTTTTAGTAAAAACTTTCCTTAACACTAAACCCTTAAAATAGTGTAAACGAGTCATGTTATTGCAAGTATAAAAGCTATCATGGATATAAGTTACGACAACGAAATATTTTTGTAAACGTTTTATAATTTAAAATTTTTTATATACAATATGTTTACAGCAGTTCATACAGTCAAAAACATAATAAACCTAGTATATTATTACCAGTTTCATCATAAGCTTTGTGTACTGTGTCGATGGTACAGTAAAGTATACCACCGACTTTATAGTCTACTGTACCTTAAATTTAACCACTTTTATGGTAAGAATAGAGTTACAATAGAATCAAAGTTCAAAATAAAGTTCTAATTTGATTTAAAAAATTAACTTTTGCACGCGTCTTCGTCCGCCTTAATAGAAATATTAACTTATTAGATCATTCCAATGTCTAAGCTATATCACTGTTAAATTTCCTGAAATTCCCTTAGTTTTTGCGTGTGTTTTTGCTCAAATACACACACATCCTTGAAAACTTTAGAATTTATAATAAATAAGTCAGTCAAAAATAGTCACGCATATGCATACCTAATGATGTTACAAATTAATTAGTTTTTAAGAATTTATTAATATTAATAACATTTTAGTATAATACAGTATTTACGAATAAAAAAAATTGGCAAGTAATTTGTCTTCCATATTTTATTGGATTTTACATATTCATAGAACTTTTAATAAGTTTAAATCCAATTTCGGATTTTATAATTTTTCATACGTTTTTTGTTGCTATTATGATTAAGATTAATTTTGATACTGAAGTAGTTGATAAGTTATTTTAAATAGTTGAATTATGTTTTGTAATGTTTTTTTAACAATTTGAAATAACTACTTTTTTATTAACAATAATGATATTTTGGGAAACGACTCTATAACTATGTAGCGTGACTGAATTGAAATAAAAATTGAATCAAAATATTAATACAAGTTTTGTGTTTTTTTACCAAACGATTGGTCCCGTATCAATCTTAATTTTCTTATAAGTTATAAGGTCTTGGAAGTGGTATATGAAAACAAATTACATATGGATGTTACAAAATGTATGTATAAGCACACAAATCAGATTTATTGCAAGTGCCTTAGTGATGTTGGCAATAAAAAAAACACGCTGTATTGTTTTGTTTCCCAGAATTTCAATGAAACTGATACTTAAATTTTTTTATTATATTTCACAACAACATTTAAAATATCTGAGATATTACTCACAAATTCAAAAGAATGTGTTATTTAAAAATTGTGTTTTATGAAAAAATTGATTAGTTGAAAATTCCGCCTTTGACATGCAGTTTCATCTATTATAGATTTTTGTGAGTAACATTGATCTTGGGTACAGATATACCTCTAATTCGTTGTGTAGGTACATTAAATATAAAATTCGTTGAATATTCTAAACCGCAAATCGAAGTTGCCTAATTGTGCAATGTTATGATTAGTTATTTTTTTTATTGTACAGTCAAGCGCATATCAAGTTACCCTGCATGGAATTATGGAATAGAAGAGAATTTGCAGTTTATTTTCGGTAGGTTTATGTGCTGTTGACTGTACCTTTGGTGCTTAACATTCCGCCATACTATTGTAAGCTCTGTATTAGAGCACAGAGAGTCAAGTTCAGGGTAACAGCGGCTGTATGCTCTGTGGTTTTTTTTTCTTATAATTTATAGTTTTAATAATGTGCCTTTTGTAAAGAATATACTAATGGTTACTAGGACTATATATTTTTCTAAATTGTATTTTTTAATTTTTTTAATATAAAGTATTCAACTAAATTTACTACAAATATAATAATGTTGTGAAACTTTTTGAAATTTGTAATGATTAATTTTATCAATTTAATAGATGTACAATAATACACACGTCTCGCTCTGAGGCCTACTTATAGTTCAGTGTCAAATTCATATGTAAAACATTACGTATTACTTCAGTAAAATATATACCAATGTGCCTTTATTTTTCAATTCAGCTGATTAAATACTTTCGAATGATTTATTTTGTTTCATTTGCTACCAAAATTCGTTATTAGGTATAAGACATGAATATAAATTAGTAAACATTTGTTGAAACTATATTTGAAGATGATCTACTAAATAAATAACTGTTGCGAAACCCCTTGGGACAATACTGTTTTAAGGCCAAGATAAGTCTCTCCCTTAATCACTTTTTACGATATCCATGGGAATGATCTAGACGGCCGTATTAAGTGCCAAGAACCTTACGACATAATAGGAGTCTGCATACGACAAAGAAGTGACTAAGGTTAACCGGCATGGTTCGTGGTTATTGCACTAGCTGCAAATGTGCAATTCTCATAGTCACCTACCTATAAATGTGCAATATTGTCAATATTCAAAAATTCCACACTATTCAATTTGAATAGTGTGGAATTTTTGACCCAAATATTTTTATTGAATTAAAAGCACCAATAACTTCTAGTGTGATGTATATATAAAAAGCACCTGAACCCTGGGTACTATACTGTACCGGGTAATCTATGTTATTAGCTCGATGAGAAAAATCTGATTAAAACACAAAGGTAATAGAGAAAAATCTATAGAATGAAATAAAACAGACAAGAAATATGTAACAAATTGCTTTATTACTTCATCTTAGAACATTGCATAATGTTTCCTCCCATCTTATTCTACAGGGCATAGTCATCACTAGATTCCAACCAGTAACTTCTAAGTCCAAAATCTCACAATAACTTCAAATGTCCCGTTACTTTATCAATCACATCTTTAGGAGCTGGACCCACACCTAACACTGTTATTGAGTTCGGTGCTATCTGAGTTCTACCCGCATCCCTTATCAAAGAAGTTATGAGTCCCATCTGTTTCGCATTATCGGCTATTTGTTTTATTTCTTCAACGGAGTCTATTTTAAGGGCAATCTTAGCTTGACCTGTCAGTTGCCAGCAGTTGAGTCCTTCAGGGTCTCGTGTCTGTGCCTTTTCGAATGCTCCGACAGCTGCATGACCACACTGAGCCGCAATTTTTCCTTTGCTCATATTCAAGTCAGTTCGAACAACCAATACTAATTTGTACTCTGAATTTGAAGCGAACTGAAAAAAATGTTATTGCAACTTAACAAGAAGATCGACATTGATCATTTTTTCTTTGTAAAATTGAGATGGGCCAGCAGACCACATATATAGGCTGAAATTTGGAATATTCTAAAATTAATTTTCATTGAGAAACATACAGTATATCTACTTAGTATTCTTATACAGATGTGTGGAGAGGAAAGATTATGATTTGATAACATTATGTTTTGTGCGACTCCAGATATGTATAAGTTTAACTATATTGAATTAAATTGTCACTTTTAGCTTAACTGAAGTGCCGATTTTTATGATAATATACTTAATTGTATTACAAACTTAAATTTTATACCTTTTTGATTGCTTTTGCTGCTTTTGTGGCTGAACCAAAGTAATTTCTAATAGCAAAGAGGGATATTCCTAAACAAATTCCGCAGCCCAAGCCTGTTAGAAAAGATATGTTGATATCCATTTTGTGTCTTGTTGAAATGATTGTTTACTTATAATTTAAGGAAAATATCAAGCAGAGCAGCTGCCGGATGAACAGATTAACCTCAAATTAAGATTTTTTATTAATTGTATGATGCACTTCATTTTCTGGGTTTCCAACTTTCCACCTAAAAAAACAGGCAGATAGTTTTAGAGAAAAATCTGAAAAACTTTTAAATTAATAAGATGAAAAAAAAAAAATTATATTTCAAAATTAAATAATATACAAGCTAAATAATTCATGATAGTGATTGAATGCTAGGGTTGCGCAAAAAAAGCATCTCGGGCGCAGACGTTTGCCGAGCGACTTGTGAAGCCCTCGCGCTCTACAAACCAAGTGTACTTAATGTCTCAACTCAACCAAACGTCAGTACGTTGCCACTTGATTACCTACCCATGTTTAGCGGTGACATCTCTGTGATTAGGTCGGACGCGTATTTTGGCTCATTAAATCTGTAGCGGGAGCGATGATTCGGCTCGACCGCCATCAAAGGGAAGATCTTCCGCCAGGCTAGGTATTGTGCCTGGGGAACCGCGGCTCCGACGGTGTTGTGTCGGAGGTTGTATATATAGTTCCAATCCGTGAAATCTCTGAAATCGCGTCTTAGATACTTCGCTGCTATTGGTTGAGCGCTTCAATTTCTTCGCAATGATTGACATTAGTTGTTTGATTTGATGTTGTGACGAGTGGCGTAGAGATGTCGCCACAGTACTCCCCCCCAAGACCGGAGGTCTGAAGTCTTGAGATCGTGCTGTGCAATCTGTGCTTCAGTAGCTTGCAAGTGCCAGTTGTCTTCCAGTGAGTCGGAAGTTGCTCGAAGTCCTAGTGAGTCAGGAGTGAGCCGTAGCGTTGCTCGTAGTCTGCGGTGAGTCGAGACAGTAGAGAGCGAAGTCGACTTGTTGGCGCCGGTAGATATCGTGAGTAGAGCGGCCGTCGAAGAGATCCAGGCGTGGGCTGCTGTAGATACGTTGGTCGCTGAAGTCGAAGAGAGTGAGTGCGGGTGGAGGACAGGACCAGGAAGCTCGGTGAGTCGGCTGCGATGGACCTGCTGCGATACCCAAGTTGCTGGCTTGCTGTGAGACTGCTTGCAGAGCGAGGAGTGATGATGGTAAGGATTGGAGATGATGAAGAAGAAGGTTGCTTCCAATCACGTCGATGTAGCGGGAGCGATGATTCGACTCGACCGCCACCAAAGGGAAGATCTTCCGCCAGGCTAGGTGTTATGCCTGGGGAACCGCGGCTCCCACGATGTTATGTCGGAGGTTGTATATATAGTTCCAATCCGTGAAATCTCTGAAATCGCGTCTTAGATACTTCGCTGCTATTGGTTGAGCGCTTCAATTTCTTCGCAATGATTGACATTAGTTGTTTGATTTGATGTTGTGACGAGTGGCGTAGAGATGTCGCCACAGTACTCACAAATCTTAATTCACAGCCGGAATTGATTTCTCTTAATGATTTCTAGTCCCTTATCGGCTGGTGCTCACAGTATATACGGACGTCTAACACATCCGTTTGGTACCAGTTTCATTACATGATTCAAACAGATCATACCTATTGAAGGTAGCCGGTAGTGGGACCGCTGTTTGTAGATTCAATTTGAGTTATAACACAATGTATGGTAGGATTCTACCTCTCTAATAAGCAGCACTGTAGAATAGGATCGTTCTATCTTTCTCATGGATATCGTAAAATGCGACCAAACGATGGCTAGCATACTGTCACGCTCATTTTTCTCTTTAATGAATTTTATAAAAAGAGATCCACCTCCAATCAATATCTTCCTTTTTAAAGTCGGTTAAATTTCTCAAACCGTATCCTAAATATAACAAACACATTTCTGAAAACCGGATTAAAATCGGTTCAGCGAAACCTGAGATAATCGTGGAAAAACTGAGAACCGCTTTTT
This sequence comes from Amyelois transitella, assembly GCF_032362555.1. Taxonomy (NCBI): domain Eukaryota; kingdom Metazoa; phylum Arthropoda; class Insecta; order Lepidoptera; family Pyralidae; genus Amyelois; species Amyelois transitella. Next base: position 1,940,410 of record NC_083525.1, read on the forward strand.
TTAAGGCGGTTAGATTATGAGAGGAAAACTCAATAACGATACTGAAAAATTAAAAAAAAAAAAAAACAAAAATCGGTGGACATCCCTAAAACAAGAAATAAAAATACTCCATTGCCAACCACCACAACAACAACCACTTGACTTAAAAAGTTTACAGCCGTGGAAGCCTTCCGTACTGAAGCTATCAAGTTTCTGTTTTAAAAACAGCTTCATATAAGTAAATGGCATAAAAGTATGTAGAAATATAGAAGTTGGTAACATTCAACGTCAATGTCATTTTTACAATTTTTTTGACAATCAAACAAATCGACGTTTAGGTGTGGATTTATCGATTCTTTGATATCGATAACAAATAATGTATTTTGATTGTTCCATATTTCGATCATATGTTCCATAATATATCCACCAAATAAAGAAACAGAAAGAAAATAAAAAAATTAACAGTGTAAGATTACATTGTTGAGAAAAACACATACTACTTTTAAAATTTATGTTATGAAAACGTAATATCGCCAAAAATGACAAATTCGTCGGTCCATTCGAAAGTGTCATAAAATGTATATTACAATAAAGCTCTGCCATGTGGTTCCAGGCACTTAATAGTAGGATCAGAAGAAAACAACTACCAATAACTATACAAAAAGTATCAACCGTACAGAAATTATTCGATTCTAATCGATTCATAATTTAGAAAATTCATGAACGCATATATAATTTCACATCACTAGCAATAAGAAAGAATGAGAAAAAAAATAAATGAACTCCGTCTCCAGTGCGCTTCACTTGTATTTTTTTCTAATTTTACTGTCATTAGGCCGATAATTTAATGCATATTTTGTATGCAACAGTTATTTTGACTGCATATCGTGCGCTATTATGCTCCAATTTATTGCGGGGAGTGCTCTAAGTGCTTCTATTAACTAAAATCAATAACAATCAGTGACCAACAAAGGTACGCTTGTGTTTGCTTTTCAAGCATATAACCTGTGTTTTGTGCTAGCGTCCGGTTGGCGTCTGTCACAGTTTTGCGAAAAACTACAATAAGATTCTTATTCAATTGGAATATTCGCGTGGAAATGCATTTATTACAAGTTGTGGTTTGTGTATTACATAGAGGTGTTTCGTTTTAGTTCCGAGATGAATTATGAAGCTGACAGAGCCATGAATCAGAAGCGTTTGCGAATGGAGGGCGAGCCGGGTCATGTTGTGCAAGGAAATGGTTTACCGCTCAATTATATTGGTGAGTTTTTGAAGTGTTATTGGTAGTAAAAGGCGGGAAGAGTGCGCGATGAGTGCGCACTCGCGGTTAGCTCGATAAGGCGCCGATCGTGCGATGCTGTGTCGAACCATTTTTCCCGCACATATTTTGGATGAAAATCCGTGAAAGGCTTGTCTAGATCAGAACTTATAGTAAATATGCCATAAAGATTTTTATTTAGATTGTGTTTGTCTTAATAAATAGACAAACACAAGCAAATAATGCTTACTTTTGTACAATTACCTGAAAGATGTTCTGTTTTATGAGTAAACTTTTGTTATTTTATGTTCTACTTAAAATATTTGTTCCATCTCATCAATGTTTTAGGCCTACAGGCAGTGCAATAAAATATTATTTTCCAATAAGGTAAAAAATATTGAGCTTGATCTGATTCTGAAAAATGTTTTTGTTTTAATTTCTAACTTTGAACTTGATTTTGATGTATTTTTTTATTTATGGTTGAAGTTTGGGCAATATGATTCTTATTGGACTACTGGATAACTAAATGATAAAAAGTTATACTAAACCAATTTTGGGTGTTAATACATTCCTTTTGCCAACTCAACATAAAAAATTAAACCATTCTCTTTTAAAATTGTCTACTGTATAACCCGTAATCACTCTCACTTTAATGTTTTATCAAATAATAATGGATATTCAAAAAAGAATACAGACAAACATACAAATGTTCCTCTTGCTTGTAGAATATTATGGATTTTACAATATTATTACTAAGAAGATGTGTTATAAACTAAGTAAAAGTTGTTTCATATTAGCTCTAGGTTCAACCTACCTACTTACTCGTTTGTCAGATGTTTGCTCAAATGTTAGGTAAAGTGAAATTAAATGGTACAAGGCCAAAATAATCTCAATAAAACAATTTTTTGGAATATAAACTGTTTTCCTGAAAGGGTAACAATTAAAATAGTGGGTTTGTTTGTTATATCTATATTAAACAGAGATATAAAATAGTTGGTATTACTATTCACTGATCATCTTACCTGTACCATATTCCCTAAAAAATTAGAGGTCCATTCCAGTAATCATAGCATTGTTATTTGACCTTTGTTTCAACAGGGAAACTTAACAAAATTTTGTGCAGGTTTCATTATCTATCTACTAAAGCAGATTTTTCCTAATGTAATGTCCTTTAGTTAAAAATCTAGGCTTTGCCCATCCTTGCTAGGCCCAAGTAGAAGGTGCAGAGAGATAAATGTCAGTAAGCAGATGATATAGGTCCCGCCAGGAGTCAAGAATTAAATGGTGTTGATTATACATGTACCATTGGAAAGAAAAATAAAAGTATTTTTAATTTAATAATATTTTTTTAATATGATTTTATTTAACCAATATCACCTAATAGAGTGACACCTACTATATATAATGCTGTTTTCTGAATATATTAAAAACGATTTAACAACTACATACATAAAAAAAGGAACTAATAAACACTATGTACATACTTTTTACATTCCTGAACAATGCAATACATCAAAAAGGGAAACATTTATATGATCACCCATATTTATGGGGGCAACTGGGTGTGCGCGGGTAAAGGGAAGCAGGGTGCCGCTGCGTGGGCGCACTCGCCACGCATTTATGATGAAATGCTGCCTGCCCCTCAGACCCACCTCAATTTACACCTGTTATTCGTCTCTGCGCAGGTTTCTTGATTCGTGGCGACTATTATGCCTCGCACCAGCAATTGAGAACACAAACAATATTTAAGAGAGATGTAATTTATATAAGTGCCGTGTGGTTTCCGGCGACTAAGGTATAGGGTTACAAACTTGGGACTCTTTTTTTAGGCTATGGGTTAGCGACCTGTCACTATTTCAATCTCAATTCTATCATTAAGCCAAAAAGCTGAACGTGGCCATTCAGTCTTTTCAAGACTGTTGGCTCTGTCTACCCCGCAAGGGATATAGACGTGACCATATGTATGTTTGTATGTGATCTATCTGTGTGTGATCTAATGAGAGACATTTTTGGACTCATCACGGACCTCTGCTATCGACTCTCCAACTCAATTCAAACTGAACATCATTCCTTCAATTCCAGACAATGGCCACCAAATCCCTTACCAGCCTTACGCGGGGGCTTACAACACGCACTACCCGCCTCCGGACGCGTTCGCGGCGTACGGCCCGCCGCCGCCCGGGGGCTACGCCCCTCAGAACCTGTCGTACGCGCCGCCCGCCCACCAGAACTACCCGCACCACCAGAGCTTCGCGCAGCAGCCCCAGCAGCTTCACATGCCGCAGACCCACATGGGTAAGTACTGTATGTATTGGCCAATTTTTTATATTTTTCCTCTTTAGGTTTTTTTTTTTTTTTTTTTATATACGGGACAAATTACACAGATTGAGTTAGCCTCGAAGTAAGTTCGAAACTTGTGTTACGAGATACTAACTCAACGATACTATATTTTATAATAAATACGTATATAGATAAACATCCAAGACCCAGGCCAATCAGAGAAAGTTCGTTCCTCATCATGCCCTGGCCGGGATTCGAACCCGGGACCTCCGGTGACACAGACAAGCGCACTACCGCTGCGCCACAGAGGCCGTCAAAGGTTAAGATTCGATAGTTTAATTAGTTAGTTAGATGTGGTAGTTTGAGTTCAGAGGCGTTTTCGGGCTTATTATATCTTAACAGCATCCAATTAAAAGTCCTTAAGTGATTACTACTCAATTAGATAGATAGATAAAAGCTTTTTTCACTATCACAATACATTTTGGACACATACCTAATTAACAGTAATAAACATGTGAATGTGCAATGTGCATGTATGTAACACGAACAATGATGGACACAGCATAATGTCGCAGGTGTAGACACCGCGACGCTGACGATTCTGCCGGAACCGTAGATGAGCTAATATAATGATAATTATCGGCTCCAGTTCACCAATGTCTGAAAAAATCAGTTTTGATCCGATTCCAATACGGTGGCTTACGAGTACTAATGATTCTTGATCTAGTAACTCACATGGTCGAATGAAGTATCGGCCAACATACATATAGTCACCTCTATATCCCTTGCGGGGTAGATAGAGCCAACAGTCTTGAAAAGACTGAAAGGCCATGTTCAGCTACATTTATGGCTTTATGATGGAATTGAGATTCAAATAGTGACAAAAAATAAAAGGAAGAACTGAGTGTCTTAGTTTCGTATCTCAACTGAATTAAAAAATCTATTTTGAATTTTCGAAATGCGAATGTAAGTTTGTATGTTTTTTTTTGTCTCTTCACGCGTTATCTACTAAACCAATCAACTTGCAATTTTACAAATATACAATTAATAGTCTGGAGAAGCAAATAGGTTACTTTAAAAACTATAGAATAACCTGTGTCTTCTTGTAGATGGCGCTAAATTCGCGCGGGCGAAACTGCGGCTAATATTATAGTAGTTAGTTGAGAATAAAGCTTGACTCCAAAGTGCTAATCAAGTCATCCTAAATTACACCTCTACTAAAGCCTTCAAAGGGTGTAAAAAAATCTGTGAATCTTTTGACTTCGCAATATATATCTTTCCGCAGTCCAAGGATACCCGGACGTGGGTGTCCACAAGCCGGCGTGGCCTCCTCAGTCGCACCTGCTGCCACCATTGGACACACAGAAGCTGGACGTGAAGCAGCTCAAGCCGGAGATCAAGTTGGAGCCCACCGACTCCCAGAAGAGACCGCATCCCGAAGCTGATATTATGGTAAGTCTGATATTCTAGAATTTTCCAAGATGTCTCCATTGTCACACCTGCTGCCACCGCTAGACACACAGAAGCTGGACGTGAAGCAGCTCAAGCCGGAGATCAAGTTGGAGCCCACCGACTCGCAGAAGAGACCGCATCTCGAAGCTGATATTATGGTAAGTCTGATATTCTAGAGTTTTCCAAGATGTCTCCATTGTCACACCTGCTGCCACCGCTGGACACACAGAAGCTGGACGTGAAGCAGCTCAAGCCGGAGATCAAGTTGGAGCCCACCGACTCGCAGAAGAGACCGCATCCCGAAGCTGATATTATGGTAAGTCTAATATTCTAGAAGTTTCCAAGATGTCTCCGCAGTCGCACCTGCTGCCACCATTGGACACACAGAAGCTGGACGTGAAGCAGCTCAAGCCGGAGATCAAGTTGGAGCCCACCGACTCGCAGAAGAGACCGCATCCCGAAGCTGATATTATGGTAAGTCTGATATTCTAGAGTTTTCCAAGATGTCTCCATTGTCACACCTGCTGCCACCGCTGGACACACAGAAGCTGGACGTGAAGCAGCTCAAGCCGGAGATCAAGTTGGAGCCCTCCGACTCGCAGAAGAGACCGCATCCCGAAGCTGATATTATGGTAAGTCTATTATTCTAGAAGTTTCCAAGATGTCTCTGCAGTCACACCTGCTGCCACCGCTGGACACACAGAAGCTGGACGTGAAGCAGCTCAAGCCGGAGATCAAGTTGGAGCCCACCGACTCGCAGAAGAGACCGCATCCCGAAGCTGATATTATGGTAAGTCTGATATTCTAGAATTTTCCAAAATGTCTCCATTGTCACACCTGCTGCCACCGCTGGACACACAGAAACTGGTCATGAAGGTGTAACATATATACATATATAATATCTGTGGAAGACTGAAGATGGTAAGGATTGATGATGAAGAAGGTTGCTTGCAATCACGTCGGGGTCACCACTAGTGGAATCGATGATTATGACCGCCATAAAAGGGAAGATCTTCCGCCAAGCTTGGTGTTGTGTCTGGGGAACCGCCAAAACTTGCCACCAGACCGGACTAGACAACCAGGAACACGTCAAGATTGAGCGGGGTAGACTAAGCCAACAGGTCATGGTCAGAATATTGGGATTCAAATAGTGAAAGGTGCTAGTTCATCACCTAAAAGAAGAATCACAAGTTTGTTAGCCTTTCCCTTGATCACCTTTAACGACATACATGGGAAACTTATAGAGTGATCTGATTCCAAAGTGATGTACACGGATGACACAAAGAAGGCATTTTAAATTAAGATTATTTTTGTGGAAGCAACAACCGACTTCTAAATGAAGAGTGTAACGTTTTCTATGTAGCCTGTCGTTTATTCATTAATCTTTGTTTATGCAAAAAAAGCGAATGCTTCATCACGATTGTAATTCGGCAGGGTGGTGACCTGGACCAGCCCAAGATCAAAATCAAGACGGACATCTTCAAGCCTGACGACCTGGCCCACAGACCCGCCGCAGACAAGCCTATTGGTAAGCAATGCTAGATATAATTTTATTTTTTATTAATGAATTAAAACAAAAAGAGAAATCAATTGTTTGGTATAATAACTTAAATAACAAATTAAAACAGCATAACAATGTCTATCTCGTTCACATTTTTTTTCTAATTCTAAGTTTGGCCTATTGTTGACGTTATTGAAGAAAATGTTGCAGTGCAGTTTGTTACCGTCGCTTCAGCATCAGCTGACGTTATGGAAGCGGCAGTAAAATTAGTTTTAAGTAATTTATTTGAAGTCAACCAATGTTGTGAAACGAAAAGATATGGCAATTATTCAGTGATTTTCGAAGTTTCTCGTAATAATTAATAACAATTTTGAATTTGAATTCGAATTTGCAAGCCAAATGCAGAGAGTTATGAATGTGGACGAAGCGAAAGAAGTATACAGAGATCGTGGCAAGTGGAAAGATGTAGTCTCTGTCTACCGCTCCGGGTAAAAGGCGTGATTTTATGTATGTATGTATTTGCAAGCCAATCATATAAAACAAGTGGGGTTCCCACACGTGAATTAAAATTCAATTATGAATTAAAAATGTGAATGTTCGTAATGTACAAGAACATAGGTACGTAAGGCAGTCTTTGTTGTAAGAGAATAATAATGCCGTGTGGTTTCCGGCACCATCAGAAAAGAAAGAATAGGACCACTCCATCTCTTTCCCATGGATGTCGTAAAAGGCGTCTAAAAGATAGACTTACACACTTGGGATTCTTCTTTTAGGCGATGGGCTAGCAACCTGTCACTATATGAATCTCAATTCCATCATTGAGCCAAACAGCTAAACGTGGTTTTTTTATCTTTTTAAGACTGTTATCTCTGTCTACCCCGCAAGGGATATGGACGTGATTATATGTATGTATGTATGAATAATAAAGGTTAAGTGCGGGTCGTACTGGGAGCCCGTACCATAATCGTTTGCTGTAAACCAACTAGCTCGCTATACTCTAGCGGCTACTTGCCGGATGTGGTGTCTATGGCTAAACCCCCGACCTCTCATAACTTGTGAAACTAGTCCAAATAAAATATGTCCTTATTCTTTTAAAATTTTTTATCATCTCTCATTTCTCTTACATGCGACGTTTTACTGAAACGCCACAGTGGCGCCCAACGTGGGGCCACACTGTTTATTAAAATCGAGTCAAAATTTTTCGTTTGGGGACATTTACCTCTATATTTCAATTTTTTATGGTATTTGTCGTTATAGTGGCAACGTAAATGCGTCATTTGTGAAAATTTATGTTTTTTTTTTATATCGCTTTATGAGTAACCTATAGTTTTATGAGATAGCCTGGTGACAGACAGACACCGGTGGCTTAGTAATAAGGTCCCGTTTGTACCTACCTTTTACTTGCGGAACCCCCCTGAAAATTACCATACAATGTCTTTTCTTTTCAGAACCTCCTAAATCCTTGGACGCCAACAAACCCGTGGATCAACTTAATAAGGGTATGAAAATTAATTTATACTTAACATTGAAATTAATATCTGAATAGTTGAAAATAAATTTTAGGTAGAGAAGAAAAACATAACATATTATATCGTATAATCACGTCTATATCCCCTGCGGGGCAGACAGAGCCGACAGTCATCAAAAGATTGAAAGTCTGCGTTCAGCTGTTTGGCTTAATAATATAGAATTGAGATTCAAATACTGACAGGTCGCTAGACCATCGCCTAAAAGAAGAATCCCAAATTTATAAGCCCATCCCTTAGTCGCCTTTTACGACATCCATTGGGAAAGAGATGGCGTGATCCTGTTCTTTTTCTATTGGTACCGGGAACTACACTGTATGGTGAAATAAAATAAACATTAATTAAGCGAAGGAAGTATGCATAGATCGTGGCAAGTGGAAAGAGGTAGTTTCTGCCTACCCCTCCGGGAGAGAGGCGTGATTTTGTGTGTGTATGTACGTATTAACTAACTTTTTCTATGTCACAGATGATGTTCATACCGGGGAAGGCAAGCCGGGTGATAAACCTGCAGGTATTTGACATTCTTCTTTGTTATTTAATCTACACTAATATTATAAAGCTGAAGAGTTTGTTTGGTTGTTTGTTTGTTTGTTTGAACGCGCTTATCTCAGGAACTACTGGTTTGAATCGAAAAATTCTTTTTGTTTTTAATAGAACATTTATCGAGGAAGGCTTTAGGCTGTAAAACATCACTCTGCAACTATTAGGAGCGTAGAAATAATGAAAAATGTAAAAAAAAAGGGGAAAATTATTCATCCTTGAGGGCTTCAATGATGCCCAAAATAACTATTCCACGCGGATGAAGTCGCGGGCACAGCTAGTCCATACATATAATAAAATAGTAACTGACCAATGCCTGTACCTACTTGTACGATATTGACAAAAATACTATAAGAGGGATTTATATAAGATCAACAGAAGTCAAAAATGTACCATACATACATACGTATAATCACTTATATATACCTTGCGGGGTAGACAGGGCCAGCAGTCTTGCGAAGACTGAAAGGCCACGTTTAGATGAATGATGGGATCGAGATTCAAATATTGACAAGCCCGTCGGCTACAAGAAGAATCCCAAGTTTATTAAGCCTATCCTTAAGTCGCATTTCACAACATCCATTGGAAGGATCTGGTAGTGGTCATATTTACCTGATTCCATGTTTTACCTTTCACTACCCAAAGGTTCTCCTGAAATAGTTTGCTTAGCTATAAGTCCGCCTTTGCTCAACATATTCGTAACGTATGTTTCTACTACATATATATGTATTTTTTATGGGCAATGTAGAAAATTTGTATCGTATTGAATATATTTTGAAATGCCGGGAACCACACGGCACTTAGTCTCTATTACCAAAAAGGATATCTATACTAATATGATAAAGCTGAATGGTTTGTTTGTTTGAACGCGCTAATCTCAGGAACTACTGGTTCGAATTAAAAAATTGTGTTCAATAGACCATTTGTGGAGGAAGGCTTTAGGCTGTAAAACATCACTCTGCAACTATTAGGAGCGTAGAAATAATGAAAAATGTAAAAAAAAAGGGGAAAATTATTCATCCTTGAGGGCTTCAATGATGCCCAAAATAACTATTCCACGCGGACGAAGTCGCGGGCACAGCTAGTTTTATAATAATATAATAATGTCATTTTTGTGCAGAAGCGAAGCCCGAGGGCTCTTCAGAAGGGGCTGGTATCGCGCAGACATCCTCGGAGCCCAAACCGCCCGGAGAGAAACCGTAAGTTTGACTTTATATATCTATACTAATATTATAAAGCTGAAGAGTTTGTTTTGTTTGTTTGTTTGAACCCGCTTATCTCAGGAACTACTGGTTCGAATTAAAAAAATGTTTTTGTGTTGAATAGACCATTTATCGAGGAAGGCTTTAGGCTATATAACATCACGCTGCAACTTTGAGGCACGAAGAAATTATGAAAAATGTGAAAATAAAAACGGGGATAATTATTCCTTCTTGAGGGTTTCAATGATGCCCAAAATAACTATTCCACGCGGTTGAAGTCGCGGGCACAGCTAGTCTTACATAAATACATATATTCATGTCTTAATCCCTTGCGGGTTAGACGGAGCCATGTGTCTATAAATCTTTATTAGTAGCTATCGACCTACCTAACTTACCTTGGAATCGAGGACGTCCTGGTGGTCAGGTCAGGTCAGGTCAATTGTACCCGAAATTGAAAAACTCGCATAAAGAGAGTTATTGGGGTTTAACGGAAGAATTACGCAGGGGTCGTGGTAAATGGGTAGTTTTAGTGTATCTCTGGAAAAGAGACGTGATTATGTATGTAATTTTTGTTTTCTAAATAAAATGAATAATTTTATTCTATACAATTAAACGATATATATACTACGTATATCCCGTGTGAAAAACCCTTATCAATTAAAATTCATTCCTTCTCATCCAGCCCTGAAGATCGGAAACCGTTCAGCAGTCCAGACCTGAGTAAGCCCGCGTCCACACCGGGCAAAACACCCACCCCGGGCTCTGAGGTGAGTGTGAGTAGACCTTTATATGTCCATCGGGCTACATTCACTGTCTCCCTTCCGAAATACACGGACGGGATTATTTTTATATGTGTTTTCTCTTACAGATTTACGAACAATTTTGAATATAGAATATTATTTGTAATTTAAATCCATAGACTTCGGAATAACATAAAATAATAGAAGTGGCAAGTACTTGTTAATGTGACGTCGTAATCGATGTTTGATACATAAGGTTTATTTTTAATGATTTATAACTGCGTGTGACGAAGGACTACGATACAATATTCCTATAGTATCAAGTATAAAATGGCATTTCTATTGGCTTCTATTATTCCGATTTCTACGTGTGAAGCAAACATTGTTCAACGACATATGAATTAAGCAAATCTTCTATGTGATTTTTTTACGTTTTCAGCAATCGACGAGTTAAAAAAAAGCATATCATTATATAATTAACAAGATATCTTATTAATCATGTACACAGCCAATGCCTTTCTTTCCCTGTCGTGGGCCTGCTGGAAGAAATTTCTCTAGAAATAAGTAGTGCACTTGTACAAAATTTATCTTTAGTTTAAGTTCTATTCTTATTTAATCCTCAATGTATATAAATATATATAAAAAAACAATAGCTTGGCGGAACCTAGCACCTAAACCAGGTCTTGCCTGTATTTTGGGGACTATGTCCGTCCGATTAGTTCCGTCCACCAGGCAAATTCACTGAAGCTAATGCTAATAACACATGTTTATCATTTATATAATCCTCCGTGCTGTAATAGGCTTTCCTACAAAGCTCATCTTTAATGTACTTTTTGCATTTTCATTCATTCATTTCAAGAACACTTCATGGTAATTTGTTAGAAAATCTTATACATACAATTAATCAAAAATGATTTCCCTACCTTAGCCAGCCGATGTGCTGGGATCAACAACTTATAATTGTTCCGCAGTGATCTACTAGTACATTCACCTGCTCTTTTGAAAGAGTCTAAAGTGTTAAGTTTTTCCTAACATGCATAATGTTATGGAATATGTATTGGGAGGGCAACGTTAAAATATTTAGGTTCTTGAAAAATTCTCTAAGCGAATCTCTTTACTTTAGACCGTAGATAGCTCGAATTGCCCTTTTTTGTAGAATTAAAATATTTTTCAAAATAACTAAAATATACTAGCTTAGCAGTTGTCACATCCGTCAAATACGACGAATAGCGTATGCTGCAGAACTAAGCCGTATAGAAAGTTTCAAAATGTGAGCATGCCATTTCAAATTTGAATCTAATGTTTTTCCTAAGAAAGTAGAACTATCAACAAAATCTAATCTTTTACTACTTATATGCAAATAACGCGACGCCAGTCTGTTTCTCAATCATGCAAGGCAGGTCGTTAATATGTATATACCAGAAAGAGAAAAGGTCCCAAAATGGAACCTTGCGGTACCCCTATTTATACCTTAGCTCCTTTCGATTTTGTATTATTTAAATCTACCGTTCATTATTATAGATTGTTGATTATTCTATATAAAGAAAAATAATAATAATAAAATACAGTTTATTTCTGCGATTTTTGTTTTTTTTTTCATGTAAATATACACGTACTTACCTTTATATTGTCGACACGATAATGTCTAACATGGCCACGGTCGCGTATATCGATTAGTGCCAGCAACGCCTCGGTGTCAATTTATAATATTCAATTTTAAATGTTTATTGCATATCATATACAGAAAATCAGTTGAATAACACTTACTGCTCATAAGTAGACACAAAGCGAACCTTGTCGGGCATCGCAATTTTAAAGTAAAACGCCTCACACAAGTCCGCCTAACAACAGCCGAAGAAGCGCGGGCGGCCTAAAGGCTCGACGAACAAGCCGAAGCCGCCGGGCACGCCGCCGCGCGCGCCCGCGCCCGGCCCCGCCGCGGCCCGCGCGCCCCCGCCGCGCGCCCCGCCCGCGCCCGCGCGCCCCCGCGCCCCCGGCTACCAGTACGCCGTCAGGCCCTTCAGGAAGGACTTCTCCGGGATACAGTTTAGAAGGTGAGGGGATTTTGTTTTGGTTGGTATGGCAAGATTCATGTACCTTTATGCACGGTAATCCCACTGGATTGTTTTGATATCTCGTTAAATGATTTAATTGAATCGTGCGAAGGCTAGTCCTATGTCTTTTGTTTTTCCTGTTTTTGTCTGTTATTAAGTAATTTAATTTAATAACATTACATTTCGATGATGTGTGATCAAAATTATCAATTTTCTAACAATTTTACTAACCACAAAATATCTTTTTAGTGATTTTATCGCAAATCACGTTTATATGAAATCTTTAGCGCCCCTGTACGCGTCTTAAATGTCAGTTGATCTGAGACAGCTTCGTAACTTAATGTTTTGAAAAATTCTTTTTTTTTATTCAAACAAAAATTATATAAAAATTACTAACTCCCAATATCTCTGTAATAGCTTTTGAAAGGTAATCAATAGTGTAATATTTTTATTAGTCAAGTAAAAATTTAAAAAAAAATCGAAAATGACGTCTAAGTTCTCTATCCAACCGACTGCATTTATTTTCTTGTAAAATCCCTCAAGGCGATGGAGCGACGATTGCCTCGACTCATCGCACATACCGAACGAGGTTTACTTCGGCGATGTTGCCGTCTCCATGGAGGTGTTGTTCAACTATTACGACGCTAACGCCGAGCGGGAGAAGCTGGCAACACAGGCCGCTCACATAGCGGCGCAGAAGGCGGCCGCGGCCAAATTGGCGGCGGCCAAGTTGCAAGCGAGAGGCATTATTTCCAATGAGGTGATTGCTTTGTCATCTCAGACTGTATTCCCGTTTGGATATGGTCGATATTAGTTTTTTTTTTTGTGTAATCTATACTAATATTATAAAGTGTTTGTTTGTTTGTTTGAACGCGCTAATGTCTCAGGAACGCTTGGTTCTATTTGAAAAATTATTTTTGCTTTGAATAGACCATTTATCGAGGAAGGCTATATAACATCACGCTGCAACTATAAGATGGGTTTTTCGCAAATTCCACTTTAACTATAGTTTTTATGTTCAGACTTTAGGTATATATATGCAAAATTTTAATAATATTGGTTCAGTAGATAACGCGTAAAGAGGAAATAAATGAACAAACAAACTTTATTTCGCATTTATAATATTACTCTGGTTGGAAATAACAGGGTTCCGTACATGTCTTTTTCGAATGCACATCACAGACATTCAATAATTGACACAGGATTATTTATCTGTTTGCTATATTCTACTGGTAGAGAATGTAATTAGCATTAAGTCCACCTATTGTACATTTGAGGCTCAATAAAGTTTTTAAATTAAAAAAAAATTTTATACCAAAATGTGAATTTATTTTTTGTTTACAGGTGACAACAGTGGATTCTTCATCAGACGACGACTCCTCAGGGGAATCCGGCAGCGATTCCGACGACAGCGATGACGTAAGGGTATCCCCTATTTTCTTTTTTAAACTAACCCCTTGTATATAATAAGTAGTTTTAATTTTAATTAAATTTAGTCGTATAAGTAGCGAGTAGTTTAATTTTTTTTTTTTAATATAAATAAGTGTGTTCGCTTAAGCCGTAATAATTTGGTATTTCGGAAGGGAGTACTGGGCCCAGATGGGCGTAATTGCTTGTATTTTTTTTTCTTATAAGTGTGTGTATGTTTGTGCTTTTAGCTAAGGTATTAATTAGACGCTGTACGCAAAAAAAAAATATATATTATATTACCTTACAATTCCAGGACCATTTAATATTTTCCCCGTGGATGTCGTAAAAGGCGACTAAGGCAAAGGCTAATAATAGAGTACGGATTCTTCTTGTAGGCGATAGACACTAGCGACCCGACACTATTTGAATCTCAATTTCATTATTAAATCATACAGATGAACGTGCTTTTTCAGTTTCATCAATAGACGTGTCTACATGTATGTATGTATGTAATGTAGTCGTTCGCAGCGAAAGCGGTCTTCATTTATTTTGTAAATATCTCGGAAAGGTACTGAACCAATAATTTATTGAATTAATTGCGTCATAGAATATTAAATTTTCTGTCACACGTATGCCATTACGATGCTTCACTTTTTTTCAAGCCACATTACGTCTGCTTTTTTTTCTACGTCTATGTGGTCACTTGAAAAAAATATTCTTGTTTGAAACACTCATTTTTGTTCATACTTCATTTCTCTTCACATTTCTTTCTTTATAGCATAGTGTCTATTCATTCCATTGTAAGCTTTTTGCATCAAAGCTTAAGGCACAAAGTTGACCCATGCCTCCACCATCCTATCTTCTTCCTGTCGTTATCTCGGTTACATTCTCACCCCTCAGGAGAAGACTACTACCCAACCTGCGACTTTTAACCATGGTTCTGTATTGGACCACCCACCACAATTCCTTCCCATAATACATTTCAATTATACATACATATGTACATATAATCACGTCTATATCCCTTGCGGGGTAGACAGAGCCAACAGTCTTGAAAAGACTGATAGGCCACATTGAGCTATTTGGCTTAATGATAGAATTGAGATTCAAATAGTGACAGGTTGCTAGCCCGACGCCTAAAAGAAGAATCCCAAGTTTATAAGCCTATTCCGTAGTCACCTTTTACAACATCCATGGGAAAGGGATGGAGTGGCCCTATTCTTTTTTCTATTAGTGCCGGGCACCACACGGCGCTATACTTATACATACATACATATACATAACAACGTTTTTATCTCTTACGTAGTAAAAAGAGCTACCTAACAGTCTCGAAAAGACTGAAACTTTATTGATTTAATAACTGCAGGACGCCCCCCTAAAACGGGGTCCGGGGCGGCCGAAGGGCTCCAAGAACAGCTCCCCGCGGCCGACCGCCGCGCCCGGGGCGCAGCGCCGCGGCCGCCCGCCCGTGCCGCCGGAGCTGCGGCAGCCCGGCATCACAGACATGAAGAAGTTCTGCAAGGCAGCGGGGATACGGTTCGACTACAAGAAGCTGGTGGAAGGTAACAATACAATACAAATTATCTTTATTGCCCCAAAAAAAAAAAATACATAATGTTTATAAAAATAAAGTACCCGAAGGTACTTAGCTAAAAGTACCCGAAACCGCCGACCTTGTATGAAGAGAGTTATGAATGTGGATGAAGCGAAGGAAGTATGCAGAGATCGTGGCAAGTGGAAAGAGGTAGTCTCTGCCTACCCCTCCGGGAAAGAGGCGTGATTTTATGTATGTATGTATGTATATAAAAATAACGGGGGGATTTGAAAAAAGAACGCTCTAAATTGGGAAATTTGATTAAAAAGATCAAAAAAATATAAAAGATCACTATTTTTTCGCTTCGCTTCAAATTGAGCAAAACAAACTAGTGTGAAGTGAGTTTGAAAAAAGAACGCTTCGAATTTAGCGCAAGAGGTTGGTGAAAGGCGAGTTTGAAAATAGAATATTTTGAGTGACACTACCACTAGCATGAGTTATTTGAAAATGGAACAGCTTAGTGAGCTCAATACTGGCATGAAAATGTCTACCTGTTATTTGATAAAAAAAATCGAGATTGAGACATAGGGAATACAAAAAATATCATTGAAGTAATCTTTAATCCATGAATATGTAGGCGTTTGCCTTCAATCTTGTATGTAATGCCATGTTTAACTGACATTCACAAAATTAATTAAAAAGAAACATTCAGACATTGTCAAAAATTTGGCATTGGCATAATATTTTTTAAATAACAGTTTTCAATTTTTTTTACAACATCCTTCCTTTCAGGTTGCACAAAGAATAAAGAACGAGTCCAGAAAATGTTGGACCTCCTCATCGAAGCGGGATTAGAAGGGAAGCCCACGTTAGAGAAGTGTAAAGCGATCAAACAGGCGAAAATAGACAAGAAAGAACAAGAGAAGCAGTCGAAGAGGGAAGCGAAGGCGAAACATAAAGAAGAAGACGGTATGTTACAACAAATTTTCTTAAATAAATAAATAAATATATACGGGACAAATTCCACAGATTGTGTTAGCCTCGAAGTAAGTTCGAGATTTGTCTTACTTATTCATCCGTCAGCTGATTGTTGCGTGAATTTGTATCACTTTCACTGCATATTATTAAGCAAAGTATAAAGCATCTCTTTCCGCGTCTGTCCCTTTGTATGTATGTATGTGTGCTCAGAACTGTAAAATTAAACATGTACAATTGTTGTGAGTTATTAAAAGAATAAAAGTAATTTTGCGGGGCACGTTGCATTAAAAAGCGCGGCACACACAGAGAATGACATATGTGATATATGACATATACCAATTATACAAGAAAAAGTTGCGAAAGTTGCGTAATTTTAAAGATTTAAGCATACAGACAAACAGACTAAAATAGCGACTTTGTTTTATACTATGTAGTGATACCCGTGCATAGCCGGGGCGGGTCGCTAGTTTATCACACACCAAACTGAATCTTCTTCTTCGTCGTTACCTTTTCCCACATATACGTAATTTATATCTATATGTAGTATATAAGTAATTTATTTGACGTCAACCAATGTTGTGAAACCAAACGTTTTGACAATTATTAAGAGATATCAAGTATTCTATAATAATGAATAAAAATGAATAAAAATTTTGAATTTTGAATATACACACACACACACACACACACGTGCCGTGTGGTTCCCGGCACCAATACAAAAAATAATAGGACCACTCCATCTCTTTCCCATGGATGTCGTAAAAGCCGACTAAGGGGTAGGCTTATAAACTTGGGATTCTTCTTTTAGGCGATGGGCTAGCAACTATTTGAATTTCAATCCTATCTTAAAGCCAAATAGTTGAATATCAGTCTTTACAAGACTGTAGGCTCTGTCTACCCCGCAAGGGATATAAACGTGATTATATGTATGTATGTATGTATGCACACACACACATATACCTACTACACACCAAACTGAATGTTGTTTGACTTCGAATCCGTATATGTAGGTATGTTTGTATGTATGCACACACACACACACACACACACATACTTACTACATACACACCAAACTGAATGTTTGACTTGGAATCCGCCAGGCGAGCCAGCGGAGCCGGCGGGGCGGCGCATGACGCGCGGCGCGACGGGCGTGGCGCCGCGCAAGCACATCGTGATCTCGTCGGACGAGGAGGACGACACGCCCGCCGCGCGCCGCACGCTCTCCAAGCTGCGCTCCAGCGTCAACGACCACTCCGACGACGAGTAGGTCATTATATATTATATATCTATACTAATATTATAGTGCCGTGTGGTTCCCGGCACTATTACAAAAAAGAATAGGACCATGGTCCATGGATGTCGTAAAAGGCGACTAAGGGATAGGCTTATAAACTTAGGATTCCTCTTTTAGGCGATGGGCTAGCAACCTGTCACTATTTGAATCTCGGTTCTATCATTAAGCCAAATAGCTGAACGTGGCCATTCAGTCTTTTCAAGACTGTTGGCTCTGTCTACCCCGCAAGGGATATAGACGTGATCATATGTATGTATGTATGTATATTATAAAGCTGAAGAGTTTGTTTGTTTGAACGCGCTAATCTCAGGAACTACTGGTTCGAATTGAAAAATTCGTTTTGTCTTGAATAGACCATTTATCGAAGAAAGCTTGAGGCTATACAGGGTGACATTTAAAACAACTGCATCCTTTTAAACATAGACTATACCCATGCTACTGAGCCGTTTGAGCCTATTTTTATTTAAATTTAACGTCATCATTTTCACATTTAAAAAACCCACAATAATACGTCACACGCTTTAATACAGACCAATACTACAAAAAGAAATTAAAACTAAACATGTAAATAAATGTCTGAAAAATAAATTATTTATCTCAATCCGCAGGTAATTAACTTCCCTGCCTGGTGACCTCCATAGTGGTTGTTTAGGCAGTGAACAGACACTAGCGACCCCTAGAAAGTGCTTCGACGGGAGCCGCATTCCTACTAATATAGGTTAACAAAAAAAAAGGTTAGCACGTGACACATTTTATTGTATAACAATGACATTTTGGTTAGAATCGACGAATCTATCAGTACGAGTATTTTGATTTGCTATAATAGTGTGCTACTTATAGGAAAATAACATACTGTGCCGTATTCGTTTACGTAGTGGGAATAGAATGACGGTTGAGTAAGAAGATAGTGTGTTTCGCGGTTTATTTGAATGGATAAAAAGCGCCTCTAGCGGATATTATATGGAACTACACGAAAAATTACATTGGAGTGTAAAAACAATAATTGTAGTATAAGAGTGCTTTTTTGAATAGAAATCTCTTCCAGAAGACATGTGAGAGAAGAAATGATTATTTATCAGACGTCAAGTTGAGGGATTAAAGCATTTTGGCGTATAATTTTTTTTTTATTCGCTAGTAATGATAGTCAAAACTCGTATCAGCCGCGTGAAATAGTTTTTCGTCTAAATATGATGATTTAAGAACTATTTATCAATTAGTTTTGGCCAAAATCTGATAGAAAACTTTTGTATAAATTTCGGCTGATGTAAATTATTTTTCTTTATCGTGACACAGTATTAAAAATAAAATTTATTAGGCCTACCTATATTCTAAAAATTTACTGTATTACGATAATGGAAAATAAGTTTGCAGCTAAGAAACCAGACATATTTTTTTAACAAGATTAAATTAAAATTATTGATATATAATAAATTGTTGGAAGCGTGCGAAGCCTTAAAAATAATTGTAGTGTGGATTTGGAAGAGAGACGAGACAATAGAGTAATATGTTTCGGAATTCTATAAGTAGTGAGGGTTGCGACAATCGGTAGATTTTTCAAAGCGCCAATCGTAATATTGAAGATGTTTCTTAACACAAAATTGACCTAAAAGGGACTTGCATACATATATGACTGAAAAACATTAAGAAATTGGATAAATAAAAAAGTTGGAAATTCCAATCGGGAATTTTATCGATGTGCTTATTTGCTATTGATTTAAATCTTAATTGGACCTTAAAGCTACAATAGGCAAACCTTCTTCTAAAAAATTATTCGTGCCTAATTATCTTATATAAATATGAAAGAATTCATTATTGTGTTTCAATAAAATCTAAAAAAAAAACTTTTTTTTAAATTACTCTTTAGTGGCTACCCCTTGTTGCAACTCTATAGATGCGTAGATCTTTGGCTTTACAGTTCTTTATAGTTGAGACGTATCGTATAGCAAAGAAAGCAATGGAAGTTTAGAAATTTTACTGAAGTACTGCTGGTTATTATGCTTATTTAATTTATTTTTAATGGCAACTAACTCATTTGTCGCATTTATATGCGTGTAAACGATATCGAAATTATAATGCTAAGCGAGTCAAAAATTTGATTTTAGAATTTTTATTAATACTTGTTTGTTTTATCAGACTTTTTTCGGCATTAATATTAAGTAACTTTTTTTTTAAATGCAATAAATGATGCGAAACAATGCACAAACACTGTCCGAAGGCAGTTCGATGATCTCTTCCATTCTTATTATATATTATTCGAATTTTGAAATAATATTGGCAGTTTTCTTCGCATTAGGTTTGATTTCGAACCATATTATAAGTTTGATAAAGTCGCAGGGACTGGAATGATATACAAGGAATTTTTTTTAAGTGTGAATGAATAAGTTTGGATATGGAATGAAGTGTAGGACTAAAATCCCTCGCCTATATAAGTAGAGATAGAACGTGGCTTGTTGTACTGGCACTCATATTGTTCATTTGTGCCTATAAATTTAACTAATCTATGTGTGTGAGTTCATATATCTATATAATTTTTCATTTATTTACATTGTAATAGGAGAATATTTTGAGTGGAGTCAGATTTTATACACTAGTTTTTAATGGAAATATAATAAATTGGTGACACCAAGAAGTTAACATTAGGTATCTTTAGGTCGTGTATATATTGAGAAAAAAAATACATAATATTATGTGTCCTACTTTATTTTTGTACAGAATTATATTGGAACGTTTCAGCTTTGTATATAGCAATTACAAAATGGCGTGAAATTGCAATGTGAAGCGGATTGGCTGTAGATCGTGTTTATTTATGTTCGGTTCTTATAAGTTTAAGAATTTATTTACAACGCTGCAAAATATTTGCATTTAATAAGCAAGACGCGTAAGAAACTATTATTTCTTTAAATTTTTTTTTGGCTTGCAATACTTATATCGTTGCAATTATATATATGGCAACATTTAACTAACAGTAAGTGTTTTAAAAAGGCATTTATAACATTTCGTATTATCACAAGTTATGTCTTAAAAATCTTTACAATTTTACTACATACAAATACTATGTTAATTGCTTCTAATTTCTACGAGGTTGCCAGATACAAAGGTTTTTAACAAAAAGGTACCCATATCTCAACTTATGGAGCTCAGTGTACTTTATAAGTGTAGAAAGTAGTTGAAGACCGTATACCGTTTTTTTAGCCTAATTATTGCTTTTTTATGACTATGGTTATGGCAAAAAAAAAACGTAATCTACTCCAATGTACGTAATTAAAATTGATGGAACCCAATGTCATATATAGTACACATATCGTCAGCCCCCCTTGAATAGGAGGTGATTAATACACAAAAGACACTATTAAGATTTTGTAGGGATTCAAGAGCTCTTTCTGCGCTGATAGAGAGCAAACGCGAGACCAGCGCAGTCCGCCCACGATTCAGCTTCTATTACCGGAAAGTTGGTATAGACGAGGTGTGGTGAACACTTCGCCTCGTGAAACGTAATTTATGTTGCTATCCCACCACTGACACCATTTTATGTAAAGAGTGGTTTTGAAAAAATGCTTCACACACGATTGTTACTTAAGCATAAGGTCGAAAATCTGCTGTATTGATGAAGATTATAATTGTCAAATATTTAACTCTTCTAAAGCTACCAAGTATGCTGGAGGTTAAATCAAAAAGTTCCATTTAACAGTGAAAAGACGTCTAATTTAATAAGCACCTTCGGAGTCGAACTAGTTCAGAGGTTATGGAGGAACAGATGTACATCCATACCCACATACATACAGGTCAACATCATGATGGTTTCGTTCGCTATAGGTTAAAAAATAAAACACCGTCATTTGCTTACATCTTTATAATTACATTTGATTTATTTAAAAGTACCAGCATTATAGGGAAATCTGAATAGTAAAAAAGGAAAAACTAAAAAATAGTTAATAATACTTTATAAGCACACTGACCTCCATAAGCAGATAAAGTTAGACTTTTTAAAATTCATTTCATTGTGCAATTTTCACTGGAAAATTTAACGTGACCTTGTTAATGACACGTTTTATATTCGCTCTTTTTCTATCTCTGAGGATAGTGATAAAGAAAGAAAGAGAGGGAGGACATATGACTTGTCAACGTAGTTTTTCAGTTATACAAACGAAGCTATGTTATGTCTTTTTGAATTTTAAATAATAATAAATTTGAACTGGTAATTCTTTTTGGCGGATAATAATGATGAGATGAATCTCAATTCCAACGGAAATTTTCATAATCTTGTTTTGTCAGTGCAGCTATCAGTATATATATATATATATATATATTTATGGTAATATAATATACTTATTTAAAAACATTAGCAAATGATGAAATCAGACGCAAGCATGTACCTATATCATAAAATCAGAAAAATGTCTGTTGTAAGTCAATCAGTTAAATAAAAGATCTCAAAATTAGTGAAAAAAATAATAACAATTCAGGAGTCGAAGGCGATATACATAGTACAGTCAACAGCATATCACCTATACAAAATGCCTCTTTTTACTGTGTGATAGAAGCAAACTTGATATGCGGTTGGCTGTAGTAACTATATTTAAAAAAAAAACACTAACATTGAGAGTCACAGTATCTATTAATACATACCTTTTTTTTTAAATTACTGTTCAATTGATTTTACACTAGACTCTTGTTATAAATACTATAATAGTATTAACTCCCACTGCATTTAATCAATTTAATTTTTGAGATACGAAGTATGATAACTATACATACATATATGCATAAAGTAACTATCACAAGTGACATTAAATAATTTATGAAAAAAATATTTTTCGTTACTATTTTAAGTATCATTTTATTTATTCACGAACGATATTTTATTATCGCTAAATTGGGCCGAACATTTTAAATCAAATTAACAGTAAGACAATCAAATATAAGTTTAAAAAAATATATATTGGTAATGCTCATCTTATGTATTTAAAAGTGTGTTGTAGGATGTCAGATTATATCTTGATTCCAGTAAAGATGTGATTAGTTTTAGACGAGAAAAAAACCCACTGACAAAAAACAGCTGAATTTATTAAACAAGGTTTAGTTTGTTACATATAGAGTGTTACATGTAATTTTATGTATATAAACTCAAAACTTAATGTAACGTGTATACGTTACATTAAATTTTGAGTTACGTTTATATATGTATGATATATAATAATTTTATTATTCGTTTCGCGCCGAAAAATGTATTTAAATACCGGTAAGGAAATAAAAAAAATGTTTTAATGACTTACTTAGATAAAGGTAGGTACTCATTTAAGTCGAACAAGTTTCGAAAAAAATAATATTTTTTTTAAGTAATAATCGATGTCAGTGGGATAATCGGCTAGTTTTGATTGCGACGATGATAAACTATGAGTCATGTACGCGTATGTACGATAGGGAAATCACAATATCATTTTTATATTATTAAAAAATTGTACATATTAGTTTTAGTAGAATTAACCTTAAGTTTAACTATCATTTAAGAAATAATAGATATTTGTATTTGTAAGATATGTTTAGATGTGTTTGTTTTACCATAAAAAAAAAATTAAATATTATTCGACCAATTTAACGAGGCGGCTTATGTTTCCCCCTTCAAAAATATAGCAATGTGCGAAGCGGCCTTAGCACCTGCCTTTTTGAAATGGTCGAGTTGTAGTCAACTATATATATATAATAAATATTGTAATAATAGCTTAAGAGTAATGCTTTTCACCGGCATAACTTGTATTTTAATTGAAAATCAGCATAACCCTGCCAATAAAATGAGGCATTAATTGAATTTATTTTTTTATTTTTAATCTAAAGCGTGCAGTAGAGAAAGGTATTTATTAATCTTAATATCAATTTGTACCCGTGTGTACTGACATTTATCTATTTCTATTAGCAACTTTCAATAGTTTCAAAATCTTTGAAGTTTATGGGTTAACTACTTACTATCAAAATATCAACAGACAGTACTATCTACTATCAATAGTCATGGGCTTGAAGACTAGTTTCAATTGTTTGGCTTAGTGGTGAAATTTTGATTGAATCTTAATACCAGCTATTATAAAATTTCTTTCAAAATGTTTTATAAAAATAAGATTTCTTGAAGCGTATATTTGCCTCCTTACCTTCATGGAAAGTACTATCACTTGGCAGGTTAAAGTGAAAAATGAAATTTACCAAGTTAATCTTTTGACTTAACATGGCGCTGGCGCCTTCTAATAAGCATTGTTCGCTGGCTGGTTTTAGTCAATTGAATTTATTTCAATTTAGAAGGTATTTACTATACTTATAACATATACCAGCAAAATTTTGCGAATTTTTCACAGAACTGATATAAAAATGCATACGCTCGAATTAAATAGGTTAAATCCAAGCTACTTTAGACAAGCCCCATATTTAAACTGATAAAATTTTTCATCGAAAAAATTTTTGTCCATGATTTTCGTAATTGGGAAAATGCCGCTCTTAGATACACTGATATGTTGTTAAAATTTATATGTCAGCAATATGTACGATTATACGATCACCAGACGTTACATATCTAATATTTCGTCTTCACAGAAATCTGAGACGGAACAAAAGCGTAGGCTTGCATTTTGTATCATTAAGAGTTTGTATGAAACATGTCACACGCAACGCGCAGCCGTAGAAATAACGGCCACCAGCCCGCCTCCGGTTTCTGTATGTTTTTTGATAATGTCTAACACCAGTTGTCAGTTTTAGCATCAACCGAGCTATTCCCGAACGTTGATAAGGCATATGTTTTATTGTCTGACTCTTTATCTGAGATTAATCAAAGAATAAATTCATGAACGCTGACTATTTAACTCTTTCCATCACTTCGGTTTATTCCAAATAAGGAGAGAAGACATATGCCTTATTTTTTTTCATGTTCGTGAATCAATCCCCAAGTTCAATACTTAATGGGGTATTGCTATCGGTAAAAGCATACACATTTCTTACCATATTATAAGTTTAAAATTATAAAACCCTAATATTGGAGAAAATTATGAATGAGTGTACGTTGTATATAATGTAGCGATACGTTAGTACGTGTGACAAAATGGCGGCTTGTAACAAAATGTCAGTGAACGTGCGGAAAAATTGTTTGCATTAAGATTTTTGTAAAAATATTAATTTTTCGGTCGTAGAATGCCATATTGTGATTAGTTTAGCTACACGAAGTATTTTTCAAATAAAAATATCTATGTATACATGATGAGGAATTGTTTTATTTGTGTAAAAATTAGTTTTTAATATTCTACGTAGAATAAGAGAGGCGGTGGCAGAGATTTTAAGGAGTCGAAGCGTATACCATTGTGGTACTTATGGTCATGTAAGTACCTAGCTATTACTAAGTACTTTCTCGCTCACTAGTAGCAAGCACCGTGTAATGTAAACCATTTGACACAGGTTGCGTTTTGCGGGCAGCGGCCAGGTCAAATTGAGCATTTGTCTCAAATCAAAACGAATAAATGTAATATTATTAGTGCAACGCAAACAGGTAAAAGGTGCTTTTGAAATCCTAAGTAAAGATTATTTGTACTGTAATTCTACAAATTTCCCTCTTCAGTACCTAACATAACGCGCGTGACTGACGGAGTTATGAGAAATTAAATCATCTATTTGTTTGAACCGATTGGTATAATTGTCGAGTACTATTAGGTACTTGATATACCTAAGTATTTGTAGTTTGCCTGATAAAATTTTGTACTTTCCCATTAGTCAACATCGGATCTGACGAAATATTGCACAACCTCATACTTTTATGGCTAATTTCGTAGATTTTAGATACACAGAGTAGCTGAAGATGTGTTTAAATACCGGTAAGGAAATAAAAAAAATGTATTTAAAATATTTTTATGACTTACTTAGGTAGGTAGGTGTTAACTAAATAACCAAACTTTAAAACTGCCAAATCTTTGGTTTTATGTCCTGCAATGCATGGAATACGCTACCAAAGAAGGTCGGTTACATTATTATTTGTCGTATCCCTAAACAACTGAAAATTGGGAACACGCTATATTAATTACTCCCAGTGTGATTAGAAGGTACATTGCCAGACTATTTCGCAGAACAGTAAGAATTGAAGCCAGTTTTTAGAAAATACTTACGCGGCTTTCGTGCCGTTTGAATGGTGGATTTAAACAAAAAAGAAACACCATTACTTACAATAGAAATATGATACAATTGATTTATGGTAAGAAAGGCAATAAGTACCATTTTAATCCAACAAATGTGCCGTATGGTTCCCGACACCAATAGAAAAAAGAATAGGTCCGCTCCATCCCTCTCCCATGAATGTTGTAAAAGGCGACTAAGGGGTAGGCTTATAAACTTGGGATTCTTCTTTTAGGCGATGGGCTAGCAACCCGTCACTATTTGAATCTCAATTATATCTTAAAGCCAAAAAGCTGAACGTGGCTTTTCAGTCTTTTCAAGATTTTTGGCTCTGTCTGCCCCGTAAGGGATATACGTGATGAAATGTATGTATGTTAATCCAACAAAAACTTCGCGTTGGATGCCTTATCATTGAAAAACGTCAAATCACGGAATATCTAGTTAGGTATTCGTTAATTGATTTTGATAACTATACCCAATGACTTTAAAAACGTCTACCAGGTAAATAAACAGCAAAAAATAGCCTTTTTGTAACTTATTTACAAATTGAATGTTTTTTTCATAACATCATAAACTAATTTGTTTGTAGACTTTTAGATAAACTGGCGCCAGGCAGTCTCGTTTCTTAGAGATAAAAAAAAAATGTCTACGATAGATAACGGCGTGGCAGATAAGGTTCATTCATGATCGTAAGTTATATTTCTATCAAGCTCTTATCAATTTGCAAAAAGGAATGCGTTATGGAAAGTAAGTACGTAGACGTAAGTAGTTTTGTGATAAGGTAATGTTAGTGTAATGTCTTGTGTTTTTGAATCCACTTGTTAATGTTCATGTAAGTTATGTAATTTTTTTTATTGTTTAAGTGTATTATGAAAATTGTTTTTGGATTTTTTTCTAAAACCATAAGCAACTTATCTTATAAGTACATTTGTTTCATCAGTTTTGGCAGAGTCTAGATAAACGAAACAATCATTGGATTTAGAATAATATGTACAACTAGCTGTTGCCCGCGACTTCGTACGCGTGAAAGAGTATCATGGCTCTTCTACGTTGTATGCTACTCGTAAGTAAATGAATATTGTACTTTTGTACAAAATTATTTTTTGTACAATGGCGGATTTGACCATTCGGGATATGCCTGCTAATCAACCAAAATGAAAAAGAAAATCCATAAATCAAAAGAAGCAGCGCCCATAAAAAGCATTGAGGATGCGTTATAATAATCAAATAGGTATGTTACTTATAACCTACTCTGACCTCCAACTGAGTAAAGTTTACTGTTGACCACATAATTGGTCGTGCTATTACAGCAAAAGTGAAACCGAACCTACCTATAGCAATAATGATAGTTGCAGAAGGTGATAGTTCTATTCCCATTATAGGCAACTAGCTGTTCCCGCGACTTCGTCCGCGTGAATTGAAGCCCTCAAGGATGAATAATTTTCCCTGATTTTTTTTCACATTCTCCATTATTTCTTCGCTCCTAATAGTTGCAGCTTAATGTTATATAGTTTAAAGCCTTCCTCGATAAATGGTCTATTCAACACAAAAGGAATTTTTCAATTCGAACCAGCAGTTCCTGAGATTAGCGCGTTCAAACAAATAAACAAACTCTTCAGCTTTATAATATCAGTATATATTCCACGTTTACGGGAAAGAACTGGAGTTTTCCAAAGCAGTGGATTGGAACCTAGGTACTAATCACAGCTGGACGCCAAAATTAACTAATAAAGATCTATGCTACAGGTAAGATTACCCTTTTTAGGACAGCTTATGCGAATTTAATTGGTAAAAGTATTGTCTTTCAGCGAAGATATTCTCGCATAGATATTATGATGGGTGGGTGGTAAAGGTATCGGATTTGTAATTAAGAGATACTGGATTAGAATATCGAGGTCTAGTATTGACGACTCTATAGTTAGATAAGTAGGGGCCATCTTGTGTTCTAGATTACGTCTGACAATACCTTGTATATTTTGAAGCTCTTCGTCCGATTTCCAATATTTTATAATTTTTTACTGATATAAGTGAGCAGCTGGCAAATGAATATAATGTGATGAATGAGACAGGGTATGCGTAGGTTATTAATAATCCAATATACTCTCCAAGTGATAGAAGCCTTGCTTTGAATTCCCAGGTAACGGATTTTTTTGAGGACGACTTCTATAATGTGTCACTGAATTGCGCTGACACATTTATGTTCCCCAAACATGTCTTCAAAAATCATTGTAAGAGGAAGTATCACGACTAGTGTGCTTATTATTGTTAATATTTCTTTTTTTAATTTCTTTTTGTTAACTTCCAAACTGGCCTGGCCTGCTTCCCTAACAAACACATTGTAAATATCAATAGGGGTATTTGAACTCGTCGGTTTTACGTAATCTCAAAGCTTCCGAACTGCTTACGTAACTATTTAAGGTTAGGATTTGGTTCATGATCCCCACGTGGCCGGTAATGCAAATTTTGTTAAGCATGATAATCATCCAACTCGTGATTATCATGATTTTCTGCGTGAGGAAATCATTACAATATAAGATAAGGAGGAAAATGCATGAAGATAAAATAAGGTCGACGGAGGTTTGATAAGCCCAGATTGAAACTCTGGGATTGTACGGTGTTGTGAGTCATAGAACCAAGAAGGTTGCTGTTTATAATTGCATTCATGATAATGCTGGCCGGTCGAGTGCCCAATGGCGGGTCGCGTCAGCGACACACCTCCGTCGGGCTTGAAAATGGAACATCTGCGCGCGCAGCGGTCTCCGTATTGAGCGCACGTCACTGCCAAACTAGTTGTCAGTTGTCGGTCGGCGACGACAGGTGTGTGTCGTGTTTGTGAAAAGTGCGCGGAGCTCCGACAATGGCTCTGCTCAGAAGATTGGCCATCACAACCCCAAGCAATGTACGCGTCTTGTCCAGCTCACCGAATAGAATCCGAGACGAACTCGACCTCAACTTTAATAGCCCCAAAGATGCGTTCAAGAGTAAGAAGACCAGCGAACTGGTGCGGGCGTATTTAGTCTACCAGATTTGCTCGGTGAATTGGGTCGTGGAGAACAACGATATGGTGAGTCTATCGATCAGCTGGTGCGTTACATAATGGGAGTATGTTTACATGCCGGTTCCGAGTTGAGAGAATCCATGAGAGCGCTGAAAGATTTGTAACATTTTTGCCACATCGCACATTTCGCGATTCAATGTGTGAATCGTTGGAGGTTGCAACGAGCAAAATTGTAAGTAATTATCTATCTTTTAGTGTTTATTGACACGATCGATATTTCATATTGGGGTAGGTACTAGGATATCATGACACTCCTTGAAACGTTTGCTAGTACCTGCAAATAATGCAGGTAGGTACTCTAATCGATCTTGCAATGTAGTTATGAATGGGAATGGATTTTTGATCGGGTGTCACTACGCATGCGTGTTTCTGGAGCCCCAGACGTCGTGCAGACGGCAGCGTGTAGCCGGCCGGCGGTTAACTTGAATTTAGCTAGCACACGCGAAATTATTATAAGTTTTAAATAGTTGCAAATCATCGTCTCTGTCTTTATAGTTTTTACTTTCTGTTTTGTTCTATCTTATATGACTGTATCTTATTGATATTGGTTCTAAAGTCCGCATTGGTGTATAATTTTTTTCGAACTTTCTTGAATATTGACCCATTGATACATGTTTTTACAATGAGTTATAGTAAAAAAAAAATACTGTCACTTAAACACTTCTTCACTTACAAATTGTGTAATATTAGGGTTTAATGGTTAAATCATTAAAATCTTACATATTTGCATAGGTCGGTATTAAAAAAAACTTAAAACTTCAAAATCACTAAATTTGTTAACATTGCAAATGTTAACAAATTTAGTGATTTTGAATATAATATTAATTATTTTAAAATTGTATTCACGTAGATATACTACTTTTAAAGGTAAATCTAAAAACCAGATTTATGCCTCAGAACTACCTACTAGACATGCAACTTATTCTTGTGACCTTTGGTCGTGTCTGTTAGGTAGAATCTACAATTATTACTTTTTGCTACGAAAAGATAAATATGATATGTAAGATCTATAGTGCCGTGTGGTTCCCGGCACCAATACAAAAAAGAATAGGACCACTCCATCTCTTTCCCATGGATGTCGTAAAAGACGACTAAGGGATAGGCTTATAAATATGGGATTCTTTTTTAGACGATGGGCTAGCAACCGGTCACTATTTGAATCTCAATTCTATCATTAAGCCAAATAGCTGAACGTGGACTGGATAGTCTTTTCAAGACTGTTGGCTCTGTCTACCCCGCCAGGGACATAGATGTGACCATATGTATGTATGTAAGATCTATAGATAGAATCTTAATTGCACCATAAAAATAAAACATATAAAACAATTTAAAGAGACAGAGATGGTACAGAGGCTGATTTAACGCTATTGCAATTGCTTTCAGTCAACGTTTGGGTGGAAGGAAACCAAACAGGAGATTGGCGTTGGCGTATTTTTTATAAGTATCGTCATTTGATTCTATATCACTGAGTTCTTATGAACCTTAACATCAATATTAATAATTAAACTTTGAGAATCATGTTTCCGCGCCCAAGGTCCTCTTTCCGACATTTCTCTCGATTTGTCTGATCATGGACATATCCAGTGTGCAAATAAATGGCAACTTCAATTATTATTTGAAAGAATTTCAAAACATCGTCGTTGGTCGAATCGGGTTCAGGTTCCCCTGCAAAGGTTGCGGAGGTCAGATGGGAGTGGCTTCGTGTAAAAACTTAACTTGCCCAATCCAGGGTCCATGGTCCTATAATCGTAACCGTAACGGAACCGGGACTATGGTTAAATAGAAAAGAACAAGGATTTCCAACTACAATTGTCAAACTTCTCAAAAGGATCTTACTTAATTTTTTTTTTCATTTTTGTAACTGCGGTGTGGTTTTTGGTGGCAAGTATATAATCACGTCTTATTATATATATATATCCATCTCAGTTTGGTCCAAAGGTTCGACTGGCAGAGGATGCGTTATGGCATTAAGTACACCTGTTGTACATTTAACGTTCAAAAAAGTTTAAAAAAAATTATCCGTTATATGTAGAAATCTTGAGGTCAACGTTCTCGCAACTACTACTGCTGATAAGTCTGAAAACCAAGGTGTGTAGGATAGGTTGATATCGCAGGCTGTCTATAGGCAAGCGAGCATTGACCTTGGATTCGACAATGCTAGTTGTTACAGTACATACGAGTATGTTCAGGTGCAGAATTAGGGATGTCACTTGTTCGTGAAAGTAACAATTGCAGATTTCTGAAACATTTTTTTGAATCAATCATAGAGTCTTCCGTGCTGGTTTGGTAGGTAGAAGAATAAGCTAGTGTGCCAGTTGCTTCACTTGTCGGGGAGATTGTAAAGTCAATCAAGGGAAAATCTAATTAATTTGGGATATACTTAATTCATTGAGCTGAACGTGGCCTTTTAGTGATTTTGAAACGCGCCCGCGTCCTCGCCGCATGGAAGTATTATCTAAGCGGCAGCCCTACGCACAAAAGAAACACATTGAAAATTCGCAAACGAAACGTCATAGTCCACGTAAAAATCTCGCGACGCCTCTTGGTCGGCAATGTCTGGCATATTAGCAACATTCGCCGCAAACTAGATTACACCGGTTGTGACCGGTTCGAGAAATTTGTGAACACTATTTACACCTACGCGGCGGCGTACATCACGACAGGTTTTCAATTGGGATTTTTCCAAATAATTCCAACGTGCACTAGCTTTTGTTGTCGGTTTCGTTCGCTGGATGCTCCGCTGGAAGTTTCGTAATTGTTTTTGTGCAGTTGTCTCTGTTGTAGACGAACGTATCTTGATCAAATTAAGGACGTCCTGGTAAAGGGTCAGGTCAAAAGTACCCGAAACCGCCGAGCTTGCATGAAGAGAGTTATGAATGAAGGATGAAGCGAAGGAAGTGTGCAGAGATCGTGGCAAGTGGAAAGAGGTAATCTCTGCCTACCTCTCCGGGAAAGAGGCGTGATTTTATGTATGTATGTATGTCTCTGTTGTGTCCTTGGGAGGAGGTCTGTCTATGATCACTCACGCTCCACACGAGATGTAGCTATACCTAGCGGGATCCTTGTCCCTATTAAATTTGATAAGAAATTCTATAGATTGTTATCAGGTACCCTTCCCAATCCCATCTCGGCCATGTACCAATGACAATTGTTGAAGTTATGTAAGTACTTTAGTTTGATCGTGGGGAAACCTGCACATTCAGCCATCTGGATGTGTAACCATGATCGATCCAATGCGGGTTACGTTTACCTGCGAAGGTTGTGAGGTTCAGATGGGAGTCGCTTCGTGTAAACCCTGGCTCACCCAATCCAGGATAAATGATCAAAGGAATACCCCGGGCTCCACTCCTGAATGGTGAGGATGCAACCGGGACTTAAGCCAGCAGGAAGAAGGAGAGTTTCTTCATTCATCGAAGACAAAAATGACGCAGGCGTAGTCGCAGCTCAAAGTATTTCACTTTCTCAGAATATTCCCTCTTGGCAAGCGGTGCATAGAAATAACGAATCTATTTTTGTACCAAAACCACAAAATTGACAAAAGTGTACGAGGTACATACGAAAAATTTGGCAAGACCGCGGTTTTAGTTTTCTGTTCAGTCATTATAGTTACGTTTGGAGCCATGTTTATTTTTAACAAGATATTTATAAAAACAAAAGAGTGCTATGTTCAACCCACCAGCCTCGCTATGTTTGTTGAAGGGGTGTGGCTGGGGGTAAAGAGTCAAATGTTTGGCTAGTCAGGGTCACCTTATTTGATGGTAATGTAGGGTAGGTATTAGTCGTTTTGAATTTCTTGTTAAAAGCTATTTCTATTTCTTGAAATCTGGACCTATACCTACGTTATATCACCGGATTTCTGATCCACATAATTGACAACATTTTTTTAAACCAATCCTCTTTGTTCAAATATATGACATAAATATATAGTCACGGCTATATCCTTTGAGGGGTAGACAGAGCCAATCGTTTTAAAAAGACTGATAGGCCACGTACAGCTATAAGGTTTAATGATGGAATTGAGATTGAAATAGTGACAGCCCATCGTCAACAAGAAGAACCTCAACCTTATTAGCCTTTCCCTTAGTCTCATTTTAAGACATTCGTGGGAAGATATGGAGTGGTGGTATGAGACTTAACACTGTACCTTAAAACCCGACTTCATACAATTATCATACATCTGGAAACTTAATTGGTGTCTTAGTAAAAGTATATGACAGACTTTCATTAAGATCGGGACCTACCACGATTCCTTCGATCAGACTTTCGATTGCCCGTTAATTTATTACCGCTCCATCAAAAATCACGTGCAATGTTAGTGCCATTGAACCTGCTCACGCGCACCTGATGACGAAACTGGTTTCGCACGTCCGAAGAATGCTAACTACCCCTATGGGGTGGGTACATGCAACAATATTTCTTATTGTGATAACGTTAGGGCCCAAATTGATGTAGAAATGGACGTTGTAAGGTTTTATGTGATGTAGAATTGGGTATTGGAAATTGCAATCATCTTGTTTGAAAATTCCCAAGTTGTATCGGGGAAGAGAGATGCGGGGAGGGATGACATGTCGATTTGACAAATTTTGGTGCACAAGTATTTTTAGCTTCTATAACATTTTCAGTAAGATATTAAAGGTTATTCTTTGTTTACGGGGTGCTATTTAGCAGGGGGTGGTGTGGTGAGGCATTTAAATCTGCCGGGAATTTGGGTAATCCGTATTTTAGCACGATCTACCTACGATTTATAAATATCGTACGGAAAAAGAAGAAAGAATTACACGATGTTGGCAAGTCGATAACGAGCGGTAACAATATGAATCAACAGTAAAACGCGCGTTTCATAGTGTCTCTTACGTAGGGTTGCCACCTTTTTTTTCCAATAAAAGTAAAAAGTAAATTTGTTATTAACAGTAAGAAAAAGGACGGAGGTTATGAAGTTATTATGATACTTTTACTTAAATTATAACACGTAAATCTGTTAATTAATTTATTGCACACAAGAAATAACTAAATAATACATTACAAAAGGAATAGAAGTCGTTACAATTACCGTAAAATATCTTCCAGCAGACCTACGATTGGCCTTGGATTAACTTACGATTCGTTTCACAAAAATAACTTCTTTAAAATAACAAAAAAGAAATGTAATCATTCAAAATATTTTCGTGTTCTTAATTATTTTTCAAATTAAGTCTTCGATTATAAAGTACAGAATTAAAATTACCTCTGGTAGGGAAATAATTTATTATAAAGCACAACACGTGTGACAACCCTATTCGTACGGTACACTGGACAATAGTATAGTAAACTTTGAGCTCCATTTTGGCAGTGGTCACCGCGCGCGGTTCCTCCGGTAATTTCCGCGGTGACCTTCACACACTCAATAGCCAAGACCACAGAACAGAATACACCAGTAATCTCAGTATTCTGTGTTGCAGACCTTTTGCTTGTGACGGTAGAAATTAATACTTATATCCGTAATCTGGTGCATTGAAATCTTGAATGGTCTAAGTCTGACATGAGCTTACATGAGCACAAACATGGTGCATTGAAATTTTATCGCTAAATCTCACTATCGTTTGCTGTCGAAGAAAAAACATGCTGCTTTTTTTCTGCGCAAAATGTTGTGTGAAATAACGGTCAATAAGTCTGTCGTGGTAATAACTAAAATACTGTTTAACAGTAAACTTTAATACTAATGCTACATAAGACATTTATTGAAAATAAATAAAAATAGGTAAGTATCATAAGACATTTATTGAAAATGAATAAAAAATAAGTAGGTATCACGCGTGGCTTCTATTTTAATGCTCCATATGCTAGGCGGACCTTGACCGTGGTGAATAAAACTTATACCATGTGCGTTACATAATTGGATACGACCAAAATACGTTGGAAAATTGAGGAGTTCTTTTTTCAATATTGGATTAGGCATTTGTCTTCCATCTCTCCTGATGGTAAGCGAAATGATGAAGACGAAGATGTTATACGCCAAGAGATACCCATTTATTCTACTTTTGTATGTTGGCGGGCGGTACTTCTCAACGAATATAGACGTAGGCAGCTCATTCCACACCTTAGCTGCTTGAACCACTTTGTCTTTCTACTTTATGTCAAATTCACATTATCTTTGCTAGGCATGGGTTATTTTTGGGTTTGCTGTGACAAACGTACATTTTGGAGTTGGCAATAGACTATTTTAGTAAAATTTAAAATTGGGGTTGACATCGAACTTTCGTAAACCACTAGGGAGTTGGTCATTTTTTGTAAGGTTGCACTGACCCTTCTGCCTTCTTTTTTATCTCTGAGGTCAAACGAAGAGCAGAGTAGAAGCCAATAGATTAGAAGTCATGTGATTTATAAACCTTCTTGATAAGATGTCCTAACCGGTCGAACTAGAAATCTTAAGATTGGCTATACCCAGCAGTTGACTTCTTAACCATGATGATTATAATAGAGATTTCGTTAAGTGACTAAGGAATTTAGCAAGTGTCTATGAATTTTTTTTGTGCCCTTGGCATTGGTCTTCGTCGATATGCTGCATTGGTTATGTAACCCTACGTCACTAGCCCGTTGCCACGCCATTTTGTCTAGTATTTTTACGTTTATTGTCGTATGTACAGTTGGACGGATGTTACACACATATATACATATATATAGTCACGTCTATATCCCTTGCGGTGTAGACTGAGCCAACAGTCTTGAAAAGACTGAATGGCCACGTTCAGCTTACTTATGACAGATGTTTATGGATGGATATGGACTGAAAGGATCATTACGGACCAAATGATGTTAAAAAAGTTGTATTTAAAAAGGTTGATAAGTTGAGCAGTGGCTTTGGAAATATAGGTATGACTTCAACATAGTTCTGTGCCGTGTGGTTCCCGGCACTAATTAAAAAAAAGAATAGGACCGCTCCATCTCGTTCCCGTCGCTTCCTATCAGTTGTTGAAGATACATACGTAGACTGAAAAGCCACCTTCAGCTGTTAAGCTTTATAATAGAATGGAGATTCAAATAGTGACAGGTTGCTAGCCCTTCGCCTAAAATTAGAATCCCAAGTTTATAAGCCTATCCCTTAGTCGCCTTTTACGACATCCATGGGAAAAAGTGGAGTGGTTTTATTCTTATTTTATTGGTGCCGGGAACTACACGGCACTGAATGTATTAAGGTACCTCTTACCACAAATGAGGATTGAAGAATCAATGTATTAACTACAGATGAGGCTGTGTGTGTGGAGGAAAAGGTCGGAGTGGGAAGACCTATACGAACGTATCTAGATCAAATTAAGGACGTCCTGGTAAAGGGTCGGGTCAAGAGTACCCCTGCCTACCCCTCCGGGAAAGAGGCGTGATTTTATGTTTGTATGTATGTATGATTCTGTGTAACTACTCGTATAGAGAGAGATATCTACACTCTTCCTAACGTGTTGTATTATAAAGACCGTGTGCCAGGTTTATTTGCACCACAGTGTACACGTTTATGAGTGGTAGGTATACTCTATTTAGCACACTTTGTTAGTAAATTAGAATAAGAATTGGCAGATAATTAAATGTCCACGCCTTAGTTTTTTTGTCAGTTTGGTGTTCAAAAATTGAAGTTTTGTGATAATTAGGTTTTGCCTGCGACTTCGTTTGGTTATATTGGGTTCCTTGGGGATTTCGACAATCCTGTCTGCTTTCCCACAACTTTAAAAGGAACCTTTGCATTGTTTTTCGTCACATAAGCTAATTTTATTGCAAATTTTTAGTGCAATAAGTTATGTAAAGTCTTGCCGGCGGGTTCGCGCGTGCATAGAATTTTTTTCTGTAATTTCCTTCTAATCGTAACTATGGGTATCCGTTATTATTATTATTGTATACTTAACTGTTGCCCGCAACTTCGTATGCGTGGGAATGTACATCATGGTACGGTCTATAACATAATGTAAATCCTACTAATATTACTTATAAATGCGAAAGTTTGTGACTATGTATGTATGGATGTTTGTTACTCATTCACACAAATACTACTGAACCGATTACGATGAAATTTGGCATGTAGGTACGTAGGCACACATAGGCTTATTTTTATCCCAAAGGATTGATTGTTGTTATGATAGTGTTTCTACGCGAACAAAGTCGCGGGCGGCCTCTAGTCAGAACATAAATAGAGAATTTAAGAATTTTGAATGATTAAATAGAAGCGAAGAAAATGTAACAAACAAATAGATATACCTATACTCCATATAAAATGCACAAAACAACGTTGAAAACAGTTAAATTGAAAATAAATACCAAGTCTCATACGTTCTGTAACAAATCGTTTGCGAGAAGTCATACATTTTTCAGTCGGCCTTGTGACGAGCGTGCACCGTGTGACCGTGACGCACTCCGACTGAATGAGATTCCGAAGGCCCCGGGTTCTATACCCGAGATAATTTCTATTCATACGTAGGTAGGTACTAACGCACCACGCCTCTTTCCCGGAGGGGTAGGCAGAGACCACGTTTTCTTTCTCTTGCTTCGAACCCGGCTTCTTATTTAAATCTATTAGACATCAGTCTTGAAAATACTGATAGGCGATGTTCAACTTTTTGGCTTGATGATAGAATTGACATTCAAATAGTGAAAGGTTGCCACCCCATCGCCTAAAAGAAGAATCCCGAGTTTATAAGCCTCCATCTGATCTCCGCAACCTTTGCAGGGAAGCCATATTGGATCATGGCAAAAGTTGATAAACTAGTTGCATGTGCTTGTTCCTTTAAAGACCCTTTACTACCTCAATGGAGCCTAGAGGTGGAGTGGTATTATTATACAGTGCTTGGAATCACACGACACTTCGGCGGTCTTTCTTACTCAGTTCAAAATAGTGTGGTTTTCGGCACCAATAAAAAAAAGAATAGGACCACTCCATCTCGTTCCCATGGATGTCGTAAAAGGCGACTGAGGGATAGGCTTACAAACTTGAGATTCTTCTTTAGGCGACGGGCTAGCATCCTGTCACTATTTGAATCTTAATTCTATCATTGAGCCAAATAGTTCAATGTGGCCTATCAGTCTTTTCAAGACTGTTGGCTCTGTCTTCCCCGCAAGGGATATAGACGTGATTATATGTATGTATGTATGTTCAAAATTGTACCTATATATTAATTTAATTTTATTTATTTATTTATGTACACAAAATTATATACAGGAGCATTTATTACAATAATTCTAGTACAAAGGTGCTACTTATTTCAAAAGAAATCTCTTCCAGTAGACCCATGAGAGGAAAGATGAATTTTAGAGCGGTATGGCGTGTACATAAAAACGTTTAACATATTTAACTAAACATACATGCTAATACTTACATAATTAAACATGGAATAATTAAATAAATGACAGTAATAAACTACTATTGAATCTCAATTTTATCATTAAGCCAAATAGCTGAACGTGGCCTTACAGTCTTTTCAAGACTGTTGGCTCTGTCTACCCCGCAAGGTATATAGACGTGATTATATGTATGTTCAAAATAGTATACATTAATGTTGCGTTCTGTCCAACAGTTGATGAAGATTATATGTAGGTATGTATGTATGTTCAAAATAGTATACATTAATGTTGCGTTCTGTCCAACAGTTGATGAAGATTATATGTATGTATGTATGTTCAAAATAGTATACATTAATGTTGCGTTCTGTCCAACAGTTGATGAAGATTATATGTATGTATGTATGGTCAAAATAGTATACATTAATGTTGCGTTCTGTCCAACAGTTGATGAAGATTATATGTATGTATGTATGTATGTATGTTCAAAATAGTATACATTAATGTTGCGTTCTGTCCAACAGTTGATGAAGATTATATGTATGTATGTATGTTCAAAATAGTATATATTAATGTTGCGTTCTGTCCAACAGTTGATGAAGATTATATGTATGTATGTATGTTCAAAATAGTATACATTAATGTTGCGTTCTGTCCAACAGTTGATGAAGATTATATGTATGTATGTATGTTCAAAATAGTATATATTAATGTTGCGTTCTGTCCAACTGTTGATGAAGATTATATTTATGTATGTATGTTCAAAATAGTATACATTAGTTCATTTATTTATTGATGTACACAAAATGATATACAGGAGCATTCAATACAGTTATTATAGTACAAAGGTGCTACTTATTTCAAAAGAAATCTCTTCCAGTAGACCCATGAGAGGAGATATGAATTTTGGA
Organism: Amyelois transitella; assembly: GCF_032362555.1. Classification (NCBI taxonomy): domain Eukaryota; kingdom Metazoa; phylum Arthropoda; class Insecta; order Lepidoptera; family Pyralidae; genus Amyelois; species Amyelois transitella. The sequence goes on from NC_083525.1 coordinate 1,979,557, forward strand.
GCGGTATGGCGTGTGCATAAATAACATTTAACTAAAGATACATGCTAATACTTATATAATTAAACATGGAACAATTAAATAGTTGACAGTAATAAACTATATAAACATACTAATATATATATATATACATTAATGTTGCGTTCTGTCCAACAGTTGATGAAGAGACTCCGTCAAGTGGTGGGCAAGAAGATCTTCGAAGCCATCATGAAGGCCACGTTTTATGGGCAGTTCGTCGCCGGCGAGGACCCGGTCAAGATCAGGCCGACCGTCGAGAGGTAGGTAAACCTTTTGTTCTTCACTTAGGGTTGACATCCGTCCGGGTTTCCCCGGATTTGTCCTAGTTTAGAGGGCATCCGGGGAGCGTCCGGGGAAGGTTTCATTGTAGACCGGGTTTTAAAAAATTTATAAATAAAAAAAATTTGGGCCGCCCGCGAGACACGCACTATACTCGCACACCATGATCAACCGACGAACCAAGTATATTCACCGTTAAAAAAGCTGATTTATATAAACAATTTGTAACAAATTGTAATAATATGATTCTGTGTTGTTAAAATAATGAATAAATAAAAAAAGTGATTTATGACATTTTCAAATTTCTTTTATTGCATTGTATATGTTTAAAAGATCTTGTTGACATGTCCGGCTTTCGGACTCTAAAATCCGGGGTTTTCGCGCGTCTTGTCCGGTTTTCCAAATTTTAGAGATGGCAACCCTATCTTCACTACATATTAAAAAAAAAAATTGAAAAAATTGAAAAAATCTTTATTTCCAAGCTTAAGTTTCTAAAACTACACAAAACTGGGACCCACCTAGTAAGCTTAGAAAAGCCTGTGGCAGGGGGACCCGCTCTTCCACATATGTATGTGTGTATGCTTATGTGTGTGTGTGTATCTTTAAAACTACACCGGATTTTGATGAGGTTTATTTCGATAGTTAGAGAAGAGACATATAAGAGAAAGGTTTGTAATGTATAAATTCTACCCGTGCGAAGCTGCGGTGGGTCTCTAATTACATACACACATATAATCACGTCTATAATCCCTCACGGGTTAGACAGAGCCAACAGTCTTGAAAAGACTGATAGTCCATTTTCAGCTGTTCGGCTTAATGATTGAGTTGAGATTCAAATAGCGACAGGTTGTTAGCCCATCGCCAAAACAAAGACTTCAAAGTTTATAAGCCTATCCCTTAGTCGCCTACTACGACATCCATGGGGAAGAGATGGAGTCATCCTGTTCTTTTTTCTATTAGTTCCGGGAACCACACGGCACCTTATCTACTTAATAATTTATCTAATAAAAATCGTGATCATTGGTCGACGGTCCGAGCGACGCGGCGGCGGTGCTAACGAATGCAATCACTTATAAAATAAATCTTTCCAGGTTGCGGTCTTTCGGCGTGAAATCCATCCTCGATTACTCCGTGGAAGAGGACCTTTCCCAGGAGGAGGCCGAGAAGAGAGAAGTCAGGTAAGTTATTACTCAGTTAATATCAATCTCCTAATGATGAAACAATCGTTCAGTCGACATTGGACATATTCTATTTTGGGTTGTCTATTGGACATTCTTGTATACAAAGGATTTGATTTAATACTAGATCACTTATCGCCATAAAGAAACTTTGAAGTTTCCTTTCATACTATTCGTCATCAGAGGGATTATTGCGAGATTTACTCATACTGATTTAATCAGCAATTAAAACTAGTGGCAATGATACTAATGCAATTTTATTCAAATTCGCGTTTACTTGTCTGACTCTTGCTTTTGTCAATTCTCGTTCTGTATTTGCTAAGTAAAATATGAAAATAGAATTCAAATAAACCAATCATAGCCCTGCAAGAACAGACATACAAAATGGGGGCCAGTTATCACGCCATCAAAAAAGTAACTTCCTTAAAAATTGTTAAATATATTTTCTTTTCGATAGTAGGTATGTGTGTTAAGAAGTATAACAATTACTGATTGCAGTATTAACTGTATCTAATTATAATTTTAATTAATTTGCAATGACGTTTTTTACGCGATAACGTATGTAAGTGTTTAATTAGAAGTTGATCGCGATGTAACTAGGGATCAAAGCGTATATTACGTTGTAGGTACGTCTTAGATCTGTCTACCCCGCAAGGGATATAGACGTGACCAAATGTATGTATGTATGTAGGTACGTCTTAGATCTTAAAGTTGTACGTAGGAATAATTTTTATCGTCATAAATTTTAACTTTACCATAAAGTATTGATTTCCGCGAAGAAGTACTCAGTGTCAAGTCAGTCTCGGTTTCAAATCCCGGTTAGGGCGTGATTAGAAACGAACTTTTTTTGAGTAGCCTGGGTCTTATGGATTATCTATATAAGTATTTATTATAAAATATAGTATCGTTGAGTTAGTATCTCGCAGCACAAGTTTCTTAACTTCAAGGCTAACTCGATCTGTGTAATTTGTCCCGTATATATTTTATTTATTTTATTTAAAATATTTATTGCACAAAAATTTAAGCAGTTACAAAACATAGGATTCTACTCCTTTACATGCCTTCTTAATTTAGTTAAATATTCTGTAGTCGTATATAAAATTTATAGTCGTAAAATATGTCGCTAAAAAATCATAAAGTCGGTTGTTCAGTCCTCGTCATTTTTCAGACAATAATTAATTAAACTAATAACAATTGATCGTTTTGGCTAGGTTATTATTCTAGACCTATTCTAAAACTGTCCGAATTTCTTTTCGTACACTGTTGTTTTTGCTTTGCATGCAAAGCACACTGTGTATTAAACCAACATGATGATCCAATTCTGAGGAAAATGTGTAACTACTAAATAACAATTCTTGATTGACAATGTTCTCTCAACGCATTACATACAATTGTTTATTGTAATGAAGCCAGTAGCCTTCTACTTACAAAAGATATATAGGTACATAAACATATACAATGATGATTAAACGGTTTATGACGTCGGCGAAGTAATCGTGACTACGAAGAAAAGCATTTCCTTGTTAGCAACATCTGCCGTAAATCTTTAATGTACTTACGTTTTCTATGTATTACATCTGAAAGTGTGAAAATACTAGAAAATTAATACAGTACCTACTCGTTTGTTTGTTTGTATGTTTCTAGACTATGAAATGTAAATGAACATGTGCATTCCTCCTTAAGGTATCTAATCTAACTTAACATGTACAAAGTAACAAAGTTCAGTGTTACTTTTTGCAAATATGTCAATGTACTGTTTGATTGATGATAGAAATGATAAATACAGCCTTAATAGCCATTCTTAGTTGCTGCTGCTGCATTATAAGTGCTGCCAGAGATTCTTTTTTTTAAAATCGAAATACGTAAAAAATCTGCGTAGTGGGATAAGGTTGACAATATTTAAACACAACCTTAACGATATAAACATTTTCGCGACTCCGACATCCCCAATATAGAATAAAACCTTTGAAGGGTCATCAAACTGTAGGCAGATATAATTTTTTAAGCATTTTGTAAATGAGAATATAGGAAATTCGAGCGGGTATTTTTAGCTGCTCACCAGAAATATACTTACGATCCAAGCTGTTCACAGATTACATTTGGTTTTTCAGTAAAAGCACGGTGAGGTGAGGATCGAAGAGTGGCTCGCGATCACAAAGTTCCGGGTTTAATTTTGGATTACTTGAAATTTACAGGGGTGGAAAATGTATAAATTCCATTTATAGACACTGTCATCTTCCTGGCTTTGACTGGGATCTCTCACGAAATTGCATTTTAAGCTTATATTATACTATTTGCAAAGTGGACTTTGGCCGACACAGTCCTTTTACTGAATAGATATTTTACCGATAGCTACTTTTTAATCGTAATTTTTTTCTTATTATTAAAAATACTAACTGAACGGTATTAAAAGATGTTTCAGAATGTTCATTGAAAATTATACAGGTTACGTGCACATTGTCATCGTGATAGTTCAATAACTTATTCCCGGAATTGATCGTTGATAATGCGGTCCGCGGCAGATAAGATTAACCACCTATCTCTATATTATATGTATATTATATCCCCGACCGTACTTAATTTGTAGTTTTGCTAAATCTTTGTTGTCAGTTAATATAGGGAATGGAATAAATGATAACGATAGGCTCACCTACTTTTTTTTTCGGATAGAAATAGTTCAAATCATTGAGTTTCGATAGGATTATTGCTGGTAAAAGACGATTTAAGACTTTTACTAATCTTTATCTTCAGGGTTATAAACGTGATTATATGTATGTCTATCTCTATTAGAAACTTTACGTTGGATACGATTAGCTTATCGTAGGCTTGTATATTGTAAGAGTACGAGTATGGAAGACATACGAGGTCAGAATAATGTTGTGGTCAGAAAACGTAGTTTCCACCCCTGTGTTAATATTTGTGGTAGTCAGACCAGATTTTGATAGTCTCCATTGATAGCCTATTTATTGAATTCTGAAGAAACTGTAGATTAGTTTGAGATAGTGTAAATTTAGACTTTGAAGGTACCTATGTACCTACCCACCGAAATTTATCATGTATTGTAGAAAATTACCTATGGTTCATTTCATTAGCTATATAAATTTCTTATATTTTCCCCCTAGATTACAGGCTAGGTGTTTCTCGTAGAACAGATTTTATTTGTTTGTCGATCCTTTTAACTCGCGACTGTGTCGGCAAAAAAATATCAAATTTCATATAAATAAATTAACCTAACGGTTAAGACTTGAAAGCCTAACAGACAAACATTCGTTTAATAGGATTTTTATATGTTGTACTTTACTAATATTTATGATTAGTATAAACTTTAACTTTTAGTTAAGTTTTTCTGTTTGGTCAGCTGGTAGGCAGAGAATGCCAAACGTCATTAAGTCCACCATTTGTACATATATTTTTGAGGGATAAATCATAATTATAATAATCAAGATCAATGTCGTGCATTGTAAAGGCTTCAGCCGGCCTTTATGTTGGCTGAAGCGAGCGTCATTATGTTAGAGTCGCTCCATATGTATGTTTGTTCATCTTCACATTGTAGCGTCCGTGGTACGTCAGTCGTCTGAAATAACAGTACATACACAAGCTGTGCCCGCAACTTCGTCCGCGTGGAATAGTTATTTTGGGCATCATTGAAGCCCTCAAGGATGAATAATTTTCCCCGTTTTTTTTTCACTTTTTCCATTACTTCTTTGCTCCTTATATTTGCAGCGTGATACATACATACATACATAAAATCACGCCTCTTTCCCGGAGGGGTAGGCAGAGACTACCTCTTTCCACTTGCCACGATCTCTGCATACTTCTTTCGCTTCGTCCACATTCATAACTCTCTTCATACAAGCTCGGCGGTTTCGGGTACTTTTGACCTGACCCTTTACCAGGACGTCCTTAATTTGATCAAGATACGTTCGTCAGCGTACGTGCAGCGTGATCTTAAACATATATCCTAAAGCCTTCCTCTATAAATGGTCTATACAACGCAAAAAGAATTTTTCAATTCGAACCAGTAGTTTCTTATATTAGCGCGTTCAAACAAACAAACTCTTCAGCTTTATAATATTAGTATACCTAGATAAGAAAAAGTTCTTTTCATACATACATACGCATATTTGATCACGTCTATATCCCTTGCGGGGTAGACAGAGCCAACAGTCTCACTAAGACTGTCTAGCTAGTCTAGTCTGTCTAGCTGTTTGATAATTAGATAAAGAGTTTTTATGACCCCGCCTTTACAATCATGTTGTTTATTAAATACCTACACCATCTTATTTTTCGTCCTGGGAAAGGGTCAGGTCAAGAATACCCGAAACCGCCGAGCTTGCATGAAGAGAGTTATGAATGTGGATGAAGCGAAGGAAGTGTGCAAAGATCGTGGCAAGTGGAATGAGGTAGTCTCTGCCTATCCCTCCGGGAAACAGGCGTGATTTTATGTATGTATGTATCTTATTTTTACGTCAGAAGCTCGTGAATAAGTAGTCATGATTAAAAACGGCATGTCGCAGCCGAATTGTTGTTTTCATGTTTAACAAGGCTTGTTATCATTTAATAAAGATTTATAGCCAACGTTTCTAGTTGAAACAAATCGGATCGTTTAACCTTTTTGTGCGAATATCGTAAAAGGCGACTCAGTCAATCCAGGATCCATGGTCAAAGGCTTACCCCGGGCTCCTCATCAAAAAGGAAAATTGAGAAAACAGAAACCAAACCGTTCAAAATCTAAACTCCTCTCCAGAGAGTATAGAGATGCCAAGACTATAGCCAGGACGAAGATCGTAAAAGGTGACTAATTGAATGACACGTATGAATAAATCAATTGGATTCAGGCAGCTGTAAAGATTATGCCAAATCATTTTATGACATGATAATTCTATATAAGTGAAGAGGTTTGACAATACATATGTTGTGATGGTAAATTTTTATTGTGTACATTAAATTTTCATGAAAAATTTGATTTATAGAAATCGTGTCATTTATGTTACTATTAGCTATGTTCACTTTTCTCGCTTACTTTTTTGTTATTCTTTGAATCAGAAATTGTATTTCACTATATGGTAAGACCTTTATTTTTAAATTTTCCACGAATGAAAACTAGCTTCGTTTTAAGCTGTGCTTTTTATTCAAAAGAATTAAATAACTAACCCTAAACTTGAAGGTTGATATATGTATGTGTGAATAATAAAGTACATGACTACCTATTTAAAACTGATAGCTGATGGCACAAAATTAAGAATTACAAACGAAGCACAATATTTTTTTTCCCGCCTAGTGATACGTATTCGCAAGCGTAGTCACGGGTCACGGTTAACGCAGTGAACTATTTTTATTGGGCCCGATTGAGTGCCGAAAATAATGCTGATTGAATCGTGATTGTGTTGACGCACTGTGCCTGGGTACCTACGTCTACATATGGCATTGACTTGGCTGTTGCTCGCGAATTAGTTCGCCGTAAAAAATCGCTTGACAATTTCTTCATCGACTCTATGAACTTTTTTTTTGTTTTTTTTTGCAATAAAAAATTGTCTATATTCTTTGTCAAGGTCTCTCTCTCTCTCTCTGTACCAAATATCGCCAAAATCGGTTCAGTAGTTTAGGCGTGAAAGCCTAATAGACAGTTACTTTCGCATTTATAACATTAGAAGTCAATTGACGTTTTATCTCTGAATTAGTTATTAAACAAAGTGCTTTATTAACCTTATGTACAGTGGGCCACAGAGAAAAGTTTATCACATACGACACAAAAGTGGTATAAGTACCTTTTTCATGTCATCCATTGTAACTTAAATACAAATGAAGTCAGCTGTATTTGAAATTATTGCTTCTGAACGACTAGATATAATTTTGTTTTTAAGGTTTTTATACTAGTTTTAATACCTTCAACTGTTATACATATACACATGATCAAATCTATAAAGTGTTTGCAATAAGAAGTTGTTTAAAAATATTGGCCTACATAAAAATAATAATAAATCGTACCAACCTACCAGGTTATCTATATATCTTTAAAAAAAGCGTCATTCATTAATAGAATAATTTTAAATAGTTCTTCTGACTATCGTAGTGAGATTTTTTCTTTCAGACGAAGAGAAAGTTCCGTACACTGCCAAAATATATTTCAGACAGATGTGACCCAAATCTGTCAGCTAGCGTTACACGATTCATAAGCGAAGTATCACAATCCAAATTGATTTCTATATCTGGACATGTAAAGTTCATATTGCTAGTATCGTTGGATATGCCAACGAACCTAATATTGGATCAGTGAAAGTAATTATATTATTATCGGAGTTAGATTTAGAACAACGTTATGTTTCAATTGGATAAGTCAACTTTTTTAAAACAAGGTATGTCCTTTTTAGTATTCTCTGAAAATATCTGAAAACGAGTTAGTGATTTATGAGTTATTAAAGAATAATTAATTATGAAAAACAAAACCATAAATGAGATAATATTTCGGAGTCGCTTTTTATTTCACAAAATAAAATATAAACAAAGATTTTAAAAATTCAGCTTAACCAATTATGACGCCACGGTTAGGCAAATTACTATTTATATTTAAACACAAGGCGAGATTAAATGTTAAGCAAATTTCGCTTTTCAATACTCATACAACATTGTTGTAAAATATTTACCTACAAATTATACAACTTACATAGTAGGTACAACCGCGATTTACTATTTCATCCACTAAGTATTTAGCTGTTTGCCAAACGTATCAGAATTCGCATCCATTAATAATATGACTCATCTGGTCAATGACATGGGTGGCAACAAACATTTTATAGGTGTCTTTACTCTTACGCAAAGGCTGGGTTAGGCTTCAAATTGGCGCACCGGGCTCTTCTCCAGAGAGGTGAGGATGTAACCAAATTAACGCCAGGAGGAGAAGACGTAAAGCTGGATTAGACTCCTCCCCCTTCTTGGTAAATTCTGGACAATAGTTCATGGTTCAGAATTTACCAAGATTTTATTGCGTTTTTTATGGAGTGTTTATATTGTTTTTTCTTTATTGTAACAATTACAATTTGTAAAGTACAATAGGCGGACTAAATGCTAAAAGCATCATCTAACAGTCTACCATTGTGTTCAGCGGAGAACATATAGTGGAGAGGATTTAGAAAGGTGACCGAAAATAGTTCGTGAAAAGAGTGATCAAGGGACGAATTGCAACGAATGTTTTTTTTCTGACTAATTTAGCATGATAGTTTCAGGTAGAAATATAAATAAATAAATATAATATATACGGGACAAATTACACTCATTAAATAAATAAATATATATGAACTCAAACGACTTAAGTATGATCGAACTTATTTTTGGAAGGTTTGTGGTACGTAAACCTTTTTCGATTGCGTGAGAATTTCGCCCCAGCTGTTTTGAGTGCAATATGCTATCATGTGACGAACGATGCACTCTCTTGATGTTTACCAAACGATATGTCGTAAAACAAACGTTTTTCACACCGAAGGGACCTGTCATACGCTGTTACCAAACACGACGATGGATTGGACACACCCACTGTTTACAAAATTAAGTAGTCATCACACTAAGTAGTTGTGGTACACGTACTTGGAAAGGTAGTTTTTAGGGAAGGACGAGTGGCTCGGGAGAAATTAATGCCATTTTTTTTAGTCGCAAGACGACTACTGCCTAACGATTTTTTTTCTCGAAGACCCGATTTTGACCTATCGGAAGGCCTGCAACCTTATTAGGTCGTCTGACCACCTATTGCTTTATACAAACTAGTGACTGTCGAATCCTTATCGACTCTATCCATTAGCCAAATTTTAAAGTGTACCAATGTATCGGACGCTGGTACACCATAAAATTTGACCTAATTATTACTATCACTTTGTTTGTTTAATATTATTTTCACCTAATCATTAAGCTACCTAGATGAAATAATTAAAAGTACACCTGTCTTCACCCCCCCAGTGCTTCCACCTCCTCGTGCGGAGACAAAAAGGAGGAGGGCTCCCTGAAACAGTTCACCGTTGAGAAGAAGTTCGCCGACCGACGGTACAAGGTCAACAGCGCCAGGACATACTTCTACATTAACGAGGCATCCTGCGAAAAGAATCTGGAAGCGTTCTTGGTCAGCATCGACGCAGTGGCGAGTAAGAAACCTCTTTATATTTATGAGAGCCTGGTACTTGGAGTTGGTTGCAAGCACCTACAGTGCCAGGACATACATACTTTTGCATTAATTAGGCATCCTGCAGGAAGAATCTTGAGGTGTTCTTGGTCGGAATTAAAGCAGTGGCGAGTAAGAGATCATCTTTATATTCTTTATATTTATAAGAGCCTGGTACTTGGAGTTGGTTGAAATCTGAAAGCGTTCGTGGCCAGCGTCAACTCGGTGGCAAGTAAGAAACCTCTTCATTATTTATGAGGGCCTGGTACTTGGAGTTGGTTACAAGCATCAACAGCGCCAGGACATACTTCTACATAAATGAGGCATCCTGCGGGAAGAATCTTGTGGCGCTCTTGGTCAGCATTGACGCAGTGGCGAGTAAGCGACCTCTATGTATTTATGAGAGTCTGGTACATGCAGTTGGTTGAAATCTGAAAGCGTTCGTCGTCAGCATCGACTCAGTGGTAAGTAAGAAACCTCTTCATATTTATGAGAGCCTGGTACTTATCGATAGTTCTTGCAGAAGAGATTGGTTGCGAACTGGCAGTACGAAATCACACTAGACTTTTTAGACCTTCTATGCATTGTAAAAGGTAATAGAATTTTTTGTCCTGAAACATTTTGGAGCATTATTGGCGACCATGGACGCATTGGCAAAAATATTACAATACTTGACGGAATTGATTCTTTATTTGTTAAAAAAATAGTGCAATCCATTTTGGTGTTTCGGCTGTGCATTGATTTGTTAATCGTCAAACCTTTACCTGTGTAATTGAACTGTTCTAAATTCAAATGACTAAACTTCTTTTCAATTACTTTTAATTAATCTCTGTCGAACTTAAGCACTAAGCATCTCTTGACAACAATACAAATGCATCATCGAAATTTATAAGTTACAGAAGCACTTTCTCAAATTTTTAATACCACCGTTAATCTTTTCAGACGTAACCAAGAGTACGGGTCTGATGGCCGTGAAACTCACAGCTCTTGGCAGACCACAATTGTTGGTGAGTAATTATTGTTAATTGTCAAGCGAGTGCCAGGTCTATTGATGCTGTACACTATGGTGGCAATTTCTATTTGTTGTAGTAAAAAGGGTTAATTATGCTAAGCACTTTTACATACATACATTCATAACATGTCTTTGAGCGTCGATGGTCGAATCGGTAACAGGGTAATGGTATATTTATTTCTGTTTTTAACCCCCGACGAAAGAAGATCCTCCAAGGAGACGTATTTAAAAAAAATGTTTCTTTATACATACTAAGGTATCTTAAGATATCTTTTTAAAGGGAACTTAAAGTCGGGCTTTTTTATTTTTAATTTAATTTTTCCACCCATTATTATGATCAGGGCTGGGCGGCTCATCAGGGGTATCGTTTTCCAACCAACTGTGCCAGAAGAAGGATTATGTTACTGATGGGTAGATATTTTTGGCACGCCCTGTAGCTATTACGAGAAGATAATAGTGTATAAACATAGTCATGACTAATTGACTCATTTATTAACGTAGACGACGTACCTTGATTAAATCGGGAACGATTTGATGAAAGGTCAAAATGTCAAGAAGGGCGCATAGGAGGGGTTTTGGTTGTAGGCTGGCACGCTAGATGCCAGGAGTGTCACACTCTCTCGGGTGAAGACCCGCGAGTCAGTCTATAAAAAGGAAGAAAAAAGTCAAGAGTACCCTAAACAAACCATGGAGATGAGATTGAGATGATTGCTGACCATTCAAAAGGGTCAGTCACAAGTAGAAGAAGAAGGAGTCGTGTAGTCTCTCACCTCTGGGAAAGAAACGTGATCATATTAGTCTAAATTAGTAAATAAATACGGGACAAATTGAGTTAGCCTCGAAGTAAGTTCGAGATTTGTGTTAAGAGATACCAACTCAACAATACTTTTATTTATTATAAAATATAGTATTGTACTGTAACAATCACAGAAAGTTCATTTCTCATCATGCTCTGGCCGGGATTTGAGCCCGGGGTTCGGAGGTTGCCACAAGCTTTTCCATTAGCCACCTTTTACGACATCCATGGGAAAGAGATGTAGCGGTCCTATTCTTTTTTCTATTGGCGCCTGGAACACACACGGCACAAATCCATTAATCTCTTAAATTATTTTCCAGTTGCAACTGTCCGAGGTGATCATGCGAGCTCGCAACTACATGCAGCAGATGGGCGGCGGTACCGGCAACGTGCTCACGCATCACAAAACCATCGAGGACTTCCAGCGGTACTTCGGCGATAACAAGAACAAGCCAGAGGTGCAGGAGTTCTTGAACAAGATCACATCTGATAAAGAGGGGTGAGTAATGATTCTTATTTGCATCAGGATTAGGTAGAAATTGGAATGGTATAACGAGATTTTTAACTTTCGCGTTGCTTTATACTATTTATAAATAGTAAAGGTGTTAAACGCGCACGTATCGTACCCTTTTTTTATCTCAAGAGTTTAGGTTAGTGCTCTGTGCTTATCCAAAGGGACATGACGGATTATTGCTATCAAAACCTATCTATTCTAGGGGAAACTACTTTGTATTGGTGAACTTATACAATATTTTTTATCTATGCGAATTGTGTCACAAACGTCTACACGAGAGCACAGATAGTCCAGGAGACAAACAGAATTTGACAAACAAAGTAAAGTACGAGCGTAATTTTTTTAAATTTTCAGGAGTTTTATTTGAAAAAAGATAAGCCACGAAGCAGAGAGACGCTTGTTACTAAGATGTTTAATGCAATTAAATAATGAATGAATTAATAAAGATCTAGTGAACTATGTGATCCGGTTAAAAGGGGACCTAAAGAATAGTTACCTACATACATACATATGGTCACGTCTATATCCCTTGCGGGGTAGACAGAGCAAGCAGTCTTGAAAAGACTTAATGGCCACGTTCAGCTATTTGGCTTAATGATAAAATTCAAATAGTGACAGGTTGCTAGCCCATCGCCTAAAAAATAATCCCAAGTTTGTAAGCCTATCCCTTAGTAGCCTTTTACGACATCCATGGGAAAGAGATGGAGTGGTCCTATTCTTGTTTGTATTGGTGCCGGGAACCACACGGCAAATAGTTACCTATTGTGATTTAATATCATAACTGGTGGATTTCTATTACCGTCATTGGTATTTTCACTCTCTTGTGGGTTTTTTTAATGTCTTTCTTTGCCTTTTGACGTTAGTCACGCTTACTTCTCACCTCTGTCGAGAGGAGCTCGGAGTGCACATTTTATCCATGATCCTTGATTGGTTGAGTCTGTTTTTTGCACGAAGCGACTCCATCTGACCTCCGCAACCTTTGCAGGGAAACTCTACCCGAATTGGATCATTGATTAACTAGTTGCCCTGAATCTGCAGGTTTCCTCACGATGTTTTCCCTTGCCGTAAGAGCATCGGCCATTTTACGGCATTATCTCATTCGGTACTTAATTTGCTTTAATTTAAGTGAAAGTTAATGACTTCTTATTGGTTAAAATTTGAAATTTTTGAAATATGATTTTTGTACAGCTCTTGGACTAAGCAAAAGTACTCCCGGTCTTAGAATAGTTTCAGCATTGTTCAGTATTGGCATAGGTCCAACCGTTAATTATGACGTCACAGTCTTTAGTCTCTGCTTGATTTGTACTGTCGGATTTTACGCCAAATTCTGTACATTCATACATACATACATATAAATACGTCTACATCCATTGCGGGGTAGACAAAGCCAACAGTCTCGAAAAGACTGAAAAGCCACGTTCAGCTGTTTGACTTAATGATAGAATTGAAATTCCAATAGTGACAGGTTGCTAGCCCTCCATCTCTGACTCTCAATTCCATCACTAAGCTATACAGATAATCGTGGCCTTTCAGTCTTTTCAAGACTGTTGGCTCTGGCTACCCCGTAAGGGATTTAGATGTTTATATGCATTTTATTCCTGATTGCATTCTTTCTTATCCATTGGATTCAGTTCAGGATCCTCTAAAGATAGTATGTATTGAAGAAATAGTAAGCTGTGGTAATAGTTGGCTTTTAGTTACAACATTTTTGGTTAAGTGGGTACTTTGTTTTTAAGAGTTTGATTCCAAGGATAGACTTACTCAGTAACTTTGCAGGAGATCATACTGCGTTTATGAAACATCGTTGCCATTATAACTGGATAAGAATTAAAAATAATTAAAATAATGTCGTTCTGTCCGTCTGTCTGACGTGGCAAAATTGTTAAACCGATTTTGTACAATTTTTAAAACAGTCATTACTGCGAGTATACGAAGTATAGGTTTAATTGCGCGAGTTTTCTTAATCTTCTAAGATGATGATGATGATGGTGATGAACTGAACAAATACATTTCAGCATGGTGAACAAAGATCCGAGGGACTGGTCAGTGCTGCCACCTATTACAGTTGTAAGCCTCGTCTCATGTAAAATGTGGCTAGTCATCATGGTGTTTGTGATTGTATTTGTCTAAATTTTCTCATGGCTTTTAGTCCTGGTTGCATCCTCACCTCTCTGGAGAAGAGCCCGGGGTTTGCCTTTGACCGTGGATCCTGGGTTGGGCGAGTCAGGTTTTTACACGAAGCGACTCCCATCTGACCTTCGCAACCTTGGCAGGTAAACCTAACCCTTATTGGATCCATGGTTACAAATCCAGTTGCCTGAGTGGTAGGCATCCTTTAAGTAAAATCTAATCGGAGACGTTCTAGCAAAAGTTTAGGTCAAGAGTACCCGAAACCGCCGAGCTTGCATGAAGAGAGTTATGAATGTGGACGAAGCGAAAGAAGTATGCAGGAATTATGGCAAGTGGAGAAATATGGTGTCTGCCTACCCCTCCGGGAAAGAGGCGTTATTTATATATGTATGTATTCATGTGCCGTGTGGTTCCCGGCACCAATACAAAAAAGAATAGGACCACTCCATCTCTTTCCCATGGATGACGTAAAAGGCGACTAAGGGATAGGCTTACAAACTTGAGATTCTTTTTTTAGGCGATAGGCTAGCAACTTGTCACTATTCGAATCTCAATTCTATGTTAAAGCCAAATAGCTGAACGTGGCCTATCAGTCCGCTCAGGACTGTTGGCTCTGTCTACCCCGCAAGGGATATAGACGTGATTATATGTATGTATGTATGTATGTATTCATTAGTAAAATGCAGATTATCCTAGTTTCCCGCCATTCTCTCGCCGCCATTTTTCATTGGAGTCATCTACTAGTCAGATAACCTATTTCCTAACCTATATAACCTATATTCCCACTTAGTCTACCTAGTCTCTTTTATGGTCGTTCCCTATTTCTTTTACTATCCACAGCTAAACTGAGAGTTTTGACTTCTCTTCCCAAGCTAAAATAGTTTTCCTCTTTTTTTCACTAGTTGTCGTTTCCATATTAAGATAATATAATTTATTCAGTGTGAAGTCGGTGTGGTTTGCTAGTCAATGGACCGTTTTGCTAGTCATTTGTCGTTTATTAGAAGAGCCAGCATTTTTTTGTCATTTTTTTATTGGAATAAGTTAACTGTGGATAGAGAATTCAAACTTAGGTGACAATTTATTCACAAATCGTTTTATTGTTCTGGGATTTTGGATATGGTTGGAACTATTTATTTCTAATCAAGTCGTAGGTCTATAATATATTTATAAACGTGGAATAAATTGATTTTTTCTTTACTTATCACCGAGTCGAGCAAAAGAAAAATATATTTTCTCTTTTTCTATAGGTATATAAGAATATAGGTACTGATTACAAACAATTTTGCAAAGCTTTATTGATCAGCTCTCTTATTTAACGATGACTCTTCTTCGAAATTTTCATGCAATATTGGTTCTTGAAACCTAAAATAAGTAGATTATTAATTAAAAGTAGTCCTAAATACTGCAGAGAACAGTAGTGGCATGATTGTGGAATGTACCTACATACATAAATAATTATCACAATTCATGAATGTCAAAATGTCAAAAAGTCATGCCTAGTATATATTTCCATTTATTGGGTTGGAATTTCCAATATTACAACTAAGATTCGTTGTTTCGCTACCATTTGATTTTGTGATAGGTACACCTGTATTTCCTTCAAACGAATTTCCTCCGCTCGTTAGAATAAAAGAAAATTGAGTGAAACAGATTTTTAGGTCGTATTGTATGAATTGATGTACAAACATTGTTATTATATTGTTCGTCGTCACAGGGCCTGGGGTCCGTCCGTTCATCTTTATATGTATATATATATATATATAATAATATAATAGCTGATGCCCGCGACTTCGCGTAAATTTCGAATTTTTCCGCGTAAACTTATTTGCAGGCAAACTAATGCCTTGAGTTCATTCAAATGACGATAACTTTTATTTTAGGTGAACCGATTTTGATGAAACAAACTTTAAATCTGATTTAAAACAAAGCAATTGGTGAAAGTTTGAAGTAAATCGGTTCAGTACTATCGGAGATAAACGTGATCATACATACAGACAGACAGACAAAAAATTCAAAATCAAAATGTTTGCTTTCTATTACCTATAGAATAGATTTATTTTCAAAATAGGATACAAGGTATCACTTATTGACGTCACATATAATAATTCATTCTAAGTGTCCCTCTATCTATTTCAATCAAAAATACCAAATGTACAGACAAAATATTTTTACTGTTTTATTATATGTAGGTACTATAGATATTTGAATTAATCTTCCAGTATCGTCCACCTGTTCCCCTGGTCCAACATCCTGGACAAGGACATGAACCTGTCGGACTCGTTCCGCGTGCCCGACCCCAAGACCGGCCAGATGCGCAGGCTCATCTCGCAGATATCGCCCAAGGAGGAGGAGATGTTCAGGAACATGCTCCGGAGGCTGAACCACATCATTCAGGTGTGTATTCTTCATTATTCATTCATCATATACTAAGTCACGTCTATATCCCTTGCGGGGTAGACAAAGTCAACAGTCTTGAAGAGACTGATAGACCCCTAGTCTTTTTAATTTCCTCCCACCCTAAGGTTGACTGGAAGCGATAAGAAGCGATAAGTCCGCCTTTGTACCTCATTAACTACCTGTGTTTTTTTCTGTTTTTCTTTTTCTTATGGTGCAATAAAGAGTCTATCTATCTATCTAGTCACGTCTATATCCCTTGCGGGGTAGACAGAGCTAACAGTCTTGAAGAGACTGATACACCACGCTGTTCAGTTTTGATAGAATTGAGATTCAAATAGTGACAGGTCGCTAGGCCATCGCCTAAAATATGAATCCTAAATTTATAAGCCTATTCCTTAGTCGCCTCTTACGACATCCATAGGAAACGAGATGGAGTGGTCCCATTCTTTTTTTATATTGGTGCCGGGAAACACACGGAAATTCTTATTAAATACTTACTTATTTTATTGACGTAGCGGGAAAAACTTGTTTTACCATACTAAGTCATAGTATGGTAAGCTTACATTTTATTATATGTATACTAGAGGCCGCCCGCGATTTCGTTCGCGTGGAATCATTCTAGCGGGATTCTCCGGGATAAAAATATGTATTCTGTTATGTTATATGTTATTCTGGGTCTTCAGCTACCTACATACCAAATTTCATCGTAATCGGTTCAGTAGTTTTTGCGTGAAAGATAAGGATATACTTATTACGTTTCAAAAATAAAATTTGTATATATTTTTTTTATTTAATACTACCTAGTTGTCCCGGCAAACGTTGTTTTGCAATTTGTGTGTATGAAAAAACATTGTGACACGAGAATTTTTATATTATTTTATATATTTCATGCATTGACGTACTATAATTATAATTGATCGAAGATTTCATGTTAAAAAAGGGCCAAGTTCGTCGACCACATTGTATTAACAAAGTCGGTATTCGATTTTTAACGTACAATTCATTTCATGTTCTTAAAAAATGTTATTTAAGTTTCGCAGCTCATTAAAATTCGTTTTTGTCAGTTGCTGTGCTATACCTACGGGTAACGTGTTCGTGCCATTAACTTGATATAATGCTTTAATTTTAGGTGGCAAATGAAAAGGACGTGAGGATAATGATTGACGCCGAACAGACATACTTCCAGCCGGCCATATCCAGGATCTGTCTTGAAATGATGAGGAGATACAACAAAGTGAGTGCCGCCAATGTTCGACACACTTTTTGATTTCCTTTGTTTTGTAATATATATATATAGTCACATCTATATCCCTTACGGGCTAGCTAGACAGAGCCGACTGCTTTAAATAGACTGGTTGACCTCGCTCAGCTTTTTGGCATAATGATAGAATTGAGATTCAAATAGTGACAGGTTGCAAGCCCATCGCCTAAAAAAGAGTCCCAAGTTTAAAAGCATATCCCTTAGTCATCTTTTACGACATCAATGGGAAAGAGAGAGAGTGGTCCTATTCTTTTTTTTTAAATATACATACATACATACATACATATCATCACGTCTATATCCCTTACGGGGTAGACAGAGCCAACAGTCTTGAAAAGACTGAAAGGCCACGTTCAGCTATTTGGCTTAATGATAGAATTGAGATTCAAATAGTGACAGGTTGCTAGCCTGTCGCCTAGAAAAGAATCCCAAGTTTGTAAGCCTATCCCTTAGTCGCCTTTTACGACATCCATGGGAAAGAGATGGAGTGGTCCTATTCTTTTTTGTATTGGTGCCGGGAACCACACGGCAATATACATAACCAGTTTTAAATAGTATTAAATATACATAACCAGTATACATAACTCAGAAATCAAGCGTGGGTAAATATTTGGCGCTTTCCTACACTGAGAAACTTAATCTCCTTATGGTTTTGTTTTGTATGAGCAGGTGCAATTTTAAACATGCAGTCGACTGTACACACGTTATGTCTCCCGCAGGATAAGTTCCTAGTGTTCAACACGTACCAGACCTACCTCAAGAACACGTACAACGAGATCGTCACGGATTTGGAGCAGGCGCAGCGGCAGAACTTCTACTGGGGGGCCAAGTGCGTGCGCGGCGCTTATATTGAGCAGGTGTGTTTATGTTTAGGAACTTATCTCTTTACAGGTTATGACTATGTAATATTTTTACTTTAGGTCTAAAGAGGCGTACGCTTATGATTAAAACCCAGTGTGTGTCAGGTAATTTCACGGATATATTTCAGTTTGCCGATTGAGCAGGTGAGTTTAAATTTATGAACTTATCTCTTTACAGGTCATGACTATGTAATATTTTTCACCTAAGGTCTAAAGAGGCCAGCCGTACGCTTATTATTAAGATCCAGTGTGTGTCAGGTAATTTCACGGATTTACTTCTGTTTGCCTTGGTAAACGTGGACTTTTAGGCAACTGGTTGCGCAGATTGACTTGTTTTGTCGGTTAGCATTCAAAACAATGTATGTAGAGTAGATATCTCAGGAAAATTTGTGGTGGCAGCGGTGGGATAACTCGTGTTTTTCTTCACGAGAATATCTTTGAGTCAAACGCAACCACATGACCAGTTAGGCTCTCTTACTAGGTAATATATAGCTACTAAAGTTTATTTAACTTTAAATGTTGTCTTCCAGGAGCGCGCCCGAGCCGCCGCCATGGGCTACGAAGACCCCACGTGTGAGAACGTGGACGCCACAACCGCCTCTTACCACAAATGTCTCAAAGAGATTCTCAGCAGGGCCAAGGTGATTCTTTATCTCTTTCTTTCTTTCTCGCTCTTTCTCATCTTTGCGTGTTTTCAGTGACATCCTCCGCAATAATACTTTGGGGCCTATTCTAGAAGGAGGCTGCAGTCAGCCATTATTTTTTAGTATTTTTTATTTTACTCTGCTGGATTGTGTGAATTATTTGAAACTAAATGTGATTTTCATTCGAAAATTAGTTTTATTAGTTAACGTTTATATCGCGCAAGGGATATACACAGACGTGATTATATGTATGTATATATTGATAAACAATATCCCTTTCATTAATATTGATGTATTATTACAGACCGGCCCGAATCAAGGCCGTGTCGGCATAATGGTGGCGTCTCACAACGAGAACACTGTCCGCTACGCCATACAGCTGATGAAGGAGCACGGCATCAAACCCGACGACAAGGTGGTCTGCTTCGGACAACTGCTGGGAATGTGCGACCACATCACCTTCCCGCTGGGTAACAATTTATTTTATTTTTAGAAAAAAAAAATAAACAAAAAAATACTTAATCTTGAAATCGCTTAGTCACGGGCGTTGCTTTGTCCAGTTGAGACTCACGAGACTTAACTGTGACACGCTAATCGCATCTCCATTACACTTCTATCAGTGTTAATTAAAAGTTAAATTCGGTTGTTGAGGGAGTGAGAGGAGAAGGAGAGGAGCTGGTCTTATAAACTTTTACTCGGTACTTTATATTGTATGTCTGTCACGTACCATTTGTACTGTACGCTACGTCGCTATTAGCTGATGATCGATAGATTGTCTGCTTCGGACAACTGCTGGGCATGGCCGACCACATCATCTTCATTGTACTGGGTAACATTTTAGTTAAATTTTCTTGTAGCGACATCTCTACGTCACACACTATTAACCAATCACAGCAAAGTGTACTAGGCCATCAGCTAATAACGATACATTCCTCTAGAAAAGTTTTTACGGATTGAAGCATAAATACAACTTCTGACTCAATAATGTCAGAACCGTTACTCCCCAGGCATAACGTCATCCAGGTAAAAAAAACATCTTCCCTTTGTGGCGGTCGATCTCGAGTCATCGCTCCCGCTACGTCCATAAAATTAGAATATTCTCTCTTTATTAGAATAGTCTCGTCGGATACTCGTACCGAGCGAACGGTGTTCAAACATTCTGACGCTTTGTGCACTATATTGATTATTTTTTTTTTACACTTGTATTTGTTGGTTTTCTATTTTGTTGAGTTAAGCGTGTTCATGGTTTACTTTATCATTAAATATAAAATGCGTTTTACCTGACACCTTGTATAAATGTAATCTCCCTTTATATCAATAGCATATGGCATATTTTCAATTTTTCTTTTGAGAAATGGTGAGAAAATAGAGAATCTTCTATCAATTGGCCGTAATAAACTAAAAAAGGTCTGTTAAGCCTTCTACATTTAAATGGGTTTATTCTATTTCAGGGCAAGCCGGCTACTCGGCCTACAAATACGTGCCATACGGCCCCGTGGTGGAGGTCCTGCCCTACCTGTCGCGGAGGGCGAACGAGAACCGAGGCTTCCTCGTCAAAATCAAGAAGGAGAAGGGCCTCCTTCTCAAGGAAATATTCCGCCGCATATTCTCCGGCCAAATGTTCTACAAACCCGATGGCAAGTACACTCCCGTGTAAATAAAACACTGTTTGTTATATTAGTCTAATTTAATAGTGAGCTATGAGAATGTGTAAGTCAATTTTCGTTCGTACAACAAGTCCAGTTGGCAACCGCCGCTTGGTACGCGGCGGCTGTAATCGATTGCCACTATGTTGCCGGCCGACAAACAACTCGATTGATATCGATTATTAGACTTGCGTTTTGTTATCTCGAATGCCATGAATGAAATTGCGGTATAGGATTGAATTATTAAATCTATACAGTATTTAGCGCTTTTACAGTATTCTGTTTTTAAATTAACGCTTATTTCCGTAGTTCGATATGTTGAGGAAGTTGTAACGCGTTGTGTAATTAGAGGGTAAATTTTGAAAAGTCATGCATTTGTACGTGCATCTTCTGTGTAATATAATCGGTTACTTAATTGCAGGGTATTAATTAAACAATTTGTGCAGTTTGTTTTACTTTATATCTTTGTACTTACGATTTGTAAGCGCGATTATGATGGGCTAAAACTGTACATATTGTTTAATTCAATGTATCTACCAATGAAATGTAACAGCGTTTTACACGAACTTGGCTTTATTACTGCCGTGCACTCCTTTGATGTAAATAGTAACAATATTATTATTTATTTTAAGACAATAATATATCTATATATAATTGCGTTAGAGTTTTCTTAAATAAAATGATAACGGAATTTGGAATTAATGGATACTCTTTCAAAAATGGTCCGGGTGTATGAATTATTTACATGTGGATAGAATACCTATTGTTATATTATAGGTGCAAGAATTACGGCAACTTAAAATGCATTTCTGTCAGTTTTTAAAAAGTGTTTACTATGTTTTGTTATATTAAACTTGTTTATATGTTTTCAAAATAGGGTTATTTCAGTGTAAGTTGAAACTTTTCTTATTCTAATACTAGTCAAGTCTTTTATAAATAAAACTGATAAATCTGTTAATAAATACGAATTTTAGTGGTGATAAACAGACATAAAATCTTTACTAAGTTATTTGCTCATAATATTCGAATCTCATGTATAGGTTTTTCATGGGTTTAAGACGTACGAGAATAAAACCCAGTGACTCAGTTCCTTTGCCGCAAAATTTATATTTATCTATTATAGTTTAATAATTATGATCAAAATATGGATTAAATAATTTCATGTGACCCTGTATTTATTTTTATATTAGAAAATTAGCTGATATGACCCTATTAAATATTATTTATTAATTTTATGTGAACCTCCTATTAGCTTTCACTGGATATTCAGTTCCTAAACTATTTAAGTGTTGGCTCTTACAAATGTTCATTGTAATGTCTGTAAAAATAAGGTACAAACGGTTATTGAAAGTTTAAAAAGGAGATGATCATTGCCTAAATGTGCGAAACATTACATGTTTCTGTATAAGGTATTGCCAATTACAGACGCATTATAGATAAACCAACATTAAGGAATGACATGCCTTATAAACCTTTTTTGAGCAGCGTAGCAGCTCCTCCGTGATTATGAACTTATTGAAAACATCACGAGCTTTTACCGAATGATTAAAAGAAAATTCTTATAAATTTATAAATGTCATTGGTAGTTAAATGTAATTATTTTAATATCTAAAATAATAGTGTTTATTAGTTAAGCTTTTTAACAATATGCCGCTGACTGTTGTAAGATAAATGCTGGACATTTTACTAGTGTTGTGTATAATTCGAAAGATATGTCATCTTACATTTAACTATCAATGGTAAAAATCCCAACTGGCATTAATTATACTTATTCGAATATTATTTCCTCATTACAATTTTAATTTCTAAGTGATTTATAATTTTATCCATATCTCGGCTAATTGTGATGCTATTTTTAGATTATTTTACGAATAGACTTTTAATAAAGACAAATTTCGTTTTGATCATTTTATTTTATTTTTATCCCTTTGTTTTTATTCTTGTGTTGCGCTTAAAATAATTTTGGATAGAAAAACAGGTGATAAATAATATTTTGCCACCTTTTTAACCTGTACTGGTCATTAGACTTCTCATTATCCTCTTATCTTATAAAATTAATTTTACAAATTCGTAACAACTTTGACCATTCCATTTTTTTTCAGTAGTTCGTCAATTTCTTTTCAAAAAGACGATATTTAACATTAAGCAGATATGTTAAAAATATGGACAAAAGTCCTGTGTATTAAGTCACTAAATGTTTGATGTGTGTAAGTAACTGACAAAAAATAATAATTGGAGTTTAATTTTAGTGTGTTTGAGTTTTGAGCTTCACTTGCATAGTGCTTGGAGTCAAAGCACATTGTTATCAATCATTAGAAAAAATTATATAATTATATCAGACAATAATATTTGTATATCATATGTGTGAATCTCGATTATATATATGTTTGTGCCCTTTCAATGTCGTTGGATATTTGTTTCTGAAATAATAAAATTATTTAATTAACAACATTGAAATTCTTAAATAATAAAATTATTTAAGCACAACATTGAAAGATTTCTGTGACTTGGCGCATGTACTCTACCGTGCACGTTTTCAGTTTCGATCGATTAAGAAGAACGATAGAGTCGAAGCATTAATTCTAAGGTAAGATTTTTTGAAAGAAATATTGCTATGTAGGTCTTTCTAATATAAATTGAGGACGCGACGACGAATAGGGTTTTAGTATTAGTTTAAATAAACGTGTTAATGTTGATTCGTGTGTTATTTCATACCTAAACAATAAAAAATAGATTTTTTATAAATAAATATAATATTTAACATTTTTTTCGGTGCTTTATACTTACTGAATGCATTGTTGTCGAAACTTTAGCGTTCAGACGACAGATCGTTACGTCTTTATCCCTTGCGGGGTAGACAGAGCCAACAGTCTCGAAAACACCAATAGGCCACGTTCAGTTGTTTGGCTTAATGATCGTATTGTGATTCACCCCACCCCCCCTTCCCCCAAACCATTAAGTAAAACATTCTCAGTCCTGCTTACATCCTCTTTAGACAAGAGCCTGGGGCGCGCCTTTCGACCATGATCCTAGATTGGGTGAGTCAGGTTTTTACACGAAGTGACTCCCGTCTGACCTCCGCAACCTTCCCAGGAAATCTTACTCCTACTGGATCATAATGTATGCAGAGATCGCGGCAAGTGGAAAGAGGTAGTCTCTGCCTACCCCTTCGGGAAAGAGCTATGATTTTATGTTATGTTATGGATCATAATGAAAGCTGCACAAAATGAATTCCTTTAATCGCCTTTTCCGACAGCATGGCAAAGTAATGGAGTGGTCTTTTTTTCTAAAATAAACCACACGGTATTAATCAAGACATAGGCTAAATAAAACACATAATCAATCAACAATCAGTTTATTTCGTCATACATCGTGGATACAAATATTCTAACATTCAACTTCAACAACACTGCTTGTAGAAAAATATGTCCAGAACATGATATTGGAAACGACTGATTTTTCTAATAAGTATTTATTTATTCAGATAATTCAGAGTAAGAGATAGTTGCACTTTTAGGAAATCTTCAATTAAGACGTCATAATCAGAACATTTATGAAAGACTTCTTCCTCCTAGTATTAATTCCGGTTACACTTTTTTGACCATAACTCTGGATTGGGAAAGTCAGGTATAAGAAACCACGTTTGTTTGTTTGTTAAAAAGTATCTATTCACTAAATATATTTATGTATAAACTTATTAATAAATAAACATACATAAACTAAGATAAATTGCCTGAAGTTCGATCTAGGTGCTCAACTGGACAGGAACTTAAATACATTATTCTTAAATATGTTGAGGGTCTGTGCTTTTTTAGTGTCCAAAGGGAGAGAATTCCAAAGCTTTGCAGCCTTTACATTGCACGTTTTGCCCGTGGACCAACTGATATGCACAACTAGTTGTGACATTGGGATTTTTTTATTAATAAAATATTTCTCGTATACTCAATCTTATATATCTTATAACCTTTGTAGGGGAATAATTAAAAATAATAAATGACTAAAGAAGTTATAAAAACTGGTGGATCTGATATCGCAATTCGTAATTCCTTTACAGCTTTACATCTGCACAGAAAATTACATGAGATACAAGGACGAGGACAACATTTCTATAATTTCAAGAACTTTCATATTATTCTGCATTCTATAATCACAAGCTATCGAAATATTCCACAATCCACACACTCCTATATCGTTACTTCTACTCTTAACGTGGGGTCGGCACAGTATTTTAGTTTCTTATTTGATAAATTTTCACAAAGTACATATATTTTTGCCTTTGTAATCTCAATGGGCAGCCTCTTTATAGGTACTCATGCTTTCCTCCGCGCTATCTAAAAGAGCAGCTATCTCATAAAATCTTAATCCTTCAATTTGTATATTATTATAGTAGCTATAACTCGAACAATCTATGCAATTCTAGCAACTTCCATTACCTCTTACACTAATAAAGGGTGGTGTTTGCATGAACGTCACAGTTATTTGAACATTGTTTTGCTCTTCAACTCTTCATCTTCGTATTATTCCTTTTATATGTTACACCGATGTGTTTTTTCTTTTGGCGCGAAAATATTTGAGCAGTTGAGCCAATCAGAGCGCCCCATTTAAATGCGCGAACTGAACTGTCCGCTATTGTACTACCATTATGAGCAAGATAGCTGGAGACATTTTGTTTTTGGATTTTAAGTTTAACGTTCTTGTATTAAAGTTGTTATTTTATTGACTTTTCATTTGGTTGGTTTCGACAGTTTATACTTAAGCATTTATCTAGACTTTTCAAGCTAAACTCATTGGTAAATATAAATTGTTCTTGACCTGTTAATGTGCGATATTGTGTTATAGTGACAATACAAACTCTTTTAAGTGTTAACTTTTAAAAGGAATTAAATTTAGAATAGTAACATTATCATATGTATATCCATTACAAAACTGCACTAATTATAAACAGTGAACATTGTGAAAACAACTTAATTCATAAATACCTTAGTAACACCAAATAGTTTGGATAGATTCTCAAAGCGGAATAGTCACAGAAATATTAGATAGGTAAGAAAGTACTTATATTTAACGCTATAAAAGTGACAAGTTTTTAATTGCAAAGTGATAGGTACTTAGTACATAAGAATTCCGGCCAAGCCCGAGTCGGGCCAGCGCATCAAGGGTTCCGTAAAAACGCGCATTCTCTCTACTAAAATACGAACCTATATTTACATTAAACATATACTCGTATATACAAATACACATTATATATTGTATTTGTTCATGTTTGTTTGCAAAGGCAAGGAAGGCCTAGACAGATGTACCTTGATTAAATCGGAGACGGTCTAGCAAAAGGTCAAGTCAAGAGTACCCGAAAGCTTGCATGAAGAGAGTTTCATGACTACCCACACTTCATAAGTGGAAGAAGCGAAACAAGTATGCAGGCATCGTGGAAAGTGGAAAGGTGTGGTATTCGCCTACCCCTCCGGGAAAGAGGCGTGACTTATGTATGTATGTATGTGTAAATTATGTTTCTATTTTATTTTGTTGATAGTATAAACATTTTATCTTTCATTCAAAACTAAAATTCAACATGTAGTTTGATAGACACTGACACTGAAAACAATGTGATTCGAATCCGGTTTCTTTTCGTACGGAACCCTGATTGAATGAGGTAAATAGTGTCGTTATAGTTATGAACTATTATTATATATTGTAACATATTATCTTGAAACTTATAGCTATGTAGATAATTGATATGGTGTTTTAGAGAAAACGTGGCACTTTTCAACTGATTTCACATAATAAAAATTGTAACTGACTGATGTTTGTACCTGAAAGATATTGACGAAAAGTTGATATGGAGGATATAAGTATATAAGGGGAATAGAAGCCAAAAATTTGATTTTTAGACTATCCGTCTGTATGTCTGTACTCGCATCATGCGAAAACTACTGCTCCGATTTGTATACGGTTTTCTCAGATGTGTTAGGTTCGATTCAACTTAAAAACTGTTATAGGTATAAAAACTACTCCCGCCACCCCCGTAAGGGTAAAACAGGGAGTCAGATATTTCAGTGAACTTTTACCGCGAGCCAAGTCGTGGACAACAGCTAGTATATAATAAATAATAGTGTTTAAGTAGTAAGTGTAGAAATGCGTGGTATTAGCTGATGACATGGCAAGCGATTCCCTCGTCTGCTCCGTCGTCAGGCGGCGGCGCAAGCGCAGTCAGCTGCGTCGCCGTAGCCCTTCGCTAGGATCTGTGGCGGGCCGCTTCTCCTAGGAATATATTAGAAGAAAAATTATACACCTTTAGGTTTTTAACTAGTGTTGCCGAATTATCGATAGTTTTACAATCGATAGAGAAAATTATTTCGATATTTTGATAGTATCAAATTCATACATTATACAGGCGATCTACCCCACCAGGCGATATAGACGTGATTATATGTATGTATGTATATGTATACAGGCGATAGTCAAAAATAATTGTGACGCCGCTTATAATTGGATTTCATTCCTTCACTCCTTTACACTTCTAAAAGGTTTAACTCAGGATTCGTCGTAGTTAGGAATTTAATATAAAAAATAAATACCTCGCCGTAAGCGCAGCTCCAAAGCAGTCTGCGATGCAAGCGCTGCGCACAACGCGGTTGCCAGTCCCGCCAGCTGCGCACGCACACAAAATAATTGTCTCGCCGCGCAGGCTAGGGCCAGCCCCGCGTGGCGAGCTGCTAAAGTCACCGACCAAGGGCCGCGCCAGCCTGGACCGCCTATGCAGAGTCCTGCCTGAAAATTAAAAAAAAAAACTTGTCATTTCATTTCATATTGCGAGTTATGTTCTAGTCTTCGAAATAAACGTGCTACGTAGGTATTTTGTTTAAAAAATGTATTGTTTATTTTACACACTGGTTGGCCGCTTATGAAAAAGAAATAATTTTAAGAGACGAAAAAGTACGATCGTCTTTTGTTAATTTTCACAATAATGATTTAATTCGCAATAAATTAAGATTATTTTTATGTTTTAAGATTTTATTATAGTTTTTTTTTACCCACACAGTATTTTATTTTACATCGCGGCTTAATTATATAAACATACTTAATATATGTAATTAACATCGATCTATCTATATAGTGCCCTTACAATTATCGTCAATTGGCGCCGGTTGCATTCTCAATTGGTTCTATCCGTGGTCCATCTAAGTATAATCCCAATCTAGGAGTAAGCGTCTGTATTCTATGATGTCAGTAATTACACGAAGCGACTACCATTGACTGACGGTTATATTCTTTGTCAATAGAATGGATTGGACGTGGAATAAATCCAGCGTGGCTTTCATGTACTTATTATAATAAAAAAGTGCTTCGTTGCTTTGAGGTTATGTACCTATTTTAAATCTATCCTATCTTAAAGCCAAATAGCTGAACGTGGCCTATCAGTCTTTACAAGACTGTAGGCTCTGTCCACCCCGCAAGGGATATAGACGTGATTACATGTATGTATGTATTTACATCTATTGTGTACCTGTAAGACATCCCACAATGCAGCGCAGGCGCCCCAAGCCGCCGCAGCGACAGCCGGCAAAGCCAAGTCCGTCCTAGCTGCGCGCCATCTTAACAACGCTAGCATCAAAGACGCGTGCGCAGCGGCGCCGCCAGCTGTTAACGCGCCTCTGCGACCTCTCGCGGCCGCCATGCTGAGAGTAGCCGCGGCCAGGGCTTGGAGGCAGCCGGCGCCGAATAAAGCGCGCCATGCGCAACTCCAGCCGCCGACGCAGACTCCGTACCACTGGGAAGTACAATACATACATAAAAACACGCCTCTTTCCCGGAGGGGTCGGCAGAGACTAACGCTTTCCACTTGCCACGATCTCTGTAGAAGTACAATTTTAGTGTAAATAGGGTATGTTAATATGGTTCGGTCATGTGGAGGGGATGAATGAAAGCAGGTTGACTTAGCAGATATACAAGGAGAGTGTGGAGGGAAAGGTCGGAGTGGGAAGACGTAGACGAACGTATCTTGATCAAATTAAGGATGGTGATGATGGTAAAGGGTCAGGTCAAAAGTACCCGAGACCGCCGAGCTTGCATGAAGAGAGTTATGAATGTGGATGAAGCGAAGGAAGTATGCAGAGATCGTGGCAAGTGGAAAGAGGTAGTCTCTGCCTGTCCCTCCGGGAAAGAGGAGTGATTTTATATATGCATGATAGCGTTGGTAATTCGGTAGGTCAATTTGTCCTAAACTTTGGCAAAAATGGCAAATCATAGTAAGAAAGTAAGTAGGTATATTGTTCACTACAGGAGTACATTACAAATATAAAACGGTAAAAGGTGGGCTTATCCTTAAGTGGGATCTCTTCCAGCCAACCTGACAATAAGAGGATCGCATACAAAATTGAGGCAAGGGTGAACAACAGTTACATATGTAAATATTCCTAAACTAAGTATTAAAAGAAGGCTTTCCAAAGAAGGTGTGATGATGTGTAGGTAGGTACTTTGCACGTCGTGAAAAGGTTTCGCATAGTATTTTAAGTTAGTCGTCATTCGTGACTGGGAATCTTACTTGTGATGGCGTCAAAACCATATTGTAATAAAGTAATTCTTAATTAAGTAATTGAGATAGTTGGCTCTGTCTACCCCGTAAGGAATAAAGACGTGTTTATATGTATATGAAATTCTTAATATTAATTTCATTGATATATTACCAATTGATTGCCAGTGTGGAGGGAAAGGTCGGAGTGGGAAGACCTAGACGAACGTATCTTGATCAAATTAAGGATGTCCTGGTAAAGGGTCAGGTCAAAAGTACCCGAAACCGCCGAGCTTGCATGAAGAGAGTTATGAATGTGGATGAAGCGAAGGAAATATGCAGAGATCGTGGCAAGTGGAAAGAGGTAGTCTCTGCCTACCCCTCCGGGAAAGAGGCGTGATTTTATGTATGTATGTTCATTGCCATGATAACACAATAAACACTCACCTTAATATAAGAAGTATAAATAAATCCCTGTTGTAGCCCTATGAAGAGCCCCATGGGGGCCCCCAGCAGCGCCCTGGGGTCCCTCACCACCGACCGCGCGTCGGGGGGCGGCGCGGGGGTCGACGTCGCTCCGTACACCCCTAGGCCTGAAATAGCACAAAATTACTGAAGTATTATTAACACTATCAATCTTAACTACGTTAAAATGTTTTGCTTAAGTTCGTAAAGATATAATTTTTATTAAAGTAATACTAAATGTATTAAATTAAGTAAACATTAATAAAAAAAACAATGAGTTTGTGTTATGTTATCTAATCGCCCATTAAATTGCATATAGAATAGACTAGATTTCTTTTCAATATTGGACACAAGGTATCACTTATTGACGTCATATTACTTAAATCTTATTATATCTACTTACGACCACTGTCAAAGCGCATGTGTAGAAGAAGCGGTGGAACAAACTACTCTGCAGAGTTTCATTATTTTTTAATTTACCGAATAAGTAAATCCTTAATTGGGTTTAAAGTTTTGGCCCCTTCGTAATTACTTGCAGCTATTACAATTCTTCTTTGTCGTTACCTTTTCCCACTTTTTACGTGGGGTCGGCACAGTATGTTAGTTTTTTCCAATTACTTCTGTCACTTGCCATCTCACTGGTTTCCCCATCCTTTCTACTCATACACTCCTTTACGCTATCCATCCATTTCTTTTTATTCACAATTATTTAAAAAATCCTACAAAATGAATTAATTCACCTATTAAATCAACCATAACCTTTATTAAATTCAGATGGCTGTCTTTTCCTCTGCATTACATGTAAGCAGAATAGTTCAATTACAAAATATTTTATTACGAAAATGTCTAAATGCAAACATTGTATTCATAAGCTTACAGACAGGGTATGCTTTATATGAATACCTCTTAAATTACAAACTCTTTCTTAAACTCTCGATATTATGTTGCTATCTAAAAATTAAGAGACCAAAAGATGAAAGAGAGAGAGAGAAGATAACAAACCTATAGACATAAGAGCCACTGATGCCCACACAGCCACCAGGATTCGTCTCCCGGCCGCGCTCAGCACTGTTCCGGAGAGTAAGGGCATACTGGGGCAGCCTGCTGCGCCGCATGTTTGCTCCTGAATGAAGAAACAGTAATGATTTTGCTGAAATTAAGAAGGAAGGACTTGGAAAACTAAAGTAGCTATCCCACCAATTATACGAGCTGGAAAAGGAGGAGAAGTCTGCTGCTCTCGCGTTTGATTTCAAATTGCTACTTTCTTGACAAAATCTTTTTAGTGTCTCTCTAGTTTTGTATTACTCACATTCAATAAGTGACTGATAAAAAGGTACAGTTCAAAAGAAGTTTGAAGCCAATGATTTTGTATGTTAACTATACATTGAACCTTGTTGACCACAGAATTGTACATATTTAAGACGACGTAACGATACAAAAACGTATTAAATCCTCTCACCTCATACTCATCTTCTAAAAAGTAATCTTCTTGCGGGGGCCACCTCGACAGCGTCGCGTTCGTAGGAGCTACCACTTCTGGTGATGACATCATATCTTCAGGCCATATCATCAACGCTCCTCCGAGCAGCAACGATCCAAACACCAGCCCCAAATCTTGAGCCGCGCGGAGAGCTCTCAACGCTCTTCTTAAAGCTATCTTCCTTCTCGCTTCATCACCAGCAGATTGAGCTAACGACGTCGCCGAAGCAGACAGAGCCAACGACATCGGAGATAAAGTTATTCCACATAGTGCATACAAAGGAAGTAGAACCGACAAAGGCGTGGCTACCGTGTGAGCTGTTAAGAGAATAAAAACTAATATATGAGCTACGCTTATCACAATTCTTGCACCGGTCTTTTGAAGTATTAAGGGCGAGAATGGAGCAACTATTGCTGCGACAGCGTGCATTATTGCGAGGGGTATAGCGGCTGCTTCGGCTCCAGCGAAGGCTGTGAAAGGGAGTAATGCGGTAGCGCAGAGACCGCTGGAGAGGCAAAGAAGAGTGAATCTCGTGACGATAGGCTTTGGAACTTTTGGAGGCTGCCTCGCGATGAGTTTGCGGACAGATGCGGCTCCGACTGACGACGCTGCAGAGTCTCTTCGTCGGGGCACCACCACAGGGGCAGCTACCCTGAGCGGCGTTTTGGGCTTCGGCTTCTTCCACAGCCATTCTTTCTTGTATATTGTACTTACGGGTATCTGTACAAGAAAAGACTTTGCTGCTTTATTACAGGTCAATTTCAGGTCTGTTTGAAGACTGTATTTGTTGAGTGTAATCTGTGGACGCAGACATTTAGTTATCAATTCAGTTTATCTTCTCTCTTGGATACGTTGAGAAAGATCACATTTCAAATCAGCAAACTAAGGAAGCTGCTTCCGCCAGCTTGCTAGCGAATACCGTATTGATACTGAGTGTATTTGCTCGAATTCCTTACCCGCGTCTCTCTTGATCGAACAATATAGGAATTGTAAGGTAAGAGTGAATGAAATATTATTTGAAACTGAGATCAGGCAGATTCGGGTGAAATTACCAATTCAAAAGAAACTTGTAAACCGGTACAAGGTTGGTACGGAGCGTGCCGTCTGCTCTAGTAGACTGTCTGACTGTTACCTGAGGTATAAGGGTTCTGTGCCGATGCGGATCCGACACGGTCCGAGCCGCGGTCCGACTCGCGGTCGGGCGCGAGCGTTCCGTCAGATCTGGTAGGCTGCCCATGCGACCGTGTGGTCCGCCAAGAGGTGCGTCACTCTCGCGTCGATTGATCCTTCATGCCTGTGAATTATATTAATCTCGACTTTATCCCTTAAAGGGTAGACAGTCTTAATAAACACTACAGGGCCGAGTGAACACTGAACCTCACTTCACTTTCCAACATCCAGAAAAAAATGGTCTTTGAAACTTTTGGCTACTGGCTCTGACTATCCCAGATCGAATTATGTGGCATGTGTGTGTATGTCTGTTCATCGTATCATATATAAATCAACAAATTGTCATGCAAAACTTTAAAAATCTATTACATGAACAATGTAGCAATTTATTTATTCATTCATATAATCACGTCTTTACCCCTTGGGAGGAAGACAGAGCCAAAGTCTTGAAAGACTGGTATTTATAAAGCGGTATATCATCGATTTCGTCGCAGCCTGTTGAATGTTCAAGTTGTTTTGTTACCCAGAAAAAAGCGATAAAGAGTTCATATTCTTGAATTCCCTAAAGTCATCTAATGTTTTTTCTCTCGAGAGCATGAAATCCTACTTACGTAAAACAAAATGGTTATGATATTTTACGATTATCCTTAATCTGACTCAGCTCGAATCATAGAAAAAATTATATCAAGGCCAAATTCTTGTTTGTTCTTATAATATCCTGCAACTCGATATAATATAAAAGCGAAAGTTTTTTTAAATTATTTTATTTGGATACAAGTACAATTTAAGTAACATCGGATAACGATGAACCTGTAGAAGTTATGAAACTGATGTAAGGATGTGTGGATGTATTTTCTTTATTTTTTTCTTTGACATTCCAATATGTCTCAATAATAATTAAAATTAAATTAAATTAAAAATTTGTTTATTTTCTCTCCACATAGGTGAATATAGGTAAGTACAGACTTCTGTTGTAAAACTAATAGTGGAGAGAACTGGTGCTTGACTAGGTAGGATTAAACCTCCTGTATTACAAGTCACCTAGCTCTCTCACACCTAACGATACGATAATAAGGGTTTGATTTCAAATGAAACCTTTTCCGATTAAGCAATTTATATTTTAATGAAAATCGGTTAAGTCATTAAGTTCGAAATCCTGAGCTTTTTTACATTTTTAATGCTTTACTGTTAAAGTGAGGAGTTAAAAAAAGGAGAAAAGATTATTATATAAAAATTGTAGAAATTAAAAAGAATATGTGAATATTTTATGCTAAAATCATTTAATGATTTTTATTTTCTATTAGATTTTATACAGATAAAATTTAGAAAATACTTATACTTATTTCATTCCTACTTTAACCTAAAAAAGAAACATAAAATTTGTTTCACATTCATCACGAAAACACATAAAATTCCCTGCTCTAACGTGTTAAAACATTCACTTCACAACTCCTTTTGAAGTCGGTGAAAATAGACGATCGAACTACTATTATACACACTCTACTTACCTCACAATGCAACTAGATCGCCACAGAATATATCACAGTTATACAAATATATTTAACACTACCTTATCATTGTTATTTTTGTGAATATTGTTTTACACTGTTACGTTTTGGGATATGTTTTTTTTTAAAGATATGTTATTGTCTGGGCTTGCGTATTGTTTTTGCGTAGTACGGGAGGTCACGACGTTTAGAGATAGACTGAATATTTTGTAGGTGTGTTGCTGGGGTGACAACATTACACGTTATCCCGATTTTTTAAAATTTTTAATACACACAGATACATATATAACGTATTTACTCTTTATCCATGACATTGTCGTTTGTTTGTTTGTGTTTGTATGTAAAAACTTTATTGCACAAAAATTTACACAGTTACAGTACATTATTATTATTATTTATTATTATTAAACTTAGATATTTTTAAAATTACATACATTTAACTGCTACAGTGCAACAAAAACCATAATATGTAGGTTTGAACGTACACTGGCACTCATCGTTGAACATCCATAAGATGTAGGTAGTTTTACAAATGCAATGCTACGCATCGCACCCAGCAAAATACAAGTGAAGAATGTCTCGGTACCACACGAGGTGAATTATGCTTGCTGAATTATAAAAGAAATAAACATAGTTATAAAAGAAATAAATCACTTGCAATGGCTTGTGTTTTTAATGTTATTTAGAAAATCTATAATTATCAAATGTGTATGAAGAAGAGGTGTGCAAAATGGTATATATTATTTTTCTTCAAATTATATAAATTTACGCACCATATACCTACCTACTGACTAAAATATTGTGAGTCCCATGGGGAAGATTGTCGATGCAGTTAAAGTTGAAAAGTTCACAATCAAATAAACAAAATTATCAGATCGTGACAAGTAAAAAGATATAGTCTTCGCCTATCCCTGCATACTTTTTTCGCTTCATCCACATTTGTAGCTCTTTTCATGCAAACTCGTCGGTTCCGGTTAATCTTGACCTGACCTTTTGCCAGAACGTCTCGGATTTGATCAAGGTACGTTCTCTTTATACTATAGTATAAAAGTATGTTTAAGTTGGTAATACAACTATTGGAACACAGCGATTCGTTCTAAAACAAATTTCATGTTCAAAATTTTACAATCTTGGTCACCCCACTAGGGAGGCATAGAAACGCGAGGGTCAGGCCAATCGGCGCATGCGCGTTCCCCCGGTCCAGACATTCAGAGGCTGCCATGGCCGCATTGAGTACAGCCACCCTCACATCATGTTACTCAACCTTATTACATCTTTTTAAGACCAACGCAAACAAAATTTTTAAAATATGACTTTTTAAGTTTCTGTCTGTCTGTCTGTATGTTTTTACTCGTATCACGCAAAAACTATTGCTCTAATTTGAATGCCATCTCTTATGACTTGGTTCAAATTAAAAGATGATATGCAAACGTTTCTCTCTCCACCCTTCTGAGAGGGCAATAAAGAGGATTAGATGTTTTTGCATTGAGATTGTCAGTAACTTTTTCTGCTAACGGAGTTGCGGGCATCAGCTAGTACATACATAAAGTCAAGCCTATTTCCTGGAGGAGTAGGCAGAGACTACATCTTACCAAAGGCGAGGTAGAGAGAGCCAACGCTTTTGAAAAGTTGAAAGGCCACGTTCAGCTGTATGACACAATGGCATTGAAAATCAAATAGTTACAGGTTGCTAGCTCATTGCCAAAGAAGAATCACAAGTTTCTTAGTTTGTTTGTTTGTAAACTCTTTATCGCACATAAAAAGATATATACATACATACATAAAATCACGCCTCTTTCCCGGAGGGGTAGGCAGAGACTACCTCTTTCCACTTGCCACGATCTCTGCATACTTCCTTCGCTTCATCCACATTCATAACTCTCTTCATACAAGCTCGGCGGTTTCGGGTACTTTTGACCTGACCCTTAAAGATGTATAACAAATTACAAAACAGTCATACGATTTAGGAGATTATGTACCATGACGGACTTATCCCAATTGGAATTTCTTCCAGTCAACATGCATAATCACGTCTATATCCCTTGCGAGGTAGACAGAGCCGACAGTCTTGAAAAGCCTGATCGGCCACGCTCAGCTAGTTTGACTTAATGATAGAATTGAGATTCAAATAGCGACAGGTTGATAGCCCGTCGCCTAAAAAAATAGTATCCCAAGTGTACAAGCCTATCCCTTAGTCCATGGAAAAGAGATGGAGTGGTCCTATTCTTTTTTTTTCTATTTGTGCCGTTATCCACACGACACAGTCAATCAAAATATAAATGAAAATCCAAAATCAGAAAGGCAGCGCACATAAAAAGCATTGAGGATACTTTATAATAATTAATTAATTTAGTCTTTCCCTTCATTGACTTGTACAATCTGCGCAAGAGCAGCCGGCACACGCTATATTTTTCCTTCATCACTAGCCCAGCGGGGAAAGCCAACCTTATTGTAATATAGGCGAGTTTGTACTGAATTCGGGTAACATGATAAGTAGTCGACTGTACAGTCTGCTTCACATCAAGGCCCGCAAATTTACTGTAACATAGCTTCTATTACAATGACGTTACGTATCACAGAGTTAGTTTGAAAGGTGTTGCTTAGCGAATTGAAGATATCAATAAATGAGACATGTGTCTGGTATAGACACAATTTTATTGTCTATACTAGGTTTAGCGCGCGGATTCGACTGCGAATTATTACCGAAGTACTTTGTATGAGGCAAAGTCTCTTCCCGCGTCTCTCCCTATGTCTTTACGTAGGCTTAGATCTTTAAAACTACGCGGCGAATTTTGATGCAGTTTTTTGAATAGAGCGATTATGGAGGAAGTTTGTATAAATGCTACTCGTGTGAAACCGGGGCGGAAGGCTAGTTTTTAAATAAATAAATTGTTATAAAAAAAATAAAAAATAAACGATAAAAAAGAAAATCATGTATCAATTGAACGTGAGATACTAAAAATTGTCAAAAAAAAAATTAAATATCTTTTTAATTGTACTTACGTACGCTGTCCCGTTTCAAGTCCTAATAAAAAGCGAAACAGCAATGGTTTTTCGCGCGATAAAAATGGCGTCGCGCGTGACATGCTAAGGCGGCAAGTCAGTCTTATGACTTTTAGGTCTGTCTATCGCATAATGTTCGTGCAAATTTAAAAGTTACAAATAGAAATACATACATAAAATCACGCCTCTTTCCCGGAGGCGTAGGCAGAGACTACCTCTTTCCACATGCCACGATCTCTGCACACTTCCTTCGCTTCATTCACATTCATAACTCTCTTCATGCAAGCTCGGCGGTTTCGGGTACTCTTGACCTGACCCTTTACCAGGAGCTCGTCGGGACAGGAATAGAAATAAGTTTAAGAAAGTATAAGAAATAAGTAAAGTAAAGTAATAAATAATTGGAATAAGTGTAGGTATTTCTATTTGTAACTAATAAAACTAATGACATTTAGCACACGGATAGAATAGACATTCAGAAGTAACATTTGTTACGTTTCCTTGGAAATTAACACGGAGCAAAAAAAGCTAGTAAGCGAGTGATAAGGACGTAATATGTTTGTGGTAGGTATACCTACCTCCGGCATTTTCCGACACTTGACATTAATGTTTGCAAGTCATTTTTGATAAATACACGCCATTTTGTAAATAACAAGATATTAGTGATAATATATTTTGAAAGTCATTACATTTAAATGTAAACCATCAAAAACATCCTGTAAAAAACTGTTGCTAGCCCATTATGCTGTGATACATACTAATAATCAAATAGATGTCCAAGTCGATTTATTTGTTTAAAACGTAAAATATTTTTAATGTTGGCATAATAATAACTTATGTAATAACTTAAGACAGAAGGTCCTTTAAGTTGAGACTAAATAGAAGTTGTAAGATCCACCTCCCGTTATGCCTCATATAGTTACCTATCTACACCTATTATTTTCTATTATACAGCAATAATGATTTATTAATTGCAAATGTAACCTTGTAATCCTATACATTTATATAGGATTACAAAGCTATTCATGCAGTTGGTGTATTGAGAAAACTGGAACGAAATTATAAAATATTTAGGTTGATTGATTTTGATTAAGACACTCAACTCTATTCGTATTCTTAATTTGAAGCTTCTATGTGTGCTAGAAGTGCCTTGGACTTTTGATGATGGGTGGGTCAGTCAATCAGTGAGTGACAAAAATCAGAAACTTTAACAAGTTGTCATTCTTAAACTGCTGGTTTAAATAGACTGAAATTTTAAATATACCGTGTTTATATAATGATTAGTTACTGAAAATTCAGGCTTCTTGTTTTATCCACAACGAAATTATAGGGGGGTCTAAAATAGGCTGAATTTCTTCGAGAAAAGGATGGTACGGCCGTGCCGCTTTTTTGCTCGACTTCGCGGGGGCACTACCGTGCCCCCAGATAAATGCAAAATGTATTTGTTCGTGTGGCCGTCTCAGTTGTGGACGGCTAAATCGTTGAATCGATTTTGATGAAATGATATGTTAAGACCACAATAAAAAAAATATTTTGCAGGTCTAACAGTACCTACCTACTGGTCCACGATGAAATGAATGAATTCTGGCGGCAAAGCATAGTTTGCACCAGTTGCTTCTCTTCCCGACTCGATTGTAAAAATCCCTTGAATGGTTTTTAACAAAACTGCTATACTATAATAACATAACTCTCTCTATTAATGCTCGTCGGTTTTGTGTTCTCTTGTAAATAACTGCATTATGTTAGTGCCCGAGTGTCAAACTTGTCTCGTGCAAATTTAAAAGTCGTTTGGACCATATTTTATGAAGGTCACCTCTCCGGTACACGGCACCCCTGGGAACACCCTAAAACTTTGCACTCCCAATCTCGAAACATGTGAATAATTTATTTACACATTAAGCTCGAGCACATCAAAAGCAAGACAGAAGTAGCGAAGAGTGAAAGCGGGTACATACATACATATGGTCACGTCTATACCCCTTGCGGGGTAGACAGAGCCAACAGTCTTGAAAAGACTGAATGGCCACGTTCAGCTATTTGGCTTAATGATAGAATTGAGATTCAAATAGTGACAGGTTTATCGCCTAAAAAAGAATCCCAAGTTTGTAAGCCTATCCCTTAGTCGCCTTTTACGACATCCATGGGAAAGAGATGGAGTGGTCCTATTCTTTTTTGTATTGGTGCCGGGAACTACACAGGAAAGCGGGTCTGTGTATTCATTCATGTTTTTTAATGTAGTCAATGTGCATTCGTCCAAGATTTAGATTTAAGGGATCTATGTATATTTGTAAATTAACGTCCGGTGAAAATGCTGCAGTGTAGTTTGTTCCGCGGCTTCTTCTACACATGCACTTTGGAAGCGGTAGTTGTTATAATTATGTGCATGTGCATGTAAGTGATGTGACGTCAATAAGTGATAACTTGTATCTAATTTTGAAAATAAATCTATTCTATTCTGTAGAGTTGTTTTACGAGTATCAATATCAATAAAAATAACAACATTTTAATAAAATAACGAATTGACAAGGTGACTAGTTATTTGTCTTTTTCTTTATGGCAATTAATTCTAATAATTTATAGGTATGGATAATTGCATAGCTGGGAGCTACAGCTAGTATATAAATAAATATCGCCTTATCATTAAAATTCATCATCAATTACCTACCGTTTACCGTGTGGTTCCCGGCACCAATGAAACAAAGAATAGGTAATATAATACCACCCAATCTCGTTCCCATGGATGTCATAAAAGGCGATTAAGGGATTGGCTTATAAACTTGGAATTCTTCTTTTAGATGATGGGCTAGCAACCTGTCACTATTTGAATCTCAATTCTAACATTAAGCCAAACAGGTGAACGTGGCCTATCAGTCTTTTTAAGACTGTTAGCTTTGTCTATCCCACAAGGGATATAGACGTGACGTATGTATGTATGTATGTTCATCAACAGTTTGTAATCTTATGGAAAACAGCTTTATGTTGCTTTGCCTAGTTTAAATAAGTAGTTAAAAATAAATTACTAACTAGAGAAACATAGTTACGAGTGTCACATCATTTAATGGCGTGTTTTCTAAACTGAAGGACAGACCTATCTATGCAAAAGACTCTGATCAGCAAATGTTCTTGTTTGTCACCTAATTGTATGGTGAATGATGAGCTAGCTAGTGTGACCTTAGTTTAAGATTTTCACGAATCAATTTCAATCAATTTCGTGTGCTCTTAGATTTTTTTTTATTTTTATTTATTTTATTGGTTATTGTTACTTTAAGTTTTTTGACACTTGTGTAAAAAGAATTTACTTTAGCTTCCTGGTTTGTGTGCTATTTGATGCATCTTTTGTTATGTGATGACGCAAGTGCCCTTAGAATAGGACCTCTCTGATATCTTTTCTATAGATATCGCAAAAGGCGACTAAGGTTATACACTTGGGATTCCTCTTGTAGGCGATGGGCTAGGAACCTTTGAATCTCAATCCTATCATAAAGCCATACAGCTGAACGTGGTCTTTCAGTCTTTTGAGGACTGTTGGCTCTGTCTACCCCACAAGGTGAATATAGAGTTGACTATATGCTAATAAACTTGGGATTCTTCGTGTTGACGATGGGCTAGCAACCTGTCGTTTTTGAATCTCAACTTCATCTAACTAAATGTGGTATTTTTAAGACTTGGAGTATGATGTTGTGTTAATATCTCACAAAACAAATCTCGAACTTACTTTAACTTAACCTGTGTAATTTGTCCCGTATATATTTATTTATTATTTAATTCCATGTCATACTAGGAGGGCCGAGCCTACTTCAAAGTTTTCTTGTTGAACGACATGCAATTGATGCAGTATTTTCGAATATTAATCACACAAATTTTCTTTCGTTCGAATCCAAACAAATAAACAACGCCTCAATATGTATGTACAAAGTACAGGTATGAAATTAAGATAAATTTAGTACCTAAGGGTCTATTTATATCGGAGCACACGTATTTAAAAACGTTTGGTCACCATAGCTCGACTACATTTAAAGACTCGAAAGAAACTGCCAATCTTACGAGAAACATGATCGGAGCTGCACTTACTTTACTAATATTAATTTTTATCGTTTTATACAATGTGGCAAAATGGAAATTTGGGTATTGGAAGAAACGCGGTATACCGTATTTGGAACCCGTTCCCGTCTTAGGGAACTACGGGTCTTACATAATCCAGAGGGAGTACCTAGGACAATTAACACAACGGCTATGTGACCAGTTCTCAAAATCACCGTATTTTGGAGTATTTTACGGTACTGAGCCAACTCTTATTGCGCATGAGCCAGAAATAATCAAAATTATAATGACTAAGGACTTTTATTACTTCAGTAGCCGAGAAATCTCCGATTACACCTACAAGGAAGTGATGACCCAAAACTTATTCTTCACTTACGGCGACAGATGGAAAGTGCTTCGGCAAAACTTAACACCTCTCTTTTCGTCATCCAAAATGAAGAACATGTTTTATTTAGTGGACAAATGTGCTCACGTTTTTGAAGATATGCTAAGTAACGAATTAAAAACGGATAATGTTCAGGAAGTGAGACCCCTAATGGCTAGATTTACTATGGATGTCATAGGGTCATGTGCATTTGGCATCGATACAAATACTATGGCACGAAATTCAGAAACAAATCCTTTCACAAAAATTGGTTGTTTGATATTCTCAGAAACATTTTATAGAGGCTTCAAGATTGCAGCAAGAGCAATTTGGCCCGCGCTATTTTACGGTCTTAAAATGAAAAGTTTCCCTACCGAAGCTGATGAATTCTTCAACAAACTGATGATGGGTGTGTTCGCAGGACGAAAATATAAACCAACGAACAGAAACGATTTCGTCGATCTTATTCTGAATTGGAAGGAGAAGAACTACATAACTGGTGATAGTTTGCAGAATATGAAAGGAGATGATAAGAAAGTAAATCTCGAAGTTGATGATGAGATCTTAGTGGGGCAATGTTTATTGTTTTTCGCTGCTGGATTTGAAACGTCATCTACAACGTTGCAGTACACTTTGTATGAGCTTGCTAAGAATCCAGAGGCTCAGGAAAAGGTTATAAACGAAATAGACGAATATCTTCAACGTCGTAACAACAAACTTGTTTACGAGTGCATTACAGAGTTGCCGTATACTGAAGCCTGTTTTGATGAAGCCCTTCGTTTGTACCCGGTCCTTGGTGTGCTGACCCGGGAAGTGGTTGAAGACTACACTATGCCATGTGGGGCGGTCATAGGGAAAGGGATTCGTGTACATATACCAGTGTATCATCTACATCATAATCCAGAGTTCTTTCCAAATCCAGAAGTGTTCAGACCTGAAAGATTTTATGGCGAAGAAAAACGGAACGTCAAACCTTTTACTTACATGCCATTTGGAGAAGGACCTCGCTTGTGTATTGGTAAGTTTAAATTACAAAAAGTAATTACTTTTTAAGGCGGGTTTTCTATTACATTACATGTTTACGGATTGACTTTAGAGTCAATATCAAGACATCGGCTTTACACAATTGCAGTTAATGTTGCATTAATATCTAACATACATATACGAGTATATAAGCCAGAGGCAAACGAACTTTAATCTTAAAGGGTCAAATAAATGATATAATAATTTATTGTTTTGATATTGAGGTCGTCAAAATAGGTAATCTTAAATGTACTTATATAAAGCTTGTTTTCCGTCTTATCGTAATAAGTCTCACAAATATGATTGTTGAAGTGTTATTAATAGTAGTGGTCACTTTATTTTTCATTTTATACCATATTTCCAAAAGGAAATTTGGGTATTGGAAGGAACGCAATATACCGTACCTGGAACCCGTCCCGATTCTAGGCAACTACGGGCCTTTTATAATGCAGAGGAAGTATAATGGTAAAATGGCACAAGAATTATGTCAAAAGTTTCCAGACGAACCGTATTTTGGAGTATTTTATGGTACGGAGCCGACCCTCATGGTACAGGATCCAGAAATGATCAAAACGGTCATGACTAAAGACTTCTATTACTTCAGTTGCCGGGAAATCTCCAACTACACCCACAGGGAAGTGTTCACTCAAAATTTGTTTTTCATTTGTGGACACAAGTGGAGAGTACTACGCCAAAACTTGACCCCTCTCTTCTCGTCCTCCAAAATGAAGAACATGTTTTACTTGATAGAAGAATGTGTTCAAGTGTTTGAAGGCATGTTAGATCGTGATATAAAAGTAAATAATGTGCAAGGAGTGAGACATCTTATGGCAAGATTTACGATGGATTGCATTGGTTTGTGTGCATTTGGCATAGAAACTAAGACTATGGAACAAGACTCACGTAAAAATCCATTTACAAGCATTGCAGCTATAATGTTTATGGAGTCATACATAAGAGGCACTATGATTGTCGTCCGGGCTATTTGGCCAGCCTTATTTTACGGGTTAGGTATAAAACTTTTCCCCAAAATAGCTCTTAACTTTTTCAAGAAATTAATGAGGGGAGTATTTGAAGACCGCCAATACAAACCTACAAATAGAAATGATTTTGTAGATTTGATCTTAAATTGGAAGAAAAATAACTTTATATCTGGAGATAGTTTGCAAAATATGAAAGGAGGTGAAAACAAAGTGAGATTGGAAATTGATGAT
Organism: Amyelois transitella; assembly: GCF_032362555.1. NCBI lineage: Eukaryota > Metazoa > Arthropoda > Insecta > Lepidoptera > Pyralidae > Amyelois > Amyelois transitella. The sequence goes on from NC_083525.1 coordinate 2,023,209, forward strand.
GAAATGCTAGTGTCGCAATGTATGTTGTTCTTCGCTGCTGGGTTTGAAACTTCATCTACGACTTTGCAGTACCTTTTGTATGAGCTTGCTAAAGACCGAAAGGCACAGCAAAAAGTCATAGGAGAAGTAGACGAATATCTTCAACTTCATAAAAATAAACTTGAATATGAGTGCACTACAGAGTTGCCGTTTACTGAAGCCTGTATCGATGAAGCTCTTCGTTTATATCCGGCTGTTGGAATATTGACCAGGGAATTGGTTGAAGACTATACTCTGCCGTGTGGAGCTGTTATAGGGAATGGAATCCGCGTGCATATACCAGTGTACCATTTACACCACAATCCGAAATTCTTCACTGATCCAGAGATGTTCAGACCTGAAAGATTTTATAAACAAAAACGTGATGTAATACCCTATACCCATATTCCGTTTGGTGAGGGACCTCGGGCGTGTATAGGTGAGTAAAAAATTATTGAGAAGTTTGTGTACTTTGTCACTACTGTCACACACACACGAGTAGGTATGTATTATTTAACGACTAAGGAACATAGGATTTCTACAACCTAGAATCACGTAATATAGTGTATCCATGTTGAAATTCAATAAAAACGTAATCAGATTATTAAAGAGTCGAGGTCAACTTAATCTTATCTAAATTTTACATATAAATAGGGCAATTAAGTACGAGTACCTATATATCGCAATAAACATTTCCAAAACAATGATTGTCGAAATAACATTGTCTCTACTGATCATATTTTTAATTATTGTATATAACATATCCAAATGGAGATTTGGGTATTGGAAGAAACGAAATGTACCCTTTTTGGAACCTGTCCCGGTTTTGGGGAACTATGGACCTTTTATCCTTTTTAAGAAGTTTATTGGGCTTGTTGCACAAGATTTGTGTCAGAAAATGCCAAACAAGCCTTATTTTGGCGTATTTTATGGCACGGAGCCAACCTTGATGGTACAGGATCCAGAGATGGTCAAAACAGTCCTGACGAAAGATTTCTACTACTTCAGCAGTCGTGAAATTTCCAAATACACACACAGAGAAGTGTTTAGTCAAAACTTATTCTTCACATATGGAGACAAATGGAAAGTGTACCGGCAAAATTTAACTCCTCTTTTTTCTTCATCTAAAATGAAAAAGATGTTCTACTTAATTGAAAAATGTGCTCATGTGTTCGAAAACATGTTAGATCATGAATTTAAGACAAATAATGTGCATGGAGTAAGGCATTTAATGGCAAGATATACCATGGATTGCATAGGATCATGTGCTTTTGGCATTAATACTAATACTATGGATCAAAACTCAACAAAAAATCCTTTTACAAACATCGGAGAGTTACTCTTTGAAGAGTCTTATATAAGAGGCATTCTCGTTAATCTAAGAGCTATATGGCCTGCAATATTTTACGGTATAGGACTGAGAAGTTTTCCCAAGCAAGTTGATGATTTCTTTAACCAATTAATGATGGGAGTGTTCAAAGAACGTAATTATAAACCCATAAATAGAAACGATTTCGTAGATCTAATTTTAAACTGGAATGTAGGTAATTATATTATTGGGGATAGTATAGAAAACATGAAAGGCGGTGATAAAAAAGTGAAGCTGGAAGTAAATGATGAGATGTTAGTGTCACAATGTATGTTGTTTTTCGCTGCTGGGTTTGAAACGTCATCCACGACATTACAGTATACATTATATGAGCTCGCTAAGCATCCTGAAGCTCAGAAAAGAGTGATACAAGAAGTGGATGAATACCTCAAACGTCATGATAACAAACTTGATTATGACTGTAATGCTGAGTTGCCTTTTACTGAAGCTTGTTTCGATGAAGCTCTTCGTTTGTACCCAGTTGTTAGTATATTGACTCGAGAAACGGCTGATGAATATACTTTGCCGTGTGGAGCTGTCATAGAGAAAGGAATACGTGTTCATATACCCGTGTACCATATACATCATAACCCGGATTTCTTCCCTGACGTAGAGATGTTCCGTCCTGAGAGATTTTATGGTGAAGAAAATATAAAACCATATAGTTATATGCCATTTGGCGAGGGACCTAGGTTATGTATTGGTAAGTTGAAAGGGAATTAACCGACGCATGCGCTGGTTTATTATTGAGTTGATGTACAGTGTTTTTTCTGTTGATGACATTTATTAATTTAGTGTAAGCTTTTGTTTTCTCTCTCACAGAATTTGCTACACCAGCACTAAAACTATAATCTATCTACTTTCAAAAATAATGACTTGCATTCTTTCTCATCAATTACAGGCAAAAAGTGAACCAATAATAAATTAGGTGTCCTTTGCGATCGGGGCACACAACAATAACAAAATTGAAATAGAAGAGACAAATTTAATGGACTGGCAGATATTACAATTTTAAACGTTAAAAATTAAATATTAAACACTATTTCAGGCATGCGCTTCGCAAAGATGCAGATGTTCTCCGGCATCATAACCCTGCTGAAGAAGTACCAAGTGGAGCTAGCCGCAGACACTCCTCGCAAGCTGAACTTCAAATCCACCACCTTGGTCACCCAGCCGAAGGAGCTAATCAAACTGAAGTTTGTGGAGAGGGAAGGATGGGAAAAGAGAATGTTCAATAAATAATAATAATAGAAATTGCATTTAAGTTTATTTTATACTAGCTTCCCCCCGCGACTCCGTCCGCGCGGATATCGGTCTTCGCGTGGATGGTTTATTTCTCCATTTTGAGTAACTCTGACATAGGTGTAATACAATACCCAAGGTTAAAGGTAAAAAAATGGGTTTTTCACGATTTTCTTCAAAACGGTAAGTTTTATCGGAAAATTACCTCAGACATAGATTGTAGATCATAAAGTTATCTATAAAAAGGAATCAATATTTTTTTTTCAATAAAGCTACCGTATCTGAGATATACATACATACATACATAAAATCACGCCTCTTTCCCGGAGGGGTAGGCAGAGACTACCTCTTTCCACTTGCCACGATCTCTGCATACTTCTTTCGCTTCGTCCACATTCATAACTCTCTTCATACAAGCTCGGCGGTTTCGGGTACTTTTGACCTGACCCTTTACCACGACGTCCTTAATTTGATCAAGATACGTTCGTCTAGGTCTTCCCACTCCGACCTTTCCCTCCACACTCTCCTTGTATATCTGCTTAGTCAACCTGCTTTCATTCATCCTCTCCACATGACCGAACCATCTTAACATACCCTTTTCTATTCCTGTAACTACATCTTCTTTCACATCACAACATTCCCTTATCACGCTGTTCCTTATCCTGTCACTCAATTTCACACCCATCATACTCCTTAACGCTCTCATTTCCACTGCATTTATTCTGCTTTCATGCTTCTTTTGCCATACCCAACTTTCACTCCCATACATTAATGTCGGGACCAAAACGCCCCTGTGCACAGCCAGTCGAGCCTTTTTGGATAGTTTCTGACTGCTCATAAAGGCATGCAAAGCTCCATTCACCATGTTCCCCGCGTTCACTCTCCTTTCAATATCACGAGATACGTATCTGAGATATAACGATGCAAAAAGTTGCAAGCGTCATAATATGCATAAGCACGTCTCGTATATACTCTGTGTAGCAGTAATATAAATAAAAATATTGTTCTCTCGGTAATTTTAAGTTGAATTCAAAATATAAAATATACATAAGTATAATGAAACCCAGTCCCTTCATTTATACTGTAGTGAAACCTTGAGACAACATCTGTCTCTCTGTACGTGGCTAGGGTCATATACCTGCTTTATCTCAGAATGCTCAACATTATGAAATACCGTTAGCCTTTAATAATAGTAGTCCTTGCGGGGATACCGTTGACGGCTATGGACACCACGGCCTCTCATGCCCTAGGAGTGCCGGCCGTTTAGGGCGCCATGCCGCCCTAAATAATATAATCCTCCGTGCTCTTGCCACCATCCATGTTCCAGCCGTTCTAGAACCAAACGGTCTGGCTCGGGATGATGCCAAGAGACCGGATGGTATGACTTTGGTACCCTGGACATTGGGGCGGCCTTTGGTGTGGGATGCTTCTTGTGTCGACACACTTGCGCCGTCTCATCTTCAGGTTACTAAATCTAAGGTTGGTTCTGCTTCGAATGAGGCAAAAAACCTCAAAAGGCGCAAATATGTGGGTATCGGTAATACCTATACTTTTGAACCTTTTGGGGTAGAAACTCTAGGACCGGGGCCTATCTTACCATCAGCTCTTCCGACAATTGTCGAAAAAGCTGATTGAGGAATCTCTTGACCGGAGGGCTGGAAATTATCTGGTTCAGAGAATCAGCATTTCCATTCAAGTTGGCAATGCTGCCATGCCTTCTGGGCACACTCCCGCATGTTGTTACTATGCAGGGACTGTACAATTTATAAATTAAATTTTAGTTTGTAGTCATCTTTTTTCTTACTTTTTATAAGTAGTTTTAGTTTTAATTTGATTTATTTGTAATGTATATTATTGTCCTAAGATGATTTTCTTCACTTAGGGTTATTCTAATTTTTTTAAATAATAAATGCGAAAGTTAGTCTTGAGTGTCACTGCGTAGTGAAAACACGTGTTCATTCTAACCTATTTCAGACTTTTTCAAGTTTATTAATAAAAATATTAAAAAAATGCGCTAATAGTACACTACCTCAGAGGTGGCGTGGAAACGTGTGCATATTTTGACGCTTGCAACTTTTTGCATCGTTATATCTCAGAAACGGTAGCTTTATTGAAAAAAATTATTGATACCTTTTTTATAGATAACTTTATGATCTACAATTTATGTCTGAGGCAATTTTCCGATTTGATAAACTTACCGTTTTGAAGAAAATCACGAAACACCCATTTTTTACCTTTGACCTTGGGTAATTTTTTTCCTTAAACCGGAATTATGGGGAATTTTAAAATAATGCTTTTGATTGTGTTTTAAACACTTATACTCATTTTCAGCTTGATGGGAATTAATGTAGCTTCGAATGTCTAGATTGACCGGACTAAAGTATTTTTTTCATAGTAATTAGTAGCGGCCCGTGTGTGCCGCAAACGGTTCAAGCTAAATCCGACTTTCGGCGCTACAGGTTACGGCGCTGAATCCACTGCGGATAACGCAACGTGTGTTCGCGGTTCTACAGAACAACGTCTATGGATAAACTGAAAAATTTAGATTTTTTTCTTCGTATTTTTCCAGGATAAAAAGTATCCTATTTTATGCCCAGGATAATAAGGTATAATTATACCAAGTTGCATCAAAATCGAACCGTTAGTTTTCACGTGATGCCTGAACATACAGACAGACAGACAAAAATTTTTTTAATCACATATTTGTGTTTGGTATCGATCCAGTAACACCCCCTGCTATTTATTTTTTCAATATTTTCAATGTACAGAATTGACCCTTCTACAGATTTATTATATGTATATATATATATATATATGTATAGATAGATACAGAAGCCTACAATTTTCATCAGAGCAATATTGTAACTATATGTTTTAGGACAAAACTATAACTCGGTACCTAATTATTAATAAAAATTTATAAATTTTCAATTTTTCCTTAGTCTGAACCGTTGCTTCCTTGCTTGCGTTTCATGATTAATAAATTGTCTAAATTTCATTAATTTTTTCTCCTTCTATATTCTATTGTATTTTAGTTCTTTCCTTTTCTAAAATATGTTTACTATTATTACCAACAATTATTATGAGACTGCGAATACGCGTTGTTGCCACCCTTCCCTCTGGACAAATTTCAGGGTTATCTTTTTGCTGGGCTGCGTGACCACGGATGCTGCTGTGAACTCCAACTTCTTAGGCATGTCATCGGGCAACTCCATGCGATATCGCTTCAAGATCGTCATCAATGCCAGAATCATCTGCATCTTCGCGAAACGAATTCCTGTTGAAGGTATAGTTGACATATAAAAATCTTTATTTTTCTTTTTTTTCTGTTGTCTTTACCTAATTATCATCGTTAATACCCCGTGAAGACACAGGCTCCATGATCAAATCCAGGAGTGGGAAGCATAACGCCAAAAAGAAATAATTTATATGTATATGGGTTAGGGTTACTACATACAAAATTTAAATATACATGCATAATATCACGTCTATATCCCTTGTGGAGTAGACAGAACCAACAGTCTTAAAAATATCAAAAGGCCACGTTCAGATTCAGCTCTATGGCTTAGTTATGGAATTAAAATTCAAATAGTGACAGCTTGCTAGCCCACCGCTCACAAGAAGAACCCCAAGTTTAGTAGCCATTCTCTTAGTCGCCTTTTACCACATCTACGGGCAGAAGATGGATTTGTCCTATAAGAGCCGGGAACCACACGGCAAAGCTAAAATTCATTAAATAAATAAGTATACACACCTATACAGTTCCGGGGACCTTCTCCAAATGCGAAATAAGTGTATGGAACGATCCTTTTTCTGTTCTCAGCCAGAAATCGTTCCGGTTTGAATTCTTCTGGACCAGGAAAATAGCGAGGACTGTGATGTATATGATATGCAGGGATATGTATGCGTACTCCTTTGTCTAGAACAGCACCACACGGGAGACTGTAAGGATGGGTCACCTCACGTTTTAAGATACCAACAATAGGGTACAATCTCATAGTTTCTTCAATACAAGCTTTCAAATAAGGCAGTTCTGTAAGACATTCTATATTTAGTTTATTGTCATGATTATTTAAAAACTCATTTATTTCTTGTACAACTTTATCTTGTACATCTGAGTGCTTTGCAATTTCGTATAAAACAAAAGAAAGTGTTGCTGATACACTTTCTAAACCGGTGCTTGATAATACCATACATTGTGCAAGTATCAATTGATCGCTCACTTTTATAATCGCTTTGTTATTACCTCCTTTTAAGTTATCAAATGAATCTCCAACTAATATTCTGTCCTTATTCATTTTTCTAAGCAAATCTGTAAAACTACACTTCTTCACTGAACTATTGGCATCAAACATATTCTGCAGGTAGTTTTGATAGAATTTTGGCACAACGTCTGGTAGATTTCTTAGGCCCATTGGATAGAAATATTTGGGATATACAGACCGGCCAATGTTTCTCATGCCTCTTCCATTTGTAGTTTCAAACATAATATCAAACAAACGAACAAACGGATTATTCCGCCAGTCTTTGTCTAAAGAGTTGATGTCTATGCCAAGCATACAGTTGCCTGTGCCATTTAATAAAAAGCGTAATAAACAACTTCTTACTTCAACACTGTCACTATTTATTTCTTCATGTAGCATTTTCTCAAATGAAACAGCGCTCTGTTTGAAGGTTTCAAACATAGTATTGATGTTAGAAGAAAATATGGGGCCGAAATGTTGTCTCAACACTTTCCACGTGTCTCCGGTAGCGAAAAATAAGCTTCCGAGGAAGGGATCCATGTTAGAGTATTCACTATTTTCTCGGCCGCTAAAGTAATAGAAGTCTTTACTTAAAACCAACTTGATCATAGCTGGATCTTGGATAATAAGTGTCGGGTTTGTCCCAAAGAAAACACCAATGTATGGAGCGAATGGATAGTGATTGCATAGCTGTTGAACTAATTCTCCTGAACACTGTTTTAACAAAATGTACGGGGCATAATTTCCGACCAAAGGCGAGGGTTTTATGTTAGGAACATTTCTCTTTTCCCAATAATCTAAATTTTTTATCGACAAATGATATAGATAATAAACAAGAAGAACTATTGTTAGGAATATTGCAATCATCTTTAGATAAAATGCACAGATATGTATATGAGTGTAATTTACGTTAGTGTGTATTTATATTGTTGGTTTAAGTGATAAAATAGAACGATTAATAATTAAGGTCAAGCTCTTTATATAGGAAACTTATCCATTTTTCCATACTGATTATAGAAAAATGATGAATATTCCCTTGATTGACTTACAATTAAATTACTTAATACAATTTGCAAATTATTAACTTATAGTGTTTAATTTTAAAGATGATTGAAGCAAGCATCCAAAAAATTGCTAATTTTAACAAAACATGTTTGTAAATGTTGTATATTATTTGCGGCCAAAAACTTACCATCCACATAAAAACTGTTGTAAATTCCTTATGCGGTCTACGGGTGCAGAAAGAATCCTCTTCTTCTTCTCTTCCCGAAATTTCGAAATACATATACCTACCGGTTTTTTTATAATTATCGGATATTGATCGAAGTATGGAAATTGTTTTACATACATATAGTCACGTCTTTATCCCTCGCGGGGTAGACAAAGCCAACAGTCTTGAAAAGACTGACAGGCCACGCTCAGCTGTTTGGCTTAATGATAGAATTGAGATTCAAACAGTGACAGGTTGCTATAGTAGAACCGCCTAAATGAGTCCTCGCCCGCGGAGTACAGGGGCGCGGGGGTATGACGACGAAGGGGACCGAGAGAGGTGCGGGCGGCGGGCGCATTCTTGTAAAAACTCAGTTCGCTCGCTACGCGGTTAGCGATCACACGTGTTGACAGTTGCGGACGCCTTGTGAAAATTATACATGAGATTACATTCTCAAGATGAGTCGAAATATTTTCGGACATAGAATTAATAGTCAGTGCAAACAAATGGCGTTTAACGTATATGAATATTTTAGAAAAAAGAAACTCGACCCAAATTCTGATGAATATAAACAAGATATACCTTTAAATAAAACTGTAGCAGAAGTTACTGGACTATCAGAAAAGACTGTATCTAGAATTGTACAACAAGGGAAAGCATTAAATGACAACGAGAGATTTAAATCACCGAGAAAACCAAAACAGGTTCGTAGAAAAAGAGTGGAAATAGACGATTTCACAAAAGGAGTGGTAAGAAGAAAAGTCACTCAGTTTTACACAATTTTCAAAAAAATACCTACTCTGAAAACTTTGAACGCTGTACTTAGAGAAGAGAATATATTACACTGCGGCAGGGAATATTTAAGGCTATTATTACATGATCTAGGTTTTAAATTTAAGAAATGCGGATCTAAAAGGAAACTCCTTATCGAACAGCCAAATATCACATCGTGGAGGTGGAAATACCTAAATACTATTAAAAAATATCGTAGAGAAGGAAGACATATTTTATACCTTGACGAAACTTATGTAAACGCGTCTCATAACGTTTCAAAATGTTGGCAATCAAAGGATGAACTTGGCGTTCTATCTCATATTGGTAAAGGGGACCGTTTGATCATCGTACATTGTGGAGGTCAAATTGGATTTGTAGACGGAGCCCTTGTGATATTCAAATCCAAATGTAAAACAGGTGATTATCACGATTCTATGAATTTCGCAAATTTCAGTAAATGGATAAATGAAAAGCTCATGCCTAATATACCGCAAAATTCTGTCATAGTAATGGACAACGCAGCTTATCATTCGGTTCGAGAAGAGAAAAAGCCAACTATGGCTTCTACCAAGCCAACTATGCAAGAATGGCTACGACGACATAACGTGCCTTTTGATGAAAAACTTAGAAAGGATGACTTATATAAATTAATTAAAAGTAATTTCACAGAAGATATTTACAAAATTGACGAGGTATTGAAAAGAAACGGACACGAAGTATTGCGTTTGCCTCCATATCACCCAGACCTGAACCCAATTGAGTTGGTCTGGGGTGATATCAAAGGACAATTAGCACAAAAAAGTATCGACTCTAATTTGGACCAGAAAAAAGAAATATTAGAGAGATTATTTGCTGAATATCCCAAAGAGAAATGGGAGAATTGTGTTAAACACGTGATTAAAATCGAAGACGAATATTGCAAACATGATGGAGTCCTAGATGAAGTTGTTGATTTTATTATTAATGTGCAAGACGATTCTGATGATTCTGATGATGGCTGTTGTGAAAGTGAAGAATCAAGTTCCAGTGATAGTGATATTATGGACATAAGTGATTGATTTATAATTTTGATAAATTTTGCATAAATAAATATTACATACATAACTTTATTACCTTTTTTTTACCTACATATCATACCTATATATCATAAAATCACATTTTTATCGAATTGTTTTGTATGAAAAATAAAAATTTGAAAATAACAATAATCGAAAAATGCTTATGCTATTTAATTCATGTACGTGGTCTCGTTGATACCATGGAGTTATGGGATAACAAAAGGAACACGTTGTATAGTTTACAGTTGTTTCATTCAAATTTTGTATAGCCATTATTATTTTTTTAATAAAAATCTTCACCTGTTTGCCGCTAACCACTATGACGTCACATATCTCAAGAAATGTCCAGTAACATTTCGCCCCTTGTATTACACGCTACGCTCGACCGCCGCCCGCACCTCTTTCGTTCCCCTTCGTCGTCATACCCCCGCGCCCCTGTACTCCGCGGGCGAGGACTCATTTAGGCGGTTCTACTATAGCCCATCGCCTTAAAGAAGAATCCCAAGCCTAGCGGCAATGTATAATTCATAAATAAATTTTAATCCATTAATTTGACGACGGCCTCTGTGGCTCAGCGGTAGTACGCTTGTCTGTAACACCGAAGGTCCCGGGTTCGAATCCCGGCCAAGGCATGATGAGAAAAGAACTTTTTCTGATTGTCATGGGTCTTGGATGTTTATCTATATTAGTATTTATTATAAAATATAGTATCGTTGAGTTAGTATCTCATAACACAAGTTTTGAACTTACTTCGAGGCTAACTCAATCAGTGTAATTTGTCTCGTATATATTTATTTATTTATTGCATATTTAATTTGGATGGGATCAATTATCTCGTTTTCCTCATTACTGAGGGTGGTGACTCCGCCGCAAGTAATTTCCTTTCTGATGATTTCTCTCTTATCTCTCGGGAGGGACTTATAAAGAACAATATCCAGGGACGATCTATACTGCACTTTAAACAATAAAATGCTAATAGGTAGTACTCAATTTTATGTCATTTATATCGTGCTATATCCATACATCATATTGTGACTCGTGACTGTAAAAGTAATAAAGGAACTAGGCAAGTGCGAGTAAGAAAAAGGTTACACTGAAGGTTCTGTACTATATTATCTAGTCATCGTGTTGAGTTTGAGAATATTTACAAAAAATGGATAGGCAATTGGATTATAACTGACTGAACGTGGCCATTCAGTCTTTTCGGGACTATTGGCCCTGTCTACCCCGTAAGGGATATAGACGTGACTATATGTATGTAACTGGATTATATGGAGAAAGATGTCAAAGGGCCAGAGACGTGGATGTCGCAACTAGGAACACAAAGATGAGAGAGAGAATCTCACTTTCATTAATCTCCTGACTTTTTTTCTCGTCAGTTGCTAATTTTTTTAATAAGTTTTCAGTGTAGCAAAGTAAATATTGTCATTAGAGTTGTAAATGGAATAGGTGCGATACAAAAGTCTACCTACATGAAAAAAAATTGGGTTGGCATTTCCTCTCAGTTTTCTCAGTTGGCAACTCATGGAACCCTTGGATCCCAACATTATTATAAAAGTATTAAACAAGCATTCATACGCAGATTGCTGGACATGGGTAGTTTATTATATCGTTATTAGCTATGTAATATAGGCGAAGGAAGATTATATCTATAGACATGGACGTACAAATGTAACCGCTTTTTATTTACAATAAAAAATCATTTTTCGTTGTCTTAGTATTAAAACTAATTTATAGAAGGCAAAGGGAAATCGCTGAGCCATCCTATTCGGTCGATTCTTACACTGTTAAAGGAATTGCGAAAAAACAAAACAATTATAATGCATGCGTTTATAAAAATTAAAAAGAGTAAAAAAATATGACAATAAATTTTAGATGTAATTATTTTAATTCTATTCTACATCCCAATTAACTATTACTAAAACCCCTAAAATGATTACAATATTCAAACATAGAATTGCGCAAGTCATTGGATCCTTGTCCAATAGACACATTATGTCGACTCATGCGCAGTGCCCGTTTACAAGTGGGAATCGAGGTCAGTGAGAAAAGCGTATGTCTGATGTAGTGACTATGACAACTATAAGTCCTGGGGGGTAATTCTTAGGTCTTTGAAAATAATCACCTTCTCGTTATGTATCGAAAAAACATGGCGGATAACAAATAATTTCGACATTCGGTATTCATGTTAACAAACGCGATATTTATCCAATGGTAGTATTCGTTATTCATCAAGATGGTCATCAGGTCGAGAGCAGCCAATACAGTATTAAAACGTTCATCATATGAAACACTACACACCATCCAATATGGTGTATGTCCTGTAAAGGTTGCGGAGGTCAGACGGGAATCGCTTTGTGTAAAAATCGAAATTATCCAATACAGAATTATACCTACAGGTGCACCTCTCCAGAAAGGTGAGTATGCAACCGGAACTATGGTGGTATATACCAATCACACCACAATCTCTTCATTTCACCTCTGGTTGTGTGTGTCACACTCATATACTTACAGATTATTTGTTTGTTTGTTTGTAAATCTTTATTGCGCAAAAATTTACACAATTACAAGAAATATTACATAGTTATAAAATAAATAAATCACTTGCAATGGCGGACTTATTCCATGAAGGGATCTCTTCCAGTAAACCGGCAAACAATAAAGGAACTGCATAATTAAGTAAATTATTATTGAGAATAAGCAGACTAATATCAGTATTATGATGGCATTCCTTCTTTTTGGCTGTAGTTCCAGTTGCATCTTCACCACTCTGGAGAGGAGTGTGAGGAGGGTGAGTCAGATTTCGACACGAAGTGACTTCCGTCTGACTTATTGTAAATGAATTAGAATACATTCAGAACTTAAAAGCTTAAAGCCGTGAATGTTAAACTGATACTGACGTTGTAAAGGTTTTACGATTTAACGTAACTGCCTTAAAGAAAATTTCATGCAATAGTTGTTAATGCTATGTTTATAGTCACTGTTGATATTCGTAGTATAACGCTAACACCAAAAGGTTCTTATTGATTAGTAGCCACTCCAGAGTAAGGCTCGTTGTCTTAAAGATGATTTGGGTCGTTTAAGCACTGTATTGACGCTGCTGCCAGCCTTCCCTCTCCACGAACTTCAGCTTGATTTTCTCCTTTGGTAAAGTCACCATGGTCGTGGCTTCGAACTGGGTTACCTTCCGAGGCGTGTCCGCAGCCAGCTCCACTCGGTACTTCTTCAAGACCGTCATTATACCAGCTGACATCTGCATTTTTGCAAATCGCATGCCTAGAACGATAACAAATAATTATGTTATTGAAGGAATCAATTCCTAATATTGAACCACTATATAAAATTTCGCAAAATATGACCAGTAATTAGTCCTAGTGTAATGGTCTAAACTAAATAACTGTTATAAAATAAGGACGAACGGACAAGTGAAATGAAATTTTGAGAGAATACAAACAGCCATTAAAATAAAACAAATAAATTGACGTATAATCTTTTCTAACACAGAGACAAACTGCAATAGTTACTAGTATACCAAACACAATATCTATTAATAAGTCCCCCTTTTTTCTCTACCTTTTATGATCTAATCTCGGATATGGACTGATTTTGTTCCTGTTTGTAATGTTGGAAAAAGGTTTTCTAAGGAAACTTTATCTATAAATGCTACCCGTGCAAAGTCGGGGCGGGTCGCTAGTTATTAAATAAAATAAAAGATCCAAACCTACCATGCAGTTACAAAATTCATCATTGTGAAAGACACTAGTTTGGACTAGGGCACCAAAAAATCTGTTTGACATATTACCACCACCCCCAACAACACTTCTGTTGGTTAAATTTGTTTGTAAATTTCGAGAATATCTTTCTTGACTTAATTTAGCAGCGTTAGCGTTGGTAAATGTTTACTTACCCATGCACAGACGAGGTCCTTCACCAAATGGTATATAAGTGTAGGGCTTGATATTTCTCTTCTCATCGCCGTAAAATCTTTCAGGCCTGAACTCTTCCGGATCAGGGAAGAAATCTGGATTGTGATGCAAATGATGCACTGGTATATGAACACGTACTCCTTTCTCTATGACAGCTCCACATGGCAGGGTATAGTCGTCTACCACTTCACGGGTCAAAATTCCAAGAACCGGGTACAAACGAAGAACTTCGTTAAAACAGGCATCAGTAAATGGCAGGTCCGTAATACAATCAAACCCAATTTTATTTTTATGACGTAGTAGGTACTCGTCTATTTCATCTAATACTCGCTGTTGTGCCTCCTGATTTTTCGCAAGCTCATACAAAGTGTAATGCATTGTCGTAGCTGAAGTTTCATATCCAGCGGCGAAAAAACTAGAAATCTGACTTACAAGCAAGTCATCGTTAACTTCCAAACTTACTTTCTCATTTATATCTCCTTTCATATTCTGTATTTTATCTCCAGTTATACAGCTTTCCTTCTTCCAATTCAATATCAGATCAATGAAATCATTTCTGTTTGAAGGTTTGTTTTGGCGATCTGCAAACACTTCTTTCATTAATTTTGTGAACGACTTACCAATATCAATTGGAAAATTTTGCATCCCCAAACCGTAAAATATTGCTGGCCAAATGGCTCTGCCGATGTTCTTAATGTTTCTGTAATACGAGTCTGAAAATATCAGGGTTCCCATCACTGTAAAGGGATTATTTTCATAGTTTGGTGCCATTGTATTTGTTTCAATACCAAAAGCACATGATCCGATGCAATCCATGGTAAATCTTGTCATCAGGGGCCTCACATATTGCTCATTATCCGTTTTCAATTCACGATCTAACATATTTTCAAACACATGAGCACATTTGTCAATCAAGTGGAACATGTTCTTCATTTTTGCAGACGAGAAGATAGGCGTCAGGTTCTGCCTCAACACTTTCCACTTGTCCCCGTAGGTAAAGAATATGCTTTGTGTGACTAATTCTTTGTGAGTGTAATTAGCTATTTCTCGGCTGTTGAAGAAATAGAAGTCTTTGGTCATAACCGTTTTGATCATCTCTGGATGCTGTACCATCAGGGTTGGTTCCGTGCCATAAAACGCTCCAAAGTATGGTTCGTTCGGAAACTTCTCACATATTTCTTGCGCCGTGTGTCCGACGTATTGTTTCTGCATGATGTACGGCCCATAGTTCCCCACGATAGGTGCTGGTTGCAAGAACGGTACCTTCCTCTTTTTCCAGTAATTGAATTTCCATGTGGACGCATGGTATACGACAAATAAAAGTAAAGACAGTAGCGCGAGGACTGCACCGATCATCTTTATTTATTGCTATGAGACATCTCGCTTCGTGTTCAGTATATATTGTTTATTTAATAATTGTCATCAGAGGTTACAAAAATTAAAGTTACATTAAGTGATGAGTTCGATATAAAACACCTATATCTTTGGTTTCGATGATGACGCAGCGTTTTAATCAGTGTTGACTAGCGACTTCATTAAGTAAATAAAGTGTTATGTTTGTAATAAATGTACAAACATTATGATTAGATATGTTTGTACAAAATACATTACTATTATTTTATTCTGTTCCGGCAATTTAGAATAGAATCACTGATGTCTGGCGACTAAGAGATAGGCTTATTAACTTAGGATTCTTCTTTTACCTGTCACTATTTGAATGTTAACTCCGTCATGAAGACATATGTATAGCTGAACATGGCCTTACATTGTTTTCGAGACTGTAGACTCTGTCTTTAGTTTGTACCAGGTTGAAAAGTCCCCTTTGTAGTCCTTCAGAATCTTAATCATATAAACGCAAAATTTCAAGAAGATTGGATCAGAAGGTAACGCGTGAAGAGACAACAAACAAACTTAAATCTTACATTAGTATTTATAATACTGATTGGGATTACATAGTAATGAAAAATAAACAAATTAAAAAAATCATTTGTATCCAAGCAAAACCTAGGTATCTTATTAGTATACTTCAAACCCGCCAACTTTCCTTATCAACACAGCTCAACTTCGGCCTTCTTATCGGCATGTTGCTTAGTCATCGTGAATCTCATTATTCATTATTTATATTTATACAGGGTGACTTTTAATTCAACTTATGCAAATAAATTTAACTGTGTAGTGTACTCATCTAAAGGGTATTTAAAAAAGTTAAAAGTAAAATATCGGTTCATATTTCAGAAAGTACGAAAAAAATAAAAGTATCAAATCCACGATCCTAAATACGTCATATCACCCCGGCCGGCGGAAAAGCGACGAGTAAGATTCAGAGGTCAACGACACAATTCATTCAGCTGAGCGATCTCGACAGCTCTGTACTTTACTTGATCTTGATACTAGAAAAATAATTTATATTTCAGACATTTATTTACATGTTTAGTTTTAATTTCTTTTTGTAGTATTGGTCTTTAATAAAGCGTGTGACGTAGTTTTTGAGGGTTTTTTAAATGTGAAAATGATGACGTTTAATTTAAATAAAAATAGGCTCAAACAGCTCAGAAGCATGGGTGGGTATAGTCAATGTTTAAAAGTATGCAGTTGGTTTAAATGTCAACCTGTATTTAAAACTTTTTTATGAATCACTATCGAAAATTATGCTATTTTATTAGACAAATACATTTATAATCGAGTGACGGTGGTCGAATCGATATTATTACACAGTACTTAATTATCAAAAAAAAATTAATGCTTTGTGACGTGTGAAGTGATGCCTCTGGCCCACTGGATCAATTTCATTAACTAGCAAAAGAACCAGTTAGTGATGAAGGATAGCTACCGTGTGTTTAAATCTATTGAAAAATTGCGTGTAAAATTTTACAGAGAAACAAATAAAAAAAAATACTGGCATGCTGGTGGGTTACAGAATAATCGCAATGTTTTTAACCTTATTATTTGATTATACCTACTAATATTAAAGTTTTGAAAGTCTGTATGTTACTCTTTTTCCGAATGGTCTGAAAGTCTGTTGGTAAAGTTGTGCTGGAATTCTTTATAAATATTTAATTGTCTAAGGTCGAACTATTATAACGAAAAAACCCAAAAACTAATAAAAAATAGACATTAGTGAGTACTTTTTTTGGAATTTCCCACAGGAGCCAAGCCCCGCGCTAAAGCTAGTACATTCAAACATTAATCACGCATCTTTCCCGGAGGGGTAGGTAGAGACTACATCTTTCCACTTTCCACGATCCTTGCATACTTCTTTCGCTTCATTATGATCATAACTCTCTTCATGCAAGGTCGTCAGTTTCGTTTTGACCCTTTGTCAGACCATCTCCGATATGATCAAGGTACGTTCGTCTAGACCTTCCCACTCCAACAGTCCCGTTTACAATCCCTTTGTATATTGGCTTAGTGCCGTGTGGTTCCCGGCACCAGTACAAAAAAGAACAGGACTCCATCTCTTTCCTATGGATATCGTAAAAGGCGACTAAGGGATATGCTTACAAACTTGGGATTCTTTTTTAGGCGATGGGCTAGCAACCTATGTCACTATTTGAATCTCAATTCTATCATTAAGCCAAATAGCTGATCGTGGCCTATCAGTCTTTTTAAGACTGTTGGCTCTGTCTACCCCACAAGGGATATATATGTGACCATATGTTTCTATGTATTTGCTTAGTCAACCAAACCTTCTTTCATTAATCTAAGCATAAAAGCTATCTACATACCTATTTAGATTTATCTAACATAGATATATAACATAGATAATGTAATTAAATTAATACAAAATCACTTTTGATTTTGAATAACAACAGATCATTCAAACATTTTAGCAAAATCATTGTTTTATGATAAGATAGAACTGTCAATAAATTGAATTGCTATATCATCGCGTATCATAATTGACTTCTGATTACATATTGTTTGTTAATTTAGTTTCACAACAACTAAAAACATTGATAAAATAATCGCATCAATAAACGAAATACTGCCTGAGATATAACGAAGTGTGTGCGGTGTGGCTCCATCTCTTTCCCATGTATGTCGTAAAAGGCGACTAAGGGATAGGCTTACAAACTTGGGATTCTTGTTTAGGCGATGGGCTAGCAATCTGTCACTATTTTAAACTCAATTCTATCGTTAAGCCAAATTGCTGAACGTGGCCATTCAGTTTTTTCAAGACTGTTGGCTCTGTCTACCCCGCAAGAGATATAGACGTGATCATATGTATGTATGTATGTAGTTCAAAGATTTAGGCGTGAAAGCGAAACAGATAGAAAGACACACAGAGTAACTTACGTATTAATAATATTATTAAGAACTAGTAGCGATTAGTTAATTAATTAGAATTTAACATCACACCAGATTTCCTACCTATTTTTTCATAGCTAAATAACCATTTAGTGAATAGTTTAACTCAATCAGGCGCTTCAGAGGATTAAATTATGAAGTAAGGTCGCGGTCTGTCTATTTCATTAGAATTTAAAATCACACCAGATTTCCTACCTAATTTTTCATAGCAAAATAACCATTTAGTGAATAGTTAAACTCAATCAGGCGCTTCAGAGGTTTAAATTATGAAGTAAGGTCGCGGTCTGTCTATTTCAGACACAGAGCACAGAAGTCTACCTACGATGCTCTCTCACGTGAACAGAGGATGATTACTCCTGAGATGGAAAGTTATTTAATCAGATCTGATAATAGGAAATTGGAAAAACCAAAGAATCTTTTTGAATTTTCTAGGCAGTCTTGAGGCAGGTCAAGAGACTCGGTCACAGATTACCCCCTGGCCTCGGTGGTCGAGTCAGTAAGGTGACCTGGTTAAAATGCATGATGCGTAGAAAGGCACAGATTCGAATTAATATTTTTGAAAGTTATTATGTAGGGTACATACATACATACATATAATCACGTCTATATCCCTTGGGGGGTAGACAGAGCCTACAGTCTTGTAAAGACTGATAGGCCACGTTCAGCTATTTGGCTTTAAGATAGGATTGAGATTCAAATAGTGACAGGTTGCTAGCCCATCGCCTAAAAGAAGAATCACAAGTTTAAAAGCCTACCCCTTAGTCGCCTTTTACGACATCCATGGGAAAGAGATGGAGTGGTCCTATTCTTTTTTGTATTGGTGCCAGGAACCGCACGGCACATTTATGTAGGTACATTTGTTTGAATACTAACCGATATATTTTTATGTCGAGGGAAAACATCGTAAGGAAACCTGCACATTAAAGCAACTGAATCTGTAACCATGATCGACCCAATACGGGTTAGGTTCCCCTGCAAAAGTTTCGGAGGTCAGACGGGGGTCGGATCCATGGTCAAAAGCATATCCCGGGCTCCTCTTCAGAGAGGTGAGGATGCAACCGGGACTAAAGTCAGGAGAAAGAAGGAGTTCCGGAGGTAAGATAGGAGTCACTTTTTGTAACCTTGCGGGATAGACAGAGCATATCAGTAGCGAAAAGACCAATAAACCACGTTAGCTGTAAGGCTTAATGCTAGCTCAAATTCAAATTCAAATTCAAAATTTTTATTCATTATTATAGGATACTATTATATCGCTTAATAAATTGTCGTATAGTTTAACAACATTGGTTGACGTCAAATAAATTACTTAAAAACTAAGTTTACTGCCGCTTCCAAGGCGTCAGTGCAGCTAGCTAGCCCATCGCCCAAAAGAAGAATCCCAAGTTTATGAGCCTATGCCTTAATCGCCTTTTTCTTTTTTATATTAGCGCTGGAAATCACACGGCAAAAGTAAGTATATTTAGATAATTAATTTCGTTTGTCGATACCAAAAATTCAAATCATTTCTTTGTAAAGATTTTTATTAGTACCTAGATATGATCAATATGCTTTAGATTATCCACGTCACCTGAATCGGTGTCAGAAATCCGGCACGAGGTGATGGCAGACTGTTACTCAGAAACCATTCCAAGCACTCTCGATTACTATGCCATGTTCGCACGCGATTCTTAAAATAGTAATTTAGAGTTAAATCACAAAATGCCTAATTGGCTTTAAGTATTTGATAACTAAAGAAATCAAATATTTACATACCGCACGTAAACCAAACCATCATTGAGCAAAAATAAAAAACAATCAAAATTTAAATCTGTTGCAAATTTTAAAAATTCTTCATTCATATCATATCTTTTACATCCCTTGCGGGATAGACAGAGCCAGCAGTTTTGAAACTGACCGAAAGGCCGCGGTCAGCGGTATGAATTAATGATGGAATCGAAATTTATATAGTGCCAGGTTGATAGCCCATCGCCATAAAAGGATTCCAAGTTTATAAGCCTTACACTTAGTCGACTTTTACGACATCCATGGGAAAGATATGGAGTGGTCTTATTCTTAAGTATCGGGGTCACATTACTCAGCCTATAGGTATGACATGTACATAAGTATTTTTTTCTATATTGTGATGATATGTTTTTTCCATATTTTTTATAATACAAAGCTGAAGAGTTTGTTTGTTTGTTTGCGCTAATCTCAGGAACCACTGGTTCAAATTGAAAAATTATTTTGCGTTGAATAGACCATTTATCGAGGAAGGCATTGGGCTGTACGAGTATAACACCACGCTACACACACGCAACTACAAGGAGCAAAGAAATAATGGAATATGTGAAAAAAACGGGGGAAATTATTCATCCTTGAGGCCTTCAATGATGCCCAAAATAACTATTCCACGCGGACGAAGTCACGAACGCAGCTAGTTTTTTATAAAAATGTTCAAATTCAAAAAAATTCAAAATTCAAAATTGTTTATTTCTTCAAGCAAAGTATACAAAAAGGATGTGATTGGAGTCTCCTTTTAAGCGTGCAAGCCTGTACCAGGAGACCCCACTACAACTAACAAAGTAGTTACAATTTTAAAACGAATAATAATCAAGTCTGTTTAATTTTTAAAATTAAAAAAAACTTTAATTAAATGTACTTACCTATCTTATTAACCTGTTTGTTTTTGATAAACCGCAGGGCAAATCGGCAGAGTAGACGAATAGCGTCAGGCGGTCATTCAATACCCTGCCAACTGCGAGTCATGCCTAATCAGTAATTATACATACTTACGTACATATGGTCAAGTCTATATCCCTTGTGGGGTAGACAGAGCCAACAGTTTTGAAAAGACTGATAGGCCACGCTCAGCTATTCTTAATGATAGAATTGAGATTTAAACAGTGACAGGTTGCTAGCCTATCGCTTAAAAAAAGAATCCCAAGTTTGTAAGCCTATCCCATAGTCGCCTTTTACGATATCCATGGAAAAGAGGTGGAGTGCTCCTATTCTTTTTGTATTGGTGTGGGGAACCACACGGCACAATTTAATTATTAGTCATTGTATAATTACTATTACAGTCATTGTCTAAACACAAGGTCGAATACTTTCACTATCGTCAATCGTTTCCCGGTTCGTACGCGGTCACTCGAAACGAGAATTAGTATCTAGTGAGGAAAAAAACAACACTGTGTTAACTGAAATAAGTACCATCTGAACCTTGGATTTGATACGGTTCGGTCGACTTTTACTTGGGATTCCCAGAAAATGAATCATTCGTATCTCATTTTAAGGTTAGATGCTCGGGAAATGTCAAAAAATTGTTTTTATTATCGTTTACACGAACGTATCTGCGCAGTAGTAAATTTTTTTTATGGCGCGAAAATATTTCAGATGTTGAACCAATCAGAGTGCGCCATTTGAACGCGAACGGAACTCTGCGCATTATGAGCGAGATAGCAGGAGACATTTTGTTTTTGGGTTTTTAATTTTAAGTGTACTTATATTAAGGTCGTTATTTAACTGAGTTTTAATTCGTATTGAATCGGCGGTAAGTTGCGCTTAAACGTGGTAGTACTGTTCCGGGGTTAGAATCTCGTAAGTTCTGATTTATAATAAAAAGAACCCAAAAGTTTGGATGCCGTGTGTTTGCCGGCACTAGTAGAAAAAACAATATGACCATTCTATCTATTTCCCATGGATATCGTAAAAGGCGACGAAGGGATAGGATTATAAACTAGCAGTTGTCCGCCACTTTGTCCGCCTAATAAAATTTAACTTTTTATGTTATTCCAATGTTTTGCAATATGCAATCACTCCATCTCTTTCTTCGTGGATATTGTAGAAGGCGGCTAAGGGATAGGCTTAAACATTTGGGATTCTTCTTTTAGGCGATGGGCTAGCGACCTGTCACTATTTGAATCTCAATTATATCATCAAGCCAAAAAGCTGAACGTGGCCTATCGATCTTTTGAAGACTGTTGACTCTGGCTACCCTGGAAGGAATATAGACGAGACTATATGTATGTTAAATATATTTCCCTACGAATACGGATCTAGGCTCCGGAAAAACTTCCTACTGATCATTTGTTTTTATATAATTGAATTCTCGCATGCGAAAAAACACACATACACATCATCACGCATGTTTTCTATGCAGGTCATCAGACATAGATAACCACATCTTTATCCCTTACGGGGTAGACAGAGCCAACAGTCGCAAAAAGAAACGCTACGATCGGCTATACGGTTTAATGATAGAATACATACATACATACATATAGTCACATCTACATCCCTTGCGGGGTAGACAGAGCCAATAGTCTTGAAAAGACTGAATGGCCACGTTCAGCTATTTGGCTTAATGATAGAATTGAGATTAAAATAGTGACAGGTTGCTAGCCCATCGCCTAAAAAAGAATCCCAAGTCTGTAAGACTATCCCTTAGTCGCCTTTTACGACATCCATGGGAAAGAGATGGAGTGGTCCTATTCTTTTTTGTATTGGTGCCGGGAACTACACGGCACACGGCAATGATAGAATTGCGATTCAAATAGTGATGGCTCTTTACCATCCCATCGTCTATAAAGAAGAATCACAAGTTTATAATTGACTTCCCTTTTCCCTTAATTGCCTTTTACATAATTAATTCTCATGAATAATTGATTAAAATATTAAATCAACAATAAATATAAATAAATATAAAATATAAATATATACGGGACAAATTACACAGATTGAGTTAGCCTCGAAGTAAGTTCGAAACTTGTGTTACGAGATACTAACTCAACGATACTATATTTTATAATATAATACTTATATAGATAAACATCCAAGACCCAGGACAATCAGAAAAAGTTCTTTTCTCATCATGCCCTGGCCGGGATTCGAACCCGGGACCTCCAGTGTCACAGACAAGCATACTACCGCTGAGCCACAGAGGCCGTCAAATTCAGGCCGAGAACAATTGAAATGATAAGATATAGCTGACATTGTACCTACCCGGAACTGATCGGAAGGCAAACCCAGTTTATCGGATGTCTGTTATCATATCATAGAATGCGGAATAATATGTGACTATAGAAATGGCAGTCAGTAAATTCGATCAATTCTAAAGAATTGATCGAATTTACTGCCTGCCATTTTTTTTCATGAAAAAGAAATGCAAAAACAATAGGTTATAAATCTTAATTATTTAATTACTAAATAAAACGTTGAAAATATTTTGTCAAATAAGATGTTTTGATGATATGTTCCTATTTTTATATGAACATATATTTAAAAAGTTAATCGTTCTTTTTCAAAAATGTTGATTTTCATACAAAAACAATATGTAGGTCACAACAAATAAGTATCTATAATTAAACGAAAACTGCGTGCTTTTTCTGACGTCCGTTATTCCCATGATTTCCTAGTATGGCATTTCTATTGTCATATATTATTTTGATTTCTATGTATCGTAGGATATGTCTCGAACTAATAATTTGCACTACAATGCTCTGTTTGTGTCATTGTTTACTTCCGACATGGAATGTCGATAACAAATATGTAAACCTCCAATTAGAACATAATTATTGAATTTTAATACAACTTACGCACTAGGTTTTCTATTCATTAAGTCAGACATAACTATACTACGAGTAACTAACGTATTATAAAAAATCGATAAAATTAATAACAATTTTTTTCAGAGCGATACCTAAATGTTTTTTACTTAATACCGTGTGGTTTTTGGCGCTTTACAAGACGACCTAATCCATATCTGTTATATGGATGTGAGAACAAGCGACTCGAAGAAAGGCTTTCAAACTTGGGATTCTTCTTCTGTTTACATTTTGGTTATAGTTTACGTCGAATTTAACTTTAGCAATGGGTAATAAAATTTTAAACCCAGACCCAATGCTCTGGGTTCAAAATTAATGGTGATGGTAAGACTCATCATTCATAATCAATGATAAGACTCATTGGTGAACGGTCCGCAAATTGTGCTAAGTATACCATTATATTTCGTAAAGATTAATTAAATAAATTAATAAATAATTTTGCTTGAATCAGAACCACAGAGAACCACTCACTTATACATATAATAGATAGAAATAATATTGTCATGTTCAATTGATATATACGACAATGTAATTCATTACCTTATCAATTCGTGACTTGACAGCGGAAGTTCTGAACTTGACCGTGGTCAGAGGCTAGACATGTCGATGGTGACCCCGTGATCAGTAACAATACACACATATAATCACATCTTTATCCCTCTTACGGGGTAGACAGAGCCTAAGGTAACTTGCAAATGCTGAAAGGTCACGTTCAGCTGTAAGCCTTATTGCCAAGAACGGGATGAGATAATGAATACATCAAGAAAACGTTTTTTCAAGACTGTCGGCTCTGTCAACCCCGCAAGGGATATAGACGTGATTATATGTATGTTTGTGGTACGGATATAGATTAGCTTGGAAGTATTGAAAACAATTAAAAAAACAGTAGGTACTAATATACCACAATTAATACTATTCTTTACATGGGAGATATGGAATGTTAGTTATCTGATACATTTATAAGATAGTAATCGTTGTTTCAATAACGGAAATATAACGGCGGAAGTACTTTTATTGTAATTGATAATACTAAACTAAACGTTAGTAAAGTGCCGTGTGGTTCCACACACTTGAGAATAGGCCCACTCCATATCTTTCCCATTGATGTCGCAAAAGGCGACTAAGGTAAAGGCTTATAAACTTGGGTTTCTTCTTGTGGCTAGTAAACTCTCATTATTTGAATCTCAATTCCATCATTAAGCCATGCAGCGTGGGCTTTCGGTCTTATCAGGACTATTGGCTCTGTCTACCCCGCAAGGGATAAAGACGTGACTGTCTGTATGGTATTATTAAAATATATATATAAATGACGGTAACATGTAGACATTTAAAATTTTAACAGAATTCTTACATTGTAAGGTAATACCTATAACTTTCAAAATATATAAAAATAAAGTAATTATTAAATAGAGGCTCCCACGCAACAAAGGTTTGTTTTATAGATGGTACGGAACCCTTCGTGCACGAGTCTGACTCGCATTTCGCCGATTTTTTTTATCACGACATGGCCGGGTATCGAACTAGTGCAGTGCACAATTCAGAAGTCAGAACATTACCAGTAGGTATACCATAGATGAGGAATACATACATACATATGGTCACGTCTTTATTCCATGCGGGGTAGACAGAGCCAACAGTCTTGTAGACTAAATGGCCACGTTCAGCTACTTGGCTTAGTGGTAGAATTAAGACTCAAACAGTGACAGAGTGCCAGCTCATCGCCCAAAATAAGAATCCCAAGTTTAAAAGCCTATCCCTTAGTCGCCTTTTACGACATCCATGGGAAAGGGATGGAGTGGTCCTATTATTTTTTGTATCGGGAACCACACGGCATGAGGAATATCAATAAATAATAAAATATTCCCAACCAATTAAGTTATATCGTTAGGAATCCACCGGTGGTATTCCCCCTTTAAATTAATTAAAAATCAATTTATTATTATTAATCGGTGAATAATTACTCGTACATAATTATTAATTATACGTTATGACGTCATCGTATCGATGTACATATATTTAAATAAGTTCTCTTTTCTTCCTATCATCAAACTGTTCCTGCCGTGTGGTTGGAAGCACTTTACAATAGGACATCTTGGATACAGAGTATATTGGATGTGCCGTGTGGTTCCCGGCACCAATACAAAAAATAATAGGACCACTCCATCTCTTTCCCATGGATGTCGTAAAAGGCGACTTAGGGATAGGCTTACAAACTTGAGATTCCTTTTTAGGCGATGGGCTAGCAACCTGTCACCTGTGGCCTATCAGTCTTTTCAAGACTGTTGGCTCTATCTACCCCGCAAGGGATATAGACGTGACCATATGTATATATGTACATCTTGGATATAGATGTCGTAAAAGATAACAAGGTGAAAGATGACATGATTACATATGTGTTAGGTTCTCCCTTCCGTACTTATTGATAAATGGTTTTTGAATCTTTTGATTATTGCTCTGACTGCCCAGTATGTAACCCAGAAAGACTCACGAGCTTACACGAATAGTGTTATGAATAAAAATGCTGCAGCGCAGTTTGTTACCGCTTCTTCTGCACTGCCTTGGAAGCCGCAGTAAACTTAGGTTTAAGTAAGTAATTTATTTGACGTCAACCAATGTTGTGAAACCAAAAGATTTGACTATTATTAAGCGATATGAAGTATCCTATAATAAATGAATATATATTTTTTTAATTTTGATTTTTTTTTTAATTTTGAATGTGGATGATGGGAAAGAAGTATGAAGGGACCAAAATAAGGTCTAGGCGAAAGGCGTAGTGTCTACTTACCTCTCCAGGAAAGAGGCGTGATTTTTTATGTATATATACATATAATAACGTCTATATCCCCTGCGGAGTAGACAGAGCCAACAGTTTTAACCATGCTAGCCCCGTTGATCACGGAAAGTGTACATAACATCGAACACCACGTCCTCGTAAATCTATACTTATATTATGAAGCTGAAGAGTTTGTTTGTTTGAACGTGCTAATCTCAGGAACTACTAGTTTGAATTAAAAATTCTTTTTGTGTTGAATAAACCATTTATCAAGGAGGGCTTTAGGCTATATAACATCACGCTGCAATTTTTAGAAGCGAAAAAATATTCACCCTGGAGGGCTTCAATGATGCCCAAAATAGCTATTCTACGCGGACGGAGTCGTGGGCACAGCTAGTTTACTAATATGAATCACTTAACTACGAATGCACGCTACCACGAACATTTTAACACCGAAGTCATCGCAACGGTTTTGTATAGCTTCCATACAATATGCAGATAAAAACATCTGCACAATCAGTTACGTGTCATTCTAGAGTATAGTTGACTTTTTCTGGTTAAATTTTTCCGACTAAAAGTACCTAAGTAAGTATATTTTTTACGTTACAAAAACGTGCATCCTGATTTTTTCGCATATCAAGGAAATGTTTTTTTTTATATAGGTATTTGCTTTTTTACCCTCGACGAAATAAATCGAGGAAAGTTTATAAAAAAATAAGTTTTAAAATTTAAAAAAAGAAGACTTTGTCTCTGCCCAATTTTTTTGTCGCTGTGTGTCTACCCAAGCATATTCTACTTAGGATTTTCTTTTTGTTTCTGTTCATACAAATGATTATATCGAATGCTATTTGTGTCACGTTCGTGCGTTGATTAAAAAGTCATAAACCTGAGTTAAAATTATCCCATATGTACGGACGTTTTTGTATGCGATATATTGTCTGCGCTATTTATCCGAATTAAATGATATCCAAGAGCGCTTGCTCTTATTCTACGAAATAACTCATTTGCGTCTTCGGTGTAAAAACCAAGGGACCATACTAAGTTGATCTAATTAATTCTGAAGAATGCGATAGGCGGGCGGGGCTTTCAGAAACCATCAAGGTTGGCTAGGATATCAAACTAACTTAGTTTATACCGCGCACCGTACTACGGCGCACGCGTTCCTGCTACAGCCTAATAAAAAATATATAAAAGGCTGTATACAGAACGCTAAGTACTTAAAATAAATAATAATCTATGACACAAATTCGAAATTCAAATTGTGAATTGAACTCTAGTTTGAAGTTTGAATTTTCGCAAAGTTAATTCGAATTCCGCGCGCATTTATTGGCGGGAGTTTTGAAGTGACCGATAGTTAAAATTTTTAATTTGTGATTTCTTTCACATTCAGCAATCCTAGGTAAGTGCAGTTTTACACATTTAACATTTTTTATCTAATAACTACATACATAACTTTATAACTTCGGACTTTATTTTATTATTCTAAAAAAACTTTTCTTAAGATGTTAAACCAACGGAATTTTATAAACGTTGTTCTTGTATTATATTCAAGGTCCATATTTTTGGTGTCCCATATTCTGAAAATTAGACTGACGTTTTAAAAAAAACTTTATTCAGTGAAATTATTGCTACGGCCTCTTTTTTCACGTAAGTAGTTAAAGTCATTAAGCCCTTTAAATATTTTTTATTTATTTATCTGTTAGCCTCTGATAAACTGCAATTATTTATTAACCACTGACGCTGCTAACTCTACCGCGTATAATGCAATCGTCTATAAATAGACGCTAGTTTAATGGATCATGGATTGATACCTTTTGTTCCCCTTGTGAATCAATATTGGCCAAGGGCAGGTCGGCATGGGGTGGCATTTGGTATCTTTAATTATTTGTAGAGGCATAAGAATAACTATCAATGCACAAACAAAACTTGTAAAAAAATATGGTTGAAGTTATAAATAACTAAATAAATACCTACGAGACGAATTACACATATTGAGTTAGCCTCGAAATAGGATCGAAACTTGTGTTACGAGATACTAACTTGTAAAGATAAACATCTAAGACCTACGCCAATTAGGCAAAATTCATTTCTCATCATACCCAGAACGGGATACGAACCCTGGACAAGTTAGATTGTAATAATTTTTTCTACAAAAGAATACAAGTATTCGCTTTTAGATATATATATTATACTAAATGTAAACTAATTTTCGACGAGCGTACCTAGTGAAAAAGAATATATTTATAACTTCTAATTCAAGTGAAAAGTTAAATATAAGAAAAAACTATATAATTGTAAATATATACCCAATACATCTGAAAGTCGTTCGACGCGAACTTGGAACACACGACCACCGAACTTCGACGCTATCACTTTAATTTTTTACAGAATTATGAATATCTCAAAAACTGCTAAGCCAATTTTGATGCCCAATGAGCCCAAAAACTCTATTGACAGATACAACACACATTTCAAATTTCGATTTGGTGGTTCAAAACGTACTTTGGCCATAGACTAATCACTCTTACGCCGAATGAAAACGTCGTGAGAATCCTGCGCAGCCAGGCATTTATATGTAGAGAACTATGATCCGATGTGATTTAGGTTCCCCAGTAAATGTTGCAGAGGTGAGACGGGAGTCCTTTGGTGTAAAAACTTTGACTCATTCAAACCAGAATCGTGGTCATCAGCGAAGCCCGGGCCAATCTCTAGAGAGGTGACGACGTAAGCAGAATTAACGCCAGGAAGATTATGAATGTATGGGCTGTATGCTACCTTTAAAGAAAACATACGTACATATAACCACGTCTATATACCTTTCCAGGCAGTCAGAGCCAACAGTCTTGCAAAGACTGGAACGCCACGTTCAGCTGGCTTAATAATGGTATTGAGATTCAAACAGCGACAGGTTGCTCGCCCAGCGCCTAAAAGTAGTATGCCAAGTTTCTTTCCCTTAAACGCCTTCTACGACATCATGAAAGACATGGAGTGTTCCTATTCTGAAGTGACGGAAACAAGTTAAAAGGAAGCGATAGTCTTTTTATACTCAGTTATCACGGCATAATACATGGCATAATAAATAAATGCGACGAATAAGCTGTAACAAAACAATGAGTTATTATACCATTTATTATTATATTTATAATTATTATTTAATTCAAATATATTGCACAACCTGACAACAATCCACCGCGGAAGTATTAACCGGTATACCAGGTATTTTATGAGGCAAATGGCAATTTACTGTGGCACGATTTGCATAAAATTAAATTATAAATGATTTATAGAACAAAGGTTGTATGCAATTTGTAAATGCCCTGGTCATTTTTATCCTTGTAAGGCTACAATTCTATTTCGTCTAGTAAGAATATCATAAACTTTAATCTATTATACACTCCAGTATAACCTAGTACGCCTCTCCAGAGTAGCATGGCATATATCTGTATAAATAAGACGAGAAATTATTTCGCTTTTTATTATAACGTGAAAAGGAACATCGATAGTTTTTCGCGTGATAAAAATGGCATCGCACGTGTGTGCTACTTGTAAACTTTATACAATAAAATCTAGATTTTACTTATTAAAACCATTAATCGATATTCGTTTACCTTATTCTAAGCAACGAAATTGTAAAAGCTGTGCTACGAATTATTTTCTATGAAATTTTAAAGTGACTATTGTAAGTAGTTTAAAATTTGCAAAAATAAAACAATTAAATGTATTTTCTATTATAGTCTCGAACTTACTTCGAGGCTAACTCAATCAGTGTAATTTGTCCCGTATATATTTATTTATTTATTTTCTATTGAAAAGATATAAACGCGTTTAAATATTAAAATAACTTATATATTTTTTTCTTAATAAGCAAATATTTGCTACCAAGAAACATACCATAAAGACAGTTGAATACTGTTTTTGTAAAAAGAAATATATAAAAAATATCTCGTCCGTTCGTCCCTGAACTTCACGACTGGGCCTAAGTGAAGGGAGACGGTGTTATGCAACAGCGTACTAATCAGTTGAATTAACAAACAGTGTTAATTGATTTATTTTTTATGCATCGGTTCATTTATGTATTATATTTATTAAATTATACTTAGATATAAACCTTCGTCAGCAAACCCATGGCCAACATTTAAAACGGGAACAAAATCCGTTTACAACTTTACGATTCTAGCGTAAACATACAGACAGAGAAAATAGCGGGACTTTGTAATATATTGCGATGATGATGATGGTGATGAAGTGATAGTGATCATATGAATAAATAAAGCTTTAAGAATATTGGTAAAGAAAGGTGGAAACATTATTTTTGACTAGCTGTTTATTTATTTATTTATGTACCTACACAAAATTATATAAAGAGCATTTAATACAGCAATTCTATAAAAACATACATACGTATCGGTCACGTCTATATCCCTTTCTGGGTAGACAGAGCCAACAGTCTTGAAAAGACTGAATGGCCACGTTCAGCTATGTGGCTTAATGATAGAATTAGCTTACCATCCTCCATGTCGTGAGGCCCGGTTACATCATCTATGACCACGATCCGGGATTAAATAAGTCCGGTTATTACACGAAACGACTCCCGTGTGACCTCCGCAATAATTGCAGAGTTACCTTACCTTTAATGGATGACGTTTCACTAATCTCGTTGCTTAAATGTTCAGATTTTACGATGTTCACCCACACTTCAAGAGGATCGGTTAGCACTCAAACTAATGTACAAAACTCAGAAACGTGTTATAAGGCAGGATTTCAATTAGTACCTCCGTACGCATCATGCATTTAATGTGATCTTAACGGTTTAACCATCAACGCTTTTAAAGTTATTCAGATGACGTCGTTAAAAGTTTGTTTTGTATTTGTTACGTTTGCCACCGTCTTGCTTAATCCCATCCTCAGCTGCATACGTTTTGTTACGGTTATTGACCTGCGTGATACGATCAGTTAACTATCAATTATTGTATGTTTAAACCAGTGACCATTTTTATAATAGTTTCTTGAAATCCACCAGAAGATTCATACTAATGTGGTTTTAATGCAATTGCAAACTAGCTGTTGCCCGTGACTTCGTTCGCCAACAATTCAACACATAAAAGTTGATCCTCTGTATTGCCCCCTTAGATGGATGGAGGAAGAATTATTTGTATACCAGTTTTAAGTTAAACTAAGACCTCTAAGAAAATTCCATGACCATTCATGGGAAAGATATGGAGTGGTACTATTTTTTTTTTGTATTAGTGCCGGAAACCACACGGCACAAAAAAATACCAGCCACTCGTGTAGGAAGATATTGGCGGATGTCAAAAATGGTCAATAAGCCGACAGACCATGGAGGCCGCAACTCGAACTTGACCACAGTTAGAGCGTAATAATTAATGAGACAAGGTTGCACAGACAAACATACATTATGACACAGCATTGTGTTTGATGCAGTTTTTGTTATGATCGTCCGAACGGCCAGTTTCAATGCCGTATAATTTTATTAAAATATCAGTAGTTTGTAGAAGAAATTAATAAGTTGAAACCCTAATAATAGACCTTACTTGACGGCCTCTGTGGCGCAGCGATAGTACGCTTGTCTGTGATATCGGAGGTCCCGGGTTCGAATCCCGGCCAGGGCATGATGAGAAAATAACTTGTTCTGATTGGCCTGGGTCTTGGATGTTTATCTATATAAGTATTTATTGTAAAATATAGTATCGTTGAGTTAGTATCTCGTAACACAAGTCTCGAACTTACTTCGAGGCTAATTTAATCTGTGTAATTTGTCCCGTATATATTTACTATTTATTTTCTGCTTTCCTTCTGTCCTAAGCACTCTGGAGAGGTGCCCGAGATACGGCTTTTCATGTCCTGAGTAGGGATAAGTCAGGTTGTACACAAAGTAACTCTCGTCTGAGCTTCGCAACCTTTGCAGGGGACCTAACTTATATTGGATCAAAGTATGGCTCATATATATATATATATAAGTATCTTATGTGCCGTGTGGTTCCCGGCGCCAATACAAAAAATAATAGGACCACTCCATCTCTTTCCCATGGATGTCGTAAAAAGCGACTAAGGGATAGGCTTACAAACTTGGGATTCTTTTTTAGGCGACAGGCTAGCAACCTGTCACTATTTGAATCTCAATTCTATCATTAAGCCAAATAGCTGAGCGTGGCCTTTCGGTCTTTTCAAGACTGTTGGCTCTGTCTACCCCGTAAGGGATATAGACGTGATGATATGTATGTATGTATGTATAAGTATCTTATGCTCATAAATCACTGACTGACCAACATATGAATCATTTAATTAATCATTTAATACACCGCAAGAAATTCACCTTGACATTGGTAGCCAACAAGTTTAAGGTACAACGTTTTTTTTAAATATTGTGAGTTCAATGTCGGTTATAGCAGATTTTTTGTATTGTTTTTTTTTTATAATTATTTAAATAAGGAATTTAATTAATTCTTTAACTAACCAGATGTATGAATATATTTGTTTAACTAATTATCTGAGCGTCGTTACACGAGTGCGTGAGGTACCCTTGAAAGTGACCTAGGCAGGACACTTTATTAAGCTAAAAAAAAATTAAAGGGCCCTAAGTTATTCCTGAAGATCTAGTCTATCTGTGTGGCATAATATTTTACGAGTTTATGCATTACAAACAAAAACCATTTTTTTTTAATAAATATACTTAAGGCAAATAACACAGATTGAGTTAGCCTCGAAGTAAGTTCGAGACTTGTGTTACGAAATACTAACTCAACGATACTATATTTTATACAGATAAATATTAACATGGATTACGGAAGTATACATTTTCAAGTTAGTTAGTAAGTTAAAAGAAGTTAAACAATTTGAGACATGAGTAGCTTATGTTTTATCAGTATTATCAAACAGAACAAGCGTATAAATTCTACATATTTAAATCTGAACTCCCACAAGAAAATCTATATTCAAGCTATTAGTCACGATTAATAACGCTGATTTACGTAAAGCAGCGTAAATGAAGAATATATAATAATAATAAATTATTATTTGTGATCTTTTTAGTAAAGGAGACCTAACCAGATGCGGTTATCATAGAGTTTATGATAAAAAGACACTGATTAATTATAAAAAATAAAAATGCAACTTTAAAAACTCTATGTTGACGCATACATTTTATTTTGATTAATACTTACCTAAATTAATTTATTTATGAATTCAATAATAAAAAAAAATATTTTATGAAATTTTTTGATTTCCTTGTTAAATTTTAAATCAAAATTCTAAGAGAATATATTTACATGAATGCCTATATTAAACCTGGTTGGTATAAAACTATTAGGAGAGTAGACCGACATTCGACAAAGACCTTTATTGGATAAATCAGGTTTTACACGTACCTTTACCAAATAACTTTTGCATCCAGTTGCCTGAATGTGCAGGTTTTTTCAAAACGTTTGCCCTCACCATAAGAGCATCGATGTAGATGTAGATGTATGTAGTAGATAGATAACTTATTATTAAAATTAATAAATCCGATAAAAC
Source organism: Amyelois transitella (assembly GCF_032362555.1). Lineage (NCBI taxonomy): Eukaryota > Metazoa > Arthropoda > Insecta > Lepidoptera > Pyralidae > Amyelois > Amyelois transitella. Next base: position 2,057,243 of record NC_083525.1, read on the forward strand.
TAGAATTGAAGTTTATTAAGATTTATAAAAATTGTAACACAATTATTATAATTTGAATATCTATTCTTTTATGATAGCTATAACTATTATACCTATTGTATTCATCTGAGATTAATTATGAAATCACGACAGGACCGTTGACTTGTATGGTTATGCAATAACTTATTTGCACATAAAATCATATTAATTTATCGTTTTAATAATACCAGTTATCGTTGTTTATTTCAAAGTATTAGCATATTAAATCTTCATAAAATTTATGGCCGTGTGGTTCCCGGCACCAATAAAAAAAAGAATATTACCGCGTCATCTCTTTCTCATGAATGTCGTTATAGGTGACTAAGGGATGGACTTAAAAACTTGAGAAACTTCTTTTAGGAGGTGGGCTAGCAACCTGTTACTATTTGAATCTCAATTCTATCACCAAGCCAAACAGCTAATTGTGGCCTATCAATATTTCAAAACTGTTCGCTCTGTCTACCCCGCAAGGGATGTAGACTTTACTATATGTATGAATGTTACAAAAAAAACCCAACAATATCGGTTAATAATAGGCCGAATGATCGCGCAACAAACATGCAGACGAATTAAGAACCTCTTTTTTACTTCTAATAACAATAAAGTCATCCTTACAACAACATTTTTGTCGCACAATTTTTTTCTACACTCTTAAAGTAGACAATTGAATAACTACAATTATAGTTTTCATGATCAACAAAGAATGAAGTTGTATTATTATCTGCGCACGGTCAGTGTAACTATCCTTGACACAAATATAGTATATCACCGCGGTTTCAGCTCTTAATAATGCCTGGATGCCTGTTATAAAGTCCGCACGACATATTTTTCGCCCTAGAACATAGTTAAGAACAATGTAAAGACATAGTTAAAAACAATTGTTTATAAGTGACCACCTACATTTACAAATCCATGATAATTTAATGAAAAATATTACATTGTGTTTTTTTTTTGTTTGTAGAAAATTCAAAAAATAATAGACCTAGATTGCTAGGCCAACGCCTAAAAAGATATTACATTTTTTTTTTGTTTAAAGTTATGTAATCCTTATATTTTATCAGTTTAAGATCACTATTAAACATTGAAGCTGACCTAAATCTTTATAATGCTAAACTCCAAAGACATTAAGCGTTCGGAAGCGGTAAAGGCGGGAAAATAATATTTCTTTATTAATTAAAATCTTGAAATAATAATACTAGGAATTCATGACTACCTACTAGTAAACAATTAGCAATGACGCGTGGCTAGCAACATATTTAGTATTCGGGTGAAGGATTCAGACATCTCGGTACGTGCATCTCGAGAACAGATCTTTATCGTTGCAAATACTTCACGATTCCTAGTTTTTATGACTAGCTGCATACACTGGCTTCGCACGTTTACAAAGTAAAGGTTTACCGAGGCTTCTGTAATGTAATTGTGATATGTAGTCTTTTATTTATTTATTTAACTGTATTGCACAAAAAATGTGTTCATAGTGCGGTCTTAATGCCAGACAGAATTAATCTTCTTACGGTAGGTAATTACCAACTTGTATGATGAACAAGCGTAAAACGAAAAATACCGGTAATTTGCGCTCCCGTGGGAATTTCGGAGATTCCTGTCTTAGTGCACCGCTAGACTACATGAGAGACCTACGAAAATTCAAATTTAGGGTCTAGACCATCCACAAATCCAAAATTTTTATTCATTATTATAGGATAATATCATCATATCGCTTAATAATTGTCAAAATTTTACTTTCACAACATTGGTTGACGTCAAATAAATATCATAAAACTAAGTTTACTGCCGCTTCCAAGACGTCAGTGCAGAAAAAGCGGTAACAAACTGCACTGCAGCATTTTCTTTACCAACGTCAACTTCACAAATATGGGACAGTTGGGACTGTGCGTTGTCTGTCAGTCACTTAAGTAGTAACAGAAGAGTTTTATAAGCACCTTTAACTCGGTTCGAAATCATTTACCGCTTACTTTTTGCTATTGCAACACCCCAGAACAAACATGTAAGTACATAAATATAATAAACTAAAAAAAAATAAGTACTCCTAGATTTCTTAAAAGTTCATTTAAAAATAACACAACAAACAGGAAAACTTAAACCGCAGCCTATAAGTGTGTTTCCCCGACGACTGTGTATTAAATGATTCCATATTATTTTTCCATTAAACTTTCCACGGACATTCATTCATTTAAACAAATGCGTCAGACATAAGTTGCGGTCACTTAATAGTAGAAAAAATAAGCATTAAATTAATAGGTCATATAGATACTTTGTTAAACGATAAATGTTATTTTTTACTCGAATTAAAAATGGATTTTTTTTTTGGGAATTTTGCAAAATTTTAGTGCAAAGTAGTTACTGCTCTTATTTAGCTATTCATTGTGTGTTATCAGTTATTGAATAAAATTTATAAATTTGACTTAAAGATATAAAGATAATTAATTATAAAGAATATCAGCAAAACCTCTCTCAGTGCACTTCTAAACCCAGCGGTCAGAAACGGAGGAATTTTGTACAAATATATTTAGACTTCACCATTAAAACTGTAACTAGAATTCCTAAACATAACATAACAATAATTACGTCTATATCCCTTGCGGGGTAGACAGAGCCAACAGTCATCTAAAGACTGGAAGGCCACTTTCAGCTGTTAGCTTATTGATAGAATTGACATTAAAATAGTGATAGGTTTGCTAGCATATCGCCTAATAGGGAATTTCAAGTATCCCTTACTCGCCTTTTACGACATCCATGGGAAAGAGATGGAGTGTTCCTATTCTTTTTACTATTGGTGTCGTGGACTTAAAATCGTTTTTGTAATTTTTAGAAATTACATATTTAGAAACAGTCTCTTCAACTAGTGAAAGTGGATGTTTCACAATGGAGTCACATGATGGTAACTGCATCATGTGACTCTGAACGGGGTCAAGGTCACAGCTGATGACGGAAATGTGGAGGGAAGGGTGGCGTCGGTTCGGACTGTCGTGTTTATGTTTGGTCGATAACCTTATAATTGATTCCTTATCGTACAAACCCCGGAATCAAAAACATTCTTGACAAAATTGATCATTGGAGCATTTGATTCACTAGGAAGTTACTAATTTACTAATCCGAGCTAATAATACAGAGAATAGATTTGTATGTTTGTAACTAATGATCTCAGAAACTACTGAATTGATTTTCACGAAATTTGACTCAGTTATAGAATTGACCTTTGAAAGTGACATAGGCTAGGCTTCTTTTTCTGTTGCGAAGTGTCTTAGAAGTCTTAAACTTGCTACCGCCCTTAGATATAATGTACTAGAGGCCGCCCGCGACTTCGTCCGCGTGGAATCAATCCCGCGGGAACTCCAGGATATAAAGTAGCTTATATGTTATTCTGAGTCTTCAGCTACCTACATACCAAATTTCATCGTAACCGGTTCAGTAGTTTTTGCGTGAAAGAGTAACAAACATCCATACTGACATCCTGACATACTCACAAACTTTCGCATTTATAATATTAGTAGGATTCGGTACCTAAAGTAAATTTGTCATACGTTAGTATATTTTATTATCATGGCGACCTTTATAGCGGTTTGCGGTTCCCCCTTGTTGTGGTTACGTCACATGTTCTATTCTAGTTAACTGTCTTATTGGTCAGATAAATCTTTCCGTAACTGCATGCCTACACGACTATTGGCAGGAAATAACTTTAGCAATAATCTTTAAGTTGACTAGAGAATTATAATAGACTGGGAGTTTAGATAAAGACTTTTTGAAAGAAATAAAGAATTTTATATACTACTATTAATTGTTGTATATACTAATATTATAAAGCTGGAGAGTTTGTTTGTTCGTTTGAACGCGCTTATTTCGGGCACTACTGGTTCGAATTGAAAAATTCTTTTTGCATTGAATAGACCATTTATCGAGGAAGGCTTTAGGCTATATAACATCACGCAACTTTAAGGAGCGAAGAAATAATGGAGAATGTGAAAAAAATGCGGGAAAATTATTCATTTTTGAGGGCTTCAATGATGCCCAAAATAACTATTCCACGCGGACGAAGTCGCGGGCACAGCTAGTGTACAATAAAGTATCTACAAACAAACAAATATTATATTTATTTTACTCTGCGCCAACGCCAATCTCCTGTTTGGTTTCCTTCCACCCAAAATTTCATACAAAGTTGACTGGAAGAGATTGCAGTGATAAGTCCGCCTTTGTATCATCTCTGTCTGTTTTGTGCTGTTTTGTATGTTTTACTCATATGGTGCAACTAGTTGACGCCCGCAACTCCGTTTGCGTGTTATTGGAAATACGAAGGTTAAGATTATTAAATTTACTCAAATTTCGGTACATATTACAGTGTAGTTGGTCTACATCTGGCTATCTCTTCATCGTTTTCAATTATTTGAAAATATACTCAATGTACATACAATTTTTTTTTACTGTTTTAGGTATATGTATTGATAAGCAGTTTTATGTATCTAAATATTTATCTTTAATTGATGACATCACACAATTTAGTTATGTAATAAAGAAAGTAGGTTAATTATTAATTATATGAATGTCATAACAGGTCCTCGCTCATTGATATGCTGATCACGTTCAGCACTGATTTTCAGTATTTTTCAGTCAGGACTTATTGTGACATCACGTACATTGCAAAACAGGACTTACTGCGCTGGATTAAAACCTTATTTTAATTGGAAAACCTACCGAGGCTGGCTACCTAGTCAAGGAAAGCTTGACAACTTTGTATACTATCCATTATATCTTTACCTTATCATTAATTTATAATAAACATGACCAAATACATTATGCATTAGATAGGTAGTTGGAATATTATTGCGCTTATTAAGGACCTAATAGTTAATACCACAAAAGTGGTTGACCACGGAATTGATAACGTATTAATCAATAAATTTAAATAAAACTGCCGTAAGATCGTGGGGAACTATATTACATCCCAATTAATTGTATAAATGCGAAGTAGGTAAGTTTATTTGTTTGTTGCCTCACTTGCCTCTTAACGAGTTATCTACTGTACCAATCTTCTTAAAATTTTGCGTTTATATATGTATAATTAAAAGTCTGGAGAATATTAGGTTACTTGCCAGGTTCATTATAATTTTCGTGGAATGAGCGAAAAAACCTGTACCTATTCTATTTTTGGGGGCACTAAAGTCACGTGTGAAGGTGGTACAAAAAGTGTGCGGGCGAAGTTGCAAGTAAAAGGGAATTACATATAGGCCAAGAAGCCTAAACGCAAAAGAAGCCGCGGTCAAAATCTACTTACATGAAAATAAAGCCACGTTGTTGATCATACTGCAACGCAAGGTACATCCCATCACCGATATATATAATGGGTTAAGGAATTTGGAAAAAAATATATGTTTGGTAAGACCAAACATATGTTTTTTTCCATAAGGTTACATTTTTTGCAATATACAAAATTGTAATTGTTAATTGTAAACAATAGAAAAAACATAATATTGAGTCATTAAATTAATTTAATGTCTTATGATAATAATTGCCCAGTACATTTTATTTATTAGCTTCTTACAAATTACACATATAAACGTTTTTGTCCCTTGCAGTGATGATAGAGTGAATAGCTTGATATATAACTGACTATAAATAATAAATAAATAATCATTAGAAAAAAAGCCATCAGTTTTCCGCTTCATTTTGTCCCAAGAATCGGTTAAAATTTACAAAGAGTTCCAATTACTGGGAAAACATTTTTTACTCTTGATTTAAAGAAAAAAAAAGTATAACAATCTATTCTCGCGCTCACGACTAATTGAGTTATTGAAGCGGTAAGATAAATATTGAAGCGGTAAGACAAAAAAAAACAACGGAGTCTGTCAGTACCTACCACACTAGAATTGTTACAAATTATAGATAATCAATAGAGCAGACAGTTCCTGGTCCTTCATATTTTCATGAGGTCATTAAAATATAGGTTGATATTAAAAAGAAAAAAAATATTGGTCGGATCGAGAGCACCCGAAACCGCCGAGCTTACATAGAGAGAGTTATGAATGTGGATTAAGATCAAAGTTTGTATGGTTATAAATAAAGACAGGTACTCTATGAACTCTTGTTTCCTGCTACGTTTAAAAAAAATATATGCTGTTTAATGAAAATTTCAGAACAACTTAGATGTTTAATTATTAAATACAATTTGTATTTAATTTGAGCTCTAACAATAGATTTTTTTTATTAATTTATTAGTGATCTCAGTGTCTGGAAGAAAATATTAAAAAAAAAAGTATGAGGCGGGTGAATCCGCGTGTCCAGTTAGAAGCGGTCCCAGCTGATGGATTCGTCTTGTTAATAAATTTGCGTGCCACAGTCGGGCAAGCGTGCTCTGTTGTTGATTTAACCAGCGCAGGCGCAACAATTATTCGCCTCATTATGGATTCCTCGTAGCCCATTAAAGTCTTTGAACCAAACTATTCTCAGAAAGCTTCCCTCCATTATTTAATGACATAAAGACCACAGAAACCTAAAAGCCGTTTATTAATTGTCTACTTGCGGCTGCTTAATTCTCGGTGTATTAAAGATCTTATTAATTCGTGACTGTATCAATAAAAACGTATGAACTATGGACAATCTGCCTACATACTGTATTGTTCCAGCTACCTTTGCTCGTGAGCAAATGTCAATTTAAAAATCTACGAGTAACTAAATGTTATCTTTCTGGGCTAAATGTATACAATAAGTTAAGTCATCGACGAAATGAAGAGTGTGTGACTCAATCAAAAATGTTTTACTCATGCACAAAAAGCAATTGTAACTTTAGGCATTAGATACTGCATCGTCATCGTGTCTTTTGCATTTGTCGGGTTCAAGTAGACCCTGGAAATGAGCCTATTCCGCCTATTCATACACAGTCGGGTTATACCTACCGTTTAGCCTGCATCAGAATGCGTATAACAGCAGTCGGGTAAGTAAGAAGTAGGCAGCATATCTGTCAAACCAATTTTTTATACAGATACATACATAATTACATATTCTTTTTCTTGCGTCGTAAACCTCATTACTGAGGGTCGTGAACTCCCCGGAGACAAGTCAGTTTAGAGCGCACTACGTCTCTCCACCTTGCCCGGTCCTTAGCGGTGTGGAGCGCCTCATGTAGGTCCTTATCCAGAGTCGAACGTATCTGGTCAGTCCATCTAAGTGGGCTACGTCCCCTTGATCGTTTCCCCTCTACCTTGCCGGTGAGCATCAGCTGTTCCAAATTGTCGCCATCTTTGCGGGCTATGTGGCCAAAAAATTCCAGGATTCTTCGTAAACAGATGGTGGAAAGCCTAGTTTGGATGTTGAGTTCACGAAGAATAGACCTGTTTGTGCGAAATGCAGTCCATGGAATCTGGAGCATCTTTCTCCAGCACCACATCTCGAAAGCATCAATGCGGTTACGATCTGCTTGTTTTATAGTCCATGTTTCGGAGCCATAGCTAAAGATGCTAAATACTAAAGTGGTCACTAGCGAGATCTTCGTCTTCCGAGATATGTTGCGATCCTTCCAGATTCTTTCCAGCTGAGACATTGCATTTTTGGCCATGCCAATGCGTCTCCTGATCTCTTTTTCACATGAGCCTGTGTTACTAATATTAGCACCCAAGTAGATGAAATTATCCACCGTTTCCAGACCCAGAGCACCAGTCAGATGGAGTGAGTTAGCGCGGTCAACTACCATGACTTTGGTTTTAGAGTGGTTGATTTTGAGGCCCAAGTCCATGCTGATCTTTTGCATTTTAGTAAGGAGGCTCATCATCTCGGCCTCGTTAGCTGCCAACAAGGTTGTGTCATCAGCGTACCGGAGGTTTGTGATTCTGGTGCCGCCGATCGTGACACCACCTTCCCAGTTTTCCAGAGTCCGTCTGATGATAATTACATATAATTAAAGTCTATATCCCTTGCGAAGTAGACAGAGCCAACATCAGAGTCTTGAAAAGGCTGACAGGCCACGTTTAGCTGTTTGGCTTAATTATGAATTGAGATTCAAATAGTGATAGGTTCCTAGCCGATCGCCTAAAATAACTATCCCAAGTTTTTAAGCCTATCCCTTAGTCGCCTTTTACGACATCCATGGGAATAAAACGGAATAGTCCTATTTTTTTTATTGGTGCCGGGAACACCACGCACATACCTACATATTATCACGCCTGTTAAAGGTAGGCGAAGACTACGTTATATCCTTAGATGCCTCTTTAAAAAGCTAAGTATCACTGACCGATGTCTTTCGCAGAGCAGATCCCCACCTTGTAAAGACCGCGAGTGAGAAAGCAAGCTTTTATAAGAAAGAGAATGAAATATAATTAAAAAACAGCTGGATAATTCCACTATGCTTTTATTGCGTGTCAAGTAAGGGTGATAACCAGACTATTTGCATTGAATAGCTTATAATTATCGAGTTCTCATTAGCTGATAACGGTAAATATTCAATGTCGTTTTATTGTATACAATTATCATGTTACTGCGGCGCCTCGGCCTGCCTCGTGGTCCAGCGGTCATGGAGCTGAATAATCTGGACGTAGGAGGGTTCGAATCCCGTTTGATACATTTTAAATAACCATTATATTTAAAAAAAAAGTAAAGTAATATTGATTCACTGGAGTATTAACAAATATATATAGTTCTTCCACTAGTTAAACTCCTTTCGTATCTTCTCCCTTTGGGAACGATACATCCGTTTTTAGTCTCGAAACAAATTCGTAACTTGTGTTACGAGGTACTAACTCAACAATACTATATTTTATAATAAATACTTATATATATTAACATCCAAGAGCCAGGACAATAAGAACAACTTCGTTTCTCATCATTCGTGTCCCAGACAAGCGCAATACAGCTGCACTACACGGCACGACATGATATATTTATTTAAACTATGGATGCCAAAAAGCTGAACGTGGCCTATCAGTCTTTTGAAGACTGTTGGCTCTGTCTACCCCGTAACAAATAAAGACGTGACTATATGTTTGTATTATGAATATAGATAGATATGTATATATAGAAATGTTGATCCGTTCAATCACGTTACGCAAACAAACGTTGGTAGATTTTCATGTCGAAATTTACCTTTAGGTTAGTATGACCCGTATATAAATAAAAATCCCAAAAGAGATTATCCTAATTAAACACAGGTTATAACAGGATTAACAATTAAATCAATATCATGACAATAAATTTTCTGAGTGATTTTTAGATACTGCAAACGAGAAGAATTTTTTGTACCATAAAACTGATTGTCCCTGTCATTGAATGTAGTATGTAACTGTCACTGTTGGTGTATCAATGAAATAAATAAATAAATACACTCAATTGTAGATGCATCAAAAAACATCTTTATATTAGTGTTTTAAAAGAACTAAGACTAAGAGCAAATCTCGTCTTGGGGGAGGTTATTCCAATACTCTACTTTTTACTCTCTTGTATTTCTATATATATAAAAGTATAGTACAAAGTTTATATATAGATACACTTTAAAAGCTTCCCCGCGTTACAATAAAACTTAACACATTCTCCCGGTCCCGTAGAAAATTCAGAAAAAAATGGTTTTGATTAACATTGGATAATAAACAAAAACTTATTCATACAAAATTACACCAAAATAAATCAAAAAGTTCAGGCAAGAAAGTGTAAGACGGACAGACAAACTGCTTTTTTATATTAAAGTTTATGGGAAGTACGGATTAATATGGATTTACAAACACATATTATTGTGAATGATTGTCCATTGTCTCGTCATCCCAGCACTAAGTTGACAATGATGGCTGACACGCGAGCTCCACAATTAGGTCATTGCTGTGTTTTGTTACGCCTAAAATAGACTGACACAAGAGACTGACACGAAAATTGGACATGATAGGGACGGATCAGAAAATAAACCCTCTTTTTGGGATTCCGTAGGCATTAAGAAACACGTTGTGTCTGCCCGTAATTATTTATAATATAATATTAAAAAAGAAAACATGCATACATACAATCACGTCACTGTCCAATTACGAAGTACACAGAGCCAACAGTTTAAAAAAAACTGAAAGGCCACGTTCAGCTGTATGGCTTGATGATGGAATTGAGATTCAAATAGTGACAGGTTGCTAACCCATCGCTAACAAGAAGAACCCCAAATTTATTCTTTTTAAATAAATTAATAATAATATCATATTCAGATAGGTTTTGCATTAAAAATAAAATAGAAATTCGTAGTTTTCTTTAACGAATAAAATAAACTGGTTTGACACAGAAATAGGCAACAAAAAGAACCTTTTAAGAAATGATAAACGCTATTTAATCCTTATTATTCCGACGGTAGAGCTGTAGGTGATCCATATGTTATCGGGTAAGGCAACATATCGGTCAAGTTAGTAGACTTGAAAAACCAAAGATTTCGAACAAATAGAAAATGGCGTTGTTTACTATTCATTCTTATTTTTTTTTTATCGCAGCCGAAAAACCTACGTTACGCGTGGCCCAACATGCACTTGACGGGTTAATGAAAAAATATCTATTCTATTTTTAAATCATAGATTGGTACGCAAATTACTTTGTTTGTTATGTCAAATTTAAATATAATGCCAATTACCTAACTACATTATTATGTTTAACTTTTTTATATTTCATACAACCGAACTTTAAAAGAAGGATTGACATTTCTTTGAACAGCCTTTTCGGCGAAATGCTGATAGAACATTGGCTTTACTTCTTTAGCGACTTTCAACAAAATGTAGGCAAGACCTACACACACATAGGACTTTGGTCCTTGTGGTCTTCAATGCCGAAGGTTGCTGGCTCCGTAGCATGGCAGGAGCAATTCTGATGACCCTGGATCAATTAATAGTAACGCAAAAATAGGCAAACGCAAAAGACTCACCCCGGGCTCCTCTTTAGAGAGGTTACGATGCAACCGTGTGGTTCCCGGGCACCAATACAAAAAAGAATAGGACCACTCCATCTCTTTCCCATGGATGTCGTAAAAGGCGACTAAGGGATAGGCTTACAAACTTGGGATTCTTTTTTAGGCGTTGAGCTTCCACCTGTCACTATTTGAATCTCAATATTCTATTATTAAGCCAAATAGCTGAACGTGGCCATTCAGTCTTTCCACGACTGTTGGCTCTGTCTACCCCGCGAGGGATATAGACGTGACCATATGTATGTATGTACGATGCAACCGGGACGCAATGCCAAGAATAAGACACATCATTTTTACTTAATAATTGTTTTATTATTTGTTACAGGAATTAATCACAATGTTTCACGGAGGCATATGGGCGAAGCTGGAGGGCGTGTACAAGTGGTACGTCCTGGGGCTGGTCTCCATTGGCTACATCCTCGGAGAGTTGGGGCACTACCTTATAGGTAAGAATCATCATCATCTAACTGACTGTTGGCTCTGTCTACCCCGCATGGGATATAGCCGTAACGATATGTATGTATCATCATCGTCATCCAATCATTACTTAGTACATACTTACTGGAAGTTAAAGTACATACAGTATTACATCATCGGGGAGTTGGGGCACTACCTTATAGGTAAGAATCATCATCATCTAACTGACTGTTGGCTCTGTCTACCCCGAAAGGGATATAGACGTAACGATATGTATGCACTTTTACAATCAGCGTGTTTGACGTCATGATAATAGATCGGGTGAGGTTTTTTTCACGAAGCAACTCCCGTCTGACCTCCGCAACTTTTTCAGGGAAACCTGACCTATCATGATAAAAGCTGCGTTATATGAATGTGCCTATTCCTTTAGTTGTATTTTAAGGGAAAGTGAAGGAGCGTTTCTATTTTAAAGTACCGGGAACGGGAACAGCTCCAATCCTAACTTTTAAATTAAATACACTGTTCAGTTTAAAAAGTTATATATATGTATATCCTACTAATATTATAAATGCGAAAGTTTGTGACTACCTTTGTCAGGATGTCAGTATGGATGTTTGTTTACTCTTTCACGCAAAAACTACTAAACCGATTACGATGTATGTAGGTAGCTGAAGACCCAGAATAATATAAAGGCTACTTTTTATCCCGGAGTTCGCATTGATTGTTAAGTTATGATAGGGTTTCCACGCGGACGGAGTCGCGGGCACAGCTAGTAAAAAATATAAATAAACAACAATGTGCCACTAACCACGGCAACTTCTTACTAAGAATTGAAGATCGTTCAATATAAAAATGTACAGACTTGCTTATATAAATCACTAAGACCTAGTGATCTAGATAAAATTAGCCTTGGATGACCATACTCGTATAGATGCAGATTGCCTCTAACATATGTGAGGATAATGTTACACTAGCCACCCCACCCGGCTTTGCATAGATTTTAAAGGCATTCGGAGCGTACCCTAAATGTATTTTCGGAACGTACAATTGTAACGTACATACATTTTGGAAATGATAATCGTGTTTTAATGAACAATAATTTGAACATTTGTGCCGTGCCGGGATCTCGAAACTAATAAACAAAAAAAAAAATAGGACCACTCCATCTCGTTCTCATGGATGTCGTATAATGCGACTAAGTGATAGGCTTATAAACTCGGGATTGATTTTTTATTAGACGATGGGCTAGCAAACTTTTACTATTTAAATTTCAGTTCTCTTTGTCTACCCCGCAAGGGATATAGACGTGATTATATCTGTGTAATCTGGAAGATATTGTGAAACTACTGGGCATAAAGATCGCAGCAGAAACCATAGAAATAGGAATACTATACAATAATAGAAATGCCATGTTGTAATTTATTTGTGTTGAATGTGTTGAATAATTGTGTCATAATCAACACGTGTGACGTCACATTCTTTAGTCTTCTTTCTTATGACGAAGAAGTAACACGTAAACTAAAAGCACCATCTTTTGCGTTCAGGGGTTAAACTGGTATTCTGTTTCGTTTTTGCACTACACAATATTACGTCGATAGTTTATAAATTGCGTAATTTTCACAAGTGCGCAATGTCACGGCCGTTTGAACAAAAACTGTGAGGCGGTGTTCAATTAGCTTTGCTTGATTTGTAATTAACATTAATGAATGGTAGTACTAATAATAGTACGTACATAAAATCACGCCTTTTTCCCGGAGAGGTAGGCAGAGACTACATCTTTCCACTGGCCACGATCTCTGCATAGGTACTTCCTCCGCTTCATCCACGTTCATAACTCTTCATGCAAGCTCGGCGGGTAGGTACTCTTGTCAGAAGGAGTTCTTCTGCACAAAGACAATCTTTATCAGAACTAGTTTTACCGTGCCGTGTGGTTCCCGGCACCAATAAAAAAAAGAATAGGACCACTCCATCTCTTTTCCATGGATGTCGTAAAAGGCGACTAAGGGATGGACTTATAAACTTGGGATTCTTCTTTTAGGCGATGGGTTAGCAACCTGTCATTAGTTGAATCTCAATTCTATCATTAAGCCAAATAGCTGAACGTGGCCATTCAGTCTTTTCAAGACTGTTGGCTCTGTCTACCCCGTAAGAGATATAGCCCATGAAAAATCCAAAGATATGTCAATTCTTAAGTGATAACCCACAATAATTAATAAAATTTTTGAATTTGAATTTGGGAAAAACGCCTAACTCCGAAATCAGCCTTAAACAATAAGTCTCTCACTTAAATTCTTGTTCACAGGAACCACATCAAAAGTGACAGCCGATGACCTACATTACGGAGATAAGGCGTGCATGTTAAACGCGACCCATCTCTCTCTCAGCCAACTGCCTGTCATCTGTGAGGACGTCAACTCGTCTGATATGTTAGTTTATTTCTAAATAGTCGTAGAACTAGTACTGTCAGCTGCTGAGAAATTGTACGGTTCTAGATTGTATGAACGGAAGGTTTTGTTTCACTGACGTTGACTGTACATTTAATTTCCAACTAGTTTTCCAGGAAGAAGCAACCTTAAATCCTTAAAAATGTACAAACATACACGTCTAGAACCCTTGCAGGGTAGATAGAGCCAACAGTCTTGAAAAGACTGAAAGGCCACGGTTAGCTTAAGGTGGGAATGATATTCAAATAGTGACAGGTTCGCCCATCGCCATCGAAGAGGAATTCTAAGTTTTTCCCTTAGTCAACTTTTACTATATCTTTTGGGTATATACACTTGGGATTCTTCTTTTAGGCGATAGAATTGAGATTCAAATAGTGGCAGGTTGCTAAACCTGCCACTATTTGAATCTCAATTCTATCGTTTAGCCAAACAGCTGAACGTGGCCTATCAGTATTTTAGGCTCTGTCTTCCCCGCAAGGGATATAGACAAGACGTATGTAAGTATGAATTGAAATTTTAAATATTGATAACATCATATCATCTATAAAACTGGTATTTTTTTAAATTAAATACCTAATTAGCACTAATCTGTCTCAAGTTATAAAAAATAAACAATCGTCTTTTTTTGTATAATACCACTAAACTACACAATCAACCTGTTATACATTAAATTAGCTAAGTAATAAAAAATCTGAAATAATATCTGATTAAAGTTTGTTTTTTTTGTAATAAGTCTGCATTGACGAGTGTCATTATAATATTTTGACACGAACAATTTGAGTACATATAACTATGTTACCTAGTAACTAGTTTGATTACAAAGAAACCGGCAGTAATAAAAAATATATAGCAGTAGGTAATAGTTATTAAAAAAAGATCAAAAATAATACTGATACACGTGCCGTTAAAATTGTAGTAGGCTATTAAAGAAATGAATATCAACCCTTTATCCTTAGATCAGGAAAGCCTAACCCGTTTTCAATGTGAATGTGTTTCTTTCTTTAGTCGCCACTCACGACATCTATGGTGGATAAGGAATGGATTGGTTGGTCATATTTTAAACTAGCTGTGCCCGCGACTTCATCCGCGTTAAATAGTTATTTTGGCCATCATTGAAGCCCTCAAGGATGAATAATTTGCCCCGTATTTTTTCACATATTCCATTTTTTCTTTGCTCCTTATAGTTGCAGCGTGATGTTATATAGCCTAAAGCCTTCCTCAATAAATGGTCTATTCGACGCAATAAGAATTTTCCAATTCGAACCAGTAGTTCCTGAGATTAGCGCGTTCAAACAAACAAACTCTTTAGCTTTATAATATAAGTATATGTATATTAAAAAAACAATGACCGTTCATTATCATATTAACTATTTTTTAATACGATCTTCTCAGAATGTTCGGTAGCAAATATATACCTAAGTAGTTAACTCTTCACAATGTTTAAGATAAAATCGACGTACTATGATATCTTTATTGTTTGCCGACTGAGAACCCAATACGCACGCGCTGCCGTGATCATATCGCGAGCGTACAAATTGATTCTAATAGATCTAGACTAGATCATTAGTCATCTTGTACAATCGCGCGCAGCCCCCGTTGTATGGCATGCGCGACGCCATTTGATCGCGCGAAAAAACTGTCGATGTTTCGCTTTTTTATCATGACGTAAAATGGAACAGCGATAGTTATCGCGCGATAAATACGACGTCGCGCGCGTCATGCTACGAGGGTAAACTCTTGTTTCTGCTTCGAAATTTATTTTTCAAATTCAGTATGACGTAGACCTTGTTGCCGTGTGGTTCAGAGTAGGACGACTCCGTCGTAAAAAGTGACTAAGGGGTAGGTAAATTAACTTGAGATTCATCCTTAACGCGAACGCCTAGCAACCTTTGATTGGAAAAAGGGTTTTCTGAGAAAGTTCAAATGTATTAATTCTACCCGTGCGAATCCGGGCGGATCGCTATTATGCCTATAAAATTACGACTAGAATGTGACGTCATGCAAGTAGGATGTTGATTTTTAATTACACATTTCCTATAATAAATATCAACTCACCTTAAACGATAGGAAATAATTAATTAGAATTTTGAAAATTTTTGTAATTATTCACTGCAGTATACGACGTGACATTGAATTAATTCGTCATTAAATTGATGTGGACCAAAAAATTTTAATGTGATTGTCATTGAAGTTTGGGTCACTAAGTATATGTTTTTGTTCTGGTTTTTGGATTGGTGTGTGTATGTAGGTACATAAACTTATATATTTTGGAATGCGTAGGTTGATATAATTTAGCTTACCTAAGTAAGACGAACTACGTGGAGACCCGCAACAGAAAAAGTTACAAATGATTTTGTTTTAAAACCGATCCCATACATACATAAATACGAATGGTTAAATCATCACTTTAGAATAGAACCACTCCATCTCTTTCCTATGGATGTCGTAAAAGGCGACTAAGGGATATGGTAACAAACTTGGGATACTTCTTTCAGGCGATGGGCTAGCAACCTGTCGCTATTTGAATCTCAATTCTATCACCAATTCATACTTAGGTTCATGGTCAAAAGGCGCATCCAGGGTTCCTCATCAGAGAGGTGAGGATGTAAACCGGATCAATGCCAGGAGAAATAAGAAGGAACTGATGATTTATGTACACGCAAGCTCAAATAATGTCATGACATGATTAGACATGTTCTTACTTGTTCGGGCATTTTATTTACTTATTTATAATTAACCATTGTTTCAGGGCGAACCTATTTATGGCACAACAATTTTTTTTTTATATTTTAGTAAGTAAAAACATACCTACCTAAGCCTATGTTTATCGAGAAAACATTACTTGCAGAATCGACCAAATCAGCGTTAAATTGGTTGTATCTTATGATAATGACTGCCTGTATAGCTTAGTCATGACCTTGGGATGCAAGGTTAAGGCCACAGGATACCAAGGTCAGCCCTTTACTTTCAAACGGATGTTTGCGGTTCTCCTCATTATTGTCAGCATCAGCCCCCGAAAATCTATTGCTGTCCCGTTTTGACGTCATAATAGAAAGTGAAACAGCGATAGTTTTTAATGCTAGAAGTACGAGTCGGCTTGTTTTCTTTCCCGCCTTATACCAACTCTTTAAACAGGCGATATGAATTAATCAGCTTTCTTTTAAGTTTGGATTGAGTCCATGATGCCGGGTTGTCAAACCTGTCATAATTCTTGAACATCGTTATTTTAACAAATCAAGTTGATATTCAATTAAACGATAGGCTGTCTTTACATAAAGCACATAACTTACTTCCTACTCATCATCGACCACTTCTTTAGTTTTTTCTACTGTCAAGCCCGTAATTTTTCTTTTTGTCATGTGTATTTCCTGTCTATAACGTAATAATTTCAATCAATAGGTACATTATGTCAGAAATACACCTGTTTTTCAGTCGGTCAGTTTCATTCTAGACCATAATACATTCAGTCTAGATTTATAAAATATCATCATCGCACAAAAAGCTGATACAGTGAATTTTTTCAGAGCACAAAGAACCAATTCATTTGACTATTTATTACTGAAGTAAAAACTCCATGTTGCGCTAAAGAAATATTCATACAAGAAAAATCAAATCGAATATAGGAAGCAGAACACAGACAAAAAATAGTCTGGTTAAAATGCCTAGGAGCAGAAAAGCCATAAAGCCAATAAGTACGTAGTAAATTCTTAAATGGCAAACAGCACATTTTAATGATTGAGTAGGTACCTATTCAGTCCAATCTTATCTTCTTTTCATCTATACTAATATTATAAAGCTGAAGAGTTTGTTTGTTTGTTTGAAAGCACTAATCTCAGGAACTACCTACTGGTTCGAATTAAAAAAATATTTTTGTGTTGAAAAGACCATTTATCATCACGCTGCAACTATTAGGAGCGAAGAAATAATGGATAATGTGAAAAAAATCGGGGAAAATTATTCATCCTTGAGGGTTTCAATGATGCCCAAAATAACTATTCCACGCGGACGAAGTCGCGGGCACAGCTAATTTTGGATAAGGACAATTTCTTGCCCCCGTGGCATGGCACGAATGACGCCGTTATCGCTCGTATCCCGTTTCATTGTCATACTATAAAGCGAAACGGCGATAGTTTTTCGCGCGATAAACACGGCGACACGCGTGCCATGGTACGGGGTCTCTCATGTCTCTGCTGAAATTTATTTTTCAAATACAATAAGTCGTAAGCCGTATTGCCGTGTGGTTCAGAATAGGACGACTCCGTCTCTTTTTCATTTATGTCCTAAAAGGTGACTAAGGACAGCCCTACATTCATCTCTGTTTCTCGATAAAAAAAGAATTAGAAATCTTCATAGTATGAATAAGCATTAATTGAGATTGAGCGTCTTAGGTGACTCTTAATCTTAAACCACATGTTAACCACATGCTTAACAATTTTCTAAGATTAAAATGGGAACAAAATTTTAAATTAAATAAAAACTAATCTATAAACTACTTCCTGGATGTCAAAAAATGGGTCATTGTTAACGTTCTACTCGAAGCCTTGATAAAAATTAGTATGGTACAAGCCTGTACCACGAAATTAGTAGATAATACTCATTATTAGTAATGATCTAAGTACTTCTTGTTTTTTTTACAAGTTTCTGAGAAAATACGTTGGAAATTCCTGATTTTTCCGAAGGCAGCTTAATATTTGGGCCGCGTTTACATCTTAGGAAGACCTAAAAACAACAACATTGTACGTAATGCTCAAAGCATTGCCCACCAGTAAATTTCTAGAAAAGAGCAAACAGATATATCTTACAGGTTCATAATAATAATACTAGGTGTAGCGGGAGCGATGATTCGGCTCGACCGCAACCAAAGGGAAGATCTTCCGCCAGGCTAGGTGTTATGCCTGGGGAACCGCGCGACAGACGATGTTGAGACGGAGGTTGTATTTATGCCAATCCATGAAACCTTTGTTTGCGCGATTTAGATTCTTCGCTGCTATTGGCTGAGCGCGTCATTTTTTTCGCTATGATCGACAGTTGTTGTGTAATTGGCAGTTGTCTGTGTTGAAATGTCACCACACTAGGTGTCAATTTGAGATCGAGTTACAGAACAATCTCAAAAAAATGTATTTAATAGAAATCCTACTTATATTTAATAGATACATAAATATTATATTATTTTTATCCAGGTGTTGTGTGGTTCCCGGCACCAATACAAAAAAGAATAGGACCACTCCATCTCTTTCCCATGGATGTCGTAAAAGCCGACTAAGGGGTAGGCTTATAAACTTGGGATTCTTCTTTTAGGCGATGGGCTAGCAACCTGTCACTGTTAGAATCTCAATCATATCTTAAAACCAAATAGCTGAACGTGGCCTATCAGTCTTTGCAAGACTGTAGGCTCTGTCTACCCCGCAAGGGATATAGACGTGACTATATGTATGTATGTATGTTTTTATACAGATGCGAGACGCTAACGCTGAACGGCACGAGGTACTGCGAGTGGGGATACAATGGCCTGGGCATTGACTACCAGATCCTCGCCGGACCAGCCTTCATGGCTGTCTTCACTGTCGTCGGCGTTATACTGGGCGTCGTAGCTGATAAGTAAGTTCACGAATTCCAAGCTGCAAGACCTGGATCCTCCCGAACAGAAACTCTTAGTAGAAAAACGTCTAAATATCAAGAGTTTAGGGTAGAGACTACCAGATCTTCGTCGAACTAGCCTTGATTGATGTCTTTACTGTTCTCGGCATTATATTAGGCGTAGCTGATAAGTTAATTGACAAATTCTAGCCGAGAAAACCTATAGTGTCGTGTGGTTCCCGGCACCAATACAAAAAAGAATAGGACCACTCCATTTCTTTCCCATGGATGTCGTAAAAGGCGACTAAGGTATAGGCTTATAATAATAATAATAATAAAGGGGCCCATTTAGTGAGTGGCGAGTCACCACCTGCCACATAATAGTCACGTATTCATGATTATGGCAGGTGTCCGAACTTCTCCAGCAATAGCCCAGTTTAAATCCATCCAAACGTCAACTCCATAACCCATCATCCTTTTCCTTATTTTGTAATAGCTCCACCTCCTGCCGAGACCTGTTCATGGACATATCGTCTATTGGTATGGCCGGGAACGGGTTTTGGCAGGAGAACAACATAACATCAACTTCTCCAAAGGGCCTCTACGTGTTGGATTTATATCCCCACGCAAGCCTCTCAAAAATCCGGGGTGTATAGACCCGTGAAATCCAAGCGGAGAAACATAATAATAATAATAATAAAGGCGTCGGGACGTGACGACCCCATCGCCCTCTGTGGAAGGGTTTCCTTCCCAGTGCAGGCAGTCTCCGCGGGGCGGCTTGTGGCGAAGCCGTTGGTGAGTGGCGACACCACGGACCCTACCTCCTGGGGAACATACAGACATGCGCCATACACACACATACACACAGTGACACTTTCCCCGCCTCTGGCTTGCCTTGGCCGGCCGGCCAGAGTGGAGTCGCAAGAGCAGATCCTATGCTCCAGGATGGAAGTGTATTGCACGTAATGGCGTAATAGCGGGGAAACCAGCACGGGGTCATGCCTCGTGCTCGTGAAACCGGGGCCGCACCTCTCGGCATCCTATAGCTGCTTTTAACGTGTTGCGCCCTGGCCGCCGCATAGTGGCTTATTTAGGGTGCCCACAGGCTGCTGTATAGCCAATGAGCAGCGAGTCACCATCTGCCTAATCAAAATTATGTGAGAGATTTTCGAGGCAGATGTCCGTATCTCACTCCATAGCCCAGAAATCCAATCCATTAGCATCCCATCCGCATGACCCAAATTAAGTAAATCCCTTCCTGGCAATAGTTTGGCAGCTATGGAGGGCTGTCCGTTGGTGCATCCCAATGGTTCATCAAGGGACAGATCTCCACAGCTGCAGCCATCTCACTTTAGAACAAAAGGTACCAAAGGGCCTCTTCATGTTGGCTTCGGCCCCATGAACGCCTCCCAAATGACCGGGTCCCTATGGGCCCGTGCACATTTTACATGTACCAACATAATAATAATAATATATATCTTTATTTCACCATAAACAGAGTTAGGTAAATAAATATAAAAGGTAGGTTACAAAATGAATATGGTGGGTTGACACCTGAACTAGGATAAATCCTGTATCTCAGGTTGCCAACCCTCCACCCCATATAATGGTCTTAATAACTAGGTAACATTATTTCTGATCTTAATACAGTAATTATGATTATCATTTATTACAAAGCTTGGAGGGTAGCAGCACATTTGTTCATCAGTAAGTACCAGACATCGCATACACAAAGTGCGCAGCGCAAGTGACTTCTGGCGTATGGTACAAGTTATAAGCTGTTAGTTTTAACAAACATTTTCAATTTTTCTTTTAAGAAGTAGTAACTCAATTTACTACCGTTATTATTATTTGTCTTTGCAAAATTGACAAAGAGAAGAAAAAAAATATATAAAAATAAATAAAAATTAAACCATACAGAACTATAAAAATATATAATATACATAATAATAAAACAGTGAGTATTCAAAAATTGAAATTTGCACTATCTAAATTAACTTGTAATCTTAAGTATGTTTTCCGTTTCAAGGTAGTCCAATGCTATCAAGTTATTTTTCAATGACGTTTTTAGACTTTTTCTATTCATATTGAGAATTTTATTTAAATTATTTAAGTGTCTGTATAAGAAGGGACCAGTGAATGAAGCTTGCCGTTGGGCGAATGCAGATTTGAATGAAGGCACATTGGTTCGTATTCTTCTTCTATGTTGATTTATTTGGGAGGGTACAATTGTTTTGTGATGGCGGAGAACTGACTGAAGAATAAATAATTGTCTTACCGTAAGCATTTGAGATTCTTTGTACAGTGTATCTGTAGGGTATCTTCTGGGTTTGCGTAACATAACCTTAATAACAGCTCTTTGAGCTCTCTCTAACTCTGATAGGTGTGTTACAGCAGCTCCACCCCAAACAGGTATACAATAGGTTAAGAGGGATTGAACAAGGGCAAGATAAATATTTTTAATTAAGTTAATGTCAGCAGATTCCCTAAGATTTTTGAATATATGGAGCAGTTTACGAACCCGTTTACTGAGCTCAGAAATATGTGGTTTCCATGTAAGGTTTTTGTCCATTACAATTCCTAAGTATTTGTGGGTGTCTGTATGAATAAGATTCGGGCAGTGGCAGGTAGTGTTCGACTGGGGGTCTCTGGTACAGCTTAAAGTGTGGGCTTGAATATCAAAATCTGGTGGTGGTTTAGTTGCTTCTGAAATTCGAAAGCATATATATTTCGTTTTAGGAACGTTCAATGTTAAAAGGTTATGATCTAGCCATTTCATAACAGTAAGTAAACCAGTTTCTGCCGCTTCTTTTACTTCTGTCCACGAATCACCCCAAAACATCAAGGCAGTGTCGTCCGCGAATGCTAGAATATTACCGCTACTCAGTTTAAGATTACACAAACTATTAACATAGGCTAAGAACAGAGTAGGACCAAGTGTGCTACCCTGGGGTATACCGTATGTAATAGGTAGACTTGTGCTTTGAACATTAGACACTTTAACTACTTGACTTCTATTTGACAGGTAGTCGCGGAACCACTCGAGTGCCACTCCCCTTATCCCCAAACCCTCCAGCTTTAGCAAGAGTAATGGTATTGATACGGTGTCGAATGCCTTTTTTAGATCTATAAAGATGCCTATGCATCTCTTTCCACTATCCAAGGCTTTAGTGACAGTATCCGAAAGATTTGCGACAGCGTCCTCTGTGTTTCTACAAGAGCGGAATCCATATTGGTTATCAGCTAACAGTTGCTTATTTTCCAAGAAGCTGGTTAGCCGGGTGTTAATAACCTTTTCAATAATTTTACTAATGGAGTTCAATAAAGAAATCGGCCGGTAGTTCGACACCGATTCATCACCTCCACCCTTGTAGACGGGTACAACTTGAGCACTCTTAAAAATACTTGGGAAGACACCAGCCGAAATACCAAGATTACAAAGATGGGCAATCATCGTACATAGAATTGAATGAGAATTTTTAAGAATTGAGTTAGTTATGCAATCTGGACCAGGCGCACTGTAGTTTCTGAGATTTAGAATGATTTTATCTATTTCAATAGAGTCTGTGGGGTATAGGCACATTGAGTCCATATTTCCAGAAGAGGATGTAGCTTTTGTGAGCTGACTCTCAGTCATGTCTAATTTTGACAGAATCTCCGTTGCAAGATCTTTACCTACAGATGTAAAAAACGAGTTGACATGATTAAGTGACTGTTCTGGACTTGGTGAAATTTTTAGTAGAGGAGTTGCCTGTGAATTTTTCTTTTTGATATTACACATTTCCTTCACCGTGTCCCATGTGCCTTTGGTGTTTTTATAATGTTGGCTGAATTTATTTTTGTAATAGTTTATTTTGAGTAATTTTGCTGTTTGGTTGCAGACATTACGATACCTAATGTATGTTTCTTTAATAGTATCATCATTAGGATTCCGTTTAGAAAGTCGGTGTAGTCGAATTCTCTTCTGGAAGCATTTAACAATGCCTGGCGTAATCCACGGTTTTATGGGTCTTTTCCTTTTAGTAAAAGTTAAAGTGTTTGTGTGACAGGCAATCAGCTGTTGGAGCGTTTCGGTTAGAATTTTAGCGGCTTGGTCTGGATCCTTAGTTAACAGGTATGGGTTCCAATCTATTGTTTCAATTGCTTTTCGTATCGCTTCATAGTTAATCCTGGTCCTGGTTAGAGAAGATACTCCAGCAGAGTGAAGGCCAAGAGATGTGGAGATCGATAGAAAGATCGGTAGGTGGTCTGTCGTATCTGATAGAAGGATGTATGTTTTAAACTGACCTACGAGTTTGCACATGAAGTGGTCATAACAGGTACGTCCATGAGTAGGTTTATCTATGGTGTTTTGTAAACCATGGGAACCTACAATTTCAAGATAATCACTAACATGGGAGTTATTAGTGTCTAGAGTGTCAATATTTATGTCGCCTGTGAGAACAATATTTCGTGATCTGGTTGTGAGTAATAGGCTATCAAGAGAATCAAGGAAATTACTGGGGTTAGCAAATGCCCAGGGGCGATAAAGACCAAACACAGTTAGGTTACCTATTTTAGCGGCAAGACAATTTGCTTCTTGTAACTCAATTTCCTCGACAGAAGCTCTGATAGCCTCGCTAATGTACATTATGACACCATCATTTTGGTTGAAGCTTTTTTTGGTATAATAAAGAGAAAAGCCGTCAAGTGTTGGGGGGATAGAGTTCTCGTCGCACCAACATTCAGACAGAACTATTATGTGTACATTTGTTTTCAAGCCAGTGAGGAATACTAAGAAGTTGTCCAGATTTTTGTTAACACTTCTTATATTCAAAGATATGATATTCAGTTTATTTTTACAACCTGGTACAAGGTTATCCAGGTCAGCTGATAGTTGTTTGGGGTCCTCTATCAACGTACATGAGGGGGAACAAGCTAAGTCAATTTCTTCGGATAAGTCCGGGCTATTCATATTAAAAGTAATTGCGTGAGAAGTTTCTGTGAAAAGGAGGGTTTCTGGAATAAACTTCTTGTATGAAAAACAAAACTAATTGAAAAGAAGAAGTATCGGGAAGAATCTTGTGCGCTTAGGGTTACTTTAGAGTTGTATGGGTATGAATGGGGAGTTTGTTTTACTGCTTTGGAAAGAGTGTGCAATTTCGTGAAATCAATTGAGTGATGTGTTTTGCTGTGTATAAAAGTATAACAAATAATAATTAAAGTAAATTTTGTTACATGCATAGGAGAAACATTTAGATTGTAGTAAATAGTAAATACATTGAAACCTTTGGCTAGTCATTTCGATTTCAAAATTTGTAGTTGATCTTCACTTTTAACCAAGATATAGGGGTCGCCTTGTTTTTTACGCAAATAAACTAGGCCATTTGATGTCCAGCAGAAGTCATATCCCATGGTTTTTCGGAATTCCCGGGCTAGGTAATACAGGCGTGCTGCACGTGGGGTGAGGTGATCAGAGAGGTATATCTCAGTTTTCGGCCCAACCAAACCCATGTGCGACGTATTTAGTTGCTCCGTCTTGAATCGGATTGAATTCAGCTTGTGGTTTTTTGCTGCCGTAAGGATGTTAGTTTTTATAAACTTGGGATTCCTCTTTTAGGCAATGGGCTAGCAACCTGTCACTATTTGAATCTCAATTCTATCACTAAGCCAAACAGCTGAGCGTGGCCTATCAGTCTTTTCAAGACTGGTGGGTCTGTCTACCCCGCTAGGGATATAGACGTGATCATATGTATGTATGTATGTACGTTATCTAATTGTAGGTATTGAAAATAATTTTGTTTCGGTAACTGGCAGAATAAACAAAGCTGACAGCGATCTCCAAGCTCCGAAATATAACAGATGAGACTAGTTCAAAGAGGACACGCTAAGACGAGGGAAATTGTCTGCAAGTCGACCTGGCTGCCATTTTAACCCTCAACCATCATTTTGCCTCATAACCCACCCATTAGTCCCAACGAGCCGATCTTTTAGTACCACACCACATATTGTTTTGTTCAGTAGATAACTTACTGAACAAAACAATATGTGGTGTATAGCGGGGCGAGATTGAGAAGTAAACGCCAACTACGGGATAACAAATTTACTTCGGTAACTTATAAAAAGAAATACAAAACTCGCTCGCTAATAAGAAGTGCATACCGCACCGGTCCGCGCGTTGTTTAAAGACTGACTTGTTCAATGAGGCGCGCGGGCGGTCCTCGGCGCGGGCGCTGGGAACGGCGTGGTATGGACGAGGGGGGCGGAGGTTGACGCAATGTCTCCCCGGAAGAGCCTACAATGTTGCCCGCTATAGGTGCTTTATGAACCTCTTACTTCTTCACATCAACAGGTACAACAGAGCCAGGGTCCTCTCCGTCTGCACCCTGGTCTTCGCCATCGCTATACTCCTCATGGGGACAGTCACTGAGTACTGGCATCTAGTTGTTCTGAGGTATGTTATGTTTATTTATTGCTTCGACGAGTGGTACAAAAAAAGAAAAAAATAGCCGAAATTCTCCATAAGACGATTCTTTAATTTAATTAATATTGTGAAGTTGATGTTGTTGAAGAAAATGCTGCAGTGCAGTTTGTTGCCGCTTCTTCTGCACTGACACCTTGGAAGCGGCAGTAAACTTAGTTTTTAAGTAGGTAATTTATTTGACGTCAACCAATGTTGTTAAACCATACGTTTTGACAATTATTAAGCGATATATAGTATCCTATAGTAATGAATAAAAATTTTGAATTTGAATTTGAATTTGCTTCGACGACTGGTACAAAAAAGAAGACAATGGCTGAAATTATCCATAAGACGATTGATGATGCAAGGCTTTGATTTTTCCTGTTAAGGGTTAAAGGAATTTGGGCAAAAGTCTCTCCGTGTCAAATCCTTTTTTATTTGGGATATTCGTAATTTAATTTGGTTACATACATACATAAAATCACGCCCTTTTCCCGGAGGGGTAGGCAGACTATATCTTTCCCCTTGCCACGATCTTTGCATACTTCCATCGCTTCATCCACATTCATAACTGTCTCTCTTAATTTGGTTGACTGTAAGAAGAAGGCGACTGAGGGAAAGCCTTTAAACTTCGGATTATTCCTGAAGGCGATGGGCTAGCAACCTGTCTCTATTTGAATTTCAATTCCATCATTAAGCCATGTAGCTGGATGAAGCGTTTCAGAATTTTCAAGACTGTTGGCACTGTCTACTCCGCAAGCATTAAAGAAGTGACCATTGATATGTAGTTTGTTTAGTTTAGTATATATGTAAGAGAAAATCTTATAAAGTTATGATTCTTCTTTTGGGTTAGCAACCTGTCACTATCTCTGTATATCAATTCCATTCAAACGTTGCTTGTGACTATAAGCTCTGTCTACTCCGTAAGAGCTAAAGACGTGTCATATGTTTACCTATGTGTCACTGAAATGCCATATAACTAGGAAGCTTATTTTAGAAGTAATAATTGAAATAGTCCAATAAAAAAAACCGTTTTATTTTGCTACGACAGAATGATAATGGCAGCAGGAGAATCCGGGTGCAATCCGCTAGCTACCGGCATCTTGACGGATCTGTTCCCCGAGCACCAGAGGGCGCTAGTGCTGTCCATCTTCAACTGGGGCATTTACGGGGGATACGGGATCGCCTTCCCGGTCGGGAGATACATCCCTGAGGTCAACGCGTGGGGATTGGTGAGTTATTTTTATGTTCGTCTTATATTTATATTGTAACATTAATTATATAACTTTGAACCGTGACTTTTTGCCGTGTGGTTCCCGGCACAATTGAAAAAAGAATAGGACCACTCCATCTCTTTCCCAATTATGTCGTAAATGGCGACTAAGGGATAGGCTTATAGGCTTGGGACTGTTTTTTCACTATTTGAATCTCAATTCTATTATTAGGCCAAACGGCCGAACGTGGCCTGTCAGCCTTTCATGATTGCTGGCTCTGTCTACCTCGCAAGAGATATAGACGTGATTATATAGATGGATGGATTATATAACTTTGACATAGTCTTTTTTAGAGCGTAGGTATATGGTCAAATTCTAAAGTGTACCGGTTCAAAGTGTTCCATCATACGTTCAAAGAAAAAATAAAGATTCAGCGATTTTAACCTGTGAAGGTATCACTATTGCGTTTTCTTGTTAAGCCAATCTTAACTATTCGACCACTGAAACTTGTAAATCCTAAAAAAGTAACTACTTATTATACTTCCAAGCTTCATTATGATACTTCGATATCATGTTACATTTCCTGACTTTTTGCTATCATAACATATATACGTACATGTAAGTATATGTATATGAGTAAAACAATGTGGCTTACGACTAAGGAATGATCCGGTTATGATCAATCAATAATAACCATAGAGTTATCAATCGATAGAGCGCGCAACACGCTTATTACGGTGCAGTTGTCCGTTTAAACGGCAAAGGAGAAATAATAAAATACAGAAGTAGGTACTTTAAAAGACGCAAATATGTAGGTATCGCTAATAATTATATATTTGAACCTTTTGGGGTAGAAACTCTAGGACCGTGGGGCCTATCTGCCCATCATCTTTTCCGACAATTTACACATCCAGTTACCTGAATATTTAGGTTTCCTCACGATGTTTTCTCTTAATGTAAGAGCATCGGTTTGCGCTCTCTATAACACACATATTCATTACTCTATGCATAATAACATTCTCTTGTCTATATGGAATTTAAATTGTCATTAATTGACGTTTCCTTTTGCGATATATCGTAGGACGTTGGTTATTATTTACACCTGTGTTATATCCTTTAGTCTCAGATATATCATCCGCCAGTCATATGTCTTAGAAGGTTTTGCCCAAGACTCCGCTTCCGTTGGGATTTCCTCCCTTATATACCTACATCCTTGTAAATGTTTACTATAGATTCCTTTAAAATCAGTTAACTACTTAACCTACATACAAATGGTCACTTCTATATCCCTGTTTGTTGAAAGGTTTACCATTAATTTGACACACGCTTTTGCTTCTATATTTTCAGTCGTACGAAAAGTTATTTTCAATACTGTTGGCTCTATCTACCCCGCAAGGGATATAGATGTAACTAAATGTGTGCGTGTGCTTTTTTTTCTGTTTTAAAAAAGTTAATTAGCCCTATATCCACGTACGTTTTTGATTAGTATCCACAATTATCGACATTTTGTGTGTATAGATATAAACTTAATATTGGTGATAGCTTACATTACGTATGTAATCGTAATCCATCATTCATTCACCAAATATAGGATGATTAATTACAGTAATTAAGTCGTGTGGTTTCCGGTAGCATAAAAAATTAAATCGAAATCCTAAGTCCGTATCATGTAAATATGTATATAAGTTAAACTAGCTGTTGCCCGCGACTTCGTGCACCTGGAAAAGTCTATTACGGTACAGAATTCTGTATTTGGGTAAGTCAGGTATTTAAACGAAGCGACTCCACAACATTTGCAGGTGCTCACTTATACTATACTAGCTGTGCCCGCAACTTCGTCCGCGTGGAACAGTTATTTTGGGCATCATTGAAGCCCTCAAGGATGAATAATTTCCCCGTTTTTTTCACATTTTCCACTATTGCATTTATCTTTACAACTTATAGTTGCAGCATGATGTTATATAAATCCTTCCTCGATAAATGGTCTATTCAACTCAAAAACAATTTTTCAATTCGAACCAGTAGCTCCTGAGATTAACGCGTTCAAACAAACAAACTCTTCAGCTTTATAATATTAGTATAGATTGTTACGATTACATATTAAGTTTTTTGGATGTGGAGGATTTGTCACAATATTTTTATCGGCGATGTTGTTTCATGGGATATTGTTATTTATTTTTACAATTGAATAAAGCGACAGAACTATTCAGGAATCGTGGCAAGTCACCTCTACAAACCGCACACATCACGTCATATCACGCCTCTTCCCTTTCCCTGAAGGTACATCACTCATACACAGAGACTACATCATTCTATTTGTGACTTTCCCTGCATACTTCTTTCGCTTCATACTTATAGTTTCATCTTTAATACTATCTATAAATGATGATGATGATAATAATTGGCACAGAGTTGGCGAGTGTGCTACTACGGAGCTGGTATCGTGGGATTGATCATCGCTTTATTCACGTTCCTCACGCTGAGAGAACCGC
The DNA here is from genome assembly GCF_032362555.1 of Amyelois transitella. Classification (NCBI taxonomy): domain Eukaryota; kingdom Metazoa; phylum Arthropoda; class Insecta; order Lepidoptera; family Pyralidae; genus Amyelois; species Amyelois transitella. The sequence continues at coordinate 2,086,768 of NC_083525.1, forward strand.
CGAGGACCACAATTGGAGAAGAAGGTAATATTCTCATTCTTATTCCACAATGTATAAGTGTATTCCCCTTAAATCTAATTGTTTATTTTGTGAACATAGGTTATCACAGGATGAACATTGGGCATACAAAATTAATATTTTAAACTAAATAATAAATATTACATTGCCTCATATCAATTAAAAAATAAATATTTATTGGGTACTGTGTTTAAATCGGTTGTTTAATTGTTTAAAAAAGTTGATCAAAGGTTTATGTCTTAAATAATTTAAGATCACTAGCTTACACTATCGACTGAGTGAAATAATTTCGAATTAAATTTAAATAGTTTAGATAGTTACGATCATTTCAGATTCAGACCGCTTTTTCAGACCGACTTTTTGAGACAGAGAAAGCTACTTGACTCATACAGATTAAAAAATGAAACTGTTTTTGTTATAATAATGTAGGTATAAATACGAGTAATATGTCCAAAAATATCTCCAATTCTAAAAAAAAAACTTGTGTCTTTAAAGGTGCGGGCAACACCAACAAAGCACGCGATGCCGCCTTGGAGTCAGGCAAGAAGATGCCTCAGATCACCATCTGGCACGTGATAGCCCAGCCCAGGATCTTACTTCTCTGCTTTGCTGCATCTATCAGACATTGCGGTGAGTTCATTGTCTTGACATTATTTTTTTTAATTTAAAACAGATCGAGTTAGCCTCGAAGTAAGTTCGAGACTTGTGTTACGAGATACCAACTCGACGATACTATATTTTATAATAAATACTCATATAGATAAACATCCAAGACCCAGGCCAAACAGAGAAAGTTCGTTTGTCATCATGCCCTGGCCGGGATTCGAACCCGGGACCTCCGGTGTCACAGACAAGCGCACTACCGCTGCGCCGCAGAGGCCGTCATTATCATTATCATCACCATCGCCCTCAGAATGGACAGGACAAACACCAGAAGAATGATGATGATCTTCAAAATTAATAGATAAAAGTACGTCGCAGCCTTATAGGCGCAAATAAGGAAATTGTTTTTCTAGAATTTCAATTTACATAATAATACGGTTGAATTGAGAAATTCCACCTGTTTTTGAAGTCTGTAAAACAATGGGCAATAATTTTAATTGATTTTAACTTTAAATCTCCAGATTTTCCTGGTATAAACGGGTGTAAAACGTAATGAAGTAGAAATTTTTAATTTTGGGCGAGACGAGCTCACTTTCAAACATTTTCAGTAATTAAGCAGTGTTGAAAAAAATTCTCGGGTATAAAATATGAAAATTCGACGAAGTTCAAACTTTGTATCCCTCGCTAAAGTTTTAATGGAAACTGGAATCTGCTGTTGATTATGTAATTAAATACTTACTTAACCGGACTCGCTTTAAGCAACTCTTAGATGCGTCAATTTCAGTATATTCTGGACTTAATAATGGCAGGGCTATTATTAAATTAAGTGATAAGGAATAAATAGAGTCCTATAGACAGAACGCAGTGATTACACTTTGTGTTCTGTGGTCCCATAAATACATATACATATGTATCACGTCAATATCCCTTACGGGATAAACTGAGTCAACAGTCTTTAAGACTGAAAGGCCGCTTTCAGCTGTATGGTTCGATGGAACTTCTAAAATAGTAACAAGTTGCTAGCTTATTGCCTGAAAGAAGAACAGAAAGTTTCCTGGCTTTCCCTTAATCGCATTTTACGATATCCCTAAGAAAGAGATGGAATGGTCCTATTCTTATGTGGCGGGAACCACACGGTAATATATCACTTGGATTTAATTATTCCCACCGCATGTCCTTCTAAATCCTTGATTTTTTACCAGCAAAATGACGCTTCAATTTTTTTGCTTCTCCAAAAAATTTGTCACCTTCAAAATTTATCAACGTGTCAAATCTTTTACGGCAAAGTCGATTCTGTCTCATTACATTCAGGGTTTAAAACATTAAGTCTAGTTTTGAGACATATTTTGCATACTTGAGATCATTCCTTTCCAGTCACGGCTCCATACATTTCAATTCAAGGTTTTCTTGCCACCACGCTCAGATTTTGAGCCGGAAATTAGCACCAAATGGCCGCTCCCTCATGCTTTGTTCTGTTAGTAGGCCAATTTCTGTTCCGACCGTCAGAATCGTGACAAAATATTAATAATAAAATATATTCTGGTTTAAATAAATATAATTATTATGTTTGACGTAACTAGTCTGGCCTGACGCTAATTTTGTTAGCTCAATTTGTTTTTGATCTTCCAGACCCGATTTGAACTTTTGATTTGAATTTGAAAGGCTTCCCAATTCCAAGTTTACTCCATTCCCTTAGTCGCATTTTCCGACATCCATGGGAAAGATAACAGTAATCCATGGGAAGTTACACATTGGGTTGGGGAACATGTGGTAAAGATTAAGCTTTAACAGCGCTCTTGAATCGACTCCTTCCTTGGCCTTCAAATAATAGGTACATATTCATTCATTCAACAGGAGGTATGTGCTTCGCCTATAACGCTGATCTTTACTACCGCGACTACTTCCCAGACGTGGATCTAGGTTGGTGGTTGTTCGCCGTCACCGTCGGCATCGGATCCATAGGCGTAGTGGTTGGAGGGGTCGTCTCTGATAAGTAAGTGAGCCAGTTTATTTGTTAAAATCTATAATACTGCTGCAACAATTTGGGTAAGACTAACGTTATTTCGTTCTATTAGCTGATATATCCAATCATAGAAACATGTATATATTGCTAGTCCATCGCCTAAAAAAAGAATCCCAAGTTTATTAGGCTATCCTTTAGTTGCCTTTTACGACATCCACGGGAAAGAAATGGAGTGGTCCTATGTTTTATATTTTATACTAGCTGTGCCCGCGACTTCGTCCGGGAATAGTTATTTTGGGCATCATTGACGCCCTCAAGGAAGAATGATTTTCCACGATTTTTTTTCTCATTCTCCATTATTTCTTCGCTCCTAATAATTGCAGCGTGATGTTATATAGCCTAAAGCCTTCCTCGATAAATGGTGTATTCAACACAAAAATAATTTTTCAATTCGAACCAGTAGTTCCTGAGATCAGCGCGTTCAAACAAACAAACTCTTCAGCTTTATAATATTAGAATAGATTGGTGCCGGGAACCACAGTGCAATATATAATATATATAATATATACTAGCTGTCCCGGCAAACGCTGTTTTGCCATATAAATAATTTTAAGGGTAAAAAATGTTAAGGGTTGACAACCCTTATCACTAAGGGGTATGAAAAATAGATGTTGACCGATTCTCAGACCTACTCAATATGCTCACAAAATTTCATGAGTATCGGTCAAGCCGTTTTGGAGGAGTACGGGGACAAACATTGTGACACGAGAATTTTATATATAAGATCTATATATATATATATATCAATCTTTATCAATATATATCAAGAGTTTACAAACAAACAAACAATATGTATGTCATCCCTTCGTTTCAGATTCGTAGCAAAGATGGGCGTGCGCTCTCGAGTGCTGGTGCTGGCGCTGTCGCAGCTGGTGGCCACGCTGCCCGCCTTCGGCTCCGTCGTGTTCGGCCCGCTGTGGGCCATGATCACGCTAGCCATCTCCTACTTCTTCGGTGAGATCACTTTTATCTGTTCTGTAATTTACATTACAGAGTACTTACGTAAAGCTTCTGAATTTTCGCTTACGTTCGCAAATTCCATTAAAAAGTGGCCTATGTATTGTTAACTCTGAAGGTCTAATCAGGCTGGTAGTTTTTGAATTTATTCGTTACAAACATCCCTACGGAAATCCAAATCATTTTTCTACAAGTAAATCTGGTTTTTAAAGAAAATCCCGCCATGTCCGTGACAGGTTTGACATTGACATTTTTAATAAGCAAAGCTGCACTTGCACGATCGTTTTTTATAATTCTTATTTCACTCATCGCCCTGGAAAAGAGTTGGATGAGTCAGATTTTTACACGAAGCTACTTCCGCGTGACATCGACAACCTTTTCAAGGGATTAACCTTGCCCGTAGGTATTGGATCTTGGTTTAATCTGCACTAGATCATTGTTAGCCTATTCCCTTAGTCGCCTTTTACTATATCCATGGGAAAAAGATGGAGTTCTCAAATCCTGGAATATCCTGAACTCCCGAGAACCACAAGGTTAACAGTCATTTTAAAAAAATTCTGGTTTCAATGGCATGATCAACTTTACAGCTGAAATGTGGTTCGGCATCGTATTCGCTATCCTCGTGGAGATTGTCCCGCTATCGGTGCGCTCCACCACCGTGGGGGTGTTCCTGTTCGTGATGAACAACGTGGGGGGCAACCTGCCCATCCTGGTGGACCCTGTCTCCAAGGCCATTGGCTACAGGGAGGCCATCATGATCTTCTACGCCGGCTTCTACGGAATCAGTAAGTTTTTTTTTATTCAATTTTGGATTAAACATTTGTCTTCCATCTCACCTGATGTTAAGTGAAGTATATTCATATGTTGGCGTATAGATAGGGATATAGATCCCTTGCGAGGTAGACAGAGCCAGCAGTCTTGCAGAACCGATAGGCCACGTTCGGCTTAATGATAGAATTGAGATTCAAATAGTGACATGTTGCTAGCACATCGCCTAAAAGATGAATCTCAAGTTTACAAGCCTGTCCCTCAGTCACCTTTTACGACTCTATGAGATATATGGGAAAGAGATAGAGATGGAAGTGGTCATATTTTTTTTTCTATTGGTAACTTACTTAGAAGTCATATTAAATTACTTAATTTGACTTCCAGGCAGCATCCTCTTCTTCCTTACCATGTTCCTGATGGACGGTCCGGTGGAGAAGAAGCCTGAGGAGCCCAGCCGGAAACCTTCAGGGCTCGACAACACAGCGTTCACCCACGATGAGCTGCCCGCTAGAAACGGCGCAAGGAATCTACCAGCTATTGACAGTAGTAGAATGTAAAAACTACAATATACCACTTAAGTTAGGTTCGTTAATTGAATGAAAACAATAAACTACTCGTAACTTCGTCGATCGAATGAAGAATGTAATAAAATTGATGAGTGAATGACTGAATGAATTCAATTAGCAGTCAACAATCGTAAAACCAAATAAAACTACTCAGGGTTGCACCAAATCACTCTATAAGTATGACAAGCCGTCAAATCTCCGGATAAGAAAAAAATTGTGTTAATTTATACCGACGACGAGCTACCAACTCGAAACGGAGGGAGGAATCTTCAGGCGATTGATAGCAGAATATGAAAACAAGAAACTTGAATGTAAAAATGAGTGAATGAATTCAGTAGTAAATATAAAAATGAGTGAATTAATTCAGTACAAATAAGTAATCGAGAATCGTCAAATTAACTAAAACTGAGCACTCTGCAGAGAGTTGAGAATTTGCCCAGTACTAACCTAAGGACCTTGAGGTCTCCGTCCAAAAATGCAGTTTTTTTTTTAATGAATTATAAACTTAGATTCGCGATATAAATGAACTTTTGATACATAACCACAAACACACTAATATTAAATCGTTGTTCAAGTGACCGAATGAATGAATGGAAAATGAATGATTAATTTAAGGTCTAGAATAACACGTATTAAAAAAAACTTAAGATTTTATTCTTGAGTTCCTATTAAGTGCCTCACTTTACTTGAACTATTTATGTAAGTTTGCCTAAATATTAGTCTCTTTTTAAAAAATCTCTTATTTAATTTAGAACTCTTTAAGTTTTATAAGTAGTCCTAAGCATATCTAATAATATGTCTGCCTACATGATTATTTTAGACAAAATCTCAAAGGTGTTCTTAACATAAAAATATTTTCACTCACGAAAATTATGACAAAAGCAAATAATCAGAAATTTTTATGTATACCCCTCCGCGAAAGAGGCGCGATTTATGTATACATACATACATAAAATCACGCCTTTTTCCCGGAGGAGGGGTAGGCAGAGACTACATCTTTCCAATTGCTAAGATCTCTGCATACTTTCTTCGCTTCATGCACATTCATAACTCTCTTCATGCCAGCTCGACGTCATTTCGTCGATTTATGTATGTACCTATGTCTAAAAACATTACATTTCATGTAATCACGTCTATATCCCTTATGGAATAGATGCTCTAAACTAAAATAGAACTAAAGTACTTTCCATGACATTAAAAGTCTGTGTTCACTTAGTATAAAGCAATTCTAAACAATATTTAAAATAGGTCTGCCTCCGTAGCATGACACGCGCGACGCCGTTTTTATCGCGCGAAAACTATCGCTGTTTCGCTTTTTCTTGTGACGTGAAACGGGACGGCAATAGTTTATCAAATTCAAATTCAAAATTTTTATTCATTATTATAGGATACTTCATATCATGTGTGTCAGAATGGCGGGTGTACCTCACGGATTTTAATATCTGTTTTGGATTAAAAACGTACCTGATGTGTACCTCAGTGTACCTATCCTAAAAATCTGTGTACCTTCTTCTATGTAAAGATTTTTAATAAAATAGGTACACCCGCGGTCCTGACGTCAGGACCGCGGGTGTACTTCTAGTTAGCATATGTAGGTAAGTTAACTGTATATGTAGATTTGGTACCTCTTGTGTACCTGCAGAAACAAATATTAAATAAATAAAAAATATAAATATGCTGAGAAAATGTAAAAAAACATTTTTTTTCATGTTAAAATTTTCTTTTTTTTTTATGTAACTGGCCAGTTATGACACATTCTGAACAAAACAGAAAAGAAGTTGCACAATACAAATTATAATTAACATATATCAACAACAAAATGTTTATGTATAAATGATCTAGTTCTAGTTCATTACTACAGTATATACTTTTATGTAGGTATCCTTCCGAGGCAAGCGATGGGAGTGTTATGACGATCTTCGTAATAATGTAAGAAAAAGCTAAATGTATGATTTCAGAATGTGACCTTTATAGATTGAAATATTTTTTTGTAATATACATAAAAATATATTTTGTGATTTAGGAATGTTACAATTCTGTACATAAATGTGTAATCACATACAGACAGATACTAGAGTGATCCTATAAGAGTTCCTTTTTTTTATTTTATTTTTTTTTTCATTTTCTCAGCACCCTTAATATTTTTTATTTATTTAATATTTGTTTCTGCAGGTACACAAGAGGTACCAAATCTACATATACAGTTAACTTACTTACATATGCTAACTAGAAGTACACCCGCGGTCCTGACGTCAGGACCGCGGGTGTACCTATTTTATTAAAAATCTTTACATAGAAGGAGGTACACAGATTTTTAGGATAGGTACACTGAGGTACACATCAGGTACGTTTTTAATCCAAAACAGATATTAAAATCCGTGAGGTACACCCGCCATTCTGACACACATTTCATATCGCTTAGTAATTGTCAAAACTTTTAGTTTCACAACATTGGTTGACGTCAAATAAATTACTTAAAAACTAAGTTTACTGCCGCTTCCAAGGCGTCAGTGCAGAAGAAGCGGTAACAAACTACACTGCACCATTTTCTTCAATCCAGCCCTGTAGCAAGAAACGCACGAAGCTGTGTTTATCGCGCGATAAAGAAGAATCCTACAATAATGAATAAAAATTTTGAATTTTGAATTTTTTGAATTGCTTCACACAAACATAGATATTGAGCGAGTGACTGGACTATTATGACCAATAAAGGTTATACAGTATCGAAGAATAAATTGATGATTATTAAAGACGCCATTTGTAAAATGATTGTAGTTTAACGATTATGCAGTTATTGATGTGATACTGTTGTTTTGTAAATATTTAATTGTTAATTTAGTTAGTAGTGTAAATAAAACGTGTAACATTTATTACGTTAGTTTTTATTTTAGTTTTAGTCTGCTTACGCCCTTCTATCCATTATGGGAATACATATTTAATTATCCTTATTGTCATACCAGTATGACCAAAGAAATAATTTAAAAAAATAAAGGTACATAAGTATCTACTTAATCTTATTTGATTCCCAATTCTATGGATATGACAACCACGAGAAAATAGCGGTTCAATTATTTCCTTAATCGCCTATTATAACCATGGAAAAGCAAGCGTTTGGTTTCTACACAATTCTAGATTCCCTATATTGTCTCAAAGAAGAAAAGTTATATATTTTCAATATACTCGTTTATTCTACTGCCGTCAAAACATTACCATTTTCTTTGTATTTAAAAACTTTCTCTTTCCGCCTCGATTTCCAATGCTTTGTTGCTTCTTTGGATATTATATACGCGCCATCCAGAGCAACTGCTTTAATTTTGTCTGAAAAAAAAATAAAAAACAATATAACATATTCCCAGCATTAGAAAAAAGAATAGGACCCACACGGATGTCGTAGGAAGCGACTAAAGGTCGGGCTTATAAACTTAAGATTCTTCTGTTAGGCAATGGGCTAGCAACCTGTCACTATTTGAATCTCAATTCTATTACTAATCCAACTACCAGTCTACCCCGCTATGGATAAAGACGTGATTATATGTATGTAAAACATATATTTTACCAAAAATTTGCAATGTCAACTGTGCCAGGGGCAAAAAGAAAAAAAATTACAGTGAAATCCAGCTGTTTGTCTAACAGGCTAGATTGTAAAGTCAAGGCAATGGGGGTAGCAATCTGACACTATATTTCAGATTCAATTCCATCATTTGACCCATACAGTCAAATCTGACCTTTGAGTCTTGTGACTATTGACACTCTACCCCGTAAGAGATATGTGATGTGTGTCTGTGAATTCCAGCAGATTTAAAGAATCACTCCTCTTGTCCTTTTTTTGTCTATAAAATTCAGTTATATTAGTTTCACATAATCATTATGGTGGATTCAAAACAGGCATATTACGAATATTCTTATTATTTTTAATTTTATATCTTTAAAGAAATATACCAGTTAAAAATGAACATGACAAATATGAAAAGGTAGATACCTAACAGCCTTAGACCAATAATAACATACTACGATGCTACATAACTAAATAATACACACCATTTTCATTTTTATCATCTTCCTCAATCTTCCGTTTCTTCTTATTTTTCCTATACTCGGCATTGTGGACAGCCGTGTATGTATCCTTCGGATCTTCAGCGCTTAAATAACTTTCTGAATCTCTAAATAGCTTCACTCCTCCTTTTATTTTGCGATTTCTGTAAGAAAACATAATATAGAAATAAACACAGTCTATGATTGAAGGATTTCCATATAAAGTAGTACCATGTGCAATATGCATCAATACTTCAAATTGTAATGTTGTCACAAGAAATGTTTTTGATTAAGTGAATACAAATTTATATACAAATAGTATAAGAATAATAATTCTGTTACAAGTAAGCAAAGACAGGAAATTTGATACAAAATGAGTATTTATGTCAGTATTTGATACAAAATGAGTATGGCGTGCATTACTAGAGGCCTACATCCAGGAGTGGATGAATATGCGCTGAAGAAGAAGAAGAAGAGAGTATTTATAATCTAAATTATAATTTATGAACATGATAGGGTGCTCACTTGAGAGCAATAGGTTCTGCATCAACAAATTTAATATTTTTCCTTATCAAATCCGACACTTTAGCCCCAATCCGTTTCTGCAGTTCCTCGGGAACCTTCACGTCATTGTAGTGGCTTGCTTCCTCTAAATATCTTTCAGACTTTGGTTTAACTGTAATCAAATAAAACAAATGTTTAATATAGAAGCATTGGAGTTGTCTCTATTATATCTTCAGAAAAACTAGTCATAAGATTTGTTGTAATGGTTTTTGACACAATAGTATGCTTTCTCCATCTTTCTCAAGGCTAAGATGATAAGAATGAGGAAGAATGACAAGAGTAATAATTTTGGACAAGTGTAATAAGTTTATTAACACTGGACTACGCGTCTCCTGCATTGTCATACGCAAATGTGGGAGAGGAGTCAAACATACCAAAAGAATAAAGTGTACATCTATAAAAGACGGGTGGGTATTATGCATAAAGAAGCAAACAGTCGACCCCAATGCATACACGTAAAGGTGTTTTCTTGCCACTGTTGATGTTGAAACCAACCTCAAGCCCTAATGTTTCTAAATATAAAAAGAATACGAGTAGTCTGAGATCATACGAAAATTACCTGTGTCCGTGTGTGTTGTTGAAGTTTTATTTCGAGAGTCATTGATTAATTTCGTAAAAGAAGTGTCTACTGCTTCCCGAAATCGCGAGAGGTCTTCGTCCTCTGAAGAATCTGACATTATAACAAACACTATATCTGGGTTTTAAATTTTAAACCTAAGTTTTTAAAACATGTGCGCATTTATTTGTTTATATTTTGATGTTTGACATTTGGTTTGGTAAGGTTAGGTTAGGAATTTCGGATTGTCGATATCGATAAATATTATCATTTTATGAATGTATGTTTTTAATTAAATCAAAGAAGTGTACAAAGTTACATTAACTTATTTTTTTTTATTTTAGATTAAGTATCAAAGTCAAAAAGTTATTTTGTAAGTTTTCAAATTCAATCTACCTATTTGTTATTTCTTTTTTTTATTCTCAAACTCATTAATTATTATGATTATGCTCAATGGTTTTTATAACACATTCTAAGTTACCATAATAAAACTGAAATAAATCTTTGATTAATATTTGTTATTAGTGTAGATTAAAAAATAATTTCGTGGTAATTATACCATAACATATTATACATCTTTTTTCACAGCGACTTTTCACAAAATGTAGGTGACTAAAAACTGTAAACTGAAAAAACGGGAAATAACAACGCAGTCAACAAAATTCAAACCTTCAGCAAGGTTATATTTTGTTTAAAATATCTAAAAAGGGAATGTTTTATTAAAACTAAAATTGGTCAACACAATATGTAATTAGAACTAATTAATAATTTTTTTTGTACAATATTTATGATCCTCTTTGATGCATATAATAATCAATAGCTGTTGAGAATGCTGCAAATCCTGCTGCTCCAAATATACCAGCTTTCAGGCCACCTGAAAATAAAACATCATATAATTAAAGGTGACATACATAAAACAAAAATTAAATGTGGTTCCCAGTGCTTTTAAATAGGATATAAAGCTGACGAAGAAATAGCCTAATAAACTTGGGATTCTTCTAGTAGGCGATTCGGCTAGCAAACTGTAAATATTTTATTCTCAGTTCCATCATTAACCCATACATCTGAACATGACCTTTCAGTCTTTTAAAGACTGTAAGGTAAATGTAAGGTAGATGGAGCCACCATCTACCTTACAAGGGAGGGATATATATGTGATCAATGTATCACTACATATTATAAAGTAAATGATCTATGGCAAGTCTATCTTTCAAACTCAAATGAGATATGAGTGGTTGATTGGTACAGTGGCTGGAGCAGAGCACGTAAGTAGATTGTAAATGTTTTAGCTAATTTAATATTATGGGTATTGCACATTTATTTTAGCGATATTCACAATTTGTATGTATAAAAAATTTTGTATTTACAATGTGTAAATTCACAGCGATAGTTCAAATCACTTCACATACCTCTCAACCCAATCAAACCACCCGTAACACCTCCAGCGTAAGTACCATTCTTCCAATCGGATTTCCCCCTAGCTGACTCTATGCAGCATTCGACTCCAGAAAAAACAGCTCCAAGGATGGCAAAGTTCTTTGCGTAACTCAACATGGCTCCTTTCATTTCGCGAAGGATTTCTCTGGCAGTTTGCGTCTGTGGCGCTGTTGTGTCCGTAACGTTTGGCATCAGTGAAGATGTGAAGAGACCTACAGCTGCCCCGAGGCCATAACCTGAAGAAGAACAGTAGTGAAATGGAGACAATGTAAAAAAGTATTGAGCAAAAATTCTTTCAGGAAGAAAATGATGATGATGAAATTAGACATTTAAAATCATGAGAGAAACTGAAAATGAACTTATCCTGAGGATTGGATTATTTTACATCCTCACAATAAATGGGGATTACTTTAACTCTAAATATACTTAGCCCATTAATATAACTTTAATGAGAAGTGCCTAAGAAAAACGAAGTCCGTAATCGACTTACCAATAATGCAGCTGGTCAAAGATTTGAATGGACAGCTCTCAACTGTAGCTTCAATCATTTTCTCCTCATTTGTCTTTATTACGATGGGTCCTAGGATCCTCGGTATGATAATATTCTCACGGAAACGACTGTGGTTTCCAACTAAATATTTTGCAAGGGAATCGTAATCATTTTTCTCCATAAAGTCTTTCAAATCAGGATCCACGGGAACCTTTTTATATTCTGCCATTTTGAATATACTATTCACACTTATTAGTATTTTAAGTTCAGTTCACTTTATCTATTTCATTTTATAAAACTTTGCCTGAATATTTATTAAATATGTTACCTACTCATTCATAACCATTTTAACCTAAAAAAATATCTATATTGACAAAAACTCTTAACTGACAAACACTCTGACCGTGAAACTGTCGCCTCTGCGTCACTGTCAGTTTGAAATTCTTGGGGTTACTGATATCCCCCTAAAATCAAGGAAAATTAAAAAAAGATGTGTCGATATATCAATGCATTAAATAGCAAAAAGAAATGTCAACAATTTTGAATATTTTTTTATACACATTTAACGACGTGACAGAGATCTTGTGTAAAAATTATTAATTGATTATACTGTCAATGTGATTGAGTGGTATGTGGTGTATTTATGAAAGATGATCTTGTTTTTGTTTTACCCTGCGGTTAAACTAAAAGATAAGTCCAAAAAAAATTAAACATGGCCTGTGAATTAAGAGGGTGGTTAATTAAAAAAAAAAGGTAGTTCATTATAGTGCTTTGTTCGCAGTTTCTTTTGTTTAATAAGAATTATAATTAATATTTCGAGGGTAAAGAATTTGGAAGAATGTGAGGGTAACACTCGACTTCAGAAAGTCAATGTCAAATCACCAACCGTCGTTGCGGCACGGTCCGCACGCTAAACGCGTTGCGTGTACTATACGATTCGATTACTAAGTCGATTATTTCCGAAATAGATCGATTTTTAAATCACAAGCCTTATGTATCGATTAAAAAAAAAACGTTTTTTTTTCAAGTTAGAATTTATTTTGGACATATAAATTCATTATACATTATATGGATAACAAGATAGATAACATAATAACCGATCTCTCAACAGTAAAATCAGCTTTATTAATTCAGGGAATTCGATAATAACAATCATTCTATCTTATTGTATTCTATTATAATTCTATTACAATATCAAAGACAGATCAGGTATGTAAGAAGACATTGTAGCGGGAGCGATGATTCGGCTCGACCGCCACCAAAGGGAAGATCTTCCGCCAGGCTAGGTGTTATGCCTGGGGAACCGCGGCTCCGACGATGTTGTGTCGGAGGTTGTATATATAGCTCCAATCCGTGAAATCTTTGAAATCGCGTTCTAGATACTTCACAGCTATTGGTTGAGCGCGTCAATTTCTTCGCGATGATTGACAGTTGTTGTTGATTTGATGTTGTTGACGAGTGGCGTAGAGATGTCGCCACAGTACTCCCCCCCAAGACCGAAGGTCTGAAGTCTTGATCTTGCTGTGCAATCTGTGCTTCAGTAGCTTGCAAGTTGCCAGTTGTCTTCCAGTGAGTCGGAAGTTGCTCGAAGTCCTAGTGAGTCAGGAGTGAGCCGTTGCGTTGCTCGTAGTCTGCGGTGAGTCGAGACAGTAGAGAGCGAAGTCGACTTGTTGGCGCCGGGAGAAATCGTGCAGAGCTGCCACGCTGGAGAGAAGAGCGGCCGTCGAAGAGATCCAGGCGTGGGCTGCGGTAGATGCGTCGGTCGCTGAAGTCGATGAGAGCGAGTGTGGGTGGAGACAGGACCAGGTAGCTCGTTGCGTTGGCTGCGATGGACCTGCTGCGATACCCAGTTGCTGGCTTGCTGTGAGACTGCTTGCAGAGTGAGGAGTGATGCTTGATAAAGGCTGAGAATCGTTACCCGCAGTGGAATAGAAGCCCGCGTAGCACACAATAGATTTTATACTTTTATTTTAAATACACTACACAATATAATAGATATATTTTATTGAGTTATAAAGATATTAGAATATTCACACATCACAGTTTTTTTTCAGAAGTCACGAGTGACATGACAGTGTCTTTCTTTTTATTTCTTGCTTGTGCTATACAACCTTAATACTTTCCCTCACTAGCTAGAAAAGTTTGTAGCCCCAAGTTGGCTCTTAACTTGATGAGCCTGGGCTTTGGAACAGCCTTCGTCAATAAATCAGCTAATTGTTCAACTGAGCTTGTCTTCATAATATGAACCAGTCCCTCTTGCACTGTCTCTCTAACAAAAAAGTGTCTCACTCGGATATGCTTGGTTCGCTTATGAAATACGGGATTGTTTGCAAGCTGAATGGCTGCTTCATTGTCTACTTTTAATGTTGGTACATTTTCCAAGCATGTTAGTTGACTGAAAATTCTTTGAAGCCAGACCAACTCTCGTGCTCCTTCACTTGCTGCAACAATCTCAGCTTCAGTCGTTGAAATCGCTACCGATGGTTGCCGTTGGCTTAACCACGAAACAGCTCCTCCAGCAAAAAGACAAGCGACTCCTGTTGTTGAACGTCCAGTCATATCATCACCTCCGTGATCTGCATCACTATAACCTTCAACCAAGTTTCTAACAGAATTTGCTTCATATCTTAAGCCAAAGGATATTGTTCCCTTCAGATATCTGAATATCCTTTTTACTCTTAGCCAATCACTTTCGGTTGGGTTTTCCAGTTTTCTAGAAACTACTCCAACAGCATAAGCTATATCAGGCCGTGTGCCTGTCATAAGGTATGCTAAAGCACCTACTGCTTCTCTGTATGGAAATTGCTTCTCAGAATCTCCATTTCGCACTTTCCCTAATTCAGAAATCTGATTTCTTTCAATTGGTGTCGATACTGGATTACATTCTGACATTCGAAATCGATCCAAAATCTTCCTTGTATAAGCTTCTTGTTTAACATATACAGAACTGTCTTCAGATCTCTCAATTTCCAAACCTAGATAGTAAGAAGCAGGTTTTATTGTGATTTTTATTGTACTTCCTAATTCTTTAAGGAACTGGTGTGCCAAAGCTTCATCTGTTGTTGCTACAAGTCCATCGTCCACATAAAGAGTTATCAAAATTTTCTTGCCTTTCATAATCTTTGTGAATAGACAATTATCAGAAGAACTCTGTACGAAACCTTTTTCTAGCAGGATTTCCGCAAAGCAAGAATTCCAGCAGCGTGGTGCTTGCTTAAGTCCGTATAGGCTTCTCTTTAATCGACAGACTTTTGATGTGCCATCGCTAAATCCATCAGGCTGACTCATGTAAATCTCTTCTTCGACCTTGCCATTTAGAAATGCAGTCGACACGTCAAATTGCATCAGATGTAGTTTTTCTTTGGCGCTGACACTTAACAAAGCTCTTATTGTAGCCATCCGGGCCACCGGACTATAGGTCTGTTCATAGTCAATCCCTTTTCGTTGCTTGAACCCTTTTGCTACAAGTCTTGCCTTGTATTTGTCTATTGTGCCATCTGGTTGGCGTTTAATTGTAAAGACCCATTTACATGGAAGCGCTCTTTTGTTTGGCGGCAAATCACACAACGTCCAAACTTCATTATCTTCAAGAGACTTAAGTTCACTAGCCATGGCCTTTTGCCATTCAGCTCTATCTTCTCTCTCAAGAGCTTCCTTATAGGTCTCAGGAAATCTCTCTACACCCACAAAACACACATAATCATCAAACTTCTTAGGACGCAGAATTGTTGATCTATCTCTCAGATTATAACGAGGCTCCACTTCTGTTTCAAGAGGCTCTACTATTTCCAACTGATTTTGATCAGCATCAACAAATACTTCTTCCTCGTGTAAGCTTTCCCTTGAATTATAATGTGGATTGTCAATCATCGTAGGTGTTACTTCAGAGTTCTCTCTATCTTGAATTCTTTGATCTTGGTCTTCTCTAGTTAGACTATTTTCTCCCTCTAGACCATGATCAAGACGATCTGCATTTTCAGGCAATTCTTGAATGTTTTCACAATAATCGTTGTTTGGCGCTCCCTCTGACGAAATAGGATTATTGATGATAGTCTTGAATTCAACATCAGATTCAAACGTTATGTCCCTCGACTTCAACGTCTTGACTCCATCCCAAACACGATAGCCATCATCATTCTCGTAGCCGACTAAAATGCCTTTAATCGCTTTTTTCTCCATTTTCTTACGATTCTGTTTTGGAACATGTGCGTAACATGTACTACCAACAATCTTAAGATGGGATATCTTAGGTTTTTTCCCAAACCACAGTTCATATGGTACCTTATCTGCCTCTCTTGTAGGCCCGGTCCTATTTAGAAGATATGTAACTGTGTTAATTAATTCAGCCCATAGTACTTGTGGTAACTCTCCTCTTGCATGCATTATCGATCTAGCAGCCTCTACTAATGTCCGATTTTCTCTCTCACTACAGCCATTCTGCTCTGGCGTGTATGGCATTGTTAATCGCTGCTGAATACCATATCTCTGTAATATTTTACGAACGTTTTCATTATTGAATTCGCCACCATTGTCACTCAGAAGAGTTTTGACAGTATGCCCAGCATTCTTTACTTCTTGAAGCATTAAAAGGAGTTTATCTTTAACTTCCGATTTGTGTCTAATGAAGTAAACCATGCGATAACTCGAATAATCGTCCTTAAATAAAACGTAGTATTGATATTTCGAGATGCTTTTTGCGAAGGGACCACAAACGTCTGTGTGAATTAGCTCTCCAACTGCTTTAGCTCTTTCCCTTGTCCCAAACGGCTTTCGGTGAGACTTTCCATAAATACAACCTTCACACGTCATTTTATCTGGACTAAGTTGAATGCCTAACTCACGTTTTACCACGCGAATAACATGTCGTTTGTCCTGGTGCGCAAGTCGTTCATGATATAACTGTAGCAAATTAGAGCCTGTCACAGCGTTTATTTCTATAGCTGAATGCTTAGTCGGAACAATTGTCTTTATTTCTAACTTATAAAGTCCACCACAATGGGACCTGCTTCCAACAACTTTAGTCGTGCCGGCAATATCCAGCTTGCACTCTCTGGTTGTAGAAGTAAACACACTATTTTGCACCTTATCTTGTGCAGCCAATGGTGAAAACAGATTTTTCGTTAAGGATGGTACTAGCCACACGTTGTTCAAAGTTATTATTTCTTTCTGCCCATTGACATTTGATTCCACCTCTACAGAACCCGTTCCTAAAGCTGGTATTGTAGTTCCATCTGCCGTATTGACAGTGTGATCTGAATCAAATTCATGAAAATCATTGAAGAAACTTTTCTTGACAGCAATGTGTACCGTCGCGCCGTTATCAACGTACCAATTTTCTCTATCTTGCATCTGATTATTAGAGCAAGCATTTACCATTAACGAAATCTGTTGCACTTGCTTAGACTTTGAACTGGATGCTGATGTGCCTGAAGTTGGTTTTGGTGGCCTCCCGTCCTTAATCCACTTCTTACACTTCCGAACTCTATGTCCTTTTCCCGAACAATAGTTACAGATCAGTTGTTCATCCACAGTCTTTTTTCCTTTACGTTCATTAGGTGTAATCACTAGCGTCTCTTGTTTTGAGTCTGACTCTTGACTACCTAACTCTCTTTCGAACGTACACAGATGACTCGTCAAACTATCGATCGTTCTGTCTGACTGTTTGAGCATTAGCCAACTTGACTTAAAGTTAAAATATTTGTCATCAAGCGTATCTAAGACTTTACATATGAGGAACATTTCAGGGAGTTTAGCGTCAGGGTCGATTTTTGAAATCTCTACCTTTAATTCTGTCCATAAATTTTTGAGATGTGACATATGTGTTGGAATGTCATCTTCTTTCTTATGCCGAAACCCAAAGAATTCTAAACATAAATTATACGCTCTGTCGTCTGTTTGTCCATCAAATAGTCTATGCAGCTCTTGCCAAACTTCATGTGCGGTTCTAAATCTCATAACTTTTTTGAGTGTATCCTCTGACATATTGGTTGTTAACATGAGTAGAGCACCACTCTCAGTCCGCCTATATTTAGCCATCGCAGAATTATAGGTGCTGATTTCGGCGTCACCTGCTCCGTCATTAAGAATAGGTTTCATAAGCTTACCCTCTACTGCTTCTAAAGCACCTTCCGTGCCTTCAAGCATAATAGAAATTTTATATTTCCAGGTAGCCCAGTTTTCCTTTCCTGTTAACTTTCCAATTTCAATTTTTGTAGAAAAATCCATGATACTTCGCTTCGATCTTCCAGTGGGGCACAGAACCTGATAAAGGCTGAGAATCGTTACCTGCAGTGGAATAGAAGCCCGCGTAGCACACAATAGATTTTATACTTTTATTTTAAATACACTACACAATATAATAGATATATTTTATTGAGTTATAAAGATATTAGAATATTCACACATCACAGTTTTTTTTCAGAAGTCACGAGTGACATGACAGTGTCTTTCTTTTTATTTCTTGCTTGTGCTATACAACCTTAATAATGCTGAGGATTGGAGTTGATGATGATGGAGAAGGTTGCTTCCAATCACGTCGGGGTCACCAATGTAGCGGGAGCGATGATTCGGCTCGACCGCCACCAAAGGGAAGATCTTCCGCCAGGCTAGGTGTTATGCCTGGGGAACCGCGGCTTCGACGATGTTGTGTCGGAGGTTGTATATATAGCTCCAATCCGTGAAATCTTTGAAATCGCGTTCTAGATACTTCGCTGCTATTGGTTGAGCGCGTCAATTTCTTCGCGATGATTGACAGTTGTTGTTGATTTGATGTTGTTGACGAGTGGCGTAGAGATGTCGCCACAACATTTATTTCTAAAATGTTTTTATCGCATGAAAAAGTTAATACTCCCAACGCTTCATATCTAAATTTAAAAAAAAATTCTGGATTGAATCATTAACATATTGCTATTAAAAAATCGATATTTATGCCTTGAATAATCGATTATTCAATTAAACGATCTCAGATCGCCATCCCTAGCTAGTAACGTTCAATAAAATAACGGACGAACAAAGGAAGGATTTAAACAGTGTGAACTTCATGCAATTGATTTTTTGAAGAACAATTTACTGAAACCTTTGCTTATTCATCTATTATTCGGAAAGTATATAGTTAAATATTATTTAAGTGTTATTGACTCTAAATATCGCCTTATTACATTGAAAATGAAGGACCCTTTTGCATCGGACGCTGGGATCGATTCCCCATCACACAGCCTGAAAAATGTTGATGGATGTTATAATAATAGCCTTTTTAAGGGAAAAACATTCGCTAATTCACGCCGTGCCTTGCAGTCTGGCGCTGAGAAGATTTCCAGAACATTTAGGAGTGTCAGGAACACATTTGGGAACTTGTCTCAGGTAAGATATACCATATAATGAAATAATGAAAAAATAATAAATATTACATACATACATACATATGGTCACGTCTATATCCCTTACGGGGTAGACAGAGCCAACACTCTTGAAAAGACTGAATGGCCATGTTCAGCTATTTGGCTAAATGATAGAATTGAGATTCAAATAGTAACAGGTTGCTAGCCCATCGCTTAAAAAAGAATCCCAAGTTTGTAAGCCTATCTCTTAGTCGCTTTTTACGACATCCAAGGGAAAGAGATGGAGTGGTTCTATTCCTGGGCACCACACGGCACACATAATAAATATTGACGAGAAGATTTCTTAGGGAGAACTTATAAACTACCAAAGTACTGAGTAGATTTATGTAACATAGGTTCTCTGTTTTACAAAGCAGTTTCTTAAGAATTCAATAATGTAGTACAATGTGAATGTGGGATCCATCAGCAATCAGCTTTTTTGATTTTTGTTAAAAAAATCTGATCTTTTACAATAAGAATATACCAGTGAACTGGTTTGTTAAACAAAATCTTATTTGTTAATATGTTTTGTATGATATTAGCATTTGAGGCTGGCTGGCAGACGCAGGCATCGGTTAGCTGAGATGGGGTCACCATGCCGGGCTCCTTCTACGCCTGTTATGAAGAAAAAGGTAAATATCCATTTTTATTGAAATTTAACATATAATTATTTAGTGAGGATTCCCGTAAACCCCGCAGGAATGAAAATTATTATTAGGATTTTTCTAACACATACAGGCAATACTAGAGTTTGGATAAACCTGCCGTCTTACTGCCATCATTATTTTCTTTTTAATATTTCAGGTTCTTGGCAGAAGTCCAGCCAAACTGTACAGCCCGTTTGGCATTGAAACGCCTCACAGCCGCGACTTCAGGATGTCTCCGTACATGCCCGACACTCCAGAACATGGGTTTGTATATGATTTCGATTCTGGTATAAATATTTTTTATTTAATGTACCATCTTTATTTGTATTAAGTAATAAAGTATATTATTTAATATTAACTTAAATTTAAGTACTCCATTGTTTACTCCTGCTTTATGCATTTAATAGTTAAATATAAAGACCATAAGTGATTCTATCTGTACTTTACTATATGACAATTTAATAAATTAGATGCATCAAATGACAATTTATGGAGTGGACGTATAATTTAGTTAAAGCCACGCCCATCACGGTAATTGGTGGTTACTTATTCAAAAACTGGGCTCCATTCTGTTCTACTTAAGCACTTATTTTGTAACTTAAGGCTTATAAAGTTAGATTTATGAAGTTATGAACGATTTAAGTGATCGCTTGCACGCAATAACGTAGTTGAAATAAACTTGATTATTTTGTCACTTATTCTGATAAACAGACAAATAAATATACATAGCTCCGTACATGGGCAGGAAATACGTGTATGTTTTTATTTTTATTTCAAAAGTCGATTCCGGTGCGTATGTAAGTAGTCTTGCTGTAACTGGCACTATGTCACGCCTCTTTCCCGGAGGGGTAGACAAGTTATTTAATTTGTAAATTTTTCAAATACTTACCACTAACCTAGTTAATAATTTGCTGGCTGTTGTCTTTGATTAAAAAAAACTGGAATTAAACAAATAATGCGCAACATTACAACAAATATGTGATTTTTTCAGTTTATCGCCGAAACGTCACAAAAGCATAGCGCAGTCATGGCATCTGCTGTCCAAGAAACGGCCGCGGGTTCTCTTCCATTGATCCGTCTAATGTACCAAAACAAGAGGTGAATTTATATGTAATGTTTCCTAAATTTTGAAAGATTTCGAAATATTTCCAAACATTGTTACAATAAATATTATATAACATGAATACCTATTATCACGTCTTTACCCTGTAATGGAACAGGGTAGGCAGAGCCAACAGTCTCGAAAAGAGAGACAGATAGCTAGCCCATCGCCTAAAAGAAGAATCCCAAGTTTATTATATAAGTTATATAATATTAGTTGAAATATATACGGGAGAACAGATAGAGCTAGCCCCATAGTAAGTTAGAGACTTGTGCTATGGGTTACTGGAAATTATTTTTAGAATGTAGAAGTTTATCAGACAAAAAAATATTTTAAATGCATTAGATTTTAAAAGTTTATATCTTTTATATACAATGAGAAATCTTTATAGAAATTTAGGAAACTTACATCATCTCTTATAATATTGTAACCCACCGTTTAATTTAAGATGCTTTGAATGGTTTGTCGAGTGTAGTGACGTGCATAACATACAAACAGACTGGATCTACCCTATTCTACCTTTTATCCCTTATGGGTTGGACAGAGCCAATAGTCTCGAAAAATATAGAGACAGGTTGCTGGCCCATCGCAGAATATTTTACTGTAGAAACAAATTTTAATCCTAAGTATGTATAATTTATTCGCTTTGCCAAATATTTAATTGAAATCCAAATTTTCTCTTAGAAATGAAAGCGAAAACGATTTTTTTTGTCAAAGCAACAAATGGTAGATTTTATGCACGTCACAGGAAGGCTTGATAGAAGGCTGGAAGGAAATAATCTAATTCAAAATATTTTTATATAATTTTATTTATCATCAATCCCAAATGAACCTCTATTGTTCATTCGTGTTATTTTATTTCTGAATAAAAGTATTTTTTTAAACCATAATTTTAATGTTTTTATAATAGCTTCAAGCCTTCTATAGCCGTTTTTATGCAATTGGTGCTAAATGTCATGTAATTGTATTAGCTTCTCTGCTAATGCATCTGGAATGGGGCTTATGTAATATATATTATATTCTATATGAAAAGGACTGAACATTATTCTTCCTGAAGTTTCAAGTATATTATGTAAGTATGTAGAATTTTTATAATTCCCATTTTCATAATTTCAACAATTATTGTTCAATGTGAAAAGAAAAATGAATCAGAAATAACCGGTTATTATGTTAATGCCTTGTTTTTCTCATTGTGGCAAGTAAAATTCTAAATTTCTTGTGTTTGAGTAAAAAAATAATAACATAAGCACTTACACTAAATTACATCTGGTTTATAGCTTATTTTGCAAGCTGGCATTTGGCAAACTATAGAATATATTATTTTTTTATTAATATTATTATATGGTATATTAATAACAACAAGTATTAAAGTCATATCCAGTATTAAAAATGCCAAAATTGTATCGTAAAATTGCGAGAAAGGTGATGTATTTACTACGCTTCGCTACGACAATATTAGTCTGCTAACGCTTAGTTTTAAGTGGTATAAGATGCCTATAATATTTTATAATTGATGTAATAATATTTAGGTTTTTTAAAAAGTTATTTATTAAGAACAAAAGTAGTCGCAGGAAAATGTTTTTCCAACGCTACTTAACAGGTTTTAGTGTTTTTGTAAAGAGTGATTTTATTTCGTAGGTATCCAATAATAAATTGTGTAAGACTGATTTATCAGTAATCGATATACACATAGCATTTTTTAGATGTTTTTCAATAATTTGGCAAATTTATTTTTGTATAGATAGGAGTATGAAATACCAGTCATTAAATTTGTTTTTTTTTCTGATGCAAGTCTTCATTTATTCAAGACTTATTTTTATTCTTTAGGTAGTTGTCTAACTAAATATAATTACAATTTCACTATTAATTTCAACTATTTCTATATAATGCTGCAGAAACGATAATATAAATGTACCTAAATCTTTTCTTACAATGCTAGAGTAATACCAATTTATGTCATTATGTCGAAGGGTTTATTTAACCCTGCCAATGTGTGTATTTATTAATTAGTAAAAGGCGTCTTTATGAAAAGTACTTATCTAAATTTTCACAGCAAAATTATGAAACAGAATAATTTTCCTTAGAAATCGGAAGAATCGATTTTTTTATTTTTTAAATACTTACATAAAATCACGCTTTTTTCCGAAGGGGTAGGCAGAGACTACATTACTTATTATATTAATTACTAGCCTCGATCTCTGCATACTTCTTTCGCTTCGTCCACATTCATAACTCTCTTCATGCAAGCTCTGCGCTTTCGGGTTAGTACTCTTGACCTGACCTTTTGCCAGGACTCCACACTCTCCTTGTATATTTGCTTAGTCAATCAGCTTTCTTGCTCTCCAAATGACCAAACCCTTTTCTATTCCTTGTACTACATCTTCTTTCACATCACAACATCCCTTCTCTCGCTGTTCCTTATCCTGTCACTCAATTTAACACTGATCATACTCCTTAACGCTCTCATTTCCGTATTCTGCTTTCGTGCTTCTTTTGCCACACCCAACTTTCACTCCCATACATTAATGTCGGGATCAACATGCCCACATGCACAGCCAGGCGAGTCTTTTTGGACTATCTCTGACTGTTCGCAAAAGCATGTACCTAATGCTCCATTCACCAAGTTTACCGCGTTCACTCTCCTTTCAATATCTATCACACTTTCTATCTGATGTAAACTTTGATCTTAGATATACCTACAAACCTCTTTCACTTGCTCGACTTTTTCTCCTCCAATATTACTGCTATTATCTCCTACAATATGCTGAAATTTTCTTTTCCATTTAAAAAAAAATATTATTTTTTTGTATGGTATTTATTGATCTTCAACACACTTCTGTTTTTGAGTAATTACATATTATAGTTATTAATTTTGGGATGTCTTATGCACAGAGCTGTGAAAGTTTAGATATTGTTTAAAAGCCATCATTATTCAAGTTGAGGCTGCTCGTGTTTAGTAAAAAAAAGGCTGTATTTGTAAAGTAGCGGACTGTATAAGATATGCTTATTTTTTCAAAGTAGTAGGTATGTGGTATATGAGGCTCAACATCACTGATGTACTTATTTGTTTATTTCTATATTGAATATCTACAATGTAATAAGACATTTAATAATATAATGTTTTTCTACGATATGAATTGTTTTATTTTAAAAAAAACTTCTTTATATTATATATTTTTATTAC
Source organism: Amyelois transitella (assembly GCF_032362555.1). Taxonomy (NCBI): domain Eukaryota; kingdom Metazoa; phylum Arthropoda; class Insecta; order Lepidoptera; family Pyralidae; genus Amyelois; species Amyelois transitella. The sequence goes on from NC_083525.1 coordinate 2,111,091, forward strand.
AAATTATATCCAGTTTGGCGCTGATAAAATTCAACAATTTTTACGTCGATAACAAAAACACCTAACTAACGTAAACCTATCAAACATTTACTTTTAAATTTTACTTATAGTTAAAAGTATGGCAAAACGAAAACCACTGGCGGCCTGCATAAAAAAAAAATAGTACCTACATACTTTTGTTCGTAAGTGTACCACAAAATATGTTAATAGTTAAAAAAAAAAATACGAAATTTTGCCTTAAAATTACTAAATTCAGACGCCAGTGAATCTTCGTCCATGAACTGTACAACATAACATTATTTTATCACTGATTCCAGGCAAATATCCTTTACTTATTTTAATACGTATGTATAAAACTTAAAGAGTGTTACCTATTAAAGAAAACAGTATTTTTACAAATCTAAGAGTTCCTAATTAGTTTTTATACAATATGAAATGAATGATGAAAATATTATCAAACTGAAAATAATTACAAATGCTATAGTGACTATGAAAGTGAATATGAAAAAAAATATATTTATACTACCTAGTCATAAATGCGTAACCTGTGTCTCTCACAAACTTTGAGGACTAAACTTCTGAACAGTTATTCTGGAGTGGCAGTTGTAAATTTATTTTGTAACTATATGTAGCTTTTACTAGAAAACAGATTTTTCGCAAATTCCACTGGAACTTTATTACGCAACCATTTTGAGTATTCGCTGCGTGGCCGTTTTAAAAAACGTTTGCAATACGCCAGTGTGGCATGGCCCTTATTCATGATCAGTCCAAAAAGGCCATTAATTAATGCGTCTTAAATTTGATTTCTGATTTCTCACTGATGTTATTGTCACAAGATATCTTTACAAATTGAATAAATAAAAACGAATATTTTTGTTAAATGAACTTATGTGTAGCTGGTTCGGGACAAGTTATAGGTTTGGTAGAGTATCTTAGACTGCTTCTATTAGTTTTTCGTTCGTTTACATAAAACATGTTTACATAAATCACCGATTCATAAATATGCTATTGTAAAATAGAATTGATATATACTATAATAATATAGCTAGAGAGAGCTTTCTATATTATTATATTTCCAAATTTATTATAACAATTAAAGACTTCTTAGACTGTCTCAAACTTAAATCTATTTATAATTATGAAACATACATAATACAGCGTTAACAAATAAGAATATTTAAAAAACCACTAATTGGTACTAATGGTAAGAAACTATGCTCGTCTTAAAATAATGTCATTCTGTAATAATAGGCAGTTCTACAGTCAAAAGTGAATATACAGGGTGTCTGGTAAATCGCGTTTCATAATTAAGGACAAAGTAAACCCAAACATCATCAACCGAGTCTTTACAAAGACTGTTGGCTCTGTTTACCCCGCAAGGGATATAGATTTTATGTATGTATGTAAACCGCACACCGACTAACCGACTCTATTTAAAAAAATTCAATAAAATTCTCTCTAGTACATACATACATACATATAATCACGTCTATATCCCTTGCGGGGTAGACAGAGCCAACAGTCTTGAATAGACTGATAGGCCACGTTCAGCTGTTTGGCTTTTTGATGGAATTGAGATTAAAATCGTGACGGGTTGCAAGTCCATTGCCTACAAAAAGAATCCTTTGTTTATAAGTCTATCCCTTAGTCGCCTTTTACGACTTCCGTAGGAAAGACATATTACCCGAAACGAGAATCATATACTGAGTGTCCGCTTTTAATATGCGACACTATTTACCAGTACCACGTTATTTTAATAAAACGTGTTAAAAATTTGAGGTAGATTTATATTATGATACTTAATTCAGGCACCACTTCTTCACAACAGGTCATCCATAAAATATATGTTTTTATCTATAATATTGTTTAGAAAGTAACTGTTATATTGTGGAGAATTTTTTTTTTAATTTACCCAAATTGTGTAAAAATACTTTCATTTGCCAATAAGATCACTCAATTAAGAAAGTGTTTCAAACTTATAGCACTGACATTATGCCCGGTACAGTTGCCCACAGATAAACTTTACTCTCTTAGTAATATAGGTGCCAGTCTGAAACTTGTATAATACCAAGGATGTTACACTGATTTTCCAAAAATACAGTATTATAAGCTCAGCTTCAGACAAGTAAATTTTTCAACAACGTATTTTGATTCGAAGCCTTTTATCATAAACTTACTTTATAACAATTGCAGTTTGTACTTAAAGAATAGGATCGTATCAAAATATCTCGAATGAGATATACAAAAAACTTAAAAATAATTTTCTTAAAAATATATAGTAGGAACGTTAAATTAACGTAACAAAAATACATAAACGCTAAAAGAAATCCGGCCCGGGTCGTCTCGGGAAATTCTGAAACAAAATTTTTGCATTAGAATGTAATAAATGTCAGAAAGCGCACCCTGGGCCCCGTTATCATGCGCAAAAGGTCTTTTCGTAAAATATCACTTTAGCAAAATGTCTTTTTTCGCAGATTGTCTCTGTCGCAAAATATCGCGCCAGGGACTTAGAATAACATTTGATTTTCAAAGCACAATCATTTATTGGAGTCATCATATAAAATTAGAGATACATTTTGCGAAAGAGACATTTTGCGACCAGGGGACATTTTACGAAAGAGACCAATTGCATAATGAGCCGCCCCAAAGCATATTTTGGCGGCGGAGGGTGCAATTAGAAATAACTAATTATGAGACAGAAAAAGCAGTGTCCAGCACGTTTGTATATCTGACCAGTCGTTGATTAATACTCGACTTGAACAACATGGTAAAAACAAAATGGCGGCCTAGGCTTGATCTAAATCTTGTCACCACTGTGGGTAAGTCAACAAAATTACTGAGCATTTCATTATATAGATACTTAATTTAAAATCTTCGCAAGATAATAGATATGTATCAAAATATTTTAATTTTTATGATTATAAATGATTTAAAACTTTCGCATTGCATCACACTAGGTATTTATTAATAATACAGATATTAAACGCGCACGATACGAACCTTTATAAAAATAAATAAAGATACAATAAAGGTATGTTACGCGCGTGTTTAATACCTTTATTATTCATAAATAGTATTTTAATGACTGATACTAATGGTCCAAATTGTGATAAGAATATAAACACAGATATTATTAACAAGTTAAGTTACCTTTAAAGGGTCGTAGTTGAAACTTTATCAAAATACTATGACTCATTCATTCATTGATTTAGTGAACATGTTCAATATTTGTTGAGAAATTCATTGATTTAGTGAACATGTTCAATATTTGTTTATAAAAATAAATAAAGATACAATAAAGGTATGTTACGCGCGTGTTTAATACCTTTATTATTCATAAATAGTATTTTAATGACTGATACTAATGGTCCAAATTGTGATAAGAATATAAACACAGATATTATTAACAAGTTAAGTTACCTTTAAAGGGTCGTAGTTGAAACTTTATCAAAATACTATGACTCATTCATTCATTGATTTAGTGAACATGTTCAATATTTGTTGAGAACATTGGTACTCAATTTCCGGAGCTACTTACCTCATTTTATCCAAGTTTAGACATAATAAAATCAATGCACTTAGTGACTTCACTCAAATAACCAACATACAAACCACCTTTTATCTGTAGTCGGCTAACAAAAAGATATACATACGGAAGTCCCCCCATACGTGACCTGTCGATCCGTTCTTCGCTTCCGGTACCGCTGTGCGGAGCACTTATTGAATATACTCTTGTTCTTCCACGAAGCGAACAGATTACTAGGCTTGGGCGTTCGTGGGTAGTCGTCAGTGCTTTCGCTTGATGACGAATTGTAATTCGAGAATGTTCTATCGAAGTTTATAGTCCTCTTTATGACTGGCTCGTTTGTTGGTTTGTTCTGTGAAAGTGTTTTATATATTTGTTACATACATACATATGGTCACATCTATATCCCTTGCGGGGTAGACAGAGCCAACAGTCTTGAAAAGACTGAATGGCCACGTTCAGCTATTTGGCTTAATGATAGAATTGAGATTCAAATAGTGACAGGTTGCTAGCCCATCGCCTAAAAGAAGAAACCCAGGTTTTTAAGCCTATCCCTTACTCGCCTTTTACGACATCCATGGGAAAGAGATGGAGTGGTCCTATTCTTTTTTGTATTGGTGCCGGGAACCACACGGAATATATTTGTTTACAGAGATATACGAGCTTAAGTAGCGAGTAGCGTCGGTGGTCAAATCTGTAAGGTGTCCGGCTAAAATGCATGATTCGCATGAAGACATGACCAAATCCCACTTCAGCCATATGACCAATGACTAATTTTCAAAGTTACGTATATTATTATTTTTAATACTAACAGATAAAGTGGAGGGATAGGTCGGAGTGGGAAGACCTAGACGAACGTATCTTGATCTAAATAAGAACGTCCTGGTAAAGGGTCAGGTCAAAAGTATCCCGAAACCGCCGAGCTTGCATGAAGAGAGTTATGAATGTGGATGAAGCGAAGGAAGTATGCAGAGATCGTGGCAAGTGGAAAGAGGTAGTCTCTGCCTACCCCTCCGGGAAAGAGGCGTGATTCTATGTATGTATGTATGTTTAATACTAACCAATGCTCTTAGAGTGAGGGGAAATATCGTAAGGAACCTGCACATTCAGGCAATTGGATTTGTAATCATGATCGATCCAATAAGGGTCAGGTTTACCTACATAGGTTGCGGAGGTCAGATGGGAGTTGCTTGCTTCGTGTAAAATCCTGACTCACCCAACCAGGGTTTAAAGTCGGCGAAACCCTGGCGAAACTCTCCAGAGTGGTGAGGATGTAACCGGTACTAAAGCCAGGAGGAAGAACAAAGCAAGCATAAAGAAATAGAAATGTTTTATTTTATTTTAATTTATAAAAATTAAATTGGCAACTCTTAAATGTAGTCTTGAGTCTAATACGAGTACCACCTTTGATTTCGGTGACTGTATACATGCAACATAGGTAATACAAACATACATACATAAACTTCACTGTCACTATTTGGGTCTCAATTCCATTATTTAGCCCACAAAGCTGAGCGTAGCCTTTCAGTCCTTTCAAGACTGTTGGCTCTGTCTTCCCCGCAAGGGATAAAGACGTGACTATATGTATGTATACATAAAATCATGCCTCTTATCCAGAAAGGTAAGGTACTACAATTTTCCTTCTTTCAAATTTATCCACATCCCAGCTTGCCTGTTTATGGTAGAGTAACCTGACTTTATCAATATGGAAATTTAAATCTATTAATGTCAACTCACCATAGTGTCCAAATGCGTGGTATCCGGCGACGTGTACCTTTTTACCCCGTCAGGGTACATCGGGTTTGACATCGGCCGCTCCATTTCTTCTCGTCTCATCATAGAGGGCGCCACGGGGACATAAGGTTGGCTCACAACCGGCCGACTCATGCCAGCCATCTCTTTCACCATCATGAACTCCCGGTGCAAACCCTCATTTGAAGACAACTGCTTCTCAAACTGAGCCATCATTGAATTTTCAAATATCACAACATCCGTATGCTTTATAATACTTATCAACGCCCAAGCCAAAGAATCATTGAACGGCAGAATCGCCACGCGTTCCAATATATGCGTAGCGACGTCCAAACTGAACGCCCTCTGATTCTCAATCACAAAGTCGGTCAATTTTATGAAAACCGGCTTGAACCGCGTAAAATTCTGCGTGTTAGCTATCGTCTCCATAAAATAATCACACAACTGTTTACCCTGTATCACATATTTCAGTAGCTCTTCACAATTACTGAGGTCTATATTGTTTAAATGCAACAATGCCTCTTCTAAGACGTGGATTTTGAGCTCGGCATCGTCCTGGGAATTCGGATTTGCTTTTGTTACGAAATCTAGTGCCATTTCTACCAATAACTTAGTCAAGTCCCGTCTCTTACACTCATCAACGAAGCAGATACCGAACTTTCTCCTCAATACTGGCCAACACTTCAACAACATGTATTCTTGAATGAATACATCTTCACTAAGTTTGATTAATTTCGCGCACACATCGATTGGTAATGGCTCGACATGAGGAAATCGACATCTCAATTGATTCTTGCAACTCCCTATCAGAAAGAAGAAACACATTCCTTTGAAAACAACACTCTTCACTCCTGGAGACGGCTTGAACAACGTTGCTAATAAACAAGGCCCTTTTTTCACTATTGCTGGCTTAACACTGACATTGGGATCAGGTAACTTCTCAGTACAGTCAATTTGATTACTACCTAGTACTCCTTCTCTGACAACAGACGTAGAATCCGCATTTTGTTTTTCACACACTATTGTTGTTGGTTTCACATTTGGAACATTTTTAGGCGCCGGAGTAGTAACGTTAGTAATTTTAGTAGGATTATAGACAATAGTGTTATGAGGTACATCTCTTGTTACAGATTGTGGGATGTATTCCTCATATTCAGGATTATTGTATAGAGGTGGAGAACAAGTGCTGTTTCTATTAGATTCAAATCCTATACTCTCTGCATATAATGATAGAGCATCTTCATCATCATTTTGGTCGAAAGGAATGTATGCGATATTGTCTGAAGCAAAATTCTCATTTAAATCAAATTTACGATCTCCATAATCATTTTGGTCTCTGCTATGGTTACCATTGTCTAAACCGGAATGTTCAGCAGATTTATTTATATTTTTCGCCACGACAACATCGGTTGGTTTGACAAAAGAATCATTAATATTATCCGCTTTTTCTGCATTATTTACTTCCGTTTGTGTTCCATCTTCATTATCAGTCAAAACTTTATTGATATGTCTACACTGAAGAATAATATTACTTTCCTCTTGTAAACTTTGATGTATTTTGTCCTTTAATTTTTTAGAGTTAACATTGGTGTCTTCATTCTGGTAACCAACCCAATTTATCATTTCTAAATCTATTTTCTTCAGACTCATTGATAGTTTATCTAATGCCTTACTAATTTTACTAACATTGCTATTCATGGTGTTAATACTGATGTTTTTTTGAGTGATTATTGGAGACATATGAGATTCGGATGAAGTGCTCAAATTTAATGAGTGTTTACTTATTATTTCACTTTCCTTGTAAGACTTACAATTTGTGCTACATTCAGATTCAGAGCTGTCACTATCTGAAGACAAAGAAGACTTACTAGGAGTTTTAGGGGTAAGCCCTTTGGAATCTATTTTGGTCAATTTGACTTCTGGCAATTTTTTGTCAATCAGTACGAAATCTGACGAGGTGACGGCGTTCAAAGAGGTTGTGTTACTGGAATCCGATATATCTTTGGTCCATGATAGTTCTGAACAGACAGACGTTTTACGAGAATCTATTGCTCCAGCATTATCGAAAGTTCCATTGTCCTCTTTTTTTACTGCAACTTTTGGTTCATTATTTGGTGCATCTTTAGCTGCAATAGATGGTGTATTTTCTTGAACGCCTGCTATATTTTCAGCACTTTTCTTACCTCTGGGTGTTCTTTTCCTGACAATTTTTGGTTTAGCGACTGTGACGGTACGAGTTTTGTTGCTGTTGTCGCAGTCTTCAGAATTCCGTTTGACGACGATATTCATTTCCGTTATTCTGGATTGCGTCCATTTACGTTTGGGTGGGTTGACGATACCTGAGATTGAAGGAGAATTATATTGGAAAAGTGTCATGGGTGTTCAAAATATTTTGTTATCAAGAATTTTAATCTATAAGGATACAAGAATGTACAATGAGATTTTAGGACCTGGGTATCCACAACAAGTTATTTACACTTTATGAGATAGTTTTGACAACTTGATCACGCATAATACTCCTGACATTGCCTGGTTTCCGCATTTGACCAAAATTCGAGATTGGGAAAGACACTTAAATTCTGAACTAAAGTGACAGTGACAAGTTAGTTAAAAGTTCTAACTTAGTAAGATTCCATGCTGGTTTAATAACTAAGAAAAAATAAAGTGTACCAGCTACTTCACTTTAGGGAAACGCTAATAAACTTGGGATTCTTCTTTAAGGCTAGCAACCTGTCACTATTTGAATCTCAATTCCATCATCATTAGGCTTTGGCTCTGTCTGCCTCATAAAAGGAATTAATGTATGTCATAATTTACCCTCCGAAGGGCTGACTAGTTTTCTCTTCTTAGGACCTCTCTTGACAGGGTCTAGAGGTAGTTGCATTGCTGTTTTTTTCGTCAGCGTTTGCTTAACCGGGCTGGTAATCTTCCTAATAATCTTTTGCTTTGGCTGCTCAAAAACATCTGAAAAACATAATATTATTTTAACATGGTGGAGAAATAGAAAGAGATTTCAAAATAGGATGTCTCCATATCTTTCCCATGGATATCGTAACAGCGACTAAGGAACAGGCTTAAAAAACTTTAAAACTTTGGATTCTTGGGATGGCTAGCAATAAGCACCTTGTCACTATTTGAATCTTTATTAAGCCATACAGCTACACATGGCCTTTAAATCTTTTCAAGACTGTTGGCTCTGCCAACCCCGTAAAGGATATAGATGTGAGTACCTTCAGTGTCTGTACTGCCAGTGACTGGCGAGCTTGGACAAATATTCATGTTTGATGTTTCCGGAACATTTTCCACTTCTTCAACTTTCTTTTTTCTCCCTCGTTTCCTTCCCACTTTAGTCACAGTCTGGACTTCAGATTGCGAAGGAAAAACGATTGGCTCCGATTTGTTCAGTTGTGCTCTTGCAACTTTAAAAAAATAAGGATGTTTAATATATTTATATATGTTCTAGTTTTTGCGCAAGGCTTCGGAAGCAGCCGTAAACTTAGTTTAAAGTAATTTATTTGACGGCAACCAATGTTGTGAAACCAAAAGATATGACAATTATTAAGTGATATAAAGTATCCTATAATACTGAATAAAAATTTAGAATATTTTTGCTTTGCTCCTGTCCTGATTCCAGAAAAAAAGCAACAAATATACTTCCAAAGGTCTTTTCTATATGTGTGCCAAATTTTGTCCAATAGTTTTTGAGTTTATTTGTTACAAATATACAAAAATACCAATCTTTTTATTAATAGTGTGGATAAAACTCTTCCATTAATCAGTGACTGAGTAATGAGTGATGCACAGCTCACACCATTGATTTTAGTTAGTATGTTATTTCCCTTTGTATGTGGTAGACCACTAGGAGGGCATGAAGGGAGGGTTTCCCGTTTCTAATACCAATTCCAAGGTCCTCTTACTCTTCCTTGGAAGCCTTTAATCCATGTTCATAGCTAACCAGATACGGCCCCAGGCAAAACATGAGTAATAAACCTATTTAAGAAATTAGTGTAGTAAGGTTCCCAGCACTTTAATATGAGGACTCCATACACTTGCATGACTGTGCATGGTATATAAATATTTTTTTTTAACAAACCTTTATTTGCTAACTCAAGCTTGTCTTTGGATGTCAGATATTTGCTCTTTTTTTCCAGTAAACTTTGATTTGGAGATACTAGGTTTTGGACTGATCTGCTGAGGTCTGAAAAAATAAAACTAGTTTCAAGCAAAAAGCATAAAGAACAATCAGGATGTGCATTGTTCTCTTAAATCAAAGAGTGTTAACATTAGAAACATAACAAAATACCAAAGAAGCAGCTTTTTTGGTATACGATTTCGCTAATAGTCACTTACTCTTTTTAAACACTTTTATCTTGATAGCCGTTGGTGTTTTCAGTGTTTCCTTATTTTCTTTAGGCTTTTGAGGTCTTCCTTTAGCAACTGCTTGAACTGTTTCAGGTTTAGCAGCAGCTTTTCTTGGAGCCATTTTAGCACTGATATATTCAACTATCGATGAAGTCAAAGTTTCAAGACATATTTATTTACCATTGTAGAATCGCGTAATTAACGCCAATTATTAACACGTTTTTTTGGGGTATCTTACTTTCTCAGTCAAGATAAAATTTCTTCGAGGTTAGGTTTGGAATTTTGGATAACAAACTTTCATTTCAACAAGAACAAGAGAGAGAGAGAAAGAGATAGATATAGATACCGGAAACGATACCCAATGACAGCGACAGCAGAGAAAAATAAAATATTTTTAGTTTAAACTCAACTACGTAAAGTGGAAGCAAAAGAATTTCAATCTTACGGCCTTTGATCAAAATGAATGTGCATTTACAAAATTAAGTAATTTATTGAAACACCTGAGGTACATTTTCGTTTATACCTACCGTAGGTATTTATTTCAAAGCAAATAAAATAGCTAGGCTATCAGAATCGATGAATAACCGTAGAAAATACAAACGTGATATTCTTTACTCTGTGTTGTCGTTGTAATTAGTTTATTAATAATGCTGGCTACACCGACTAAAGGTCGAAAAGGTCGTTTCTGTCAAACTAATAAATTGTGAAGGTCGTCTGCTGAACCGGGGGAATTTATCAAAACTTTAAAAAAGTCTATCAAAAATGCCTGCAAAATATAAGATTGTGATGATTCGCCACGGCGAAAGCGAGTGGAATCAGAAAAACCTGTTCTGTGGCTGGTACGACGCTGATCTCAGTGATAAGGGTAGGTTGCTGTAATTTTCCGCTTTATTGTCACTTATTTAATATTTTATGAAAATAAACTGGCTGTAGGCTGTTGATGTTAATGAACATTTTAACCATTTTGTAGGGCGTGAAGAAGCCGTGGCTGCCGGCAAGGCCTTGAAAGCCGAAGGTTATCAGTTTGACGTCGCCCACACATCGGTTCTGAAACGAGCTCAGATTACCCTGAACACCGTTCTCCAGGAGATTGGGCAGCCAGACTTGCCTGTGAACAAAACCTGGCGTCTGAATGAGAGGCATTATGGTGGACTCACTGGCTTAAACAAAGCTGAAACGGCAGCCAAATATGGCGAGCAGCAGGTATACTTAATTTGCGTGGTACATTTTTTTATTGGGACCAACAGTCTTGAAAAAACTGATAGGCCAAGCTCAGCTATTTGGTTTAATGAAAGAATTGAGATTCAAATAGTGACAGGTTGCTAGCCCATCACCTATAAAAGAATTCGCACATGATAGAATAATATTAGAATTGTATAGTGGTGAATAGCAGAATACATTACAATATTTTGAAACAAATACCCTTACTTGACAAAACTTATAATAATATTCTTTCATGCTTGCAGGTCCAAATTTGGCGCAGAAGCTTCGACATCCCTCCCCCACCAATGGAGAAAGACCACCCATACTACGACACCATTGTAAATGACCCCCGCTATGCTGGTGATCCAAAACCTGAGGAATTCCCCATGTTTGAGAGCTTGAAACTGACTATTGAAAGGACATTGCCGTATTGGAACGATGTTATTGTGCCACAGGTAAGATGCTTCTCTAAAGGCACATTGTCAAAAGAATACTTACTACAAGTAACTGATAAATGGGATATTTTTGTCTCACTGTCATAATATCACTTATTTCTTTTTATCTGGAGCTGAAGCCGAAGAACACTGTTGTTCTTATTATCACTCTTCCTCATATTTTCACTGTATACAGAGACACCATGATAGGACTCAATTATTTTTATAATGTATCAACACTAATTAGCATATTTATTTATAACAGTCCACTTTCTACAGATCAAAGAGGGAAAGAGGATAATCATCGCCGCTCACGGAAACAGTCTCAGAGGCATCGTTAAGCATTTAGATGGTAAGCAAACAATTAATTTTTGATATTTGTTACATTATACATAGTGATTATTTTGTTTTGTGTGATAACAGTTGACCTTGGGTCATCAAAACAAACAAGAGCTTTTTCAACAATCTTAAAAATTGTTATCTCAGACATTTGGCTCCAGGAAGAATGCTAAAGCAGCCTTATTTTATGACAAAAAGGGTAAATAAATAAATAAATAAATAAATATATACGGGACAAATTACACAGATTGAGTTAGCCTCGAAGTAAGTTTGACACTTGTGTTACGAGATACTAACTCAACGATACTATATTTTATAATAAATACTTATATAGATAAACATCCAAAACCCAGGCCAATCAGAAAAAGTTCTTTTCTCATCATGCCCTGGCCGGGATTCGAACCCGGGACCCCCGGTGTCACAGGCAAGCGTACTACCGCTGCGCCACAGAGGCCGTCAAGGGTAATTCCAGTTCTGTTCAATGTGCATTTTATATAAAAATGTAATAATAAGCACCTTTTGTTTTTTCCTTTTATTAATTTACCAAATGTTTTTCCTACCCAGTAAAAGTTTTTCCTAAGACTTTTATGCAATATCTTATACACATTTGTACTCTTCAGAGCTCAGTGATGCTGCCATTATGGAGTTGAATCTGCCGACCGGCATTCCTTTTGTCTATGAACTCGATGAGAACATGAAACCTGTTGACTCAATGGTCTTCCTCGGAGACGAGGAAACCGTAAAGAAGGCTATGGCTGCCGTCGCCGCCCAGGGGAAAGCCAAGTAAACCATAGACAATAGTGCAACTATAGACAATCGTGTAACCATAGATAATAAGGATAATCTGTTATTTATTTAAGGAATGTGTCGCTGAACTTATTGTAATTAGAGTTGATCACAAATTTTAAATTAATCCTTTGAATTTATAAGTCAGGAATACAATAACATGGATTACCCAGTGATTTGAAAGCATAATTTTTTTTATAAAAAGATTTCTTAATGTGATAAATCTATGTGCAATTTTTAAAAATGTTTTCTTAAAAGAAATGTTTTAATTTTATAGCTGGATCTATGCCAACAGCTGTTACGATAGAATATTTATTCTAGTATTGCGCTTTCGTGATGATAATAAAAACAAATTGATGATATTTCTTGCTTTTTATTTTTATTTTATGTGTATTAAAAGATTAATCTATTAAAAAAAATTGCATTTAATATTTGTCGACATTGAGGTCCCAATCTAACAATGAATGTCCAATTAATGTAAGCTGGCCACTATGGTTGCCAGTTGTGAAATTTTTGACAGTTTATACCAATTCTCCACAGTAGTAGACAGTATAAACCCCCCGTCGTCGTCTTGTGAGCAAGATTCACAATATCCTGTTTTAAACCATTTTAGTAGTGCAGCAGTAGGATGGCCCGCGTGAACGCTTTTTTACCGCGCGAAAAACCATCGCTGTTTCACTTTTTATTATGACATGAAACGGAACAGCGATAAAAACGGCGTAGCGCGTACCATAGCATAGTACGGGGACAGCACTTAGATGCTCTGTTGAATGTCTGTGTAGTTCACAGGTCGGAGTAAAAACGAGGCCTGTTTGATAAATCACAATAAAGCCTATAGTTATAGATTTGATATATTTATATATGCTGATTTTCTCAGTGCGCGCGTAGTAACTACAACATTACTCTGATGTTACCTATAAATATGTTGTTTGTTGGCGCCCGGGCCCATAACCTGACGCGCCACCTGGACTTTCAATGCTCTGTGGGGCGTTCAAAAAACATACTTCGCCCATCTCTCTCTCATTGAAGTTAACCGAATTGCTAAATAGAGAGGGGAAAATATTTTGGTTGCCTTGTCAGCCTTCGTGAGTAAACCGGTTAAGAATCAGGTAGACTTTCTTTTAAGTCCTCCATCACCACATCTATATTAACATGTCTTTTTGATTTTTCTTCATCGTTTTTTGTAAATTTCCTGCCAGTATACGTGAATTTTTGCTTGCCATTTATAAAACTAAATTGTTTCTGGTCTTTTGAGCTTTCACCGTCCACCTCCATGGCTGATGACCTTTTCTTAATCTTTTTTTGTTTTTGAAATTTACAATTTGTCTCGAATCGGAAATCTTTTGGTAGTTTATGTATTTTTACGCAGTGCGATTTTCTCTCTTCGGCGTTAATGAATTTCTCCTTGCACTCTTCTATATAGCAGCAATACTGAAAATTTTTAACATGTTATGTTAAAAAAATGAAAATATATACTGAGCAAGCTGTCTTACTTCATTGGTAAAATTTAAATTAGCAATATCCATGGTGCCGGGAACCACACGGCACGGTATAAAATTAACCAATTGTGTGTGTCGGGCCACGCCCGTTGTATGCTTCCGTAGTTGGTTTTATCTTTTATCAGCTAAAAACTTAGTAAGTATTTAGTCAGGTCTGTTTATGCTTCTCTGCACAGATGCTCTCTGGACGATAAGCATATACTGACGACCTTACATCAAAACATTGATGAATGTGGCTGAAGCAAAAGGATCTTAGGTGCTTAACAATTGGCTTGGAAAAAAAAGCTTGAGCAAATGAAAGTTTTTTTTTTTTTTTTTTTTCAAAAAAAGAATGCTTACCGAAGGTTTTTTCTCGGCCATGACAGCGAAGAACGAATCGTGAGTCTCTTGTATATGCAAGTCTAATAAATGGGGTGACGGCATCACTTTCTTACATTGGGCGCAAGAGTATCTGTGTGACGAGTTGTAGTGGTTCTCAAAGGATAGCAGAGATTCTGTGGTGTAATAACATCCTGGGACTGCACACGTTGTTGTTATGCTGCAAACATGTGATCAGGAATTGGTAAGATAATAAAAAAAAAATATTTAAAATATATGTATATAATTCCGACGCCTTAAGAGGTAGAATATGTGTGCACAAAAACTGTAAGTACCTAATTAATTTAGACCTATATTGTAACCATATTCAATGAATAAAAAATATGATTAAATGCGGTTTGCACGTTATTTATGTGGTAGGTAAGTAAATGTCAGAGCAGTAGAAATCGAAATGAGAATTGCAATTTTGAGCAGATAACTGCGTACTAAGCAGTTATTGCCATTTCGGTATCCATCGCATTATGAGCATCGAACGATAGGATTCAAACCTGTGAATTGTGTGTATCACGAATTTTTAGTCGGTTAACTTAACCGTTCAACCGCCAACGATATCGAGGAATCCAAAAATGAGTTATTTTCGTAGCTATAATGTGCAAACATAATTTTAATCGGTCGATGGGTTTAGCCATGAAATCATAAGCAACAGACTTCCGAATTTATAATATCAGTATGGAACACTTACACCTCATGGCATAAGTCCTCGTCATCGACGTCGTAAACTCCGAGCCTGGGAAGCGGTGGATCGTCCTTGAACAAGTGGTCATCTAACTTCCGCCTACCGACGCCATATTTGTCCAGCTGTTCTAGAAGTGTGCTCATGTCCATGTTTCTGAGAAAATAATTTGGTATATATACATATAATATAAAGTCTATATCCCTTTCTGGGTAAATTGAGTCAACAGTCTTGAAAGTACTGATAGGCCGCATTCAGCTGTTTGGCTTAATGATATAATTGAGATTTAAATGGTGACAGGTTGCTAGACCATCGCCTAAAAGAAGAATCCCACGTTTGTAAGTCTATCACTTAGTTAATAAGAAGGTATATATATACCTATAATAAAATAATGTGACATTTCCTAATTTTGGATATAGTTACATCAAAAAATATAGTATTGCTTTAAAAGATCTTATCGGATACGCAGACACCGCGGCTAGATTATAACTTTATATCTATATATACCTAGGTACTATGCAATATTAAAACGATATTTCACCCATATAATCAATCATCGTCATACTTTAATATCTCCGGGAAAAAGAAAGAGTGACTCGTATTCTAATGTACCAGCCACCGGGAAGCACATGCTCCATAATGAATAATAGTATGTTACCTATACATACCATTATCCCTTATGGAGTGGATAGACTCTGAAGGTCACGTTCAGCTGAATAAATATATACCCGACAAAGTTAGCCTCGAAGTAAGTTCGAGACTTGTGTTACGAGATACTAACTTAACGATACTATATTTTATAATAAATACTTATAAAGATAAACATCCAAGACCCAGGCCAATCATGCCCTGGCCGGGATTCGAACCCGACACCTCCGGTGTGTGTCAAAGACAAGCGCACTACCGCTGCGCCACAGAGGCCGTCGAAATTGATAATCAGATCGTGATAAGTTGCTAACCCATGAGCTAAAAGAATAATACCCATGTTAAGGCATGGAGCTAGGCGACAGCCTGTGTTATAAGCATTTACCAAATTCAAATTATAGGGCACTTCATGGATAGATAGATAGATTCTTTATTGCAACATAAGAAAAAGAAAATCAGAAAAAAATAACTGGTAATGAGGTACAAAGGCGGACTTATCGCTAAAGCAATCTCTTCCAGTCAACCTTAGGGTGGGAGGAAATTAATTAAAATGGCAAGGCTATCATATTAATTGATAATTGTCATATCTTTTGGTTTTACAATATTTGTTTACGTCAAATAAATTACTCAAAACTAAGTTTACTGCCACTTTCAAAGCGTCATTACCTTCAGTGAGTAATAATCTGCGTGGAAAGAGAAGCAACTGGCACAGTTATTTCTTCGCTAGATAAAAGCGCTTATAACCATGATGATGCTTATGAGCAGATGGAGTGATACTCTTCTAAAGTGCCGCTAACCACACGGCACGTTTGTTATAGTCAAACATTTTGTATCTTATCTCTAGAATATAGTATACTCAACCTCACAGATAACATCTATACTAGTCGTAATGCCAAATCATTGTGATTAAGTAATAATAGCTTGTCTTTATACCTAGTAATCATGATGTGATGACATCATGATTTGTATGATCATTATATGTTAAATTCATGTTCATCATTGATGAACGATGAACATGAATTTTACATAATGATCATACAAACATACATGTAATCACGTCTTTATCCCTGCGTGTATGGCATTGTTAATCGCTGCTGAATACCATATCTCTGTAATATTTTACGAACGTTTTCATTATTGAATTCGCCACCATTGTCACTCAGAAGAGTTTTGACAGTATGCCCAGCATTCTTTACTTCTTGAAGCATTAAAAGGAGTTTATCTTTAACTTCCGATTTGTGTCTAATGAAGTAAACCATGCGATAACTCGAATAATCGTCCTTAAATAAAACGTAGTATTGATATTTCGAGATGCTTTTTGCGAAGGGACCACAAACGTCTGTGTGAATTAGCTCTCCAACTGCTTTAGCTCTTTCCCTTGTCCCAAACGGCTTTCGGTGAGACTTTCCATAAATACAACCTTCACACGTCATTTTATCTGGACTAAGTTGAATGCCTAACTCACGTTTTACCACGCGAATAACATGTCGTTTGTCCTGGTGCGCAAGTCGTTCATGATATAACTGTAGCAAATTAGAGCCTGTCACAGCGTTTATTTCTATAGCTGAATGCTTAGTCGGAACAATTGTCTTTATTTCTAACTTATAAAGTCCACCACAATGGGACCTGCTTCCAACAACTTTAGTCGTGCCGGCAATATCCAGCTTGCACTCTCTGGTTGTAGAAGTAAACACACTATTTTGCACCTTATCTTGTGCAGCCAATGGTGAAAACAGATTTTTCGTTAAGGATGGTACTAGCCACACGTTGTTCAAAGTTATTATTTCTTTCTGCCCATTGACATTTGATTCCACCTCTACAGAACCCGTTCCTAAAGCTGGTATTGTAGTTCCATCTGCCGTATTGACAGTGTGATCTGAATCAAATTCATGAAAATCATTGAAGAAACTTTTCTTGACAGCAATGTGTACCGTCGCGCCGTTATCAACGTACCAATTTTCTCTATCTTGCATCTGATTATTAGAGCAAGCATTTACCATTAACGAAATCTGTTGCACTTGCTTAGACTTTGAACTGGATGCTGATGTGCCTGAAGTTGGTTTTGGTGGCCTCCCGTCCTTAATCCACTTCTTACACTTCCGAACTCTATGTCCTTTTCCCGAACAATAGTTACAGATCAGTTGTTCATCCACAGTCTTTTTTCCTTTACGTTCATTAGGTGTAATCACTAGCGTCTCTTGTTTTGAGTCTGACTCTTGACTACCTAACTCTCTTTCGAACGTACACAGATGACTCGTCAAACTATCGATCGTTCTGTCTGACTGTTTGAGCATTAGCCAACTTGACTTAAAGTTAAAATATTTGTCATCAAGCGTATCTAAGACTTTACATATGAGGAACATTTCAGGGAGTTTAGCGTCAGGGTCGATTTTTGAAATCTCTACCTTTAATTCTGTCCATAAATTTTTGAGATGTGACATATGTGTTGGAATGTCATCTTCTTTCTTATGCCGAAACCCAAAGAATTCTAAACATAAATTATACGCTCTGTCGTCTGTTTGTCCATCAAATAGTCTATGCAGCTCTTGCCAAACTTCATGTGCGGTTCTAAATCTCATAACTTTTTTGAGTGTATCCTCTGACATATTGGTTGTTAACATGAGTAGAGCACCACTCTCAGTCCGCCTATATTTAGCCATCGCAGAATTATAGGTGCTGATTTCGGCGTCACCTGCTCCGTCATTAAGAATAGGTTTCATAAGCTTACCCTCTACTGCTTCTAAAGCACCTTCCGTGCCTTCAAGCATAATAGAAATTTTATATTTCCAGGTAGCCCAGTTTTCCTTTCCTGTTAACTTTCCAATTTCAATTTTTGTAGAAAAATCCATGATACTTCGCTTCGATCTTCCAGTGGGGCACAGAACCTGATAAAGGCTGAGAATCGTTACCTGCAGTGGAATAGAAGCCCGCGTAGCACACAATAGATTTTATACTTTTATTTTAAATACACTACACAATATAATAGATATATTTTATTGAGTTATAAAGATATTAGAATATTCACACATCACAGTTTTTTTTCAGAAGTCACGAGTGACATGACAGTGTCTTTCTTTTTATTTCTTGCTTGTGCTATACAACCTTAATAATGCTGAGGATTGGAGTTGATGATGATGGAGAAGGTTGCTTCCAATCACGTCGGGGTCACCAATGTAGCGGGAGCGATGATTCGGCTCGACCGCCACCAAAGGGAAGATCTTCCGCCAGGCTAGGTGTTATGCCTGGGGAACCGCGGCTTCGACGATGTTGTGTCGGAGGTTGTATATATAGCTCCAATCCGTGAAATCTTTGAAATCGCGTTCTAGATACTTCGCTGCTATTGGTTGAGCGCGTCAATTTCTTCGCGATGATTGACAGTTGTTGTTGATTTGATGTTGTTGACGAGTGGCGTAGAGATGTCGCCACAACATTTATTTCTAAAATGTTTTTATCGCATGAAAAAGTTAATACTCCCAACGCTTCATATCTAAATTTAAAAAAAAATTCTGGATTGAATCATTAACATATTGCTATTAAAAAATCGATATTTATGCCTTGAATAATCGATTATTCAATTAAACGATCTCAGATCGCCATCCCTAGCTAGTAACGTTCAATAAAATAACGGACGAACAAAGGAAGGATTTAAACAGTGTGAACTTCATGCAATTGATTTTTTGAAGAACAATTTACTGAAACCTTTGCTTATTCATCTATTATTCGGAAAGTATATAGTTAAATATTATTTAAGTGTTATTGACTCTAAATATCGCCTTATTACATTGAAAATGAAGGACCCTTTTGCATCGGACGCTGGGATCGATTCCCCATCACACAGCCTGAAAAATGTTGATGGATGTTATAATAATAGCCTTTTTAAGGGAAAAACATTCGCTAATTCACGCCGTGCCTTGCAGTCTGGCGCTGAGAAGATTTCCAGAACATTTAGGAGTGTCAGGAACACATTTGGGAACTTGTCTCAGGTAAGATATACCATATAATGAAATAATGAAAAAATAATAAATATTACATACATACATACATATGGTCACGTCTATATCCCTTACGGGGTAGACAGAGCCAACACTCTTGAAAAGACTGAATGGCCATGTTCAGCTATTTGGCTAAATGATAGAATTGAGATTCAAATAGTAACAGGTTGCTAGCCCATCGCTTAAAAAAGAATCCCAAGTTTGTAAGCCTATCTCTTAGTCGCTTTTTACGACATCCAAGGGAAAGAGATGGAGTGGTTCTATTCCTGGGCACCACACGGCACACATAATAAATATTGACGAGAAGATTTCTTAGGGAGAACTTATAAACTACCAAAGTACTGAGTAGATTTATGTAACATAGGTTCTCTGTTTTACAAAGCAGTTTCTTAAGAATTCAATAATGTAGTACAATGTGAATGTGGGATCCATCAGCAATCAGCTTTTTTGATTTTTGTTAAAAAAATCTGATCTTTTACAATAAGAATATACCAGTGAACTGGTTTGTTAAACAAAATCTTATTTGTTAATATGTTTTGTATGATATTAGCATTTGAGGCTGGCTGGCAGACGCAGGCATCGGTTAGCTGAGATGGGGTCACCATGCCGGGCTCCTTCTACGCCTGTTATGAAGAAAAAGGTAAATATCCATTTTTATTGAAATTTAACATATAATTATTTAGTGAGGATTCCCGTAAACCCCGCAGGAATGAAAATTATTATTAGGATTTTTCTAACACATACAGGCAATACTAGAGTTTGGATAAACCTGCCGTCTTACTGCCATCATTATTTTCTTTTTAATATTTCAGGTTCTTGGCAGAAGTCCAGCCAAACTGTACAGCCCGTTTGGCATTGAAACGCCTCACAGCCGCGACTTCAGGATGTCTCCGTACATGCCCGACACTCCAGAACATGGGTTTGTATATGATTTCGATTCTGGTATAAATATTTTTTATTTAATGTACCATCTTTATTTGTATTAAGTAATAAAGTATATTATTTAATATTAACTTAAATTTAAGTACTCCATTGTTTACTCCTGCTTTATGCATTTAATAGTTAAATATAAAGACCATAAGTGATTCTATCTGTACTTTACTATATGACAATTTAATAAATTAGATGCATCAAATGACAATTTATGGAGTGGACGTATAATTTAGTTAAAGCCACGCCCATCACGGTAATTGGTGGTTACTTATTCAAAAACTGGGCTCCATTCTGTTCTACTTAAGCACTTATTTTGTAACTTAAGGCTTATAAAGTTAGATTTATGAAGTTATGAACGATTTAAGTGATCGCTTGCACGCAATAACGTAGTTGAAATAAACTTGATTATTTTGTCACTTATTCTGATAAACAGACAAATAAATATACATAGCTCCGTACATGGGCAGGAAATACGTGTATGTTTTTATTTTTATTTCAAAAGTCGATTCCGGTGCGTATGTAAGTAGTCTTGCTGTAACTGGCACTATGTCACGCCTCTTTCCCGGAGGGGTAGACAAGTTATTTAATTTGTAAATTTTTCAAATACTTACCACTAACCTAGTTAATAATTTGCTGGCTGTTGTCTTTGATTAAAAAAAACTGGAATTAAACAAATAATGCGCAACATTACAACAAATATGTGATTTTTTCAGTTTATCGCCGAAACGTCACAAAAGCATAGCGCAGTCATGGCATCTGCTGTCCAAGAAACGGCCGCGGGTTCTCTTCCATTGATCCGTCTAATGTACCAAAACAAGAGGTGAATTTATATGTAATGTTTCCTAAATTTTGAAAGATTTCGAAATATTTCCAAACATTGTTACAATAAATATTATATAACATGAATACCTATTATCACGTCTTTACCCTGTAATGGAACAGGGTAGGCAGAGCCAACAGTCTCGAAAAGAGAGACAGATAGCTAGCCCATCGCCTAAAAGAAGAATCCCAAGTTTATTATATAAGTTATATAATATTAGTTGAAATATATACGGGAGAACAGATAGAGCTAGCCCCATAGTAAGTTAGAGACTTGTGCTATGGGTTACTGGAAATTATTTTTAGAATGTAGAAGTTTATCAGACAAAAAAATATTTTAAATGCATTAGATTTTAAAAGTTTATATCTTTTATATACAATGAGAAATCTTTATAGAAATTTAGGAAACTTACATCATCTCTTATAATATTGTAACCCACCGTTTAATTTAAGATGCTTTGAATGGTTTGTCGAGTGTAGTGACGTGCATAACATACAAACAGACTGGATCTACCCTATTCTACCTTTTATCCCTTATGGGTTGGACAGAGCCAATAGTCTCGAAAAATATAGAGACAGGTTGCTGGCCCATCGCAGAATATTTTACTGTAGAAACAAATTTTAATCCTAAGTATGTATAATTTATTCGCTTTGCCAAATATTTAATTGAAATCCAAATTTTCTCTTAGAAATGAAAGCGAAAACGATTTTTTTTGTCAAAGCAACAAATGGTAGATTTTATGCACGTCACAGGAAGGCTTGATAGAAGGCTGGAAGGAAATAATCTAATTCAAAATATTTTTATATAATTTTATTTATCATCAATCCCAAATGAACCTCTATTGTTCATTCGTGTTATTTTATTTCTGAATAAAAGTATTTTTTTAAACCATAATTTTAATGTTTTTATAATAGCTTCAAGCCTTCTATAGCCGTTTTTATGCAATTGGTGCTAAATGTCATGTAATTGTATTAGCTTCTCTGCTAATGCATCTGGAATGGGGCTTATGTAATATATATTATATTCTATATGAAAAGGACTGAACATTATTCTTCCTGAAGTTTCAAGTATATTATGTAAGTATGTAGAATTTTTATAATTCCCATTTTCATAATTTCAACAATTATTGTTCAATGTGAAAAGAAAAATGAATCAGAAATAACCGGTTATTATGTTAATGCCTTGTTTTTCTCATTGTGGCAAGTAAAATTCTAAATTTCTTGTGTTTGAGTAAAAAAATAATAACATAAGCACTTACACTAAATTACATCTGGTTTATAGCTTATTTTGCAAGCTGGCATTTGGCAAACTATAGAATATATTATTTTTTTATTAATATTATTATATGGTATTAATAACAACAAGTATTAAAGTCATATCCAGTATTAAAAATGCCAAAATTGTATCGTAAAATTGCGAGAAAGGTGATGTATTTACTACGCTTCGCTACGACAATATTAGTCTGCTAACGCTTAGTTTTAAGTGGTATAAGATGCCTATAATATTTTATAATTGATGTAATAATATTTAGGTTTTTTAAAAAGTTATTTATTAAGAACAAAAGTAGTCGCAGGAAAATGTTTTTCCAACGCTACTTAACAGGTTTTAGTGTTTTTGTAAAGAGTGATTTTATTTCGTAGGTATCCAATAATAAATTGTGTAAGACTGATTTATCAGTAATCGATATACACATAGCATTTTTTAGATGTTTTTCAATAATTTGGCAAATTTATTTTTGTATAGATAGGAGTATGAAATACCAGTCATTAAATTTGTTTTTTTTTCTGATGCAAGTCTTCATTTATTCAAGACTTATTTTTATTCTTTAGGTAGTTGTCTAACTAAATATAATTACAATTTCACTATTAATTTCAACTATTTCTATATAATGCTGCAGAAACGATAATATAAATGTACCTAAATCTTTTCTTACAATGCTAGAGTAATACCAATTTATGTCATTATGTCGAAGGGTTTATTTAACCCTGCCAATGTGTGTATTTATTAATTAGTAAAAGGCGTCTTTATGAAAAGTACTTATCTAAATTTTCACAGCAAAATTATGAAACAGAATAATTTTCCTTAGAAATCGGAAGAATCGATTTTTTTATTTTTTAAATACTTACATAAAATCACGCTTTTTTCCGAAGGGGTAGGCAGAGACTACATTACTTATTATATTAATTACTAGCCTCGATCTCTGCATACTTCTTTCGCTTCGTCCACATTCATAACTCTCTTCATGCAAGCTCTGCGCTTTCGGGTTAGTACTCTTGACCTGACCTTTTGCCAGGACTCCACACTCTCCTTGTATATTTGCTTAGTCAATCAGCTTTCTTGCTCTCCAAATGACCAAACCCTTTTCTATTCCTTGTACTACATCTTCTTTCACATCACAACATCCCTTCTCTCGCTGTTCCTTATCCTGTCACTCAATTTAACACTGATCATACTCCTTAACGCTCTCATTTCCGTATTCTGCTTTCGTGCTTCTTTTGCCACACCCAACTTTCACTCCCATACATTAATGTCGGGATCAACATGCCCACATGCACAGCCAGGCGAGTCTTTTTGGACTATCTCTGACTGTTCGCAAAAGCATGTACCTAATGCTCCATTCACCAAGTTTACCGCGTTCACTCTCCTTTCAATATCTATCACACTTTCTATCTGATGTAAACTTTGATCTTAGATATACCTACAAACCTCTTTCACTTGCTCGACTTTTTCTCCTCCAATATTACTGCTATTATCTCCTACAATATGCTGAAATTTTCTTTTCCATTTAAAAAAAAATATTATTTTTTTGTATGGTATTTATTGATCTTCAACACACTTCTGTTTTTGAGTAATTACATATTATAGTTATTAATTTTGGGATGTCTTATGCACAGAGCTGTGAAAGTTTAGATATTGTTTAAAAGCCATCATTATTCAAGTTGAGGCTGCTCGTGTTTAGTAAAAAAAAGGCTGTATTTGTAAAGTAGCGGACTGTATAAGATATGCTTATTTTTTCAAAGTAGTAGGTATGTGGTATATGAGGCTCAACATCACTGATGTACTTATTTGTTTATTTCTATATTGAATATCTACAATGTAATAAGACATTTAATAATATAATGTTTTTCTACGATATGAATTGTTTTATTTTAAAAAAAACTTCTTTATATTATATATTTTTATTACAAATTATATCCAGTTTGGCGCTGATAAAATTCAACAATTTTTACGTCGATAACAAAAACACCTAACTAACGTAAACCTATCAAACATTTACTTTTAAATTTTACTTATAGTTAAAAGTATGGCAAAACGAAAACCACTGGCGGCCTGCATAAAAAAAAAATAGTACCTACATACTTTTGTTCGTAAGTGTACCACAAAATATGTTAATAGTTAAAAAAAAAAATACGAAATTTTGCCTTAAAATTACTAAATTCAGACGCCAGTGAATCTTCGTCCATGAACTGTACAACATAACATTATTTTATCACTGATTCCAGGCAAATATCCTTTACTTATTTTAATACGTATGTATAAAACTTAAAGAGTGTTACCTATTAAAGAAAACAGTATTTTTACAAATCTAAGAGTTCCTAATTAGTTTTTATACAATATGAAATGAATGATGAAAATATTATCAAACTGAAAATAATTACAAATGCTATAGTGACTATGAAAGTGAATATGAAAAAAAATATATTTATACTACCTAGTCATAAATGCGTAACCTGTGTCTCTCACAAACTTTGAGGACTAAACTTCTGAACAGTTATTCTGGAGTGGCAGTTGTAAATTTATTTTGTAACTATATGTAGCTTTTACTAGAAAACAGATTTTTCGCAAATTCCACTGGAACTTTATTACGCAACCATTTTGAGTATTCGCTGCGTGGCCGTTTTAAAAAACGTTTGCAATACGCCAGTGTGGCATGGCCCTTATTCATGATCAGTCCAAAAAGGCCATTAATTAATGCGTCTTAAATTTGATTTCTGATTTCTCACTGATGTTATTGTCACAAGATATCTTTACAAATTGAATAAATAAAAACGAATATTTTTGTTAAATGAACTTATGTGTAGCTGGTTCGGGACAAGTTATAGGTTTGGTAGAGTATCTTAGACTGCTTCTATTAGTTTTTCGTTCGTTTACATAAAACATGTTTACATAAATCACCGATTCATAAATATGCTATTGTAAAATAGAATTGATATATACTATAATAATATAGCTAGAGAGAGCTTTCTATATTATTATATTTCCAAATTTATTATAACAATTAAAGACTTCTTAGACTGTCTCAAACTTAAATCTATTTATAATTATGAAACATACATAATACAGCGTTAACAAATAAGAATATTTAAAAAACCACTAATTGGTACTAATGGTAAGAAACTATGCTCGTCTTAAAATAATGTCATTCTGTAATAATAGGCAGTTCTACAGTCAAAAGTGAATATACAGGGTGTCTGGTAAATCGCGTTTCATAATTAAGGACAAAGTAAACCCAAACATCATCAACCGAGTCTTTACAAAGACTGTTGGCTCTGTTTACCCCGCAAGGGATATAGATTTTATGTATGTATGTAAACCGCACACCGACTAACCGACTCTATTTAAAAAAATTCAATAAAATTCTCTCTAGTACATACATACATACATATAATCACGTCTATATCCCTTGCGGGGTAGACAGAGCCAACAGTCTTGAATAGACTGATAGGCCACGTTCAGCTGTTTGGCTTTTTGATGGAATTGAGATTAAAATCGTGACGGGTTGCAAGTCCATTGCCTACAAAAAGAATCCTTTGTTTATAAGTCTATCCCTTAGTCGCCTTTTACGACTTCCGTAGGAAAGACATATTACCCGAAACGAGAATCATATACTGAGTGTCCGCTTTTAATATGCGACACTATTTACCAGTACCACGTTATTTTAATAAAACGTGTTAAAAATTTGAGGTAGATTTATATTATGATACTTAATTCAGGCACCACTTCTTCACAACAGGTCATCCATAAAATATATGTTTTTATCTATAATATTGTTTAGAAAGTAACTGTTATATTGTGGAGAATTTTTTTTTTAATTTACCCAAATTGTGTAAAAATACTTTCATTTGCCAATAAGATCACTCAATTAAGAAAGTGTTTCAAACTTATAGCACTGACATTATGCCCGGTACAGTTGCCCACAGATAAACTTTACTCTCTTAGTAATATAGGTGCCAGTCTGAAACTTGTATAATACCAAGGATGTTACACTGATTTTCCAAAAATACAGTATTATAAGCTCAGCTTCAGACAAGTAAATTTTTCAACAACGTATTTTGATTCGAAGCCTTTTATCATAAACTTACTTTATAACAATTGCAGTTTGTACTTAAAGAATAGGATCGTATCAAAATATCTCGAATGAGATATACAAAAAACTTAAAAATAATTTTCTTAAAAATATATAGTAGGAACGTTAAATTAACGTAACAAAAATACATAAACGCTAAAAGAAATCCGGCCCGGGTCGTCTCGGGAAATTCTGAAACAAAATTTTTGCATTAGAATGTAATAAATGTCAGAAAGCGCACCCTGGGCCCCGTTATCATGCGCAAAAGGTCTTTTCGTAAAATATCACTTTAGCAAAATGTCTTTTTTCGCAGATTGTCTCTGTCGCAAAATATCGCGCCAGGGACTTAGAATAACATTTGATTTTCAAAGCACAATCATTTATTGGAGTCATCATATAAAATTAGAGATACATTTTGCGAAAGAGACATTTTGCGACCAGGGGACATTTTACGAAAGAGACCAATTGCATAATGAGCCGCCCCAAAGCATATTTTGGCGGCGGAGGGTGCAATTAGAAATAACTAATTATGAGACAGAAAAAGCAGTGTCCAGCACGTTTGTATATCTGACCAGTCGTTGATTAATACTCGACTTGAACAACATGGTAAAAACAAAATGGCGGCCTAGGCTTGATCTAAATCTTGTCACCACTGTGGGTAAGTCAACAAAATTACTGAGCATTTCATTATATAGATACTTAATTTAAAATCTTCGCAAGATAATAGATATGTATCAAAATATTTTAATTTTTATGATTATAAATGATTTAAAACTTTCGCATTGCATCACACTAGGTATTTATTAATAATACAGATATTAAACGCGCACGATACGAACCTTTATAAAAATAAATAAAGATACAATAAAGGTATGTTACGCGCGTGTTTAATACCTTTATTATTCATAAATAGTATTTTAATGACTGATACTAATGGTCCAAATTGTGATAAGAATATAAACACAGATATTATTAACAAGTTAAGTTACCTTTAAAGGGTCGTAGTTGAAACTTTATCAAAATACTATGACTCATTCATTCATTGATTTAGTGAACATGTTCAATATTTGTTGAGAAATTCATTGATTTAGTGAACATGTTCAATATTTGTTTATAAAAATAAATAAAGATACAATAAAGGTATGTTACGCGCGTGTTTAATACCTTTATTATTCATAAATAGTATTTTAATGACTGATACTAATGGTCCAAATTGTGATAAGAATATAAACACAGATATTATTAACAAGTTAAGTTACCTTTAAAGGGTCGTAGTTGAAACTTTATCAAAATACTATGACTCATTCATTCATTGATTTAGTGAACATGTTCAATATTTGTTGAGAACATTGGTACTCAATTTCCGGAGCTACTTACCTCATTTTATCCAAGTTTAGACATAATAAAATCAATGCACTTAGTGACTTCACTCAAATAACCAACATACAAACCACCTTTTATCTGTAGTCGGCTAACAAAAAGATATACATACGGAAGTCCCCCCATACGTGACCTGTCGATCCGTTCTTCGCTTCCGGTACCGCTGTGCGGAGCACTTATTGAATATACTCTTGTTCTTCCACGAAGCGAACAGATTACTAGGCTTGGGCGTTCGTGGGTAGTCGTCAGTGCTTTCGCTTGATGACGAATTGTAATTCGAGAATGTTCTATCGAAGTTTATAGTCCTCTTTATGACTGGCTCGTTTGTTGGTTTGTTCTGTGAAAGTGTTTTATATATTTGTTACATACATACATATGGTCACATCTATATCCCTTGCGGGGTAGACAGAGCCAACAGTCTTGAAAAGACTGAATGGCCACGTTCAGCTATTTGGCTTAATGATAGAATTGAGATTCAAATAGTGACAGGTTGCTAGCCCATCGCCTAAAAGAAGAAACCCAGGTTTTTAAGCCTATCCCTTACTCGCCTTTTACGACATCCATGGGAAAGAGATGGAGTGGTCCTATTCTTTTTTGTATTGGTGCCGGGAACCACACGGAATATATTTGTTTACAGAGATATACGAGCTTAAGTAGCGAGTAGCGTCGGTGGTCAAATCTGTAAGGTGTCCGGCTAAAATGCATGATTCGCATGAAGACATGACCAAATCCCACTTCAGCCATATGACCAATGACTAATTTTCAAAGTTACGTATATTATTATTTTTAATACTAACAGATAAAGTGGAGGGATAGGTCGGAGTGGGAAGACCTAGACGAACGTATCTTGATCTAAATAAGAACGTCCTGGTAAAGGGTCAGGTCAAAAGTATCCCGAAACCGCCGAGCTTGCATGAAGAGAGTTATGAATGTGGATGAAGCGAAGGAAGTATGCAGAGATCGTGGCAAGTGGAAAGAGGTAGTCTCTGCCTACCCCTCCGGGAAAGAGGCGTGATTCTATGTATGTATGTATGTTTAATACTAACCAATGCTCTTAGAGTGAGGGGAAATATCGTAAGGAACCTGCACATTCAGGCAATTGGATTTGTAATCATGATCGATCCAATAAGGGTCAGGTTTACCTACATAGGTTGCGGAGGTCAGATGGGAGTTGCTTGCTTCGTGTAAAATCCTGACTCACCCAACCAGGGTTTAAAGTCGGCGAAACCCTGGCGAAACTCTCCAGAGTGGTGAGGATGTAACCGGTACTAAAGCCAGGAGGAAGAACAAAGCAAGCATAAAGAAATAGAAATGTTTTATTTTATTTTAATTTATAAAAATTAAATTGGCAACTCTTAAATGTAGTCTTGAGTCTAATACGAGTACCACCTTTGATTTCGGTGACTGTATACATGCAACATAGGTAATACAAACATACATACATAAACTTCACTGTCACTATTTGGGTCTCAATTCCATTATTTAGCCCACAAAGCTGAGCGTAGCCTTTCAGTCCTTTCAAGACTGTTGGCTCTGTCTTCCCCGCAAGGGATAAAGACGTGACTATATGTATGTATACATAAAATCATGCCTCTTATCCAGAAAGGTAAGGTACTACAATTTTCCTTCTTTCAAATTTATCCACATCCCAGCTTGCCTGTTTATGGTAGAGTAACCTGACTTTATCAATATGGAAATTTAAATCTATTAATGTCAACTCACCATAGTGTCCAAATGCGTGGTATCCGGCGACGTGTACCTTTTTACCCCGTCAGGGTACATCGGGTTTGACATCGGCCGCTCCATTTCTTCTCGTCTCATCATAGAGGGCGCCACGGGGACATAAGGTTGGCTCACAACCGGCCGACTCATGCCAGCCATCTCTTTCACCATCATGAACTCCCGGTGCAAACCCTCATTTGAAGACAACTGCTTCTCAAACTGAGCCATCATTGAATTTTCAAATATCACAACATCCGTATGCTTTATAATACTTATCAACGCCCAAGCCAAAGAATCATTGAACGGCAGAATCGCCACGCGTTCCAATATATGCGTAGCGACGTCCAAACTGAACGCCCTCTGATTCTCAATCACAAAGTCGGTCAATTTTATGAAAACCGGCTTGAACCGCGTAAAATTCTGCGTGTTAGCTATCGTCTCCATAAAATAATCACACAACTGTTTACCCTGTATCACATATTTCAGTAGCTCTTCACAATTACTGAGGTCTATATTGTTTAAATGCAACAATGCCTCTTCTAAGACGTGGATTTTGAGCTCGGCATCGTCCTGGGAATTCGGATTTGCTTTTGTTACGAAATCTATTGCCATTTCCACCAATAACTTAGTCAAGTCCCGTCTCTTACACTCATCAACGAAGCAGATACCGAACTTTCTCCTCAATACTGGCCAACACTTCAACAACATGTATTCTTGAATGAATACATCTTCACTAAGTTTGATTAATTTCGCGCACACATCGATTGGTAATGGCTCGACATGAGGAAATCGACATCTCAATTGATTCTTGCAACTCCCTATCAGAAAGAAGAAACACATTCCTTTGAAAACAACACTCTTCACTCCTGGAGACGGCTTGAACAACGTTGCTAATAAACAAGGCCCTTTTTTCACTATTGCTGGCTTAACACTGACATTGGGATCAGGTAACTTCTCAGTACAGTCAATTTGATTACTACCTAGTACTCCTTCTCTGACAACAGACGTAGAATCCGCATTTTGTTTTTCACACACTATTGTTGTTGGTTTCACATTTGGAACATTTTTAGGCGCCGGAGTAGTAACGTTAGTAATTTTAGTAGGATTATAGACAATAGTGTTATGAGGTACATCTCTTGTTACAGATTGTGGGATGTATTCCTCATATTCAGGATTATTGTATAGAGGTGGAGAACAAGTGCTGTTTCTATTAGATTCAAATCCTATACTCTCTGCATATAATGATAGAGCATCTTCATCATCATTTTGGTCGAAAGGAATGTATGCGATATTGTCTGAAGCAAAATTCTCATTTAAATCAAATTTACGATCTCCATAATCATTTTGGTCTCTGCTATGGTTACCATTGTCTAAACCGGAATGTTCAGCAGATTTATTTATATTTTTCGCCACGACAACATCGGTTGGTTTGACAAAAGAATCATTAATATTATCCGCTTTTTCTGCATTATTTACTTCCGTTTGTGTTCCATCTTCATTATCAGTCAAAACTTTATTGATATGTCTACACTGAAGAATAATATTACTTTCCTCTTGTAAACTTTGATGTATTTTGTCCTTTAATTTTTTAGAGTTAACATTGGTGTCTTCATTCTGGTAACCAACCCAATTTATCATTTCTAAATCTATTTTCTTCAGACTCATTGATAGTTTATCTAATGCCTTACTAATTTTACTAACATTGCTATTCATGGTGTTAATACTGATGTTTTTTTGAGTGATTATTGGAGACATATGAGATTCGGATGAAGTGCTCAAATTTAATGAGTGTTTACTTATTATTTCACTTTCCTTGTAAGACTTACAATTTGTGCTACATTCAGATTCAGAGCTGTCACTATCTGAAGACAAAGAAGACTTACTAGGAGTTTTAGGGGTAAGCCCTTTGGAATCTATTTTGGTCAATTTGACTTCTGGCAATTTTTTGTCAATCAGTACGAAATCTGACGAGGTGACGGCGTTCAAAGAGGTTGTGTTACTGGAATCCGATATATCTTTGGTCCATGATAGTTCTGAACAGACAGACGTTTTACGAGAATCTATTGCTCCAGCATTATCGAAAGTTCCATTGTCCTCTTTTTTTACTGCAACTTTTGGTTCATTATTTGGTGCATCTTTAGCTGCAATAGATGGTGTATTTTCTTGAACGCCTGCTATATTTTCAGCACTTTTCTTACCTCTGGGTGTTCTTTTCCTGACAATTTTTGGTTTAGCGACTGTGACGGTACGAGTTTTGTTGCTGTTGTCGCAGTCTTCAGAATTCCGTTTGACGACGATATTCATTTCCGTTATTCTGGATTGCGTCCATTTACGTTTGGGTGGGTTGACGATACCTGAGATTGAAGGAGAATTATATTGGAAAAGTGTCATGGGTGTTCAAAATATTTTGTTATCAAGAATTTTAATCTATAAGGATACAAGAATGTACAATGAGATTTTAGGACCTGGGTATCCACAACAAGTTATTTACACTTTATGAGATAGTTTTGACAACTTGATCACGCATAATACTCCTGACATTGCCTGGTTTCCGCATTTGACCAAAATTCGAGATTGGGAAAGACACTTAAATTCTGAACTAAAGTGACAGTGACAAGTTAGTTAAAAGTTCTAACTTAGTAAGATTCCATGCTGGTTTAATAACTAAGAAAAAATAAAGTGTACCAGCTACTTCACTTTAGGGAAACGCTAATAAACTTGGGATTCTTCTTTAAGGCTAGCAACCTGTCACTATTTGAATCTCAATTCCATCATCATTAGGCTTTGGCTCTGTCTGCCTCATAAAAGGAATTAATGTATGTCATAATTTACCCTCCGAAGGGCTGACTAGTTTTCTCTTCTTAGGACCTCTCTTGACAGGGTCTAGAGGTAGTTGCATTGCTGTTTTTTTCGTCAGCGTTTGCTTAACCGGGCTGGTAATCTTCCTAATAATCTTTTGCTTTGGCTGCTCAAAAACATCTGAAAAACATAATATTATTTTAACATGGTGGAGAAATAGAAAGAGATTTCAAAATAGGATGTCTCCATATCTTTCCCATGGATATCGTAACAGCGACTAAGGAACAGGCTTAAAAAACTTTAAAACTTTGGATTCTTGGGATGGCTAGCAATAAGCACCTTGTCACTATTTGAATCTTTATTAAGCCATACAGCTACACATGGCCTTTAAATCTTTTCAAGACTGTTGGCTCTGCCAACCCCGTAAAGGATATAGATGTGAGTACCTTCAGTGTCTGTACTGCCAGTGACTGGCGAGCTTGGACAAATATTCATGTTTGATGTTTCCGGAACATTTTCCACTTCTTCAACTTTCTTTTTTCTCCCTCGTTTCCTTCCCACTTTAGTCACAGTCTGGACTTCAGATTGCGAAGGAAAAACGATTGGCTCCGATTTGTTCAGTTGTGCTCTTGCAACTTTAAAAAAATAAGGATGTTTAATATATTTATATATGTTCTAGTTTTTGCGCAAGGCTTCGGAAGCAGCCGTAAACTTAGTTTAAAGTAATTTATTTGACGGCAACCAATGTTGTGAAACCAAAAGATATGACAATTATTAAGTGATATAAAGTATCCTATAATACTGAATAAAAATTTAGAATATTTTTGCTTTGCTCCTGTCCTGATTCCAGAAAAAAAGCAACAAATATACTTCCAAAGGTCTTTTCTATATGTGTGCCAAATTTTGTCCAATAGTTTTTGAGTTTATTTGTTACAAATATACAAAAATACCAATCTTTTTATTAATAGTGTGGATAAAACTCTTCCATTAATCAGTGACTGAGTAATGAGTGATGCACAGCTCACACCATTGATTTTAGTTAGTATGTTATTTCCCTTTGTATGTGGTAGACCACTAGGAGGGCATGAAGGGAGGGTTTCCCGTTTCTAATACCAATTCCAAGGTCCTCTTACTCTTCCTTGGAAGCCTTTAATCCATGTTCATAGCTAACCAGATACGGCCCCAGGCAAAACATGAGTAATAAACCTATTTAAGAAATTAGTGTAGTAAGGTTCCCAGCACTTTAATATGAGGACTCCATACACTTGCATGACTGTGCATGGTATATAAATATTTTTTTTTAACAAACCTTTATTTGCTAACTCAAGCTTGTCTTTGGATGTCAGATATTTGCTCTTTTTTTCCAGTAAACTTTGATTTGGAGATACTAGGTTTTGGACTGATCTGCTGAGGTCTGAAAAAATAAAACTAGTTTCAAGCAAAAAGCATAAAGAACAATCAGGATGTGCATTGTTCTCTTAAATCAAAGAGTGTTAACATTAGAAACATAACAAAATACCAAAGAAGCAGCTTTTTTGGTATACGATTTCGCTAATAGTCACTTACTCTTTTTAAACACTTTTATCTTGATAGCCGTTGGTGTTTTCAGTGTTTCCTTATTTTCTTTAGGCTTTTGAGGTCTTCCTTTAGCAACTGCTTGAACTGTTTCAGGTTTAGCAGCAGCTTTTCTTGGAGCCATTTTAGCACTGATATATTCAACTATCGATGAAGTCAAAGTTTCAAGACATATTTATTTACCATTGTAGAATCGCGTAATTAACGCCAATTATTAACACGTTTTTTTGGGGTATCTTACTTTCTCAGTCAAGATAAAATTTCTTCGAGGTTAGGTTTGGAATTTTGGATAACAAACTTTCATTTCAACAAGA
Organism: Amyelois transitella; assembly: GCF_032362555.1. NCBI lineage: Eukaryota > Metazoa > Arthropoda > Insecta > Lepidoptera > Pyralidae > Amyelois > Amyelois transitella. The sequence goes on from NC_083525.1 coordinate 2,145,570, forward strand.
ACAAGAGAGAGAGAGAAAGAGATAGATATAGATACCGGAAACGATACCCAATGACAGCGACAGCAGAGAAAAATAAAATATTTTTAGTTTAAACTCAACTACGTAAAGTGGAAGCAAAAGAATTTCAATCTTACGGCCTTTGATCAAAATGAATGTGCATTTACAAAATTAAGTAATTTATTGAAACACCTGAGGTACATTTTCGTTTATACCTACCGTAGGTATTTATTTCAAAGCAAATAAAATAGCTAGGCTATCAGAATCGATGAATAACCGTAGAAAATACAAACGTGATATTCTTTACTCTGTGTTGTCGTTGTAATTAGTTTATTAATAATGCTGGCTACACCGACTAAAGGTCGAAAAGGTCGTTTCTGTCAAACTAATAAATTGTGAAGGTCGTCTGCTGAACCGGGGGAATTTATCAAAACTTTAAAAAAGTCTATCAAAAATGCCTGCAAAATATAAGATTGTGATGATTCGCCACGGCGAAAGCGAGTGGAATCAGAAAAACCTGTTCTGTGGCTGGTACGACGCTGATCTCAGTGATAAGGGTAGGTTGCTGTAATTTTCCGCTTTATTGTCACTTATTTAATATTTTATGAAAATAAACTGGCTGTAGGCTGTTGATGTTAATGAACATTTTAACCATTTTGTAGGGCGTGAAGAAGCCGTGGCTGCCGGCAAGGCCTTGAAAGCCGAAGGTTATCAGTTTGACGTCGCCCACACATCGGTTCTGAAACGAGCTCAGATTACCCTGAACACCGTTCTCCAGGAGATTGGGCAGCCAGACTTGCCTGTGAACAAAACCTGGCGTCTGAATGAGAGGCATTATGGTGGACTCACTGGCTTAAACAAAGCTGAAACGGCAGCCAAATATGGCGAGCAGCAGGTATACTTAATTTGCGTGGTACATTTTTTTATTGGGACCAACAGTCTTGAAAAAACTGATAGGCCAAGCTCAGCTATTTGGTTTAATGAAAGAATTGAGATTCAAATAGTGACAGGTTGCTAGCCCATCACCTATAAAAGAATTCGCACATGATAGAATAATATTAGAATTGTATAGTGGTGAATAGCAGAATACATTACAATATTTTGAAACAAATACCCTTACTTGACAAAACTTATAATAATATTCTTTCATGCTTGCAGGTCCAAATTTGGCGCAGAAGCTTCGACATCCCTCCCCCACCAATGGAGAAAGACCACCCATACTACGACACCATTGTAAATGACCCCCGCTATGCTGGTGATCCAAAACCTGAGGAATTCCCCATGTTTGAGAGCTTGAAACTGACTATTGAAAGGACATTGCCGTATTGGAACGATGTTATTGTGCCACAGGTAAGATGCTTCTCTAAAGGCACATTGTCAAAAGAATACTTACTACAAGTAACTGATAAATGGGATATTTTTGTCTCACTGTCATAATATCACTTATTTCTTTTTATCTGGAGCTGAAGCCGAAGAACACTGTTGTTCTTATTATCACTCTTCCTCATATTTTCACTGTATACAGAGACACCATGATAGGACTCAATTATTTTTATAATGTATCAACACTAATTAGCATATTTATTTATAACAGTCCACTTTCTACAGATCAAAGAGGGAAAGAGGATAATCATCGCCGCTCACGGAAACAGTCTCAGAGGCATCGTTAAGCATTTAGATGGTAAGCAAACAATTAATTTTTGATATTTGTTACATTATACATAGTGATTATTTTGTTTTGTGTGATAACAGTTGACCTTGGGTCATCAAAACAAACAAGAGCTTTTTCAACAATCTTAAAAATTGTTATCTCAGACATTTGGCTCCAGGAAGAATGCTAAAGCAGCCTTATTTTATGACAAAAAGGGTAAATAAATAAATAAATAAATAAATATATACGGGACAAATTACACAGATTGAGTTAGCCTCGAAGTAAGTTTGACACTTGTGTTACGAGATACTAACTCAACGATACTATATTTTATAATAAATACTTATATAGATAAACATCCAAAACCCAGGCCAATCAGAAAAAGTTCTTTTCTCATCATGCCCTGGCCGGGATTCGAACCCGGGACCCCCGGTGTCACAGGCAAGCGTACTACCGCTGCGCCACAGAGGCCGTCAAGGGTAATTCCAGTTCTGTTCAATGTGCATTTTATATAAAAATGTAATAATAAGCACCTTTTGTTTTTTCCTTTTATTAATTTACCAAATGTTTTTCCTACCCAGTAAAAGTTTTTCCTAAGACTTTTATGCAATATCTTATACACATTTGTACTCTTCAGAGCTCAGTGATGCTGCCATTATGGAGTTGAATCTGCCGACCGGCATTCCTTTTGTCTATGAACTCGATGAGAACATGAAACCTGTTGACTCAATGGTCTTCCTCGGAGACGAGGAAACCGTAAAGAAGGCTATGGCTGCCGTCGCCGCCCAGGGGAAAGCCAAGTAAACCATAGACAATAGTGCAACTATAGACAATCGTGTAACCATAGATAATAAGGATAATCTGTTATTTATTTAAGGAATGTGTCGCTGAACTTATTGTAATTAGAGTTGATCACAAATTTTAAATTAATCCTTTGAATTTATAAGTCAGGAATACAATAACATGGATTACCCAGTGATTTGAAAGCATAATTTTTTTTATAAAAAGATTTCTTAATGTGATAAATCTATGTGCAATTTTTAAAAATGTTTTCTTAAAAGAAATGTTTTAATTTTATAGCTGGATCTATGCCAACAGCTGTTACGATAGAATATTTATTCTAGTATTGCGCTTTCGTGATGATAATAAAAACAAATTGATGATATTTCTTGCTTTTTATTTTTATTTTATGTGTATTAAAAGATTAATCTATTAAAAAAAATTGCATTTAATATTTGTCGACATTGAGGTCCCAATCTAACAATGAATGTCCAATTAATGTAAGCTGGCCACTATGGTTGCCAGTTGTGAAATTTTTGACAGTTTATACCAATTCTCCACAGTAGTAGACAGTATAAACCCCCCGTCGTCGTCTTGTGAGCAAGATTCACAATATCCTGTTTTAAACCATTTTAGTAGTGCAGCAGTAGGATGGCCCGCGTGAACGCTTTTTTACCGCGCGAAAAACCATCGCTGTTTCACTTTTTATTATGACATGAAACGGAACAGCGATAAAAACGGCGTAGCGCGTACCATAGCATAGTACGGGGACAGCACTTAGATGCTCTGTTGAATGTCTGTGTAGTTCACAGGTCGGAGTAAAAACGAGGCCTGTTTGATAAATCACAATAAAGCCTATAGTTATAGATTTGATATATTTATATATGCTGATTTTCTCAGTGCGCGCGTAGTAACTACAACATTACTCTGATGTTACCTATAAATATGTTGTTTGTTGGCGCCCGGGCCCATAACCTGACGCGCCACCTGGACTTTCAATGCTCTGTGGGGCGTTCAAAAAACATACTTCGCCCATCTCTCTCTCATTGAAGTTAACCGAATTGCTAAATAGAGAGGGGAAAATATTTTGGTTGCCTTGTCAGCCTTCGTGAGTAAACCGGTTAAGAATCAGGTAGACTTTCTTTTAAGTCCTCCATCACCACATCTATATTAACATGTCTTTTTGATTTTTCTTCATCGTTTTTTGTAAATTTCCTGCCAGTATACGTGAATTTTTGCTTGCCATTTATAAAACTAAATTGTTTCTGGTCTTTTGAGCTTTCACCGTCCACCTCCATGGCTGATGACCTTTTCTTAATCTTTTTTTGTTTTTGAAATTTACAATTTGTCTCGAATCGGAAATCTTTTGGTAGTTTATGTATTTTTACGCAGTGCGATTTTCTCTCTTCGGCGTTAATGAATTTCTCCTTGCACTCTTCTATATAGCAGCAATACTGAAAATTTTTAACATGTTATGTTAAAAAAATGAAAATATATACTGAGCAAGCTGTCTTACTTCATTGGTAAAATTTAAATTAGCAATATCCATGGTGCCGGGAACCACACGGCACGGTATAAAATTAACCAATTGTGTGTGTCGGGCCACGCCCGTTGTATGCTTCCGTAGTTGGTTTTATCTTTTATCAGCTAAAAACTTAGTAAGTATTTAGTCAGGTCTGTTTATGCTTCTCTGCACAGATGCTCTCTGGACGATAAGCATATACTGACGACCTTACATCAAAACATTGATGAATGTGGCTGAAGCAAAAGGATCTTAGGTGCTTAACAATTGGCTTGGAAAAAAAAGCTTGAGCAAATGAAAGTTTTTTTTTTTTTTTTTTTTCAAAAAAAGAATGCTTACCGAAGGTTTTTTCTCGGCCATGACAGCGAAGAACGAATCGTGAGTCTCTTGTATATGCAAGTCTAATAAATGGGGTGACGGCATCACTTTCTTACATTGGGCGCAAGAGTATCTGTGTGACGAGTTGTAGTGGTTCTCAAAGGATAGCAGAGATTCTGTGGTGTAATAACATCCTGGGACTGCACACGTTGTTGTTATGCTGCAAACATGTGATCAGGAATTGGTAAGATAATAAAAAAAAAATATTTAAAATATATGTATATAATTCCGACGCCTTAAGAGGTAGAATATGTGTGCACAAAAACTGTAAGTACCTAATTAATTTAGACCTATATTGTAACCATATTCAATGAATAAAAAATATGATTAAATGCGGTTTGCACGTTATTTATGTGGTAGGTAAGTAAATGTCAGAGCAGTAGAAATCGAAATGAGAATTGCAATTTTGAGCAGATAACTGCGTACTAAGCAGTTATTGCCATTTCGGTATCCATCGCATTATGAGCATCGAACGATAGGATTCAAACCTGTGAATTGTGTGTATCACGAATTTTTAGTCGGTTAACTTAACCGTTCAACCGCCAACGATATCGAGGAATCCAAAAATGAGTTATTTTCGTAGCTATAATGTGCAAACATAATTTTAATCGGTCGATGGGTTTAGCCATGAAATCATAAGCAACAGACTTCCGAATTTATAATATCAGTATGGAACACTTACACCTCATGGCATAAGTCCTCGTCATCGACGTCGTAAACTCCGAGCCTGGGAAGCGGTGGATCGTCCTTGAACAAGTGGTCATCTAACTTCCGCCTACCGACGCCATATTTGTCCAGCTGTTCTAGAAGTGTGCTCATGTCCATGTTTCTGAGAAAATAATTTGGTATATATACATATAATATAAAGTCTATATCCCTTTCTGGGTAAATTGAGTCAACAGTCTTGAAAGTACTGATAGGCCGCATTCAGCTGTTTGGCTTAATGATATAATTGAGATTTAAATGGTGACAGGTTGCTAGACCATCGCCTAAAAGAAGAATCCCACGTTTGTAAGTCTATCACTTAGTTAATAAGAAGGTATATATATACCTATAATAAAATAATGTGACATTTCCTAATTTTGGATATAGTTACATCAAAAAATATAGTATTGCTTTAAAAGATCTTATCGGATACGCAGACACCGCGGCTAGATTATAACTTTATATCTATATATACCTAGGTACTATGCAATATTAAAACGATATTTCACCCATATAATCAATCATCGTCATACTTTAATATCTCCGGGAAAAAGAAAGAGTGACTCGTATTCTAATGTACCAGCCACCGGGAAGCACATGCTCCATAATGAATAATAGTATGTTACCTATACATACCATTATCCCTTATGGAGTGGATAGACTCTGAAGGTCACGTTCAGCTGAATAAATATATACCCGACAAAGTTAGCCTCGAAGTAAGTTCGAGACTTGTGTTACGAGATACTAACTTAACGATACTATATTTTATAATAAATACTTATAAAGATAAACATCCAAGACCCAGGCCAATCATGCCCTGGCCGGGATTCGAACCCGACACCTCCGGTGTGTGTCAAAGACAAGCGCACTACCGCTGCGCCACAGAGGCCGTCGAAATTGATAATCAGATCGTGATAAGTTGCTAACCCATGAGCTAAAAGAATAATACCCATGTTAAGGCATGGAGCTAGGCGACAGCCTGTGTTATAAGCATTTACCAAATTCAAATTATAGGGCACTTCATGGATAGATAGATAGATTCTTTATTGCAACATAAGAAAAAGAAAATCAGAAAAAAATAACTGGTAATGAGGTACAAAGGCGGACTTATCGCTAAAGCAATCTCTTCCAGTCAACCTTAGGGTGGGAGGAAATTAATTAAAATGGCAAGGCTATCATATTAATTGATAATTGTCATATCTTTTGGTTTTACAATATTTGTTTACGTCAAATAAATTACTCAAAACTAAGTTTACTGCCACTTTCAAAGCGTCATTACCTTCAGTGAGTAATAATCTGCGTGGAAAGAGAAGCAACTGGCACAGTTATTTCTTCGCTAGATAAAAGCGCTTATAACCATGATGATGCTTATGAGCAGATGGAGTGATACTCTTCTAAAGTGCCGCTAACCACACGGCACGTTTGTTATAGTCAAACATTTTGTATCTTATCTCTAGAATATAGTATACTCAACCTCACAGATAACATCTATACTAGTCGTAATGCCAAATCATTGTGATTAAGTAATAATAGCTTGTCTTTATACCTAGTAATCATGATGTGATGACATCATGATTTGTATGATCATTATATGTTAAATTCATGTTCATCATTGATGAACGATGAACATGAATTTTACATAATGATCATACAAACATACATGTAATCACGTCTTTATCCCTTGCGGGGTAGACAGAGCCAACCGTCTTCAAAAGACTGAAAGGCCACGTTCAGCTGTTTGGCTTAATTATATAATTTGGATTCATATTCATTACAAATTCAAATTCAAACCCATGGCGTAAAAGATGAATCCCACGTTTATAAGCCTATCCCTTAGTCGCCTTTTACGACATCCATGGTAAAGAGATGGAGACAAACAATTCTTCAATTATATTTTTCTTCTTCCTCATAGCGTTAATCCCGGTTATATCTTCACCTATTTGGAGAGGAGCCCGAGGTGTACCTTGACTATTGAATTCTTTAAACCCTACTTCTTATTATAGTGATGCAAAAGCAATTCTGTTACGCTTTCACGCTTAATTTTTTGAAGAATTGGTGAACAGATATAGAGTTCACCCTGAGGAAGAACATAGGCTTCTTTTATTGCCAAAAAAAACCACGCAGACGAAATTGCGGGCTTTAGTTTTGTATAACCCAAGAGTCTTAACTCGTAAAACGAAGTAGCTACGTAGCATAAAGTACCCAAACAATGACACTGCAAGATATCTATTTGATTAAACCTCTGGATTAAAAGGGGATCCCGGCACCAATACAAACAAGAATAGGACCACTCCATCTCTTTCCCGTGGATGACGTAAAAGGCGACTAAGGGATAGGCATACAAACTTGGGATTCTTGTTTTAGGCGATGGGCAAGCAACCTGTCACTATTTGAATCTATCATTAAGCCAAATAGCTGAACGTGGCCATTCAGCCTTTTCAAGACTGTTGGTTATGGTTGTATGTATTTAAAGGAAGTGAGATGCTCAACTATTCAACTTTTGACAAATAGCACTTTTTTATTTTTCGAACTTTAACATTAATAATAGTAACGCTGTTTACGACAGATATAATAAGCTTATAAATCAATGATTATAAATTTATGGCTCCATAATACAACATAGTATTTGATAAGACACGGTGTTATCAAGAGCGCGCTAAATACAGTAAGTATGATAAGTTTGAGACTTCTTCACAACCAGTTTTTAAATGGTGATTTTTTCAACCATTTTTTTAATAAACAGGTTAAAATAGATATCGACTAAATAGAGAGGGCTTGGTAATAAGAGGATCAACTCAAAATATCATTATGCGATATTTGTTCATGATAGTATTCCTGAATAAAGATCATGCATGTCGCATGGTTAGTAATGTCAATAGTTGACTTGAAGATATTTGTGCAATGAAGTTGAAAAAAATAAATAATACGATACGACCACAGTAATCCTGTGAATAAAGCAAGAATATGGGAATAAGAACTACACCATTATAATTATTAGAGGGGGCCATTTTGTTTGAATTGGACCACGGAACTAGCGCAAGGTGCTGTACTTATTCGCAATTTTTTTTTGTTTGGCTGACCCATTATACGATTAGTAGAATGGAGCACTCTGGACCACTGTCTCCGACGTGTCCATCTGGATTAGTAATATAGCCCAGTTTACTCAGTGCCATCATGACGCAACCCATCCCTTGACGGCCTCTGTAGCGCAGCGGTTGTACGCTTGTCTGTGACACCGGAGGTCCCGGGTTCGAACCCCGGTCAGGGCACGATGAGAAATTCCTGATTCTGATTGGCCTGGGTCTTGGATGTTTATCTATATAAGTATTTATTATAAAATATAGTATCGTTGAGTTAGTAGGTAACTTGTAACGCAAGTCTCGAACTTACATCGAGGCTAACTCAATCTGTGTAATTTGTCCCGTATAATATCTTATCTTTGTCTGCCGACTGCCTTCAATCTTAAACACAGTTCTCCTCTCACATAGGCGCCACTCGAATTTTCATAGGATTTCAAACACAAAAATTCAGTACTCAAGACTTCAATATGCGCGTAAATACAAGGAAGTAAGTTCAGCACTAGCTTTTCTCCGAGGCCTACTGGTAAAGGTATTTTCGTCAAATTATTTCGTAAGTGTCATAAGTTAACTAATGCCAGTGGGATTTCTTCTTTTTTTCTCTCTCTCTCTCTATTGAACAGAGAGAGAGCAAAGATAGAGAAAAATAAGGCATAGGATTTCAACTTTCGTAAACAGACCCACAGTGCACATTTGCTCCATTTTGGGTAACTAACTATACATGGGACGTTTGAAAACTCAAAATAAGGAGCGGAAAACTTTATGATCTATCCACGCATACTTCAATCCTTCCTCAGAACGGCGTCACATGAGACAAAAATACAAAACTTAATAAAAAAAAAATGAACAGTCTGAACTTGACCTTAAGTTGTAGATTACGGTACCACATCAACCAATGGCACAATCTACAACGCAGTGTCAGTCATTCATGTAATTTATTACGTCTTGGTCATTGGAACATAACGTCCTGCCTGTCCTAATGTTGTGTAATAAACTTGTTTAATCGTTGAGTGACATTAATAACTTTTTGTCTAGCATATTGTGAAAAGTGAATGAAAAATACTTTAAAATGACTGTACGACAAAGAAAAGTAAGTGATGCGATGTTTTTTTTATTGTACTAAGTCTTTAAATTATTTCGCAAGACAGGTTAAAATCTGTAAACATAACCTAAAATTAGTGGGTTAAAAATGTTTTTTTAATTTGTTCGGTTAGAATAAAAAATATTCAATCGAATATTATAAGTAAATAGTTATAGATATTTTAGCTTAAAAAAACCTTACCTTAACAAATGAAATAGATTAAAACCGAGCGCGAAGGAACTTTTGGTTTAGTTTAAGAAAACGTTTTACTTTGAATTCTTGTTTTTGTGATGGCTGGAATGGCGTTTAGTTTCGCGTTTTCTTTCGAGTTGAGTATTTTAAACACATTTTCCTAACAAAAGTACTAAGGAAGACTTGTCATATAGATTACTATTCTACTATCCGATTCTATCGGTCGATTTCAATCGATTTAGTGTTGTGCTTTGACTGACACGGATATTAGTTGAAACACTTTTATTGCCAAACTTTTACAGCTATTAAAGTATAACTCATATTAATTAATTTATAATAAAAAAACCTTTTCTAAATTACAGACAAAAATATTATTATTTAAATTTAGATTCCTAGGAAAATGTTAAATGTAAATAAGTGCCAAATGTTTAGTCCAGTTTTACAATTAAAAATAAACAAGTAGTCTCTGAAAAGATTAACGTTTGATTGATTTGACATTGACATTTAGTTAGTGTCATTGGTTGTCATCTGAACATAGCCTGTGAAAATAAAATAGCTTGTTTTCTTCGTGAAGGTGACATGATTTTTTAAATCATTTTTTTCTAAATTACAAAGATTTTTCATGATTAAATTATGATAAATGACTGCATTATAACAAGCACATTTATTCTTTAAATGTTGTTTTCTGGTTGTGATGTTATTTTTATCTCGATATGGGAAAATTCAGTACTTACAGGTATTTAGAAGTAAGTGCTATTATTATTGTTTGTTTAAATTAATAAACAGTATTATTTGATATTACCAATATGAACATGTATACAATAAAGAATGGAAGAGGTGAAGTTCTATACAATATATAAAACTATATTATGAAAAGTGCACAGAAAATGCAATCTTTTTGAAGGTACCTATCCAGGCAATTTACTACTGAGATTTATTACAAACCGTTCGCTTACTGATAAAAGACAATAAAAGCCATTGAATGCGACTTTGAGAAGACCTTGGCAAAGCATATTATTATCCTAATAATGTGTTTTGGTCTTACTATTTTAATATTTTTAAACATATTTGTTTAGTTTAATTAATGGCCTAATGATAAATACGAGTATTGGAAGGAAATTTTGGACAAAATCCAGAAGTAGGAAGTAGTACTGTCTGCAAACATTCATGAGTAGAATAAATGGGTAACTTTTGGATAGGTATGTAACATTTTCGTCTTCATCATCACTTACCATCAGGTGAGATGGAAGATAAATACCTAAGTAATCTAATATTGTATAAAAAATAAGTTAAAATAATCATGGCCTCAATTATCATGCTCCTGCCATGAGTTGTTTGTTCCCCATTGTATCCTCAACTCTCTTGAGAGTAACCCAGGGTGCACCTTTAACATGTTTTAACAAAAAGCAACTTGTGTCTAATGGCCACAACCTTTCCAGGGAACCTAACCTGATACAAATCCATATGCCTGAATGTGTTAATATTTTATAAGTAAAAACTTAATTGTTTTAAAAATATTTAAACAAAATAAAAAATAAGCATTTATTCTGTGCTTAGCTTTGCAATCTTAATACTTCCATTCTACAATCTGTGTTTACTATGTAAATGTTTTTTCTGAAAATGATGAGAATAGATCAGAATAAAAATTGTGAAGATGGTACTAAGGCAGGCCTAGAGATCTGTTTTACGCAACTCTTCTATGTCGCTATAATTTTTAAATGTCTTGTTTTCCAGTTAAAAGATGATACCTCAGCGCCACATATCAACGTAAGGTCTAGAATACTCAAGCAGCCTCGCCGCTTCAAGAAAGTATTCATCCTCCTCTTAATATTAGCATTATGCGCCACTTATTTATTGGGTATGTATTGTTTATTATCAATTATATGTAGGTATATTATTATTATTTATGTGTGCCGTGTGATGTCGTAAAAGGCGACTAAGGGATAGGCTTACAAACTTGGGATTCTTTTTTAGGCGATGGGCTAGCAACCTGTCACTATTTGAATCTCAATTTTATCATTAAGGCAAATAGCTGAATGTGGCCATTCAGTCTTTTCAAGACTGTTGGCCTGCATGGGATATAGACGTGACCATGTGTATGTATGTATTATTTATGTCAAGGATTATGTATGACTCCATAGTCTTAAGCAAAGTCTCTTCCCATGGCTGTCCTCATATATGTATGCGTCGATCTTTAAAACTACACAACAGATATAGAAGCAGATTTTATTTTTAAATAGAAAGAATGATTCAATAGTGATTTTTAAATGTATAAATGGTACCCATGCGAAGCCGGGGCGGGTCGCTAGTCGTAAGATATGTCACAAGGTACATCCAAGGGGATCCTATAGATTAGAGAGTTCAATTTCAAATTAAAATCTGATACGTAATTCGACTGAAATTCGATTTACGAAGTCTCATATTCGTTTTTCACGCTACTGGCCAGTCACGCAATGTCAATATTATCGTTTTATCGTTGTTTTGGCTATTGTGTTTTAAATCAATCAAGTATTAGATAAATGCCAGTATTTCAGTGAAGGTAAAAAGGGTTGGTTTTCTTTTTGGCTAAATATCAATTTTACTTCTTTGATCTGACACCACCATACGTATGTTTATGATTTTATGTTATTACTATAATCAGTTTGTCATTCTAGGGTTACGTAGCCAAATAGCGAAAACGACGCCCTTATATATACATATATTATATATATTACATATATTATAATATATATATATATATATTATATATATAAGCTGCCAATCTAAGGTCTGCCGCGCCGATGGATGCATGGCTAGGGGCGAGCCTAGTCTCGAGCGTGCCACTTCCGCCATGGGGTTGGGCGACCCCCAGGTAATGGCTAGCCTTACCCTGGCATGCGGGGCTCTGCTGGGGCGGACAAAATTTTTCCCTAGCGTCTCGTGGGAATCGCATGGATGCAAATTTTTTGAAAGAGCACCTAGATGGCGGCGATGGTGTCCGCACCCCATCACGTCTCGTTCCCGGCGGGAGCGGTATGCGGTCTGCTGAAAGCCGCTTTGCGACAAGGAATGTATGAGGAGGAATGAAGGATAAGATTGAGGAAGTATGCCAGATGATGGATGAAAGACGTTTGGATGTGTTGTGCGTGAATGAAACGAAGCGGTAAGGATGCGACGCGACGCAGCACGGCCCTTACACGGCGTATTGGTCTGGAATTTCCAGTACCAGCCGAGGCTGTCAAGGGGTCGGTCTAATTCTTTCTGCACGAATGGCTGAGTGCGTGAATGAGTATGAGTGTGTCAGCCCTCGTCTTCTATGGATTAGGCTGAAAGTTGGAATCACTCGGATCTTCGTTCTAGGTGTTTATGCACCTTGGGATGTGGGTTCGAGGGGTACAACATCAGCAAAAAGCGAAAACGAGGAGTTCTGGAATAGTGTAAGAGAAGTATTGAAAGTTACCAAGCCAAATGAGAAGATTATTATATTAGGTGATTTTAATGGATGGGTGGGTGTAAAGCGTGATGGATATGAAAAGGTGCTTGGTGCGTTTGGTGACGAAAAGGTGAATGATAATGGAAGAAGTGTATTAGAAATTTGTCTAGAATGGGATCTTTTTGTGTCGAACTCAATGTTTCAACATAAAGAGATCCACACCTACACAAGAGTGGAAGGTATTTTAAAAAGTATGATAGACTTTGTGATTGTAGATGAAAGATTGAAGAACAAAGTGCTGGATACCCGTGCATATCGCGGTGCTGGCATTGACTCGGACCATTTACTGGTGATATCCCGGATAAGGGGTATCTTCAATCGCTGGCGGCACAGGGTAAGGGAGCAAACCAGCGCTTTGGAAAGAGTAAAAGTAGAAAATTTGCAAGATATGGATGTAGGTAAGAAGTATATTAATAGACTGAAGGATGAATTTGAAGATTTAGAGGAAATGAGCGATATTGAAGATGGATGGAAGGAATTTAAAAAAAGAATTGTGAAAGTAGCTGTTGAAGTGTGTGGTGTAAGTAGAAGAAGGAAAGGAAAAAATCACAAAAATGCGTGGATGAGTAAAGATGTGCAAGAACTTGTGCGATTAAAGAAGAAAGCATGGCTGGATTTGTTAGCAGCAAAAGCTAACTTAAGAATGCAAGAGGTTATAGATGAAGATGTGAATGAAGCACGTAAGGAATATAAGAAAATGAAAGATTTGGTTAAGAAAGCTGTGATTAGAAAGAAAGAAGAGTATAAAGAGGATTTTGATAAAAGGCTATCAGAAGACTTTCAGTCAAATCTGAAAGTATTCTGGAAATCCGTAAGGTCAGCCCGAGGAAATACTATAACCAGAGAGCTGACTAGGATCAGATGCCAGGATGGTAGCGTTGTGAAAGGAGAAGAATGTGTACTAAAGATATGGAAGGACTATTTTGAAAGTTTATTTGAAAAAAAGGAAGGAAATAAGAAAGATTTCTGCTATAGCGAAGAAAAAGAGAATGAGATGGAAGGCGAAATTGAAATGTTTGAAATTGTGGAAGCACTTAAGAGTATGAAAGCGGGAAAGGCTGCTGGGTGTGATAGAGTGTCGGTCGAGATGCTTAAAGCAGGAAAAGGCGTAGTAGCTAGTCAGTTGTACTGCCTTTTCAATTTGTGTTGGAGAAGCGGCCGAGTACCAAAAGATTGGTGTAAGGCTGTTATCGTGCCACTTTACAAAGGAAAAGGGTCACAGCTGGACTGCAAAAATTATCGTGGTATAAGCCTGCTTAGCGTCGTCGGCAAATTGTATGCTAAGGTATTGATTAATAGAGTCAGGAATGAAACTGATGACAAAATATGGGATGCTCAAGCGGGATTTCGAAAGGGAATGGGATGTACTGATCAGGTCTTTTCCTTGCGGTGCATAGCCGAAAAGTTTTTGGCCAAGAGTCAAAAAGTCTATTGCACATTCGTAGATCTGGAAAAGGCCTATGACAGAGTTGAGAGGAATGAATTGTGGTCAGCACTTTCTATGCATGGGGTGAGCAGTCTCTTAATACGAGCACTGAAATCCTTATATGAGGATTCGAGTGCTTGTGTCAGGATAAACGGAGCGCACACTGAGTGGTTTAAGATTGAGAAAGGCGTTAGGCAAGGATGTGTTGCGTCACCGTGGCTGTTCAACCTATTTATGGATAGCTGTTTGACAGATTTGAAAGAGTCTAAAAGTGGATTAAGGATGAATGAGTTACTCGTCAAATGTCTGCTCTATGCCGACGATCAGGTTATACTGGCGTCATCAGCGGAGGAGTTACAGGAGATGGTAAACTGTATGCATGAAGCTTTAAAAGAGAAAGGAATGAAAGTGAACGTAAGTAAAACTAAAACACTGGTTTTTGAAATGGAGAAAGAAATGACAGCATGTAATATTTTGATTGGAGGAGAAAAAGTGGAGCAAGTGAAAGAGTTTGTATATCTAGGATCAAAGTTTACATCAGATGGCAAGTATGATAGTGATATTGAAAGGAGAGTGAACGCGGGGAACATGGTGAATGGAGCTTTGCATGCCTTTATGAGCAGTCAGAAACTATCCAAAAAGGCTCGACTGGCTGTGCACAGGGGCGTGTTGGTCCCGACATTAATGTATGGGAGTGAAAGTTGGGTATGGCAAAAGAAGCATGAAAGCAGAATAAATGCAGTGGAAATGAGAGCGTTAAGGAGTATGATGGGTGTGAAATTGAGTGACAGGATAAGGAACAGCGTGATAAGGGAATGTTGTGATGTGAAAGAAGATGTAGTTACAGGAATAGAAAAGGGTATGTTAAGATGGTTCGGTCATGTGGAGAGGATGAATGAAAGCAGGTTGACTAAGCAGATATACAAGGAGAGTGTGGAGGGAAAGGTCGGAGTGGGAAGACCTAGACGAACGTATCTTGATCAAATTAAGGACGTCCTGGTAAAGGGTCAGGTCAAAAGTACCCGAAACCGCCGAGCTTGTATGAAGAGAGTTATGAATGTGGACGAAGCGAAAGAAGTATGCAGAGATCGTGGCAAGTGGAAAGAGGTAGTCTCTGCCTACCCCTCCGGGAAAGAGGCGTGATTTTATGTATGTATGTATGTATGTATATATATATATATATATATATATATATATATATATATATATATATATATAGCATCCTTCGAGCGCGTGTTCAACTTGCACTTGACCAGTAATCGTCTCGATAGCTTTCTCGTAAACTAATATTAAACATATAATTCATTCATTCATATGATCACGTCTAATATCCCTTGCCAATACTAGATAGTAAGGGACAAAGACGTAAGTGTTGATGTAAGCTGGCATGATTCTACGTATGTTAGCTGTATTATCGTCATGAGTCTCTTGACGCCTTAAGTCCTGATCGCAATGATTTGCTATATCCTAAATCGTGACTAATGATTACATAAGTAATAAATCGGCAATATAATGATTAATTAGTAATTATAATAAAGCGTTAAAATTACAACACACGCTTTTTCTCTAGTGAGCAAGCAAGCATGAGGTAGTCAAAATTAGTTTCGGTCGCCAAGCGTCATAGTGACTCGTTTTATGAACATGAAATTATTTTTAATACTAGCATGACTATTGCATATGTTAAGATACGTATCTTATGAATTATATTATAAATTAACATATGTTATTGTAACTTAACGTAACATTTTGCCTATAATAACTAGAAAATCCGATTTGTTGACGGACTGTCATATCTACGGACATCTCAAGCTATGAGGTTTTTAGATTGAAATTTGGCATGGTTCCATATGGTCAAGGTTTTCACTGAGAGAAGATTTCCCGAAATTTCTGCGGAAACGCAAAGTTTGTACGGTTTTTCAGTTTACGCGGGTGGAGTCGCGGACGTACTCTAGTGCAAACATAAAATATTTATTTCTGTGACAAATTTCATGAACAACCATTGTGAATTACTAAAAACGTGTTCTTTTTATAGCTGTAAGATTATAAAACACACTCAAGTTATCATTTAGTTTTATCTTATCTGTATTTGTGAAATAAAAGACAAAAATTACTCATCCTAATCGTTATTAGTCGTATTTTTTTTAAAGTAGACACATTTTACCCTGTTACGACCCTATGGTCTTAATAGGGTATGACGTCATATCCTGACTCTTTTATGTCTGAGATAGGTACATTACTTTGAGTGCGAACCGCTTTTACGGTAAGGGAAAACATAATGGGTAAACCTGCCCATTCGAGCAACTGGATGTATTATGATGATACCATGATCCAATATGGGTGAGGTTCCCCACCAAATGTCGCGGAGTTCAGACGGGAGACTTCTTCAATCAGCCCCCATAGTACGCGACGGTGCTGTTTGTCGCAAGAAAAACTATTGCCGTTTCGCTTTTTGTTATCACGTGAAACGGGACAGCGATAGTTTTTCGCCATGGTTCGGATTATGGTGAAAAGGCTCATTCCGGGCTCCTCTCCACAGAGTTGAAGATGCTAACGTGACTAGCCAAGAGGAAGGAGACAAAAGAAGTAGAATTATGCTACCCACGGGATTTGAACCCACATCCTTCTAGGAATTTAAGTGTACGCCTAACATTGGACGGTTACTGCATCCACTAAACGCTATATCTTTTACGTTCTCCGTACTTCTATGTACCCGAAACCACCGGGGTTGCATGAAGAGAGTTATGAATGTGGATGAAGCGAAAGAAGTATGCAGAGATCATGGCGAGTGGAAAGATGTAGTCTCTGCCTACCCCTCCGAGAAACAGGCGTGATTATATGTATGTTTCTTATGTGTAGTTGAGGTCAGATAAAACTAACCTATCAGTATTTACCAAAGCTATGTCCAAACTATCCTACTTCATTTGTAAGGATGTGTTTGTTTGTTACTTATTCACGCAAACATTACTTAAATAGTTTTCGCGAAACCTTGCAGTAATACATTGAAATAACATACATATAACCACGTCTATATTCCTTGCGGGGTAAACAGAGCTAACAGTTATCAAAAGAGGGTAAGTTTAGCTGTGTGGCTTAATGATAGAATTGAGATTCAAATAGTGACGGATTGCTAGTCCATCACCTGAGGAATCTCAACTATATAAGTATATCCCTTAGTCGTCTTCTACGACATCCACGAAGAAAGAGATGGAGTGATTGCATATTGCAAAGCATTACATAATAACAAAAAAAGTTATTTTATTAGGACAACTGCTAGTTTTGTTTTTAAATACGTGTACCTACTTGATTAAAAGTTTATTAAATCTATTATAATCTCAATATATTTTATCCCAAATATAAACTGGCTGCCAGTTTAGCAAGCACATTTTACAAATCTATATTACATTTTATCTAAAATAAAAAGTATATACATATGCCTCCGACTGTACTTAACCGATTTCAATTATCGTTTAAAACCTCGTTAAGATGTAATTAATAAGTAAGTATTAAACAATATTAATATTTTTTTATTTGAATTAAGCAGTATTAGAAATTGTTCGTGCGTGTTCTATTAAAAAGTTTAATTCAATTTTTTATTTTTTTTATAAAGATGAATTTTATTACTGTGACTCTGATCATCTCAATGATGATTTCAGGTGCATTAAAGAACTCACCCAATCAGTAATTTAACAGTGTTTTCCCCTGGTCCCATTGAGTCGGACAATCCAATGGGAACCTTAGATGTTTGAAATCGCTTCTCAGGTGTATCTTATGCAATTTTTACTCATATCAATACTAGAATACATTTTGATAATAATTATTAGTATGTAATTAATTAATTAATGTTTATTAATAAACAAAGGAGTTCCTTTAATATTGTAGGTTATTACCTTAATAGCTGCTGATATATAGAGAAAGTTGATACATACATTATAGTAACGTCTATATCCCTTGCGGGGTAGACAGAGCCAATAAATAGTCTTGAAAAAACTGATAGGCCACATTCAGCAGTATGGCGCTACGATTGAATTGAGATTCAAATAGTGACAGGTTGCTAGCTCACCGCGGGGAATCCCAAGTATATAAACTCATCCCTAAGTCGTGACATCCATGGAAAAGATATGGAATAGTTATATCCTACAGTGCCGGAAACCACACGGCGTATATTAATGATAGATGTTGCTAAAATTAAAATAAAGTGTATAATTGATATTTAATTTAGGCTAAAATGAATACATATATGTATGTATAGACAAGGTGCGCGGCAATGTTATGATATATAGTGACTCATGATAATGAGCAGTTTCCAAATTACACAAAATATACAAAGGTTAAATCGCTGATTGTGATATGTGCAACTATTTTCGGTTAATCCGTACTTATAAATAACTTAATAAATAACTTACTTACTTATAAATAACTTATTATAAAATTAAGTTAGTGTGTGATTTTGTCACTAACTTATTTTAAAATTAAGTTAGTGTGTGTGTTCTGTTTTGTTTGTAATGAAAATGCTGTATCTTATATTAGGTCATTTATATGCCAGTGTTAGTTAGTTAGTTAGAGTTGGAATTGTAGTGAAATGCAATCAATAACTTTATTGATTGGGTTGAAAATAAAATTGAAATTAATAAAAAAATATGGAAACAGAAAAATAGATCCTACTCTGCATCGTACGCAATGCGGTCAATACAGTTGCAATTACTCGAATTGGCTTCTTAAATTACTCTGCTATCTTAAACCCACACAGTTACATATACACTAGCTTCCCGGCTTCTTATGTCGTATCATTTATTTATATGAACCTTCCGCAGAAAACGCTATCTATTCCCACAACTTTTCGAGATTAGCGCATACTTACAGACAGCGAAAAAACTTAATTATATCTATACTAATATAATAAAGTGGAAGAGTTTGTTTGTTTGTTTGAACGCGCTAATCTCAGGAACTACTGGTTCGAAGTGAAAAATTCTTTTTGCGTTGAATAGACCATTTATCGATAAAGGCTTTAGGCTATATAACATCACGCTACAACTGTAAGGAGCAAAGATATAATGGAATATGTGAAAAAAAACGGGGAAAGTTATTCATCCTTGGGGGCTTCAGTGATGCCCAAAATAACTAATCCACGCGGACGAAGTCGCGGCCACAGCTAGTGTGGTGATAAAGATAATTTTAAAATAGGAATCAATTGTGTAACTCTATATTACATAGTACGCAATGCAGCGTCAATGCAGTTGCAATTTACTTGCATTGGCGCCTTAAATTCCGTATCCGCGATCTTAAACCCACACTGTACAAGTCGTGCGGTCAGTTCCCCGAGATAATCGACCCGTGTCGCATGTTTTCACCGCGCGTTTAAGTTTGAATTTCGAAAAATGAATTCCACCGCAATGCACGTGATTGGCTCGATGATGTTGACAGGTGTGTTTGAAATAGGAAATTGTTCTTGTTTTTGAATTTTTGCTCGTATTTCGAAAACATTATGTTCTTTGTGTAGTTACATTATGTATTTTACAGTCTTTTTTTTAGAATCGAGTAGGGAATAACGGGAAATGGAACGGTGTGCAGTTGTTATCCAACAAAGAGGTACATAACAAGATGTTTTGCACCTTTTTTTGGTGGAATTGTTTGCGATTGCGACCACAGTAATATGAATTACTTAGAAATACTTTTGTAATGGTTTTAAATTGAATCGATTAATGGGATATTAACTAGGTATGGGATAGTGAAGGATTGCATTAAATTTTTGCGTTTATTTAAACGTTTATTCTCTCTGTTATTTCGTTTAAAAGCTTTTGCGATAATCACTTTAAATATATTCATAAAATCACGCATTTTTTTCCGGAGGGGTAAGTAGGCACTATCCTTGCTTATTTCTTTCGCTTCATCCACATTCATAACATTTAGTATAACTTAAACTTTTTTTTTATTTGATTCGATACTAGTAAAAGCGTTAGCAGTAATTGGCATTATTTGCTGTTTATATTAATTTACTTATGAAGTCATAATACCACTGTGACAACATATAATATTTGCTGTCATATCTTGGGTAAACTGTAGCCAAGACAATAATTTGAGCCGACCTTGAACTGTGTCAAGGTTTAGGAGAAATTCTTCTATTATTATGAAACCAGACGTAAATGGTTTGATTTATATTATTATATTCAACGGCCTCTGTAGTTTTTTAATGCCCAGCCATTAAGATTCTATGCCGAATCCACTTTAAAAAACCAGGTATTGGTCCTGACCTCCAGCGCCATTCTAGGCACTCTCCCGATTTTATGCCTCACACTGAAAGGCACACAGCTCTCGTAGTATTTGATAGTGAAGTCAGGGTGAGGGGAGTGGTGAGTTAGTATCTCATAACACAATGCTCGAACTTACTTCGAGTCTAACTCAATCTGTGCAATTTGTCCAGTATATATTTATTATTATTTTTAATTATTATATGGGTATGGCCTAGAATATGAATATGGCCTATAATGTCCGGGGTATGACTTTGACCATGGATTCTTAGATTGGGTGGGACAGTTTTTTACACGAAGCGGCTCCCATGTGACCTTAGTAAACTTTGTAGGGGTACCTGACCTGTAATGGATCCATAATGGTTACACATGTCCACTGCAGGATGTTTTCTCTTACCGTAAGAGCATCGGTTAGTATTCAAACTAATGTACACAACTTCGAACATAGTCGTCGGTACACGGCCGAGGTGGGATTTGAATCTGTTCCTTTATGCGCATCACGCATTTTTACCTTTACCTTACCAATATAAATTGGAGTAGGTACTACATAATTTGATTGATTTTAATATGGATGAATTTGTCTTTTCTTTTGTATTACGGGCCTATCAGTAGCTTGAAATAAATGGATTTTAATTTATTTTAATTCGACCACCGATGCTCTTACCTGAAAATACATACTTACATACATACAGTCACGTCTATATCCCTTACGGGGTAGACAGAGCCAACAGTCCCGAAAAGACTGAATGGTGACCTAAAAATACCTACTGTTTAATAGTTAATTTAGAAAAACCAATCTCATTACAGAAAATGAAAAGTACTGAGGAGAGAGAACGTCATAAAAACTTTATACCTTGTTATGCAACTAACAATAGCCAATTTATGGTTTTAGTAGTGTTATCTACATATCGTACACCCATAATATGTTTTTTGTTTTGCCTGATAGAAAAATAAAAAAATCTTGTCCTGTTTTCTTACAATTAAAAAAAAACCAGTGAAAACACACTTAGTCGCCTTTTACGACATACATGAGAAAGATGTTGAGTGATTCTATTCTAAAGTGTCAGGTACCACACGGACTTATAAGTTGTCTATTTAATATTATCATGCCATACAGCTCAACGTGGCCTTCGAGACTGTTGTCTCTGCCTGCCCCATAAGAGGTTAAGAAACTTCATACATATCTATATTGTTTGTTTGTTTGTTCGAACGCGCTAATCTCAGTAACTACTGGAAACTCGAATTGAAAAAAAATATTTTTGCATTGATTGATGCATGAATAGACCATTTAGCGAGGAAAGCTTCAAGCTAATCAACATCACGCTGCAACTATTAGGAGCGAAGAAAAAATGGAAAATGTAAAAAAAATACGAGGAAAATTATTCATCTTCAATGATGTCCAAAATAACTTTTCCACGCGGACGAAGTCGCGGGCCCAGCTAGTATATAAACAAAGTAATAAAAAGACCTCGTATGTGTATGTAAATAAATAACCCATGGAGTGTCCCATTCCCTGACTCAGGAACTAACCTCTATGAAGTTAGTTCCTGAGTTAGGAATTTGCATCGGTCAGGGGATAAGCAATGTACGGTAAAACACCCAATCAACGAACTCTAGTATTTTTACAATATTTGTTTAATTTTTATTATTTTATCATATTTTGAAGTTTTCAGTAAAATTTTAGGGTATTTTGCATGATATATTAAAGTAGAAATGAATGTGATATAAAAATTTACAAGATATACCAATATAGAAATATGGTATTTTTGGCCTAATATTCGACTGCAGAAATCCAATTACCGACAACCGGTTTTCGACATGTTCCAATAATCGAGATCTAGTCTAAATCGACATGTTCTATTTATGGACACCCAATATTTAACGGTCCATTAATCGTGCACCCAGCCTAAAATTTTCAAATGGTAGCTTTAAACCGAAAAAAGTTATGAGCAATAAACCTTACTCACCTCCTTAGTGATTTCACTAATAAAACTGGCTTTCCGTTAAAAACTTCTGCCGGTCGATATTTAAAGCTCCACCATTTTTTATCAAAATAACCGAATGTAGAAAGTGACACTTGCAATGAGAGCTGGATGAACCTTGTGTATAACCTATGCTTCATTTACGTTCAAATACACAACATTAGTATATCCTTTTTTTATTTTACTTTTTACGTGTCGATCATTGGTGGTCTGTCGGACATTGGGTACTTTACGCTATTTGAGAACAATGCTAAAAATATTCATATCTCCCTTTTGTAGGCATGTTCGCCGGTCAATCCCAATGGCTGGACGGCATAGCCAAAAGTCTGGGCTACGAGAGCGAACACCACTACGCCGTGATCATCGACGCTGGCTCCTCGGGATCCAGGGTCCTGGCGTATAAGTTTAGGGTACCGTTTACAGGTAAGTACATACATACATACATATAGTCACGTCTATATCCCTTACGGGGTAGACAGAGAAAAAAGTAATGAAAAGACTAAAAGGCCACGTAAATCCTTAAAATTTTTACGCTTAGTTTAGTTTGAACGCGCTAATCTCAGGAACTACTGGTTCTATTGAAAAATTATTTTTGCGTTGAATAGACCATTTATCGAGGAAGGCTTATAACATCACGCTGCAACTTTAAGGAGCACAGAAAAAATGAAATATGTGAAAAAAAACGGGGAATATTATTCATCCTTGAGAGCTTCAATGATGCCCAAAATAACTATTCCACGCGGAATAAGTCGCGGGCACAGCTAGTTAAATATGAACTGCTTATCATACATGGTATATGGCCCACAGAGCATAGAATACCAAAGTGACTTTTGATATAAGTCTTTAAGATAGAATATACATATAAGATAGAAGAAACAATTTACAGATTTTAACAATATATTTTTTTTATATTTCAGTATTCGGCCAAGGTAACTTGGATCTAGTAGAAGAATATTTTGAGCAATCCAAGCCGGGCCTGTCTTCTTTTGCGGACAATCCAGAACAGGTATTGTTATAATTTCAATGTATGTATATATATATATATATATATATAAATATAAAGACTGACACTTAAATAAAGACAATAGTATTGTTGATTGTCCTGATATTCTTGCAAAAATAGGCTTTAAAGTCCCACCTAGAACTATGCGTAGTAATCCATTGTTTAATACCCCCTTCGTCAACACTAATTATAGACAAAATTCTTATTTATGGAGAACCGCTCATCTGTACAATCGAATTTCAGTAGACGCTGATATTGATATCTTTGATTTTAGCATTCCTAAATTGAGGCGGACTCTTATACAATTCTTCTTTCCAAGCGATGTGGTTGATGGCTGACCGGAGATGATATCACAATAATTTATATATATTTAACTGTCGATAGAATTAAGTTCTTTTAAATTTAGTAACTAGACGTTAACTCATAGATTGTTATTGTTGATTGTTTAGAGATTGATGTTCCTTTTTTTTATTGTATTAGTGTTTTGTATCTGTGAGGACCTATAATTGACCATTTGTTTTACATATGTGACGCTATTTTTTGTAAACGGTTGTTGGTCTTCCAAATAAATAAATAAATAAATAAAATAAATAAATAAATAAGACTGAAAGAAATTCCAATTGAGATAAGTCAGCCATTGTACATGTTCTCCTAAATCCAATGACTGTTTTGTTATTCGGTATATTTCTTATTTATTGAAAGGAGAGTGAACGCGGGGAACATGGTGAATGGAGCTTTGCATGCCTTTATGAGCAGTCAGAAACTATCCAAAAAGGCTCGACTGGCTGTGCACAGGGGCGTGTTGGTCCCGACATTAATGTATGGGAGTGAAAGTTGGGTATGGCAAAAGAAGCATGAAAGCAGAATAAATGCAGTGGAAATGAGAGCGTTAAGGAGTATGATGGGTGTGAAATTGAGTGACAGGATAAGGAACAGCGTGATAAGGGAATGTTGTGGTGTGAAAGAAGATGTAGTTACAGGAATAGAAAAGGGTATGTTAAGATGGTTCGGTCATGTGGAGAGGATGAATGAAAGCAGGTTGACTAAGCAGATATACAAGGAGAGTGTGGAGGGAAAGGTCGGAGTGGGAAGACCTAGACGAACGTATCTTGATCAAATTAAGGACGTCCTGGTAAAGGGTCAGGTCAAAAGTACCCGAAACCGCCGAGCTTGTATGAAGAGAGTTATGAATGTGGACGAAGCGAAAGAAGTATGCAGAGATCGTGGCAAGTGGAAAGAGGTAGTCTCTGCCTACCCCTCCGGGAAAGAGGCGTGATTTTATGTATGTATGTATGTATGTATATTTCTTTTTATGTGCAATAAACAGTTTACAAAAAGTATGCAGAGATCGTGGCAAGTGGAAAGAGGTAGTCTCTGCCTACCCCTCCGGGAAAGAGGCGTGATTTTATGTATGTATGTATGTATGTATATTTCTTTTTATGTGCAATAAACAGTTTACAAACAAATATGTATAATAAACAAACAAGCAATAAATACAAATTTAGATATACATATAAATATATAGGTATATATGTGCAGTGCAAGTAAGTTGCCATGCTTGTCTGGCTGGCTGTAGCGAAGAAAACCATAGTGTGTGCCAAGCTGCCACTGTTTGAATTTCAATCCTATTATTAAACCATACAGTTGAACGCTTACAGTGCATTCGAGACTTGTAGCTGTGTCTACCCTGTAAGGGGAAAAAGACGTGATTGTATGTATGTATAACAAATAGAAATCTGTAAAGATGTAAAAAAATATATATAAAGATGTAAGCAAGAAAATGTACCTACTTACGCCTGCATGAAACAGGCGCATGTGTGTAGATTATGAAGAGGTATGATTCAGTTGCTTGTTGATTTACGTAAATGACGTGTCAGAATTAAAGGAAATTGTATGTAAGTAATTTCATAAATATTTGTATGCATGAATTGTGGTTACTATCCATGTTATCATGATCAAAATAATCTTGGACGCAAAAAGAGACAAAGTATTGCGTAAACATATATAGTATATCTACATACATATGATCACGTCTATATCCCTTGTGTGGTAGACAGAGCCAGCAGTCTACAAAACTGATAGGCCACGTTCAGCTGTTTGGCTTATTGTTATAATTGAAATTCTAAAAGTGACATGCTGCTAGCCCATCGCCTAAAAGAAGAATCCCAAGTTGGCGCAGAGCAAAAAGATTAAGTCTCTACTACCGCGATTAAAAGTTAGCGGTTAGTCGCTAATATTAACACTCTTGTTAACGCGATATGTATGTTCATAATGCGTAATTTATTATTGTGATGTTTGTTAAGTCTTCTTTCCTGTTTACAATATATGTTGTCTTGGTATATTAGAATGTTTATAAAGTGCCTGTATAAACGTATGCCGTTATTATGAGTAATTAATCCAAATAAAAGTTTTTAAACCATTAAAAATCAAGTAGATAATTATTTCTAAGATTTTTGTACACAAAAGAATATACAGGAGCATTGAACACAGAAATTGTAGTACAAAGGTGCTATTTATTTGAATAAAATTGTCTTCAAGTAGACGTGACACGTGACGTGAAATATCAGGATATTTATAGTTATAATTATAATTTATATTCTGTTAACATGTTCAACTAATTAATAATTTTAATGATCAATTGATTCTAATTATTTTTCTCATGAGGTTGACTGTCGATTCATGTTTTTACTGCATAAAGTTCACCTTTTTTCGTTTTAAGGCCAGCTAGTTTTAATTTAAATAAATAAATATATACGGGACAAATTACACTGATTGAGTTAGCCTCGAAGTAAGTTCGAAACTTTTGTTACGAGATACTAACTCAACGAATTATATTTTATAACAAATACTTATATAGATAAACATCCAACACCCAGGCCAATCAGAAAAAGTTCTTTTCTCATCATGCCCTGGCCCGGATTCGAACCCGGGACCTCCGGTGTCACAGACAAGCGTACTACCGCTGCACCACAAAGGCCGTCATCATTCATCATCATCATTTAAAAAAGTTTAACAATAAATTCTCTTACAGGGTGCCGACACGATAGTACAACTAATTAAAAAGGCTGAGTTTCTCATACCCGCGGAGAAGCGTAAGGTGACTCCGCTAATAGTCCGCGCTACAGCCGGACTTAGGTTACTGCCAGAGGATAAAGCCCAAGGTCTTCTTGACCAAGTATACAAGGCTATATCCAAGTAAGTCTAAACATCTGTACACTACAAAGTTTTTAATTTTACATTCATACATAAAATCACGCCTCTTTCCCAGAGGGGTAGGCAGAGACTACCTTATATTTAATTTTATATAAGCAAAGTTCAACCTGGACAGGGTTGCAGCATATTCACTACCGCCGACTTCAACTTTGAAGCCGCGGTTCCCCAGGCATTCAGTCTAGCCAAATAAGTCTAGTCATTCAGTATAGCGTTTTGTGGCGTTCAAGAACGAAACATTGTTCCTGCTTTATCTTCAATTGTGATTAAAATGTACTTATACATAAGACAACACTGAGTTTCTCATACTGCCTCAAGGTATTTCTCATACCAGATTTAAAAAGGCTGAGTTTCTCATGTTAAGCAAACTTTAAGTAATCCCCGATTGAATCTAAGTGATTTTTTATTCAAAGAAGTTGTCCAATTTTGATTGAAAATTTACTATGCATGAAAAAAATCTGAGTTCCTCATATCAGCAGAGAAGGGTGAGAGCATGTTTGCAAGAGCCCCCTTATCGCAGTACATGGAGACTATAAATTATGACCTGCAGGTTTATTCGCTTATGAGTAATCTTCGATTGTATCTAAGTGACTTTTTATTTAAAGAAGTTGTCCAATTTTGAGTGAAAATTTACTACACATACATGAAAAAAGTCTGAGTTTCTCATATCAGCGGAGGCGTGTAAGAGCATGTTTGGAAGAGCTCTCGACCTCTTATCGCAGTACATGGAAACTATAAATAATGACCTGCAGGTTTGTCTTATCTTTTCTCACTCTATCTTAACTCAACATGTGTGTGTGTGTGTTTGTTCCGTATATATATATATATATATATATATATATAAATATAAATACTTATTTCCTCTGTTTAAGGCTTGGTTTTGACGTGGCAAGCAACGGCGTCGCCATTATGGAAGGCTCAGACGAGGGCATCTTCATTTGGTACACACTTAATTTGTTGCACAGTAAGTATATGTTACACTAGCTGTGCCCGCGACTACGTCCGCGTGGAATAGTTATTTTGGGCATCATTGAAGCCCTCAAGGATGAATAATTTCGCTCCTAATAGTTGCAGCGTGATGTTATATAGCCTAATGCCTTCCCCGATATATGGTCTATTCAACGCAAAAATAATTTTTCACCAGTAGTTCCTGAGATTAGCACACTAATTTACGTTTAAACATTTGTTTGTTTAAACGAAAACAACAAACTCTTCAGTTTTATTTCGTATAGATAGTTCGAAGTGCGCATACTTCTTTTTCTTCTTCTTTCCACTGGTGTAAATTCCATTTATCTGTGAGCGAGAGGAAAGGAGCCCGGGGTGCGTTTATCCATGATCCTGGATTGGGTGATTCGGATTTTTACACGGAGCTAGTCTGACCTCCGCTACCTTTGCGGATAACCATATTGGTTAAATTGGTGAGGAAATTTTAATCTTCTTACCCTTACATACACATATATATATAGTCACGTCTATATCCTTTGCGGGGTAGACAGAGCCAACAGTCTTGTAAAGACTGATAGGCCATGTTCAGCTTTTTGGCTTGATGATAGAATTGAGATTCAAATTCAAATAAGGGACGTGATTATATGTATGTATGTGACACTTCTATCTTTTTTCCAGACCTGATGGGCGGTCAAACTATGGCCGCGTTGGATCTCGGCGGTGGATCGACACAGATAACTTACCAACTGGACGAGAGCGATAAAGATTCGTATCCGGCCGGCGATCAGTACATCGTGCCTGCCGGGGACAATATAACGCTATATACACACAGGTAACAAATAACTATTAAGTTTATATTTTGGCCATTTGCATATGGTCTTATAATTTTTCAGTGACTTATGCATATTATATTAGAAGAACTATATGTTTTTGTAACGAATAAACTCAAAATCAACAATTGTAATATGACTCATTCTTGCATAATAAATCATTCATTCATCGAACGATGAATGAATGATTTATTAATTAGCACTACTATTTTCAAGATATTAAGCACAAGATACAATGATTTCTTAAATAATTTAGTCCGATTTTGTTTTATACATGTGTACATTAAACATAAATATAAATACCTAATGTTGCCACATTGTTTAATTTTCGTTCTTTTAACATTTTTAAATAAATAAATGCCGTGTGGTTCCCAGCACCAAAAAAGAATAGGACTACTCGCATCTCTTTCCCAAGGGTGTCGTAAAAGGCAACTAAGGGATTGGCTTACAATATTAGAATTCTTTTTTAGGGCGATGGGCTAGCAACCAACCAGTCTTTTCAAGACTGTTAGCTCTGTCTACCCCACAAGTGATGTAGACGTGACCATACATACATATAATCACGTCTATATCCCTTGCGGGGTAGACAGAGCCTGACCATAGACAGAGACGTGACCATGTGTATGTATAAATAAATATGTAAATGTTAACATTATTGTCTGTATGTTTACACCCACAGTTACCTGAAACTCGGCCTCCTGGCGGCTCGCTACGGCATCTTTCAGCTGGAGGCGGGCGACAACAGCAACACGACGGAGTTCGTGTCCGTCTGTCTCGAGCCCATACTGACCAAGGAGCCGTGGACGTACGCCAACAAACAGTATTATGTCAGGTGAGCATGATTATCTTGATAAGAAATATTTTAGTGTTCTAACCCTCGAAGGACTTGTATCCACGGCTGTTAAAAAAAATAATAATTAAAAACGCTTGACGATGACTAAACATGTCTTAATTAAATAAAAAGCTAAAAATATAAACGCTCGACGATGACTAAACAAATCACAATTAAATGAAAAGTTTATAAGGAATGTAACAAATAAAACCTACTCAACACCTTAGGAACCGTAGTTCCTATGACGTTACATAGATAGATAGATAAAACTGTTTATTGCACCATAAGAGTAAAACATACAAAATAGCACAAAACGGACAGAGACGGTACAAAGGCAGGACTTGTCGCTTATTCAAACTATTCTAGTCAACCTTCATCTTATTTACATCCAGCCTGACAAAAAAATTTTTTTTTGGTTGAGACAAAAGATAATACTGGCCAAAAATACACTTAAAAAGACATTTTATAACTCGACAAAAATTTTGCCGTTTTTATTCGATTTTCAAATAGCGAACAGAAGAAAATTATTTGTTGTTTTATTGGTCTACTGGCCGCTCGATACGGTATCTTACTACTATAGGCGATAACAGTAACATGACAGACGTCGTGTCTGTCTGTCTGGAGTCCATAAAAATAAAGACTAAATACGCCACAATTAAACGAAAATCTGATTAGTTTGTATCTCTCCAAGCATTTCATCCAGCCTGACAAAATATGAATATCTGATATCTGATTTAAATATAAATTTCACATGCCGTGTGGTTCCCGGCACCAATACAAAAAAGAATAGGACCACTCCATCTCTTTCCCATGGATGTCGTCAAAGGCGACTAAGGGATAGGCTTACAAATTTGGGATTTTTATTTTTAGGTGATGGGCTAGCAACCTGTCACTATTTCAATCTCAATTCTATCATTAAGCCAAAAAGCTGAACGTGGCCATTCAGTCTTTTCAAGACTGTTGGCTCTGTCTACCCCGCAAGGGCCATAGACGTGACGATATGTATGTATGTTTCACATTTGCAGTGGAGCCCGCCGCAGTGAAGGTATGAAGCGAGAGGCGGCCATGGCACGTTGTTACGAAGTGGTGAAGCGTTACGTCAAGAGAACTTTGGATTGGGAACCTAAACAGGCGCCTAAGGGTGCTGTGGCAGCTATGTCCTACTTCTACGATGTGGCTGCCGATGCCGGATTGATTGGTGAGTCATTCAGTCATTCAGTCATTCATTCATATAGTCAACTCTTTATCTCTTTTAGGCGTGACGGAGCTAGCGGACTTGAAAGACTGATAGGCTATGTTCAGCTGTTGTTCAAGTTTGTGAGTATGTTTGTATGGATGTTTGTTAATTTTTCTCGGAAATGTTGCTGAACTAATTACGATGAAATTTCGTATGTAGGTGGCTGAAGACCCTAACACAGGCTACTTTTTATCCTGGAGTTCTGGAGCAGGATTGATTGTTACGTTAGGGATTCCACGAGGACGTAGTTGTTCAATTCAACTGCATAAATTTAACTGTTAAGTGTAAAGAAAAATATCGGTTCATATTCCAGAAAGTACGAAAAAAATAAAAGTATCATAATCCACGATCCTAAAAACGAGCCGGCGGAAAAGCGACGCGTAAGATTTAGAGGTCAATGGCACAATTCATTCAGCTGAGCGATGTCGACAACTCTGTACTTTACTTGATCTTGATACTAGAAAAATACTTTATTTTTCAGACATTTATTTACATGTTTAGTTTTAATTTCTTTTTGTAGTATTGGTCTGTATTAAAGCGTGTGACGTAGTTTTTGAGGGTTTTTTAAATGTGAAAATGATGACGCTTAATTTAAATAAAAATAGGCTCAAACGGCTCAGAAGCATGGGTATAGTCTATGTTTAAAAGGATGCAGTTGTTTTAAATGTCACCTTGTATACATTAGCATCAGTATATCATACTTGTTACTTATAAATAGTAAACCAACGCGAGAGTTTAAAATCGGAAGCTCTCGTATCAACGAAGAGCTTATTTGAACAGTTTGACTCTGACATTCTTTCTACATTTCTTGACCGTTTCTTTATTTTCATCTCCAGACGTAATGAAAGGCGGCACGGTTTCGGTGAGCAAGTACCGGGCGGCCGCGCTGCGCGCGTGCTCCGACTCCAACGTGGAGCAGCCGTGGGCCTGCGCCGACCTCGTGTACGTGCTTACGCTGCTGCGGGACCTCTACCGGATCCAGGACGACGAGCCGGTCTCGGTGAGTTGTTATAGTCGGATCGTGCTCCGACTCCAACGTGGAGCAGCCGTGGGCCTGCGCCGACCTCGTGTACGTGCTTACGCTGCTGCGGGACCTCTACCGGATCCAGGACGACGAGCCGGTCTCGGTGAGTTGTTATAGTCGGATCGTGCTCCGACTCCAACGTGGAGCAGCCGTGGGCCTGCGCCGACCTCGTGTACGTGCTTACGCTGCTGCGGGACCTCTACCGGATCCAGGACGACGAGCCGGTCTCGGTGAGTTGTTATAGTCGGATCGTGCTCCGACTCCAACGTGGAGCAGCCGTGGGCCTGCGCCGACCTCGTGTACGTGCTTACGCTGCTGCGGGACCTCTACCGGATCCAGGACGACGAGCCGGTCTCGGTGAGTTGTTATAGTCGGATCGTGCTCCGACTCCAACGTGGAGCAGCCGTGGGCCTGCGCCGACCTCGTGTACGTGCTCACGCTGCTGCGGGACCTCTACCGGATCCAGGACGACGAGCCGGTAGAGGTGAGTTGTTATAGTCGGATCGTGCTCCGACTCCAACGTGGAGCAGCCGTGGGCGTGTCTCGATCAGTTTGAGCGCCATCTATTGTTCCTTCGCGGTACCATTTAGTATGGCTAAGTGGATTTATAAAGCATGCTCGGACTGCAACGTGGACCTCGTGTACGTGCTCACCCTGCTGCGGGACCTCTACAGGCTCAAGGATGATGAGCCGGTAGAGGTGAGTTGCAAAAGTAGCCGTTACATAGCGAACAGTTTGAGCGCCATCTATCGTCGTTACGCGGTACCATTTAGTATAGTTAGGCGGCTCTCTAAAGCATGCTCAGACTGCAACGGTTGCGAGTAGTTTGAGCGCCATCTATTGTCGTTACGCGATACCATTTAGTATGGTTAGGTGGCTCTCTGTGCAGTGGGTTATCACTGCTTAGGCGCACTTGTCACTAGTAAGTCGCCTTTATTAATTCTGATCTCTTATGAATTACTAAGAATCTAAAATTTGTACGAAGTTAATCGATACTATGAATAAGTCTAATTAAAACGTCGTGAAGAAACTTGCACATTTTGGCAACTGTATTTGTAACCACGATTGGAACAACCTGCACAGGTTGCGGAGGTCAGATGGGAGTCGCTTCTTGTAATATACTGACTCACCCAATCCAGGATCCGGTCAAAGGCGTACCCCGGGCTCCTCTCCAGAGAGGCGGGGATGCAACCGGGACCGGGATGGATAAAGTCAGAAGGATGAAGAGTCAATATAGCAAACTTTTCTTTTTTTTTCAGCTGTTCAAAAAAGTGAAAGGCCATGAGGTGTCATGGGCTCTAGGTCTTGCCTACACGACGGTTATGAATCGCCTAGCGGCCGCCGCCGCCGCCGCAGCCGCGTAACAGTGAACCTTATGTCGTTGTAAATAAGGTATATTTTTTAACATAGACTCTCTTCTGAGAACAATGGTCAGTCTGGTGGTAAAAAAGGTTGGATGTATTGCATTTATTTAATTTCAAAAATTCAAGAAATATCTTCCTGGAAAGCTATGAATTTATTATTGAAAAAAAAAAATGTTGACATAAAAATAATGATGTGTAACCATGGTTGATTCCAGTACGGGCTAGGTTCCCCTGCAAAGGATTCGGAGGTCAGACGGGAGTCGCTTCGTGTAAAAACTTGACTCACCCAATACAGGATTGAGGTCACAAGACTCCGGTCACCTCACCTGAATATAAATAAATAACATAATCTAAAGGAATTCTTTAATTAATTAATTGACGGCATCGTTGACTCATCCAATGTTTTCAGAAGATGATATTTGTCAATCCAACTATTACCTCTACGGTTCTTTGTGATATACAAGTGTTATGTGATTTTTAGTATGTTTTGATTTGACAACAATGAAGGATACTGTAACGCGACATTGTAAATTTTCATCTATTTCGGAATAATATAAGCAATTAAATATTGTATTTGTTACATCGACGTTACTTTCTATAGATTCATAATGCTGCTGAAAAAGTGTCCGAAAGAAATTCATTCGAATATGGATCTAAATGTATTAGAATAAGGTACACAATTCTAAATATTATTGCAATACAATATGATACATTTTTGAATGGCAAATATTAATTAAATTACAAACTACATATTATAAAGTCCCCCTATTTTCTTTGTCTGTATAATATCCATCCTTATCTCGGAAAGTTGTGGACGAATTTTGTTCTTTTTGAAAAGAGGTTTTTCTGAGGAAGGTATATTTATGTCTAGAAATGTCATTGGTTTTTGAATTTTGTGCAAGTATATAAAAATAAATACAATATCAATTTATATATATTGACTGAGTATAATATATTATATTATATATTATCTCCAACTGAGTAAACTTTACTCAGTTGGACTGTTGATCTCTTACTTCGACGACAGTCGACTAAACGTATATGCTTTTAGTCGACTGTCGTCAAAAGGTCATTAATTAAATCACTTTCTTGTCTTATATTATTCCGACTTATATTTAGAATTATCTTATTTGAATAATTTTTTTGGGACGTTTTAATGTGGTCACTGAGTGGTCACATGATAGTCACACGATGATTCCTATAAACTCGGTTGTAAATCTGTACAACTACTTAAAGCCAATATATAATTATAATTTAAATATTTATTCTTGACTTTATTCTTTTGGTCTTATTCACGAATGTTGACGGGATATGCGTTTTGTTTTCTCTCCCTGTCTATATGTTCGGCTAACCCTAGTGGTAGAATGAGAGGGAAGCTTCTTCCATAATTTATATGGACCAAGAAAGTGTAACTGTATTTAATTTAATAACAAAATATATTATAATTTGTATTAATAACGCACTTTTGTTTATATTATGCACAATGTTTTTAATAATTATGAAGTTTAGTGGATGTTAGCCCGTGGGATACTAATATATTTCATAGTGACGTGCAAAATTAATATTTCACAGATTCACGATTAATTTCTTGAAGTATGTGATATAATTGTTTATTTGTGGCATACATACTCTTCCCTGGAGGAGTAGGCAGAGACTACATCATTCCACTTACCCACGATCCTTGCATACGTCTTTCGCTTCATCCACATTCATAACTCTCTTCATTCAAGCACGTTTAGGGCCCTCTTGATCCTGAACTTTGTTTGTTTGTAAGATATACATACATTTAATCTCGTCTTTATCTCTTACGGGGTAGGCAGAGCATACAGGCAATGACTAAAGGCCACATACAATTTCAAGTTTAGCCTATCACTTGATGGACATATACAATATGCATGGGGACAGAATTAGCACATTGCACATCAGCATGGAAACTTGCACTAAATGCATATGCGTGGATGTCGTAGAAGTCAACTAAGTGAATATGAGCATATTCACTTAGACGACTTTTACGACATTCACATTTTGCAAGATTTAATGTAAAAAAATTGAGTAATTGCCGTTTTTGTAGTGCCAAAGAGTGAATACGCTGGAAATCGTTTCCATGGACTTTTTTGGCAAATTACGATTGTTGTGATTAGAAGAATATGTGAATTTAATTTTTTTTAGCTCCAATTTATGCCGAGTGCAATATTATTTTATTTTCTTTTAATTTAATTTCAATAGTGCTGATATTGTTTATTGTTTTAGTTAATTCTATTTTTGTATCCTTAAATTAATTTATATATTTAAATTTTACAAAATGGTAACCCATTGAACAGATTCTAGTTTTAACAATTAGTAATTACATATACATACCTCATCAACTTCCAATATTATATTTCATGTAAGAAGTGGGATGCATGTAAATCGCTTCCAAATATATGTTTATCGTAAATTAATTTCATTACAGGATTAGCTCTATCGTGAGTTTTGTTTGTTGCCAGTAAATTGGATTTTTTCAAAATTGCGGTGAGATTGATAAGTAGTTAAATCTGCACATTCAGACAACTGGATGTGTAACCATGATCGATCCAATACAGGTTAGGTTTACCTGCGAAAGTTGCGGACGTCTAATGGGAGTCACGTTTGTGTAAAAACCTGACTCACCCAATCCAGGATTCATGGTCAAAGACATACCCCGGACTACGCAACCGGGACTAAAGCTAGAGAAGAAGTCACGATGGTTTACTAATAGCTATACTTAACCAAATCATGGTAACCTTAAATTTCATTCATAAAATAGTCGGTTACTTTTTTTTGTACCTACATCAAACGATTTAACTCATATGAAACTGAAACGAAATTTTTGATGATTTTGTAATAAAACCGTTATGTTATACGTATAACTTATATTTTTTTCAACAATTTGAGTTTTGAATTTCAAAGTCTTACTGAATATTAAATGTTAGAATTCCCTTACAATTTTTACCAAAAATGCAATAGTATCTTCAAATTTTGAATATTATATGGATCAATTTCTTTATAACATGTAACGAGTAAAATTTTTAAGAGCGCAAAATATATATATGTATAAATTTACAGAACGTATAAATTCCTTTTGTACTTTTACAATATTTTTAATAATGGTTGTATGGATGGTACTCATATAGTGTATTTACCTCTAAAGAGTTTGTTAGTCTAATTTGAGAAATATATTTTTAATAAAATAAATATATAGAATATATAAACGGTATAACAAATAATTTCTTCTTATTATATAAATGAAAATAATTCTAATTGATTTTAAACTTTCGCGTTGCATTAATCTATTTAATTATAAATAATACATATATTGAACTTGCATGTAACGTACCTTTATTTTAACTCGGACGTTTTGAATCATGTTACAATATAATCCGTGGCTACCTAGCGCCTCGAAAATATTTGAAACGACTGAGATAAAATAAAGGCACGATACGTGCGCGTTTAATACCTGTATTATTTATAAATATAAAAGTAATTTTGTTTATATTATGCCTAATTGTATTTTGAAATGAGTAGTAAAGGTAACTTTTTTGTTGTATCTATGTCATTTGTTATTTTTATTACGTAGGCAAAGACTACATCTTTCCACTTGTCATGATCATAACTCTCTTCATGCAAGCAATTCGTCGATTTCGGGTACTCTCGACCTGACCTTTTGCGAGAACATTCCCAATTTGATCAAGACGCGTTCTTTTTATTTGTTATTTGTGTTTCTTTATCAATGGAGTGAGAAAGAATATGTCAAGAGTATATGTATATTTTTCAAAATAGGCGCGCCGAACTCTTACTATAAAAAAGCTATCCAATATTTTTATGATCTATGTCTTTCCCATTTTTGACGCAATATATAAAGTTTTCTATAGCTTTCTGCACTTGGTATATATGTACCTAGCGATGTGATTGGTGTTAATGTGTAAATTGTACAAATTTAATAAATGTTGGATTTAAATTAGTGGTTTTATTGTGCTCTTGAAGTTTGTTTTTTTTTCGTTGGCTGCCTTTATGTTGTTGATGAAAGTTTTGCCGTGAGGTTCCCGGCACCAATACAAAAAAGAATAGGACCACTCCATCTCTTGCCCATGGATGTCGTAAAAGGCGACTAAGGGATAGGTTTACAAACTTGAGATTTTTTTTAGGCGATGGGTTAGCAACCTGTCACTTTTTGAATCTCTATTCTATCATTAAGCCAAATAGCTGAATGTGGCCATTCAGTCTTTTCAAGACTGTTGACTTTGCTACCCCGCAAGGGATATAGACGTGACCATGGTCGAAATAGTATTATAAAAAATCTGATTTTGTATAATTGGTTACTTGGTTCAGGAGATAACGCGTGAAAAGAAAACAAAAATTACTTTTATTATATTAGTCGGGATATGACTGATTGAAAGAAATAAAACACTTGGTAAATTTAATGTTTATTAAGAACCATTTAGTAGGTACAATAAAAATGTTAATCTAACACACTTCATACTTCACACTTGAGTCGTTCAGTCTCGTCTAAAATGATTAGCTACAGAGTCATACATCTTGCGTTTCCAAATAGTGCACAAATTACTCAATTCTCTATTTCTTTCTATTCCATTCTAGGATATTCTTACATTTAACTCGTAATAGGTAATGAGTCTCTGCCTACCCCTCCGGGAAAGAGGCGTGATTTTATGTATGTATGTAAAAAATATAAAAAACATACAAACGTACATATCGTCGTTCAAAGGACCTCCTTTTTAGAAGTCTGAAAATTAGTGGGTTACCGAAATGTAAGATTATATTTAATAAGTATCCAAAGGCGTTAATCTTTCGTAACTATCGCTGTTTTGTAATTGTGTAAGTATTTGAAAATACAAGACATCAACTTCGGATGTAGCACAGCCAGTTATTCTAAGGTTTTGATTACATAATCTAATTTATTAACGCATAATCAACGAAATGCATGATATTCTGAGATCGCTCATTTTCACTGAAAATTACCTCAAGCATAAACTCAAACGTTATTTGAAAAATTTTATGCGAAAAAATAACATATAAGATCATATAGAGTCTGTTGTTATCTACTGAAAAAAAAAGGTAAAAATCTTGATGCGAATATTTTTTATTGAAAAATACATTTTTAAATAAAAATTAGGATAAGGAAAAAAAATGCAAACTGAAATTTCACATTCCTCAATGGGTAATTAACAATATTATAATTAATTGAAATGTATTTTTCAATAGTAGAACGTAGGCATCACGATAGTTTATTTTTTAAAGAAAAAGTCTACGTTCTTAATTTCGTTTTGAAAACTACCGTACTTATATTAAAACTAGCTTCTACCCGCAGCTTCACCCGCGCGAATTTAGCGCCACTTACAAAAGAATAAACGTTTTTCGCAAATCCCACGTGAATTTTTGTTTTTACCGGAATGAATAGTAGCCTAAACCTCTAGACTCTTATATACACGCAAAAGAAGAATGAAGAATTCAAGAAAATTGGTTCAGAAGATAACGAAACAAACAAACTAACTTTCGCGTTTTTGTTATTAGTTGGTAGGTATCCTTTTAAATTCTGAATTGCGAATCCTTACCGGAATTCCTTACTCGTCTTGTACCTTGCCTAGTATCACTTGCCCTCAAACATCCTATTAATTTACCTACATGTTTTTCTCAGAAAATATGATACAATATCATTGATTAGGCGCTAGTATTAAAAGATTCAAAATTGAGAATTGCTTATAACACGAATCTAACAGCTATTTTACATGCTAGCTACCACATGCGAAGATATTGCTAAAAGACTAAAACATTGGTACTTTTATCGACGAATTCTTGTAAGATGGTCATTAAGAAAAGGTTTTTAATTATTACCTAAGTAGAATAAATGCATGAGGTATTACACACAATATAAGGTTACATTTAAATTACATGCATTGTGAATCTGAAACTTGAATGGAATAAGAAAAGGATGGCAACAGCCGTTATACTTTTCTGAAAGCATTGTATTTTGTAATTTTTAGGGATCATTCTCATTATTTTGCCAAGTCAAGATTCCACGTTTTATTATACATAGAGCAACAGGTATTTTATTGTAATGATACGATAAAAATAACAATATTTGAGTATAGTTTACAGTTAAAGCATTATTGCACTTGTCAAGTTTAAGTAAGTAAGAACTAGTATTACTTAATCAAATCAGGAGTGTAAAATGACACATATGGTACATTAGAAAACACAGTGGCGATTGAATTATATCAGAAGATTCCAATTCTGCAAAATAATCTTTTTCTTATTGGTAGATGTTATTTTTAAATCCGTCCCAAATGCCATTTTACAAAATTTTTATTATTTACAAAAATGTTTTGGGAAATGTCAACACAAATCAGCAAAATAATCTTTGGTTTTCCCTCTATTCTCATACTCATTGGCCTAAGAAATATTAATGATATGATGATATACAACGTTCACATTAATGAAGAAATAGGTTATAAAGCAATTTCTGATTAATATCACTCCTAGACGAACATATAAGTCCTTAGTCTGAGATTTCTATTACAAAATTTAACTTAAAGAAAAAAAAAAACTATGACGGGTTATTAAATAAGACTGCACCAGTTGTATCCATTCTATGCCAATTTCCTTTTTCAAAATTTGAAACTTTTGAATGAACTACTTTTTTTAAATTAATTTTAATAACCAACCACAGAAAAAAAACAAACAGGTTTCAGTACTACCGACGTAGTCATTGCTCATGTTCTATAATTAATTTCATCTTAAGTTTACTAAGGTACCTAACTTAAAATAGTCCTACTATTCTGAAGGTCTATCTAATGATCACTGGAGAGGAAGAAATAAGGAGTTTGATTGAAGGCTCTGGAAGCTTACAACTTCTTGTACCAGAAAAGGTAGTGTTCCCCGTCTTCTACCAGGAGATCGTCGACACCTGAAATGAAAAAGGAGTAATTAATAACTACGTCGGAAAAAATAAGTAAGTATCTATAAGTATCCATTATTGGTATCCATAATTGTCATCATTCATTTGGCGTTAGTTTAGGTTGCATCCTCACCTATTTCAAGAGGAGCTTAGAGTTCACTTTTGACCACGCTACCAATCACCCAATCCATGATATTCGGTAGCTAACGTTTTGCACAAACTCCCGTCTGACCGTCGTAACCTTTTCAGGGGAACATAACCTATCATCAGGATCATGGTAACACAATCAGTCGCCTGAATGCGTTAATCAGAGAGTGACTGATAATCAACACAGCCGTGCAATATGTGCATATTAGTGTAGAGTTCAAATTTTTACGGGATCGAGAAATTGAATTTTCTTTCTGTTTAAATAACTTACCAACAGGGGCGACCAACTGATTTCCTGGTGGGCTGAGAGGGTCTGGTATTTCTGGAAGGCGGTACAGCAGCCAGTAGTGATATCCCATGGGTTCTTCCTTATGTCCAGCCAGAGTGTGGACGTAATGCCCGTTCGGCCATTCGCTAGCTTCGAATTTGAATTTAGGGTTCTGTTCCGCCGCCATTTGCATCACGTGGTAGAATGAGACGTTGCTGTAAAATAGACAAAATGGTTATCGACCTTTTAGTAAAGATTTTCAACTGAGAACAGCGTTGAATTTAATGTAACATTTTATAAGAGCTACTGAACCTTTGTCTCTTTTGCTTCTTTTTCTTTTTTGACTTTATCGTTTAAAAATTGGTAGCAGCGGTGGGATTCGACCTTATGGATAAGACGGAATTTAACTAGAGAGATTAATTCATGGATTTTACTACAATAGTTTACTTGTCAGTGCTATTCCACTCTCCCCAAATTGCGTGGCTAATCTGTTTGTCTGTTTGTCATTCCCACGTCTTTGTACTAAAACTGAATGTACATAGATAATACAGTTTTATTAACTTAAATTAAAACGGTGTAGATACATACCGAGGAGCTACCATATGAAGGGTGAAGTTTTCAGTGACATTGGTGCCGAGCCATAAAGTGTAGGTGAAAGAAACATTGCGCGCGTCCGAGTCATTGCTAGTGTGTGATTGGTGATAGGCCAACTTCAGACTGCCGTCTCCACCGTTGCTGTCTGCGAAATAGTGGGAAATAATATAATAATTTGTGCAAATGTTGTCCAATACTCAATATTTTTATTTGTACATACATACATATGGTCACGTCCATATCCCTTGCGGGGTAGACAGAGCCCACAGTCTTGAAAAGGCTGAATGGCCACGTTCAGCTATTTGACTTAACGATAGAATTGAGATTCAACTAGTGATAGGTTGCTAGCCTATCGCTTATAAAAGAATCCCAAGTTTGTAAGCCTATCCTTTAGTTGCCTTTTACGACATCCATGGGAAAGAGATGGAGTGGTCCTATTCTTTTTTGTATTGGTGCCGGGAACCACACGGCACATTTTATTTGTCTCTTAAAAATTGCAGTAAAAGAATATAATCTAGTGTGACTTTAATAAGCAAAAGCCTGTCTACTCCATGCCTGGCAGTCGCGATGATAACATGGACTGGATGTGAGTATTGTATGCTAAGAGTAAGACTCATTTTATGCCACAGTCGGTATACTCAGGTACTTAAAGGCTCTTGAAGACTCTCAAGCAGCTTATCCCTGCAATGGGAAGGTCGCACAGTAGCCAAAGCTACAGAAGCGGGCGCTGCCACTGCGGGGGCAGTATTGGCCACATGGGCTTTGCTGTCTGGGTTTTGTCGCTTTACTCTTATCACGTTTAAATGTTCCTAGTACTTTTACTATCTTTGAGATAATAAAACAGGAATAAACTCCTCATAAAAAGAGTCTTCACAAAGAAAAAGGATAAAAATGATAGAAGAAAAATTCTGTTACGACGAATCTACCTTCGCAACTTTTTAAATGGCTTAATTACCTACAATGGTTACTCTATTGGACCTTTACCTAAAGGCTCATGGCGACTCTCAAGAAGCTTATCGCTGCAATGAGGCGGTCTCACAGCAGCCAAAGACGCAGGAGTAAGAGCTGCCACTGCTGCAGCAGTTTTGGACACGTCTCCCCACCCCCCGTCTGGGTTCTGCCTTTCTAGCAGCCATTTTCTTGCCGCCGGGAGACTCCAGTGTTGATGTGCCCCTGGACCGCTGTCAGAGTCTTCTAGCGCCTGAAAATTTTAAAACATCCCGTAAATATAGTTAGACTTGTCATTATCGTCAAAAATTAACACCACTTAAGTTATATAATAATATTTGAAGAAGAGTTGTCTTTATCCTGCAATAGATGATGAATAATCATTATAAATTATGATGTGTACCCGAAACCGCCGAGCTTGTATGAAGAGAGTTATGAATGTGGATGAAGCGAAGGAAGTATGCAGAGATCGTGGCAAGTGGAAAGAAGTAGTCTCTGCCTACCCCTCCGGGAAAAAGGAGTGATTGTATGTATGTAATTATGATGTGATAGGTCATTCGTGCGACTGGTGGGAACTAGTGTGACAAAAAGTTTATCAAAATCTTACAGACATACATAAATCCCGCTTCTTTCACGGAGGGTTAAGCAGAGACCACAACTTTCCACTTGCCTCGATCTTTACTTCTTTCGCGTCATCCACATTCATAACTCTCTGCAAGCTTGGTTTTAGGAGTTGCAGTGAACTGACCTGTATAGCCAGGGCGGTGGTGGTGAGACTGCCGAAGCTGCCATCAGGGTGCTGCTGCCGAGCGAGCCCAGCCATGGGGCGGCGGACGAAGTGGATGAGACTGCGGTGACGGTGGTCCTGTACCACGCAGCGGAGCGCCAAGATCACCATTGATATGGTGTCTGTGAAATAAGGTTTTCCAAGTTTATGACTGAAAATTAGGGTTCCCTAACTAATGTATCGTTGTCTTAAAAGAATCCCGGACTGACATCCAAAGAGATCGCAACCAGGATAAATGGTTGGATGTCATAATAATTGACTAAAACAAGGGTGAGTTGTAAAAACAGGATAACTGAAAAAGTTCAGCAAGTAAACTTGTATCAAAGGTAGAACTTTCCCACAAATATACTTAGGTTAGATGTCACGCTGGAGATACACTCAGGACAGAACAAAATGAGATTTCTGCCGTGGAATCCATGTAGATCTTTGGCTAAGATGGGGAATAGGTTTAGACAATATATGTATGTATCCAAAAGTTTCTCAACGTAGCACCTTCTAACGTGGAAAGATATACTATTGTCTGCCGTAATCCTTTGCAAATAGCTTCTTTATTAATAACTAAAGGATAATTTTCGGTGCCGTGTGGTTCCCGGCACCAATAGAAAAAGAATAGCTGAATGTGGCCTATCAGTCTTTTCAAGACAGTTGGCTCTGTCTACCCCGCAAGGGATATAGACGTTATGATATGTATGTATAATTTTCTTAGGTTACCAAGACTATGATCAGCAGCTGCGTTGGCGATATCCAAAAGTCTCCTAATGTGGCGTCTTCTAACGTGAGCCGCGGAAGAACAGGCGGCGAGGGTAGCGTAAGCGAACTCCAAGTCGTGAGGGGGTTCCCTGTGGAGTAACGCGGTGACCAGGTCTCGGCCGTGGAAGCAGCGAGGGTCCTTGCAGAGGGCGCCCAGGGCGAGGGTGTAGGCGGCTAAACGGCCAAGTGGTGGTGGTGATTCGTGATGTCTGAAAGATGATATAACTATAGAAGGAAGAATATAAATAAATATATACTTACGGGACAAATTACACAGATTGAGTTAGCCTCGAAGTAAGTTCGAGACTTGTGTTACGAAATACTAACTCAACGATACTATATTTTATAATAAATACTTATATAGATAAACATCCAAGACCCAGGACAATCAGAAAAAGTTCTTTTCTCATCATGCCCTGGCCGGGATTCGAACCCAGGACCTCTGATGTCACAGACAAGCGTACTACCGCTGCGCCACAGAGGCCGTCAAGAAGAAAGTTAATGGAACATACATGTATATAGTCAAGTCTATATCACTTGCGATGTAGACAGAGCCAAAAGTTCTGAAAAGACTGACATGCCACGTTTAGCTGTTTGGCTTTATGGTAG
Source organism: Amyelois transitella (assembly GCF_032362555.1). Taxonomy (NCBI): domain Eukaryota; kingdom Metazoa; phylum Arthropoda; class Insecta; order Lepidoptera; family Pyralidae; genus Amyelois; species Amyelois transitella. The sequence continues at coordinate 2,189,557 of NC_083525.1, forward strand.
AATTGAGATTCAAATAGTGACAGGTTGCTAGCCCATCGCCTTAAATAAGAATCCCAAGTTTATAAGTCTATCCCTTAGTCGCCTCTTACGTTATTCACGGAATGAGATAGAGTGGTCCTATTCTTTTTTTATATTGGTGCTGGGAACCACTCGGCACAATAAAAAAGAAAATAAATAAAAAAGTATAGATACGGAAAGGCTGAAAAAACAAAACAGCAAACATCAAACAGCTAAACGTGGCCTATCAGTCTTTTTAAGACTGTTGGCTCTGTCTACCCCGCAAGATATATGGACGTGATTATATGTATGTATGTATGTAAATCTATCGGCTAGCACTTTATATCTGGATAGACTCATTAGAATTTAATATATATTACAATAATATATATTACAAAGATAATTTGTCTACTTACATAAAAACAATGTTTGATCACATACTTGGATATCATCAGTAGAATCTCGATCTCCATTTGCTTGGCGGACAGCTGCATTTCCAGACCCTGCTGCTCAATTTCCTTGCCGGTGTTGTTGGCCAGCTGAAACATTTAAAAGTAATAACAAAATCATTTGATCTAGCTTCAACAACAAACCTATATAAAGATCTGTAATTACTGAATAAATTCTTTTTTCATTTTCATTTTCAGTAATTTATGTTCCAGTATTTTTTTTATGAATATATAAATGAAAATACGTTTATTTGTTGTTAAACCAAATATTAGGAGATACGTAAATATTATGAAATAAATATTTTGGCTTCAAATCAAATTTGCCCTGATTTACTTAGCTCGTTTATTCAAAAAAGTTGTAGGTACGTTTATAAATATTGGTATACTAAAATCACTGGCAACGTAACATATCAATCAAAATTAAATTCTGAATATTTTTGTGTCGTGTGGTTCCCTGCACCAAGAGAAAAAAAAAGGATAGGACCATTCAATCTCTTTTCCATAGATATCGTAAAAAGCGACTGAAAGATAGGCTTATTAACTTGGGGATTATTCTTTAAGGGGATGGGCTAGCAACCTGTAACTATTTGAATCTCAATTCTGTTATTAAGCTATACAGCTGAACGTAACCTATTGTTCTTTTAAAGACTGTTTGCTCTGTCTATCCCTCAAGGAATATAGACGTGATTATATTTTTATATGTAAATTTTGAAGAGAACTAAGAATATGGGATATCGAGAAAGAATGCAGGGACAGTGGCAAGTGAAATAACGGAGACTCTACCTACCCCTCCGGATAACATACATACATACATATAATCACGTCTATATCCCTTGCGGGGTAGACAGAGCCTACAGTCTTGTAAAGACTGATAGGCCACGTTCAGCTATTTGGCTTTAAGATAGGATTGAGATTCAAATTGTGACAGGTTGCTAGGGTTATAAACTTGGGATTCTTCTTCTTCTCCGGATAACAGGCGGCATATTAACTCTAAATTACCTGCAAAGTAAGCATCACGTGGTGCGTATCATTCCCCCACCCCCAGTCCGGCTGTCGTTGCTGTAGCAAATACTGCAACGCTTTCTGTATCGCCTGCCCCTCGTTCAGAGTCTCCTCCCAAGCTATGGTGGACGTGGAGGTCACCACCGTGGTGGTAGATGGCGCTTTTGTCGTCCCTGTCGTCGGCGGCTCCGTCTCTGTTGGTAGGTATAAAAGTTTTGTTCGTTTTTAATAATAAGTATGTATAAGTACTTATATACGGGACAAATTACACAGATTGAGTTAGCCTCGAAGTAAGTTCGAGACTTGTGTTGCGAAATACTAATTCAACGATACTATATTTTATAATAAATACTTATATAGATAAACATCCAAGAGCCAGGCCAATTAGAAAAAGTTCGTTTCTCATCATGCCCTGGCCGGGATTCGAACCCGGGACCTCCGATGTCACAGGCAAGCGTCTCACTTAGCATTGTCTTGATGATATCTGAAACTTAATTTTTTGGTTTGAATGACAATAATTAAGAAAAAAAATAGTTACCAGTTTGCGCATGAGCAGTAGTTATGGCAAGAAGAACACATAACAATATGTTTATGTGGCCCATGTTTATCTGAAACAAAATAAAAATATAATCATTATTTAATTTTCATTATACATTACAACAGCAAATTTAACAATATTTTAGAGCCAATTACAGGGTTTCACATATAAAGACAGTAGATATTAAAAAATGTATTTGTCAGCAAATTGAAAATCTATACTAATATTATAAAGCTGAAGAGTTTGTTTTGTTTGTTTGTTTGTTTGTTTGTTTGTTTAAACGCGCTAATCTCAGAAACTACTGAACCGATTTGAATAATTCTTTCACTGTTAGATAGTCTATTTATCGAGGAAGGCTATAGGCTACATTTTATCCCGGATTTCCTACGGGAAACGTCAACAATGCTGGTGAAAGTTGAATGAGTCGGCCATCTGCGAGCTTTCCACGCGAACGCTGCGCAAACCAACGAAGATATAGTAAAACAATGTACTAAAGATGTGAAGTACTCATTTTTTGCCACAAAAAAGTCCGCGAGAGCATATATCTATCTCTTAAGGTTTACTTACAATAACCACTTTTATGTTCATTTTTTAAGATTATTTTTTCATTATAAACATAAGTTATTTTGAAACCAATTTTCTTTAATTCAGTATTAATCCTTATCCAAATAAATATGTTTATTACTTTCGGCTTTTCATGTAGACTAAAATTGCCATTTACAGTATATAAATCAGACGAATAGGTTTTGAGATATAGTCGTTATAAGCAATTTGCAGCGAAACATTTAATACGGCGAACCAGCGTTCTTTCTAATACGCGTGACCGCCCGCTATTAAGCCGAGGAGGATGTTTGCAAAAATAAATATGATGCCCAAATAACTATTCCACGCGGACGAAGTCGCGGGCACAGCTAGTAATATACATAAGTATAATTCTTTAAGTGCTACATACTACGAACAGAGGAGATTATCAGAAGATAATTTTAATTTTGCGAATTTTAAAGTAAAGTAAATAAATACTTTATTACATTAATATAGTCATGTCTATACGCCTTACGGGGTAGACAGAGTCAACGGTCATGAAAAGACAGGGCTACGTACAGCTGTATGGTTTATGATGGAATTGAGATTCAAATAGTGACAGGTTGCTAGCTCATCGCCTAAAAGAAGTATTCCAAATGAAGCCCATCCCTTAGTCACCTTTTACGACCTCCATGCCAATGAGATGGAGTGGTCCTATTCTTGTTTTATCGGTGTCGGAACCACAATGCATAATTGCTGATATCTATATGGAAAATTCCTGCCAATACATTCTGTAAGCCATTGTATAAGCTACCGAAGGAAAAACATAATAATCGACGTATTTCTTTGGTATTTTGTTGGCAGGTCGGAATGTGCAACGTCAGTGTTGGGGGATAAGGAGTAATCAATAATATTGGTGCTATCAGTGTTTTGGGTACATACAGCAAAGTATTTTTCTTTGTTTGTAGATAAAGTAGGGACGTATTATTAAGATTGGCAGAAAAAAAAATCACACAACTGTCGCCGTTTATAATATTATTTATTTATTTAAACTTTATGCACGTTAAAAGTACAATAGGTGGACTTAATGCCACAAGACATTCTCTGCCAGTCGAACCTTTGGACCAAACTGAGATGGATGTACGGGTGGTGCGATAACATTAAAAATAATATAAAAATGAATACTTAATAGGTAATTTTTCGAGATTTACCGATGAGGAGAGGTACCTGTATTAAATAGCAGGTACCCATCGCCTCATCTCATTCGATACAATCAACTTGTAAACCTTGAGTATACTTCAAAAATTGGTTTGCCAACAAAGCACGATAGTGTTAAAATAAAAAAGGTAATATTTATTAGTAGGATTGAGGAAATATGTATAAACATTTTTGTTAGTATCCCTGTAATTAGGAATGGGTGTACAAGTATTATTTATTTAATAAATAAAAAAGCAAGTTATCAGCAATAAACACCCTCAAATGACGAGAGAAATTGGCAAAGAGAATATATATTCTAATAACTTTTACTAGCTCCATCTCTCAGAGCCAGGTAAGTATGCAATATATATCCTAACGGCCTATTTCCGCCATGAACTTAACCAAACATTTCGACGGCTTATCTCGTTATATATATCTAAGTAATATACGGTCGTGTGTGTTCGTACGTGACGTACACAGAGCACGAAATTGGAACCCCGAAAATACTTATAAGTCCTTAGATCAAGATGGTATTTTTTGGATCTACGGGCGAGAACGCGTTTCTGAAGAAGTAATTCAAATCTTTTATAAAGAGGGAGTATCTGATAATCACGCATAATTTTTAATCTTCTAGACAAAGAAACTTGTGCCGTGTGGTTCCCGGCACCAATGAAAAAAGAATAGGACCACTCCATCTCTTTCCCATGGATGTCGTAAAAGGCGACTAAGGGATAGGCTTACAAAATTGGGATTCTTTTTTTTATGCGATGGGCTAGCAACCTGTCACTATTTGAATCTAAATTCTATCATAAAGCCAAATAGCTGATCGTGGCCATTCGGTCTTTTCAAGACTGTTGGCTCTGTCTACCCCGCAAGGGATACAGACGTGACAATATGTATGTATGTATGTAAAAAGAAACTTCTAGAAATTGTGTTAATTTCCCTTCTCAAGAAATACCTCGTCGATATGTCATTGGTGAGTGAGTCAGAGTTCAATGAAAAGTTATATTGTCTGATTTTATTCGTTAGACAAACGACCGTCGTAGTACTGTTTCAGATTTAAAGCTATAGTTACGGAACCGTAGAATTAAAACTGTTTTAGGAAGACATCGACATCATAAGCATTTTTACTATAAAGCCTATATCTATAAGTCATTATATAGCCTTATTCCCATATATTTATGTTCGTGAAATCTAAAGTGGAACCAGGGAGAATCACGTCAAACAAGAAAGTTTACTCATAATACCTACTGGCGTATTAGTTTAACACTTGACCCCGGTCAAACATTCTTCTTCGTGCCTCATCTGACCTGACCCGACTTGACTAGTCCAAGTTGCCGCATTAAAAAAAAACAACTCGTTAGAAATGCTTTTTTAATATTTTTAAACTCATGCGTGCATGCCTCTGTAAGTAAAGTTATGAATATGCATTATCACGATCGTTTCAGTGTCACAGTGATAATGAGCGGTTGATACATACATAAATACATACTATCATCACGTTATCATCATATAATATAATCACGTCTACATCCTTTGCGGGGTAGACAGAGCCAACAGTCTTGAAAAGACTGATAGGCTACGTTCAGCTGTATGTCTTTATAGAGGAATTGAGATTTACAATAAATGTGCCTTTTTGTACCTTACATACATACATAAAATCACGCCTTTTTCCCTAAGGGGTAGGCAGAGACTTCATCTTTCCACTTGCCACGATCTCTGCATACTTCTTTCGCTTCATCCACATTCATGACTCTCTTCATGCAAGCTCGGCGGTTTTGGGTACTCTTGACCTTACGGTGTAGGCAAAACCAACAGTCTCGAAAAGACTGAAAGGTCACAATCAGCTGGATGATTTAAAGCTAGCCCATCGCTAAAAAGAAGAATAACAATTGCACGTGAAGAGAAAAAGCCAGATAGCAAAGAAGGAACATAGTGTGTAACACACAGCACGCATGAAAGTTTGCACCAGATGAATAGAATAGAATACGACTTATTTTCAAAATTGGAACCAAAGTTTCACTTATTGACGTCACATCACTTAAATCTCATTATAACTACTACGGCTTCCAAAGCGCATGTGTTGAAGAAGCGGCGGAACAAACTACACTGCAGCATTTTCATCGGACGTCAATTTACAAATATAGATCTCTTAAATCAAAATCAAATGTGTACACTCCCTAACTAGCCTTTTACGGTTTCCACAGAAAAGTGATGGACCAGTCCTATTACGTAGTAATAGAAAGTATTTTTATCAATACCGGTAACGGTAATAAGGATGAAATTACATTTTTTTTATAATTTTCCGGTATGTTGATACCAAGGTAAACTTGTAAGCAAATGCTCAGCGCCCGACGTATTCACGGATGGTCGCGCAGACGCCCTCATCAGCTCAGCAGACGGAAAATTACCACTTGCTTTACCGTGGCGAGAGTTATTAACCGTTAGATTAGGTACACAATTTTAATAACGCAAGCTGTTTATATCACGTTGAAATTGTAAGAGGATTTTTAGGATTTCACGCGTACGCAAACTAAAGAATTTGGTTTAATTTATGACTAAATATGTGTAATTTTGAATGTGTTGTGTAACGTTGCTAATGACACTATAAAGTTTTTATCTGGTATCTTTTTTAAGATAGATAAAAGCGACTAAGGGATATCCTCATAAACTTAGGATTCTTTTTTTAAGGGGATGGGCTTGCAACCTGTCACTTTAAATGAATCTCAATTCTATCAATAAACCAAACAGCTGAACGTGGCCTATCAGTATTTTCAAGACTGTTGGTTACGTCTACGCCGCAAGGGATTTACACGTGATTATATGTATGTATGTGCCCTTGCCACCGAATATTCCATTGAAGTCGTTTAAAAAAATAACATGTCTCTATAAGAAAATAAAGGTACATTAGAACCGTACGACTCACATTCAGGAAAAAGGGAAGTAAAGTAGCAAAAAGGAACATCGCTTAATTCCATTGTAAATGTACACATGTAAAGATTAATCGGTCTGTCTTTCCATCCATCATGCTCACAAAGATAAATCACTTCTTCTTTGATATACCTAGTTGTATGTTATATTTCTTTGTGAGTATATTTAACAAACACACCGTATTTAATGTTGTTGTTATTATTTTAAATTACCCTACATATATATAAAATATAGGTTATACCTTTGAATAAATGTTAAATGTTATCTGAAACATATAAACATGGAGATTTCATAAAGTTGGCTCTAAGTATTCAGTATGAAGTTTACCAAGAGTACAGAAAACCACGCTTTTTAATGAAAAGGTAGGTATAGACTGCTATAGATACATAGGTACATAAATATATTCACGTCTATATCCCTCGCGGGGTATACAGAGCCAACAGTCTTGAAAAGACTGATTGGCCACGATTAAAAAGACTGCTATGATCTCCATATATTTCTTCTCAAAAACGGCTTCCGAGTTGCCAAAGTTAAAACATAACTCAGCAACTATCACGATCGATACCGCTTGTCTATCGCGACAAAACGCTATATACCGGATGGAAAATTTTAACTATGTTTTGGCAAAAAATATTGCATGACATTCAGCGACAGTATGTTTCGCAGATACGTTTCCGCCCGAGGGAATGTATGCTGACCATTGACATCAGTGGATATCCACTAGACTGAATAAATGCTAGGTGTGATACTCGTATACTACCATAGTGAGTTCGAAATTTAAGCTTTAAACAATTGTAGTCTTAAATTATATATTCCGCAAACATACTTATATATAATCACGTCTATATCCCCTATTATAATAATATCTCAATCTCAATATATAATCAATAATTTTGATCTGTATCTTATATATAAAATTCTCGTGTCACAATATTCGTTCCCGTACTCCTCCGAAACGGCTTGACCGATTCTCATGAAATTTTGTGAGCATATTGAGTAGGTCTGAGAATCGGCCAACATCTATATTCCATACTCCTTAATGATAAGGGTTGTGGTGTTTTCCGGGACAGCTAGTTTTGACATAAAATTATCTTTTTGCTATTTTTCAAAAGTTGATTGGTACATAATGATAATAGAATATAAGTTCACATGTTCAAATTTGATAAATAAATTGAAATTTTAATCTTTACCTTTAATTTTACATACAACTTCCTTTCAGTCTAAAAATTTGAACATATTATTAAGTTTAACATGCGTCCATGACTCCTATGGTCAAGGGAACAAGCTAAACCAGATTTTTACTTAGTCCAGCACACCAGAATAATTGAAATCAAAACCCGACCCTTCTCGACAGCACTCTGCTATTTCGACGCTTGCCATTTCATATTTTTTTTTGTTTATTCTTTTTCTGTTATAATTTCTAACAGTTAAAGATAAGCGGATATTTAAATAAGTCAAATTATAATAGATTCTTGGAAACGTTTATTTTATTGTGATTAGTACTTACTGGCGAGTTGGTTTGATTTTTAAAAAGTATTTTTTGAATTATATACATTAAATGAAACGAAAGATGAACATCTTGCTGAAGAACTTTTCAAAGAATGTATTTATAAGGTATTCATAACAAACAAAATAATATTCTATAGGTTTGTATAATAAATAACATTCTGTACCAGTTTATTTTTAGTAGATTTAAGAAAAGAAAATTATACGAGTCCAAATAATTCTGATTTCTATAAATGATGCCACTTTATAAATTTCCTACTAAAATATTATTTTTTCGCCATCACAATCCAACATTTGATGTTATGTACATCTCATTATTTATGGGCTAATAGAAAATCTCAGTCTGATAGACATTCGGGAATTTCCCCCGGGAGTTCTGAATTCGGGAAACAGGACGTATGCCACGCATCCTATCTCTAATTCGCCAGGGATTAGACAAAGGAACAAGTTTGTTTGCCGAACAAATTAAAAAAGCCACGACTTTCATTCATACATATTTATCTCTTATTAGTGCCGTGTGGTTCCCGGCATCAAAAACAAAAAGAATGAGACCACTCCTTCTCTTTTCCATGGATGTCGTAAAAGGAAACTAAGGGATAGGTTCAAATAAACTTGGGATTTTTCTTTTAGGCGATGGGCTAGTAACTTGTCACTATTTCAATCTCTGTCACTAATTCTATCATCAAGCCAAAAGGCTGAACGTGGCCTTATCTCTGTCTATCCCACAAGGGATATAGACGTGACTACGTATGTATGTATATTTATCTCTAGCGAGGTAAATAGAGCCATAGAACTCAAGTCTTTGAATGTTGGTATAAAAATATAGCTTAAAACCCGCGTTCTTTCTTTAAAAAAAGATAAAACCCAATTATACTAAAATGGGGGTTTGTATGTGTGCTGTAGTGCGAAGCCGGCGCAGGGCTAGTATCTACAGTAGTAGTACTAGTAATAAACATACACACATCAAAAACCAACATTAAAAATATAACACCCCTTTTTTCTGCCGCGGGATTTAAAAGGTTCCGAGATATGAATGAACTCGTTAACTTAGCGGTACAGACAACCGAACATCATGTTACCCCTTATGGAACTCTATGACGCAGTAATAGAGGCGAATTTGCAGTAAAGGGTAGGTTGATGTGCGGTTGGCTGTACCAGGGTACCATAACAGCGCAGAGAGTCGCAAACGGGGCGCATCACAAATGCAAATTGTCTTATCGACACACGTTATAATATGCAAAGTGTGCATAGAACATTCGACGTTAAAGCTTTTGACAATTTACATTTTTAACCCCAGAATTTATTTTTGAAACAGGTTTTTTTTTTGCAAACGTAGCGAAATTTTTATAGGTACCTACACATTAAGGTTCATTGTAGAATTGTCACTTTAAGTTTTAAGTACTTAATTTTTTTTCATGAGTGCCGTGTGGTTCCCGGCACCAATACAAAAAAGAATAGGACCACTCCATCTCTTCCCCATGGATGTCGTAAAAGGGGACTAAGGGATAGGCTTACAAACTTGATATTCTTTTTTAGGCGATGGGCTAGCAACCTATCACTATTTGAATTTCAATTCTATCATTAAGCCAAATAGCTGAGCGTGGCCCATCAGTCTTTTCAAGACTGTTGGCTCTGTCTTGCCCACAAGGGATATAGACGTGACCATATATGTATGTAATTTCGTTTCATAGCAATTTATAAGGTAGTCTCGCTCAATATAGGTTGTAATGAAGAATGCCCGCGACACCGCTCGCGTAAAGCTTAAAATTCCATTAATTTCACTCCTCACGGGCATTCCTACGGGAATGGTAAAAATTAAAATTAAATGCTTCAAACTTCTGGTAGCAAAGAAAAACTTCCTCTGCTTGCTTCTCTTCCCGTGCAGATTTTAAAAGCCTATAAAGGGAAAGGCTAATTAATTTGGGATTCTTCTCGAAGGCGGTAGGCTAGCAACCTGCCAATATCTATCATTAAGCTATACAGCTGAACGTGGTTATAGCCTTTTCCAAAGACTGTTGGCTCGGTCTATCCCGTGACGGATAAAGACGTGATTAAACGAAATGCGGCCGGAGGATACATACATAAATATAATCACGTCTATATACCTTGAAGGTCAGTGCAAACTGTTTGTTTTGCCTCGCTCCATCGTCTACAAGAAGTTTTTAAGCCATTCCCTTGGTCGCTTTTTACGTCATCCATAGGAAAGATATGGAATGGATCTATTCTTAAGTGGCGGGAATCACACGGCTCATACAAGCAAAGCTTCCATTATAGTTATCTACAAAATTTATATTAGACTAGAGGCCGCCCGCGACTACATCCGCATGGAAACACTATCAATCCCTCGGGAACTTCGGGATAAAAATGTAGCCTATATGTTATTCTGGGTCTTCAGGTACCTGCATACCAAATTTCATCGTAATCGGTTCAGTAGTTTTTGCGTGAAAGAGTAACAAACATCCATACTGACATCCTGACGTACTCATAAACTTTCAAATTTATTAATAACTAGCGACCCGCCCCGGCTTCGCACAGGTGCAAAATTCGGAAAAAATTATACATAAAAACCTTCCTCTTGAATCACTCTACCTGTTACAAAAAACCGCATCAAAATCCGTTGCGTAATTTTAAAGATTTACGCATACAGACAAACACACTAAAATAGCGACTTTGTTTTATACTATGTAGTGATATTATTAGTAGGATACCACCGATTTTGCTTGTAATTTCAAAACAATCACGCAGAATCTTGCATGTTCTAAGTGTGCATCAAGTAACTTACTTACTCTTCTGTGCAACGTTGCGAGTTATGAAGTTCTGAAATAATGTGCTTTCCCGCTAGTAAAGTAGGAACTTTTAGCAGAGTCAGCTATTTTGCGAAACTAACACAAATTTATTTGCGCGTTAGACAATGCTTTCAGGATAACATCTCCAAAATTTCTTAGAGTTATTGTTTTCAATTTTCAAACGGTTTAAATTTATATATGTATGTGCCGTGTCGTTCCCAGCAGTGCCGTGTGGTTCCCGGCACCAATACAAAAAAGAATAGGACCACTCCATCTCTTTCCCATGGATGACGTAAAAGGCGAAAAAGGTATAGGCTTACAAACTTGGGATCCTCTTTAGGCGATGGGCTAGCAACCTGTCACTCTTTGAATCTCAATTCTATCATTAAGCCAAATAGCTGAACGTGGCCATTCAGTCTTTTCAAGACTGTTGGCTCTGTCTACCCCGCAAGGGATATAGACGTGACTATATGTATGTATATCTGACTTGTGGCGTATAAATTAATCAAAAATATTTGCACCTTCCCGAATACTTTTTAAACATTGGACCAAATGCGTTCAAAGGCTCCGATTATTATACCAAAAAATATTTCCAACGATAGCATTTCGAACGTTATAATTGAAATGTTCTTCGAGTATTGGCAAGCTGAAATGAAGTTTGTTTTGTAAATCATTTTCTCGTGAAGGCAGACATTGATTGATGCTGAGACGGTTTCAAACAGATCGTAATCGCCGGCCGTTCCTTTGTGTATCACATTCAACAATTTTGGGGCATGCAAGTCATACTAGGACGCCATTGGAAATGGGAGAAAAAATTTGTCTTATATCCTGTAACTAAGTAAGATACTAAGGACATTTATGTTTAAGTTAGTTTAACATAGTATGTCTTCTATTTGTACTGTATGTCCCGGCTTTGCCGTGTGGTTCCCGGCACCAATAGAAAAAATAATAGGACGACTCCATCTCTTGCCTCGTGGATGACGAAAAAGGCGACTCAGGGATAGGCTTATAAACTTGGGATTCTTTTTTGGGCGATAGGCTAGCAACCTGCCACTTTTTGAATCTCAATTCTATTATTAAGCCAAACTGCTGAACGTGGCCTATCAATCTTTATAGGACTGTTGGCTCTGTCTACCCCGCACGGGATTAAAGTATGTATGTCTACTATACATAATGCTTGCAATATCTGAAAGAGTTAATATGAAAATCTGTTACATAAATTAAAAACCTTGTTGTACTCATAAAAATTTAAATTTAAAACATGTGTGGATGATGGATGAATACTCGTATAATGACTTTTGAGACGATGAGTTGACGGGATTCTGTAGATAAAACAAAAAGAAAATGGCCTAAAGAAAATCGCTAGCACATTGCCTATAAGGAATAGAAACATACTTTTATATTTTTAATTAATAAAAAAAGAGTAATGCACCGTTTCGAATCTTACCCCGCGCGACAATGGCGCCCAACATTTCGGGTAGTTTTCCTTTGTTCACGAGATAAAATGTGTCCTAAATTGCGCGGACAAAATGAAGTTTTGGCCTAAGTTTTAACGAGCTGGCTTCAGAGAACAAATTGACATTGACGAGTCAACACTTCGTGAGTGAACTGTTGGACGAAAAGATATCATGATTTCACGCTTCTAGTGTGTAGTAAGCATTATCTTATATATAAAATTCTCGTGGCAAAATGTTCGTTCCTCCGGAACGGCTTGACCGATTCTCATGAAATTTTGTGAGCATGTTGAGTAGGTCTGAGAATTGGCCAACATATTTTTTTCATACCCCTTAGTGATAAGGTTTGTCCACACTGAATATTTTTTTTAACTAGAATTTAGTTAAAAATTATTTATATGGCAAAACAACTATGTTGTATTTATTAAAATATCCCTTTAATTTCAGCTTTCGCAATAATTTCGAGAAATACTTTTTACATACAATAAGGATCCTAGACCTCATAAAACACCTTTAGCCCAAATTTCTAATTTTTTGGCCCAGAGATATGGCTATATAGATATGGGCTGTGCATTGCATAGGCTTCGTTCCCGTGGGAAATTTCAGAAAAGAAGAAGCCTATGTTACTTCCGATGGTCTAAAGAATGGACCGGATAGATTCGTGCAAAATTTCATGGAAATCAGTTTAGTAGTTTTTGAGTTTCAAGCTTGTAGTTTATATGGTAACATAGGCTGGGCGATGATGAGCAAGTCACTATTGTTCTTTTATATATCCTGCTAATATTATAAATGCGAAAGTTTGTGAGTATGTCAGGATGTCAGTATGGATGTTTGTTACTCTTTCACGCAAAAACTTAATGAACCGAATACGATGAAAATTTATATGTAGGTAGCTGAAGACCTACAATAACATAAAGGCCGCTGATTGATTCTACGCGGATGATGTCGCGGGCGGCTATTGAAGAATAATAGATAGAGATATTTTAAATATAAAAAGGTTTGTGTAAAAAATAGGCACACAAAAGATGTAGTATAACAACGAGATTCCAATAAACCAGGAACAAGAACAAACTCAATTCTGGAAAGTAAACAATATCCATCTCTTGGTGACGTTATTTCGCAAACAAGTCTTTAAGCGAACTCGGTAAAAATACTATATATATATATATAATCACGTCTATATTACTTGCGGGGTACATAGATCCAACAGTCTTAAAATACTGATAGGCCACGTTCAGCTGTTTGGCTAGCATATAGAATTGAGATAAAGTGACAGGTTGCTAGCCCGTCGCCTAAAAGAAGAATCTCAAGTTTATAGGCCTATCCCTTAGTCGCCTTTTACGATTTCCGTTGGAAAGAGATAGTGTGGTTCTATTCTTTTTTCTATTGGTGCCGGGAACCACATGGCACAAATAGTAGTTCTATTAATATATTGCTAGCTCTTGCTTGCGGCTTCCCTGGCGTATGTTTTTGTAAAAGGACATATCACGGGAACGTAGGTGTTTATTGAGATAAATAAATAATGCCTACCCCGTGGGCGACAGAGACGTGATTTCTTTTCTCATTTTGTTGTTATGCAATGTCTCTGAAAGCTGTCACTGTCCCAGGGTTTTACTTTACTCGCCGTGTGTCGTAAAAGCCGACGACACAAATTTTGCTATAACTCTAAATGTATGGCTGCGGTAACACGTTATGACTGCTTTTACTAGCGCCTCGAGGCAATTTCTAACTTTATCGCGAGATATGGTCTACATTAGGTATGTATATAGCTAAAGAAATAACTTTCATACATATCGTCACAGTTATATCCTTTGTGGGGTAGACAGGGCCAAAAGTCTTGGAAAAACTGTAAGGTCACTTTCAGTTAAGGTTAATGGTGGAATTGAGATTCAAAAAGTGACGACCAGCTCATCACCCATGAAAATAAAATAAGCCTGTGTCGTCTTTTACGACATCTATTGGATAGAGATGGAGTGGTAATATTCTTAAGTGCCGAAAACCACAAGGCACAGGGGAAAATAGTCTATTAAAAAGAACAAATAATGGGATATTAATTTTTTTTCCTTAGCAACGTATAAACAAGGGTTTTAGAAAACTAACAAAATCATTTTACGCAACCTTATCACATCTTCATAATATTAATCCGATTACAAAATAAAATAGTACAGAGAACATTTAAAAAACGAATTCTCAAATGAATTTTGATTTTTTCTTTCTTAATATTTTAATACTTCTAACTCAGTGAATCTTAAAACATCGCAAAAAGGTGAAGAGAAATTACAATTTAAAAGTTCCAATGTTCCGAATTCAGAATGATGTTTTTTTTCTTTTTATCTGTTGGAAGGTCACAATTTTAAATTTTATTCCAATGGAATATTCAACGTAAAGCTGCGTATACACAAGGAAGAGTAACTTATGGATTTTATTCGTCTTACCTACTTGTAAGTTTAGACGAATGGCAACCCCTTCATTCGCGAGCAAACGAACATGCATCGTAATGTTTGTTCGCCTTCGTCGGCCCGATATGTACGTTGCTTTATACGAAACTGTTAAAGTATAAAATAAGTAAGGCTAAAAGTACATATGTTTAAGTATAATAAGGGTATTATGCTTATAGCACATTTTAAGATTTAATGTTATTTCGCGCTTGAGTACTTAGCTTTATCTCTTAATGTTTTAATTAATAGAGTAGCTATATTTTTGTAGGAATCAGGTCAGGTCAGGTCAAAAGTTTAACCGATGAGATTGCAAAAACACGTTGATGAATGTGAACGAAGCAAAGTATGCAGGGATCGTGGTAAGTGGAATAAAGTAGTCTTGTAGAAGTATGTATGTATATTCGTTAATGGTTATATCCTCCATTATCTTCCTCCTGGTTTGAGTCCCAGTTGCATCATCACCTCTCTGGAGAGGAGCCAGGGGCATGCCTTTGACCATGGATCCTAAATTGATGATCCTAGAGTGAGTCAGGTTTATACACGAAGCTACTCCCATCTGACCTCCGCAACCTTTGCAGGTAAACAAACAAAAAACAACAAATTTATTAAAAGTAAACAAAATAATATGATAAAATATCGCAATTTAAAAAAAAAATGTATTTAAAGATTCCCATTCACACATTTCAAAATTTCAATAAGAATTGGTGGTGCTTGATTTTGTGTGGAAAAAATGTATTGAAATATTTATATTAACCGCAAACATGTGAAATTAAAAACATCTCAAAGGCGACTAAGGGATAGGCTTATGACATATATTATAACTTGGGATTCTTCTTTCAGGCAACCTGTCACTATTTGAATTTCAATTTAACATTGAGCCAATCAGCTGAACGTATCAGTCTTTTCAAGACTGTTGGCTCAGTCCACCCCGCAAGGGATACGGACGTGATAATATGTATGCATGTAGGACTGAAAAATATAGCTTTTTCCTTGAGCTGCGCACTTCTAAAGAAACAGACTTTTGATACTGCCTCTGTAGTAGCAACTAATAAACGGATTAGCAGTCTAGACCCGTATGTTGACTCTTTCCTCGTGCCATGAGTAAATTTTAGTATACCGAGGATATGCGTAGGTATAAAGCGTCTTTATATGCCGTGTGGTTTCTGGCACAAATAACAAAAAAGAATAGGACCACTCCGTCTCATTCCTATGGATGTCGTTAAAGGCGACTAAGGGATAGGCTTATAAACTTGGGATTCGTCTTTTAGGCGACGGGCTAGCGACCTGTCACAATTTGAATCTCAATTCTATCATTAAGACTAACAGCTGAACGTATCAGTATCTCAAGATTGCTGGCTCTGTCTACCCCGCAAGGGATATATACGTGATTATATGTATGTATGTATCGCGTCTTTATCCCTTACTGGGTAGACAGAGTCTTAAAAAGACTGGAAGGCTAAGGTTCGCTGTTTGGCTGAATTATATAATTGAGATTCAAATAGTGACAGGTTGCTAGCCTATCTCCTACAAGGAGGAACCAAAGATTATTCATCATTCCATTGGTCGCCTTTTACGATAGTGTAGGTGAAAATGACAAAAAATATATACATATAGGGCCAAATCGCACAGATTGAGTTAAGCCCTAAGTAATTTTGAGACTTGTGTTATGTATGTAAGTTATTATCCAACTGAACGCTGTCATGTTTTAGAGTAAATACATAGAAGAAATTATAATAGAAGATCTGGAACATGTGAAGCAGCAAATCATTCAGCCACGCGAACGAACTTGTGGGCATCAGCTTGATATATATACATACATACATATAGTCACGTCTATATCCCTTACGGGGTGGACAGAGCCAATAGTCCCGAAAAGACTGAATGGCCACGCTCAGCTGCTGACCTCAATGATGGAATTGAGATCCAAATAGTGACAGGTTGCTAGCCCATCGCCTAAAAACAGGATCGCAATTTTATAAGCCTATCCCTTAGTCGCCTTTTACGGCATCCATGGGAAAGAAATGGAGTGGTCCTATTCTTTTTTGTATTGGTGCCGGGAACCACACGGCACTTGATAAATATAAATACTTATATGAGACCTAGACTAAACAGAAAAGATCTTTGTTAACCATGATATGAAAGGGATGAATTTTAAAAATGCGTTTTGATTATGGTGGCAAGTAAGCGCGTAGCAGTGCTACGACTGTGCCTACGACGCCGAATCAGTGCTACGAGCCGTAGCGTTGCTACAAACGGTTCTACGAGATAAGCTTATATGCTTTTAGACACACCACATACACCCATGTTGTCAGGTCTATATGCCTTGCGGGGTAAACGGAGCCACGCACATCTTTATGATGGAATTAAGATTTAAGAAGTGAAAGGTTGCTTGCCCATCGCCTACAAGAGGAATCTCAATAAGCTTAGTCGCCGAAATCCTTGGCAAAGATATGGGGTGGTTTTATTCTAAAGTGCTGGAAACCACACGTCATCCTTTTAGACAGCATAATAAATTAGTAAATTAAAACATAATATGTTATATTTTTTTCACATACCTTTTTAAAAGTACATTCGTTGTCACTCAAAAAATAAAAACTGACACGTGAACAAACGCGTGTAAATATTTGCAACGTTGAAAAAGAAACCGCAGGACCCACTGGAACAAAATATGGAAAGAGTAGAAGTAACACTGTTTTCATTATATTAAGAAAAATATGTTAATCAGTCATAAAAAAAAAAAAACATAAAATCACGCCTCTTTCCCGGAGGGGTAGGCAGAGACTACCTCTTTCCACTTGCCACGATCTCTGCATACTTCCTTCGCTTCATCCACATTCATAACTCTCTTCATGCAAGGTTTCAGTTACTCTTGACCTGACCCTTTACCAGGATGTCCTTTTTTTGATCAAGAATCCGTTAATCCGTCATCTACAAGATAAAACCGGCCAAGAGTGAGTCGGACTCGTGCACGAAGGGTTCCGTACCACCATTACGTTTGTTACTGAAATATTTATTTTTTATATTCACGTTTATGCAAATAAAACAACTACCGAATATTTAAAAAAATAATTTAAGATAGCAAGTTTGTTTTTTACTTCTTGATCATACCACTTCATGGAATTTTGCATACATATATTGTGGAGTAGGTATGAAGAAGGGCATCATGTCACGCAGGTCGTGCCGCAAGCGACAACTAGTATAATTAATTAAGCTTCCTTTCTGTACTGACATTGTTTTTATCAGTAATCAAGCGGCGGCGGTGTAATTATATAAAATTGTACGACTAAAATTTAAATTTTAAAGCTTTTGTGAGCTTTTACTGCTTGTCTTTGTTATAAAATGTTGTACATATGTACATACATATGGTCACGTCTATATCCCTTGTGGGGTGGACAGAGCCAACGGTCTTGAAAAGACTGATAGGCCACATTCATTCTACTTGGCTAAATGATGATTAATTGAGATTCAAATAGTGGCAGGTTGCTAGCCCAAAAAAAGAATCCCAAGTTAGAATGTAAGCCTATCCCTTAGTCGCCTTTTATGACATTCATGGGAAAGAGACGGAGTGGTCCTATTCTTTTTTGTATTGGTGCCGGGAACCACACGGCACATTAAATGTTGTTAGGTTACTAACCCTGAACTTGATCTGTACAAACGTATATATTAACGTGTTGTTAAAATATAAAATGTTTGTAAGATCCGTCAGTAGAATTTTTAAGTTCGTAGGGCATCAAATTCGATAAAGTACATACATACATACATTATAATCACGTCTATATCCCTTGTGGGGTAGACGGAGCCAACGGTCTTGAAATGACTGATAGGCGACGTTCAGTTGTTTGGTTTACTGCTCGAATTGAGATTTGCCGAATTCAACGCCATCTACAAAAGAATTTAGTTTTTTCGCAATTCCCACGGGAATTATACTTTTCACTAGGATGAAGGGTAACCCTTTATCCTTAATGAGACTTAATTATGTGTACGTTATATTTCAAGAAGATTAATTCAGTAGATATCCCGTGAACAGGCCACTAACAAACAAATAAATTAACTTATATTCCCATTTTAACGAGTAATAATATATGTAGTTGGGATGGGGTGATAGGTAAATATGCTATAATTTACATCCCTGAAAAGTCTACATACATTCTATCATAAATTACTCACAATTTATAACTATTCGATTAATATTCACACATTCATTCGTCCTCGATGTGTACCTACATAATGGATTCACGAGTTCATTTGTGAAATGGGCAGCACGAAAAGTTAATCCTGAAATGATATTTTAATTGCATTGCTGATTGCATGTCATCAGTTTGTATTTATTTATTTTCGGCTTTAGATAGACTTGTTTATGCCAATATCTCCGGACGTATTATAATAACAGACATTTTGACATAACATAACATATAATCATGTTTATATCCCTTGCGGGGCAGACAGAGCCAACAGTCCTTGAAAGCTAAAAAGCCACGTTCAGCTGTTTGGCTTAATGATAGAATTGTGATTTAAATAGTGACAGGTTCCTAGCCCATCGCCTAAAAGAGGAATCCCAAGTATATAACCCTATCCCTAAGTCGCTTTATACCACATCAATTGGAAAGAGATGTATGAGTAGTCCTACTCTTTTATCTATTGGTGCCGGGAACTATACGGAAAAGACATTTTGATTAATTTTTGTTATTCTAACAAACATCGCCCAAAAGAAGAATCCCAAGTTATACATTCATAATCCTAACCCTTAGTCGTCTTTTACGGCGAATGAATAATACAATGTATTGAATCCTCAAATTTGCACAGTGCTCATATAATTTAATTTACAATTCACGAACCGCATTCAGAATTAGGATTTATATTATTCACGAAGTTTTTGGAAGCACTGCGTTGTAGTTCTAATTTGATGTAGTAAATGTTAATAATTCAGTATTCCGAGTGCATAAATGGGTTAAATTATTGCAGGGAGATTATGTTCTGCTCATTGAACTTGGTAATTTGAATGTTAGTTACGATGATGACGTCATATGACAGTATAATCTGGTGCTTGTGTTGGGGAATTGTTACAATTATTATTAGAAGTTACTAAAACAATTGTAGCTCCTTCTTTTTCCTGGTTTAAGTTCTGGTTTTCATCGTTACCACTCTAGATGGTAGTCCGGGGCATACCCCGGAATCCCACCTGGACCATATGGTCCAGGTGGGATTCGAACCTGTGCCTTGTGCGCAGCACGCATTTTAACCGGGCACCTTACCGATTCGCCCACCTACGCTCTAATACTAAAACAATTGAAACGTCACCTACAAAAGAATACAGTTTTTTCGCAAATTCCAAGGGAATTGTAGTTTTTGCCGGTCTGAAAGGATATATAAGTGACTAGAGGCCGCCCGCGACTTCGTCCGCATGGAAACCCTATCAATCCCGCGGGAACTCTGGGATAAAAAGTAGCCTATGTGTTATTCTGGGTCTTCAGCTACCTACATACCAAATTTCATGGTAATCGGTTCAGTAGTTTTTGCGTGAAAGAGTAACAAACATCCATACATCCATACAAACTTTCGCCTTTATAATAGTAGTAGGATATTTCAAGAAGATTAATTCAATAGATAACGCGTGAAGAGCTAACAAACAAATAAACTAACTTACGCATTTATAATTTGAAGCTGGGATAAAGATAGAGGATAATAAAAATTTAATTAAAAAATTAACAAAACCCCGACTTCAATTTAAGTTCCCTTTAAAAAATAAGAAATTATAAAAGAAATTCAATGTTAAGGCACATAAGTTTGTATTAAGTACTCATTTTTAATAAATTATATAATTTTTTTTTACATGCAATTTTTTTATAGGTAGGTAGTCTTTTAACCAAGTCTTATTAATATTTTTTTATAGTTTTAGTTATAGATAAAACTTAATTGCCAACGCTTTATTCGTTTGTGAGCTATGATGTCACAGACAGAGAACTCAAACTTATAGCACTCCTTATTTGTCGTCGGGGGTTAAAAGGAATATTGTGACTCACTTTAACTGTAAGTCTGTTTCAAAACACAGTTCTCGCCCGGTTGTTGACCCCAGGGGCTGGAACACTGAAATGCAGTTTCACAGGAAATTGCACTTCTGCACACTGCTAGGTACTTTTACTGGTCACCTTTTTACTCTACTTTGAAAGAAGGGGTATGGTTTTCTTGTGTGGTTTCTTGCCGTAAGTATTAGAAAAAAAAGTTGTTTGAGAGAAGCACTGTACACACTTACTTATTTCATTTGTAATATTTTCTACTAAAATTGGAATCTAGTTAAGAAAGTTTAAAAGTTTTAATGTCAATTTATATAGTGACAGGTTGCGAGCTCATCGTCTAAAAGATTAGTCATCTTTTAGGACATCCACGGGAAAGAAATGGAGTTCCCCAATTTTTTTTTGTATTAAATATTATTATTATATTAATAAATATATTCTATCACTAAGCCAAATAGCTGAACGAGGCCATTCAGTCTTTTCAAGACTGTGTTGGCTCTGTCTACCCCGCAAGGGATATAGACGTGACCATATGTATGTATGTATGTATTATATTAAATCTCTCTCTCTCGTCTCTGCGTGTTCCCGGTTGCACCCTCCACAGAAGTGTTTCGGGGCCCGGGGTCCGCCTTCCGACTGTTCTCTCTCCACTTGGTCCGGTTTTCGGCGTCCTCGGATTTCAGTCCATAGGCTCGCATGTCATCTTATGCGACGTCCAGCCGTGATCTTCTCGGCCTGCCCCTTCTACCTGGGCCCGGCGGTAGCGGCATGGTCAGACATCATCAAATATTATTATATAAATTATAACACATATATATACATACATACATTCGTAAAATCACGCCTCTTTCCCGGAGAGGTAGGCAGAGACTACCTCTTTCCACTTGCCACGATCTCTGCATACTTCCTTCGCTTCATCCACATTCATAATTCTCTTCGTACAAGCTCGGCGGTTTCGGGTACTTTTGACCTGACCCTTTACCAGGACGTCCTTAATTTGATCAAGATACGTTCGTCTAGGTCTTCCCACTCCGACCTTTCCCTCCACACTCTCCTTGTATATCTGCTTAGTCAACCTGCTTTCATTCATCCTCTCCACATGACCGAACCATCTCAACATACCCTTTTCTATTCCTGTAATTACATTTTCTTTCACATCACAACATATAACATATTAAATGTCTAAATTATAAAGATAGAAGAAGAGAAGAGGATTTAATTTTTGCTTGGATGGATGAAGTCCTTAAGTTGTACCACCTTAAGCCCATAACATTACATCCCCACTTGAGCGATATAATCCAGGCAAGATATTATAATTTACAACGGAAAAGGTATTTAAATACGGCAAAAAAGCCTGAACAAAGGCCTCTCTTCCCTTCGAAATCGCAATAGTATCGCCGGTTGAGAACGCCCGAGTGTACTCGACATGGATTCAGCGGGTGTACTACAGATTCTCGAACAATCAGACGCAACTCGAAACGAACTCACGTTTGAGTCGATGACGGGCATATTGCTGTTTGTCGTTCAAAGATTGGCGACGGGCTGTAACCTCATTTTCAATTCAAGAATTGAGTTGACACTGTCTACCGACTAAGGGATAAAGAAATGATAAATGTGTTTTGTTCCGTTCTGAGATTTGGATTATGCTCCTTAATACAAGTTTAGTTTAAAGTAGATTTTGAACCTGTGTATCATGCTTTTTAGTCGTAACCACAGGGCATTACAACGAACTCGAAAATTTTCAAATAGTATATTTTATTTTGGTACTAAAACCAATGGTAGCGTAGCTCGTTATAACGAACGTTTCTGGTACAACTGATGGCGGCACGAAGCAGTTTTCACAATCCTTACGATTGTTCGGGTAAAAATCTTTGTTGTACGGAAAAATAAATAGAAGCGTTAGAAGCAAGTATGGCGGGATCGTGGAAAGAAGAAACATGTTTCTAACTATTTCTTGGGAAAAGAGGCGTTAATGTATGTTAAAACTAAGTTAATACATAAAATTTAATAAAAAAAATATAGTAGTTCAGGATACGTGCTAACGTTGTATGTTTAGTCCAAATAAGAATTCTGTTATTATAACAAGAAAACGAATGAAGTTTTACAAAGTGAAAGTATTTTTGTTTGTCACGAATAAACTCACATTAAGTGCTGAAAGAAAAAAAACTACTGGAACGATTTTTAATGACATTTATATCCAGTAGTTCGTGCAGAGACCGGCAAACTTTCTCAACTAACATATAGGCTAGTTTTTTCTAGAATTTCTCACGAAGCCATACAACTTCACTTTGCTTAAATTATCTTGTTTAGATAATAACTAGCCGGGATAAAAATAAAATACTGTCAATAAAGAAAAACTGTATAAAATAAAACTTAAAACATAAAAAAATATCTTAACTTATTGCGTCTTAGGAATCATTGTTGTGAAAAATTAACAAAAGACGATCGTACTTTTTTGATACGTAAAATTGTAAATTAAACAATACATTTTTAAACATATCATATTGATTCTGTTTAAGAGGTTTTGCGTTTTGTTCCGTTTATAAATATGTTCGTTCGGATCTATGGATTATAACTATACTGAACTCGGCCTTAAAAGGTTAGGATGGTGTGTCGTCGTGACGCTGCGGTATCTCCTGGGCTGTGAAGAGAGTCAAGCATATAAAATAATCGCCTTTGGACTACTACAGCGCTCACCAAATTAAGTAGCTTGCTATACTCTAGCGGCTTGCTGGATCTCGTTATTGTTAAACCCACGCCCTCTAAAACATTGTTGAACTAGTACGCTAATAAAGGTTGTAGTTATTCTATAAATCTTTAAATTATCTTTCATCTCTCTTACATGCGATGTTTTACCTTAACGTCACATAGGTTAGGATTGAGAAAAGATTTATTTAGATTTTTTTTATCGAACTCTATACCAAACTTTAGCCGACTAATAGTTTCATCGGATGTACCTATATGTAGTTAACAAGACTAAACCAATTTCCCTGTAACTGTATAGTGTAAAATGCTATAGCATGACGTAACAATATTCCGGTAAAGCCTTTGTGTTGGCATTTTAGGAAGGCCGTTGTGGCTTGTTTGCTTTCAACGGTTATTGGAATAACATATTTGTGGAGGAGTCAGTGTGGAACTTGTGTACCCGATTGTAAATCCAATACCTCATGTGTATATGTGACCATATGTATGTATGTGTTATATGTATCATGTATAACACATACATACATATGGTCACATCTATATCCCTTGCGGGGTAGACAGAGGCAACAGTCTTGAAAAGACTGATAGGTCACGCTCAGCTGTTTGGCTTAGTGATAGAATTGAGATTCAAATAGTCACAGGTTGCTAGCCCATCGCTAAAAAAAACCCAAGTTTGTAAGCCTATCCCTTAGTCGCCTTTTAAGACATCCGTGGGAAAGAGATGGAGTGGTCCAACTCTTTTTTGTATTGGTGCCGGGAACCACACGGCATTTGTGTACCCAATTATAAACCTAATACCTCATGTATTTTAATCCGACTTCAAAAAAAGGATTTAATTCGGCCAGTAGTTTTTCTTCGAATATAATTGCGGCCGAGTAACAAAGATATGAGTTCAGTACATTAGCGACATTCTTCTTTTAGGCGATAACATAGGTATATACTTCACGTTTGCATGACATACGGTGTATATAGAGCCAACAGTCGAGACAGGATAATGACTTGATATATATTTTGTTCATTCCTTAAGGTAATAAAGGTGAATAATGTCTTTAGATCAAAAAACACATTTTTAAAATATCATTTGTAAGAAGACAGTGTGAGTTATTTATTATGTTATCTATTATTTCATATTGCTTTTCCATCGACTTATGAAAATAAATGTTTGCCTTTTGTTTGCCTCTTTTTGCCTTTATTTCGATACCTAAAGAAATGTACCATATACACTTACTAGCAACTCGCCCAGTCTTCGCACGGTTATAACATATAAACCATTGTCTTGTGTCACTCTATCTATAAAAAAAATCTGCATCAAAATCAATGTAGTTTTAAAGATCCAACCATGCATACATACATACAGACATAAATTATTTAAACTGGGATTAGACTAAGAATTGAAAAAAAAACCGGGCTCACTCGAGAGAAAATTAAGGTAAGAAAATTATTTATTTACTTTAAAGCTGGTGTAAATCTCTAAGTAAGATTTATAAACGCTCTTCTTCATGAATACATAAAAGCGGATCTTAATACTGCCACCTGCTAGAGTTACAGGTTAAGCTCTTACGTAAGTAACCGATATGACTCCCTTGTACGCCGTTTACGTTCTACGGTTTCTTTAGTAAAAAGCTTTATGTTAAAGATTATAAAACCTTTGTGCCGTGTGGTTCCCGGCACCAATACAATAAAGAATAGGACCACTCCATCTCTTTCCCCTGGATGTCGTAAAAGGCAACTAAGGGATAGGCTTCCAAATTTGGGATTATTTTTAGGCGATGGGCTAGCAACCTGTCACTATTTGAATCTCAATTCTATCAATGAGCCAAATAGCTGAACGTCTTTTTAAGACTGTTGGCTCTGTCTGCCCCGCAAGGGATATAAACGTGACCATATGTATATGTATGTAATACCTTCAATGTTTATGTAAATTACTACGGAATTTCATAGAAATTCAACGACTTATCCATATCAATACTCGTGATATAAGAAGATGTAAAATGACGTGAAAAAGTGCCTGCAAAGGCCTTTTTCTGGATAAAATATTGATTTTGATTTTGGATTAAAGTGATTGCACTCTTTCAATCATAATAGACTGTTGGCTCTGTCTTTGTCTGACCCCACAAGGGACAAAGTATGTATGTATGATTGTGAAAGTGCAGCATTTGCGGGAGATAAAGGAGAAGGAGAATAAAAACGGGGTAGAAAAATAGCGGCCCTATTTTCAAATGCCAAGAGCCACTTTGCACTAAAAATATAAGATCAATACATTGTACATTTCCAACAATGTGAAATGGTATTTCCTCTTAAAGATTTTATTCCATGTTTGTACGGAAAACATTTTTATATCCCGGTTGGTAATGCAAAACATATTCGCCGTCGATGTTTCTAAAATATGCTCTCAAAGCCGCGATATCTTTTCCTCGGAGATACTTTCAATAAACGTGTCGGGCACCAATGATATATTACTAAAAACGTATAGAATTGACGATAGTTTAAACATATTTGTGTGAGTTGATGCCGTGTTGGCATTAAAATATTAGTGATAAAGTCATCGGCCGAAGCCCATCGCAAACGTAAACTTACCAAGATTGTGACGTCTCTCTTCCCCGATTTAACTTGAATTTCTTTTTGCTTTGGGGATTTTCAAGGCAAGAGTGAATAGGCATTATTTGAGCTTGCGACATTATGTCTCGTCTTGCTTACCATCAGGCAGATAGTGGACAAATGCACTCAAATCTTTACTTAAAAAAAATTACCATCATTTTTGACGTAACTTTATGTATGTATGTACAATCTTTTCGTTACGGCTCATGTAAATAGGAATGAAACAAGAAAGTAAATGATGATCGCGGCGAGAGGAAAGATTCGTCTTTCAGATTAAGTCTGCCTTTTATTCCTTCCTCCAGGAAGTATAATATGTTATGTAACTACGTAGGCTGTCCGCCATTTTGGGAAATCATGACACGTCAATATTGCCCGTGGTTTTTCAGCGCTGCTATGACCTTATCGAATTGATTTAAAAAAAAAGTGACTCAAATTTATTTTATAATGGCTTCTCTAGCCGTCAGCACATTTCACCTCAATGGAATACCAAAAGGAAATAGAATGTCATTGTCGACCCTCGGCACGAATCGATAGGGCTGTTTATTTTAAATTACCCACTTCGAGCGGCTAATAATACGACGGAACGGGTAAGTGTGAGATTCACAGGTTTCAAAATGGAAGTTGTTCATTTATTTATCATATTAGATTCTTTTTTATAATGCCCGGTTTAAATGCTTGATGCTCAGAAAGCCACAGGTTCGAATCCCAACTCGGCCATGTACCAATGACTGCTTTTAAAGTTATGTACATTCGTTTCAATACTAACCGATGCTCTTACGGTACGGGAATACATCGTTAGGAAACCTGCACATTCAGGGAACTGGATGTTTAACCATGGATCTAATACGGGTTAGGTTTACCTGCAAAGGTTGCGGAGGTCAGATGGGAGTCGCTTTGTGTAAAAACTTGACTCACCCAATCCAGGATTCAGGGTCGAAGGCATACCCCGGGCTATTTTTCAAAGAGGTGAGGATGGAACCGGGATTAGGATTATAATCGAAAGTAAAAATGTAAATTCGGTCACAAGTACTTTTTTTTTATTTGTCCCAAAAAACGCCTGGATCGAAGATATATCTGTATTATACATACATAAATGTATCACGTCTATATCGCTTGCGGGGTAGACAGAGCCAACAGTCTTGAAAATACTGATGGGCCACGTTCAGCTATTTGGCTTTAAGATACAATTATAAAGAGGTAAACTTTGATTAAGATTGTTTATTTCAGAACTACTATCACGAAATTTTTTCGC
The DNA here is from genome assembly GCF_032362555.1 of Amyelois transitella. Lineage (NCBI taxonomy): Eukaryota > Metazoa > Arthropoda > Insecta > Lepidoptera > Pyralidae > Amyelois > Amyelois transitella. The sequence continues at coordinate 2,216,941 of NC_083525.1, forward strand.
AGTTAATAAGGACATTTGGGCGAAGCCGTGGCAGGCCGTTCTATATTCAAATTCGTGGGTAACTACTATTATTCTACGTGAACGTATTTTTTTTTCTATGTATTCGTACGAGGTAGCAGTATCACCATTTGTACTAGGCAAACATGAGCACAGCGGCGGTTCCTTTATTAGCGTCGTTAGGAGACTGGCACGAACTCTCGTAAAGTAGGTACTCGCGCGGTCGCGGTAATAGAATAATATACTAGTTGTTGTTGATGTCCTAGTACTTTCTCCCTAATTAACTTTAGGTTTTTTTTTGTAATTAAGGTAAAACAAAGTTAACAAAAATATTGTATTGATATATAATTTTCTGTCGGCTAAGCTTATACTTAATTTAGAAATTGTTCATACGTATACCTATTTTATTTTTTTACGTGGTTATTCACCTTTTTTTAATATTTCAGTCTATGTTAGGTTCACTAAGGTATTAAATATACTACTATTCTAAGAAAAAGTATAGTCCATAAATGTACGTAGGATATAAATGAAAGTGAAAAGTATGTGCCTCATGTCTCTTTAACATTTATGAAAAACATTATGTTATAATTTTGTATACATTTACGAAAAACATGATGCGAAAGTTTAAAAATAAAGGCGTGACAAACTAACATTCACATTTATAAATAAGTATGAATGGATATCGTTACATAAATTAGTATTTTGCCAGAGGCTAATTAAATAATACTAGTCGCAATCAGAAATTATGGCATCCAATATCGGTAACTAAACGTTAATCATAATATATTGCTAATAATGATATGTGTTGCTATGTGTCAGAGTGATTAATCGAGAGAATTATGTTCAGATTAACCAATTAGTATGCGCATGAATAAATTCAATTAAACATACAATATATCGATGCATTTAGGTCAATTTATATTATCACTAGCTTTTGCCTTTGGGAATTTCCCGATAAACCTTTTACGTGACCTCGGATCAATTATCTTTATAGAAACCCCGCAAGGGATAAAGTAGGGCTTATAATATGTATAATATATAAATGTCGAATCTTCTCTCTTCTGGCATTAGTCTTGGTTAACTTTTTTTTACCACCAAGTTTCAAGACGCCAACTACATTGTACGAATAAAACAAAAATAAAAAAACATTGCATTTCAAAATGTTGGCTCTTTCGTAACGGTATCTTCAAATTAACTTATTCGTATAAAATACCTGAGAAACAGTATTACCGAAGCAAGGTTTCCGACCCGCTGGCCAGAAACAAGATAAGCCTGCTTCTGCTGGGTGTATCGATTTTGGATAACACGCTCTTCACACTCGCAATAATCCTTGCAGTTATTACACTGTACAATTTTAGGAAATAAGTATCTATCAGTATTTTCAAGACTGTTGGCTCTGTCTACCTCACAAGGGATATAGACGTGAATTCTGCAAATTATTTATTTAATCACTGTTTTACCTTTAATGAAATCTATCAAATCTTTATGAACACAAAGATGTTCTGCCGAAAGGTCAGGCCAAGAGAAACCTACACCGAGGAGCTTGTATAAAGAGAGATGTGAATGTGTTTGAAGGGAAAGATATATACAGGAAACGTTGCAAGTGGAAATGTGTGGAGTCTCTGCTTGCAACTTCGGGAAAGAGGCGTGATTTTATGTATAAATATTGTAAAAAGTAATAATTAATTACAATTACTGCCTGTCCTACTCAATGTGACCTACGAGATTATACAAGACTTGTGGTTCTGTCTACCCCGTAAGGTATAAAGACATAACATAGAAAGGGGCACACTTCCTGATTCGAGTCATCTCACAAATTTATTTATTTATTTTAACTTCATTGCAACAAAAATAATGTTCAATACGGACATTCTTTTTAAGGCCAACCTTAACATCAAACCAAATTCAGGGACGAGAAGTCTTCCTTATTTAAATTCAGTGATTGTACTATTCAGTTCCCTAAATCGGTTCCTAAAAATTGCAGAGTGTAAGCCTTCAAATATATTACGAGGTATCGGAAATGCTCTTGATATAACTGATTTTCTTCGTTATCCTTCCCACAATGTGTACATTTTGTAGGTCTTTTTGCTAATATAGTATTCCTTAATTTTATTGGAAGCGTTATATCAAAAGATTTTTTTAAAATTAGATGGAAGAAGGGTAAAGACGTTTAAATCTTATCTATTGTCTTATTTCTATTTTAGCATCCCTTGCTAAAATTATGAATGTGGAAGTCTGTCTGTCTGTTTGTATGTTCAGTTTTCGCAGCTTAACCGCTGGACCGATTTGATGGTCGTGTGGTTTAAGAACATGGCATGAAAATGTGGTCTTTGTGGCAAAGACCTTTGTAGACCTATCAATATATTTTTTAAATATCGATGACTACATCCACTTAATTTAATAATTCATTTAAATTAATGCATATGCATATACTTAATACGTATTGAACTGAACAGACAGAAACTACTTAAATCAAAATGTTTCATTTACTAAGGAAAACTAAAAAAAATATGATTGTTTTTATTATTCAAATGAATTTTCGTAAGTACATTCAAACAGAATTTATAAGCCTCTGACCTAGTTTTTTAGCATATAATTCGCTTCATCTGACTTGAATTCAACGAAAATAAGATAAATGAAACACGGACGTCTAAAAATAAATCGTGAACCTTAACACTCAGACGTAAGAGTCAAAATGTTTTTAGACTAAAATCCTCACATTCACTGCAGTCTACATAAATATGCCTTTATAATTCAGAAGCATCGTATATAAAATCTACTAAGCCTCGAATTTTTCACCATTCTGAAAAGCGGTGTAGGAATAAAGGCTTCTATTATGCAATCCAAATATGATTTTTCACAAAATCTGCTAATATTAAAATACGTGAGTTTGTATGTATGATTGTTACAAGCTTCACGAAGAAACTACTCAACGAAAATGTATGAATGAAATTTTATTTCTTATACATATGTATGTAGCAATTAAAGGTAAAGGGTCAGGTCAAAAGTACCCGAAACCGCCGAGCTTGCATGAAGAGAATTATGAATGTGGATGAAGCGAAGGGAGCATGCAGAGATCGTGGCAAGTGGAAAGAAGGAAAGGTAGTCTCTGCCTACCCCTCCGGGAAAGAGGCGTGATTTTATGTATGTATGTATGTAGCAAATAACATGTAAGCCGCAATACACACATATCGCCGCAGTACATACATATCGTTACGTCTATATCCCTTGCGGGGTGGACAGAGTCAACAGTCTTGAAAAGACTAATAGGCCACGTTCAGCTGTTTGGCTAAATGATCGAACTGAGATTCAAATAGTGACAGGTTGCTAGCCCATGGCCTAAAAGAAAATCCAAAGTTTTAGCTTATCCCTTAGTCGCCTTTTACGACATCCATGGGAACAGATAGAGTGGTCCTATTATTTTTTCCATTGGTGCCAGGAACCACACGGCACACGGAAATAGTGTGGTGTTCTAACCGGAAATTAAAATATTACTCGTATAAGCCGTTGAACGGGTTCAAACAAAAATTTTAAGACAATCAACGAAGCAAGGGACGGGACGGGAGGAAGATAAAACCGCGATAAGAAATAAAAAAACGGTCAAGTGTGAGTCGTACTCGCAAAAGGAGGGTTTCGTTTCATCCATATCATATACGTACATTTTTTCATTCACGTACGTTTATATCCCTTGCGGAGTAGACAGAGTCAACAATCTCGAAAAGACTAAAAGGCTACGCAGCTGTATGGCTTCATGATGGAATTTAGATTCAAATAATGACAGTTTTCTAACCCATCGCCTACAAGAGGAATCCCAAGTTCATAAGGCTATCCCTCAGTCGCCTTTTACGATACATCAGATACACACATATAAACACGAAATTACTTTATTTATAACGGTTTAAACTGTTGCCATTATCTATATCGAGCAAAAAAAAACACGTTTGTCATATGAGAGAAATTTTTAGGACGAGTGTTTGTTGTAGTAGCGGCAATAGTAATTAAAATTGTGTTTGTTTGTATGTACTCGTATAGATGTATAACGGTTCAAGTTCACAGCATGGTGACAGAAAAACGGACAGCAAAGTCTCAATAGGGTCCCGTTCTTACCTTTTGCGTACGGAACCCTATAAAGAGCGTAATAATAACGATAACTCTCTTCCTTATTCTCACACCTGAGAGGTTATAATTATAAGCTTTAAAAAATATAAACCGTAGGACCCTGAAAGCCCTGAATAAAATAAGGAAGTTACAGAAATCGTACTGTTAATACTGTCTACCCCGCAAACGATATAGACGTGACTGTATGTGTGTAATACTGTTTTGGAAATGGTGAAATTAATAATATAATTTTTAAATCCCCCAATTAAATACGAAAGTTAAAACAACGAACTTGTATGAAAATATTGATATGTTTGGATGAAACACATTTATTTTATGCAAGGCGATCACAATTCTTTCGAATCAAGGCGAAGATAAGATCAGGCGAGATAAGGTAAGGTATTGGCATACATTATATTCTGGAATCATTTCAAAGTGATCGTCATTCAATTCCACCATTTAGCCATCCAATTGAACGTGTCCTCAGAGTATTTTCGATCAGATTTTCAACCTTTAAAGACATGATATATACTATTCTAGCGACCCGCCCGACATCGCATGAGTAGAATTTTATACATATAAACCTTCTTCTTGAATCACTCTATCTATTAAAAATACTGCATCAAAAGTAGTTGTGTCGTTTTGAAGATCTAACCATACATAATTACAGATATATGGAGAGACGCGAGAAGCGATATTTCTATGTAGTGATTAAAATAAAGTGGTATACACATGAGACTAACTTTCTGTTCCCTCTTTATGTTATAACCATTCCGTGCCCGCCGAGGTGTTTCACACACGCTCCGACAGATAATCGTGTTTGATCAGCACTCATGCGTTAGAACGCTCGTGAGCGCCTACCCTTATGTTCTATTTTTAAACGTTATACGTACGATGAAATATGCAAAGTGGTGAGAGCGGCTCATATACCTTCAGTGGATTATGATTGCCTGGTAAATGTTACACCTTTGGTATAAAACGTGAGAAAAATCCTTAAGTACCAACGACGATGAAAAAGGAGAGATACTAGAAAACTTACCTAAGAAAATTATAATTTGTTTGTTTGTTTGTAATATGTATCTTTATTGCATAGTAATTTATAACATATAAATTTCATAGTAACAAGAAAATAGTACACTTATTACTTGCAATGGCGGACTTATCCCATGAAGGGATCTCTTCCAGTCAACCGGCAAACAATAAAAGAATTAGATAACTCAGTAAAAAGTGACAAGTCACTGTGTTTTTAGCAACAATATAATAATATACTAACATAAATTAAATTTGCTGGTTTACTTGTATGCGAAATTTTTCTTACTTTGAAAAGGTCTATTTTTAATTATTAAACTGTTTCCACTGCTTAACTCTTACTCATTAACTTCCATAACTTTTTCTTACGAGCATACGATCTTTTACGATCATAGGATGACTAAAAACAGTAGATTGATTTAGTAAATATATAAGGGAAGTGTAAATGGTAACCAAGGAGAAGAAAGGTTTAGACGAACGTACCTTAATTAAAAAGGGACGTCCTGGCCAAAGGTCAGGTCAAGAGAAGCCGAAACCCACGAGCTTGAAGGAGTTAAGAAGGTGGGCGAAAGAAAAATAAATGCAGGGATTGTGGCAAGTTGAAAAAAGTTTTTGTCTACCCCTCCAGGAATGAGGAAAACAATGTACTCTCCTCTTAGGTACTCAAAATCATTGCCCATTGCAAACTGTGTCAAAATTATAACACCTCTATTTTGCTTATGTTATCAAAACCGCATTTACCAGGATAACATAAGCGCACAGGTGTTCATAGTTACGGTGCGTCAATATACGGACCGCACCTGCATTTTGAAAGGGTCAGCTATGAAAAGGGTTCTATCAACAAAGGTTACCAAAATAGTCGTTTGTAAGGCAGACAGGTCTTCAAAGTAATTAAATTGTCGCCTTAGGGAACAATTTGAAAGAAATGCCACTGACTATAGGGATTTTGTATCAGATTAGACTTTTGACCTTTTATTACGAGTATTTATCGAAAAATTTTAAACAGAAAATCAATTCGTACGAAATAGGATTAGTTAATATTCATGCCGTGTGGTTTCTGGCACTTTTCAATAGTACCACTCCATATATTTCCCATGGATGTCGTAAAAGGTGACTAAGGGCATAGGCTTCTAAACTTGGGATTCCTCTTGTAGGCGATGACCTAGCAACCTGTCACTATTTGAATTTCAATTCCGTCATGAAGCCATACATCTGAACGCTGCCTTTCAGTATTTTCAAAAGTTAATTAATTTAAGTTGACGTTGTTGAAGAAAATGCTGCAGTGCAGTTTGTTACCTGTGTGTTCTTCTGCACTGACGCCTTGGAAGCGGCAGTAAACTTAGTTTTAAGTAATTTATTTGACGTCAACCAATGTTGTTAAACCATAAGTTTTGACAATTATTAAGCGATATGAAGTATCCTATAATAATGAATAAAAATTTTGAATTTTTTGGTTTGATAAACACGTATAGTATGTATGTTATAGGAGGCGATAATTTCGTCGCTTTTTTTCGTAGATGGCGTCAAATTCGTCGCATTTTAGATTTGTAGGCAACCTTCTTGGTATACGCCATAGCAACAGTTGACATGGTATTGTTTGATAGAAAAATGTAAGAGTATAATATTATTTGTCAAATATTTATATTTTATGTTTAAAAATTATAGAAATTGTAAAACAACTTTGTGACTATACTTCCTACATATTCACCCGAACGACGCTGCTTTAACGGCCTCTGTGGCGCAGCGGTAGTACGCTGTCTGTGACACCGGAGGTCCCGGGTTCGAATCCCGACCAGGGCATGATTAGAAAAGAACTTTTTCTGATTGGCCTGGTTCTTGGATGTTTATCTATATAAGTATTTATTATAAGTAATAGTATCGTTGAGTTAGTATCTCGTAACACAAGTCTAGAACTTACTTCGAGGCTAACTCAATTTGTGTAATTTGTCCCGTATATATTTATATCAGCTAGTATAACACATAGGCCGCAATGTACACGGGAATAAAACCGCGGGCTGCTATTCTATTTTTAAGTGATCATGATAAAAAGTGCCCAGTCCCATCGCAATGGGGGGAAAATACGTGTTTTTCTCTGCGGCAAGGAAAAACTGCGAGCATTTTTAGCGATAGAAAGTTTTTACGACGCTCAAGTAAGCCTCTTGGCCGGAGCCTTTTGTTCAATTGGGATAACGAAGAGTCGTGAAATTTCAAATATCTCATTTCTTAAGCACAAAAAAAAAAAATTGTACATCACGCCAAAATCCCTTAAGGTAGGCAGAGCCACGTTCAGGTGTATGGCTTATTGATGAAATTAAGATTATAATAGTGACAGGTTGCTAGCTTGTCGCCTAAAAAAAGAATCTCAAATTCTCGGTCTTCAGCTACCTACATAGCAAATTTCATCATAATCGATTCAGTAGTTTTTGCGTGTAAGGGTAACAAACATCCAAACTGACATACTTACAAACTTTCGCATTTATAATATTAGTAGGATTGTAAGTACGGATGTTAAATCATCTATATTTATATATACATAGTATAGTTATAGAAGTATGAATTTTGGTGTCATTGACCTGTGCTGTGTGATGTGACCTGTTTGCATATGACCGCCTAAAATATTGTGTACATATCATTAACCTGATTAGTTGAGTTTCACGGTGAAAATTTAAAATGTTTGCGTACATTTTCATATGTCATACTTGTATTTTTAGAGGCGACGTTATGTTAGTATAGAATAGATTTATTTTCAAAATTGGATACAAGGTTGACGTCACATCACTTAGATCTAATTATATCTTTCGTTTCCAAAGCGCATGTGAAGAATAGGTAAGCGGCGGAACAAACTACACTGCAGTGATTAAAAATGGGAAATATTACATCCTTCCCTTAATATTTACGAATATATCAAGTTTAATAAAACATGCATACATATAGTCACGTCTATATACCTTGCAGGGTAGACAGAGCCAAGTCTTGAGAAAACTGAAAGTCCACGTTCAACTGCATGGATTTATGATGGAATTGAGAATCAAATATATTCACAAGTAAAATACTATATGAATAACAAAATTAAGAACAGCCTTAAAATATATCTACAATTCAACCAAATTTAACAATTCCTTCTTCCCAAGAAAATAAATGCAAAGATGAAAATTCAGTCTCAACTATAAGCCGACAAAAGCTGGCTTAAATTTTGAAACTACATTCAATGACGGCTATAATAATCCAGGCAGACTTATGATTTACGTCTCAAAGCTAGCCCCGACAATGCGGAGGAAATCTGCAAAAATATAGCGTTTGAAAGAGCGTTTCAGCCGCGTCTCAGCCGTGCCATTGTTAGCTCCGCAAAGTTTCTGATTTCCTGGTACAATTCAGAAAAGCAACGCTCCTTTTCGTTAACTTTTACCGCTGAAATTGGTTGGACAAGCTCGCGGGCGGGACAAAATTGCGGAATAATTTTCAGAAAATGCATTTTACTTATTTATGTATGTTATCCATTAAATAAATATTAATATATAAGAACAATTTGTTTGTATGTACGTATACTGTTAGCGTGACTTTTCCAAATAAATAAATTAAATCATACAAAGAGAAGACAAGTCATGCAAACATTAATAAAAGACAATTTATAGAGTAGAAATCTAACAGTATGGCAAAAGTGAGCACAAAGAGATATTAAAATAAAGAGAGATAATAATTTTTTTATCAATAGCATGAGGTTTTCTTTTACACTGAATGTTAGTTTTTTGGTTTTGTAAAATACTCAGATAAGCAGAGGAAACCGAGATGACGAACCCTACGTATTACGATTAATATAATTTTGTGCGAAGTTTTGTCAAACCAAGATTACAAAAAGGTATCAAGAAACGATAGTCCCTTGCCGTGTAGCTCCCGGCACATTAGAATAGGATATCTTTCCCGTGGGTATCGTAGAAGGCGACTTAGGGAAAGGCTAATAAACTTAAGATTCTTCATGTAGACGATGGGCTTGCAACCTTTCACAAATTAAATCGAAATTGTATTATTTAGCCATATAGCTGAACGTTTCAGTCATCAAGACTTTCGGCTCTGACTACCATGCAAAGGGATATAGACGTGACTATATGTGTGTACTGATAGGAATCAATCAGGCACATATCTGCCGGCTTCCAGCACACCGCACCTGCGCTCCTGGTATTAATTAATAACAAGACGCGTAGCCGCCCCGTTATTGCCAATCAATCGTCGAGCCTGATCCACATTGCATTTGCATTTATGATTCCCTGGTAGTTCGATTGCGTATTGTACAGGAATACATGCAGTATTCTAGGTTTTTACATAGTTTATCTTTTCTTTTTATTCGAGCACAAGAAAATTTAATGCCGTTACAATATCTAAATTGACAAAAACATTTTGGAAGTCTACTTTATATTATTTAGACACGAAAAACTATTTGAACAATAATAACGTAATAAAAAAAAATTCAACAAATGTAAAAAAAAAAATATTGCCTGCGTCTTCTTTTTCAGACACATAATTATTTAAATGTCGGCTTTTCTCCTCGCATTTTTCATAACGGTGCAGGCTAAGCCGCGAGCGAAAGTTAGTTTTAAAAGAAAACTTCTAACTAGAAACAATTACAAATTACGATGAAACAAAATGGCGTGCCAAAGGCAGCTCGTAAACAAACCGGCGATAAACAGTTTCATTAAAATCGGGAAACGAACAAATGGTTGAAAAAAAAATGTGGATTAATTTATGTCCGATTGGCGCAGATCTGACACGATGATTGATGTTTCGGGAGCAAACAATGAAATAAATATAGATTATTTTAAACGATCTCCAATCGACGCCCAAATGAATTATTATACATACATATAATCACGTCTGCATTCCTTGCGGGGTACGCAGAGCCAACGGTCTGAAAAGACTGAAAAGCCACGTTCAGCTGTTTGGCTCAATGTTTGATTTGAAATTGAAATAGCGACAGGTTGCTATCCCATCGCCTAAAAGAAGAATCCCAAGTTCATAAGCCTATCCCTTAGTCGCCTTTTACGATATCGTATCCTATCCTATATCGTGGAACCTGACTTACTTATCCACGGTCATGGACAAAAGGCGCAACCCGGGCTCCTCACCAGAAAGGTGAGAATGTAATCGGGACTAACAACAACAGAAGAAGATTTATTATAAGAACTAGCTGTGCCGGCGACTTCGTCCGCGTGGAATAGTTATTTTGGGCATCATTGAAGCCCTCAAGGATGAATAATTTTCCCCGATTTTTTCCACATTTCCCATTATTTTTCGCTCCTAAAAGTTGCAGCGTGATGTTATATAACCTATAGCCCTATTCAACACAAAAATATTTTTTCAATTCGAACCAGTAGTTCCTGAGATTAGCGCGTTCAAACAAACAAACAAACTTTTTAGCTTTATAATATTAGTATATATAACATAGTGAATGAACGATTGATAAAAAGAAGTGAGGATGTTGAAGATAGGTCATATGTCACTATGTTCTCTCCTAAAAATATCATCCCTGTCTTAGAGAGGAAAGATTTCTTGGAGCCCCTAAAAAGCACTAGGATTAGTTTAGTAGATTACTAGATTAGTAGTGGAAATCTTACCGACTAGAAAACGAATCCACAACAAAAATTATCATATTCAAATTAGGCCAATTACAAAATGATCATAATTTTTTGTTATCCGCAGAGTAGGTTGGCGGTAATTGAAATAACGATAGAGCGAAATTTTCAAGGCCATTTTTTTCCGTCTGATCTGAAGCTTGCTTATAATTTTTTTTTCCAGAATGTTTAAATTACCATAGACTACCACGACAATTAAAAAAGAAATTATCATAGAAAATTTTTAATCAAGCCAGTGTCACTCGGAAGCAGCAAGTTTATCTTGTCGGATAGAATAACTCCAAATTGGAACGTGAAATAAATTAATGCAACTGACAAGTCTGATTGTTTTTGTACAACTTCTGTGTTCAACTTTATTGGTATACAAATTTCAGACATAATGGACAAACGTTATCAAATAATACATAGATACATATATAGTCACGTCTTTCTCTCTTGCGGGGTAAGCAGAGCCAAGAGTTTTTAAAAACTAAAGGCATTGCTTACAAGTGGGATCTCAACTTTTAAAGCCTATCCTTTAGTCGCCTTTACGACATCCATTGGAAAGCATTGCGGTCTCTGCGGCGCAGCGGTAGTGCTAGTGTAGTCTGTGATACAGTAGGTCCCGGGTTGGAATCCCGGCCTGGGCATGATTAAAAACGTACTTCTTTCTAATTGGCCTGGGTTTTGAATATTTATCCATGTATGAATTTATTATATAAAGAAGTATCGTTGATTACGTATCTCATACTTTCATAACACAAGTCTCGAACTTCGAGGCTAACTCGATTTGTGTAATTTGTCCGGTAAAAAAGTTATAGAATGGTTCTATTCTAAAATGTCGGATACCACACGGCACTTCTTGTGATTACAATCTGCCGTCTAAATTCTGGAAAAATAAGTAGAGTATCAATAAACAATGGTGTTTGTTTTTCTCCAATCCGCCGGCAAGGGGCAAAATTTTCCCGGACTCACCCGTCATCGCCAGATGCGCGCTTTGCCCCTCCACATCCACGTCTATCACTTGCCATTTTATTAACAGAATAGTTTTTATTTGAATCTTTCTTTTTTTTTAATCGAAACTCCATGCTGTAATAGATTTTCTAGCTTATCTGTGTTTTTTCGTATTTTTCAAAACTAAGCCTTATCTTTTGTGATTCATACTTTGAGGTTATTATTTCTAGATGATATTCTTGTAAGGTAATAATTAAAACAAGAGAAAGAGAGGAAAAAGAGGCGACACTGCTTCTACTGTCTAAAATGATAATAGCATAATGGTTGTGAATTTATAACCGATTTCAAAAAAGAATGAGGTTCGCAATTCGACTGAATTTTTTTGTGTTAATGTATGTTACCGGATATCATATACACTCGTATTAATGTTACTTTAATTAGGTACAACTATACAATATAGTTAGATTAAGGAGTAGTTAGTTAATGAACTTGTATAAAGTTCCAAAATTTAAATTCAACTGTTACCAGGCGAACAGAGGGACGGAAGAATATATTAACAGACTGTCGCAGATAATTATAGGTACTATCTTTTAAATTTATTCCGTGGCCATGCTAATGAGTTCATTCTAGTGCTCTCGTGCCGCTATGATCGCCTGGTACATCTTGCTAATTGTCCTGGAAGTTTGGGAATTTAAAAAAGTTGATATTAATTGGACCAAAAAAGTACTTAAAATCCCACTTAAAAAGTACTTAAAATCTTTCACGCAAAAACAACTGAACAATAGATTACAGATAGGTATGTAATGGTTTAATTTGTTATTTTTTCTGTTTTAGGACCACTATTGATTCCCTGGTAATTCGATATTTAGCGGAAACGGAACACGCACCCTCGCTCAATTTAATTTGACGAGCTAATCAAGCAAATTGACGCTCAATTTGCAGTAAAATTTTAATCCTCTGTTAGGTTATGCGGACCTGGTAGCTCGATTTTCGCAGCTCAAGGTCATTTTATGTTTTCTCTGTGGCTGTAACCATTTTTTGTTTGAATAACAAGCAAATTTATGATATGACTAACTTTGTTCGTAAGGGAATTTTCAGAAAAATTATGCCAATTAGGTTTTGTGTGTCTTTGCGCTAAATATAATCAAAATAGGTGCAATAGATTTTGTGTTTATACATGAATACATTACAGGTGAAACCGAGAATCACCCGTTTTTGAAGGCGTTTAAAAAAAGTGGAATAAGACTAGGTAATAGACTACATGTTTTTACTTGCTACAATCCCCTGCATACTTCCTTTGCTTCATCCACATCCATCAATCTTTTTTTTTTTAAATATAGACGCGACGCGATTCTCTCCAAAAAATATAAATTAAAATCCTCACATCACAAAAGGGTGTGACTGCCGACTGCCCACGGGAAATCCCCGCTGACAGGACAAGGGGATCGGAAAAGGGGGGATAACGGGAACCCAGCGTAATTACATTATTAATTTGCCAGCCAGACAGGCAAACAACAATGACCGTTTATAAATGTTATAAAATGCAGCCGTTGCATCAGCCGGCCTTTCGGCGCATGACCTCACCTGATAATATTATATATTTACTAGGTTTTACCCGAAGCTTCGCCCGAGTGAATTTAGCGCCATCTACAAATAAATACGAAATTGCACCACCTAAAAAAACAACGAATTCGTCATTCACAAACGCGAAAAAGCCACATACAAATTTTTCGCAATTCCCACGGGAACTATAGCTTTTACCGATATAAAAGGTACCTGCCCGATTTCCTTTTCCAGACTCCTAATTATATATACGTGATATATCAAGAAGATTAATTCGGAAGATAAACTGTGATGAGGTAACAAACAAATACTTAAATAAACTTCCTTTCGCATTTAAATGTAAGTTGGGATAGACTAGTCTTTCACCGCGAACTTTGACCACGGGAACACGAAATTACCCTTCGAACTTGAAAAATGATATTGACAGAACTTATATACCTTTTAAATTTTATCAAAATCAGACCAGCGTTTCGAAAAAGTTAGTTTAATACAGATAGCTGATGTGTTACTTTCTTAAATCAAAAGATCTAGCCATTTTCGTAGTTCACTTCACGTTTTCGAGTCGTAAATCATGGAGAGAAAGCTGTTAAAAACTGCTCCGTATGAGTTTTACGATATGCTATAAATTTTATAAATTGTTTTAAGATATCTGTATAAAAAATAAAGGATTCCGTGTTCTGTGTTTAAAAGGGGATCCAAAATAGAAATGTCAAAGTAACGAAAATATGTAGACGTTAGTAATAATTAGTAAGTAAAATATAATACCCCGTAAGTACCAGCGGCTTTTCGATCAACTTAGAAAAAAGAAGGAGAGGAAAGATATTTTAAATAATACAGGTATTAAATGAGAGTTGGTACCTTTTTTGGACGTTAAGATCAGTTGGCAGATGGAGCAGTTTACTTTATTTTTTATCAATTCGGAGATGTTATGATCTCAAGTTTTTACTACGCCGGTAAGAAGGCGTGATTTTATGTATGTACAGAAATAATGCATTTTTCTCTTATTTATTTTCGATACGCACTGTAATAATATTACATCATCGATCGTAAAAGCCAGTTTAAAAAATACGTATCACATATCAGAACGGTAAAAGTGCCGTAAATATGAAAATACCTTTACGGAACAATTTCATGGGAAAACGTCGAAATTTCTTTTATTTACATGATAAAATAAAGTGAGTATAAACAGATAGGCTTCAGAAAGATAACATATATTGTAATTATTACGTATGTAAACTACGACATCCCAACTATATCAGAACAAGTTTAAGTTAACCTGCAATATACCAGTTGAAAACTTACTTCTAACCTAATTTAATTAATCCGTAACAAATATCCTGTTATGCATAAAGTGTGTTGCACCAATAGTATTGCCTTCCTGTAAACCGTAACGGCATTCGATTCCCGATTTTCCTATAAATCAAATTAAAGAAAATTTATTCTATTCCAAATCAGAAACAAATGAATCGATAAAATAAAGTTAAATTAAAAAAAAATACAGATTAGTGACAATGTGTAACGACAAACAAAAACACTTAATTTTTAGCTCTAAATTTGGTTTTCATTTTTGATCTTATAAAAGTACCCTTAATCGTCCAAAATGTATGAAGAATGATGAGAAAGATGGAAGAGGGATCTGTAGGGATCGTAGCCAGTGGAAACCAACAGCCAATGTCTTCTCACGTGGAGAACAGCCGATAGGTAGGTACTTTCCTTATTAATGCACTAGTCATGTTAGCTACACTATGAATATTTTATGTTAGTACTAGCTGTCCCGGCAAATGCTGCTTAGCAATATAATTTTTAAGTAATTTCTAGTTAAAAATATGTTAAAGGTGGTAAATACCCCTTATTACTAAGAGGTATGAAAACTTGATGTTAGCCGATTCTCAGACCTACTCAATATGTTAACAAAATTTCATGAGAAACGGTCAAGCCGTTTCGATGGAGTACAGGAACGAAAATTGTGACACGAGAATATTATATATATAGATTTTCCTGCACTATAAATATTTTGTGTTTCGCATCACCCACAATAGGTTATTTAAATGGAGAAGAGGTTGCCATAACGGTAAATACCTGTCGTGCCGTGTATAAATCTTCATGAGACGCCATCTTGGATATGTATTTTACGTAGCAATTTTCAGCCTGGCAACATTTTATCATCATTCGTGTTGTGTGGCCAGTTATATGATATGGTTTTCTTTTGAAAAATAACGCTTTTCAAATAACAAGGTAAACATAGATTTCAATTAATATTTATACTTTCTTCGATATAAAAATTGCTAGTTCTGTTTTAAAGAATGAGTGAGGTGTTGATTTCCATTCCATCAGTTAAATGTCGCTACTCGTTACCGCCTAGAAATATAGTTTCGATTAGATATTAATACAAATTATATTTAAATTAATTATCCCTTTAAATCTGCATCTGTATCATTAAAATAATAAAAAAAAACTATTTTATACCACGACCTAATTTTAAATCCTTCCCGGCACCAACAGAAAAAATAATAGGACCACTCCATCTCTTTCCAATGGATGTCTTAAAAGGCGACTAAGGGATTGGCTTATATACTTGAATTCCATATTAGGACCATAGAATTGAAGTGCAGGGCTCTGCGGCTAGAATTTCTGAGTGTTTGTTAAACGAATCCCTAAAAGCGCCCGAATATCAGTAGCTGAAAATTTATCACAATGCATCAAAAATACCATAATCCGAAATAGTAAAGAAGCTTGGGAATGCTTACTTACATTCCCATATCGAATTCTACATGTTGAGATAAAAGAATCATCCTGTAAAAAATCACTATCTTCCAAAATAAAATATAATTGTTCTCATGAGTCAATTCATTTGCCGACCACACAACCTTTTCAGCACTACAATAAAAATAATAATTCATCATTATCTCAATATGTAGAATCCAAAATAGGTGATGGTGACATCAAAGGAGCAGCACGAATTCTATTTTCCGATGATGCTGTCGCACCCAATACGCCGGAGACTCTCTCTGCTTTGCGAGATAAGCATCCACTTGCCGAAAATCTCAACCTTCCGGACAAACCTAACGACAGCGACACCCCTCTGTCAACTTCTCCGGAGGAGGTTTACCAGGCGGTGATGTCTTTCAGAAGTGGCTCGGCCGGTGGTCTCGACGGTTTGTCGCCTCAACATCTTAAAGACTTGATTGGCGGCGATTGCGGGACCGCCGGCAGCGAGCTTCTGAAAGATCTTACTAACTTGGTTAACCTGATGCTAGCCGGAGAAGTGACAGCTTCCATTACAGATATATTATATGGTGCCAATTTATGTGCCTTAAAAAAGAAAGACGGCGGCGTCAGGCCTATTGCCGTTGGGACGTCTTATAGGCGTCTCACTTCCAAAATTTGCTGCAGATCTATCACATCTACTCTTGGTAACTATTTTCAACCTTTGCAGGTGGGTTTTGCAGCCAAGGGTGGGTGTGAAGCCGCCGTCCACTCTGTCCGAACCTTTTTAGATAACCAACAGGGAGAGATGTTACTGAAAGTGGATGTAAAAAATGCTTTTAATTCTGTGGATAGAGGCGCTTTGCTGACAGAAGTAAAGAACAAAATTCCCTCCATATACAAATATCTTTGGCAATGTTATAGTGAAAATTCTAAATTAATGTTTAAGGACAACCTTTTACTCTCCTGCGTGGGATGTCAGCAAGGCGACCCACTTGGGCCAGCCATATTCAGCCTTGCAATTCACCCCATAGTTGAGCAGTTAAATTCTAAATTAAACATCTGGTATTTAGATGATGGGACCTTAGGGGGTGACTATGAGACTGTTTTGAATGATTTCCAAATTTTAACCACCAACCTTAGTAAAATTGGCCTGGATCTTAATTTTAAAAAGTGTGAACTATATATTTCGGATAGCTGTAATTACAAGGAAAAAATTATTAACGATTTTAATACTTTTGCTCCTGAGATCAAAATTTTAGACAAGGACTCACTATACCTTCTTGGGTCCCCTATTTTTGATGAATCTTTTTCACATTTTATAGATAATAAAATTCAAAATTTTCAATTTGCTTCTAGTCGCCTTTTGGATATACAGTCACAGTTTGCTTTCACTATTATTCGACATTGTCTTTTCGTTCCAAATTTTACATATAATCTTCGCTGTAGTCATTTTTGGCGGCATCCAGAGCTACTCCACAAATTAGATGAAGTTATCAAAAATTCCCTTTCGTCTATTTTAAATATAAATTTAAGTGATCGTAATTGGGAACAAGCCTCCTTGCCAATCAGGTGTGGAGGTTTAGGTATCCGCAAAATTTCCAGTGTAGCTCTCCCGGCTTTTCTGTCCTCCGTGTACAGTGTGGAAGATCTTTTTAAAAAAATCAACCGGAATTGCTCTTTCTGCAATATCTCGTATGCACTGGAGGCCAGGAATGCCTGGTCTGTTTTACTTCCAAATTCGAAATTCCCTTTAAACCTATCTTCGCAAAGGCAATGGGATGAGCCGCTCTGTAGAATTGCACAAGATAATTTACTAGAAACGTCTAGCAATTCTGTGGAGCGCGCTCGACTATTGGCCGTAGCGGAGTGGGAATCTGGTCTTTGGTTGCAGGCATTACCATCGGCCAACCTGGGCACTTTGCTTCATGGGGACTCTTTCCGTCTGGCAACAGCATTGCGTTTAGGTGCGTATTGTACGGTCCCGCATAGTTGTCCTTGCGGGGATACCGTTGACGGCTATGGACACCACGGCCTCTCATGCCCTAGGAGTGCCGGCCGTTTAGGGCGCCATGCCGCCCTAAATAATATAATCCTCCGTGCTCTTGCCACCATCCATGTTCCAGCCGTTCTAGAACCAAACGGTCTGGCTCGGGATGATGGCAAGAGACCGGATGGTATGACTTTGGTACCCTGGAGATTGGGGCGGCCTTTGGTGTGGGATGCTACTTGTGTCGACACACTTGCGCCGTCTCATCTTCAGGGTACTAAATCTAAGGCCGGTTCTGCTGCAAATGAGGCAGAAAACCTCAAAAGGCGCAAATATGTAGGTATCGGTAATACCTATACCTTTGAACCTTTTGGGGTGGAAACTCTGGGACCGTGGGGCCCATCTGCCCATCAGCTTTTCCGACAATTGTCGAAAAAGCTGATTGAGGTATCTCGCGACCGGAGGGCTGGAAATTATCTGGCTCAGAGAATCAGCATTGCCATTCAAATTGGCAATGCTGCCAGCCTTCTAGGCACACTCCCGCATGTTGATGCTATGCAGGGACTGTACAATTTATAAATTAAATTTTAGTTTGTAGTCATATTTTTTTTCTTTATTTTTATAAGTAGTTTTAGTTTTAAATTAATTAGTTTGTAAGTATCTTTTTTTCTTTCTTTTTATAAGTAGTTTTAGCTTTAGTTTTAATTTGATTTAATTATTATAATATTTATATAATTGTTAATAAAATATTATAAACTTGAATTCCTGTCACAATTTGAATCTCAATTCTATCATTAGGCCAAGCAGTTTAGCGAAGCCTTCCAGTCTTTTGATGACTGTAAGCTCTATCTTTCCCGCAAGAGATGTAGACGTGATTGATTATATATGTTATGTTACTATCTTATACCTACTATCACCAAATGAAAACTAGGATAAATCTTTCTGTAGGTGAGATTTCCGTCAATAAAAGTACACAAAAAAAGCATAACAGTAAAAAATCGGTAAAAGATTTTACAGTTATGTACATTCGACGTCACATAAACCCGAGCCCTCTTTCCAAAGAAAGTAACGCCATCAAAAATGGTGTCACTGGCATCGAATTTCTATCAAATACCTCAAAAAGAATAAAAGTATTCATAAATCACCTTAACATAAAACGACTTTACCTCACCAAAGAGCGAACATAGCGAATTAAAATAATGAAATATTCGAACCGCGCTTTGTAAAGGCGCGTGCAATTTTAATTCTTTCTTAAGAGGCAGTTTTATATATCCTCGTAAATTACACTTCAGAATTAATAACGCCGGTGTTCCTCAAGGAGCCTTTGTGAAGGAATTTAGCGGCTTTTTCCGCGGTTCCTGATGAAATATTATGAGGTTTACTTACGGGAACGTTACTCTCGGCTGACAGCTTAATACAGAAACTGATAACCTGCAAAGAAGATTTTTTTTATTAGATTTTTTGTTGTGAGGTAGGTGTGGTACGTAAATAACGCTCAGTAAGCACTTTATACAATTGAACATAATATCAATATCATATCACGACTTAGTCACGACACGATGAAGTCTCTGCCTACCCCTCCGGGAAAAAGCGTGAGTTTATTTATATTGGGTTAAATAGAGGCAATAGCTACAGTACACGATTAATTTGATGGTCTAATAATTGAATTAAGGTTTATATAAAAACAGAAACCCAAGCTTATTAGCTCTATCCGCAATTGACTTTAAAAGTCTATGTTTTCTGCGCTGCTAAACGAAGCAACATCGGAGAAACCATTTTCTTGCGCTTGGAATCGAACCTGTCTAGAGATTGTGATCAGCCCTCGTTTTTAATGCACGAAAAACTATCGCTATTCCGTTTCACGTTATAATAAAAAGCGTAATGGCGATAGTTTTTTCAGAAGATGTCGTTGAATATATCCGCCAAGTGTAGGCTTTTTATGAAAAGCTATTAAATTTATTATATAATAATAAGTCTCACAAATAGGTATACAAGGCGAGTATAAATGGGAATTTACCTTGATCAAACCGAGGACGATTTGATGATTGGTTAGGTAAAAAATCCCCAAAACTGACCATTTCAATGTAATCATCAACCCTTTGTGATGAAATAAATTTAAATAAGACAAAAGAAGTATGGACATATCGCGGCAAGTGGAAACATGTAGTCTCTGCCTATCACTCAGGGAATGAACCGTTCTGTATGTGCTATAAACCTAACATTTAAAATACTTATGACCTCAATTTACAGCGAGTTCACCCTGATTCCCCCGAGCTCAGATATTATGCCCGAAAATTTGAAATCTGAGTTCACAGTATCGAGGGTACATATGAGCCCTTCATTAATGATTTTCTTGATAATCATTTGTAAATTATCATCCTTTGTTAAGACCTCTGCTTTCTGCCTACAAAGATAATAAGAATTGATCCAAAGAAAAAATAATATAATTCCTTCCTCCATCCTCACCTTTTTAGAGAGAATCCCAGGATGCAGTTATAAAACTGGAATAATAGATTGGGTAAGTCAGGTTTTGACAGGAAGAGAGTCCCGTCTGACCTCCGTTACATTTGCACGACCGATATTTTTTCTGTTATCGATATTGATCATGGTTACAGCTGCACTAGATGACTGTGCCTATTCCCTTAGTCGCCTTTTATTACATCCATAGGAAATGTATGAAGTAGTCCTATTCTGGAGTAATGACAATCACTCGAAAAGATTATTGAATTGATTCTTTTTTGTATTGGTGCCGTGTGGCTCCCGGCACCAATATAAAAAAGAATAGGACCACTCCATCTCTTTCCCATGGATGTCGTAAAAGGCGACTAAGTGATAGGCTTACAAACTTGGGATTCTTTTTTAGGCGTTGGGCTAGCAACCTGTCACTAGTTGAATCTCAATGCTATCGTTAAGCCAAATAGCTGAACGTGGCCATTCAGTCTTTTCAAGACTGTTGGCTCTGTCTACCCCGCAAGGGATATAGACGTGACCATATGTATGTATGTGTAGGTATGTAGATTATTGAAATGACTTCCTAAAATCTAGTGCCCAATATTTTATATTTTTTCAATAATTAACTCATCAAAATATATTTTTATTCTTATTTAACATCTGTAACAACCTTATTTTGCAATTGAACCGACTGAAATTAAACATTTCAATGTTACACATCATGTTTAATAATAGGCTGAAATAACGCTCTGGGAATAGTTTTGATATTTGTTAAAATTTTATTGAAATTTCGTTTATTGCTTATCAAATTACAGTATCAAAGTGAATGACAATAAATGGCAAATACTTATTCTTCCTCCTGGCTTATGTCCCGGTTCCATCCTCCCTGGAGAAGAGTCCATAGTATGCCTTTGACCATTAATCCTAGATCAGGGGTGAGTCAGGTTTTTACACGAGGCGACTCCCATCTAACCGCCGCAACCTTTGCAGGTAAACCTAACCCGTATTGGATCCATGGTTACACATCCAGTTGCCTGAATGTGCAGGTTTCCTCCCGATGTTTTGCCTCACCGCAAGAGCATCAGTTAGTATTCAAACTAATGTACATAACTTTGAAAATAGTCATTGATACACGGCAGAGGTGTGATTTGAACCTGTGCCTTTCTGCGCATCACGCATTTTAACACCTTACCGATTCAACCATCGATGCTCCTTACCTTAAAAGGCAAATACCTATATCCTACATATTGTATCATGTCGTTATCCCTTTCCTACGGGGTAGACATATCCAATTGTTAAATAAAATTTACTTTGGCGCTCAATGTCAGTTAAATAAAGTTTGTATTATTTTAGGTTTCCTCTCTAGTCTGTGAAATTATGAGGTGTAAGCGTCCTGTAATTTTTAATCCAGAAAAATAAAGTGTTTCTCAAAGTAAAGCATTTCCATTTATTGAAAAGATATCATCAAAATCGAAATATTCGAAGGCCACGTTCTGCTGAATGTTCTTTTAAGGAAAATAACAACCTGTAACTATTTGAATCCCAATTCCATTATAAGAATTCTTATACATACATACATACATATAATCACGTCTATATCCCTTGCGAGGTAGACAGAGCCAATAGTCTTGAAAAGACTGATAGGCCACGTTCAGCTGTTTGGCTTAATGATAGAATTGAGATTCAAATAGTGACAAGTTATTAGCCCATCGCCTTAAAAAAGAATCCCAAGTTTATAAGCCTATTCCTTAGTCACCTAAACGACATCTATGGGAAAGAGATGGAGACGTCCTATTTTTTTTCTATACTTGAGCGTTGAACCACATGGCACAAAAAGAAAAATATCAAGTTTTTGATTCTAAGTCTCGTCTAAATCTGTTACTTACTAGTTATACTCGTAGTTTTGTGTTAATAAATGACTAAAAGTTTGATAACTAGTTAAATAATATTCGTGTAGCTATTATGATGGATGTTAGGGTGACGGGTACAAGCTCTCACATTATGGCGACCACAAACGACCATTTGGTGGTAACATGTTGAAACACGTCGTGTGGTTTCGTGGGTTTTACACATATTTCATTTAAGTACCTACATTTGTAATTGCAATTGGAAATATTGTTCGAAAATTATTTTAAGTCAACATTTTTGCATCTAGTAAAATTATTTTAAGTAAAAAAAATTACTATCTAGTACAATCACATTGGAATGTACTTGTTAGAAGTATACTCCTTTATTAGCGTGTATGTACATACATTAAAAATAGTTTCTCGAAACGTAATAAAAATACGATGAAAACGGAATTCTATGGAATTCAATTACCCAGGTGATTTTTAGAAATGACAATTATTGTTTTAGTCTTGTGGATTTTGATGTTCCAAGTGATTTGCCATTTGGTGATATTTCAGGACACAAAAATTTGGCATTTTATCACCCAGGTGATCAAAGTGGATAATTCCAACCTTTGGTATGGTAGTGATAACAAAACTGGTTCCCGTGTGATTTGTGAAAGTACTAGGACTAGGACTTTATAACTAGTTGATGGATGAGCTGGAATTATTCTTTTATATTTTTGTATTAACGGTTTCATCAGGGACATTATGTATTTCATTAGCTCAGAGTCCGCTAAAGACTGGACTCAAATGAGATGATGATGAAACCGTTATGTTAATTAGAATACAAAAAATAAAAGAAAAAAGCTCTTACTTTTCTAAAAGAAACTTTTAGGTACCAGGATATCATAATTTAGGAAGCGTTCGCATGAAAATCGATCAAATAAAATACGCCCTTGTCTGAACGGAACTGCGATATCAATATTTATTGCGCCGCGCGTGTGACGTGACGTCATTAATTGTAATGATACAGTTACAACAGTTTTTATAAAATAAAATCTCCCTGCAGACTCTTGAGTATATGATACAAAGAAATATAATAAACATACATATAGCCACGTCTATATCCCTTACGGGGAAGATAAAGTCAACAGTCTTGATAAAACTGATATGCCACGTACCTTCCCTTATCCCTTAGTCGCCTTATACAACATCCACGGAAAAGAAAAGGAGTGGTCCTATTCTTTTTTTAATTGGTGCCCGGAACCTATTTATTTACAAATTATGTCAATAATATTATGTCAATTATAATTATTTTACAGAATTAATGGTTATTTATAAACTTCTTGTTAAGTTTAATGTATAACAAAATGTACAAAATCAAATGTATATTTTTGTTTATATTTCTTTATTTAAAGAAAACATATAAACATTTTGAATATCCGCGTCTCTTTTGAAACGGATCTTTGTAATTTTTGTTCGCGCATTTTCTATAACCCGACCGAAACGTGTAGCAGCCTACCTTCATCGTATTTGTACGCGCCGACATGCTCCCGCATAATTCAAACTTTTATCGCAGCGCACACGGCTTTGTAAGGATTTGTTGTCTGAAATACATAGAATGAATTCAAACATTGTTGTTAATATAACCTTTCAGAAGACATAAGTGCGTTCTTTCATAAGTTTATTCATATTCATCAATCTTTCATGCGCAAAACACAGGTTCAAATACCACCTCGGCCATGTACCAATGACTATTTACGAAGTTTTATGTACATTAGTTTATATACTAACTCTTACAGATCCTTTTACGGTGAAGGAAAAGATAGTTTATAGTAGATAGTTTTATATCTCCTAATCTACAAAACAACTAACTTTAATATAAAATAGTTTTCTCTAAAGCTTCACTACCGCTTATAGTTCATCCCTATATTAACTAATTACAAAAGGAATTTATACATGAGAATAATAAATATTTGTAATTAGATATTGTTGAGCTGACCTTTACGTCCTAAGCCGATTACAAAACTACCACATCACGAATGAAGGTACCTACTCTTATTTAATTCTGTGAATATCATAGCAGGCCCTGAGGCTGAGGTCTTATTTATTATTTAATTTATTTATTTATCCACAGAGATACAATTACAAAATAGTTGCACTGCACTGAGAAAAGCTTTTAGCTCAGAAGTCCAAATGACATTTATAATTTTCTTTATATATAATTTAATTATAACAGAATAAGCTTGTTGGCGGTTATTTTGGGCATCATTAAAGCCCTCAAGGATGAATAATTTTCCCCTTTTTTTCACATTTTCCATTATTTCTTCGCTCTTAAACGTTGCAGCGTAATATTATATAGCCTAAATGTGATATTATAAAGCTGAAGAGTTTGTTTGCTTGTTTGTTTGTTTATTTGAACGCGCTAATCTCAGGAAGTACTGGTTCGAATTGAAAAATTATTTTCGCATTAAATAGACCATTTATCGAGGAAGGCTTTAACTTTATGCTCAACTATAAGGAGCAAAGAAATAAAGGAAAATATGAAAAAAACGGGTAAAATTATTCATAATTGAGGTCTTCAATGATGCTCAAAATAACTATACCACGCAGACGAAGATGCGGGCACAGCTAGTTAAAAATATGTATCTATCGCATTCGCTACAGCTATCAACAAAGCCGCAGCCTTACAAAGCATCTCAGATTAAGTATGTAAATACGAAAATCCTATTATACATTATTAAAATAAAGCTAGTGATCCATAAAAGGATGCTTTGATGTTTGCATGAGATATTACATAAACACAACCATACACATATTTCATATTTTCATACCTAGACGGGTAACTTTGACTTACAAAACTCGAAGGTCACAAGTTGTTGCAAAGATAGTGACAGCCCATCTCCTTAAGGATAATATATACATACATACCATTACACCTGTCTCCCATTGGGGTAGGCAGAGACTATGGATTTCCTCTTGCTATGATCCGTACAGA
This sequence comes from Amyelois transitella, assembly GCF_032362555.1. Lineage (NCBI taxonomy): Eukaryota > Metazoa > Arthropoda > Insecta > Lepidoptera > Pyralidae > Amyelois > Amyelois transitella. The sequence continues at coordinate 2,242,159 of NC_083525.1, forward strand.
CCTCTCTCGCTCCCTCCACATTCATTACACTTTTCATGCATATTAGACGATTACGGGTACTCCTTATACCTCAAGGATAAGTCCGAGTTTATAGCTTCGACTTTGATTAGCTTTTACAATTTGCACGGGAAGAAAGACACACACATCATATTTTTCTTCGCCTTGAGACCAGCATTTGGCCTTGATGAATGTGCTCCTAGAATAGATTTATTTTCAAAGTTGGATACAAGGTATCACTTATTGACGTCACATCACTTAAATATAATTATATAACTACTGCCGCTTCCAAAGCGCATGTGTAGAAGAAGCGGCGGAACAAACTTCACTGCAGCATTTTCATCGGACGTCAATATACAAATATAGATCTCTTAAATCTAAATCATGGACGAATGCATATTGTCTACATTAAAAAACATGAATGAATGTAGAACTAGTACATAAGTCGCCTTTTACGACATCCGTTAGTAAGATATGAAGTGGACCCATTCTAAAGTGACGGAAACCACATGGCACTGAACTTTTGTTTCTATGTTTAAAATAAACTGTTTTTAATGTATTTTTTTTTTACCAACTCGTTAAGTTCCGTACAATAAATAATCTTTTAACCCTCGCATGTCCCACACTGAAGTAATAGTCCCTTGCATATTCATGATCTCCTGGTAGCGGAGTGGCATTTAGCATTATTAATTACGGATTTTCTTCTGCCTCCATTTAAAAATTAAAAGTTTTTTTTCCTTTTTTATAACTGTACCACTTTTACAATTAAAATTCAAGAACCCGACCGAGTTGAAACTGACTGATATATTTTTTTAATCTATACATATAATAAATCTGTAGAAAGGTCAATTCTGTACATTGAAAATATTGAAAAAATAAATAGCAGGGGGTGTTACTGGATCGATACCAAACACAAAAATGTGATTAAAAAATTTTTTGTCTGTCTGTCTGTATGTTCAGGCATCACGTGAAAACTAACGGTTCGATTTTGATGAAACTTGGTATAATTATACCTTATTATCCTGGGCGTAAAATAGGATACTTTTTATCCCGAAAAAATACGAAGAAAAAAAAATCTTAATTTTTCAGTTTATCCATAGACGTTGTTCTGTAGAACCGCGAACACACGTTGCGTTACCCGCAGTGGATTTAGCGCCGTAACCTGTAGCGCCTAAAGTCGGCTTTAGCTTGAACGGTTTGCTGCACAAGCGGGCCGCTACTAATTACTATTAAAAAAATACTACATAGCTACATTAATTCCCATCAAGCTGAAAATGAGTATAATTATTTAAAACACAATCAAAAGCATTATTTCAAAATTCCCCATGATTCCGGTTTAAGGAAAAAAATTTACTCACGGTCAAAGGTAAAAAATGGGTGTATCGCAATTTTCTTTAAAACGGTAAGTTTTTCAAATCGGAAAATTACCTCAGACATAAATTGTAGATCATAAAGTTATCTATAAAAAAGGTATCAATAATTTTTTTCAACAAAGCTACCGTTTCTGTGATATAACGATGCAAAAAGTTGCAAGCGTCATAATATGCATCCGTTTCCTTGCCACCTCTGAGGTAGTGTACTATTAGCGCGTTTTTTTTTTACATTTTTATTATTAAACTTGAAAAAGTCTGAAATAGGTTAGAATAAACACGTGTTTTCACTACGCAGTGGCACTCAAGACTAACTTTCGTATTTATTATTAAAAAAAAAATAGAATAACCCTAAGTGAAGAAAATCATCTTAGGACAATAATAGAGGTTACAATTATCAAATTCAATGCAATAATCAAATTAAAACTAAAGCTACTTATAAAAAGAAAAAAAAAAGATGACTACAAACTAAAATTTAATTTATAAATTGTACAGTCCTTTCATAGCATCAACATGCGGGAATGTGCCCAGAAGGCTGGCAGCATTGCCAATTCGAATGGCAATGCTGATTCTCTGAGCCAGATAATTTCCAGCCCTCCGGTCAAGATATACCTCAATTAGCTTTTTCGACAATTGTCGGAAAAGCTGATGGGCAGATAGGCCCCCCGGTCCCAGAGTTTCTACCCCAAAAGGTTCAAAAGTAAAGATATTACCGATAACTACATACATACATAAAATCACGCCTCTTTCCCGGAGGGGTAGGCAGAGACTACCTCTTTCCACTTGCCACGATCCCTGCATACTTCCTTTGCTTCATCTACATTCATAACTCTCTTCATGCAAGCTCGGCGGTTTCGGGTACTTTTGACCTGACCCTTTACCAGGACGTCCTTAATTTGATCAAGATATGTTCGTCTAGGTCTTCCCACCCCGACCTTTCCCTCCACACTCTCCATGTATATCTGCTTAGTCAACCTGTTTTCATTCATCCTCTCCACATGACCGAACCATCTCAACATACCCTTTTCTATTCCTGTAACTACATCTTCTTTCACATCACAACATTCCCTTATCACACTGTTCCTTATCCGGTCACTCAATTTCACACCCAACATACTCCTTAACGCTCTCATTTCCACTGCATTTATTCTGCTTTCGTGCTTCTTTTGCCATACCCAACTTTCACTCCCATACATTAATGTCGGGACCAACACGCCCCTGTGCACAGCCAGTCGAGCCTTTTTGGATAGTTTCTGACTGCTCATAAAGGCATGCAAAGCTCCATTCACCATGTTCCCCGCGTTCACTCTCCTTTCAATATCACTATCACACTTGCCATCTGATGTAAACTTTGATCCCGATAACTACATATTTGCGCCTTTTGAGGTTTTTTGCCTCATTTGAAGCAAAACGGCCTTAGATTTAGTAACCTGAAGATGAGACGGCGCAAGTGTGTCGACACAAGTAGCATCCCACACCAAAGGCCGCCCCAATCTCCAGGGTACCAAAGTCATACCATCCGGTCTCTTGGCATCATCCCGAGCCAGACCGTTTGGTTCTAGGAGGATTATATCATTTAGGGCGGCATGGCGCCCTAAACGGCCGGCACTCCTAGGGCATGAGAGGCCGTGGTGTCCATAGCCGACAACAGTATCCCCGCAAGGACAACTATTAACGGTATTTCATGTGTTGAGCATTCTGAGATAAAGCAGCTATACGACCCTAGCCACGTACACAATTAAACAGAGAGACTGATGTTGTCTCAAGGTTTCACTACAGTATAAATGAAGGGACTGGGTTTCATTATACTTATGTATATTTTATATTTTGAATTCAAGTTAAAATTACCGACAGAACAATATTTTTACTTATATTACTGCTACAAAGAGTATATACGAGACGTGCTTATGCATATTATGACGCTTGCAACTTTTTGCATCGTAATATCTCAGAAACGGTAGCTTTATTAAAAAAATATATTGATTCCTTTTTATAGATATCTTTATGATCTACAATCTATGTCTGAGGTAATTTTCCTATAAAACTTACCGTTTTGAAGAAAATCGTGAAAATCCCATTTTCTTACCTTTGACCTTGGGTAATTTTTTTCCTTAAACCGGAATCATGGGGAATTTTGAAATAATGCTTTTGATTGTGTTTTAAACAATTATACTCATTTTCAGCTTGATGGGAATTAATGTAGCTTCATTCCTATTTTTTGGTCTAAATTGACCAGACTGAAAATAAAATGGAGAAATAAACCATCTACGCGAAGACCGACATCCGCGCGGACGGAGTCGCGGGGGAAAGCTAGTATGTAATAATTATGGACACTTTATTTATTTTTTTCGAAGATATTTTTTTAAGTCATAAATTATGTGAAAATTAATTGAACTATAAAGATTAGATTAGAAGTGTCTCCTCAAACTTGACTGTCTTATTTACTTGTATTTTACATATGTTCTAGATGATAAAGTTTAGACAGTAGGATAAAAGATTTTATTTCAATTCCATATTGGATGGAATATTCCATATTACACCATAATTGTTCGAAAGATCGATATCTAAAGAGCCGTCAGAAAGCAAGCACGTAGAAGAAGTTAGCACGTTTAGAAATTCAGTTAACAATGGGCTTTCTCGAATTTCCCACAGGGGCGGAGCCGCGGGCGACAGCTAGTTTAAGTACACGGTAGGACGAGAGGCAATGCACTGTAGACTGTGATTTATCTATTAGAGAATCAGAGATACGGCCCTGGCACTGCGCCAACGACTTACGTATTCATGGGGGACTAAACACAGTACGGATAGCACAAAAACCTGTATATAATCTAGTTTTTGGTAGTATACTGGTGAAAGGTCAGATTTAAACGAAAGTACATGAAAAAAAAGATGCATCGTCACGTAGCAGATGTTGATTCTCTGCCAACCCCTCCAGGAGAAAGCAAGGGGCGTGATTATGAACATATTTTTTTTTAAAGAAAACGTTATTTTCTATATCAATAACGGGCTTCGATTTTATTTACAGCAAATGCCAAGGGAAGAATACTTTTTAGGAAGGATAATATTACAAACCTTCCTTTTCCTCAGAGAATTTGTAAAAGAATACTGACCAAAAAGTTCTTGAGGAGATAAGAAAATATTTGTTATTGTGGATTGATAATGATCATTATCATATGGCAGTCAATAGATTTGCGTAAAAATGAGAATGCCGAAGACTGGATAAATTATATAAGACGCCGGCTCCCAATCATATCGGTGAAGAGTCCCGACATGAACAAAAATAAAAAACATTGGAACAATACTAAAAACTGTTTTGCGGACGCTACCTGTCTGCAACAAGCGTCACTATATACGAGTCTCAGACAATAGATACGCAAGTGGTGGTAGTCGAATGTTTAGCTCTCCACCTGAATGTTTGGATTGCCGACCTCGGTGGCGTACTTGTCAAAGAGATTGTCTGTTTTTCCTCCTTCTTAAAGTAGACCATAATGCTACCTAGTGTCGGGGTGGTCATGGCTTTATCAACCAGTAATAGGAGCCGAAACATGGGGGGAGTGCGATGCTCTCGCGTCTGTCCTCTTAAACAGCTTATTCTTCACTTTCTACAAAATCTTACCCAGCAGGCCAAGAACTGGTGGAGTACCTAGGTGACCGAGCGGTGCTCGGTGGACGTCAGAAAAACCATAAAAAAAGTAGTAAAAACAAAAATCGGAGGACGTCACAAAATCTTTCCCAGATCGCAAGTGTAGAAGTCGAATGTCTGGCTCTCCATTATAACCGACCTCTATGGTGAAATAAAAAGCTTGCCGCCAGCTCCACACGGTGTCCCGTTTCACGTCGTAACAAAAAGCGAAACAGCGATAGTTCCTCGCGCGATAAAAACATCGTCGCGCGTGCCTTGCTACGGGAGCTGTTAAGTACAAAAAAAAATAATTAAGGGTATAAACACACGTGTGAAGATCATTACCTACTCAATATAAAATATAATCACCTTAGTTTATCAGAGAACCAGGCTAGTTCTTCTGAAACTTTACACATGCCACGAATACATGCAAAGAAGTATGCCGTGCATACTCCTTTCGCATCATCCACATTAATCACTCACTCACTTCATGCATTTCGTCAGCTTCTTGCACTTCCGACCGGACCTTTCAAATATACCAAAATAAAAATAACCTATACCAAAATTGCGTATGGTCCCAGCAAAATTTATGAGCACAATTTCGTCTAGAGTAAAACATACATACACATTTTTCGCGCGCAAACGGTTTAAACCCGATAGTCGATGACGGCTGTCATAATTCATGAAAAAAAAGCGAAAAAACACCTATGAAATATGACGTCGTTAAATAAATATTGTTCGAACAACATTATATGAAGTTGTTAACGTTAACTAAAAATATACAGATAGAAAAATTAAAGAAGGTTGCTCATTTAATAACACAGATAAGAGTATTAATAAATCGCTCTTAATTAAAGGAGAAGCTACAAGAAGAAGAAAAGGATTTAAATGTGTGACAGAATACAAGTAAGTTTTAATCTAATATTAAGTGTATTTACCAAAAGACAATGTATGGTATTAAGTTGCGGCAATTTGCATAAACCTTTATTACCAAATTTTACAAATAAAATCCTTCCCTTTAATTTTACAAATTTTGAGAACCTAATAATGAAATCCCTATTTATTTAGAATTACGACCACAGAAAGCACATTTGTATTCACACAGCGCACTAATTAATATTTAATAATCATAGAATGTATAAACTTCGTAGACTGTATAATGAACGCTCTCTTCTGATTTAAATCTGGGAACATACGGGTGAATATGTTTATGACGAACGACTCAAAATAATGACGGTAGAAGGCAAATCATAAAAAGTGTGTGAAACCGTTTCCCGTTAAATAAATAAAATTATGCTTTAAAGTATTATTAATTTTATAAAATTTTCGACTAAATTAATTAAAAAAGCACTTTCAAATAACCAAACATAAGTAAAATCATACTATGTTTACCTATCGCTTTTTGAAAAATGTAAGTTGTAAAAATGTTTTAGTTTTTGGGAAAATATTGAACTAAGTACTTCCCTGTTTATTTTTTGTTCATTTTCAGGGATTTAAAAACCCGAAAATTAAAACAATTAGCAAAAAGTAAGTAAGTACTTCTTAAACTTTCTTTTTTTCAATTTGAAATTAAATTTCACACGCGCGCCTGTCCGCAATTTCTATTCGTATGTACCCACAGGGTATTTATGAGATTTACGTTTATCTACCCCGGGACCTGAGTCCGTCCTGCAAATCATAAATTATTCCCCGTTTGAAACATTATAAACTTTATATACAGCTACAGTTAAGTGTATATTCGTGTGTATTTTTGTGTATGAATTAATCGCGGGAAAATACAAAGCAACACATAATTAATGGCCACGTAAGTGCATTTGACGTTTTAATTGTTTGACTTGCAAATTTTATAATTTAACATAGAAGCATGAGGTACTTAATTCTTTTAAGATCAATATAAAATTAATTTTTCAATTTCAAAATCTTTTATAGCAAAAAGAATAGGACCATTCCGTTTCAATCCCATGGATGTCGTTAAAGGCGACTAAGGAATAGGCTTATAAATTTGGAATTCTTGTTTTAAGCGATGGGCTAGCAACCTGTCACTATTTGAATCTTAATTGTATCATTAAGCCAAACAGCTGATCGTGGCCTATCAGTCTTTTGAAGAAGCTTTCGTTCGCTCAGTCAACCCCGCAAGGGATATAGACGTGTTTTTAATTATTTTTTAAGTTTTTTGATTGTGATTTATCTTACAATATGAATAATATTGCTATTTGTCATACTTCAGTAATATTGTTTGAAAAAATATAGATATATTTTCATTAATATCATAGTCGAAATAAGATTGATCTTGTTTCTAGCAATATCTTTTTTAAACGTAATAATTATAGCTAATAAAGAAAATTATTAAAAATCTTCGTAATTTCCAAATCGGTTCATTGGTGTCTTCTATGCGACAATATGTTACCGACTTTAACGATACAAAAAACCAGTCAAGTACCATCTTTTATTTATCAGCAAACTAGCGACCCGCCCCGGCTTCACACGGGTGCAAAATTCGGAAAAAATTATACATAAAAACCTTCCTCTTGAATCACTCTACCTGTTACAAAAAACCGCATCAAAATCCGTTGCGTAATTTTAAAGATTTAAGCATGCAGATAAACAGAATAAAATAGCGACTTTGTTTTATACTATGTAGTGACGTTGTCCACTCCCAGGCCATTACTTACAGGCCTTAATTCCACATAAAGTGAGTTACATGCAATGTGCAATGTGCATAATATGGCGTAGTGAACGAGATTCACCGTAAATTGCAGCCGTAACTGAGCTCCCTTTGGGCGTATGGCGCGAGTTAGCAACTTTACGAGGTGTAAAACCGCTGAGCAAAAGCGCTCTGCGCTCTGTGTTTGAAATAGTTCCGAATTGCACCAAAACTTCGTTTGGATTTATGATTTAAATGTTTGTTCATTCTGAAGTGGAATTTCTCATCGTGCATGTTTAGCACAGTATTATAAGTACTAGTAATAAATAGTAACGTATGTTGTTTATACATTGGTGCCGTGTCGTTCTCAGCACAAATGAAAAAAAAAGAATAGGACCACTCCATCTCTTTCCAATGGATGATGGCGATAAGGTTATGAACTTGGTATGTATTCTTCTTTCAAGCGATGGGCTAGGACCTGTCACAATTTGAAACTCAATTCTATCATTAGGCCAAGCAGCTGAACGTGGCCTTTCTGTCTGTTGATGATTGTTGGCTCTGTCTACCCCGCAGGGGATATAGACGAGATTATAAGGTTATATGTTATGTGATAATGTATATAACGGACACTCAAAAACCCCACTTGTTCTATTCTGATGAGCTCCAAATGAATAATAGAATTCCTCTCGATATAATAACAAACATACATACCATGACGTCTCAACGATTATACAGCTAAAGTCTTGCGAGATTGTTGACGCTATATACGCCGTGAGGGAATATAGACGTGATTATATGAATGAATGAATGATCCCAATTTTTTTGCCTTTCATGACTTGTTCCATACTTCAGCATGTTACGCTGCAAACGAGATAAATAGCTAATGCAGTTAAGCGTCTCTCTTATTCCCTGCTCACATTGTGGAATCTTTAGCGTCGACACTGATTTCTAGGAATATCACAGTTATACATACATACATACCTACACATAGTCATGTCTTAATCCGTTGTGGGGTAGACAGAACCAACAGTCTTGAAAATACTGATAGGCCACGTTTAGCTATTTGGCTAAGTGATAGAATCGAGATTCAAATAGTGACAGGTTGCTAGCCTGTCCCCTAAAAGAAGAATCCCAAGTTTATAAGCCTACCCCTTAATCGCCTTTGACGACATCCATGGGAAAAAGATGGAGTGGCCCTATCCTTTTTTTCTAATGGTGCCGGGAACCACACAGCTCATGCATCTATATATACGGGACAAATTACACTGATTGAGTTAGCCTCGAAGTAAGTTCGAAACTTGTGTTACGAGATACTAACTCAACGATACTATATTTTATAATAAATACTTATATAGATAAACATCCAAGACCCAGGACAATCAGAAAAAGTTCTTTTCTCATCATGCCTTGACTATCTATCTACCAAATGTGTGATTCCCGGTAATTTAGAACAGAATTACTCCATATCTTTATGGTATAACCAGTTTTGCATATCAGTTGGTCCACGAGGAAAAAGTAATTTCTTTATTTACTAGCTGTGCCCGCGACTTCGTCCGTGTGGAATAGTTATTTTGGGCGTAATTGAAGCCCTCAAGGATGAATATTTTTCCCTGTTTTTTTTTTCACATTTTCCATTATTTATTCGCTCCTATAATAGTTGCAGCGTGATGTTATATAGCCTAAAGCTTTCCTCGATAAACGGTCTATTCAACACAAAAATAATTTTTCAATTCAAAACCAGTAATTCCTGAGATTAGCGCGTTCAAACAAACACACTCTTCAGCTTTATAATATTAGTATAGATATTTTTACATATGTTCATCAAGGAAAATAAGAATAAGACAGAATTTCTCTTTATGTTAAAGAGAAATTCTGTACAAGGGCACTACTTATTCCTAGGGAAATTTCTTCCAGCAGGCCCACGTGTTCCCACGGATGCCTAGAAAAAGGTTTACTCAGCCAACGGTATACAAAACCCAGATTCCTAACCAAGCGAACATCCGCAAACAAAGGAAGGCTGGCATAACTCAAATCCGAGACGGCTGCCGGTTACCGGTACCCAGCCGGTAACGGTACCGGTACCGGTTTGAGCGCTAGAGGGCGCAATATCCTGTTCCGCTGAGAAACTTGTATTTTACTCCGCTTATAACTGAAGTAGGTACCGATGGATTTTCATTTGTTAAAAGATCTTTGGTCTGTACTGAGAATTTAGCTGTGGTAGTTTGAGAAAGCGTCCGTTATCTGTATATTACTCGTACAAAGCTATTAGTTTAAAATGCAATGTGCTTTTTAGCTCATGCATTAGGCATTAGTTATATTTTAATTCATTCATTTAATCACGGCCATATCCCTTGCGATGTAAACAGAGAAAGCAGTCTTGAAAGACTATAGTCGAGATATAATTAGGATTCAAATATTGACATAGGTTGCTAGCCCACCGCCTAAAGGTATTCCAAAATTAAAAGCCTATCCCTTAGTCGCCTTATACGACGACATCCATGGGAAAAGGACCAGTCTATCTCACTGGTCCTATTCTTTTTTTGTACTGGTGCCGGGAACCACACGGCCTACCTTTTTTGTGAACCTATATTTGTGAAATGTATTTTTTTTTTTATATCAAAGTAAGTACCATGGCAAAGAAAACACTAAGTAGGACTGCCTATTGTCGGCTTTCCAGTGGATTGTGTCTGACGCGTCTAATTTATTTCCTTGCGGGTTTTCCCGCATTTCTTTTGTTAAAGGTTAGTGACCGCCATTGTATTTGATTATTATTTTTATTGTTGACTAGCTTTTTCCGGCGGTATCGCGTCTAGTAGTTGTTGGTTGTAAAAACAAGGAGGAGAGTTCTTTTTCCGGGTTGCAAAAGCACTTTGGCCTTTCTTAGCACTTTTGATAAGTTTAGGGAAACTCTTTGGATAGAGTATAAAGAAGTAACAAAAACAGATATTATAGCACTATTAAAAAAAAAAGTAAATGAATAGTGATACAAAGTTCAAACACTGGCTGTAAAAAATTCAGAGAAAATGATTAAAAAAAAGTTAGAATTATTTAAAAAAAGAAACATTAAATTGGCGCGCAATCAGGGAGGCGCTGGTATTCTACATTTTATATAGTCTGTGTTATATCAACAACTAAGATAATAATATTTTTTTTTAAATTATAAAATGAAAAATGATTGCAAAGAAGACATGTAATATGCAGTAATTTATTATTAAAGCGACAGAAAATAAACTACATTAACTTGACCGCAGCTGCGGGCCTAATCTAGTTACATAATTTTAATTACTTTTATTGTACCTTAGGGTGTATTTTTGCACACGTAAGAGCCCATTTCGGCGTTCTTGCTAAATTGTCGCAAAGAACAGACGCGAATCGCGAATTTATATCACCCCTCGTTTTGAGCCGGGAGTTAACAACCAATTGAAATAATCGGTGCGATCTTCGACTAGGCCATCCATCCACGCCGCGATTCAGGTCATTTGTCTCCCGGACTAACGTTCGCTTGAGTACAGCCGGCTGCATATAAACATATACACGTACAGTATAAATTCATTTCATTCTAAATAGTCGCTCATAATCTCAAAAGCTGAGTTAGATTGCTGTTTTTATAGGTCACGGAGGTCAGACGGGAGTAAAAAACTACTAGTAATAAAAGTGGGAATTTCCGGATCACATATGCAATCCTACATATATATATCCCTTGTCTATATCCTTTGCGGGATAGACAGAGCCAAAAAGATGAAAGGCCACGTTCAGCTGTATAACTTTATGATGAAAATGAGATTCAAACAGTGACAGGTTGCTTGCCTATCGCCTACAAGAAGAATCACAATTATTAGCCATTCCCTTACTCGCCTTTTACGAATGGAATCCTGCATGTTAAATTTCAAATATCTAAATAATAAATTTGACGAATTCAGCTGTGCATTGATATTGTCGTAAATTTTTCTTTCTTCTTTTATATGTTATGTTACGAGTATATATAATACTAGCGGCCCGTCCCGGCTTCGCACGGGTGGATCAAGCGCACGCACGGAAAGATTTTCGGTAGCGCTTTTTTTCCCGGATTACTTTATGAATGTTGAATAATCTACCTGAAAACTAATTTATTTCAAAACAAATTTATGCCTATGTCACTTTTGAAGGTCTATTCTATATTTGTGCCAAATTTTATTAAAATCGGACCAGTAGTTTTTGAGTTTATTCCACACAAACATACAAAAATACAAATCTTTCCTCTTTATTATTAGTGTGGATTAGCTTTTACACTTTTAAATTTAGCGGCACCTACAAAATAATTAAATCTCACTATTGTACCACGAGACATACGTACAATAACGTCTTTATATCTGGTTAGACAGAGCCAACAGTCTCGGAAAAAACTGAAAGGTCACGTTCACTGGATGGCATAATGCTGGAGTTGAGATTCAAATAGACCTTCATCGACCGGTCGTCCATCTGCCCACACTTTTTTTTATTAACGTTTTCGTTGAAGGTACATACATACATATAATCACGTCTACATCCCTTGCGGGGTAGACAGAGCCAACAGTCTTGAAAACACTGATAGGCAACGCTCAGCTATTTGTTGAAATTTCTAACAACTATTTATGTCTTAGGTCATGTTCAGGCCTAAAAAATATGACATAGTATATTTATGGATCCTAGGTCTGCTATCCCAAATTGGTATCATAGAAATTCATTTCCGTTACCAAAATATTTCATCTGAATGAATTTGTTCATGCTAGTAGCTCAATCGGCCCATACCGAAGAATAATTATTACAAAGAATTATTTATTTGAAGGAACGCTAGACTTGCCTATTCTAACTTATAAAAACGTACATACATACAAACCATCACGCTTGTCTCCCATTGGGGTAGGCAGAGACTATATACTTATCATATAACTTATAAAACGTACGTCGTATAAATTCGTAAGTTATTGACTCCTGAATGTCGTCTCGACCCCGGCAATTAAGAATATGACCACTCTCTATATTTCCCATGGATGTCGTAAAAGGCGAGTAAGGAAAAGGCTTAAACTTGAAATCCTTTTTAAGACGATGCGCTGTCACTATTCGAATCTCAATCATTAAGCCAAACAGCTGAACTTGGGTAGTCTTTTAGAGTATGTTGTCTCTGTCTGATAGATACGCGATTATATGTATGCAAGAGAAACAAAACTAACTTCACTTATTTCCATTTTCCACACCGGCCGTACAAAATTTCGATTCAGAATCTGTATTTAATGATAATGAAGACACAGAAGTGGTCTTAAACATTTGGAGTGCCGCCAGCGATGCACTGCTCAACTCGGCTTTTATAGCTAGAACCATACTTTATACTTTTTTTGTTTTTTTTTTTTTCACATTTTTTTATTAATGTAGACAAACAATATGAATTCGTCCACGATAAAGATTTTTAAGAGAACTGTATTTGTAGATTAACATCCCTTAAAAAAGCTGCAGTGTAGTTTATTCCGCCGCTTCTTCTTTACGTCTATATCCCTTGCGAGGTAGACAGAGCCAACAGTCTTGAACAGACTGATAGGCCACTCTTAGCCGCTCGGCTTAAGGTCAGAATTGAGATTCAAATAGTGATAGGTTGCCATGCCATCGCCTTAAAGAAGAAGCCCAAGTTTATAGCCTATCCCTTAGTCGCCTTTTGCGACATCCATGGGAATGAGATGGTCCCACTCTTTCCTTCCACTAGTACTGGGAACCACACAGACAATAATAATAAAACCTTTCCATCATGTCTCGTATCTCAGGCCTGCTAAAAAATATTTCTTTAGAAATAAGCAGAACCTTTGTAATTTGGTTTCATGTATTTATCATTCTCTATATTTTCTATGTGTACATAAATAAGTAAATAAATAAACTCAAAAAAAAGAATGAAAATACAAAAAAAGATTATCACCGCCATTTTGCATACTCATATGTTGCGAGCCCTTATCATATATTCAAGATAACAATTTTCCGGTCCATTTGCGTTCCCCACACAATGGCTGGCGGTTTTGAATTTTTGTCGGAAACGTCTTATATTTCCACCACTAAGGTTAAAATTGAGAGAGAAACTAAGTAAAAATCTTTATCTAATGTGGTCTAACTAACTGATTATGTCGAAAACGTTTACAGTTGCAGTGACAGGTTGCTAGCCCATCCCTTAGTCGCCTTTTACGACATCCATAGGAAAGAGATGGAGTGGTCCTATTTTTTTTTATTGGTGCCGGGTACCACACGGCACAAAAAATATACCTACACTCGTAAAAAAATCGTATTCACATTTAAATAAACGAAATAAAAAGACACAGCTCGTTCAGTCAAAACATCTGACAAAATACAAAAAGATCTGCTGTGAAATCAGCCTGAAATCATTCCGTAGATATCTCTGTGCTCTCAAAAGGGACGCCGTAACAATATTTCCGAAGTAAATATGTACAAAGGATTCCGACAATGCACCCAATATTTTATTAAATGGATTCGTCCGCGTTTTTTTTCCGTCCGCCCTGTAGGTGATATCCCTAGCGTTGCGTTTGACATACCAAAAAAAAAAAAACAATTTTCTTCAAATATTTTTTTTTTTCAAATTATATCTATTAACCTCTGCGCGGAGCTCCGCTTTCGTTATAATTACAGAAAAGAGTAGCGTATGTTATTTCTGAAAGTTTATCTGTTTCTGTGCCAAATATCATCAAAATTTCTCCAAGTTTCAAATTTATCTAAAAGCTTGATCTTTTCATACAGTATTTTTTGGATTTTTTTGTAATTGTAGGACCGAATAAATTTTTGTCAGTGAAATAGAAATACACCATCTTTTGCTTTATCTACATTTAAGAAAAACAAAAAGAAATTTTAAAAATTATACAAATTATAACAGCTGAACATGGCGTTTTAGTCTTTATGAGACTGTTGGCATTGTCTACGCAGTAAGGGATAAAGACGTGATAATATGTATGTATGTCTGTAAATTTGAAAATTACATACATATGTATTTGTCGCCCCACCGACTCTAAATCATGCTAGGACCGGCACTGCGATGAGTTTACGGATTTTTTGGTACCATTGCGGAGTTCTTTTAAATAATTCATTGATTATTAACAACTCATTACCTTTTGCGTTTATACTCTGCATTATATAAAGAAACTAGAGTACGCCCGCGGTTTTGCCCGCGTAAAACTAAAAGACCCGTTAATTCCCGTTCCCGTAGGAAGGTACCCTTAGACCTCATAAGTAACCTACATGCTAAATTACATACATACATGTAGTCACGGCTATATCTCTTGCGGGGTAGACAGAGCCACCAAAAGACTGACAGGCCACGTTCAGCTGTATGGCTAAATTTCAAATTTACTAAATAGTAGTTAATATAATAATAGACCCGAACGTAAAATTACTGGACCGGTTTTAATGATTTTAGCGAATTTACAAATTGAAGTAATTGGAGCTACAAAAAAAAAAATTAAATGAAAATAAGACTTCATGTTATAGGCGGAAGAAATTTTTCGATTAAAAAGTTATTTAATCCGAATACGATCTATTCAATGCGTAGGTAAGTACCTAACATCAAAAGGCCAGCGGGTTTTCAAAACCCCTTGCTTTTAAATTGACTTCACATAACGTGGTGAGGTTGTAAACTCTTGGTTGTATAATTAGTAAAGTAAAAAAGAATTCATTCAGAACACCATTACAAAAAGACAAAAAAGGAAACAATAATATGTACAAAAATAAACATGTAGTATGGTGCTCCTGAAAGGGTACCCCCTCAGCATAATGCTAAAAAAGCTAAAAAATAAAATAAATGCTAAAAAATACGAAATTGGGCGTTGGCAGGGCCTATTGTTAGCTATGCTATTATAATTTGTCCACAATAAATATTAGATAAGGTGTATAAATATAAGGTTATGTATGTACCACAAATATACCCTTTGCTAATAGTCTTAAGGAGACTCCGCGCATCAATAGGTACCAAAATATGATGATGACGTATAAAAGACCAAACTCGGTATAATTTCGGTTATTCGTTTTTTTTTTGTAAAACTAAGAATAATACACGTACATCCCAAACATAGATCAATATTACAAGTGTCCACTATAGCTGATATCTTTGAGAACAAACATGTCAGATGTATTGATTTACGACTCAAAACTTCTGAAGCAAAACAGCGAGGGTACAAATAGAAAGATAGATAGAATACCCTTGATGGTACTTACATAAAATTATACCGAGTAATTTTTCCTAAACTTATGTTAACGTTATGTACAAAAGACAGCTTCCAGGCAACCACAAAAAACATTTCGTGATAGAGAATTACTTACCCAGGTCATTCAGGTGATATGGTGATATACCTGAGTGATCAAAGTGGAATAAACCGATTTTATATAAAGATATGTATGAATTTATAAATATTGATTTAACATACATAGATACATACATATGATCACGTCTTTATCCCTTACGGGGTAGACAGAGCCAACAGTCTTGGAAAGACTGATAGGCCACGTTCAGCTGTTTGGCTTAATGATAGAGTTGAGATTCAAATAGTGACGGGTGGCTACCCTATCGCCTAAAAAAGAAATCCCAAGTTTATAAGCCTATCCCTTAGTCGCCTTTTACGACATCCATGGCAACGAGCTGGAGTGGTCCTATTCTTTTTTTATTGGTGCCGGGAACCACACGGCACCAATATTGATTTAACATTCGTCAAATTATGATTCTTTGTAACATGGTCACAAGTTGGACCCCACTGACCCTTAAATTGAGGGGATATGTTGGGAGAAAGGGCGATAGATTAATTAATTACTATAACTTTTTCTAACTATAGTTGTTCCCAGCCTGCTACTCCTTTTGAAATAAAAATACATATTTGTAATACTATGAAAGATGGCTGTAATTGTACAACTATCAAAAAGACTGATAAGATAAAATATTTAGGAGTCATTATTGACCAGCGTCTTACCTGGCATGACCATCTGGACCTTATTATGAATAGAATTCGCAAGATGATATGGATTTTTAAGTCATTAAGACATGTCGCAGGCTATAAATTATTAAAACAAATATATCTATCACTTGCCCAATCCATTATAGTATATTGCATCCCTGTATGGGGTGGTGCCACCAAAATGAAAATGTTGGAGTTGGAAAGGTCCCAGAGAGCGTTGTTGAAAGTTATGCGCTTTAAGCCGTATACCTTTTCTACATCCTGTCTATACGAGATCTGTGATCTCCTTACCGTTCGAGGGTTGTATATTTTGAATATCGTTCTAAGGTTTCATAGGACTACTGTATTTGATCCAAATGTGTTACGAAAACGACGGAATCATATGGTTGTGCCGCTGCCTGTTGTTAAAATTCAATTTGCAGGACGACAATATACGCGACAATCGGCACTATTGTATAATAGATTAAACAAAATGCTAAAATTTTATCCACATACTAAATATATTACTAAAAACATTCTGACTACATATTTAAAATCGCTAGATTACGACGAAGTTGAATCCCTATGTTTACAATTATAATTATAACTTGTATTTTACTACACACACAGTACACCAGTGCATTATACAGTTCCTAAACTATGTATGGGTAATGTTTTGTGTTGTTGGTTGTGTATTTGTTTATTGTATTACTATAATAAAATAAAATGTTAAATGTACTTATCTACACTAATTGTTACTGAAGAGCGGGATCTCCTAACACAGGTAATTACTTACTTAAAAGGAGATCCCGGTCACAAATATGCTCATGTAAACCATGGTACAGAAATAAAGATTTATTATTTATTTATTTATAATTACACATTGTGTGATATCTGTTCCCTCTTTAAGTTGATTGACTTCTCTTTGCATCGTGATTCGAATACCATTCAAAGACCTTAGACAAATTGCTTATATATTTCGATATGTTATCGATCATAGCACAATTTTCAAACTAAGAAAAAAGATCTCTTTATTTCCCTCAATACAAACTTTATAATTTGTTCTTAACATAAGCACGATTAGAAAATGGCAGGGAATCGTGTCTCGAAAAAATTAAAACGTTCAGCTATATGCTTTCTTGATGGAATTGAGATGCAAATAGTGTGTGGTTGCTAGCTAACCTTACCTCACTCATTACTTACTTAGTCGCCTTTTACGACATCCATGGGAAAGATATGGAGTGGTTCTATTCTAACATACATACATATTATCACGTCTATATCCCTTGCGGGGTAGACAGAGCCAACAGTCTTGTAAAGACTGATAGGCCACGTTTAGCTATTTGGCAGTGACAGGTTGCTAGCCCATCGCCTAAAAAAGAATCCTAAGTATGTAAGCCTATCCCTTAGTCGCCTTTTACGACATCCATGGGAAAGAGATGGAGTGGTCCCATTCTTTTTGTATTGGTGCCGGGAACCACACGGCACTGGGCACTGGTTCTATTCTTAAGTGTCAAAAACCAAACGTACTTGATAGAAACTATTTAGATTGAGTGACAATAAAACTGTGTGTGAGTTCTTATACAAAATTCAGTGAGCCGCGCTGGCTAGAACTTGCCTAGACTTCTTGAGACCGAGTTGAGAACTAAATAATGCAAGTCGATACACTCTCAAAGGATGAATGTAATAGACCGACTTGTTTGTAAGTATCGTTTACTAACCGTCGTCTGCGGTTTTGTCTGTGTTTCGTTTATTTGTTTACATACATACATATAATCACGTCTATATCCCTTGCGGGGTAGACAGAGCCAACAGTCAGATAGATAGTACAGATAGGCCACGTTTATTTAGATGATATCAGAACAATAGTGTTACTTCTGAAGGTTTTGTCTATCATCGTGGCGAATATTATCAAAATTAGTCTAGTAGGTTTGAGTTCGTTCGTTACATATAAGAATCTCTTTCTAATTACGAGTAGTTCACCGTGAACTTAGTGGTTTCTTTTTTTAAACTTATTTTTTGTTGCCCCATGAACTGTAAAATTCTAGTGACAGATTTTACGTACCTTTTAAATATCAAAATACCTTACACACGAAAAAATGTAAGTATTTAACGTAACTTGGTGCGAAAATATTTTTTTTGTATAGCAACAAATTTTTATACACCTTGCAATGAAATAACATATAATCACGTCTACATCCCCCGCGGGGTAGACAGAGCCAACAGTCATCAAAACACAGAAAGGTCACGCTCAGTTGCTCGGCCCAATGATAGAATTGAGATTCAAATAGTGGCAGATTACAAGCCCATCGCCTAAAAGAGGAATCCCAAGTGTATAGGTATATCCCTTAGTCACCTCTTACGACATACATGGGAAAGAGATGGAGTGGTCCTATTCTTTTTTCTATTGGTGCCGGGAACCACAAGGCACAAATAAATAAAATCCATACACACATATTTTCACGTCTTTGTCCCTTACGCGACAGACAGAGCCAACAGTCTTACAGACTAAAAGTATACGTTCAGTTCAGATTCAAATTTGTGCTAGCCCATCGCCGTTAAAGTAGAGTTAAGAAGAGTCATAAAAGTAGATACCCAAGTGTAATAAAATGCTTTACATAAACTTAAGGATACTTAATCCTTCCATTATAATTCGCTTCAGTTTAAAAAACCCGACTAACTACAAGTTAATAGGAG
Source organism: Amyelois transitella (assembly GCF_032362555.1). Taxonomy (NCBI): domain Eukaryota; kingdom Metazoa; phylum Arthropoda; class Insecta; order Lepidoptera; family Pyralidae; genus Amyelois; species Amyelois transitella. The sequence goes on from NC_083525.1 coordinate 2,261,413, forward strand.
ACTTGGTAGTTGAACAATACATATGAATCCGGAACCGGCCATTAGTCTTAAGTAGATGTAGACAGCTCTGTTAGTAGGTAGCATAGACTTAAAAATGTATAGAGAGATCAAAATCATAGTTTCGATATTACTGCCTGCTTCGTCCTCCTTAAAATATTTATATATTTTGACCTATTATATTATTAATATTTTAGGTACATTACAGCAAATTTGCTGTGTAGTTTTTGCGTAAAAGTGTAACAAACAAACGCAAATCCGCGGGAATTTCGGGAACTCGTCTATTAGTATAATATCGTAAACGAGATTGAGATATATAAGTAAAGTGTATACTTCCTACATTGTCAAAAAATTATAAAAAGGGTATTTATTGTCTCAGGTCACTTTTGGTAATTTTTAAAACGAATAATTGAACAATCAATAACATTAATAATAATTGTTTAATATTGATTTAAGCTCGTTCAAACAGACAAATTTTTGCTCTACTAGTATTTCTTCATCGACTAATTTTACTAATATATAATGTACAGAAATTTCGTTTTTACTGATATACTCGTAAGTATTACATATTTTAGAGAAACACAGCTGCCGATTCATTTAATGAGGACATTAACGACTATAACAATAGTATAACACAACTCAATAAAAAACATAAAAGTCATTTATTCCACATTTCTAAACGGCTCTTTACTCTATGGTCTGATATACAAAGGGGAAGCTTTGTTATAGTTGGCGTTTAATTCACAATCATCCCACGTACATCCCAGGATTTAAGTTAGGTATCGAAAGTTGGGGGTAAACTTTCTTACTGTCCGAAGGCTGATCAGGAATTTTAAAAGGTCCAAATACATTAACTCACTTCTTCTATTTGTTTTTATCACTTGTACATACATACATACATATAATCACGTCTTTATCCCTTGCGGGGTAGACAGAGCCAACAGTCTTTATCACTTGTAAACAACTATTTTAGGAATAGGAAGAGAATGATTAAATGATCATGAAAGGGTCGGTCATGAAAGGGGAACGTTGTCCATTTTTTTTGTGTTGAATAGACATTTATCGAGGAAGGCTACATAACATCACGCTGCAACTTCTAAGAGAGAAGAAGTAGTGGAAAATGTGAAAAAAAAACAGGGTAAATTATTCATCCTTGAGAGCTTCAATGATAATGAGGGCCCAAAATAACTATTCCACACGGACGAAGTCGCGGGCACATCTAGTACTTACGTACGTACATACATACATACATATGGTCACGTCTATATCCCTTGCGGGGTAGACAGAGCCAACAGTCTTGAAAAGACTGAATGGCCACGTTCAGCTACTTGGCTTAATGATAGAATTAAGATTCAAATAGTGCCAGGTTGCTAGCCCAACGCCTAGAAAAGAATCCCAAGTTTGTAAGCCCATCCCCTAGTCGCCTCTTACGACATCCATGGGAAAGAGATGGAGTGGTCCTATTCTTTTTTGTATTGGTGCCGGGAACCACACGGCACAGTACGTACGTAATATCAGAATTCTCAAACAGGATAAAATCATATGATACCCGTTTGCCGTGCACTTGCGATGACGTTCAAGGCCCATCATCTCATTCAGTGGTCATTTGCCAATTGCCAACTGTTGACCCCCGCTGAACTGGATTGATGGTCATTTCGTATGTTCGTTTGCTCGACTGACCCACTCGTTAAATATGAACTTTATTTCATCGAGAGACGGAGCTTATATTAAGTCAAATTATAAAAAAAAAATTGCCCAAATTATACTTAGACAGAGCTCACAGAGTGTAGAATTTGAAAAAAAAAATTGTTTTCTTTTCTTTGTAGGTTTTGCTAAATTAGCTTGGACGAAGCTACGGCTAAAAGGCAGTTAAAAATAACAGGAAAAATAAATCCCAATTTATATTTAAAACAAGACAGAGATGAAGAATTTATGGGTTGGTGGATTGCATAACACCACAGAAATTACAATATTTTTAAGACTAGAGGCCGCCCGCGACTTCGTACGCGTGTAATCAATCCCGCGGGAACTCCGGGATAAAAAGTAGCCTATATGTTATTCTGGGTCTTCAGCTACCTACATACTAAATTTCATCGTAATCGGTTCAGTAGTTTTTGCGTAAAAGAGTAACAAACGTCCATACTCACGTCCTGATATACTGACAAACTTTCACATTTATAATATTAGTAGGATTATGTTCCGATTTCTGTGCCTAACACACAGTTTATTGCGCATATGTTCAGTTTTATTATTATTCCATCGCATTTCCCAGAGGGGTAGGCAGAGACTACATCTTTCCACTTGCCACAAACTCTTTCGCTTCATCCATATCAATAGTATAATAGTGTTGATGATATTAAAAACATACTTTCTTCATGCAATTTCGTCAATGACGGGTACTCCTGACTTAGTCTTTTGTTAGGACGTGTCTGATATCGTCGGGGATAGTTCAAATCCGAGTAACTAGCATTGGATAATTCCGCGTATATGACAAATATAGCCATTTTAAGCTTTCGCGGGAAATTCACGAAAAAACTTGATAGGCTGCCACCGACTTGAAACTAGTTCATTTCGACCAAGAGATAGAACAAATTACAAATTACTTTTTGTGTAAAAATGAGCTTAAAATTAATTGAAGTAATAAAGTTATTAAGTTTTAACCTTCCCCTGTAAAACTGGATCTATTGCAGATACGCACCTTTTACGTATGGTAGATTCGCGGATTTGCACTATCCCCGACGATATACAAAATCAATTTTTCACAGATAAAAGTGGGTTTCTATAAAAACTTAAGGGTAGGGAAAATCTTACTATTTTTACCCAAACTCAACACATATTCGTAATGTACCTATGTTTCAACTATATATGTAATTTTCTAACGGCAATAAAGAAAATTAGTAATTTGTAATGTATGTATTTGTATTATCTGTGCTAGGCGCACATACATTAGTGATAGGAATAATTAATGATTCATTAAATATGCCATTACTGTCTGCATAGTTATGTTTATACTAGCTTTAGAATGCGTATTCACCCACTCACTTTGTCATTTATCGAAAATGACAGGTGGTAGTCTTTTTAAGATAAAAGGTACCCCATGTCCTTTTCACAACTAGTAAATTTCTACGTGTATTCTAGCTGTACCCGCGACTTAGTCCGCGTGGAATAGTTATTTTGAGCATCATTGAAGGATGAATAATTTCCCCCGTTTTTTTCACATTTTCCATTATTTCTTTGCTCCTTATAGTTGCAGCGTGATGTTATATATCCTTTAGGTTATTATCCTCGATAACTGGTCTATTTAACGCAAAAACAACTTTTTAATTGGAACCAGTAGTTCCTGAGATTAGCGCGATCAAACAAACAGACAAACTCTTCAGCTTTATAATATAAGTATAGATGATGGAATTGGAATTCAAATATTCTTAGAAGAAGATTTACCTTTCACCCTTAAGTTGGGATGGAATTTTTTAGAATCTGTCAGACTACGACTGTACAAAACCTGCAATATATTCGGGCAATTTTTTCAGCTACCAAGTTAAGGCTGTCGACAAATAGCAAAGGATTCACGGACATACATGTATATATTCCGCGGAGCGACGTAACTTCTTGCAAGCACCCTCATCATTCATTCTCTATGGTAATGGTGATAGGAATGTGCATATTTTGGTCAGGGCAATGAACTTTAAAGTGTTAAAGTTTATCTAAATAGGTATATCTTGAATATAAACTATATAAACGTGTATAAACTATATATACATATTTATATATAAGTGGCTCTGTCTACCCCGCAAGGGATAAAGATCTGACCATATGTATGTATGTATATAAGATCTAATGTAAGATCTATTAAGTGATATTTATTCATTTACTAGCAGTGCCCGCGATTTCGTTCGCGTGGAAAAGTTATTTTGGGCATCATTGAAGCCCTCAAGGATGAATAATTTTTCCCGTTTTTTTCACATATTACATTATTTCTTCGCTCCTAATCGTTGCAGCGTAAAGCCTTTCTCGATAAATGGTCTATTCAACACAAAAATAATTTTTCAATTCGAACCAGTTAGTTCCTGAGATTTGCGCGTTCAAATAAACAAACTCTTCAGCTTTATAATATTAGTATCAACACAAAAAGAATTTTTCAATTCGAACCAGTAGTTCCTAAGATTAGCGCATTCAAACAAACAAACTCTTCGTCTTTATAATATTAGTAGATGAATATAGAAGTATGGCTTGAAAATGGATTATTATTCCAACCGTAATACGAAACTTAACAGAACAGTGGTTTACTTAAAGCGATAACACGGGTGAACCAATTTGTGGAACAGCCATTGTCATCCCGTAAATGATGAGGGTTCGGGAATACTATCCCTGGACATTATCACACTTTGTTTTACATGCTGTTAGTTTAGTTTTTTTAATTCTGATTAACTTAATTTAAGAAAAAAAAATATAATGGGTCTTTTTAGGGTCAATAGAAGCCAAAACAATTTTTTTTAGAATTTTTGTCTGTCAGTCTGTCTGTCCGTCTGTCCGTCTGTCCGTCTGTCCGTCTGTCTGTCTGTATGTTTGTACGCGCATCACGCAAAATCTACCGAACGGATCTGAACGAAATTCGGCACAGATATAGTTAGTAACCTGGATTAGAATATAGGCTACTTTTTATCCTGAAATTCTATCCCAAGAGGATGAAATAGGGGGTGCAAGTTTGTATGAAACTTCGTCATTTTTGAATCGATTTAAAAAGCTATAAATAATTAATTATCTATTATATTTATTACTAGAAATTTCTTTAAAATTATTCATATGGCAAAACAACGTTTGCCGGGGCAGCTAGTGTCATAATAAATAAATATTTATCATATAATATATAATTTGGTCATGTGGTTTGGCACTACATTTTCACAAAACAAGCATCAAATTTTTTTTTTGTCGTTATTTAAGATTAATTATTTATACATCATGTCATCCAGAAGAAGATGGTTTTTGAGTATTTTCGAGACCTTACTCTGTCTATCCCATGTTAGTTTAAGACGTTATATATATATAAATGTTTTTACATATATGTAAGCCGTTAGCTAGACGTCCTTAAAAGGATTAGTAACAATAGTCTTTGTGCGCCGTAATGAGACAGAAATGCAATATGACCTGTGCAATCTTCCCTAAGAAGTGCAGTTAAAATTATTCAATGTCTTATGAAGTCATAAATATTGAAGTGTCTTTGTATAAATTGCATTGCATTTTATATAATTAATTTTATCCCGACTAATATTTTAAATAGCTCATTGTGGAATATCAGTCTTTTTAAGACTGATGGCTCTGTCTACCCCGCAAGGGATACAGACGTGATTATATGTATGTATGTATGTAATATTTTAAACCGAAAGTAAGTTTATGTGTTTGTTCGTTTGTTACCCCTTTACGGGTTAGCTACTGAGTGAATCTTCTTAAAATATCACGTATATATAATTCAGAGTCTGGAAAAGGACATAGGGTATCTTTAATCCCGTTAAAAGCTAAAGATCTCGTGGTATTTTTTGACACTTTTGTATAGAAACTATCTCTCCCATGAATGTCGTAAAAGGCGACTAAGGGGTAGCCTTAACAACTTAAAGATTCCTCTTCTAGGCTATACAGTTGAACGTGGCCTTTCAGTCTATTCAAGAGTGTTGACTCGGTCTACCCCGCAAATGATAAAGACGTTTCTGTACTAATGATAAAGCAAAAACAAAATTTCTGAAAGCAAGAAAACAAAATTGACATGAAAGTTCTTTCGGGAACGAAAAAATAGATTGGATTTTCCAGAAATCGCTTAAAACGGGAAAAAACGAGGATGACTTTGCCCGTAAGACTAGACATAGAATAAAATGAACAAAACTGTTGAAAAAATGCTATATTGCTACAAAGCCACGCTGTCCTATTGTCCTCTAACTTTGAAGTTCTATATTTGGACCTCTTAGCCTGCCAATGTCCTTTCCCGTCAAAGACCCCACTCAGAAATGACAGCAATTACATCGGCCACTCAGTTAAGTGAATATTAAATGCACATCAACCCTAATAAAGTCACAAGTCGGCCGTAAAATTTAAAATGTTCCTAGATAGCTTTTTAAATACCCATTGGAATACAACTTTTTTAATAAGGCCTCCCGCGACGGATTAACTAGGCAACTTCTGCCGTAAAAAAGTAAAAATTCAAATTAAGAAAGTGTACTTACTGCCAGTATGTGAGTTATACCTCCGTTTTAAAAAAAAAATGGAACACGGATTTAAAATTGTATTAGCAACTTTCCGGTGTCAGAAAATCGGGCACGCGTCCGCCCATCCGCGCGTCTGAGCAAAGACTGGAGGTTTGTAATTCAGCGAGATAGAATAGCAGGCCTTCTCTATATATCCTTTTGAATTGCAATACTCTTTTTGATGGCAATAAAGCGGTTATTCACCTAATTTCGGGCCAGAGTTTGCGCTGACCCTATGCGGTTCGGATACACGCTGTTTGAATTAATATGCGCATCGTATAATTCCCTAATTTGATAATTATTTATTATGTTTTATCGAATTTCATTGCAAACTTTGTTTGATTACGGCCTAAAAAAATATAAATTTTATGCGTTTCTATGTATGTTTGTGACATGACTGTAAAAGGTCAAGTCAAAAGTAATATTAACTAATTAGCTTATGTAAAAGTATTGATTAAGTAAAAGATCTTTATGTATTCTGCCTCTAAAAAAAGTGGTTTGTTCATAATGTATTGTTAAATGTATCTCAATTCTATCATTAAGCCAAATAGCTGAACATGGCCGATCAGTCTTTCAAGACTGTTGGCTCTGTCTACCCCACAAGGGATATAGACGTGACCATATGAATGTATGTGTGTATGTATGCTTAAATGTAGAAATATATATTACTAGCTTTTATCTGCAGCTTCGCACGCGCAAATTTGGCGCCACCTACAAAATAATAGGAATAAAGACGTGATTATTATTAGGTTTGTACGTTACTCAGTAAATTATGAACGCTTCAAAAGTACTGTTATTAAAAATTTTGATTTCATCAATAAGCCAATAGTGGCCTTCGAGTCTCTTCGTGACTTTTGGATTTGCCTACCCCGTAATACTGGAATTACGATAACAATGCGATAGAATTCCCTTAATTCCCACTGGGAACTAATTAGCTTTAAGCGACTGAATGTCCGAGTTGCGAGACTAGAATTATGCTCTTCGCAGTCGGTAAAAAGGAGGAGTTCTGAATATGCTAAGTGCAGACTGAGCAGGTGTTACATACCATTCTTTGTAGGGTTGTCGAGAATTTGTTTATTTAACATTTAAGAGTTTAAAAGATTGGGAAGGCCTAGACCTAAAAACGTACCTTGATAAAATCGGAGACGTTCTAGCAAAAGGTCAGGTCAAGAACCCAAAACCGACGAGCTTGCATGAATCGTCGATCGTGGTAGATGTGGTCTCTGCCTACCCCTCCGGGAAAAAGGCGTGATTTATATATATATACTAGCTTTCCGCCCGCGGCTTTGCCCACGTGTAATTCGGTTATATATATCTAGCGTTTTTTAATGATCTCGACAGGGCTTTTTCTTCCACAGGCTGAAATCTTGTTACAACTGGAATTAAATATAGCCTGTGTTACTCAGGGATGATGTAGCCTCGTGATAGTTAATAGAAAATAAAATTCGGGTGTTTTATTTATGCATACCGATTACGCCGAGATTTATGGACCGATTTACGTGATTCTTTTTTTGTTCGGTAGAGTATACTTTCAAGTTGGTCCCGTTGTTACCTAGTCAGGATCTGATGATGGTATTCCAGGGAAATCAAGGGCAAACCTCAAATTTACAGGCAATTACGTTTTTGACAATTTCATAGATCTGTTTAAGTATTTGCGTCTGATAGTCATCATCCCATGTGAATGAGCTGATGATGGAAGGTACAACTCCTCAACGGTTAGGAGTTGAAAGAAAATTCTTACGAAGTTATACGTACATGTGAGGCTATTAGGTTGACCTGATAATAAAAAGTAAATCTCATTAACGTTAAGAATTTAGGTGAAAATGGATGCGGACAAATTTCGTCTCTTCACTTGTTTCCTTTTAGCTGTTTGTATGGGTAGTGTTAACACAAAATAGGGATTTAAAGGCGTGATGTTATTAATGTTATGCATGTATATACATGTATGTTATTATGTATGTTAAAGAGACGACTGAAAGTTGTCATACAAAGTCTTTTTTTTTAAGGATGGGAAATCATCAAATGACCTCTCCCGCTCTGGGTGGAACGGAAGGGAGTGTCAGACTTTTACTGACTAAAACCCACCTCGTTCCTTCAGTTGCCCTTTGCGTTCCGGGGCAACGGTATCTCGTTAGAACTTTCCCGCAGCCCCGGCTCAGTTTATCCCGTTTCCCCCCCTTGGGGGTTGACATTTCAAAAATCCCTTCTTAGTGCTCACTTATGTTACTAAAGGAACCTCTGTTCAAAATCTCAGACTCCTATACCGAGCGGTTTCGGCTGTGCGTTAATAAATCAGTCACCCAATCGCACCCCCTAAATCACGATTGGAGGGTAGTTTGAAAAAAATTTATAATGTCAAACATATTTACTTGCCTATGTACGTGTTCATGCCAAGTTTCAAGTTAATAAACCCAAGGAATAAGATTTTTCATAGAAACGTTTTTACCCCTTTTCCCCCCCTTGGGGGTTGAATTTCCAAAAATCCTTTCTTAGTGCTCCCCTACATATCCCAAGGAACCTACATTCCAAATTTCAGCTGTCTACGACCAGTAGTTTCGACTGTGCGTTGTCTGTCAGTCAGTCACTCAGTAACGGAAGAGTTTTATATATATAGATATGTATAAAAAAAGATAAAGGATAAAAATTTCAGGAATAGAAACGGTTTAGATTCACAAAAAAAAGGCGAGTAAAAATGCAGAAGTTCAATCCTATCGTGGCTTTATCAACGACTACTTTCTGATTTTGTACAACATTAGTTTGAATGCTAATCGATCCTCATACAGTGAGGAAAACCTTCATTATACCTGCACATTCACACAACCAAATGTGAAACAATGGTTGACAGTCTGACATCCGCAAACTTCACCCTTTTTTTTTGAAGGCGGTCAAAAAGCTCTACGCGCCTACGCCGTAGACGTAATGTAGCTACGATGCTACGAAAATGTCTACAACTTAGCATTTATGTCTTCCATATTGCGATTTTCCATATTATCATTTCAGATGAAATGAGAAATGATTGCTCCATCCATTTTATCATCTATCGCATCTTTGCAAATTGAATATGTAACTTGTTGAAACAAAATCCCAACTTTATAAGCCCATCCCTTAGTCGCCTTTTACGATATCCATGGGAAAGATATGGAGAGGTAATTTTTTTTGGCGTCGGGAACGGCACAAATATATGTGGGAATGAAAGTGAAACAGTGCGGAATTATATCGTAAATCTTCTTATTTTATTGGACTTCTTAAAAACACATGTTATAACGTCTCACATCGTACCACAGACCCACTATCCTATCTCTTAATGTTGCCAGCGTAAAAATAAGTAAGAGGTCAGCTAACAAAAAAGATTTAAATAAAAGCACAAAAAAAAACACTTTATCCCACATATATGTGTATATATTATCATGTATTTATAACGAGCCAGCCCTAGCAGCGCCGGCGCAGACGGAGTCATTTAATATGTATGAGTGGAGACAATTTGCGTGGCGGCGGCTGTCCACCGGCCATCGTACACCTATTGTCTGCTATTCCACGCCAATGTCGCCAAAAGTACAGGGAATTGTATAAATTGAATGAATGAATTGTTAAAATATTCTCGCTACATACATATTTGGCCGGCCTATGTGACGCAGCGGTAGTACGCTTGTCTGTGACACCGGAGGTCCCGGGTTCGAATCCCGGCCGGGGCATGATGAGAAAACAACTTTTTCTGATTGGCTTGTCTTGGATGTTCATCTATATAAGTATTTATTATAAAATATAATACAACGATACTATACTATAGTTAGTATGTTGTAACACAAGTCTCGAACTTACTCCGAGGCTAACTCAATCTGTGTAATTTGTCCCGTATATATTTATTTATATCACGTCTCTGTCCCAGAGGGGTAGGCAGATACTACATCTTTCCACTTGCCACGATCTCTGCATACTACTTTAGCTTCATCCTCATTTGTCTCTCGTCCAAAACGCCTCTTACAAAACGCTACTCAAGTGTGACGTAACATTTTAGTATCTTGTTCGCGTTAAGAACTTTATTTGTAAAGCAATAGCAACCCTAATAACTACCTTAATTATTGCGTTTATTGATATGATGTCTTAATAAAAGTTATTCTATATTTTCACTCCTGGTATAGTTCTTCTTCTTCTTCTTCAGCCCATATTCATCCACTGCTGGTTGTAGGCCTCTAGTAATGCGCGCCATTCTCGACGGTTTTGTGCTTTTCCATCCACCTCCTTCCAGCAATCTTGACCAGATCGTCCTTCCATCTGATAGGTGGTTTACCCACATTTCGGCGACCAGTTCTGGGCCTCCACTCCAGTACCACTTTGCCCCAGCGGTCGTCTGTGCTGCGGCATATATGGCCCGCCCATCGCCACTTTCTTTGGGCTACTTCCTGAGCAATGTCGGTAAGCCTTGTCCGTCTTCGGATTTCCGTGTTTCTAATTTTATCCCGGATAGAAACATCAAGCATTGCCCGCTCCATAGCCATCTGTGGCGAAGTTATTATTAAATAATATTGAATTTTTTAAAAAGACTTTCCCATTGTACTTTGAATGAATATAAAACATTTAGGACGTGAGAATTAAAAATAAAAACTTACGTAACGTATTTAATTACGTGTATTCTATCATGTTTTTCACTGATTAATATTGTTTTAAGACCTTGTCATCATCCGTATTAGAATCTCAAGTTCATGAATCTATCTCTTAGTCGCCGTTTACGACGAAAGAGATGAAGTAGTCCTGTTCTAGGGTGCCGGAAACCACGCGGCAAACGTTCATTCATATTCTTACATACATATGAAAAGAAATGTATGGAATTATGCATTGATAGTATTGGAAGTATTTATATTATTATACATACATACATAAAATCACGCCTCTTTCCCGGAGGGGTAGGCAGAGACTACCTCTTTCCACTTGCCATGATCTCTGCATACTTCCTTCGCTTATCCACATTTATAACTCTCTTCATATTATTATTTCTAATAATCACCATATTATTTACATGCGCGACCTAAAACCAATCAGAATTAATTTTTTCCATCACGACCTGACCGGGGATTGAACTCGAGACCTAACTTAGAACAGAGAAACTTAACTAAATATATATCTTTTTTTTCTTTTTTAAATATATACGGGACAAATTACACAGATTGAGTTAGCCTCGAAGTAAGTTCGAGACTTGTGTTACGAGATTAGAATCTCAACTATAACAAAATAGAAACTCAACGATACTATATTTAATATATATACTGTTTTCTTATAATGTATTCGTATTACGGTACAAACTACAATACAGCATTGCGAGAGCGCCATTAAAGTATAACTTAACTTTGATTAATAAAGTTGTAGCGAGCATTCACACTTACAAGTTTGTGTATTAAGACTTGTGTTGGGAAATCAGTTGGTATAACATTATGTGTACAACAATTATTTAGCTCATCAATACAAAAATCTTTGGTGTGCCGTGTGGATTAAGGCACTTTGGAATAGGAACACTTTATATCATGCCTATGGAGGTCGTAAAATGCGACTAAAGGTGAGTAAGGCTTGTAAATTTAAGTTTCTTTTTTGGGCGATGAGCTAGCTATATAATTCGCAGTTATAACTGATTTAAATTTTATGCCATCTAACAGAAAAGCGAAGAAACCTACACGATGTTCAAAAAACATCATATTAAACGCCACCTACAAAAAGCGACGAATTTAGCGCCACCTACGAAAGAATACAAGCTTTTCGCTAATCCCGCGAAAACTGTAATTTTTATCGGAATAATAAGATATGTCCTTCTCCGGGCTCTTAATTACACATTCGTGGAATTTCAAGAAGATTAATTTACTAAATAACCCGTGAAGAGGTTACAAACAAACAAATAAACTTACTTTCGCATTTATAATATTAGTTTCGATTTAAGCATTCAATTTTTTAGCGAAAAAATATGATAATAATGTAAAATTTTAGTCTAAAACCTTTAAATTATTGTCATCTTCCCCTATTGTATCTGAAGCTTGTGGCTTCCTTCAGACTAAAACTAAAGTCTTAACTAAATTGTAAAGTACTTCGCGCAATTAATCTCAAGTTAGCAACGCTGTGATACTAAAACTTGAACTATCTAATGCCAGAAACTTTGCACGCGTAAAATAAAATCAAACTAGATTATTCCCCTTTGTCATGGGAACCACTGTTTGTTCCTTTTGTTTTCCAAGAAGAATCCCATGTTTATAAGTGTATCCCTTATTCGCCTTTTACTACATCCATGGGAAAGGGATGGAGTGGTCCTATTCTTCTTTCTACTAGGGAACCACACAACACCAATTCAGTTTTCAAAATCAAATCAAAAAAAAAAACAACATTCTGTGGCAACGCGTCTTTCCATTCTATACAAGGCCGGAACGCAATGGTATGAAACTAATCACGTACATATTGGAAAAAACTTTTCTACAAAATTGTTTCAATCTATACAGGAGCAGTACGCAAATACTCGTGTATACTTTGTAGTGAACTAAGTTAGTATAGAACTCCAAAACGTACAGCGTCAGTACGCATGCAGACTTATTGTGTACGTTTTAGAAAAAAGCGCGCTAATGTCGATTACAAATTACACGTGAGCAGTTCATGAGCGCCATTTTGATTACATACATACATACATGATCACGTCTATATCCCTAGCGGGGTAGATAGAGCCAACAGTCTTAAAAAGACTAAAAGGCCACGCTCAGCTGTTTGGCTTTGTGATAGAATTGAGATTCAAATAGTGATAGGTTGCTAGGTCATCGCCTAAAAGAGGAATCCCAAGTTTATAAGCCTATCCCATAGTCGTCTTTTACGAGATCCGTGGGAAAGAGATGGAGTGGTCCTATTCTTTTTTGTAATGGTACCGGGAACCACACGGCATTTTGATTACCTCTCATTCTATTTCATGGTAAAACTTTAAAGTTATTAGGGTTGCTATTACAATGACATTGAATGAATACTAGCCGATGCTCTAACGGTGAGAGAAAATACCTACATGTGTCATACATAGATGTAGCGATAAGGAACTCTGTCTACCCGTAAAGGATAAAAACGTAATTGTATGCGTATACAAATTTATTAAAATCAACTTTGTTTTATGTATTAAATTTATTGACTTATATCTAAAGTATCCATAATCATTCACTTAGGTACACAATTAATTTCTATGTAAAGTTAGCTTAAAAAAATTATATAATTATTAATTACGTTAAATTAAGTGTCGTATCTTTGGAACTGTATAAGTATTACTAAGTACGTAGTCACTGCTCCTAATATCTGAAACAAAATAAATTACATTAATCTTATATATAAAATTCTCGCGACACAATGTTCGTTCCCGTACTCCTATGAAACAACTTGATCGATTCTCATGAAATTTTGTGAGCATATTAAGTAGGACTGATAATCGAACATCTATTTTATATACATACATATATTACCCTAAATTACTTAAACATTATTTATATGGCAAAACAACGTTTGCCGGGACAGCTAGTACATACATACATACATAAAATCACGCCTTTTTCCCGGAGCGGTAGGCAAAGACTACATATTTCCACTTGCCGCAATCAGCATACTTCATTCGCGTTGTACTCCACTCCTAATAAGTCCAGAGAAATTAACTAGATGGCGCTGTCGATAGACAATGTTAGAGCGTTGGTTACCCGTGAAAATTACATACATACATATAGACACGTCTATATCCCTTACGGGGTAGACAGAGCCAATGGTCCTGAAATAACATATCTATTTATTTCAGGAAAGATTCCGATAGGTAAAGTAACGTGAAAGAAACATTGGTATATGGCCACAATAGGAAAACTGGTAAAAGAGTGATGGTAAAGAATTAAAAATCACAAATTAAATAAAAAAATATAAATAAATACAGGACAAATTACACAGATTGCGTTAGCCTCGAAGTAAGTTCGAGACTTGTGTTACGAGATACTAACTCAACGATACTACGTATATGTTTTAATAAATACCTATATAGATAAACATCCAAGACCCAGGCCAATCAGAAAAAGTCCTTTTCTCATCATGCCCTGACCGTGATTGGAACCCGGGACCTCCGGTATCACAGACAAGCGTACTACTGCTGTGCCACAGAGGCCGACAAATGCTTCCTTAGATCTGTTAAATTATTCATAGGCTCTGTCTTACCGAAGCAATCAGAGGTCTGTCCAAAGTGCACATGCCCATGGGAGCATAACATGTGGTCTGCAGCATCAGCTGTCGAGAGAACAGCTCTAATCTTGAAGGTAACGAGCTGGTCAGGGGGGAAGCCATCAGCAGGCGGCAGACCAGGTTTTCTGTTCTTCGGCCCTGTGACGGAGGAAGAAGGAATCACAGTTTTAATAACCTTGGCCCTGTGATGAAAACACAGTTTTAATAACCTTTGTAATGTGGCGTAGGCGCACTAATACAAAAAAGAATTGGACACACCACTCTTATCCATGGATGTCGTAAAAGGCGACCAATGGGGTAAGGTTATAAACTTGGGATTCTTTTTTTAGGCGATGTGTTTTCTATTTTCTAAAGGTTGACTGGTAAATGCTATTAGCATAAGTTCAGCTATTGTACCTTTGAGGCTCAATAAAGTTTTAAATAAATTATAAGGTTCAATGAAGAAACTATTTGAATCTCAATTCTATCATTAAGCCAAATAGCTGAGCGTGGCCCATCAGTCTTTGCAAGACTGTTGGCTCTGTCTAGGGATATAGACGTGACCATATGTATGTATGTTCAATAAAGTTTAAAATATGAAGTATTCATTAAGTCACCTCATAAATAGTGTAATGACAGGGTTCCACGACAACGATGAGCCTCATCATGTGCGTCACACACCACAGAAACTGCAGCACCAGGAAGTGTAGCCTGTGCGTGGAAACAACTGTAAATAAAGAAAAAACGGGAATTTAGCCTGTGCGTGGTAACAACTGTAAATAAAGAAAAAACGGGAATTTAGCCTGTCCGTGGAAACAACTGTAAATAAAGACAAAACGGGAATTTAGCCTGTGCGTGGTAACAACTGTAAATAAAGAAAAAACGGGAATTTAGCCTGTGCGTGGAAACAACTGTAAATAAAGAAAAAACGGGAATTTAGCCTGTGCGTGGAAACAACTGTAAATAAAGAAAAAACGGGAATTTAGCCTGTGCGTGGTAACAACTGTAAATAAAGAAAAAACGGGAATTTAGCCTGTCCGTGGAAACAACTGTAAATAAAGACAAAACGGGAATTTAGCCTGTGCGTGGTAACAACTGTAAATAAAGAAAAAACCGGAATTTAGCCTGTGCGTGGAAACAACTGTAAATAAAGAAAAAACGGGAATTTAGCCTGTGCGTGGAAACAACTGTAAATAAAGAAAAAACGGGAATTTAGCCTGTGCGTGGAAACAACTGTAAATAAAGAAAAAACGGGAATTTAGCCTGTGCGTGGTAACAACTGTAAATAAAGAAAAAACGGGAATTTAGCCTGTGCGTGGTAACAACTGTAAATAAAGAAAAAACGGGAATTTAGCCTGTGAGTGGAAACAGCTGTAAATAAAGAAAAGACGGGAATTCGTTTAGTGATTTAGTGCATGTAATAAAGGGGAAGACCTAGACGTACATAGGTCTTCTTCTTCGTAAGCTTTAGTGCCGGTTGCAACCTCACGTGGTTCCTAGTACCAATAAAAAAATGGGACCACTCCGTCCTACGGATGCCGTAAAAGGCGACTAAGGGATAGGCTTACAAACTTAGAATTCTTTTAGGCGATGGGCTAGCCACCTGTCACTATTTAAATCTCAATTGTATCATTAAGCCGAACAGCTGAACGTGCCCATTAGTCTTTTCAAGACTGCTGGCTCTGTGTCTACCCCGCAAGGGATATAGACGTGATTATATGTGTGTATTGATAAAATACTTACTAATCTCCATGATGAGGAAGTAAGGTGTGACAATGAGGTGCAGCAACGTAGATATTAACACGACTACGAGTGGTATTCCGTAATTCTCATCGATACAATGCACCACATCGCAAAGAGATCCGTGGAGTAAAGACAGCCGGTGGACGGCATCGCTTGGAGACATTAGGAGACGGGGCTCACCGTTGACTGGAAGGAATGAATTGCGTGTCATTGTACATACATACATACATAAAATCACGCCTCTTTCCCGGAGGGGTTAGCAGAGACTACCTCTTTCCACTTGCCACGATCTCTGCATATTTCCTTCGCTTCATCCACATTCATAACTATCTTCATGCAAGCTCGGCGGTTTCGGGTGTTTGCGTGTCATTGTAATGGTGATAAATGGTTGTCGTGAAAAGAGACTAAGATAAATGCTAATAAACTTGCGTGTTTTCTTGTAACCTGTCACTATTTGGATCTCAATTCTATCATTGAGCTAAATAGCTGAACGTGGCCATTCAGTTTCCAGACTGTTGGCTCTGTCTACCCCGCAAGGGATATAGACGTGACCATATGTATGTATGTTTTCTTGTAAGCAATGGGCTAGCAACCTGTCACTATCTGAATCTCAATTCCATCGTTAAGTCCTGCAGTTGAACTTGACCTTTCAGTCTTTTCAAGACCATATGATAGGCTTAATGATAGAATTGGGATTCAAATAGGGACAGGTTGCTAGCCCATCGCCTAAAATAAGAATCCCAAGTTTATAAGCATACTCCTTAGTCGCCTTTTACGAAATCCATGGGAAACAGATGGAGTGGTCCTATTCTTTTTTTATATTGGTGCCGGGAACGACACGTTATATGCTTATATTAAAAATACCGTGCCGTGTGGTTCCCAGCACCATTAGAAAAAGGAATAGGGCCACTCCATCTCTTCCTCATGGATGTCGTAAAAGGCGACTAAGGGGTAGGCTTATACTTGGGATTCGTCTTTTAGGCGACAGGTTAGCAACCTGTCACTATTTGAATCTCAATTCTTGCATTAAGCCAAACAGCTGAACGTGGCCTATCAGTCTTTTTAAGACTGTTGGCTCTGTCTACCCCGCATGGGATATAGGCGTGATTATATGTATGTATGTATGTTAAAATTACCTGCTTTCTTTATGATGACAGCATCTCTCTCTGGAAGACTTTCCATGAGCAAGCTGACGCTGGCGCGGGAGTCGGCTGGTGCTACGCGGATAGCGTAGATGTTCAGCTCAGTCGGGGTATTTTTGGGTTTCTCCACTGAAAAAAAGCAAAACAATAATATTTGTGCCGTGTGGTTCGCGGGACTAATAGAAAAAAGGATAGAACCACTCGGTTTCTTTCCAGTGGATGTCCTAAAAGGCTACTAAGTGATAGGCTAACATAGAATTTTCTTCATTTAGGCGACGGGCTTACTATCAAATTGTCACTATTTGAATCTCGATTCGATCATAATGTTAAACAGCTGAACATGCCTATCAGTTTTTCAATTGCATTAATTGCTGGCTCTGTCCACCCCGCAAGGGATACAGACGTGACTATATGTATGTACGTCCGGACCAACTGGTTTTCCTACAATATGCTTGTCGCCACACTATTATTCGCTATTCGCTAATCTGTCACTATTTGGAACTCAATTCCATCATTAAGCCGAGCAGCTGAACGTGGCCATTCAGTCTTTTCGGGACTTGAAGAAAATGCTGCAGTGCAGTTTTTTACCGCTTCTTCTGCACTGACGCCTTGGCAGTAAACTTAGTTTTTAAGTAATTTATTTGACGTCAACCAATGTTGTTAAACCATATGTTTTGACAAATATTAAGCGATATATAGTATCCTATAGTAATGAATAAAAATTTTGAATTTTGAATTTGAATTTGACTATTGGCTCTGTCTACCCCGTAAGGGATATAGACGTGACTATATGTATGTATGTATGTATGCTTATCGCCATTTCAGATCATGTTACCCCAAAGACTGTTGGACTTACATGGCACAGATATATTCTTAGCAGTAATAGCGAGTGCGTCGTTGACAGCTTGAAACCTCGCCCGTATGGACAAGGCTGTGAAGGCAAACTGTAGCTCCAGGAACATCACCACGTACCACAGCAGGTAGTAAGTGCTGTAGTTGATGATCACGGACCCTGGAAAAAGGAAGAAGGTGATTAAAAAGGTGATTACTTGGATGGATCATTATTAAACTATTTACAAGCTGCCGTGTGGTTCTTGGCATCAATAAAAAAAAGGACCACTCCATATCGTTCAAAGGCGATGGGCTAGCAACCTGTCACTATTTGGATCTCAATTCTATCATTAAGCCAAACAGCTGAACGTGGCCTATCAGTCTTTTGATGTATGTAGGTAGTATGTATGTATAATGTTACAAGCTGATCACCACGAATTTGTTCGCATGGCTGAACAATTCGTAAAAATGTAATTTCTAGATTTCCTATAGTTTGGCCGGACCATCATGGTGCTGCATCAGTTGTTCTAGATAAAAGATGATACATTACACATTTATACAGTACAAAAATGGGTGAGTCAAGTCAAAATATTACAGGAAGCGATGGCTGTCTGATCACTGCCTTCTGACTTACGAATGTTGAAAAGCAAATTATATCCACACTCGGGATGGTATAGAAGATGAGAATATTCTCTCTCTTTCTACCATGCAAGTTAACCTCAAAACTAGAAAGGGACACAAATAAGACAATTTCTACTGTCATAACATACATACATACATAAATCACGCCTCTTTCCCGGAGGGGTTGGCAGAGACCACATCCTCCCACTTGCCACGATCCCTGCACACTTCTTTCGCTTCATCCACATTCATAACTCTCTTCATGCAAGCTTGTCGGTTTCGGGTACTCTTCACCAGACCTTTTGCTAGAACGTCCACGATTTGATCAAGGTACGTTCGTCTAGGCCTTATTGTCATTATATTTTTTTATTACTGGAATTAAAGTCCAACTTACACTGTCTGTCCACCTTCTTAGCTTGGATCGCGTAAAAACAAACGTCATCCACAATCAGGATGGTGAAGAATATGAGAATCGACATCAGGATTGCGCAGAGCTTGCGTTCCGTTGCCACTGAGTATTTTCCACCTATACTATTGTCGACCTGAAAACGAAAAATATTCAGTTTTATGCAAAGAAGTATGCTGAGATGGATGCTGGACGGAAAGATGAAGTCTCTGCCTACCCCCTTCGAGAAAAGCGTGATTTAATGTACTTGTGTTATGTTTATGCAATACCAAGTTTTGTCAAGAGCTTTCGTTTTGTAAAAAGAAATTTCGCAGAGTGTGTTTACATCATCAATACCAAATACTTTAATGCAGTTATTGAAGATCTAGTTTTTGCCCGGGTTTGCGCGAATAACGCTTTATAGCACATAAAAAAAAAGAACAACATACTTATACTAACGTCTATTTCCCTTGCAGGATAGACAGAGCCAGCAGTCTTGAAAATACTGATAGGCCACGTTCAGCTGTTTGGGTTACTGATAGTATTGAGATTCATATAAAGTGACAGGTTGCTAGTCCGTCGCCTAAAAGAAGAATCCCAAGTTTATAAACCTATTCCTTAGTCGCCTTTCACGACATCCGTGGGAAACAGATGGAGTGACGGCCTCTATGGCGCAGCGGTATTACGCTTGTCTGTGACACCGGGGGTCCCGGGTTCAAATCCCGGCCGCCCTGGCCGGGATTTGATGAGAAAAGAACATTTTCTGATTGGCCTAGATCTTGGATGTTTGTAAAATATAGTATCGTTGAGTTAGTATCTCGTAACACAAGTCTCAAACTTACTTCGAGGCTAACTCAATCAGTGTAATTTGTCCGGTATATATAAAAAAAAAAGTGATCCTATTATTTTTCCATTTATGCCGAGAACCACACGGCACAGGGAGAAGAACAATGTAGTCGAAAATAACAAATATCGAGATGCACTACAATGATTGGAGATTATAAAACAATTTTTCCTACCGAAGCCACGCTGTCCATAAATTTAAGCATATTCCTCATTCTCCTCGGGGCTCCGTACACCCCGGCACTGGCCGTCATCACCACGATCATGACGTCACAGGTCGACACCACCTGGGACATTGGCGATGACATCCTGACGGACAACTTGACGCCAACGTTGATTTCTGACACGTGGCCGAATATCGTCGTTATGACTGAAACAGATTATTTTTATTTGTATAAATCCACAGTTTTGGTATATCTGGATGAGATGATGATACATACATACTTACATACATATAATCACGTCTATATCCCTTGCGGGGTAGACAGAGCCAACAGTCTTGTAAAGATTAATAGGCCACGTTCAGCTGTTTGGCTTTAAGATAGAATTGAGATTCAAATAGTGACAGGTTGCTAGCCCATCGCCTAAAAGAAGAATCCCAAGTTTATAAGCCTACCCCTTGGTCGCCTTTTTCGACATCCATGGGAGAGAGATGGAGTGGTCCTATTCTTTTTTCTGTTGGTGCCGGGAACCACACGGCTGCACGAGATGATGATGGAGCATCTAAATCCCAACTTATATTTTAAATGCGAAAGTAAGTTTCTATTTGCGAAAAACATGTATTCTTTTGGCGGTGCACGACTAGTTATATAATTGCTAGTTGATAATTATGTGCAATTATTTGTGTAATGGTTTGCATTAAACATTTGTCTAATTGCGTGTTCCAACCCCTCTACACGGAGAAAAATATATATGTACATATATGTATATATGTATATAAACTAATATATATGTGGCAGTCCAAGCATAAAGGTACCACTTGGGTGGTATTGAGTTAAGGCCATATTTGGATAGTTAAATAGTTGGTTGATCATATGGAATAAAATAAAAATTAATCATAATAACATTTATTGGAAAAAAAAATTTTCAAAGTTCACACTTACAAAAATCAAATTGTTGGGAAAGGGGCATTGAAAGTTTAAGCTGTATTATCTAAAGATCTAGTTGTCAGTTACATAGATTATGATTTATTATTATAGAGCAATATGTTTAGTATAAAATCAATTAGTTAATGTTATGGAAACATTATCGAATAAAAAAATAGAAGCTTAAAACTAACTTTATAATAAGTTTAGTAAAAGGGCCCAGTTGAATACAATAAAATTTTAAATTGTAATAGCTAGAGATCAAGATGTCAGTTACATAGATTCTTATTTATAATAATAGAGAAATATATTAAGTATAAAATCGACTAGTTTTTATTATGGCAACACTATCGAATAAAAAAATAAAAAATTAAAACTAATTGGTAGTTATGTTAAGTTTAGGAAATGGGTCGAGTTGACCGAAATTAGGTTATATTTCGCGTACATTGTAACACACATTTATTAAGAATATACTACTCGTAGGACATTATACAAAAACAGATTAAATTTACGTCAAAAGAATAAAAATTAATGAATTAAAAGTCATTAATACGACACATTACAAAAAAAAAAAGAATTAACCTATTACAGGTTTCAAAAGTCAGAATTAAATCTCAAATATTTTCTGACCTGCGCTTTGGACAAAAATATGACCCGTTTCTTACTTGATTCCTATGACCGACTTCCTTGCAGTATGAACAAGTTGGCGTTTTTCTAACACTCTTAGCAATTTGATTGGATGATGTATTAGAAGTAGAAGTAGGTAGTTGTTCCTTCTACTACACTACATTGACTAGGAGTGGATATGTCGTCTAAGACTATTGGTTTGGGACACAAAATATCTTTAGATTCTTCTTCGACAAATTTACGTATTTTGTTATACAAATACCATTGCCTTTCTATAGTCATACCTGACGGGAATATTTCTGTTGGAAGTTGGTCATATACTTTATTTGGATTTAAAACTTTTGCCACGACCGATGGTAGCATTTCAGAAATATTTTTGTAGCAAAGCATGTGCCCTTTGTTATTTGCGTTAGATTCAAAATGGGAAAATGTTAATAGCTGGCTTATGGTAGAAGCATCTGATTGAAAAAATTTTGCCCAGTCATACATTTTTATAAAAGTATCACCTTTCTCATTACCTGTGAGAACAGCTGTTAGCGTTAGCCCCTTTACTTGTATGACATGATTCAGGGATAAAATATATAAGACAAATTTCTTTAATGGCTCTACAGCAACACCAAATAAACTGACTTTGAACCCTGTCAAAAAATATAATGGCCCTATCTGTTGAGAGCTATGTGGTAAATGAACTTGCTGAGCAAAATCAAAAGAGTAATGCATAACACCATCGTAACGACAAGTAATATGAGGTCCAAGTATAGGGAAAGATTCAGAGAATGAATCCCTTACACATCTGATTATATCACTGTAATATTTTCTTTCAATTTGTACTAGGTCTAAATGTTGCTTTGATTTAATTATGAGATTTAATTTTTCTTCTTCACTCAAAGCGTTCATTTTTCCTAATGTTGTTACATTTTTTTGACAAACTGCGCAAAGGTCAGTTTTCGGTTTCTGCACAACAACATTTGGGCAAAATGTTTCCCAGAGGTCGTACCAAGTACTCCTACCAACAGGAATATTATTCAGTGAAATTAGTAAATCACAATATGTTTTATAAACGTATGATTTGGTCATACTGCAAGGAAGTATTACTAGATCAGAATTATATCGGTGACCTGGTAGACGGCCAGGTAAAACTAAACCATTATCATTGGAGTACTGTTTTATATAATTAACTGCATCAGCTCTGGTTTGTAAATTATAACAATTGTAAGGAGCTTTTCGTGACTTATGGACATTTGGCGCGACACCGTTAGAAGGTTAGAACATTTCTGGGGATTTCCCGTCTAATTAAATTACGAAATGTACCTATCTAAGTAAAAGTCCCCACTACTCGCCTAAATAAATGCCGGGGAAATTCTCTATTATAAAATATCGCTGTTGACAGTAGATGTCTTTGTGGTTGGTTAAACATCGACATTAGTTGTTATTTAACTCATTATCATTATAGAATTCAATTTCAATCATTCAATTTAAAGAGTGTTGATAACTGGTCCCTTTTCACTAAACATATAATTGCAATTTTCTCACGTTATGTTCGTTATTTACAGACGATTATTATACGAAAATGTAGCCCATTGCATGTTGCATTAAAATCCATTAAAATCGCATAATGCCAATTTTCCACCTTTTTTCACAAATCATCAATCAAATATCTCGGAAACTAGAAAGTGCTCAGTGGGCCCTTTTCGCTTGGACGGCCACATATTTTTTTTTCGTAATCTTATTATTAATTGTTTATATAGGTAAGCTTTAAATTAGTATAATTTGCCCGAATTCACACTCCCGTGGAACCTTTAAAAAAGTTAACTTTTTTTGACATCGGGTAATAAGGAAATTACCTGAACCAATTTCAGTGAAATTTCGTTCGGTAATTGTGCTTCTTATTCTTCCTCGTGACAATCACTATATACTATAACTACTTTCTAAGATATGTACATTAGTTTGAATACTAACCGATGTTAGTTATTCAGGCAACTGAGTTTGCAGCCATATGACCCAATACGAATTAGGTTACCCTACAAAAGGTTGCGGGAATCAGATGGGACGATAGGAGTCGCTTCGTGTAAAAGCCTGACTCACCTAGGGTTGCCATCTCTAAAATTTGGAAAACCGGACAAGACGCGTGAAAACCCCGGAATTAAGAGTCTGAAAGCCGGACGCCGGACATGTTAACAAGATCTTTTAAACATATACAATGCAATAAAAGACATTTGAATATTAAACAACAAATCAGAACATTTTTAAAGTTTAGACCTACAGTAATGTTTTTTTTTATTTATTAATTTTTTTTATTTATTAATATTTTAAAACCCGGTCTACAAATAAAACCTTCCCCGGACGCTCCCCGGATGCCCTCTAAACTAGGACAAATCCGGGGAAACCCGGACGGATGGCAACCCTAGACTCACCCAATCCAGGAACCATGGTCAAGGGCTTACCCCGAGCTCATCTCCACAGTGGTGAGGATGCAACCGAGAATAGTCCCGGTTTCTACGGTTTCTACTATTACTGTCTTGAAGTGTCGATTACTACTTTTGGGATTTTTAAAATAAAAATACGGAGCTGTTTTTGAATAAAATTAGACTATAATTCGAAAATCGAAAAGTAAAAAAAAAACAATCGTACGCGTGCATTGCGTCAATGCGGCACTAAGGAGGATGAATAGGAGCTTCAACAATTACTATGGTACTTTTTTTTTTCTTCTGGTTATAGAGCCAGGATTAAGAAGATAGTCAACTTACCCAGTACAGTGACCAGTATATAACTGTATATACACATAGGGTTTGATATAGACACCGTAAAGCCTGTGTTGCAGTTCTCAAACCTCAGAGGAGCCAGTCCGAAAAAACTTGATATCTGAAATAAAAAAAAAACAAAAATCTAAGTAATAATTGTGAGTTCGGAAGTGCCTCTGCATTAAATCTAAAAAAGATTATGTATGACATTACATATTTTGAGCCATCAGCCTATAGGTATGTGAGGAGATACATCTTCTGTGCTATCTTTAATCTAAGCCGTCAAATTGATTCATAAATAAATAACAGTATATTCTTAAAACTTTAAGTTTTTTTTTAATTTCATATTAATTTTGACCTATTTATGTTGTGTATACATGTAGGATTCTGACGTCAATTCGCTTATGAATAAATCGTTCTGTCGGCGACTCGTTCGTAGTAGAAAGGTTTTGTCGTTGAACAACTCATAAACGAACCATTCTGTCGGCTGCTCATCCGGCACAGAAACATTTGTCGAAGTTAAGTTTCAGACTCGATAACATTATATCCAATTGACTGTCATTTCGAGACTGTTGGCTCTGTCTACCCCGTAATGGAAAATGACGTGATTATATATATATTAACAAACTTCTTACCCTGAGTATGAAGGCATGCGCCCCACCGACCACAGAGTGAGAGGCGTGATCTCGCTGTCTCGTCGCCACTGTTACATTATCTGTGCCTTCTGTGTTTGTGTCAGCGCCTGAAACAGAAAAGGGGAGATGGAGTGGCCCCATTTCTTTTTTATATTAGTGCCGGGAACCACACGGCACTAATAGGCAGGGATAGGTTAATTAACTTGGGATTCTTCTTTTCACACCCCATCTGGAGGGGAGCTTGGGGTATTCGTTTGTGACACCAATTTATATTATTTGTACTTCTTACTCTACTTTATCTTCTTTGTAAATATTTCACAATTAATTAAGTTATCAATAAATGTCATTTCTGCGGTGAAACTTTTATTGAGTTGTGTTAATGTTGTTGTGTTAACAGAAAACTTTTAATTACTTTACACTTTGATGATGAAAGAACTTTTATTTTGCTCGTGTAAAGTATAAGTTAAGATTGATGAAAGTGGACGAAGCGAGAGTGTGATGGGTTCACGGCAAGTAGGAAGATAGTCTGCCTACCCCACGTGGAAAGCCTCCTACACACCTACCCTCTTGCGTCAGTCTCGGCTGTATCCTCACTTTTTTGTAAAGGACCCCGGGGTGCCGTGTGGTTCCCGGCACCAATACAAAAAAGAATGGGACCACTCCATCTCTTTCCTATGGATGTCGTAAAAGGCGACTAAGGGATAGGCTTACATACTTGAGATTCTTTTTTAGGCGATGGGCTAGCAACCCTATCACTATTTGAATCTCAATTCTATCTTAAAGCCAAATAGCTGAACGTGGCTTATCAGTCTTTAGACTGTTGGCTCTGTCTACCCCGCAAGAGATATAGACATGATTATATGTATGTATGTATGTACCCCGGGGTCCGCTTCATCTATATTTTGGAATAAATTAATCTTATTTTACATGAAGCAACTTACCTCTGACCTCCGCAACCTTTGTAGCGAAACCTGACACACATTGGATCATGGTTACACATCCAGTTAGTTACCTGAATAAGCAGGTTTCCTCACGACATTACCTCGTCGAAGGAAGATGTGTGATTTTATGTATGCATACATACATACATATGGTCACGTCCATATCCCATGTGGGGTAGACAGAGCCAACAGTCTTGAAGACTAAATGGCCACGTTCAGCTGTTTGGCTTAATGATAGAATTGAGATTCAAATAGTGACAGGTTGCTAGCCCATCGCCTAAAAGAAGAATCCCAAGTTTATAAGCCTATCCCTTAGTCGCCTTTTACGACATCCATGGGAAAGAGATGGAGTGGTCCTATTCTTTTTTGTATTGATGCCGAGAACCACACGGCACATTTTATGTATGGTTTTCATTAAGCGAACCGACTCGCACTTGGCCGATTTCTTATCTCTGGTAAACAGCTGAAAGTTCCCGATTCGCGGGTGGTGTAGTGCGTGAGTAATAAAAGTGTAATAAATGATATTACGATACTGAAAGTAATAAACACTCGAATCCACTCAACTATGTAGCAGATTGTGCGAAAAACAAGTCGAGATTATTCGGCAAACTTGTTGGTCTTGCGAAAAAAGGGTGATTAAAATAAATTACAATTATTTTTTTTAAAAGAAAAACTCATCCATGTGATACACTCCTTTTCTAAAATCGGTTTTTCTAAACCTCCTTAATGTAACAAACACTTTTCTGAAGACAAATCAAAATCGGTTCAGCGAAACGCGAGTTAATTGCGGACGGCGGACGAACATATTACAAACAGAACTATAAACCATCTTTTTTTTTGAAGTCGGTTAAAAATCAGACCTTACTGCCCTTCGTACAATTCATTCTTAGTTAAGTATATTTGACAAAATCATGAAGAAACTTGCAAATTTACAACTGGATGTTGCCTAGTGTGGGAAAAATGTCTATAGCAAGTGTGGTTTTTATATTACTGCCGTGTAGTTCCCGGCACTAATATAAAATAGAATAGGACTACTCCATTTTTTTCTCATAAAAAGCGGCTAAGGGATAGGCTTATAAACTTGGGATTCTTCGTTTAGGATTAAAATATTTTACTGACAATTTAAAGTTTCCTTGTTACTTTATGGGTGAAATCTTGATATAAACGATTTTTATTTATGTTTTTATTATATTCTAGTCTAGTAGGAGAGAACTACACCTAACCTAGAACCTAGTAGAACATGACTTTCTATGTCAGCATGCGTTCGAGAAAGACATAATACTTATATCACATGGTAACAGTAAGACTAAGAAAAATCTTAATAATAATTTACTCTACGCACTTAAAACGGCACTCCCCTTATGCGTAGCGTCAGTTAAATCAACATGCATTAGGGTTGTCGAAAATTTCCTAAGGCGACATTAGTCTAATCACTTCTCAACATACGTAGATATACCTCCCTACTGCCGTGAGGGTGGGAAGTCCTAATTGATCATAAGTATTTGTCGTATACGATACCCTCTCTATATTACAGATATTGTATTTGCGCCGTGTGGTTCTCGGCACCAATAGAAAGAGAATGGGACCATTTGTTTCCCATGGATGTGGTAGGGGACTAAGGGATAGGCTTATATACTTGGGATTCCTCTTTAACGCGATGGGCTAGCAACAGCTATTAAGCCAAACAGCTGAACGCGGCCTTTTAGTCTATTGAGGGCGTGATTATATGTTATGTTATTAACAGATATAATATAGGACTTTTGACTGTTTAAAAAGTAAGAAAAATAATTCGAAATTCAAATACAAATAGGAAAAATTAAAAACTTTCAAAATTTTCCGAAAATCTAAATTTTCTAAATTTGTCTTCACTTATATTCTTATTGCCGTCTGGTTCCCGGCACCAATACAAAAAAGAATAGGACCACTCCGTTTCTTTCCCATGGATGTCGTAAAAGGCGACTAAGGGATAGGCTTGCAACCTTGGGATTCTTTTATAGGCGATGGGCTAGCAACCTGTCACTATTTGAATCTCAATTCTATCATTAAGCCAAATAGCTGAATGTGACCATTCAGTCTTTTCAAGACTGTTGGCTCTGTCTGCCCCGGAAGGGATATAGACGTGACCATATGTATGTATGTATGTATATTCTTATTCTTATACATATTCTCTTTTATTATAATATTCAAACATTTTAATTTTGAGAGTGATTTTGTAGAGTAAGCGATAAAACTTACCCCTGTTTCTTCCAGTGTATATAGGCGTCAAGGTGAAGCAATATTTCTGCGCGTCTTCGTCGATTACCGCCATTTTTAACCGACTTCAAAACAGTAGGTTCTCAATTCGACCGTTTTTTAAGAACAATAATTTCTAAATATTGTATACACAGGCGTCCCTTCTTCCGAATGATATTATAATAACTTAATGAAAGTCGTGATACATGATTATATGATTTTCAATTATGGTGACACGCGGATGGCGAAATCGCGTGAGTGAATATTAATTTAAATAATTGGTTTATTTATTAATACCCATGACTTTCATTTATTTCACATACATACATATAATCACGTCTAGATACCTTGCGGGGTAGACAGAGCCAACAGTCTAGACAACACTGAGCTGTTTGGCTTAAAGATAGCCCGTCACCTACAAGAAGAATCCGAGGTTTATTAGCCTATCCCTTGGTCGCTTTTTACGACATCCGTGGTAAAGATATTGAGAAGTCCTATTTTTTAATGCCGGGAACCACACGGTAACTTTATTTTTCTACTAGCTTTAACCCGTAGCTTCGCCCGCGCGAATAAAGCGCCATCTACGAAAAGGGACGAACAAGCAACACCTACAAAAAACATCGAATTGAACGACACGTACCTTACGAGGTATTGGGGTGCACTAAAATTTATAATCCTGGAATTCCCTCGGGAATAAGAATTCCGTGCCGTGTGGTTCCCGACACCAATACAAAAAAGAATAGGACCACTCCATCTCTTTCTCATGGATGTCGTAAAAGGCGACTAAAGGGATAGGCTTACAAACTTGGGATTCTTTTTTAGGCGTTGGGTTAGCAACCTGTCACTATTTGAATATCAATTCTATCATTAAGCTAAATAGCTGAACGCGGCCATTCAGTCTTTTCAAGACTGTTGGCTCTGTCTACCCCGCAAGGGATATAGACGTGACCATATGTATGTATGTAATAAGAATTCACGGAAAAACGTTTGAAATACCTATAAATATAAGGGTTACCAAAGCATTCTCACACTCCGTAGGACACCGTTCAAATAGATCTTAGCATAATGAGTTTATAATAGGTGCTAGACCAACCTATAATTTGAAGATATTGACAGAAGTCGCAAGAAACAATTTACGTGTTAACTTCCAAACAATAAGACTGGTCTAATGTTGTTTACAAACATGCATACATACAGTCACGTCCATATCCTTTGCGGAGTAGACAGAGCCAAAATTCTTGAAAAGACATGAAAGGCCACGCTCGGGTGTATGGCTCGGTGATGAAATTGGGATTCAAATAGTGACAGGTTGCTAGCCCATCGCCTACAATAGGAGTCTCAAGTTTATAAACCTATCCCTTAGTCGCCTTTTTACGACATCCACATGAAAACTATGGAGTGGTTCTGTTCTATTCTATTTATCTCTAAAGTAACAATACTATATGGCATTTTTTTAAAACTCTCACATATTTACAAACATGATTTAGAGGATAAATATATACGGGACAAATAACACTGATTGAGTTAGCCTCGAAGTAATTTCGAGACTTGTGTTACGAGATACTAACTCAACGATACTATATTTTATAATAAATAAACATCCAAGACCCAGGCCAATCAGAAAAAGTTCTTTTCGCATAATGCCCTGGCCGGGATTCGAACCCGGGACCTCCGGTGTTACAGACAAGCGTACTACCGCTGCGCCACAAATGCCGTAAGATACATACATACATACATAAAATCACGCCTCTTTCCCGGAGGGGTAGGCAGAGACTACCTCTTTCCACTTGCCATGATCTCTGCATACTTCCTTCGCTTCATCCACATTCATAACTCTCTTCATGCAAGCTCGGCGGTTTCGGGTACAAAAGACCTGACCCTTTACCAGGATGATGCCGTAAGATAAAGTAAATAAATGAATTAAGTACAATCTAGACAGTTCAATCACTAATTGTAAATCGATAAATAGTGAAGCGCTTTGTTTAAGATTCTTTAACGTTAGCAAACTGTCACTTTCTGAATTTCAATAATATCATTTAAGCCGTCCAGCTGAATGTGGTCTTAGTATTTTCAAGACATACATACATTATAGACAACCTGTGACTATTTGAATCATACTCGTAATTCTATCTTAAAGCCAAACAGCTGAACGTGGCATATCGTATCTTTTCAACACTGTAGGCTCTGTCCACCCCGCAAGGGATATGGACGTGATTATATGTATGACAAGGTATTTAACTCGACGCATTTTATTAACGTACATACATATAGTAGGGGTAGACAGAGCCAACAGCCTTAAAAAGAATGATAGGCCACGTTCAGCTGTTTGGCTTTATGATAGAATTGCGATTCAAATAGTGACAGGTTGCTAGCCTGTCGCCTAAAAGAAGAATCCCAAGTTTACAAGCCTATCCTCTAGTCACCTTTTACGACATCCGTGGGAAAGAGATGGAGTGGTCCTATTCTTTTTCCTAATGGTGCCGGGAACCACACGGCACATAAATACCTGGACAATTCTAATAAATCGTATTTCGTTTTAAAAACAATGACTCATACTAGACATTTTCAAGTACCTAGTGATTGTATCAAAATGTTTTCTTTCGCATTCGACGTGTTACATTTGAATTGACACCCTATATGTGGATGTTAAGGCTAAATTTCCAGTGAAAGTTCATATTGTTTTGATCAAAGCCGCTATTTGCTTTGTTATGACTGGATTGACATAAGTTTGGCATTTGTAAAGTTGATAAACAGCGTGCGACAGCGACTTCGGTCGCACCGACTCGGACCGATAGGGTTAAACATGTATGATTAAATGGCTTAGTGCAGTCTGCTCCGTCTGACGACTAGTGGTCGTACGACCTGCAACGGCAGTCGAATCGACTGCCAGTGTCGCCAACTAAGCTCTTTCAACGCTGTCGTAAATCTGGTGTATTTTTTACTTTTGATATTCGTTTATTTTAAGACAGTTTCGAAGTTGAAAACGGAATACGCGAACAAAAAATAAAGGTCGTTGAAGAAAGATTTACTCTTTATTGTGATTAACTATTATTTTTGTATAAATAATGCCGTGTGGTTCCCGGCACCAACAAAAAAAGATAAGGACTACTCCATCTCTTTCCCATGGATGTCGTAAGAGGCGACTAAGGGATAGGCTTATAAACTTGGGATTCTTCTTTTAGGCGTCAGGCTAGCAACCTGTCACTATTTGAATCTCAATTCTATGATTAAGCCAAACAGCTGAACGTGGCCTATTAAGACTGTTGGCTCTGTCTACTCCGCAAGGGATATAGACGTGATTATATTTATGTATGTTTTCCATAAACTTAATAAATGCCTTTTTATACGCTTATCAAAATTTTTCAAAAAAATTGGCGCCTTTAAAGACAGATTTCGCGCTTTGTCATCAGTGACAGTTGGCAACGTTGTCGGTCGGTCGGAAGATGTCGCTGCACTGCTTTTGGCCGCTCGAGTCGATACGACCCAGGTCGTAATAAGTCGGCGCCATGCCGTACGAGCCCTTATATCGAAAGTAGAATAGAATGACAAAGGTAGCTTTGTTGAATGAAGAAAAGAACCAAATCTACAACAATATCACTTGGATCACTCAATAGACTGGAACATACATATATACATACAGTCACGTCTATAATCCTAACGGGGTAGGCACAGCCAACAGTCTTGAAAAGGCAGAAAGACCAGCTGTATGGCTTAATATTAATAGCACATCGCCTACAAGAAGAATCTCAAGTATTTTAGGCTTTCCCTTAGTCGCCTTTTACGATATTCACGGGAAAGATATGGCGTGGTCCTATTAAGATAAATAGAATAGCAGATTAATTAAAAATCAACTGAAATTTACAAATTTGGACCTCAACATCTCCAAAAGCGTTGGTACAGATTTCAAAGGATTCTTTTACAGTTACTGAAAGCTGATCTTCCACAAAATTTAAATTCAAATTTAAAATTCTAAATTCTAAATTTTTATTTATTAAGTATTATATTAAAGGACACTTCATATAGCTTAATAATTGTCAAATCTTTTGCTTTCACAACATTGACGTCAAATAAATTACTTAAAAGTAAGTTTACTGCTGCTTCCAAATCGTTAGTGCAGAAGAAGCGGTAACAAACTGCACTGCAGCATTATCTTTACCTCCTACCTACCACCGATCTTTTTGTATGTTTGTTGTATATTATTCTACGTAATAAGAGGCACTCCCCCTCATCCAATTCTTCCCTCAAACATGCCAATCACAAAGTGATATGACCTTTTCCGTTATAGATACGATTCTATATAGCTCGAACATTTAATACCATACATACATTTAATCACGTCTATATCCCTTGCGGGGTAGACAGAGCTAACAGTTTTGAAAAGACTGAAAGTCCACGTTCAGCTGTTTGGTTTAATGATAGATTTAAGATTCGAATAGTGACAGGTTGCTAGCCAATCGTCTAAAAGAAAAATCCCAAGTTTGTAAGCCTTTTTCTTAGTCGCCTTTTACGACATTCATGTGAAAGAGATGGAATAGTTCTATTCTTTTTTCTCTTGTTGCCGGGAACCACACGGCATATTTAATTTAATACCAATACTTCCTATTATTGCACTTTTGCACACAAAGCATTTATTGGTGTATTTTTTTTTATTACCTATACTTTCCTTGTCTCTGCCCGCGTTAAGCTTAAAATTCGTGAGAATTTCTATAAAAAAGAAGCCCATTTATGACCTCCTATATACATATAATGTAGTTTCCTTTTATATAGAAGATATTCTGAAAATTTTCGCTGGCGCTTTTCATTTTACGCGGGCGCGGCGACTCTAGGCGTGAAAGCGTATCAGACAGACAGACAATTTTCACATACAGACTAGATATTAAAATCGGTGACGTGTTATGTTTGATTGATAGAATCTGTTTATTGATGTGTTTACACTGAGAATTCTAGCTTATTATAACCATTACTGAAAGTAGCCACTGTCTATTTGTGAAACTACATTAGCTCGCGACTTCGGTTGTAAAACTTATATTAAAACTTATGGTAGGTATATAAAAAAATATTTATTATTACGTCTTAAATAAAAATTAAAAAAAAAAGTTTGGATTCCGACATTCGGGAACTTTAATAAATTTTTAACATAGATTTCGTAAGAGCCGTGTGGTTCCCGGCACTATTACAAAAAAGAATAGGACCACTCCATCTCTTTCCCATGGATGTCGTAAAAGGCGACTAAGGGATAGGCTTATTAACTTAGGATTCCTCTTTTAGGCGATGGGCTAGCAACCTGTCACTATTTGAATCTCGGTTCTATCATTAAGCCAAATAGCTGAACGTGGCCATTCAGTCTTTTCAAGACTGTTGGCTCTGTCTACCCCGCAAGGGATATAGACGTGATCATATGTATGTATGTGTATGTATTTCGTAAGAGGTGATTAAGGGATTAAGCACTTAATCTAATGTAACAGTAATATAGTTACGTCGTTATCCTTCACGGGGTAGTCAGAGCACACAGACTCGCAAAAACTAAAAGGCCACGTTCAGCTGTATGGCTTAAAGATGGAATTGAGATCCAAAAGGCCATATTGCCTGCAAGAATCCCAAGTTTGTTGTTAGGCTTTCCCTTAGTCGCCTTGATTACATTGGCACGCTATTGCTAAGGAACAAAATATCCTTCAATTACAGGAAAATATCTCTAATTGTATGAAATCGCCAGGAGTGTAATGATGAAAAACATAGATATAACTTACCCATTATTCTAACAGTCGATCACAAATTAGTTTAGAAACTAGAATCAGTTGAGTTTATTACAAAATCACATAACATTACATAAAATAACTTTAATTTTACTATGTTATTAAAAACGCAAAATTTTTTACACTTAATTATCCAAATGTTTAGTCCAACTTTATAAAGCTATTAGTAGAACTGACGTTATAAATTTTTATGAAGAAAAATAATAAATTAGTTAATAAGTATTTAGAGATTAAATTATTTAAGTAACAGAAAAGGCGTTCTCCTGTTGGGCGGGCGGTTGGCGTACTAACGGATGTTTGTCAAAATAAGGTACAGATAGCAAAAAAAACACTCACTAATTTCTAAATAAGATGTAATTTCCGCCTACCTTTCCAGGAAAAGATGTAGTTACCACCTCTCTCTGTGCCGTGTGGTTCCTTAGACTTTGGAAAAGAACCACCCCTTATATATTTCCTATGGATCTCGGGTATCACGATCTTTCCCAGAGGGGTAGGCAGAGGCTACATCTTACCATTTGCCACGATCCCTGCATACTTCTTTCGTTTCATCCACATTCATAACTGTCTCCATGCAAGCTTGTAGGTTTAGGGCACTCTTAACCCTACCTTTTGCCAGATCGTCTCCGATTTAATCAAGGAACGTTCGTCCAGGATTTCCCACTCCAACATTCTCGTTCACACTCCCTTTGTATATTTGCTTAGTCAACCTGCTTTCATGTACCTAAGCATTCCCGTTTCTATTCCAGTAATTATAAGTTTCTTCTTTCACATCACAACATTCCCTCTCTCACGTTGTTCCTCATCCTGTCACTCAATTTTAACATGTAAATTACTATAACTTAGCCATATTATTGAATTAAAAATAAATCCTCCTTTCTACTTCTGCCAAGAGGAAAGAGGTTTTTTGCAAATCCCACGAAAACTTTAATTTTTACACGAATGTAAAAAAAGTTGCCCTTTGTCCTTCTACATATCTACTCTTAGTTATATATTTAAATATTTATTTATATATATTTGAATAATTATAAATATATACTTGCATAATTTCAAGAAGATTAATTCAGTAAATAACTCGTCAATTCATAATATTTGTTAAGATTTGAATAGATAATATTTGCGTAAATTGGAATGTGGAATTAGATCTATAATATCTTATCATATCTATATCTTATCATTTTTTAA
The DNA here is from genome assembly GCF_032362555.1 of Amyelois transitella. NCBI lineage: Eukaryota > Metazoa > Arthropoda > Insecta > Lepidoptera > Pyralidae > Amyelois > Amyelois transitella. Next base: position 2,296,597 of record NC_083525.1, read on the forward strand.
ATTGAGCTTTTCCAAGCGCCATCTGTCCGCCATAATACACATGAAAAATATCACTTCTTTACATTCGTTGTTTTTGTTATGTATGTGATGGCGTTTTTGTGAAAAAACCTTTATTGGTATGAGTAGATGTCGCTACTGTCAACATTAATTAGAAGTAGGTTGATTATAGCAATAAATTATTATTATTTATTTTATGTCATCCGATTTTAATTTGTTTGAAAGAAGTAACAATAACAGCTCTTCTCTCCACGCAGATTTCAAAATCCAGCAAGGGAAAGGCTATATTGGCTAAGTAGGTACTTAAACCTTTACTAACTATAAAGGTTTTTTTTAAATAAATGTCTTATCGAAAAAGCCTTATACTTTTTCAATGATTCAGAGAGACTTTTATTCATGCACTAATTTTTATCGTTGTCGACGCGTGACAATATTTTATGAAGCTATTTTATTTTCGTAAAGAACTGTCTTTTCCTACGAAAAAAATTAATAATGAATTCAAGGTATAAGATGGGATCTTAAATAAACCCACACATCTTAACATAAAGAAAATATAAACAAACTTATATTATTCAGATTGCTATAATTTGATGAAAATACTTCCTCAGTTTTATTGCAAGATCATAATCTATCACTATTAAAGAGTATGAAAAATACCAATCTCAAAAATTTTCTTCATAATTTCTTATTAAAAAGTCTAGTGGAGGAGTGTTAGTAGTACAACTTTGCCTCTACAACCCCCCGATTTTACGTTTTCGATGTGACAAACATCGATTTGTGTCTTTCGATGTAATAAATTAGTCCCTAGATTCCATTCTGTACTATGTAAGTATTATTATATTTTATGATTCAGACTGAATTCCATGAATCCAAAGCCTACTAATTACTGCATCTATTTCAAACTGTAGTAGAATTTTCAAACAAATAAGCCATCCAATTACATAGTACTGTACATATAAATTACTTATTAGTACATAAAACATAACATTAACCTACGTTGTCCATTTTTTATGCTCGTGTGTTTTAAACACATTCGAGTTTTATATTAAACAGGTAAAGATTTGGAAACTATGTCGAAGATAGATACATAAAAAGTGAGTGTTATTAGGAATATTCCAACCCATCATACTCCTTAACGCTCTCATTTTCACTGCATTTATTCTGCTTTCGTACTTCTTTTGCCATACCCAACTTTCACTCCCATACATTAATGTCCAGTAGAGCCTTTTTGGATAGTTACTGACTGCTCATAAAGGCATGCAAAGCTCCATTCACCATGTTCCTCGCGTTCACTCTCCTTTCAATATTTCTATGACACTTGCTTACCTTATTGAGAAACTTATTCTCAAGGTATTCAGAGAAATAGCTACTTTTATGAAAGAATGACGACGAACTTCTGCGCAGCATTTACATCTTCATAGTGCGCAGGTTAACCTTGTGCCGTTTCCAACTGGCCACGTGTCACTATCGTAAAAACATTTATGGACTTGGATAGCTTATATCATCATTGGCTATACCTGCTTAAGTTCAAATTCAAATTCAAACTTTTATTTGCATAATATGAGTACAACAAGGTCTTAAATATTATGTATAACAGATCTTCATATTTACCCTTTCGGATGTTGCAAACATTAGCTTAAAATAGACAAGATATTTATTCTAGAAATGGATACGGCAAAGCCTAAAAAATCAGTCTCACCACCACACCAGCCTGAAAGTGAACAGTACTTTGTGAGCGGTGCCTACGCCTTCCTACTTAGGGTAAGAACTTCAATGTGATTCCATAATATAGCTACATACATACATAAAATAATCATGTCTATATCCCTTGCGGGGTAGACAGAGCCAACAGTCTTGAAAAGACTGATAGGCCACGTTCAGCTATTTGGCTTAATGATAGAATTGAGATTCAAATAGCGACAGGTTGCTAGCCCATCGCCTAAAATAGAATCTCAAGTTTGTAAGCCTATCCCTTAGTCACCTTTCACGACATCCATGGAAAAGAGATGGAGTGGTCCTATTCTTTTTTTAATAAGTGCCGGGAACCACACGGCAAAGTGCCTATTTGTACATAAATTTATTAGAACAAATTTTGTTGGTCAGACCTTCACTGTTTCAGGTGTCGAGCGTCTTCGGAGTAGCTCCTCTGCGGTTCAAGTCTCAAGGCAATGGTTATGTCGTCTCTCTGTCTATTCCTATGTGTATATACAGTTACACATTGATGACTATTATCGGTAAGTTACTTAATCTGGAATACTCATTAAGATTATCTGTGACCATTTCGATTAGTATAAAAAGTATTGAATGCCATATAGAATTCGTGTGTTATGTCTATATAACTACTACTATGAGTTAAGTTGAGTTGAGCATGGAGTTCTTAATATTGAAGAGGTAAAGGTGATTGCTGCATCAAACGGACTGTGGTTAGATAAAATTTGACAGGTCTTCCCTCTAACTAGAGAAAAAGTCAAATACATATCTTCTTAAAATACAGACTATCCAAAAAGTAGATTAAAAAAAGTGGACATAGAAGAAACAAGAGAAAGAAAGGCTATAAACTTTTAGACCTCAGCCCTATAACACAAACATTATTGAGGTAGAAACATTAAAAAAATATATTTATGGTGTACGCCATAATGTTTAGTTTCTTTGTTTAAATGCCTTGCTTATATATACTTGGTAAGTATAACAATAGCTTGTTCCCACAATTTTTATAAGGCACTAGCTGAACCCGCGACTTCGTCCGCTTGGAATAGTTTTTTTCCCTTATTAGTATATATCCCTCAAGGATGAATAATTTACCCCATTTTTTTCACATTTTCCATTATTTCTTCGCTCCTTATAGTTGCAGCGTGATGTGATTCAACACAAAATGAATTTTTCAATTCGAACCAGTAGTTCCTTAGATTAGCGAGTTCAAACAAATAACCAAACAATCTCTTCAGCTTAATAATATTAGTATAGATAATTGTAACAGCTTTGATTGTTGATTATGGTACGGAAATAAACATAATTCTTATTATTTTATTATTATCTCAGTTTCTGAGGAAACGGTTATATTTTATCAGCAGTTTCATCATTCATCAATGCGCTGGCAGGGCTTCGGTCCGTCCATTTCTCCACACACTTGTCACGAGTTGTAACATTTAGTACCAGAATGCTTCTCACTATCACGGCAAGTATTGCTGTTTATGAAGCACCTAGTCGTATGAAAAAGGTGCTTAAATTAATGAATACCATTGCCACGGTGAGTATGTGGGGATATGTCGCCATTAACTCTTTGATTTTTAAAAGATACATACGTAAAGTCACACCCTTCGGGGGTGGACAGAGCTAACTGTCTCGAAAAAATTGAAAGGCCACGTTTATCTCATATCATAAAGCCAAACATCTGAACGTGGCCTTTATGTCTTTTCAAGACTTTTGGCTCTGTCTTCCCTACAAGGGAAAAAGACGTGATCATAAGTATGTATGTAACAAATAAAGATGAGATAGAGAATTATACACCAGTAAGGGAATATTCCTTATATTTACGAGATAAAAAGTACAAAAAGATGTTTTATATCGATTTATTTTTAGAGTTGTTAGGTATAGATAGATAGATAGATAAAACTCTTTATTGCACCATAATAGAAAACATACAAAACAACACAAAGCAGATATAGATGGTACAAAGGCGGACTTATCGCTAAAGCAATCTCTTCCAGTCAACCTTTGGGTGGAAGGAAACCAAACAGGAGATCGGTATAATGGCATTTTGTCCTAAGAATAAAATTCAAGTCTTGTCCGTTTACAGGTGGATAAGAGTATATGCGCTCAATACTCACACGAGAAGGAATATAAATTGTGGCCTGCCCTTATTTTGTTCTCTTGCATTTTCTTCGTCAAAGCTCTTGATGAATTCTGCGAAGCCGCTGTGAAAGCAATAGTTGACAATAAGGAATGTAAGTCTAGCTATGGAACAGTCCGATCATTATTCATTTATTCCTCTTAATGATTTTGTTCTTTCTTTTATAAGGGAAGTTAGTTAAGCCGTGTGGATCCCGGCACCAATAAAAAAAATAGATAATAGGCATCTTTATAATATAAATCACTCCATCTCGTTCATTTGAATTCAATTCTGTCATAAAGCCAAACAGTTGAACGTGGCCTATCAGTCTTTTCAAGACTGTTGGCTCTGTCTACCCCGCAAGGGATATAGACGTGATTATATGTATGTATGTATGTTTATAAGGGAAGAACAAACAACAAACAAAAGAACAAACAAACATAATATCAGCTTTATAATATTAGTATAGATTAGTTGAAATTGGGATTAAGATTAGTGCCGTGTGGTTCCCGGCACCAAATAGAAAAAAAGAATAGGACCACTCCATCACTCTCCCATGGATGTCGTAAAAGGCGACTAAGGGGGCTTATAAACTTGGGATTCTTTTTTGGGCGATGGGCTAGCAACCTGTCACTATTTGAATCTCAACTCTATCATTAAACCAAATAGCTGAACGTGGCCATTCAGTCTTTTCAGGACTGTTGGTTCTGTCTACCCCGCAAGGGATATAGACGTGACCATATGTATGTATGTATGTGGGATTAACTTCTCAATTATTCATTCCTCAGGGAAGGAGGCGGTACCGATCCTGCTCTTTTATCTAATTTGGTTTCCGGTGATGATTCAGGATGTACAGTTTGCTTTCATCTCTATGTCGGTGTATTTAAGGTTCAAAGCTATAAACAACGTTCTGGATTATGCTGCCCAACATGTATCCGACCCGTTTGGTATGTTTTATACCTCTTGAATGATGGTTGTCGTGTGTGTGTGTGTTGGTGTCGTATATTTATGCCGTGTGGTTCCCGGCACTGCCGTTTGGTTCCCGGCACCAATAAAAAAAAGAATAGGACCACACCATCTCTTTCCCATGGATGTCGTAAAAGGCGACTAAGGGATAGGCTTATAAACTTGGGATTCTTTTAGGCGATGGGCTAGCAACCCGTCACTATTTGAATCTCAATTCTATCATTAAGCCAAACAGCGGAACGTGGTCTATCAGTCTTTTCAAGACTGTTGGCTCTGTCTACCCCGTAAGGGATAAAGACGTGATCATATGTATGTATGTATGTATGTATGGATATTGGTTCAAAAGCTATATGGATCTCAGGCTTCGAAACATTGTGACAGAGGGTGAAAAAGATGGAAGACAGTTTGTTGAAAAACTGATTTATCATATCATTTATCAGCCCAACGTTTCTTCAATTACTGCTGTCATGGTAAACTTTCAGGGGAGGTGAAGAATGTGGCTAATTCAACATATTACCGCGACATTTCCTTACACACTGCAATAATTTACATTGCTGACTTAGTCATCCTGGCAGGGTTGCCTTGAAATATCTTGAAGGTGTGCGTGTGGAGAATTAATAGAAATCCATAAGAATCAATTATGAATTTATTCGTATAACCATATCAAAATAATATATCTGGAACTAAGTTTAACGCTTAGTGGCGGTGTAAGTAATTGAAGGAGTATTGAATCTCTATGATATAATTCTGCTGCGTTGTATAATCACTAAACACTTGACGGCCTCTGTGGCGCAGCGGTATTACGCTTGTCTGTGACACCGGAGGTCCCGGGTTTGAATCCCGGCCAGGGCATGATGACAAACGAACTTTTTCTAATTGGCCTGGGTCTTGGATGTTTATCTATATATGAATTTATTATAAAATATAGTATCGTTGAGTTATAATAGTATTTCGTAACACAAGTCTCGAACTTACATCGAGGCTAACTCAATCTGTGTAATTTGTCCCGTATGTATTTAATTACTTTTTTTCAGTTCAAAAAGTGATGAATTTAGACACACTGAATATTTTGGCGATACAAGTGGCTCCGGCTAATGCTGAAGCTGAGCCCAAGGAAGGAGTTATCGTGAGGAAATCTGGTAAAACTTATTCTATGAACTCGATCAGACAATTTAGCTAGTTTCCATTTACTCGAGTCTAAATCTGTGGTTGCTCATAAATTATACTATTATTATATTTATTTATTTATGTACACGAAATTATAAACAGGAGCATTCAATACAGTTATTATAGTACAAAGGTGCTACTTATTTCAAAAGAAATCTCTATATATTATACTTTGCAGCAAATGGGGAACCTCGTCTCATAGTTCCCCTGCCTGATGCCGTGCACCGTATAGCTTCTCTGCGCTGTTTTCTCTGCGAGGTGGTGCATCAGTTCAACAATTATTACAACATTTCCTTAATCTTTATACTGCTATCCATTATGATACATCTTATCGTTACCCCGTTCTATAGCTTTTGCGAATTTGGTAAGCGAATTTTGATAAGACATATCATTTTCTGTTCGCGTTATTATTCACTTCACAAATTAGGTATATTAAGAAATGAGAAATAAGAAATATTTATTTAGAGCACAAAAAATACATACATACATATAATCACGTCTTCAATACAAGTTTTTCCAAGACAGTTGGCTCTGTCTTCCCCGCAAAGGATACAGACGTGACTGTACGTATGTTCAGTTATGTATAATGTGAGAAGATCTTGCAAGTTACACGAGAAGAATTTCTTTTTGATACACTTATAGAATTGACCTTTTCAAAACATTTCACTCTCTCTTACAGTTGTATACGATAGAGTGTCAGACATCCGCGCTTCTTTGATAGCCATCCAATGTTTGATCTGGGGATTTGTTAATTTGCTAAGGATTATTGCGTTAGTGGAGCCGTGTCATTATACTGCTGCAGAGGTGATTACATTTAGCTGCTTTATAAGTTTCTCTGAGGATTATTCAAGTCATTAAAGGTGATCTCGGAAGCAGAGATAAAACGAAACGTGTTCGCAACTTCTCAGTATTTGAATCTTAATTCCATCCCGGCACCAATAGAAAAAAGAATAGGACCACTCCATCTCTTCCTCATGGATGTCGTAAAAGGCGACTAAGGGATAAAATATTATAAACAAGGCTTATAAACTTGGGATTCTTCTTTTAGGCGACAGGCTAGCAACCTGTCACTATTTGAATCTCAATTATATCATTAAACCTTTGGCTGTATCTACCCCGCAAGGGATATAGACGTGATTATATGTATGTAAGTAATTAATACATTTTATTTTCTAAATGCAGGGTCAAAGAACAGAAACAATAGTGCGTAGGATGCTGACTGTGTGCCCAACGAAGGGCGAGCTCGCTGCCCGCCTGGACCTCTTCTCCCGTGAGCTGATGCTCCACCCTGTCTGCTACAAAACAATGTCCTTTTGCACTTTGAATCGAAACCTTTTGATAACAGTAAGTGAAAACTTTAATTATTAACTACTAGCGACCCGCCCCGGCTTCGCACGGGTGCAAAATTATACATAAAAACCTTCCTCTTGAATCACTCTACCTGTTACAAAAAAACGCATCAAAATCCGTTGCGTAATTTTAAAGATTTAAGCATACAGACAAACAGGCTAAAATAGCGACTTCATTTTATACTATGTAGTGATAGTGATATGTGAAAACCCACGCTCTTATCATGATGGTTTAAACTAACCACAGTATTATTTTTGCAGATGCTTGCAACAGCAATTTCGTACCTGGTGATTTTGCTTCAGTTCCTGAAAGATGAATCGCAAAATTAAGAGATATAATCTGTATGAAGAAAAATATAATTAAAAGAACTTTACTTATTTACTAATTAACTTATGTACACAGAAAACATCGAGAATGATAAACATGAGAAACAAAATTACATAGGTTCTGCTTATTTCTTAAGAAATCTCTTCCAACAGACCTGCGATAGGAGACATGATAAGAATTTTGTCGACACACTTTATAAAGAATTATTTTTAAAAAATGTTTAGTTTTCTTACTCATGTAAAAGAAGGTTATCGTGTGACTTAAGTTAGTTATAACAATGTAAAAGTAATAATGTAAAGTTTTACATGTCGTTTTAAAAATACTTCGGCTTAAAGCGAAAATGTACTTTAATATAACCACTGAATTTCAAGCATTAGATTTGTTTATGATATTAAAAATTTGTCGTTATTGAAATCACTTTTTTTCAGAGGTTAAAGTACTCAACTCAGAAGCTGGAAGTGTTCCAATGACCCTTTCCAGAAAAACGTACCTACAGTGATTCGCTTGCCGGCTTATCGGCTCTCAGACACACATGCTCACTGTACCTTTTATCATGAAATGCTGTCCGAAATTCATCATGGTAACATGTGTGCTAGAGACGGCATAATACTTTCTTCCCTTTCACTCTTATAATGCACATACACTACAGTACCGTCAACGGCAGAATCCATAAATCGAGGCAACCTGAAGAAAGTCTTGTTTGTGCAGTGTAGTTTGTTTCGCCGCTTCTTCTTCACATACGCTTTGGAAGCGGTAGCAGTTATAATAAGATTTAAGTGATGTGACGTCACTAAGTGATACCTTGTATCCAATTTGGAAAATTAATCTATTCTACTCTATTCTTGTCACCGAATATTTCACATAATTGTAGGAAAACTTATCGTGGGCGTTAATAAAAAGTGATAGCCTTTTTTGGTAATAAGAGTCTATTTCGTTTGCTTGTTAATTTGAATGCTTGAGAGAAAGTCGCAGTAGGGGAAAATATGTGATGAAAACCGCATTATATAGAATAACTAAATAGAATAACTTAACTAAATTAATAGATACAAATAGGAATAGATTTATGCGCAATTATTGACGTATACATAACTTAAGTATAATTATATCTGTTACTGTGCCGTGTGGTTCCCGGCACCAATAGAAAAAATAATAGGACCACTCCATCTCTTTCCCATGAATGTCGTAAAAGTCGACTAAGGGATAGGCTTATAAATTTGGGATTCTTCTTTTGGGAAAGACAGAGCCAACAGTCTGCAAAAGATTGAAAGGCCACGTTCAGCTGTTTGGCTTAATGACGGAATTGAGATTCAAATAGTGTTTTAGAAGAATCTGACAAAATTGAAACATGAAAATAATACACGGTTCAGTTAACATTGTAATTATACCCAACGAAATTTTAATTAATGTGGATGTGCATTGTAAATAATCGTTTTATTATTTCGTGTAGATTTTTTGTTTTTACAGTATCTACTCATCTAATTGGCACTTATGTTCCCAACATTGAGTAATTACGACTTATCTACGGCATGTTTAGTAAACAAGCTAATAAATTTAACTATACAGGTAAAAAAAGAAAGCAGTTTTATGGTCAGTTAGTCATCTACGAGTTCGATCGTTTATATGTAATTGAAGAATTTAAATGTAAGTACTTTAGAAATGGACCACTCCATATCTTACACATGGATGCCGTAAAAGGCGGCTAAGGGGAAGGTTAATAAACTAAAAATCATTATTTGTTCAGCGACTTTCACTTCTAATAATATATATGTCATTTAGTATATAAGCTCTTCCCCTTCTTACTTTAAGACACACATATAGTCGCGTCTATATCCCTTGCGGGGTAGACAGTGTCAACAGTCTTGAGGAGACTGAAAGGCCACGTGCAGCTGTATGACTCTAAGAATTGTAATTCAAATAGTGACCGGTTGTTAGCCCATCGCCTAAAAGAAGAATCCCAATTAATAAACTTAGTAGCCTTATAAAACATTCTTGAGAAAGAGATGGAGCGGTCCTATTCTTTTTTTTTTTATTAGTGCCGGAAATCACTCAACCTTTTTGCTGATTTGAAAGTTGATTTTTATTTTGGTTTTATTTAGAATGGACACAACAAATTCCAATGATCCATCTGCAGATACAATCACTGACAAGGAACAGTTTAAAGTGGCTGGTGCCTACTCCAATCTACTGAGGGTGAGTAATTTCATGATCGATCACAGAGTTATTTTCTTTCCGTCTTAATTCTGTTATTGTATTATAAAAGTCGGAATTATACGCATTTATGAGTGTGGAGACGGCGACATAACTAACGTTACATGCCATCTGTCAATCATAGCGAAGAATGTGACGCGGGCAGCCAATAGCGGCGAAGAGTCTAAATCGCGCTAGCAATGTTTTGACGGATTGGAGCATAAATTGAAACTCCGACTTAACATCGTCGGAGCCGCGGTTCTCATAGCATAACACCTAGCCTGGCAGAAAATCTATCCTTTAAGGCGGTCCAGCCCGACTTACTCGCTACAATAACATGCAATGCTTTTCTCTGCTACACTGATCGCCTTTTATTTTAAAAATGCTTGGCTATGTTGTCACACATAGACCTCATATTAATATATGCTTTATTGTGTCATTCTGCATCATGTTCTATATATTGTATATCAAGACTCACTCTGTCTTGCTGCGATGTACTTACGTGTACTAGACATTTTCAAAATACAAGAGAAAATCATACTATCGCAATATGTCATGAATAACGCAATTTTATCGTAATTTTTTTCAGTTATCTGCCCTCTTCGGGTTAGCTCCACTGCATTTCAAGAAATGCGGCAATGGCTATAATGTGTCCTATTCAATCCCAATGTGCATATACAGTTACTTTCTGATGACCGCCTTGGGTAAGTACATTTACATAGTGAAACAACATACGTTCTTACGATAGTCACGTCTATATCCCTCGTGGGGAAGAGAGAACCAAAAGTCTTGAAAAGACTGAAATGCCGTTCATCTGTGTGGCTTTATGATGAAATTGAGATTCGAATATGTATCTCATCGCCTACATGAGGAATACCAAATTTATAAGCCTATCCCTTAGTCGGCTTTTACGACATCCATAGGGGAGATTGGTTTCTAAAGAACCAGAAACCACACAGCCCATACTTAGATTATGTTACCGGTCTGTCATTAACAGTTGACGCGATGGGAAACCACTCTCTCTTTCTTTTTTGCTTTAGGTATACTATGAGTTAAGAATAAGTCTGAAAATCATATTCTTAACATAAATGTAGAAACAATAAATAAAATTAACTCAAATTAAAGCAAAATATACCAATAAAAAAGAAAAAAAAAGATGACACACTCTTTTAATTTCAGGATTAACATCGTTCTTCAACGTACTGGTAAGGGCGAAATTCGGTAATGGTTATCCAGTCCGCATATCACAAGTGGTGGAATTCATTAACAGCTCTCTCATTATATTAACGGCGAGTACTGGGGTCTACGAAGCTCCCAGACGTATCAAAAGCATGCTCAAACTTGCGCACCGGTTGGAATCAGTGAGTCTTTTTGTGTTTCTTAATCTTTGTTCTACAGAACAGCCTGGAGGCAGCCCATTAGTGAATCCGACAAAGAATTTAAGGACGGACACAGTCTTCAGTAATGAAGAACACGATAAATAAATATATACGGGACAAATTGCACTGATTGAGTTAGCCTCGAAATAAGTTATAGACTTGTGTTACGAGATACTAACTCAACGATACTATATTTTACATACAATAAATACTTATATAGATAAACATTCAAGACCTAGGCCAATCAGAAAAAATCTTTTCTCATCATGCCCTGGCCGGGATTAAAACCCGGGACCTCCGGTGTCACAGACAAGCGCACTACCGCTGCGCCACAAAGGTTTTTCATATGCGAATGAAAATCTAGAATCAAGTTCGAGACTTTTAATGTGGATTGTGGATTGCTTCAAGATACTTCGTGTTGCATCAAATTTATATTTAGGTATATGGGTATCCAAGGAAAAGGTCATCTTAAACAGACAAGGCGTGGAACGCAAGATCTTGGTGGCAAACATACATATACTTACATATAGCCCCTTCTATAACCCTTGCGGAGTAAACAGAGCCATTCGTCTCAAAGAGACCTAAAGGCCACGAACGAATGTATAGCTTGAAATTCAAATAGTGACAGGTTGCTAACCCATCGCTTACAAGAAGAATTCCAAATTTATTAATCTTTTAAGGAGTGGTCCTATTCTAAAGTATAAATATTTATTAGAAAATATATATATGTAGATGGGTTTATATGCCATAAATTAATTAAGGGCTATGTGAATCTAGCTTTCTTTTATTTCTTTTCATGAATGTTTGTTTGTTTGTTTGTAAACTCTTTATTGCACATAAAAACAAATATAACAAAATCAGAACAGTCATTGAATATAAAAGAATATGTACAATGGCGGACTTATCCCAATCGGGATTTCTTCCAGTCAACCAAAATAAAAAGGAAAATCCATAGTCAAAGAGGCAGCGCAGATTAAAAGCATTGAGGATGCGTTACAACAATGAATGTTTAATTATTTGGTGGGAAAGATTAGCCAGCAGTGGTCTTCATGCAGATAAGATTAAGATGTAAATTTTCAGGTGGATAGAGATATCGGTGTTCAATGTTCAAAGGAAAACAGAGTGTGGCTTGGCATAGTTTTTTTCTTCCTTTTCTTCTTATTGATGGCTTGTACGGAAATTGGCTTTGCTTTAGTGAATAATGTCGATAATGAATGTAAGTACTATATTATCCACATAGATTTCGTAACATACGTATAATCGACACTAAAAATAAAGAAAACATATTTGAAAGAATGATGGGAGCTCTCGCGGTAACTGATCATGGCGCGCTGTCGTATTTTCTTCCTTAAACTGCGCACCCTTTCTTGACTCCGTATCAAATCTCTTTAGCGTCTCTTTCCGCAGAACTGTGTCAGTCGCTCAGTCAGATGTTTTCGATCAAGGGAAAAAATAAAGATACCATATTTTTTTCTATTGCAGGGTATATATCTGTCTCGTATATAGTTTTCTTCTGCAACTGGTTTCCGATTATGATGACCGAAGTGCAGTTTGCCTTTATGGCAATGTTGGTGTACACGCGCTTCAAAGCCGTCAATAAAGTTTTAAGATTAACTATAGAAAAAACAACCGTATCGCATGGTAAAAACTATTTTCAAATGCACCTACGTGCCAAACAGAAAAACATCATCCAAATACATAGTTGGCCCTGTCAAGTCTTTGAGCTCAATTTGAAAATCTTATGATATTATTTATAGTTTAGAATATTCGGACGATTGACTTGATGTTTTGATAGTACCTAATCCCACAACATTGTCCCTCACTATACAGTATATACTGTAAAGATTTTAATGAACATAGTGAGTAAGATTTTAATGAACATAGTGAGGGTAAATGATAAAACCCTACGTAATGGCGGATGGAGAACAAAGTGATAATCCTTATATCCAGACTGATTTATGTAATAACTTTATCATATTTTAATGTTAAAATTCAGACAAACCCCCTGATGATCCATCTAGAATAACACAAAATGCCATCATAGGAAATTCTGGTAACAGATATGCTTGGCTGCCCCATCTGTCTGTTTGTTCATATTACACTATGTCTACGTGTGTGTGTGACATTATGATCTAAGTCTAATTAAATTTGAGGTCATAAAAGTAATAGTGTTTTATCACGTCTCATATGGAGTAGACATAATCAACAATCCCTTAACTCGAAGACCTAGTTTCAGCCCATCGCCTTAAATTATCATAAGTTTATAGCCTTCCTCTTGATTGACTTTTACAATTGTTTGGAAATTGGTTTTTTATTTTTAATTTATGTAATGTATTAATTAATATATTTTGATTTAAGTTGATTAGAAAATGTTATTGCAGATTCTGGTAATTCACATCTAGAGGTTCCTCTCGCAGATGTTATTAATCGACTTGCTTCTATTCATGATATTTTGTGTGAAATGGTGCATATTGTAAACAGCAGTTACAATATATTTTTAGTCTTCATTTTATTGACTATAGTGCTCAATCTTATTGTCACGCCGTACTTCGCTTTTCTGTTTATTGGTAAGTACTTCTTCATCTAATACATTTCTGTAAAAGATCGTAAACATTAAAAATTTGTTACCAAAGAGTATATATTTTTTTTGGACAAATTACACAGATTGAGTTAGCCTCGAAGTAAGTTCGAAACTTGTATTACGAGATACAAACTCAACGGTACTATATGACAAATCGCCTTTTTATCAAATTAGAGGATCATCGGTGTTGCGAGGTTAAACTAAACGTTACCAACAATTTTGTCCATTTATACTAATATAATAAAGCTGAAGAGTTTGTTTGTTTGAACGCGCTAATCTCAGGAACTACTGGTTCGAATTGAACTTTTTGTGTTGAATAGACCATTTATCGAGGAAGGCTTTAGGCTATATAATATCACGCTGCAACAATAAGGAGCCAAGAAATAATGGAAAATGTGAAAAAAAAACGGGGAAAATTATTCATCCTTGCAATGATGCCAAATTTCAATGATGCCCAAAATAACTATTCCACGCGGACAAAGCGGACACAGCTATAATTTATAAGTGTTTAGCTAATGGAATTATTGCTGTATAAAAAAATATAGTGTGGTTTGTTTTATTTTTCATATTGCTTCTTTTAGTAAACCTATTATTTTTCATGTGTTTCATGTTTTATTGGTTTAGTCGATCGAGCCTAAGATTTATCCGCAGTCAAATAAAAACACATTTCTTTTTCTGTTATAGTATCATACGATGCATTTGAAAAACGTACCCTTGTGGTAATCGTCCGACTGTTCATATGGGTGTTTATGCATCTGCTGAGATTATTTGTGGTGATAGAGCCATCACATTATACTATCATAGAGGTATTTTACATACAAACATACATATAATCACGTCTACATCCCTTGCGGGGTAGACAGAGCCAACAGTCTTGAAAGACCGATAAGCCACGTTCAGCTGTTAGGCTTAATGATAGAATCGAGATTTAAATAGTGACAGGTTGCCAGCCCATCGCCTAAAAGAAGAATCCCAAGTTAATAAGCCCATCCCTTAGTTGCCTTTTACGACATCCATGGGAAAGAGGTGGTGTGATCCTATTCTTTTTTTTTTGGTGCCGAGAACCACACGGCACATATTATATTTATTAATCGACCACTACGACCTACGCAGGATGAAATACAAAACAGAACAACATCCTTTCAGGACCACAACACGAAGGCTCTCGTATGTCACATGAAGACAATTCACCAGCAAAGTGACGGCACTCTCACCTCTCGTCTGCAGATGTTTTCTCATCAGCTGAAGATGAGGACCCCCTGCTACACGGCTAAGGGATTTTGCATTTTAGATAGGATTTTTTTTGTGACAGTAAGTAAAATTCCCAATAAAGCTTCCCCTAGTTTTTTTTACGTAAACGTACGTTTTTTTCTTAAAGACTAGAAAGTTAGTTTAAGTAAAGCTAAAGGTTGAGTTGTTAGCCTAAAAGTTATTTTATAGATAGTCTGCGCGGGATGAGAAACAGCTGGTACGCACTATATTTATTTTCTTTGCCACCAGAGCAACTAGTTCCCGGCACCAATGGAAAAAGAACAGGACCACTCCTCCCATGGATGTCGTAAAAGGCGACTAAGGGAAAGGTTTACATATTTAAGATTGCACTTTTAGGCGATGGGCTAGCAACCTGCACTATTTGAATCTCAATTCGATCATTGAGCCAAACAGCTGAATGTAGCTTTTCAGTTTTTTCAAGACTGTTGGCTCTGTTTACCCCACAAGCGTAGTATACCCGCGTAGACGTGATTATATGTTATGTTTACAGACCAACTATTTTATTAAGACTACAGCCGATGCGATATTAATCAAGGCTTAATTATTTTTTACTTAACTTATTAGGGGTTGAATCCCCGTAAAGGTTATAAAACAGTTGATATAATAACATTTCGACAAAAATTAAGCTTAGCCGATAAGAACTAGGTGTTATCAAAAAATTATAAATAAATAATAAATATATACGGGACAAATTACACAGATTGAGTTAGCCTCGAAGTAAGTGCGAGACTTGTGATACGAAATACTAACACAACGATACCATATTTTATAATAAATACTTATATAGATAAACATCCAAGACCCAGGCCAATCAGAGAAAGTACTTTTATCGTCATGCCCTGGCCGGGATTCGAACCCGGGACCTCTGGTGTCACAGACAAGCGTACCGTTGCGCCACAGACCCCGTCAAATAAATGAACCGCCTTATATTTATAAGATTTTATTTCTGTTTTTTTTTTATGACAGGTGACAGGAATCGCCACTACGTATGTCTTCACACTGATACAGTTCCAGTTGGACGCATCACAAGAAATATCTCACATAAGAAACGAACAATTTTGATGCAATTTGTAACAATAAATAGTCATGTATGATTTATTTTGCAATGAATGAAGGTGGTTCCCGGCACCAATACAAAAAAGCATAGGACCACTCCTCCCATGGATGTCGTAATAGGCGACTAAGGGATAGGCTTACAAACTTGGGATTCTTTTTTAGGCGATGGGCTAGCAATCTGTCACTATTTGAATCTCAATTCTATCATTAAGCCAAACAGCTGAACGTGACCATTCAGTCTTTTCAAGACTGTTGCCTCAGTCTACCCCGCAAGGGATATAGACGTGACCATATGTATGTATGTATGAATGAGTCATATTACAGTTGTCACATATGTTTTAAGCACTAAACACTCAGCCGCAGTTGGTAAGCAAAAATATAGTAAAGTCACTTAATGTGTTGCAACTGTTTTTTCATTTGAGAATACCTATTCCATCAAAAACAACATCGTATATTATTACAGTAAATTCAGAAAAGATACTAGAGTCACCGTTGGATTACAATATTGTCGCAAATAATATGTGGGGCAGCGGTAGTACGCTTGTCTGCGACACCGAAGGTCCCGGGTTCGAATCCCGGCCAGGGCATGATGAGAAAAGAACTTTTTCTGATTGGCCTGGGTCTTGAATGTTTGTCTACATAAGTATTTATTATAAAATATAGTATCGTTGAGTTAGTATCTCGTAACACAATTCTCAAACTTACTTCGAGGCTAACTCAATCTGTGTAATTTGTCCCTAAAAAAATAAATAAAAAAAAATCATTACGAGAAAATTGGCCCATGCAGGTAACCGGATATGTAACCGTGATCCAATACGGGTAACGCTGCGGAGGTCAGATGGTAATCGCTTTGTGTCAAATGCGTCAAACTTTATTAAGAAGAAGAAAATAAATAAGTGCAAGGTGACCCCGCCAGGATTCACTTCCTTCAAATTAGAGCAAAACTACGTTGTAATAAAAATTGAGACATGCAAAACGTTTTTCTCGTTATTATACAAAAAAAAATTAAATAGTCAACTTTAAATACATAAATAAAAAATAATAAGTCACAAGATTTAATTACAAACAAATAGTACGACCATTAATTTAATGATTATATACCACAGTTGATTTTAAGTATCACCTGTTTTCAAATTAGTATTTCAGTTTCAAATTTGTCTTTGATACTGATCAGGCATTTGCATAGTACTACATAGAATTTGGAATGTCATTTCCATAGTACTCGTATCTACTCGTATCTCCCTTGAGGATTATCCGTTGGCTTTAAATTAAAATACGTGTAACAAATTAAGATTTGTTCAATTACTAAAAACAATATAATTGTGCCTACTGATGGTGAACTTACTACAAAGGAAAGGTAAAGAAAAGTCAAAGTTCTTTGTCACGCCTCTTCTCGTTTGTACTAAGATTTATCGAATCGAATGATTGAATTGAAATTCTGACAAGTATTATAAACTTCTTGCTGTTGGTTGAAATGCTTGAACTTCATCGCTAGATGCGAGTAGCTTACTTGGTTTTGAAATTAAATAAATTTTTCAGGTGTTCAGTTTCGTCGGCTTGGCTCCATTGCGTTTCAAATCGTACAGAGCGAATATACCTACGACATCCATGGGAAAGATATAGAGTGGTGCTATTCTTTTTTCTATTGGTACCGATAACCACATTACACTGTTCAAAATCTTTTCCTTGGAGCCAACATCATTAAAACTTACGGAATCCCAGAAAAAAAACATTCACAGGCATTTACTATTTCAGATAAAATCTATATACAAAGGCGGAGCTAGCACAGTCGGGTTTTTTGACCATCCAAATAATGTTAATAATATTTATAATACTTTCAGAACAAGCTGATAAACAAGGATATCCATCCTTAAGCGAAGGTTACTTAAACATATTTAAAAATATGCCGTTATTATACGAATATATTCACGCTACGCTAACTAAAAATCCTGAATGTTTTAGAATTTAGCCAAGCATATTATCCAGGAGCGAATATTTATGATTACGTTGTGAACAATGATGAACCAGTAAACGATGATGATGATGAAAATATGAATACCGAAAATAATGCTAAAAGAAATGCAAATATTGATTTGACACAAGAAGATATAAGTAATAGTGATGCAGAAAACTATTTTGATGAAAGTTACGACGATGTGTCAAATAGCAAACATTTGGAATTAGATAATTATAAAGCAGATTAATAAACGTGAAAATGACAATCATGATGAAGACAGCTCTGTTGATCCTAACGAGATTAAGGAAAAAGCGATTTGGGCTGAGGAAGAGCTGGAGAAAAATAATTCCTAGTTAAAGTACCGAAAGTAATGAAGTTTTAAATAAAATAATATGTTTCAATTATTGTGATGAAGGAACGTAGGTGTGTATTACCAGAATTAGATCGTCATTGCTTGATTCGTAATTGTTATTTTGGTAGGTTCATGTTTTTTTTTAATTATACAAGTAGTACCTGTTATTCTGTATTGAACGGCGGAGAACTGGCATAAAATGAAAGAAAATAAAATATTTAAAAGCGTCGTTGCATTATTTTCTAAGGTCGGTGCAGTTTCGTTAAAATTTCAATCGTGGGCGTTCTAATTATGTTTGAATATTTAATTAATCGATAGCATTTTTATCTATAAGAGCGCTTTGTTTAATAAGCAACACCAAATTAAAGAAAAATGGTTTTCTTATCACGCTATACCAGTTAATATAATGCATTAAGCCCTCATTATTTTTAAAACGCCCTGTGGTGGGTATTATGATGATTTATTATTGATCTCCATAAATTCTGTCTACTTTTCTTTCTTCTTCTAATCTTTACTGGAAAGATAGAAAGAGACCATTTCTTTCCACTTGTCGCAAGCCCTACAAATATATTTCTTTCACTTCATTCTTTTCATGTAATTTCGTCAGTTTGAGGCAGCCTTAGCCTTAGCCTTATTCTTCCAACCTTCTCATTCACACTCTGTAAAAATTAACATTGCTAACAAGGTCTTGCTCGTACTAAATGTTATGTCTAAAATGAAACACAAGAGTTAAAGATACTTAATATTTATTGCTACAAATTCCCACCCTATTCCTATAACACGTGATCGAATCACCTAACCATTGACTAGGATAAAGTATGATGCTAAAATTTCCCGTGAATGTGAAGTCCCATTAAAAACCGTGCGGTAATTTTTACATAAAGAAAAAAGCATAGAATACTCTTACGGTGTAACTAATAGCTTAAGATGTTAGTTATTCGTGTTCTGGAACTGTATTAGTACAACCAGATACGAAATTGCTGCTCCAAGGATCTGTAAAATATATTAAGTTTTAGAATGAAAACCATCCTTAGGTACCTGTTATAGTGGGCCTGCTGGAAGAAATTATTAATATATTCTCTAGAAATAAGTAGTGCCCTTGTACTGAATTTCTCTTTATTTTAAGTTTTTTTTTTGCTAATTTTTCTTGATGTACATAAATATATAAATAAATAAATAAATAAATTATATAATTTTTTGAAATTAGAATTCCTGTATAATATATTTTTTGCTTCACTTACTGAAGAAATCAGCCGTCGATCAATAGAGCACAACCCCATTGGCCTGAAGCAGGGTGATTGCATCTTGAGCTGATGAGAGACCAGCTCCAGGCGAGAGGCCAGCGTGCCGGTAACTGGGGATACCGTCGTTATGTGGCAAATTAGGCTTTCGGTCATCGAACCCTGGAAGAAAAAGCGGTTTGACTGGATTTTAGTATGTAAGAATAATACTAATCAAAAACTAAAAAACTATATACATATATACATGTACATATAATGACGATATCCCTTGCGGGGTAGACAGAAACAAACTTTTAAATCTGATTTAAAATAAATCATTAGGATTTCTACAAAAGGAGCAACAATAAATAAATTAATATCACCTCTTCGACGATCCGATGACACGGCTCCACTAATATAAACAAGGTCAGAGAATTCATAATGACCCACAATGCACATCGAATGATTGAGTAATAAATGTTGGTGGTGCGCACTTCATGACCTGTAAGAAAAAAATTTAAACTCTTTAGGTCATACACAAAGTAAACCAGCAGTATGTGTTTCTTTGAGAACACGTAAAAGTGTGCGTGTATAAGAGAGCTATCTGAACAAACATAAAAAATACGAAAGTAAGTCTTTGTTTGTTTATTTGCTGTCTCTTCACGCATTATCTACTGAACAATCTTATATTACATATATAGATAGTAATTTAGAGTCTGCAAGAGGACGTTACTTTACTCGTACCGGTAAAAACTATAGTTGTCGTGGGATTTGCGAACAACTTGTAGGTTCTTTTGTAGGTGACGCTAAATTGTGCGTGTAGTTGAATTTCCCGCTATAAATTGAACTACTCACTTATGTCCATTAAGCTGAAATATGGACCAGTGATAAAGTGGAGCAATAAGGAGATCAGCATGAAGATCAGAATAATGCTGTAATTAATATTGATGCGATGCACGACGTCACACAACTCGCCGTAAAGAGAAGCAACGCGCTGCACGGCGTCAGTCAGAGGCACTACTAGACGACGGTCGCCGTTTACTACAACCAGTTATATTGAGAATCAGTAAATCAGTTCAGTATTATAGTCAGCAAGACGACTTATGCAAAATTATACCTTATCAAACCCATTAAAAATTACATAAGAGAGAAGACGCAACGTTCGTAAATAAGTTTTTTTTTCTGATTATTTCAATGATGATGGGCAAAATATTGTAGAGGAGCCGCCGTTTGGAGCAGCCACATCTACAACACTCAGGATTGATGACCAGACACTGCATATTTCCAAATGTCACGACTCTTCTTGCCTCACCGGTTTAGGGTACTTTTGACCTGACTTACACTAGGACTTCCCCTGCTGTATAATTGTGGGAACTTTTGGGTCACATTTAAAATCGGCGCTTTTCTTATTATAAATAAATTAATTTTCTTTTAAATATAAATAAATATATACGGGACAAATTACACAAATTAAACATCCAAGTCCCAGGCCAATCAGAGAAAGTTCGTTTCTCATCATGCCCTGGCCGGGATTCGAACCTGCGACCTCCGGTGACACAGACAAGCGCACTACCGCTGCGCCACAGAGGCCGTCAAAATTTTAATTAAGTTTTTTCGAAATACCATGATCTAATATACGAAAGGGTTCCATGAAAAGGTTACGGAGGTGGTCGGGAGTCGCTTCGTGTAAAAACCTGACTTACCTAATCCAGGATCAAGGATTAATGCCAGGACAAAAAGAAGTATCGGTCAAAATATGTATTCTTCTTTATCTTACCAGATGTCTTTACCATCGCTGTATGGGTTTTTTCAAATGTCGATAGATTGTCTACTTGAATCGCGAAAAAAGGTAATGTGTTTGGATTCTTTTCTCTATCAACTGAAAAAAAAATGTTCATTGTGCTGGATTATTATTAGGAAATTTTTACAGAACAAAAATACAAAATTTGGCAGTAATATATAATTATAATTTTCCCCTTAAATGCAGAGAAGCTTTGCATCCATGAGGTAAAGGTGGAGAAACCAGAGAACTTAGCGTGTTGTACACCGTCTTCTGTGCTTCAGGATGCTGGGAGGGCTGAAGCAGAACTGTTCCACCCGAAATCTTATCCATAAATCGAAACGAATATTGTAAAGACAAATGATTTGTATTTGTCGTCTTTGGTTTGTAACGAATAATCTCAATAACTACTGAATATATGTATCATAACATCCACAGGAGTAACATAAGCTACTTCTGTTTATTCCATGAGAGTGACGCCTCGCGCAAGAAGTAATAAGGAAAAAGTCGTACCGTTGCGTCCAGATAAGCGGTTGGCTGTGAAACTCAAAATTTCGTTTATAGCTTTGAACCTCGCATGTACTAATGTCGTGATGACCGAAAATTGTAAATCTTGCACAAATATTATTAAATACGAGCTATATGCCACGATGAAAAAGATAACTGAAACATATAAAAGTTAATGTGTGTAGAACAGACTTTTTCTAGATTGAAATTCATCTGCACTATTTAGAGATTGGAGTAATTATTCTTTATAACAAATAAAATCAAGAAAAAATAAAACATACTGTTTTAAAAGTCCGTAAGGTTAGAATTGAGATTAAAATACCACTTCTACTTACTTCTGATATTAAATTTTTGCTCCCAAACAAACCGCCGCATATTAAAACATAAGTCACTTGTGGTCACCGCGATGACAAACAATGCGTAGAAAATGACGCCGGCCCAAAGTCCACGTTCTTTTGTCTGAGAATATGGAGCACCGATATTTCTATCTACCTGAATCAACAAACATCATCAATATTATTAAAAATCTTGCGTTACAAATGGGCGAGTGCCGACTTACGAAATCATCCATTTATTCAGCGCGCGGTCGTGTTGCACAGCATAGACATAGAATCGCGTCTATATCGCTTGCGGAGTACACAGAGCCAGTTTTGAACAACAGTCAGGCTATGTTCAACTGTTAGGCTTAGTGACTAATTAAGTGTATAGATAAAAATAAAATTCAAGCAACGTTTGACGGGTATCATATGAAGCTTTCGTAATTAGTATTCCTATTTCCGGAACACTAAGAGAATATTTCCCACGGAAGGCGTTTTATCCTACTACTATTATAAAGGCGAAAGTTTGTATGGATGTTTGTTACTCTTTCACGCAAAAACTACTGAACCGATTACCATGAAATTTGGTATGTAGGTAGCTGAAGACCCAGAATAATACATAGGCTACTTTTTATCCCAGAGTTCCCGCGGGATTGATAGGGTTTCCATGCGGACGAAGTCGCGGGCGGCCTCTAGTGTAGTTATATTCTAGTAATTTTATTACATGTTTGGTTATCTGGTAAAAAAGTCTATGGACCATCGTTGATATCAATACTTACGCAAGCAATTTTGTCCATATTTTTCAATAAGCTCTTCATACGTCTTGGAGCTAAATAAACCGCAATGGCGGCCAAAATGGTTATTATGGATATTTCCGAAATTATCACTATTTTTAATAAGTTTGAGGACCAGTGCCCTAAATCTTTATTTAAATTCAGACCAAGGTATGTTGTCAGAACTACTGAAAGATAAAAAAAAACATTTAAGTTAAATTAGGATACAAATAGCATAAAAAGAAAGAACTGTCAACAAATTTATTTTCTTAACTAGAGGCCGCCCGCGACTTCGTCCGCATGGAAACCCTATCAATCCCGCGGGAACTCTGGGATAAAAAGTAGCCTATGTGTTATTCTGGGTCTTCAGCTACCTATATACCAAATTTCATGGTAATCGGTTTAGTAGTTTTTGCGTGAAAGAGTAACAAACATCCATACATCCATACAAACTTTCGCCTTTATAATAGTAGTAGGATTAATATAAAATTGATTCATGAAGAATTGAAAATGAAATTCTATATATTTTGAAGTCTATTTCTGTCTCTATTAATATACCAAGTTGCAATCCAGCGAATAATAGCCAAAAAATTTCTGAATATGTTTGAGAAATGGGAGCACATAAAGATTTTCTTAACCTAATGTTACATTCATTACTCTAGTTGTACGCATATCATCATTTATGGCTTTTTGATGAATGAACAAAGAATAATATAAATATGTTATGTCTGGAGGAAGACCTCGTGGATATGATTGATAGATTTGTGGGTAGAATAACTGATTTAACTGATCCATGACTTGTCGCAGTTTGTCTGGGCGGATCAGGTACACTGAAGGATATAATATATGTTTGTTTACCTATAGTTGTTATCAATATGTAACCGTATATGCACATAGGGGTAGATATAGATATAACGTAGCCATTGCTGTGCCGCTTAAACCGCAGTGGAGCCAACCCTATGAAGCTCGACATCTGAAACATTTCTTATTTTAGTTAAATGCTGATGGTCACAGCATAATGTGAGGCTTGTGTATGTTGAGTTATTTCAAATAAATCTTTTATTCATCCATTCATCCATACATCCATCCATCCATTCATTCATTCATTCATTCTTAATTTTAACGGTGATATTTTGATAAAAATCTCTGGATTATTTACTTACCCTAAGTAGAAAAGCGAAGGCGCCACTCACGATAAACTGTTTATTGTCAGTTGAATGATGTTCTGTAGGAAGTGAGTTAATGGGGTGTGTTTTATCCATAACTAGAAAAAAAAGACTAATTAAAATATGTATATTGTACAAAGTTAGAATTATACTAAGCATGCTTGGCAAGCTTTCTCAAAGTGGTCGCAACCGCACTAATACTGTTGGACTGGACTAGACCTTCGTTATCAATGAATCTCTAGAATGAATCATCAATCACTTTATATAAAACTCTTCCGTTACCGAGTGATTGACTGACTGAACAACGTATAGCTGAAACTACTGGGCATAGGAAGCGGCAATTCGCTGTGTAGGCCCTCTCTTGGGGGGTAGGGGGAGTGAGCATTACGAGGGGTTGTACTGAAATTCCCGTGAGAACGGAAGTTAACGTGCCGTGTGATTCCCGGCACCAATTTAATGAAGGATTCCATCTGGATGTTGTAAAAGGCGACTAAGGATAGGCTTATAAACGTGAGATTCTTCTTTTAGGCGATGGGCTAGCAACCTGTCACTATTTGAATCTCAATTCTTTAATTAAGCCTAAATGCTGAACGTAGCATATCAGTCTTTCAAGACTACCGACTCTGTCAACCCCACAAGGGCTATAGACGTGATTATATGAACGAAAGTTAACGTGATTTCGGAGCCGCGTTCTCTAGTAGTTACATATGTAAGTTCCCAATAATTTCAATTATACGTTATTATCATACGGGATACTAACCCAGCTCTTTAAGATATATCGATGGGAAACGATTTTGTGTCTGCGCCGACGCATTATTGTGAGCCATTTCAGCACTACAACTTTCCCCTAATTGTATCATCGATATTTATTTTCTACTTTTTGGTTTGTATTTTACTATTATTTAGAAATATTAAGATATTCTTATGAACAATTGTGCCAGTTAGCTTAGCCACGAAATAAAACTGTGTGTCTTTATTCTATCCATCAAATAATAAGCCAATGCTACGCCAAATGACACCTAGTAGGTACTCAACCAATCCCAAATTATACGACCTACTAATCCCAACACACATTATTATAAAATTAACTAGATATGAATCATGTTATTGTTCTATTTGTTTTAGATGGTTCGTAACAGATAGTTATGGAACGGCCGTGACAAAATGATTAGTACATACATGTATTAACGTCTATACCCTTTCCGAGGTAGATAGAGCCAGCAGTCTTGAAAAAACTGAAATACCTTGTTTAACTGTACGGTTTAACGATGGAATTGAGATTCAAATAGTAACAGGTTGGTAGCCCATCACTTACAAGAACCTCAAAATAATTTGAATTCTTCAATTATGCCGTGTGGTTCCCGGTACCAATCAAAAAAAGGATAGGACCACTCCTTCCCTTTCCCATGGATGTCGTAAAAAACGACTAAGAGATAGGCTTATAAACTTGGGATTCTTCTTTTAGGCGATGGGCTAGCAACCTGTCACTATTTGAATCTCAATTCTATCATTAAAGCAAAAAACTGAACAGGCCCGTTCAGTCATCAGTATTTTCAAGACTGTGTCTACCCCGCAAGGGATATATGTCTATATGTATGTATGCATATATGTTTATCTGTGTAAATAAATGATTATCTACCAAGTAATGGCTTCCAATGTCGGTATTGTAAGTATTCATCATTGGTAACCTAAATTAGTTCTAATGCAAACTGTAAACAAATTGTGAACTTGGTACTTATCTAAAAAAAATCAAATAGATTTTTTTTAGATAAGTACCAAAAAGGAAAAACGCGTGTTGTCTAGTAAGAACTTGTTTTAACTGATATTTAATTTTGAGCATTAGTTAATTCTAGTTTTAACAAAGGCATTTAGTAAAAACTAGTTCTAACTAGAAAAAACGCGTTCTATCTAAAAACTAGTTTTAGCTGTAACATATATAAATGAAGCCAATAAATAATACAACTGTTCTTTTAAAACATTTATTTTTTTATACTGAAAGAAGAACGATCTATAATAATAATCTATTAGTTATCTTTCAATAAGTTTCTTTTCAAGATAAGCTATAAGTTGGCTGTGAAACGTGCTTTGTGAATTACGCTGAAGGAAACAAAAATATATTCTGTATCCTATAAAAAATGTGCCCTTTGCTATAAAGCTACAAGTCATTTTAACAATTACGAGTATTATTTAAAAGAGGAATTTAAGATGAATAAACTTATGTCTCAAATTGCAACAGTAACACCAGGTAAGCGATCACTGCTCCGAATATCTGTGAAAATACAAGCTATGTTTTATTTAAAAATTGAACAATATAAAATCATGAAATGATGATAATATAAAACAAGATACATATATCCGATTTCTGTGTCTATAACTGAGTTCAGGACTGTAAATGACAACAAATGATGGGAAGCAATGTTTGTTACTTCATTTTCTATGAAATCAGAAGATAAGTTATAGACCAATTAAAGGAAAAATAGTTATTTTGGGCACATTGAAGCCCTCAAGTATGAATTTTTTTTTCACATTTTCCATTATTTCATCGCTCCTAATAATTGCAACGTGATATTATATAGCCTAAAGCCTTCCTCGATAAATGGTCTATTCAACACAAACAATAGAATTTTTCAATTTGAACCAGTAGTTCCTGAGATAAACAAACAAACTCTTCAGCTTTATAATACTAGTATAGATAAGTTGAGCTCATGACAAACCATAAACACAAAGAAATAAGTTTTGTTACAACCATGTTAATACATACAGAAGTTACAAGTGGTCGATCGAGTGTGCAGAAACCCATCGGACTGTAAGCGGCGGGCTGCAGTGTCAACTGGCGAGCGAACAGCTTCAGACGAGTCGCCAGCGTGCCGGTTGTGGGGGAGACGGATATCAGGCGGCACACGAGGCGCTTGCTCCAGTTGCCCTGGGTTTAGGAGAAACGGCTAGTCAAAGGCATGCTCTTACAGTGAGCGAAACACTAATTAGACAACTTGCGTATTCAGGCACTAGAATGTGTAGCTCATGAATTGACTTAAGTTACGACTGCTCCATCCCCGGATTCGGTCTTAGTCCCTAGCAGTTTGTTATTTCTCTTTGCTGTACACTCATAGCATGGAATTTTAATTTCTTTAATAGCTATGTGAGATAAAAGTTCATTAGCTAATCAATACACACTATTCAGTTATATCTTGTGCAAGTATTGGAATAGGGGACAGCATGGTCGGTGTTCCAATCGTTTCAACCTTGTCAGACTAGTTCAAGCTTTGATAGAAACAATAGCACATATCCAACGATAAATTTATCTGACACTAAGTAAGTAGTGTCAGTATATATGGTATAGTAGTATTTAGTAAAGGTTTATACGAGTAGTATATATGGTGTAGTAAGTATGTTTATTATACATTATTATTATCAACAATACACAGGTTCTCTGCTTAAACCAATTAAGTCCGCCTATGTACCTACTTTAAAAAATTGTAATTGTTACAAAAAATTAATATTTAAAATAAGTTCCTCTCTCATCGAGTTGCTGATAGAACCGTTGTACGCAATGTGTCAGTAACTGATAGCTTTTGCCTTGTCTTTGTTTTTTGCTAAGCCAGTATGCTGAAAGCGAATATTATACGTCAATTGTCACCTCTGTAACGGTGTAGTAGCATGGCTCTACCAACATAAATAGTCTCAGCAAGTGAACGATGCTCCAAGCGAATTTCATGATTGCAGAATAATGGTAATTGAAAGAAATTCTTTCACCTATAACATAAATTGAACATTGTTAGGTATTGATAATTACCTTCTATTTTACTGCTGTGCATAAACTTTCAGAGACTTCATTACTTTTTATTTGCCTACCATAAACAATAATACTCAAAGTCAAGATCTTTAGACACCCTATTTAATTTTATATGAATTACAATGTTAATGAAAATTAAAAAAAGAGCAAATTTAAGGATGCAAAAGGTAATTGATGAAGATGTGAATGAAGCACGTAAAGAATATAAAATAATGAAAGATTTGGTTAAGAAAGCTGTGAATAGAAAGAAAGAAGAGTATAAAGAAGAATTTAATAAAAGGCTATCAGAAGACTTTCAGTCAAATCTGAAAGTATTCTGGAAATCCGTAAGGTCAGCCCGAGGAAAAACTATAACCAGAGAGTTGACTAGGATCAGATCCCAGGATGGTAGCGTTGTGAAAGGAGAAGAATGTGTGCTAAAGATATGGAAGAACTACTTTGAAAGTTTATTTGAAAAAAGGAAGGAAATAATGAAGTTTTCTCCTATAGCAAAGAAAAAGAGAATGAGATGGAAGGCGAAATTTAAATGTTCGAAATTGTGGAAGCACTTAAGAGTATGAAAGCGGGTAAGGGTGCTGGGTATGATAGAGTGTCGGTCGAGATGCTAAAAGCAGGAAAAGGCGTGGTAGCTAGTCAGTTGTACTGCCTTTTCAATGTGTGTTGGAGAAGCGGCCGAGTACCTAAATATTGGTGTAACGCTGTTATCGTGCCACTTTACAAAGGATAAGGGTCACAGCTGGACTGCAAAAATTATCGTGGTATAAGCCTGCTTAGCGTCGTCGGCAAATTTTATGCTAAGATATTGATTAAAAGAGTCAGGAATGAAACTAATGACAAAATATGGGATGCTCAAGTGGGATTTCGAAAGGGAATGGGATGTACTGATCAGGTCTTTTCATTGCGGTGCATAGCCAAAAAGTTTTTGGCCAAGAGTCAAAAAGTCTATTGCACATTCGTAGATCTGGAAAAGGCCTATGACATAGTTGAGAGGAATGAATTGTGGTCAGCACTTTCTATGCATGGGGTGAGCAGTCTCTTAATACGAGCACTGAAATCCTTATATGAGGATTCGAGTGCTTGTGTCAGGATAAACGGAGCGCACACTGAGTGGTTAAAGATTGAGAAAGGCGTTAGGCAAGGATATGTTGCGTCACCGTGGCTGTTCAACCTATTTATGGATAGTTGTTTGACAGATTATAAAGAGTCTGAAAGTGGATTAAGGATGAATGAGTTACTCATCAAATGTCTGCTCTATGCCGACGATCAGAAGATGGTAAACTCTATGCATGAAGCTTTAAAAGAGAAAGGAATGAAAGTGAACGTAAGTAAAACTAAAACACTGGTTTTTGAAATGGAGAAAGAAATGACAGCATGTATTATTTTGATTGGAGGAGAAAAAGTTGAGCAAGTGAAAGAGTTTGTATATCTAGGACCAAAGTTAACATCAGATGGCAAGTGAGATAGTGATATTGAAAGGAGAGTGAACGCGGGGAACATGGTGATGGAGCTTTGCATGCCTTTAGACGAGTCAGAAATTTTCCAAAAAGGCTCGTCTGGCTGTGCATAGGGGCGTATTGGCGCCGACATTAATGTATGAGAGTGAAAGTTGGGTAAGGCAAAAGAAGCACGAAAGCAGAATAAATGCAGTGGAAATGAGAGCGTTAAGGAGTATGATGGGTGTGAAATTGAGTGACCGGATATGGAACAGCGTGATAAGGGAATGTTGTGATGTGAAAGAAGATGTAGTTATAGGAATAGAAAAGGGTATGTTAAGATGGTTGGGTCATGTGGAGAGGATGAATGAAAGCAGGTTGACTAAGCAGATATACAAGGTGAGTGTGGAGGGAAAGGTCGGAGTGGGAAGACCTAGACGAACGTATCTTGATCAAATTAAGGACGTCCTGGTAAAGGGTCAGGTCAAAAGTACCCGAAACCGCCGAGCTTGCATGAAGAGAGTTATGAATGTGGATGAAGCGAAGGTAGTATGCAGAGATCGTGGCAAGTGGAAAGAGGTAGTCTCTGCCTACCCCTCCGGTAAAGAGGCGTGATTTTATGTATGTATGTATATCATATCAGCTCAATTCCGTGCTAACATATAGTGATAATGTCAGACAGATAAAAAAACAAAAGAACAAAATACTTACTGATATCCTTCAGGAAGTAGAACGGAGTGACAATGAGATGGAGAAGCAAAGACATCTGAATCAAAACTAAAGATATCCTGTAGCTGGTGGTGATGTGATGCGCCACGTCGCTCAACATGTTGTGGAGAGTCGCGATGCGGTGGACGACGTCACTGAAGGGCATTGCTAGACAAGTCTCACCAGTCACTAAAATTTCAAATGAACTATTGTCACAAGAAAAGGTTATGGTGTCCTGCCACATTACCCGATTTAATTGTAAAGAAAACGGAAAATTTTGCCAGTCTTAACGGTACTTTACAAATATTTTATCAAACCAATAAACGGATTTCGCTGTAACAAAAATCAGACGCCACGCCAACAACGGTGTTACGAGTAGTTAGAAGTTAGATTTAGACAAATTCTCATGGGGTACAAATCATAAAACGACAAAAAATTAACAAATAATGTAATGTTATTTTACCAGATTTCTGTATGATGGGCCGCATTGCTTCAGATTGTACATCGGTTGGCACCGCCCGGATCATCAAAACGTTCAGTGTATCAGATCGCATTGTTTTCTGCTCTGGAGGGTTAAAAATATATCATCGAGTTAGTTAAAAAGATGATATGTGATAAGATAGACAATAGTCTATCTAGTTAAATTTGAGGTTAATAATAATTAACCTCAAATTTAAATTTGTTTAAAATTGTAATTTAGTTACCATTTTAGGCACCTTTCTTAGCAAAATAGAACTTTCTACAGATAAACACAGTAGTTTCAAAATAAGCTTACCATGCAGTGAGGGTATGTCTTTAACTGTGAAATTCAAAATTCTGTTGATAGCTTTAAAACGAAAATAGATTGAGAACGCGGTGTAAGAAAACTGTAACTCTAGGAGTATGACCTGAACCCAGGCAACGCTGAACCACACGCAGCAAACTAACACAAGCCCTGAAAAATATCATAAAAAGATAAGAAAATTACTATATTTCCATAATTATTCTGTTTTGCTCCCGGTTCAGTCCTAGAAAGAATCCCAGGACTGGCTTCAGTTACCGTCCGAGTGGGATAGCCATCGTTTTACCGAGTATGAGTGGTTATGGAGACCAAGACTTTTCCCTCTTTTCTAACGTATGGAAAATAACAACGAGCTTGGTTTGGAATAAACCTTCGATCTTAATCATAATGAAACAAAATATTGAAATTTATATAAAACTTACAAACTCTAAGATCGCCTTGGACTTGTAGCACGTAGAAGCAAACATTGCTAAGAAGCAATATCCAGTACAAGATCATGAATATAGTGAGCCCAGCCCGCAGCTTGGTTTCTTTGGCGCGGCTGTATTGAACATCAATACTTTCGTCCACCTGAAAATCATTTACTGCCATCATCATCATCTTATAATCTTTGCATTTTGTTTTGCCTCTACGCAGGAGAGAATCAGAGTTCTACTAATAGTAAATTTACAGAAGTAAACGAAGTTCGATTGAAATTTTACAATGGCACTGGATTTTCTGACAACATTTAAACATGTAACTCATTTAATAGTCATTGATAGGGAAAAATTTACAAAGTGCCATTGAAATGTTCAAGGTCGCAATTATATAAAATCGATGATTATCTATCATCGGCTTAATGCAAGTAAAGACGTATATTTGATTGTACGTCGATATTGAATTATTAATCTTAAGACACTATTGTCGTTTTGAAAAAAATAACCCAGAGACTTGTAATTAAATACCCATGACTTACCGCTACTATAGTACTCACGGCCCGAAGAATGTTCCTCGTACGATTCGGAGCAGTAAACACACCAATGCTAGCAATACAGATAAGAAAACCTAGATCAACACACGTCACTAGATGCGAATTGTTCAATAAGGAATCATTTTCAATATGCAGCTCCGACACCAAGCCAAAGATAGTTATTGCGGCTGAAAACACAGAAAGTTAATTTAAATCTACTACAGATAGTTAATGCTGCTGATTATCCTGTATTCCCCTTGGTCTGCCCGAGATCCATTATCGTGGATTGAGTGAGTTAAGTTATTACCCGAAGCGATTACCGTCTGACTGCCTTAACTTTTGTAGGAAAACCTTTCATATATTAGATCCTGTGTACACATCCACAAGAAGTGCAGATTTCCTTTCGAAGTTATCTCTCACCGTAAGAGCATTGGTAAGTTTTGCAATCACACTACTGAACATGACCCAGCAAAGAGTCATTTGTATATGGGTGCAGCAGGGATTGCACGTTTGTGGACTGTATAGGAGTCAACAGCCGTCGGACTACTAAATCTTTTCACAACAGTTAACGCCTATATTTCGAGATATAAATGTAATCGGCATTATGAGAATAATAGATAGATCTGTCTTTACACTTAAAGGGTGTGATGGAGGTTTACCCGTAATGGTTACGAGTGCATAACTGTAAATGCACATCGGAGTTGATATGGACACAAAATAACCATTGGCATGCGATTTGAACTGCAGTGGAGCCAGACCGCAGACACTTGAAATCTAAAACATTTAAATTTTATTTTACGTGACTCAGTTAGATATTACTAAAGACGCAAAAGATAACTTATGCTTTACTCATAAAATAATTGAAAATATTTTTTTAAATTGGGTTAGCAACCCTTCATTCACCATCTTATTCTGACGAAGCCATTTAACTAAACATGTCTTAGTCTTTCTACTTTTCTACTCCTTAGAACATGTTAGTGACAGACTAAATAATACGTGTGTAGTACAACTTTTGGAATCGAGTACCCTTAACAGATAAGCGAAGGCACCTCCTACGATGTACTGATCATTAGTGGTTGGATGAGCTGATAAATCTGCATCATTAAGCGCTCTATGAGTAGTATCCATTTCTGCCAAAAAATGAACGAAATAAGAGACTGAAGAAAGAACAATTGAACAAAAGACTAGTTCTTTTGACTTCAGTAAAATGATGACTGTTTATTTCAGAATTCTGTAATAACCTTGACATGCTGACAGTTCCATACATTATCTATTGGGCGATATCTAAACAAAATAAGGATAATTTCATAGCATTATGAATAATTTTCCCTCCCTTCAAAACACATATCTATTCATTCGCATGATAATCACGTGTACTTTTTGATATCGTATCTGTGATTGGCAATATTCCATTTCATACATATATACATATTATCACATCTTTGTCCCTTACAGGAAAGACAGAGCCATTATTCTTTTGAATGACCGTTAGTTTTTTTTCAATTGCTTCTGTCACTTGCCATCTTGCCTTTCCTATTCAAAATTACCTTTACGCTGTCCATCCATCTCTTTTTCGGTCTTCCCCTATTACTAAAACCTTTCACTTCCATATTTAAAGCCCGTAATGTGTTCGTAATAACCCAACCTATCGCCATTCAGTTCTTAATTTATTAGTTCTATTTTCATACTTAATCTTCATCATTACAATCGCTCGTCTTCCATCCAGGGTTGATCCAAGGGTAACTTTCAAAACTCCTTACTTTGGAGTCAGTGGATATGCTTTATTTTCCTTTGCCATATCACAAAACGCAAAATTTGCTGGCAGGTTCTAGAAATTCCCCCTTGATGGTGTCATGCTCAAAACATCTGTAAACCTATTTGTATATATAATTTGTACGTGGTTGTGTACTTCAACGTGTTCTTTTTTTTCTTCAAACATTAAAAAAAACATGATGATAAAACCTGTACTATTAAAATGTATATATGGTATAGTCGTAAATACAGATTCGATGTTTTCTCCGATGGAAAAGCATAATATTCAAATAAAACATGTGTGTTCAAGCAACATCAAAATTTTATTATGTACACACATCAAACCACTCTTGTTATTTAAAAGCAATTTTTGATAGTTTCGCGGTGCATTTTAAATATTCTAAACGGGAAACTGGAATAATATCACCAGATATGTTATTACTGCTCCAAGAATCTGTAAAAAATGCAAAAAAATAAACAGGCTGCAATGAAAATTGACGAAAGAGAATCGTTGGGGTCAAATGAAGTTAAGAATAACTTTGAAAACAAAAAAGAAAAAACGGTTCTCTTTGTCGTTTTTTCTTTTTCTAGAAATATATATATAAGATATTGTTTCTTTATTTAAATAGGTTGATCTTCTTTATGCTTCTATATGCGTACCTATACATTACGTGTGTGTTGCTCCACTATTGATATTCAAACCGTGACAAATTATCAAATTCAATTGGGGTTTCACTATTTTATTAATATATTATATTTTCAGGGTATGTTCTATATTGTTACCGCTAAAGTCAAATTTAAATGTTGCAATTCATACTAAGCAAGACTTACATACACTAGTATGTATGTTTGGTATAAACCAAACGGATAGAAATATTGCACACATAAGAGTGCCGTGTGGTTCCCGGCACCAGTACAAAAAGGAATAGGACCACTCCATCTCATGGATGTCGTAAAAGGCGACTAAGGGATAGGCTTACAAACTTGGGATTCTTTTTTTAGGCGATGGACTATCAACCTGTCACTTTTTGAATCTCAATTCTATCATTAAGCCAAATAGCTGTGCATGGCCTATCAGTCCTTTCAAGACTGTTGGCTCTGTCTACCCCCCACGAGACTATATGAATGTATAAAATTTATATTACAAATCAACTTACAGAAGTAATCAAAGCTCGATCTAGAGTGAAAAATCCCATGGGTATATAACAGATGGGCTTCAACAGCAACTGAGTGGAAAACAGTTTTAGGCGAGAGGCCAGCGTGCCAGTGGGAGGGGACATCGTCATCATGCGACACACAAGGTGCTTGGTCTTATCTCCCTGTAAGTATACCAACTGAAGTGGCAATGGGCAGGCCACATTTTTCGAAGGTTTGATGGCCGATGGGGATTCTCATAGGCGATGGGCTGGCAACCGGTCACTATTTGAAACTCTGTTCCATAATTTAGCTATACAGCTGAACGTGGAGTTTCAGTCTTGTCAAGACGGCCAGACGGGAGTCGCTTCGTGTAAAAACCTGACTCACTTTATCCAGGTTCCATAGTCAAAGGCATACCTCGGGCTCTTCTCCAGTGTGATGAGTATGCAACCGGTTCTAAAGCCAGGAGGAAGAAGAAACCAATGACAATACTGAGAAGTGCCTGATGGATTGCAAGACATACACCTCTATATGAATACTGAATCTATATACCAAATTTATAAACCCTAGACTCATGATTTCTCATCAGTCTGCCCAGTCAACCAATATCCTCTATTAGATTTAATTTTGACATTACAACTAAAAGTTTACCTCTCCAATGGTATGATAGCATGGCTCTATCATCAGGAATAATCTCAAGACGTGCAAAATGTTCCAGAAAATAAATGTGCTTGTTATATAAATATTGGCAGGTTCACCTCCAAAGCTGGCTGAAACACGAATTGGATTTCAAAATTTCCACCCTTCTGATGATTGTTTGTGGTTTTTTCATTTCGTGATTGGATGAAATGATCTTTTAACAAATATTGTTAAGAGCCTATTATGTTAACAGGGCATTTAACGCCTTCAGCTATAGAGCTTCGTAAATTTTCTTATTCTTAAATAACCACGAGAGAGCTCCACTCCCCATTATAACATGAGATCAAATACTTTACAAAAGGACACCTTTTTCTTTAAATAAAAATTTAATTCCTTACTTGTCTCCGTGATGGTATGGTACCAGATGACAATGACATGGAAAGTCAGAGATGTCAGCACCAATATCAAAGCAATACCGTAACTGCCGTTAATATGATGCACAACTTCAAACAGCTTGAAGTGGAGGGAAGCTATGCGTTGTATAGCATTAGTGAGAGGCGTTACTAAATGAGATTCACCAGTTACTGCAACAGCGGATACAATTATTTCAGAAAGAAAAATCAGAGTACTTAATTCAGGATAATATCATATTGCACTTAAAACCCATTGGAATGATGTGTTTTTTAAATAAGGTGAATACGTAATGGTGCTGATTACCATCAGATACATTCACAAATGCTTACCACTTCTATAGTCTCATATTATTCCGAATCTTATGTCAGTAATGTATTTTCACGCTTGGTAAAATGACATATAATTCATTAAAGACATAACAGTATTATGAAAGTTACAATAATGATACTGGAATCACAATTACATATATCACAACAGATAGTGTCCGGCTTAAGGGCGCCCATTGAACTCACGAAGTACTTTTGCACCATCGATTTGCCATTCCAAGCTTTCGATTTTGTGCACTCATGATGTGGTACACTTTTGATTCTATAATCCCTCGGTGCTCATATTCGTGCCTCTGAATGTCATTAAGTCTGACCACAATGCCATTTAGACATTATGGTTAAAAAGAGTTACTTTTTCGAACCATAATGTCTGATTGGCAGGTCTCCGATTAGCATTTAATACTTTTGTCTGTAACTATAGTCGTGTCTTACCAGACTTCCTTATGACGACTGAATGAGTATTTTCAAATTGTACATTAACAGGCACCACTGGGAGTGCAAAAATGTTCAAGGTGTATGTAGGCATGGATTTTTGCACTGAAATATAGAAATTGCCAAAATAATATTTTGCAAATGGAGAGACAATTTTTATTATTACTAGCAATTGCGTGCATATAATGACGTGATAAAGATAAGTATTCAGTTTTTGCGGAGATTATAAGTCAATCAAGATAGTAAATTTACAATTCTTCTGTTAAGCAACGAACTAGCAGCCTGTCACTATGTAATCTTAATTTAAAACTGAACGCGGCCTTTGACACTTTTAAAGACTTTTGGCTCTGTCTACCCCGTAAGGGATAAAAGACATGATACTTTTATATTTTTTATTATAAAATATTCCAAACGGGACTCACAATAAGGTCCGGTTAAGTGCTGGACAGTTAGACTCAAAACGTTATTGACAACTTTAAGACGTCCGTAAATCGACATCGCAATGAAGGCAAACTGTACTTCCAGTACCAAAACCAGGAACCAGCAGAAATGAATGCTTATGACATGAAACATTACGTTCCCTAGAAATAACTGAAAGTTAAAAATCAAGGTACTCGTAGAGACAATAGCACGCTCTTTTCTCAGAGCACAGATAAATAATGCACATTGATTTCTGTGATGTTGAGTTTCTTTTTGTTGTACAGAGTCAGATAAACTAAATAACTGTAACTATGTATATAAAAGAGGACATATCGAAGCACATCCCGAACCGCTAAGTATAGAAATTTTTTTAATCTGGCATGTAGGTACTTTATGTGATCTAGACTTTCTCACTCGAAATTTAATAACAAGCAGCCACAGACATATAAGTCTAGTTATTATATCAAGCTCTAATGAACATACATTCTTCACTCAAGTCATGAAATTCCAATGAACATAACAAAATGCTGCTGACGATAAACGCAGCGAAGACAAGCAAAACAATGATGAGACCTATCAACAATCTGGCTTCTTTCACACGAGAGTATCGAGCATCGATACTTTTGTCCACCTGAAAATAATTTTATAGATTACTATTTAAATCAATGAAATAATATCAACTGCACATTTTAAATCACTCTTAACTTAATAATGATCTAATATAGATTAGGTTCCCCTGCATAGGTTGAGGAGGTCAGAAAAGAGTCGCTTTGGGTAACCATCTAGCCACCGAGGAGGAAGGAGAAGAAGTGTTCTCTTATCACATTAAAAAATCTACCAAAGCTTCAAAAGCCATATATATTTATGAAAAACATACACCGAGTCAAGCGCTTACCAAAGCCATCGTAGACATTGATCGAAGAATAGTCCTCATCCGAGTATGGGCTCTACACACTGCAACGATAGCAGCCAACATAATTACAGTTAGATCACAGAATGTCGCAGATTGGGAATTTCTCACGAAAGACCTTTCGCTTTTCACGAGCCCTTTTTCAGTTATTATGCCGAAGGCTACACATGTTGCTGTAAGAAAATAGTGTTGTGTTAGTTACAGCTTTGAATATAATGATTTATAAGATAGACTTTTAACTTTTAAAATATGATAACATTGAGAATGATCTGAAGAACGCATATGATACACATGGTTATCTAATTTGGTTTCTGATTGTCTCTCTTTTTCCTGGCCTTTGTCCCAAATGCATCCTCACCACTCTGCCTGGGATATGTTTTTTTGATCAGGGATTCTGAATTGGGTGAGTAAGGTTTTAATACGAAGTGACACCGATCTGACCTCCGCAACCTTTGCAGGGGAACTTAACTCGATACGATTATGGAATAACTAAAAATTGGGTCTTGAATGATTTTAGTTTTTTTAAATATGTAACAATGTCGATCTTTAAAAAATCGCTCAGTAACAATCTTCTTATTTTAATTGGCATACCCATTAATGCTCCCAAAACGTAGCTATATATACACATTGGTGTAGATATAGACACAATGTAACCATTTCTGTACGATTTGAAGCGCAACGGAGCCAAGCCGACGAAACTGGACACCTGAAAAATTTATTATATTTCAATACCAAGTAAGCTATCTAGCGATGAAGTTCAGGCGTTTCAGGCAGGCATAATACTTGTCAGAATTTCAATTCAATCATTCGATTCGATAAATCTTAGTACAAATGAGAAGAGATAAATGCTAGATTTCAAAAGTAACCCTTCTTCTTATGATGCCTTCTCCTGCCGGTTGGCTTTCATTATAGCTATTCTAATTTTCATTGCTGCTCCTCTTAACAGCTTAACTTCCTTAGGATTTTGAGCCATGAGGTACGTCTTCTTTCTTGAGGTTTTCTTTCCTGGATTATTTCTTTCATTAATGTAACGTGTGATGTCATAACTTGGAAATGTCTTACCCTCAATAGAAAAGCGTAAGCACCAGCTACGATAAACTGTTCATTGTCTGGTGACTGTGGCTGTACTATTATAAGAGGGTCCTTCAGTTTTGTGGTAACCATGTCTGTAAAATTATAATAATAAGAGGGTACTTTAGTTTTGATAACTTAAGTTTGGTATCAGTTCTCTTCATCCAGAAACTTTATAATTCATTGAAGAGTTCCACTCGTTGATCACGGACTCAGACTCCTAGAGTTAGTTTCATATATTTATAGATTTCTATGATTAGCGTTGACTTGTAAACCTGGGCAATGAATGATTATGGATAGAAATGTCGGAAGCAGAAATAGATAGACAGATGTCGTAAAAGGGAACTAATACTCAATAATAAGGATAGTACATAGACGTAGAAAAAAAGGCGGACGGAGTTTTATTATACGGCAAAATGAAGCACCAATAATATGCCCACTGTATATATATATATATATATATATATATATATATATATATATATATACATTCGAAGCGCTACCTACAAAAGATTACAGGTTTTCGCATGGGAACTTTAATTTTCACAGGGGTGAATGTATACCTATATCCTCCTCCAGACTTTTAATTATATGCACGAAAGAAGATTGGTACAGTAGATAATGCGTGAAGAGATAACACATAAAACTTTAGCATTTATAATATCAGTATATCTAGATTAAAAATGTGCTGTACAAAATGCAGGTGAGTAGCACAATAGGCGGACCTAATGCTAAAAGCATTATCTACCAGTCAACCATTAGGCGTGACACAGAACTTTGACTTTTTTTTACCTTTCCCTATAGTAAGTTCACCATCAGTAGGCACAATTGTATTGTTTTGAGTCATTGAACAAATCTTACTTTGTTACACGTATTTTAATTTTAAGCCAACGGACATATCCTGAAGATAGATAGATACTTTGGAAATGACATTCCTAATTCTATGGAATACTATGCAAATGACAGATCAATATCAAAGATAAATTTGAAACTGAAATACTAATTTGAAAACAAGTGATACTTAAAATCAACTGTGGTATATAATCACTAAATTAATGGTCGTACTATTTGTATTCTTGTAATTAAGTCTTGTGATAGTCTTGTGACTTATTATTTTCTGATTATGTATTTAATGTTGACTATTTAATTATTTTTTGTATAATAACAAGAAAAACGTTTTGCATGACTCAATTTTGCCGTGTGGTTCCCGGCACCTTTAGAAAAAGAATAGGACCACTCCATCTTTTTCCCATGGTTGTCGTAAAAGGCGACTAAGGGATAGGCTTATAAATTTGGAATTCTTCTTTTAGGCGATAGGCTAGCAACCTGTCACTATTTGAATCTCAATTTTATCATTAAGCCAAACAGCTGAATGTAGCCATTCAGTCTTTTTAGGACTGCTGGCTCTGTCTACCCCGCAAGGGATATAGCCGTGACCATATGTATGTATGACTCAATTTTTATACGATGTAGTTTCGCTCTTATTTCGACGGCAGTAAATCCTGGCAGGTTCGCTATATACTTACGCCGTTCGCCAGTTTTTCTTCTTTTTTAATACCGTTTGTCGCATTTTACACAAAGCGATTACCATCTGACCTCCGCAGCGTAACCCGTATTGGATCACGGTTATATATCCGGTTACCTGCATGGGCCAATTTCCTCGTGATGATTTCCCTCATTGAGGTAGTTCTAGGGTCGTGAAGTGATGGAGGCGACTTTATAAAACGACGCATGAATTAAGATTACATTTATTGTTATACTAGCTGTTGCCCGCGACTTTGTACGCGTGGAAGAGTCGCAAATCCCACAGGAATTATAGTCTTTGTGGCATTTATGAAAAGTACCCGACGTCATTCTCCGGACTGTTCTTAGTCCACGCAAATAATAAACCTCGCAAGCCACGCCTCTGTTCCTGGCAGCGTCATGTTTTGCACATCATGCGGCACGGGTGAATTTTATATCGGTGTTATCTCCATTGATTCAAAATTCACTCCGCGCATTTAGCGCCATCTATGTAAGAGTGCACAGGTTTTTCGCTAATCCCGCGGGAACGATAGTTGATTTCAGAATGAAAGGTACTCTATGTCCTTCTCCATACTCTGAACTATATATGTATGTATATGTGAAATTTCAAGAAGATTGGTTGGGAAGATAACGCGTGAAAAGAAAACAAACAAACAAACTTACTTTCGCATTTATAATATTAGTTGGGATGGGATAGTTGGGATTACTAGTACAGGTTTCAATATCATGTTTTTTTTTCAATGTTTGAAGAAAAAAAAACACGTTGAAGCAGTGACTACCACGTACAAATTATATATACAAATAGGTTTACAGATGTTTTGAGCATGACACCATCAAGGGGGAATTTCTACAACCTGCCAGCAAATTTTGCGTTGAACATGGGCAAACGGTAGCCTTGTGATATAGTCCAAGATCCCAGAGCCGTAAGACACAACTTATTTTCTAAAGAATGGATCATTCGGTTCTCAGTAGTCTTTCATGTACTTTTAATACCTGCATGTTTGTGAGACTTGCCCGGTGACACCTGCGCAGGTACCAGGCGAGAAAGGTAACTAAAAATCACAGTTACTTAACTTAAATTTTTATGACTGATTTTTATATATATTTTATAGACTATAACTCTGAAGTCATATCAGAGAAGTCAGACGCTTTCCATGCGCCAGAACTTTTGTCAGACGCTTTAAAGCTCTATAAAAAAGAATTAACTTAATTTATTTTTAAATGTCTGACTTTTATATATGTTATTCAGATAACTATTACAAAGTTGTATTAAATCAGTCAGACAGTTTGTAATGACCAAACACCCCTTAAACACAAGAATTACTCAGCCTCGAGTATGAGCGCGATAGCACAATGCGCATGCGCGTCAGAGTAAAATATCTAATATTTGAAAAGTACTTACTGTTTTCAATTTCATATTTTTGCATATCTATTCAAATACGATGAAATTTATAATTAAAATAATAATTAATCATTTTTAAAATAATATAATATATTGCATACTAGCTGTTGCCCGCGACGTCGTCCGCGTAAAGTTCGAGTTGAATCTTAATCATACAGTCTGATACAGACAGACAGACAAAAAATGTAAAAAAAAATTCTCTATTTGTTTCAGTCAAAATATTAAATGTACAGACAAAATATTTTTACCGTATGATTATATGTAGTATTTTGATTTTCAGTTTTTTTAATAAATACTCAAACAACACAAAAAAACACATTTTTAACCTTTAAG
The DNA here is from genome assembly GCF_032362555.1 of Amyelois transitella. Taxonomy (NCBI): domain Eukaryota; kingdom Metazoa; phylum Arthropoda; class Insecta; order Lepidoptera; family Pyralidae; genus Amyelois; species Amyelois transitella. The sequence continues at coordinate 2,338,804 of NC_083525.1, forward strand.
TACCGACGTGCTATTTTAGTTACTTAAGTACCGACGTGAGGTCTGCTAGACCACCATAGCTTTAATAAAGAAATCTTTTATGTTTATTAATATTATATGTAAATAAATATTTCTCAGAATTCTATATGTATTTAGTTATTGAATAAATGAAAAAAAAATAGTAGTACAACCATTATTTATTAATAATTTAACTACTAAATTACAGTCTCAAATTCTTTGGATGAAAAACGTTACTTTCATTTTACTAATTATTATTAATCAAACAAATATAAAAACATTTTAAATGTCCTTTTTTCTTAAAGATAAATAATCACATAAGCAAAATAATATATAATATTATATGTTAAAGACAATTTTCTTGTAAATCACAAGGCACCAAATGGTAGGAACTATCAAAGTTTACAAACACTCTTTGCAAACAGGTTTGCTGCATTGTAGGCACACATGTTTCTTACAAGAGTCACATTTGTAAGGTTGTGACAGAGTTTTCTGGTGTGACTACCCTCTTCTTCATTTTCTGTTACATTGTCTGGTTTTGCTGACCTAAGAACCCTTTTTACGGACAAACGTAACTCTCTTGGTAGATGTTTATTTAGACAGCGGCGCTGCATTTTTGGAACGACTAGAGATCTTGCGAGTAGTTTCAAGAAGACAGATCTGTCTTCTATTTTTTTATGCGAGTTGAAATTGTACGAAATACCTACATATATGGCGCTTAGGTCTAACATTCGAAAAAATATTGCCATTGACCAACGCCGTGTTCGCCGACTAGTATTATAAATGGAAATAACTCCACCCTTTGTGGAATTATAGTTAGATATAATTTCCGGTTTATTGTTTTCTTCATTTAATTGTTCGTTGTGATGCATAGATGAAAGGGTTTTCGGGTCAATTTCATCACAGTCGGATTCTGAACTCTCATTTAGCCATTCCGTTAAAATTTCTTCATGGTCTTTATTTTGAGGCCTTGTTTGGTAAGTTTTCTTCATGGGAGGAGCACTTTTATTTTCGCTAGTGGTTGCTCATTTTATGCCCGAAGTACCTGGTTTATCCATTTTTATAAGCAACTGTATAGAAAAGAAAAAAACTATATTATCTGACAAAAGTCATATTCAAAAATAGTTACACAAGTACAGACGAGTGGTCTGACAGACCACTCGCGATCTTATAAAGCCATTAACTCACCGGAACCGCTTGCGCCGACATAGCCACTCTCCATGAACGCTGCCGGGCGACTGACTGAGGGGTAGAGAGAAGCGCAGGGAGATACGTATTCGCTAACCTATGTAACTAGACTTCCTGACCTACGAAAGTGTCTGTCAGACCACACGTCGGTACTTAAAGGTTAATAAACATTAATATATATCTTGTTATTGTTGGGACTCGAACTCGGACCGCCAACTTCACAGTCTCACGCGCTAACCACTGGACCATCGAAGCCGTTGCGGTGGTGTCGAAATTAAAGTAGACTACATACATATGGTCACGTCTATATCCCTTGCGGGGTAGACAGAGCCAACAGTCTTGAAAAGACTAAATGGCCACGTTCAGCTATTTGGCTTAATGATAGAATTGAGATTCAAATAGTGATAGGTTGCTCGCCCATCGCCTAAAAAAGAATCCCAAGTTTGTAAGCCTATCCCTTAGTCGCCTTTCACTTATATTTATATGTTATAGGTTTACTATTACTATACTATTTTTTAATTGTTTATGATTTTATTTTTACGGAAAATTCTGCCAGCAACGACAATCTAACTGATGATGAGGACGATGACTTGAGTGGACAGTATAGAGATTTAATAAATGATGAAAATTCAAATGATTATTTTGATGATGAAGATGATAAAGAGACAATAAAATAATTATTCAATTGATTAATCATAATTAATTATTTTTTTATTGAAATTATTATAATAGATATATTTTTTAAATAAAATAAAAATCATTCCTTTTGAAAGGCTATTGCTGCAAAAAAATTCATTTTCCCCTATTTATATGCAATATATTATATTACTTTAAAAATGATTAATTATTATTTTAATTATAAATTTCATCGTATTTGAATAGATATGCAAAAATATGAAATTGAAAACAGTAAGTAATTTTGCAAATATTAGATATTTTACTCTGACGCGCATGCGCATTGTGCTATCGCGCTCATACTCGAGGCTGAGTAATTCTTGTGTTTAAGGGGTGTTTGGTCATTACAAACTGTCTGACTGATTTAATACAACTTTGTAATAGTTATCTGAATAACATATATAAAAGTCAGACATTTAAAAATAAATTAAGTTAATTTTTTTTTGATAGAGCTTTAAAGCGTCTGACAAAAGTTCTGGCGCATGGAAAGCGTCTGACTTCTCTGATATGACTTCAGAGTAATAGTCTATAAAATATATATAAAAATCAGTCATAAAAATTTAAGTTAAGTAACTGTGATTTTTAGTTACCTTTCTCGCCTGGTACCTGCGCAGGTGTCACCGGGCAAGTCTCACAAACATGCAGGTATTAAAAGTACATGAAAGACTACTGAGAACCGAATGATCCATTCTTTAGAAAATAAGTTGTGTCTTACGGCTCTGGGATCTTGCTCTAATATGGCAAAGGAAAATGAAGCATATCCACTGACTCCGAAGTAAGGAGTTTTGAAAGTAACCCTTGGATCCACCCTGGGCGGAAGACCAGCTATGACGACATTATTATGTTTGCTAATAACGATTGTAATGATGAAGATTAAGTATGAAAGTAGAACCAATAAATTAAGAACTGAATGGCGATAGGTTGGTTTATTACGAACACATTTCGGGCCTTAAAAATGGAAGTAGGAGGTTTTAGTAATAGGGGAAGACCAGAATAGAGATGGATAGACAGCGTAAAGGAAAGTATGAATAGGAAAGGTAAGATGGCAAGTGACAGAAGCAATTGGAAAAAACTAACGGTCATTCAAAAGACTGATGGCTCCGTCTTTCCTGGAAGGGATAAAGTCGTGATTATATGTATGTATAATAGAATACTGCTAATCACTGATAGGATATCAAAAAGTACACGTGATTATCATGCGAATGAATAGAGATGTGTTTTGAAGGGAGGGAAAATTATTCATAATGCTATGAAATTATCCTTATTTTGTTTAGATATCACCAAATAGATAGTGTATGGAACTGTCAGCATGTCAAGGTTATTACAGAATACTGAAATAAACAGTCGTCATTTTACTGAAGACAAAAGAACTAGTCTTTTGTTCAACTGTTCTTTCTTCAGTCTCTTATTTCATCCATTTCTGTTTTTTGCAGAAATGGCTACTACTCATAGAGCGCTTAATAATGCAGATTTATCAGCTCATCAAACCACTAATGATCAGTACATCGTAGGAGGTGCCTTCGCTTATCTGTTAAGGGTACTCGATTCCAAAAGTTGTACTACACACGAATTAACTCTTTCACTAACATGTTGTAAGGAGTAGAGAATTCGAAAGATTGAAAGAATTGGACGACTTCGACAGAATAAGATGGTGAATGAAGAGTTGCTAGCCCAACTTAAAAAATGCTTTCATTTATTTTATAAGTTATCTTCTTTAGGAATATCCAACTGAGTCACGTAAAATAAAATTTAAATGTTTTAGATTTCAAGTGTCTGCGGTCTGGCTCCACTGCAGTTCAAATCACATGCCAATGGTTATTTTGTGTCCATATCAACTCCGATGTGCATTTACAGTTATGCACTCGTAACTATTACGGGTAAGCCTCCATCAGACCCTTTAAGTGTAAAGATAAAGACAGATCTATTTTTTCTCATAGTGCCGATTGCATTTATATCTCGAAATACGGGATCCATTAATATAAGCGTTAACTGTTGTGAAAAGATTTAGTAGTCCAACGGCTGTTGACTCCTATACGGTCCACAAACATGCAATCCCTGCTGCACCCATGTACACATGACTCTTTCCTGGGTTATGTGCAGTAGTGTGATTGCAAAACTTACCAATGCTCTTACGGTGAGAGATAACTTCGAAAGGAAATCTGCACTTCTAGTTCTATGTTTACACAGGATCGAATATAGGAAAGGTTTTTGTACAAAAGTTAAGGCGGTCAGACGGGAGTCGCTTCGGGTAATAACTTAACTCACTCAATCCACGATAATGATCATGGGCATACAAAGAGGAACAGAGGATAATCAGCAGCGAACAATATCAATACGAGACTTGGTATCTTTCCTGTCTGTCGTAGATTTCCATTAACTTTCTGTGTTTTCAGCCGCAATATCTATCTTTGGCGTGGTGTCAGAGCTGCATATTGGAAATGATTCATTTTTTAACTATTCGCAACAACTGACGTGTGTTGATCTAGGTTTTGTTGTCAGTATTGCTAGCATTGGTGTGTTTACTGCTCCGAATCGTACGAGGAACATTCTTCGGGCCGTGAGTACTATAGTAGCGGTAAGTCATGGGTATTTAATTACAAGTCTCTGGGTTATGTTTTTCCAAACGACGATAGTGTCTAATGATTAATAATTCAATCTCGACGTACAGTAAAATAAACATCTTTACTTGCGTAAAGTTGATGATAGATAATCATAGATTCTATATAATTGCGACTTTGAACATTTCAATGGCACTTTTTAAAATTTTCCCTTTCAATGACTATTACATGAGTAACATGTATAAATGTTGTCAGAAAATCCAGTACCATTGGTAAAATTTCGCTCGAACTTCGTTTACTTCTGTAAATTTAACTCTGATTCTCTCCTGACTAGAGGCAAAACAAAATGCAAAGATTATAAGATGATGATGGCAGTAAATGATTTTCAGGTGGACGAATGTATTGATGTTCAATACAGCCGCGCCAAAGAAACCAAGCTGCGGGCCGGGCTCACTATATTCATGATCTTGTACTGGATATTTTTTCTTAGCAATGCTTGCTTCTACGTGCTACAAGTCCAAGGCGATCTTAGAGTTTGTAAGTTTTATATAAATTTCAATATTTTGTTTCATTATGATTAAGATCGAAGGTTTATTATAAACCAAGCTCGTTGTTATTTTCCATACGTTAGAAAAGAGGGAAAAGTCTTGGTCTCCATAACCACTCATACTCGGTAAAACGATGGCTATCCCACTCGGACGGTAACTGAAGCCAGTCCTGGGATTCTTTCTAGGACTGAACCGGGAGCAAAACAGAATAATTATGGAAATATAGTAATTTTCTTATCTTTTTATGATGTTTTTCAGGGCTTGTGTTAGTTTGCTGCGTGTGGTTCAGCGTTGCCTGGGTTCAGGTCATACTCCTAGAGTTACAGTTTTCTTACACCGCGTTCTCAATCTATTTTCGTTTTAAAGCTATCAACAAAATTTTGAATTTCACAGCTAAAGACTTACCCTCACTGCATGGTAAGCTTATTTTGAAAATGTGAATTTTCACAATTTTTGTAGTTCTTGCCGTACTGTGTTTATCTGTAGAAAGTTCTATTTTGCTTAGAAAGGTGCCTTAAATGGCAACTAAATCCCAATTTTAAACAAATTTAAATTTGAGGTTAATAATATACAGAACATTGACATTTTTTTATTGATTACCTTAATCATCTTTTTAACTAACTCGATGATATATTTTTAACCCTTCAGAGCAGAAAGCAATGCGATCTGATACATTGAACGTTCTGATGATCCGCGCGGTGCCAGGTGATGTACAATCTGAAGCAATACGGCCCATCGTACGGAAATCTGGTAAAATTACATTACATTACATTGTTTGTTTATTTTTTTGTTATTCTATGATTTGTATCCCATGAGAATTTGTCTAAATCTTACTCCTAACTACTCGTAACACCGTTGTTGGCGTGGCCTCTGACTTAATTGAAAGATCTTTTGTTACAGCGACATCCGTTTATTGGTTTGATAAAATATTTGCAAAGTACCGTTAGACTGGCAAAATTTTCCGTTTTCTTTACTATTAAATCACTCACAGCTTGTGGTGCGCAGATGTCACTTCGGGTAATGTTATGTGGCAGGACACCAAAACCTTTTCTTGTGACAATAGTTCATTTAAAATTTTAGCGACTGGTGAGACTTGTCTAGCAATGCCCTTCAGTGACGTCGTCCACCGCATCGCGACCCTCCACAACTTGTTGAGTGACGTGGCGCACCACACCACCACCAGCTACAGGATATCTTTAGTTTTGATTCTGATGTCTTTGCTTCTCCATCTCATTGTAACTCCGTTCTACTTTCTGAAGGAAATCAGTAAGTATTTTGTTCTTTTGTTTTTTTATCTGTCTGACAATATCACTATATGCTAGCATGAATTTAAGCTGATATAATATACTCATTCAATAACTAATTTTCATTAACATTGTAATTCATATAGAATTTAATTAAGTGTCTTAAGTTCTTGGCTTTGAGTTTTATTGTTTATGGTAGGCAAATAAAAAGTAATGAAGTCTCTGAAAGTTTATGCATAGCAGTAAAATAGAAGGTAATTATCAATACCTAACAATGTTCAATTTATGTTATAGGTGAAAGAATCTCTTTTAATTACCATTATTCTACAATCATGAAATTCACTTGGAGCATCGTTCACTTCCTGAGATTATTAATGTTGGTAGAGCCATGCTACTACACCGTTACAGAGGTGACAATTGACGTATAATATTCGCTTTCAGCATACTGACACCATATATATTACTCGTATAAACCTTTACTAAATACTACTATGCCATATATACTGACACTACTTACTTAGTGTCAGATAAATTTATCGTTGGATATGTGCTATTGTTTCTTTCAAAATTTGAACTAGTCTGACAAGGTTGGAACGATTTTTAAGCAAAAGGTTGGAGCAGCGACCATTCCAATTATTCCAATGCTTGCACAAGATATACCGAAATGAATAGTGTGTATTGATTAGCTAATGAACTTTTATGTCAAATAGCTATTAAAGAAATTAAAATTCCATGCTATGAGTGTACAGCAAAGAGAAATAACAAACTGCAAGGGACTATGACCGAATCCGGGGATAGGGCAGTCGCAACTTGAGTCAATTCATGAACACATTCTAATGCCTGAATACGCAAGTTGTCTAATTAGTGTTTCGCTCACTGTAAGAGCATGCCTTTGACTAGCCGTTTCTCCTAAACCCAGGGCAACTGGAGCAAGCGCCTCGTGTGCCGCCTGATATCCGTCTCCCCCACAACCGGCACGCTGGCGACTCGTCTGAAGCTGTTCGCTCGCCAGTTGACACTGCAGCCCGCCGCTTACAGCCCGATGGGTTTCTGCACACTCGATCGACCACTTGTAACTTCTGTACGTATTAACATGGTTGTAACAAAACTTATTTCTTGTGTGTATGGTTTCTAATGAGCTCAACTTATCTATACTAGTATTATAAAGCTGAAGAGTTTGTTTGTTAATCTCAGGAACTACTGGTTCAAATTGAAAAATTCTTTTTGTGTTGAATAAACCATTTATCGAGGAAGGCTTTAGGCTATATAATATCACGATGCAATTATTAGGAGCGAAGAAATAATGGAAAATGTGAAAAAAAAATTCATACTAGAGGGCTTCAATGTGCCCAAACTAACTATTTCACGCGGACGAAGTCGCGGGCACGGCTAGTATGTTGTTTACAGTCCGGCACAGATTTAGAATTGAATCACTATTACTAAAGTTCAGACTCAAACTAAAGAATCTCAATAGTATAGCACGCACGAGTTATGAATGTGGATGAAGCGAAGGAAGTATGCAGAGATCGTGGCAAGTGGAAAGAGGTAGTCTCTGCCTACCCCACCGGGAAAGAGGCGTGATTTTATGTATGTATAGCACGCGCGACGCCGTTTTTATCGCGAGAAAAACTATTGCTGTTGCGCTTTATATTATGTCGACCGGGACAGCGATAGTTCCGCCGTCGCGTCCAGACTCCGAGATGGCAGTTTGGTCTGTTGAAAGCAGGCTGCATCTAACAACTTCATGTCAGGTCACTATGGATGGTTTTCATACATTGCGCGTTCCTTTAATTGGTCTATAACTTATCTTCTGATCTCATAGAAAATGTAGTAAAAAACATTGCTTCCCAATATTTGTTGCCATTTACAGTCCTGAACTCAGTTAGACACAGAAATCGTCATCGTTCGCTAAGCGTGCAGAGCAGACGTGTAGCAAAATTATTTAAAATGATTTAATCAAGTCGTTAATTGTTTTGAACTTTATTGCATTAAGTTAAGACAGTGTTAACATTGACGGACATCAGCTTGTGGCTATTTTTAATTGAGCGTGCTCCCCGCACTCCGCTGTGTGAAGTTGGAAGTTACTCACCAACATGAACATACATCGATCGCCTACTAGAAGTGGCATGAACGTTGAACGCAGTGGATCGCAACCAAACTTATCTACTGCAGGTATGTCTAGTCCAACTGTGTCCGAAGCATCAACTATCACATTTCGGAATAAGCGGAAACATTTGGTGGAGGATGATGACGTCCGATCGCAGCTTACAAGTATGCAAACACAAATGACAGCAATTATGGAATTATTGCAAACATCTATCAGTGCGCAAAACGAAAGTAATGCAAAAATCAAAGAAGACATTGCAACAATCAAAGACCAGATGATCGATATCACGAAAGGCTTAAACTTAAATGAACAAAAGTTAGCAAAGTTGGACAAGGAACAGACAGGGATTAAGGAAGAAATAAAAAGCGTTGTAAATTCCATTCAAAGCACAGATACAAAACTTGCCTTGTTGGAGTCTGATGTACATTCATTGAAAATATCAAATAGCTCACTCCACAAAGTCCCGCAATGTGAAAAACTTCTAGCTGAATTTCATGATCAAAATTCTAGGAAAAAGAACATAATTATAGCAGGTATCCCAGAGCCAAAATCTAGTGATAGCAAAGAACGTCGAGATATCGATAAGGCAGAAGTAAACAGCGTTATTGAAAATATTATAGAGGACCGCTGTGATTCTATTAGAGTTATGCGTGTTGGTAGGTACAACCCAGACAAAACCCGTCCAATTAAGGTTTGCTTTGAAAATGAAGAAACGGCCAGACGGATACTCCGTTATAGAAGCAAAATTAATAACACCGAATACAAAATTTTCCCTGACCATACACCTTACCAGCAATCCAGATTTAAAGATTTGAAACATGAACTTGCTCTTCGAACCACAAATGGAGAAAATAATCTAACCATCAAATATATAAAGGGCATGCCTCAAATTACTCAAATCTCTTCAAAAAACTTTGACAAGGACAGAACTCCCAATCAGAGATAACATACCATACTCTTACTACCTACGACAAACTCAATTACAATAATAAATCAAATTTTTAATGGTGTAAGATACAAAATTTTAGACCATTAAAAATTAATAATATACCAATTAATAAATCAGATAGCGAAAAATTTTTAGGAGTAACTTTGGATAATCGACTCTCATGGAAATATCATATTAAAAATATTAAATCAAAATTATCATCCTTAATAGGAGCCCTTTGCAGGATAGTTAAATGTTTGCCACTTAATGTACGATACAATATATACAATTCAATGGTGAAGCCACACATTGATTATTTGATTGAACTCTGGGGATCCGCGGCCAAAACTAACCTCCAAGGCATTCAAAGATCTCAAAATAGACTGGTTAAAACACTATTTCATTGCGATTACCTAACGCTGACAATAAAAATATACAAAGAAACCAAAATAATGGACATAAACTAAACATATAAATATTACTCATGCATCCTAATTAAGAAAATCTTAATGAAAGAGATATTGAGTAGTATTACTTATAAAACTAATTACGAACGTCCCTATCTAAGACGACTAAGAAATTCCAATAAGTTAATTTTGCGTCTTCCACGAACAAAATATGGTAAAAATAATGTAACATATGACAGTGTCCAGCTATATAACAAATTACCGAATAGTATACAAAATTTCAAAAGTACAAAAACATTTAAAAGACTTCTTAAAACTTACATACTTAATACTAACTAAATTCGCCACAATAATTGGTTACTTCATTTTTCAGATACCTTATTACTATAATATTTTATATACTATAAAACAAAACGTGTGTATATATATATATATTTAAATACACATATACTTATTATTATATACCAAATTTAAAAAATATACTCATATCGTAACAACTTTATAACACAGCACGCTAGTCACATCTAGTCGTGCTTATCTTTGTATTATTGCGATCATAAAACATCGCTGCTTAGTACCACTGTTTGGTGAGCCGTCCAGTTGTAATGATTACTTACTACCCTACATGTTTTTTTTTTTATTAATTATAAACTAAACTTGTTTCTCAATTTACCTTTAAATGTACTTATACTGCATCTTGCACGCAACGACATACCTACATTTGTATATTCTAAGCCTAGATTCTAAGTTCTCATGTAAGTGAATATTTTTCTTATGAGAATAAAGATTTCTTTAACCCGAACCCGAAATCGGATATTATATCTTGTTTTTTATTATCACGATTTTATGATTGTATATTGTTTAATTTTCTAATAAAACATAGCTTGTATTTTTACAGATATCCGGAGCGGTGATCGCTTACCTGGTGTTACTGTTGCAATTTGAGACATAAGTTATCTTAAATTCCTCTTTTAAATAATAATTGTTATAATGACGTGTGGTTTTATAGCAAAAGGCACATTTTTTATAGGATACAGAATATATTTTTGTGTCCTTCAACGTAATTCACAATGCACGTTTCCCAACCAACTTATACCTTGAAAAGAAACTTATTGAAAGATCGTTCTTCTTTCAGTAAAAAAAATAAATGTTTGAAAAGAACAGTTGTATTATTTTTTGGCTTCATTTATATACACGGTTCGATTAACTATAGAGTTATTTAATTTAGGAGGCTATAAGAAATAAATTGTGTACCTATAAGTGTATGGAATAAGCTTATAAACGGGATTCTTCGTTTAAGGCGACAGGAACCTGTCACTATTTGAATCTCAATTCTATCATTAGGTAAGCCAAACAGCTGAACGTGGCCTATCAGTCTTTTTAAGACTGTTGGCTCTGTCTACCCAGCAAGGGATATAAACGTGATTATATGTATATATTGGGTAAATAGACAATAGGATAAGAGTCGTTGAAGGTGGTCTTTGTAAACGACTCTACATTCTTCAAATGGGTTTCAGAGGCCGTATGCCCACTGCGGCCAACATCCTGAATTCTAGGTGATGTCACACGAACTAAGGCACTTAGTGATGCAACTATAAGATTTTACTAGCTTTTACCCCAGTTCTGAATTTAGCGCCACCTACAAAATAATACAGGGATTTCGCAAATCCTAGGGAACTAGCATTTACCGAAATGAAATTAATTATACATATATGTATACGTGAAATTTTAAGATTCGTTCAGGAGATATTGCGTGAAGATATAACAAACAAACAAACTTACTTCGCATTGATTAGTTAGGATAAGAATAATATATATAGGAGCTCGAATAAAACATTTTGAGGAAGTAATTATAATAACAAAAAATACAGGTTATAAATGAAACAGTAATTTTCACTCTCAAAAATCAGTAACATTTATTTATCAAGAAAACTTGTTAATAGAATAAAATAAAGGTTTGCAACCTTCTGTGCATTCGACAATTTATCGATCACTGCGAAAATTGCCAATGAATTATATTAAAGAGAAATTCAAACGAAAAATAACAGTATTATCCGTGCTAACTTACAATACAACATTCGGTAGCAATGAGCTGAAGTCGAAAAATACATCAATTGTTAGTACTGAGGTAACAACTCCTCAAAAGTTACTTGAAATATTTTACTTAAGAATCACAAATATTGATAATGATGATAATGAAAAAAGCAGTGGGTATACCAGTGTATTTAAGTTTCATAATTTTGAAACTGTATCAGCATAACCAAATAGGTGATTACAACTCCGAATACCTGTAAAATGGAAGCAATGATTTTCTTTATTTTATTTTAAAGATTAAGAATGCCGTGAGGTTTCCGGCAGGTTTAGATGGTCGTAAAAGGCGACTTAGGGATGGGCTATAAACTTGGGATTCTTTTAGGCGATGGGCTAGCAACCTATCTTATTTATTTGCCTATATCATTAAACCATACAACTAAACGTGGCCTTCTAGTGTTTTAAAACTGTTAGCTCTGTCTACCTTGTAAGAGATAAAGACGTGATCATAAGTCTGCATGTATTAAAGCTAATAATTTAAGCATTCAAACTTCTATCATCTATATTTATATAGGTATTTATAGAAAAAATTCATGAACTATCTTCGAGGTGTATGGAACCAAGTAATAACTTTATAATCATTTTATACAACATATTGTCTTAAGTAGGCTTGAATACTTACTGCAGCTAAAAGAGGTCTGTCCAATGCACAAGCAGCCATCGGCCTATAGGAGACTGTCCTCATCATGAGCTGGCGAGAGAGCACCTCTAGATGGAACGCCATCTTGCCAGAAGTCGGGGCCGCCGTCAGCATGCGACATACTATACGTTTCATGTTATTGCCCTGTATTGTTCAAATGACAAAAGATCTAGTCAATACGGCATTTTGTAACTCAACTCCATTCTGGAGCGAAGTCCTTTTAATTTTCTTTAATTATGTATGTAATATATATAAATTATGGCAACAATATCTTTCTAAAATAGCGAAGGATTTAGCGTTTTGTTTTTTGCTAGATAATATCGGATTGCTACTCGTATATCTCTCACTAGGAATTTCATGTGCACAGTGCCGTGTGGTGCCATCTCTTTCCAATTGAGAGATAACTTGGTTACTTACTTAATAAGGCTTATTAACTTAGGTAACTTCTTTTAGGCGATGGGCTAACAATCTGTCCCTATTTGAATCTCAATTCTATCATTAAGCCTAACAACTGAATGTCGCCTGTCAGTCTTTCCAGACCAACCCGAGAAAGTTGGTTTCTCACCATGCCCTGGCCGGAATTCGAACCTGGGATCAACAGCGACACAGACACGCACCACCGCTGCGCCACAGAGGCCGTCAAGTCGGTTGGCTGTTTATTATTACCTACTATACAAATGTGTTAACAAGTCCCCAGGTAAAGTGTAACTGAAACAAATGTAAGTTTCAAGAGACTATGTTATCTCACCTCTGCTGTGGTGTAGTAGCACGGCTCCACCAACATCAACAACCTCAGCAAGTGGAGTGAACACGACATAGCTTGCAATATAACAAACGTCATCATGCCATTATCGTTCACATCTGGAACAAGTTTTTTAGGTAAGTCTTATTTTTCTTTACGTGCTTCACTTATTCTTCCTCTTGCCTTTAGTCCCGGTTGCATCCTCACCACTCTTAAGCTTATAAACTTAGGATTCCTCTCATAGACGATAATCTAGGAACATGTCACAATTTGAATCTCAATCCCACGACGAAGCCATACAACTAAACGTGGCCTTTAAGTCTTTTCATAACTGCTGGCTCTGGCTATCCCGCAAAGGAGATAAACATGACCTATTTGTATGTAAGTACCTATTTATGTACATGAACAACTTACTGAATTGTGTAATGCCAAAGTAGACAGTGGTGATGAGGTGAAATTGCGATGAAATAACTACTAGGACCAAAGAGATGCTGTAGCTATTTTGGACTTGGTCCACCAAATCGCACAAGATGCCATGAATCGAAGCAAATCGCTGCACGGCGTCAATGGGAGAATTGGACAAGCGATCTTCACCAGCAACTTGAAAATAATAAATTAACGACAATTTAATATATCTTTACTTGCAACTTAAGAAAATTATGTTTTCTGGGTTAAGTTGTTCTGAATAAGCTCTGTCTGAATATAGTTCTATTTTGTCTTCTACTTCTCGCACTATGTCATTTTTGTACGTGTCCTTTCTTGTTCGCAGAATGATGGCACACTCTTTGACTTTTTTATAGCTTTTAATAAAATATGAAAAGACAAAGAAAGTTATGAAATACAAAGAAACTTTAAAAATTCAAAACCAATATTTTTTCCAGTAGTTAAGCAAATTTACGAATGCTACTAAAGAAATAAAAATTATTATAGGGTAATAGTTGATCATAATTTAAAATTGGTCGGAGTAAGCAAAAAGATCATGTATCCTAGCTCGGGTCTGCTGGGAGAGTTTTCTTTTGAAATAAGCAGAACCGTTGTAATTTTATTTCTTGTGATTATCAATCTCGATGTTTTCTGTATGCATAAATTAGTAAATAAATGTTTATTGAACTCACAAAATATACATACACATTTCTTGAAATATGATTTGTAGGCGTCGTGAAGAAAACTGCAGAATAAGCTACGTAAATTGCACTGTATTATCGCAACACTCTTAAGAATATTTTAACAATATGTACTGATGAACTAACTATTCAAGTTAAAAGGACTTGAAATAATAATAAAATAAGTTAAACTAAACAATAAACACGAACTTAAAATTTGGTTTGGATCTAATAATCAATTTTTTGTTCCTTTTTTTAATTTCATTTGCTTCCCAGCCAGTAATAACTACTATCCAATGAGATTGTGTTTCATTTTAACTGCCTGTTTGACCAATAAATTATGATCTTGAGTAATTATAGCCATTTACCATACATTTATTTATTCAGTTTGAAATTGACACCTGATTAATTTATTTGTTTGCTAATTACTAAAGGTTCACTGGTAGAGAATGCTATTAACATTAATTTCACCTATTGTACCTTTTAGGCTTAATAAAAATGTTTAGAAAAGTCTGCGTTTTGGCTTGATATATAATTATTTCCATAATCAAAAGAAGTCTTACCATATGGTTTGCACAGGATTGTAGCAGTGCGACTCAAACTTTCATTAATAGCTTTAAATCGGTCACATACTAAACTCACAGTGCAGGCAAACTGGGCATCAAGAAGAATCATGATTTTCCATAAGATACAGTACATTAGGTAGTACAGTAAATCAACTGAAACATAATTGAGGTTATAGCAAAGTGCACAATTCGGAGTTGCAAAATTAAGCCTAACATTATCATAACGAGCTCATAATTTATTGAAACTAGATGAAGGAAGAACGGAATAATAATATGCAGATTTCTGTGGATGGGAATACAGTTTATAAAATTTTAATAAACATCAATGTTTATACATAAATAATATCATCTAGGTTTGGTGATGACATCTTACTGAACCCTGCTAAAAAGCAACTAGAGCATTATTTTGACCCGATTTTATATTATTGAAGTTACATTCTTTTACACTTTACCAGATATTATGCAGCCACTTACTTGCTTCATACTTATCTTCATACCTCGCCCAGATACTAACAAAGTAACAGGATAAAACAATGAAACACCACGATATATAGATTATAAGACATGCGCTCAGGCGGCGTTCCCTCGCGCAAGAGTATTGAAAGCGAAGGTTATTGTCCACCTGGAAAATTTCATTAATTCAGTCATATAATCACTTCTTTATCCCTTGCGGAGAAGATAAAGCCAGCAGTCTTGAAAGACTGACCGGCTACAACTATTAGGCTTAATGATATAATGAGATGCAAATAGGTTGCTAGCCCATCGCCTAAAAGAAGAATCCCAAGTTTACAAGCCCATACCTTGTTTATCACCTGAAAATTACTCATAATTGCCTTGAACTTTGGTCAAGTGAGTATAAATATCACTATTTCAGGACCGAAACCGCCGAGCTTGCATGAAGAGGGTTATGAATGTGGATGAAGTGAAGGAAGTATGCAAAGATCGTGGCAAGTGGAAAGAGGTAGTCTCTGCCTACCCCTCCGGGAAAGAGGCGTGATTTGATGTATGTATTTTAGGACATGATTAAGTTAATTTATAAAGAGAATCCAGAGCTAGACCTAGAAACGTGCTTTTAGCAAATCTGGGACTTTCTGGCCAAATGTCGATCCACTCAACCCGCGAGCTTGCATGACAGGAGTGTGTGACCTTACCAATCAACTAAAGAGCAGTGGACCCTGTTTCTGAAGCAAATAATTTATTATATGTATAACTAGCTGTCCCGGCGAACGTTGTATTGTCATATAAATAATTTTTAAGTAATTTCTAGTTTAAAAAAAATGTTAAGGGTTGTCACGTCTATTTCCCTTGCGGGGTAACAGAGCCTTGAAAATACTGATCGGCCACGTTCAGCTGTTTGGCTTACTGATAGAATTGAGATTCACACAAAGTGACGGGTTGCTAGCCCGTCGCCTTAAAGAAGAATCCCAAGTTTATAAGCCTTTCCCTTAGTCGCCTTTTACGACATCCCATGGGAAAGAGATGGAGTAATTCTTTTTTCTATTGGTGCCGGGAACCACACGGCATACTATTAGAAAAGATTATGAAAAAGAAAGTACTTACCGAAGCAATGGTGTTCATAAACTGAATCATGATTCTCATACGACCGGGCGCTCCGAAGACCGCAGCGCTCCCCATGAAAGCGGCCATTACGGTATCAGAGATTAACAAGAATTTGGACAAAAGTGACGACGCGTAGAAGTCATTTATGGCGCTCTGCATGTCTGCTATCAACCACGTTATACATATCGCTACTGTGGATAAAAATTTAATTTACAATCAAGACACTATGATATTATCTGACAAAAACAAGTTCTCTATGTTTCTTTGTCAGCCGGCCGCCGTATTTTGCTCTCGACATTAATTCAACAAGGACCAAATGAAAAATGTTAATTCATCATTTTCGATAACTAATCTTTTACATTCTAAACACAAAGAAAGCTTAATTATGACTTGGTTTCATTACTTGAACCTAAAAATATTGTTCTAGTGTCAAGAATGCTTATAGAAAAACCCTTTTTACAGTGAAGAACTGATCTAATTAATAGTATTAAATCAATTAATAGTTTTTTTTTGTGCCGTGTGGCACCAATAGAAAAAATAAATAGGACCACTCCATCTCTTTCCTATGGATGTCGTAAAAGGCGACTAAGGGATAGGCTTACAAACTTGGGATTCTTTTTTAGGCGATGGGCTAGCAACCTGTCACTATTTGAATCTCAATTCTATCATTAAGAAAAATAGCTGAACGTGGCCATTCAGTCCTTTCAAGACTATTGGCTCCGTCTCCGTATAGACGTGACTGTATGTACATATGTATGCAATTAATAGTTTATTCTATGAACTTACTCATAACTGTTACAATAAGGCAGCTCCATATGCACTTGGGGACTGACAAGGAGACGACATAGCCATTCTTATGAGACTTGAACCGCAGTGGAGCTACGCAGAAAAAACTCGACACCTGTCACATTATCTCGTATAAAAATGTTATGGCCCAAACACAAGTGAATGGTTTCTATGTAGGTAGATGCCTTGTGGTTACCGGCACTTATTTCAGCTAGTGACCTTTTTCTAACAGTCGAATAGCGACTTACTACATTTTATTAAATAAGACAATTGTGTGGTTTCCGGCACCATTCGAAAAAAAAGAATAGGACCACTCCATCTCTTTCCCATAGATCTCGTAGGCGACTAAGGATAGGCTTACAAACTTGGGATTCTTTTTTAGGCGAAGGGTTAGCAACTTTTCACTATTTGAATCTCAATTCTATTATTAAGCCAAACAGCTGAACGTGGCCATTCAATCTTTGCAAGACTTTTGGCTCTGTCTACCCCGCAAGGGATATAGACGTGACCATATGTATGTATGTGAGATTCAATTGTATTGACTTTCTTCCGCAGACGTGTGTATTCTCTTGAACCTACCCTCAGTATCATCGCATGAGCACCAGTCACGGCACACTGCTTCAGCTCGGTCCACTGCTCAGACCGTGATTTCCAGCCGATGGGCGTTGTCATACTTGTACCTAAAAATAAGGTAGAAATTCCAAATCATCATCGATTGTCCTCCCAGGGGACGCTGCCGTGCGGTTTCTAGCAGCTTTGGATTTTGGCGATAATCCTGGATTGATTAAGTCACTCCCGTCTGACCTCCGCAACCTTTGCAAGAGAACCTTACCCATAATTGATCACGGTAAAAGCTGCATCAGATGAATGGTCCTGATCTATTCCAATGACCTATTACTTTAGTCAATGCCTTTTCTTTTAAGACATCCGAGGTAAGAGTTGGAGTTATTCTATGGTTTAAAATCATATTTTATTACAACCTTAAGCCATACAGTGGAATTTGGCTTTTCAGTCTTTCGAGACTTGTGCCTCTCTACCCCGTAAGTGATAAATGCGTAGTCATGCATTACAATTTTAGTGATGGGGAAATATGCAAGCCTGCATTCCAATTAGTCAGATTTTTACCCATTTCTTTTCCATACAATTGCGATTTATTCCCGTACATTATAATTATACGAGACTGTCGTGTCCTTATGAGCTTTCAATAAAATGTTTAGAAGTATTTCGACTAACGTGAACTCAAAATGATGTACTTTGAGTGAGTAAAATACAATTTTTACCAACGTCATGGAAATTATTAGTAACGCTATGAAATTATTTGATAATTGTTTTTAGATAAGTACCAAGTTCACAATTTGTTTTGTACAGTTTGCATTAGAAGTACGAATTTAGGTTACCAATAATGAATACTTACAATACCGACATTGGAAGCCATTAGGTACTTGGTAGATAATCATTCATTTGCACAGATAAACATATATGCATTCATACATATAGTGACGTCTATATCCCTTGCGGGGTCGGCAGAGCCAACAGTCTTGAAAATACTGATGACTGGAGCATGTTCAACTTTTTGCCTTAATGATAGAATTGAGATTCAAATAGTAACAGGTTGCTAGCCCATCGCCTAAAAAAAGAATCTTAAGTTTATAAGCCTATCTCTTAGTCGCTTTTTACGACATCCATGGGAAAGGGAAGGAGTGGTCCTATCCTTTTTTTGATTGGTACCGGGAACCACACGGCATAATTGAAGAATTCAAAAGATTTTGAGATTCTTCTTGTAAGTGAAGGGCTAGCAAACCGTCACTATTTGAATCTCAGTTCCATCGTTAAACCGCACAGCTAAACATGGTATTTCAGTCTTTTTAAGACTGCTGGCTCTGTCTACCTCGGAAGGGGTATAGACGATAATACATGTATGTACTAATCATTTCGTCCCGGCCGTTCCAAAACTATCTGTTACGAACCATCTAAAACAAATAGAACAATAACATGATTCATATCTAGTTAATTTTATAATAAGGTATGTTGGGATTAGTAGGTCGTATAATTTTGGATTGGTCGAGTACCTACTAGGTGTCATTTGGCGTAACATTGGCTTATTATTTGATGGATAGAATAAAGACACACAGTTTTATTTCGTGGCTAAGCTAACTGGCACAATTGTTCATAAGAATATCTTAATATATCTAAATAATAGTAAAATATAAACCAAAAAGTAGAAAATAAATATCGATGATACAATTAGGGGAAAGTTGTAGTGCTGAAATGGCTCACAATAATGCGTCGGCGCAGACACAAAATCGTTTCCCATCGATATATCTTAAAGAGCTGGGTAAGTATCCCGTATGATAATAACGTATAATTGAAATTATTGTAAACTTACATATGTAATTACTAGAGAACGCTGCTCCGAAATTCCGTTAACTTTCGTTCATATAATCATTCATATAATCACGTCTATAGCCCTTGTGGGGTTGACAGTACGATATCTGAACGTAGCATATCAGAGTTGAGATTCAAATAGTGATAGGTTGCTACCCCATCGCCTAAAAGAAGAATCCCACGTTTATAAGCCTATCGCTTAGTCGATGGTCCTATCCTTTTTTAAATTGGTGCCGGGAACCACACGGCACGTTAACTTCCGTTCTCGCGGGAATTTCAGTACAACCCCTCGTAATGCTCACCCCCCCTACCCCCCAAGAGAGAGCCTACACACCAAATTGCGCTTCCTATGCCCAGTAGTTTCAGCTATCAGTCAGTCAATCACTCGGTAACGGAAGAGTTTTATATAAAGTGATTGATGATCCATTCTATTGTGCCGTGTGGTTCCCGGCACCGATACAAAAAAGAATAGGACCACTCCATCTCTTTCCAATGGATGTCATAAAAGGCGACTAAGGGATAGGCTTACACACTTGGGATTGTTTATTAGGCGATGGGTTAGCAACCTGTCAATACGAGAATCTCAATTCTATCATTAAGCCAAATGACTGAATGAATGGTGACCATTCAGTCTTTTCAAGACTGTTGGCTCTGTCTACCCCGCAAGGGATATAGACGTGACCATATGTATGTATGATTCATTCTCGAGATTAGTTGATAACGAAGGTCTAGTCTAGTCCAACAGTATTAGTGCGGTTGCGACCACTTTGAGAAAGCTTGCCAAGCATGCTTAGTATAATTCTAACTTTGTACAATATACATATTTTAATCAGTCTTGTTTTTCTAGTTATGGATAAAACACATCCCATTAACTCATTTCCTCCAGAACATCATTCAACTGACAATAAACAGTTTATTGTGAGTGGCGCCTTCGCCTTTCTACTTAGGGTAAGTAAATAATCAAGAGATTTATATGAACTTTTCGCCGTTAAAATTATGAAATAATGAATGGATGGATGGATAAATGAATGAATTAATGAATGGATTGATAAATGAACGAATTTATGAATGAACGATTGTAACAGCATTTAACTAATATAAGAAATGTTTCAGATGTCGAGCTTCATAGGCTTGGCTCCACTGCGGTTTAAGCGGCACAGTAATGGCTACGTTATATCTATATCTACCCCTATGTGCATATACGGTTACATACTGATAACTACTATTGGTAAACAAACATATATTATATCCTTCAGTGTACCTGATCCGCCCAGACAAACTGCGACAAGTCATGGATCAGTTAAATCAGTTATTCTACCCACAAATCTATCAATCATATCAACGAGGTCTACCTCAAATATAAATATTATTAATTGTACATTCATCAACAAGGCATAAATGATGACGTGCTTACAACTACGGCCTCTGTGGCTCAGCGGTAGTATGCTTGTCTGTGACATCGGAGGTCCCGGGTTCGAATCCCGGCCAGGGCATGATGAGAAAAGAACTTTTTCTGATTGGCCTGGGTCTTGGGTGTTTATCTATATAAATATTTATTATAAAATATAGTATCGTTGAGTTAGTATCTCGTAACACAAGTTTCGAACTTACTTCGAGGCTAACAAAAACTGGACTAATAAATGTCAAAATAGGTTAGGAAAGTCTTTACGTACTCTCATTTCTAAAATATCTTATATAAAATATATTCGCTGGATTGTAACTTGATAAATTGATAGAGACTGAAATAGGCTCAAAGTAATATAGAATTTGTTTATACTCTTCATGGATCAATTTGATATCATCACATGTCACAGCATGTTTATCAATTTTATGATTTTTTTTATGTTACAGTAGTTCTGACAATATCCCTTGGTCTGAATTTAAATAAAGATTTAGGGCACTTGTCCTCAAACTTATCAAAAACAGTGATAATATCAGAAATGTCTATAATTACCATTTTGGCGACCATTGCTGTTTATTTAGCTCCAAAACGTATGAAGAGCTTGTTGAAAAATATGGAAAAAATTGCTTCTGTAAGTATTGGTATCAACGACAGAACGCCTTCCGTGGGAAATGTTCTCTTAGTCATTCAGAAAATAGGAATAATTATTATGAAAGATTCATAGGATACCCGTCAAATGTTGCTTGAATTTTATAAAAAAAATTACAATTAATTAGTCATTAAGCGTAACAGTTGAACATGGCCTGACTGTTTTCAAGACTACTGCCTCTGTCTACGCCGCAAGTGATATAGACGTAATTCTATGTATGAATGAGTCAGTCGCAAATGTAGTCATTTTCAATTATATGCTGTTTAACACAACCGCGCGCTGGATAAATGGATGATTTCGTAAAACGGCACTCGCCCAATTATAACGCAAGTTTTTTGATATATTGATGATGTTTGTTGATTCAGGTAGATAGAAATATCGGTGCTCCATATTCTCAGACAAAAGAACGTAGACTTTGGGCCGGTGTCATTTTCTATACATTGTTTATCATCGCGGTGACCACAAGTGACTTATGTTTTTATATGCGGGGATTTAATTGGAAGCGAAAATCTAATATCAGAGGTGGTAAGTGGTATTTGAATCTCAACGGACTTTTTAAGACAATACGTTATATTTTTTCTTCATTTAATTTGTTATTAAGAATAAGTAAAGGACTCCAATCTGTCAATAGTGTTGCAGATGAATTTCAATCTAGAAAAATCTGTTCTACACACAATTACTTATATATGTTTCAGTTATCTTTTTCATCATGTCAAATAGCTTGTATTTAATAATAATTGTGCAAGATTTACAATTTTCGGTCATCACGACATTAGTACATGCGAGGTTCAAAGCTATAAACGAAATTTTGAGTTTCACAGCCAACCGCTTATCTGGACGCAATGGTACGACTGTTTACTTATTACTTCTTGCGCGAGGCATCACTCTCATGGAATAAACAGAAGTAGCTTATGTTACTCCTGTAGATGTTATTATATGTATATTCAGTTGTTTTTGAGATTATTCGTTACAAACCAAAAACGACATACTTATACTAATCTTTTGTCTTTACAATATTCAATTTGTACAGTAAAAATTTCTTAAGAATAATCCAGAGCACAAAGCTCATTTTTTTTCAGTTGATAGAGAAAAAAATCCAAACAAATTAACTATTTTCGCGATTCAAGTTGATAATCTATCGACGTTTGAAAAAACCCATACAGCCATGGTTAAGACATCTGGTAAGATATTTTGACCGATACTTCTTTTTGTCCCGGCATTAATCCTTGATCCTGAAGGTTTTTATACGAGGCGACTCCCGTCTGTCCTGTGTAACCTTTTCATGGAAACCTAACGTGTATAAGATCATGGTATTTTGACAAAACTCAATTATAAGAGAGAAATTGATTGATAATAAGAAAAAGCGCCGTTCTTAAATCTGACCCAAAAGTGCCCACAATTCTGCAGCATTGCTCCTTACATAGCTAAAGAAATTAATTGATTCAGACTTAAACCTAAATAGTTATAGAAAATTATAACAGCAGTATTGAGAACTGATCAACAAGACAAACATACAAGACCAATTTTTAATTATTAAGTTGAAAGGGGAAAACCATAAAGATTAAAAGATTAAATGGGGAAGTCCTAGTGTAAGTCAGGTCAAGAGTACTCTAAACCGGTGAGGCAAGAGGAGTTTAAAGAAAAAAAGGGGGATCGTGACGTGACGAGTGTCAGGTCATCAATCATCAGTATTGATGGCGGTTCCTATACAAATTTTTTGTCCATCCTCCTTTAAATAATAAAAAAAAAACTTATTTACGAACGTTGCGTCTCCTCTTTTATGTAATTTTTAATGGGTTTGATAAGGTAGATATAATTTTGCATATTTCGTCTTGCTGACTATAATACTGTACTGATTCTCAATATAACTGGTTGTAGTAAACGGCGACCGTCGTCTAGTAGTGCCTCTGACTGACGCCGTGCAGCGCGTTGCTTCTCTTTACGGCGTTTTGTGTGACGTCGTGCATCGCATCAATATTAATTACAGCATTATTCTGATCTTCATGCTGGTCTCCTTATTGCTGCACTGCATCACTGTTCCATATTATACCTTAATGGAAATAAGTGAGTAGTTCACTTTATAGCGGGAAAATCAGCGCCTTATACACGCACAATTTAGCGTCACCTACAAAAGAATACAGGTTGTTCCCAAATCCCGCGAAAACTATAGTTTTTTCCGGGACGAAAAGTAACGTCCTTTTGCAGACTCTATATTACTATATCTATACTAATATTATAAAGTTGAAGAGTTTGTTTGAATTGAAAAAATATTTTTGTGTTGAATAGACCATTTATCGGGGAAGGCTTAAGGCTATATAACATGACGCTGCTACTATAAGGAGTGAAGAAATAATGGAAAATTTAAAACAAAAACAGGGTAAACTATTCATCCTTGAGAGCTTCAATGATACCCAAAATGACTATTTCACGCGGACGAAGACACGGGCACAACTAGTGCATAATATAAGATTGGTTCAGTAGATAATACGTGAAGAGACAGCAAATATACAAACAAAACTTACTTTCAACTTACTTTCGCATTTTTTATGTTAGTAAGGATAACTTTCTCACACACGCACACTTTTGCGTGTTCTCAAAGAAACATATAGACACTGCTAGTTAACTTTGTGTATGACCTAAAGCGTTAATTAAATTTTATTCATACAGGTCATGAAGTGAGCACCACCAACATTTATTACTCACTCATCCGATGTGCATTGTGGGTCATTATGAATTTACTGACCTTGTTTATATTAGTGGAGCCGTGTCATCGGATCGTCGAAGAGGTGATATTAATTTATTTATTGTTGCTCCATAGAAATCCTAATGATTTATTTTATTTCAGATTTCTTAAGTTTTTTTCTGTCTACCCCGCAAGGGATATAGACGTTATTATAAGTATCAATGTATGTATATATACTTCCAGTTTTTGATTAGTATTATAACCAAATCTATCCGCATTTTCTTCCAGGGCTCGATGACCGAAAGCCTAATTTGTCACATAACGACGGTATCCCCAGTTACCGGCACGCTGGCCTCTCGCCTGGAGCTGGTCTCTCATCAGCTCAAGATGCAATCACCCTGCTTCAGGCCAATGGGGTTGTGCTTTATTGATCGACGGCTGGTTTCTTCAGTGAGTGAAGCAAACAAAATATATCAGGAATTCTATTTCCAAAAAATTATAAAATGACAATGGTTTTCATTTTTTTTTTTTCAATAAGAAACCTTTTATAATACTACCCACTTTATGTAGATGTTGTGAAGGCGATTGAAATAATATAACATTAACAAATAGTGAGACGACAATAATATTTCTAGACAACTTGGTGCCGTGTGGTTCCCGGCACCAAAAGAAAAAATAATAGGACCACTCCATCTCTTTTCCATGGATCTTGTAAAGGGCGAATAAGGGAGATGCTTATAAATTTGGGATGCTTTTTAAGGCGACGGGCTAGTCTAGACTGTCACTATTTTAATATCAATTCTATCATTTAGCTAAACAACTGAACGTGGCCGATCAGTCTTTCAATACTACTGGCTCTGTCTACCCTGTCTAACTTGGTATCAGGCAATCAGATGACCATAAAATACATAGCCGTAATAACAAAACTTTTTATTTTACAGATCCTTGGAGCAGCAATTTCGTATCTGGTTGTACTAATACAGTTCCAGAACACTAATAACTAACATCTTAAGCTA
The DNA here is from genome assembly GCF_032362555.1 of Amyelois transitella. Classification (NCBI taxonomy): domain Eukaryota; kingdom Metazoa; phylum Arthropoda; class Insecta; order Lepidoptera; family Pyralidae; genus Amyelois; species Amyelois transitella. The sequence continues at coordinate 2,364,079 of NC_083525.1, forward strand.
TTAGTTACACCGTAAGAGTATTCTATGCTTTTTTCTTTATGTAAAAATTACCGCACGGTTTTTAATGGGACTTCACATTCACGGGAAATTTTAGCATCATAACTTTATTCTAGTCAATATTTGAGTGATTCGATCACGTGTTATAGTAATAGGGTGGGCATTTGTAGCAATAAATATTTAGTAACTGTAACTCTTGTGTTTCATTTTAGACATCACATTCAGTACGAGCAAGACCTTGTTAGCAATGTTAATTTTTACAGAGTGTGAATGGGAAGATTGGAAGAATAAGGCTAAGACTACCTCAAACTGACGAAATTACATGAAAAGAATAAAGTTATAGAAATAAGTTTGTAGGGCTTGCGATAAGTGGAAAGAAAGAGTTCTTTCCACTTATCGCATATATATCTTATATCGCATATATATCGCATATATATCGCATATATATCTATATAGGCAGAGGCCTATCTTTCCAGAAAAGAGGTCAATTTAAGGAGGTCAATAATCATCCTGATACCTACCACAGGGCGTTTTAAAAATAATGAGGGATTAATGCACTATATTAACAGGTATAGCGTGACAAGAAAACACACATTGTTCTTTAATTTGGTGTTGCTTATTATACTTACAAAGCGCTCTAATAGCCTACCAAGATAAAAAAAAATGCTATCGATTTATTAAATATTCAAACATAACTAGAACGCCCACAATAGGCTATTTGACTGTATTAAAAATATACATTTCTTTTATGTCATCAGTCTTAATATTATTTTTTTGGAGCAATTTGTAATAACGCGAGATAAAAATATTGCATTATTTAAACAAAATCCGTCTCAGAAAATTAGGTTTTTATATGCAGCTGTCACGTGACTAAAAACGAACGTGATTGGCTATTTCTATTATGACGTCAATTATCCATAAACAGACTGTGGATCGTACCGTTCCTTAGTGTTCGCTATTATTTTTCAAGATTTTATAAGTGTTTGATCGCTCAGGATTACTCAGATAACATAGGTATTTAATAATGGAAACCCATTCCGCGAAAGCTGACAGTCGAAACCTACCAAAAGTGGACGCAATAATGGTTGGAAGAAGAAATCTGGATTGTCTTCTTCAAAGACAATCCAGATTTCTATGCTGAAATACGAACTGAGGAATGTGAAAACATCATTGTAAGTATATCTTGGTAACCACTGATCTTAGATCATGATCTGAAACCACTTCTAGCGAATATTCAAATCCATCGGCATAGAAAAAACAGTTTCGTAGGAGATTTTATTGTTGTATTAGTGCATTGAGGCACTGCACAACATTTATAGGAACTCATTTTAATAATTTTCACACATATGACGTGGCACAAGTTAAATAAAACAAGAGAAAATCAAAACTTTTCGAAACACCAACAAACTTTGTATGATATTTACACGGAATTTACGTCACTGCATGCCATGGCCGCCATATTGCTAAAAGTCGCGTTTTGGCGGCATATTTAAATATTTCATTTTCTTTTTCGATTTTTTAATAAAATAGCTGTAATAAAGGCAGAAAAGTATTTTTGTAGGGCTCCTTATAAACAAATAAATACCCTAAGATAGTTTTTAGAACTTTGTCAAATAGCCTATTGGAATTTGAACGAAAATGCACCGACCTTTGAAAATAATGCAACGACGCTTTTAAACATTTTATTTTCTTTATTTTTTGTTCCATTTTATGCCAATTCTACGCCGTTCAACACAGTATAATAGGTACTTCTAATGTAATTAAAAAAAAAATACATGAAGCTTCCAGAATAAAAATTACGAATCAAGCAATGACGATTTTCTTCCGGTAATACACGTTACGTTTCTTTATCACAATAATTGTAACATATTATTTTATTTAAAACTTCATTACATTCGGTACTTTAACTAGGAATTATTTTTCTCCAGCTCTTCCTCAGCCCAGATCGCTTTTTCTTTAATCTCGTTAGGATCAACAGAGCTGTCTTCATCATGATTGTCATTTTCACGTTTATTAATATCTGTTTTATAATTATCTAATTCCAGATGTTCGCTATTTGACACATCGTCGTAACTATCATCAAAATAGTTTTCTGCATCACTTTTATTTATATCTTCTTGTGTCAAATCATTATTTGCATTTCTTTTAACATTATTTTCGTTATTCATATTTTCATCATCATCGTCGTTTACTGGTTCATCATTGTTCATAACGTAATCATAAATATTCGCTCCTGGATAATATGTTTGGCTACATTCTAAAACTTCAGGATTTTTAGTTAGCGTAGCGTGAATATATTCGTATAATAACGGCATATTTTTAAATATGTTTAAGTAACCTTCGCTTAAGGATGGATATCCTTGTTTATCAGCTTGTTCTGAAAGTATTATAAATATTATCAACATTATTTTGATGGTCAAAAACACAACTGTGCTAGGTCCGCCTTTATGTATAGATTTTATCTGAAATAGTAAATGCCCTTATCGAAACTGGAATTTTCTAGAATTCCGTAAGTTTTATGTTGGCTCCAAAGAAAACATTTTGAACAGTGCCATGTGGTTATCGGCACCAATAGAAAAAAGAATTGCACCTCTCCATCTCTTTCCCATGGATGTCGTAAAAGGCGACTAAGGGATAGTCTTATAAACTTGTCATTCTTCTTTTCGGCGACGGGCTACCAACCTGCCACTATATGAATCTTAATTCTATCAAACAGCTGAACGTGGCCTACATTCAGTCAGAAAAGTATCGGGAATGGATTATTTATTTATGGTTCCAAATTCAAATTTTTGTTTTTTTTGTTGTTGTTAGATTGGCACAACTGTTTTCCATTTTGGCGCGGAGTTTGAGTTGCATCTGTTGTTTACATTAAATACAGTGCTATTTTTAGTTATATCATATCTAGTGTGTATTGCTAATTTCATAATGGATAAAAACATCGAACAAAGAGTTTGTCTTAAATTTTGCATTGCCAATGGAATATCGTGTTCGGAGTCACTGAAAATGTTACAGAAGGCTTACGGTGAATCGACTTTATCAAAAACTCGTGCTTATGAGTGGTACAAAGCGTTCAAAAGCGGTCGAGATGTGATGGAAGATTTGCCTCGCTCTGGTAGGCCATCAACGTCTGCAACTGAAGTTAACATCGCAAAAGTGAAGGAAATAGTGACTGAAAATCCTCATTCAACTTTGAGAGAGATAGCCACCGAACTTTCTGTATCTCACGAGTCGATCCGTACCATTTTAACTAATAATTTGGGTATGAAACATGTTGCCGCTCGGCTAGTCCCAAAAGACCTGAATTTTTTTCAAAAACTCAATCGCATGAGAGTCGCTGAGGACATGCTAGAACGAGTCAATTCCGACCCAACATTCATGAAACGCATTGTTACTGGTGACGAGACGTGGGTTTACGAGTTTGACATGCAAACTAGTCAACAAGCTTCGGAGTGGCGCCTTCCAACTGAACCGAAACCGAAAAAACCACGCCAAGGTCGTTCAAAAGTCAAAGTCATGTTGACTGTTTTCTTTGACTATCGCGGTGTTGTGCACTCGGAATTCTTGCCGGAAGGTCAAACGGTAAATAAGGAATATTATTTGAGTGTTATGCGGCGTTTAAGAGAGCAAATCCGACGAAAAAGGCCAGATTTGTGGAAAGAAGATTCTTGGATTTTGCACCATGATAATGCACCTTCGCACAAGGCCATCATTGTGAACGAATTTTTAACCAAACACTCAACAAATACCATCGAGCAACCACCATATTCACCAGATATGGCTCCAGATGACTTTTTTCTTTTTCCTAAACTCAAATTACCACTTCATGGCACCCGTTTTCAATCGGTAGAAGACATAAAAGAGAATTCGCGGCGAGAACTGACCTCAATTCCGGAAACAGCGTTTAAAAAATGTTTTGATGATTGGATTATTCGTTGGCGTAAGTGTATCGTTTCTAAAGGAGCATATTTTGAAGGTGATAAAATAAATTTGGATGAATAACAAACAGTTTGTGTATTATTGATCTTTTCCTGCTACTTTCTTGACAGAGTAGTATCAATCTTTTCAAGACTGTTGGCTCTGTCTATCCTGCAAAGGATATAGGCATGATTATATGTATGTATGTACAACAAGAACAAAAATTAAGAGTTTGTTAGGGTGTATTACGGTAACGGACAATATGTATATAACAAGCATTTTAGTGAACACGATTATACGTCAAATTTTTATCAAATATTCTTACCATCTCCTGACACCGCGAGCAAACTAAATGTATAAAAAACACAAAAACGAAAAGATCCCATTTTCATTATTATTGTAGCAAATAAATATTTTAATATATCATCTCACCCAAAATTAGAATTGTATAGTCAGTTATGCCGCCTTACACGGTATGAAGTTCAAACACTCAGGCCTATCTGAAATGCTGAAATTTAGGTCTAAGAATGATGTATTGTTGATGATAAGCTATGTTACAGTTTCTTGGAATAGTTTACTGAGGCTAATAACTATGTAAATTGAGCACTGTGTAAAATTGTAAGAGATAGCAACAATTTTGGTAACAATTGAAGTGGTTTTTCCGTAATCAGTGTATGGATTTTCTCTGCTTTCCAGCGAAGGAGGAAGTAGGAGGTTCATTTTAGACACCCCTATGATTCAAAATCCTAAGGTATGTCCCATTCTGTATGAAAATTTTATGAAACAAAGACAAATAATATTTTTACTGAACACAATAAAGTTTCATAACTAAAAATTTCACATTCTTAAATGCAACAGAAGCCATACTTATATTTTATAAAGAAAACGATTTGTGTTTTTGAATTTTTGTTTGTAATGAAAAACCTCAAAAACTAGTGGACCGATTTTGACGTATTTTGGCACAAAATTATATATACCTTCAGGAGTAACATAGACATTTCTGCTAATTTAAAACGCAAGGGCAAAGTCTATTGTTTTTTTAGTTTATCATCATTTTGTGGCTAGTTTCAAAGTATTATTCTTCAAAATAGTCACGAATAATGTTTCTTATTATATTTTCGTTTGCGTGATGTGAAACCCGTTATTTGAAGTTTCTTTAACTGACGTATTTACTACTATCTCATTTAATAATACGGCAAAACCTCCTTTATAATGAATATCAGAAAAACGGCCAGCACACTTCACAAAATGAAAGACCGTCATTCAACTATGAAAGAGATTAAAATAATGATATACATAATTGTAAATACCATAGGTGTTTATAAGTTTTAAACTTTTTCGTATCAGATTAAACAATTTATGTAATTGAATATCAAGGGTTTTTTAATACTGATACTAGCTTTTGCCAGTAAAAACAGTTACGCCAGGAGTAAGGCTAGTTTTGACGCCTTAGTTCATTATCGTTTATAGCACATTCTGCAATAGGCACCTTATGATCTTCACAGTACTTACTTGTATGTGTATGCAGATTTATTTTTAAGGCTTGTTGAAATATTTAAAAAAAGCGAGTATAGGAGACAAACGAACAGTTGGGATAAGTCCGCCATTGTACATGTTCTTCTAAATCCAATGACTGTTTTGTGATTTGTTATATTTCTTTTTATGTGCGATAGAGTTAACAAACAAATAAACAATGTTATTGTATGTGTTTTTTGTTTAAAACTATAGTGAAGCTATCACTATTTTCCACTAGCATATATACGCTCACTTTGTAAAAAAAAATACCTTGATGAATAAAAAAGAGATTGACTTTCAAATATTTATTATTTAAAATTTAGTACAATGACAAATAAAAAAACGTACACAAAACACAAATTCGACTAGCAGATCTTTTGGTAACTTATCACCACAGAACAAAGGGCCGCGCCACGAAGCGCTCGCTCTGTTCTGTGTTTCTTAATTCTATCTTATTCTGTATCGTTCTTTCCTATTCCTAGAAGATTCTGGAAAAAACTGCCAATAGGGTTGCCTCCCTGCTGTTCTGCATTCTCGGCTTGAACTTGGGAGCCACTGGAAATAAGACGTGAAATTTTGTTTTATTAATAAAAGCAAGTTGACTTAGAGAAACAAATATATTATATACGGTCGAATTGAGAAACCTCCTCCTTTTTTGAAGTCGGTTAATAAACAAGGAAAATGAAAGTTGGAAAGTATAGGCTTGAATAAACGTACCTATCTTGATAACATACATACATATAGTCACGTCTATATCCCTTACGGGGTACACAGAGCCAACAGTATTGAAAAGACTGAAAGGCCACGTTCGACTGTAAGACGAAATTGAGATTCAAATAGTGACAAGTTGCTAGCCCATCGCCTACAAGGGGAATCCCAAGTTTATATAAGTCTATCCCTTAGTCGCTTTTTACGACATCCAAGGGAAATATATGGGAGTGATTCTATTCCAAAGTGCCGGGAACCACACGGCACCGAGACTTACGTTTTCTTGCAATTGTACATGGCGTTGACTTTTTTGACGTCACCACGGCTTAGACCTTCCCTCTGACCTAACTTGAAGCCTCCCACCTGTAACATTAAGATTTTTAGGCTTTATGACTGATTGACTGACATATCAACTCGCAGCTCAAACCGCTAGATCTACATAATAAATAATAATATACATATATATACGGGACAAATTACACAGATCGAGTTAGCCCCGAAGTTAGTTCGAGACTTGTGTTACGAGATACTAACTCAACGATACTATATTTAATAATAAATACTTATAAAGATAAACATTCAAGACCCAGGCCAAACAGAAAAAGTTCGTTTCTCATCACGCCTTGGTCGGTCACGTCTATATCCCTTGCGGGGTCAACATAGCCAATATTCTTTAAGGATTGTTTTGCCCCATAGACTCCAAATTTTCACAGAATATTTAGTTGTATGAAGTTAGTTACCTTTCAATATAAATAATAAAATAAAAATAAAGTAATTATATAATGGTTATGGTAATAGAGAATAAAAGTATAAGAAGATTAAGGTAATAAGAGTAAAAAAATTACGGATACTACTTTTAGAAGATTGAATAGCATAACCTGTCACAATTCCAACATTAAGCCATACAGCTGAACATAGCCTTTCAGTCTTTTCAAGACTGTCTAGCCTGCAAGGGATATAGACATGATAATATGAATGAATAAAGTAATTATTGAAGGCAAAAGTTCTCCTATACAACGAAAAATTTTTTTATAGATATATATCCTATCGTGCTCGAGTCCATCTCGTACCGAGTCGGTTTTTAAAAGAAATTGTTTCTAGCGGGTATGTTAGAGCCTACCTTTGGCTCGATGGTCTTCTGCCGGTTCTTGGAGAAGGCGTACTCTGAATAGTGCATCACGCTGTTGTAGTCGTAACCCACGCCGTAATCGTTGACGCTCTGCTTATCCGCTTTCTTGAAGTTATTCTCCGACCCTGATTAGAAATGAATATAACGGGTGGCCCTCTATACATACATAAAACCACGCCTCTTTCCCGGAGGGGTAGGCAGAGGGTTTAGTTGACAGCTCGTCATTTTACGTATTTCGGCATTACGTCGCATTATTATCACGTCTCTTGACTTAACTAGACAACATCTTCTACTTGCTGTATTTCGTCACTTTCGCAATTCGTCCGACGAGCATGTGCAATCAAGTTTATAATTGTTAACCATTTTTTCCTATTAATCTAAGAGACTACCTCTTCCCACTTGCCACGATCTCTGCATACTTCCTTCGCTTCATCCACATTCATAACTCTCTTCATGCAAGCTTGGCGGTTTCGGGTAGTTTTGACCTGACCCTTTACCAGGACGTCCTTAATTTGATCATGATACGTTCGTCTAGGTCGTGAGCCTCTACCCTTTTTTTTGTTACCAAAAAAAAAATTCAATCATAAAGCCATACAGCTGAACGTGACCTACCAGTTTTTTTTTTAAGACTGCCGGCTCTGCCTTCCCCGCGTGCGATATAGACGTGATTATTATGTTTCTTTATTTGACGAAATATTCGTATTGAAACAATTAGTTCTACATTCATTCATGTTTTTTAATGTAGATGTGCGTTCGTCCACGATTTAGATTTAAGTGATCTATATTTGTAAATTGACGTCCGGTGAAAATGCTGCAGTGTAGTTTCTTCCGCCGCTTCTTCTGCACATGCGCTTTGAAAGCGGTAGTAGTTATAATTAGATTAAAGTGATGTGACATCAATAAGTGATACCTTGTATCCAATTTTGATAATAAATCTATTCTATTCTAAATAGATTTAAGTGATGTGACGTCAATAAGTGACACCTTGTATCCAATTTTGAAAATAAATCTATTCTATTCTGATTTAAGTTATGTGACGTCAATAAGTGATACCTTCTATACAATTTTGAAAAAAATTCTATACTATTATATTGTATTATATGTATGTATGTCGTGTGGTTCCCGGCACTAATACAAAAAAGAATAGGACCACTCCATCTCTTTCCCATGGATGTCGTAAAAGGCGACTAAGGGATAGGCTTACAAACTTGGGATTCTTTTTAGGCGATTGGCTAGCAACCTGTCACTATTTAAATCTCAATTCTATCATTGAACCAAGTAGCTGAACGTGGCCATTCAGTCTTTTCAAGACTGTTGGCTCTGTCTACCCCGCAAGGGATATAGACGTGACCATGTGTATGTATGTTATTTTAGAGATCATATATACGTACCTGGCTTAACATTGCTGTACCAGACGGTGACGAAGTCGTCTCTCTCAGGGCGGCTCTGCTCGTGCATGAACCCTATAGCGTGGAGCAACTCGTGGAGGACGGTGCCCTTCTTCGTGAGGCAGCCGGGGGACTGCAGGTTCACTTCTTGGCGACCACCTGGCATTTATCCGTTTTTGGTTAAATAATAAGCCAAATAGCTGAACGTGGCCTATCAGTCTTTACAAGACTGTTGGCTCTGTCTACCCCGCAAGGGATATAGACGTGATTGTGTGTGTGTGTGTGTGTTAAATAAATAAATATATACGGGACAAATTACACAGATTGAGTTAGCCTCGAAGTAAGTTCGACACTTGTGTTACGAGATACTAACTCAACGATACTAAATTTTATAATAAGATTTATAATAACATCCAAGACTCAGGCTAATCAGAAAAAGTTCTTTTCTTATCATGCCCTGACCGGGATTCGAACCCGGGACCTCCGGTATCACAGACAAGCGTACTACCGCTGCGCCACAGAGGCCGTTAAAATGCCAACCGGGTGTTACTCTGGTCAACTTTCGCATTTATAATATTAGTAGGATTTGCATCATGACCTGACCCCAAAGCATTGAACGCGCGATGCCGTTTATATCGCGCGTTAAATTACCGCTGCTGCGTTTTTTTGTTGACGTGATTCGAGACAGCGATAATAACGGTGACGCGCGTGATATTTGGGAGTTAGTCAGTTAGTTTTGAGAGTTAGTTAGCGATAGTTTGGGAGTATGTCAGTATGAATGTTTGTTACTCTTTTACGCAAAAACTACTGAACCGATTACGATGAAATTTGGTATGTAGTTAGCTGAAGATCCAGAATAACATATAGGCTACTTTTTATCCCGAAGTTCCCGCGGGATTGATTGCACGCGGACGAACCTGCCATGCCTTGTCGTATACCGGGAACCACACGACACGGCAGGTTAGTAAACGTGTTCATTATCATTGGCCGTGTGGTTCCCGGCACCATTGAAAAAAGAATAGGACCACTCCATCTCTTTCCCATGAATGTCGTAAAAGGCGACTAAGGGATAGGCTTATAAACTTGGGATTCTTTTTTTAGGCGAAGGACTAGCAACCTGTCACTATTTGATTCTCAATTCTATCATTAAGCCAAATAGCTGAACGTGGCCATTCAGTCTTTTCAAGACTGTTGGCTCTGTCTACCCCGCAAGGGATATTGACGTGACCATATGTATGTATGTTCATTATCATACCAATCCGGCCTACGGAGGACCAGCAGCCGGTGTTCTTGTTCTGTATGACGATGTAGTCGGTCTGCCTGCTTCTCGGCACGAAGTGGAGGCAGGTCATGCGGTGGTAGTCGTCAATTGCTTGCATGATCAGGTCGCGTTGCTCAGAACCTACAGGTATATATAGTGTAAATATTATGTAAAAATATATAAGGAATAATAATAAATATATACGGGACAAATTACACTGAAAGAGTTAGCCTCGAAGTAAGTTCAAGACTAGTGTTACGAGATACTAACTCTATTTAAGTAATTAACATCCAAGACCCAGGCCAATCAGGATATATTAATATATTTAAGATTCAAATAGTGACAGATTGCTAGCACATCGCCTTTATATATTTTTTAATTTACGCGTTTTTATATTCTGTCAACTTACTGAAATACCCCTCGAGAGAGTAAGGTATGACACCATCAGGCCACCTCATGGCTTCGTGTCGGATGCCGTTCCTCCCCTGCGCCGATGTCTTGGGGATCAAGATGTCGCCCTCGGCATACTCCCCCATCTCCTCAGGGTTCATTAGAGAAGTCTCGTTCCATGTTGAGAGACTCTCTCCTGGAAAGATATAAAAAAGGAATAAAAAGGTAGCAAACACATACATAAATCACGCCTCTTTCACGGACAGAGACTTCATCGTTCCACTTTCCACGATCTCTGCATACTTCATGTAACTCGACGGTTTCAGGTACTCTTGACCTGACTATTTGCCAGGACTTCCTTAATTTAATCAAGGTACGTACGTTCATTCACAGTCAACCTGCTTTCATTCATCCTCTCCACATGATCTTACCATCTTATCATAGGCTTTTCTATTTCTGTTACTATATCTTCGTTCACATCACAATGTGTGGTTTTATTTATTTTATAACTACTTTTTTATTGTTATTCTGAGGTCCACCGAGCACCGCTCGGTCAGCCAGGTAGGTACTTTAATTTGTGAAGAAACATATCCTTTTAAAATAACTTCACTGCCATAAAACTTTTGTCTTCTTCTTACTTCACAAAGTTATTTATATGTTGTGACCCAAAAACCCGAATTACAATGCAACTGAAATGCAGTTAGGATGTCATAACAATAAAGGAAATAGACCTCAAAGAGATATCAAAAGTAATATTTCAATACTATCAGACCACTGTCACAGTAACACTAACGTTTGTTAACAATAAACGGAATTCCTAATCTTTCGCTAATGAGAAAAGGTGCTAAAATGTTTCTAATAGTAAGAGTATGAAGTTCGGTTTTAGGAAGAAAATTATAAAGATCTCATCATAGTGGCATTTTTACTTCCTCCTGGCTTTAGTCCCGGTTGCATCCTCGCCACTCTGGAGAGGATCTCAGGGTATGCCTTTTGACTATGGATCTGACATGACAGCCAAACAGCTGAACGTGGCCTATCAGTCTTTTTGTTGGCTCTGACTACCCCGCAAGGGATATAGACGTGATTATATGTATGTAGATATGTATCTGACATGATAGCATCTGACCCGAAAAGCTTAACTCTGATTCTATTTTAAAGACGCTCTTGCGCGGAGCTATACTCCTTGCAGGAATTTACAGAAGAAATAGAGCCGCTTACTCTTGTAAATCTTTTCTATCTCTGCACCAAATTTCACTAAAATCGATCCAGTTGTTTTTGAGTTCATTCGGTACAAACTAAAAATCTTTTCTCTTTATAATAAGTATGGTGATCTTATCATTTTTTTACGATCATCTTCCTTCAAAGTGGCTATAGTGATATCATGAATCCTCTACCTCTTACCCGTTTTTGGGATATTTTGTACAATTTTACACGTTTTCTTTAGTTGCCACTTAAGGCAACCATGGAAGAAACGATTTAGTTCTCTCTAGTATCTCTACTCTATGATGAAAACCAAACTGATTAAATTTTAAGATTCTTAAGTGCCTTTGTACCTCATAAATTGTATTTTTTTTCTGATTTTCTTTATCTTTTGATGCAATAATGATTGTATCTATCTATCTAATTTTAAGAAACAAACAAATCAGTAAATCGCTTGAATTTTAGGAATACCAAAAATTACTTATAAAAACAGTTGCTCGGAAATTGGAATATATACGTAAATTATTCAGATTTCTATATGATGATGCTATATACAACCCAAGGCTTCGTTCGCGTACGGAACTGGAAAAAAAATAAGTCCGTTATAAAAATAAAAAAAAAATCACTTACCACTCTTATTACTGGGCGATCCAAAAGCTTCTGGTCCCAACTGAGTTAAATCTATCGTATCACTGTCAAAATTATCAATACTGTTATCATCCATTGGAATTAATTCAACCGTATCCACGTCCCCCACTGGCCAAGAATTTGCCGCCAAAAAGCAAGCCAATAATATGGCTCCATGTATTAATTTCATGGCTTACTATTTAAAAATTAAAAATAAATTAAAAGAACGATTCTTTTTTTTTTTAATTCAAAAAGAATGGAAGTATGATAAAGCAAAAGACGCTGGTAAGGTACCAGACGTACAGAAGTCTTGAGAAAATGTGAAATGAAAATTCTTGGTGCTTGTATTTATATGGTGGTGGACGTGCCATAGGGTAAACACACGGCAAGGTTCGTTACTCTTCCTGATAAAGGATACGAAAATATGTAAACTAATCGATAAGGCGAGCCTTGTTTTTCCGTTTACATTTCCTATAAAATTTATGTTTATCAAGTTTCAAGATTGTACATCCGCGTTAACATCGGATATATATACGTTATTTTGATAAGAACAAATAAATCTTTTATGATTTTTACATAAGACATTATAACGAATAGAAAATGGTTTTCGGGTGAGTACCTACAAATATAGGGACAACTTCCTACTTCTTACCTCTTCGTGGTGTTTGCGTCTTGCGTCTCGCCTCGCCTCGCTTTTTTATAAACGTCATCTCCATAAATTTAAACTAATTTTAATAATTCAATGTCTAAGCTATGTTACTGCAAATTTTCATGAAAATCCGTTTCATATTTTTTGTGTGAAAGTGTGACTCACCATATTTATATCATACATCAATATAGTCACGTCTTTATTACATTGTTTTGTGATAGAATTGAGAATCAAATAGTGACAGGTTGCTGGCCGATCGCCTACAAGATGGATCCCAGGTTTAAAAGCCTATCCCTCAGTCGCTTTTTATGACATCCGTGGGAAAGATATGGAGTAATTCTATTCTAAAGTGCCGGTAACCACACGGCAAGGCGATTTACATCAAAACAATAACTATCAGACGACGTGGACCTTGTATCGGTTGATGCAATATGAGGTAAGCAAAGCAAACCTTCTTATCACTCCGCTGACCAATCTGTGAGATTTCCTGACTTTTCAAGATTGAAGATAATATTAATTTACATAAATATATAACTATTATTATGGTCATACACGGGATGAAAAAAAAATGACAGCATGTAATATTTTGATTGGAGGAGAAAAAGTTGAGCAAGTGAAAGAGTTTGTATATCTAGGATCAAAGTTTACATCAGATGGCAAGTGTGATAGTGATATTGAAAGGAGAGTGAACGCGGGGAACATGGTGTATTGAGCTTTGCATGCCTTTATGAGCAGTCAGAAACTATCCAAAAAGGCTCGACTGGCTGTGCACAGGGGCGTGTTGGTCCCGACATTAATGTACGGGAGTGAAAGTTGGGTATGGCAAAAGAAGCATGAAAGCAGAATAAATGCAGTGGAAATGAGAGCGTTAAGGAGTATGATTGGTGTGAAATTGAGTGACAGGATAAGGAACAGCGTGATAAGGGAATGTTGTGATGTGAAAGAAGATGTAGTTACAGGAATAGAAAAGGGTATGTTAAGATGGTTCGGTCATGTGGAGAGGATGAATGAAAGCAGGTTGACTAAGCAGATATACAAGGAGAGTGTGGAGGGAAAGGTCGGAGTGGGAAGACCTAGACGAACGTATCTTGATCAAATTAAGGACGTCCTGGTAAAGGGTCAGGTCAAAAGTACCCGAAACCGCCGAGGAAGTATGCAGAGATCGTGGCAAGTGGAAAGAGGTAGTCTCTGCCTACCCCTCCGGGAAAGAGGCGTGATTTTATGTATGTATACACGTGATAATTTTAAAAAAAGCCATTCTTACGTTCGAGACGTGCTCTGGTGAGACCAGATATTTAATACTGGCTCCCGTGGGCACTTCGTAGTAATGAATACCCTCTATGTTGTTTCAGGTAATATTCTACCCGTGTACTCAATATCATCAAAATCCGTCCAATTTTGCGAGAAAGAGAGACACGTCCTTCCTTACAAACTTTCGTATTTATTATATAGTAGGATGAGTTTTTATGAGATTGCGAAGTCATTAAACCATTACAATGTGCATTCGTCCACAAATTAGATAGCAGAGATCCATATTTGTAAATTGACATACATACATATGGTCACGTCTATATCCCTTGCGGGGTAGACAGAGCCAACAGTCATAAAAAGACTGAATGGCCACGTTCGGCTATTTGGTTCAGCTATTAATGATAGAATTGAGATTCAAATAGTGACAGGTTGCTAGCCCATCGCCTAGAAAAGAATCCCAAGTTTGTAAGCCTATCCCTTAGTCGCCTTTTACGACATCCAACATCCACATATTGTAAATTGACGTGCGGTGAAAATGCTGCAGTGTAGTTTGTTCCGCCGCTTCTTCTGCACATGCGGTTTGCAAGCGGTAGTAGGTATAATTAGATTTAAGTTATGTGACGTCAATAAGTGATACCTTGTATGCAATTTTGAAAATAAATCTATTGTATTCTAATTAACAAATCAATTATCTTAACATTTTCTTTTTAATTAACATGACCCCACGGGTCAACAAACGCGAGTTTTTGTCAACATCGTTCAAGATCATTAACTATTGTGAATTACACAAAAAGTAATTTTAACTATTATCTATTTACTAAAACAATTATGGGGGTTCATATCTTGGGTAATTAAAAGTTCGCTAAATTACTCCGGTTAGTAACCTAGCAATAATGATACAAACAAAATCTAATAAGATGTCTATTTTTTTTTGTTACGGCTAGGAAAATTACACATACTTGGAACTACTATAGAAAATATAAATTGACCCCACCTATGTTTGCATTTAATACATACATAAAATCACGCCTCTTTCCCGGAGGGGTAGGCAGAGACTACCTCTAATTAATTTAATTTATTTTTGCATTTAATTTTTTAACAAATTTCAATGCATATAAATCCAAATAATATAGGTATTCTTATTCTTCCTGGCTTTAGCCCTGGTTGCATCCTCACCACTCTGGAGAGGACCCCGGGGTGGTCAGTCAGGTTTTTACTGGAAGCGACTCCCGTCTGACCTCCGCAACCTTTGCAGGGAACCTATAGCGTATTGGATCGATCATGGTTAGACATCTCAACTGGATGTCCAGGTTTTCTCCCGATGTTTTCCCTCACCGTAAGAGACATCAGTACCTCTACCCCTTAATAAAAACGTGATAGTGATGAATGATATTTAAATGATATACTTGATCTCTGACGTAATTGCACTGACCTTTATGATACACTAAACTAAGTACATCACCGTAATCGAGCAATGTCTGCACTGTCAACAAAATTAAGTCCGTTATATTAAAAGGAAGGTAAAATGAAACATAATAAATATGTAATTCTTGTGTATTTCTAACATATTATTACTTTATACACTACGTCATTTTATGTACATGAGCATTTTCGCTTCATAATATTACAATTAAAATAAAATTCTCTCTTTATATTTATTTATACACATTTTCATACAGCCTTTATTTAGGCGACCTTTCAAAACTCTCGCTTCTAAAAGCATGATACATAAAAATACTGCTTCTTTATTTGTTAACATTTAAAATCTCGATCATGGAGCGGGCCTCGTTACAAATAGTTTCAAAGAAACATTTTTATACTTAGATTTGAGTTTGGTGAGTAAAATTGTTATAATCGATTTGGCAATGATTACAGGCATGCCAAGGGTCCAATTTTCATATTTACATCATTATTAGTTTTATATAGAATGAGAATTTAATCTTTATTGATTGGTTTCTGTATAAAAGCATTTCGCCAGTTTTGGGCCTGAATTGATAGATATTCAATAGGAAATTCACAAACTAATAATTTAAAAAAATGTAAAGTGGAGTAGAATAAAATTGATAACAATAATTTTGATAGATTTGTAACAAGATATTTATGAATAAATAGAATTGTAATGATGTTAATGTGATGATCGTTATTGTTATCATTAATTTCACAAACAAATTTCTTGCCAAAGACAAATTAACGAAAAATAAATGCTGTTACTCACTGAAAATCATTGACAAAAGATATTACTTTTGGATACTACTTTAATTTTTTTTTGTTTTGAGTAGTTTTTTGAAGAATTATTTGTGTTGAAATTTTTCCTTTTTTTTAATAATTTGAGATTTACAGAAAAATACGTTCTACTTCGAGTAGTTCATTATTCGGTGTTGAACGATTTTACACGCGTCAACAGTTTTAAAAATGGTACTCCATAAGTATGAAATTACTTGCCAGCGTATTACGGCAAGCTACAATAGATCCTAAAACATACAATTAAAGCTCAATTCACTTTAACTTCTTTTTGTTATCTGCTTCGTACACATCGTGCTTTATTTATTTTGTTACAACATTTTCTCTTTTATTAGTACATATTAATGTTCATTTAATTCATTTTTATTACATCATTTTAAAGTACTCTGCATCTTAAGTGTAAAGCCGAAAAATAAAATATAAAATACAAAAAAATATTGTTATTTGATTTTTAATTAATGTTCATACAAGTTTGTATGGCGATGTTGACCATTCAAACAAGCGTAAGCGTCACTATTTTGTATAGCCTGTCTCATCTTACTAGAAGAGTTATTAAGGGACATCGTTATAAAAAAAATCGAATAAAAAAGTTCAAATATACAACGTATTCATATGGACAATTTAATACAAAAGAGGCATTAACAGATTGTTAGCACTGTATCGGTTATGTGGCCCTAGTACATGAAGCGCAAATAGTAACACATTCTCATGAATTTGACGTCACAGCTAAAACAGCCAGGAAGCATAACCATAAAGAGCTAGTTTTATTTAAGATAGCGGGTTAATCTTACTTTTCATCAAATAAAATTACATTTAAAAGGGTCCATGGTTGACCGGCCGTTAAACCTTGGTGTGGCAAAATACATTTCTTTTAAAATCATCACAAACAGATAGACAGTACAGATTATTAAGATTTTGCGCTATAAAAAATCTTATCAATTATAATCTTCAATAGTTAAAGACAGACTAGGGCTAAACACACACTTAAAATACGGTAATTTAAAAAGTAAATAAAATTGATATAGCTAAGTAGGTAGTTAAAAATTGATATAAAAGTACCATTGAGCAACGTATTGTTTACTTAATGTTACTCTAATTTCAATTTGGAAAAATTTATTTTACTGTAGAAATTGCTCAAGTAATGCGTAATTACGAAGAAAATTTAAAACTGACTGAAAAATATTCAAATGTGTGTATACCCCAGTCCAGTAGGGCTATTCAGGAACTATGGCATATATCTCCTTACTTTTTTCGGTTCCTACATGGTTCCGACAGCAAAAGATATGCCTTATCTAAGTCCTGAATCACCTGTTTTCAACATCGCAATAGATGATCAACGTTGACAGACAGCAAAACTTAACAACGTAAAAACAGAGAGCTTAATCATAAACATCCAAATCTACGTTCTATTAAAAAAAAATCGACTATACAGAAATTAATGTAACGCCTGTTCTTTTTGCGTTAAATAATTTCTATAAAAGTCATAGTCACAAGTTTCATTTCAGCCAAGCTAAACTAGCTATCGAAGTACTAAGACAACATAAACTACTGATAGGTAACACTATCATATTATAATTTTTGTATTCGAACACTACAAAATTAACCTACACGCAAATTCAATGTCTACGACCTTAAGAATATAATGTTTTAAGAAAATATATAAAGAGTTTATTATTTCTGAAAATAACTCTTTTGTAGGCCAGAATTTATTTTTTTCTTCTATAAGTCGGGTGTCTAGCTTGACTGAGTGAATTACATGGGTAAAAATTAAGTTTCAAAAAGGTAAAATAGGCACACAGTGAGGACGGCCGCTTGGCCCGTGCCAGCGCTAGAGGCCAGGGGTATTCAAATATGAAATATCAAAATATTGCCGTCTCTTTTTATTGCATAATAAAGATACAAATTGAGCGAGATGCTATCTCTATACATAAAGCACTTTCTGTAACTTATTGTGGAATTATTATTCTGTTTATTCAACATTACCTATAGGAAGTGACAGTTATGACGTCGTTAATGAAAATGTATATAACCTACCATACCTGGCCTCCTAGTGCTTTATGCCAGCTATCACATGAATTTTCATTAATATTGCATTTTACACGTATAAGCCACATATTTTAAATTTATGTTCCTAATCATTATTGACTTTTTAACACACGTTTGTTAGAATTGACAACACCTATAGATTTTTGTACAGTTTTGTTTTACCTACAAGTAACTAACTGTGAACATCACAGATATATTATAAAAAAAATAAACTTTTCTCCCGTTTTTTTTTTCTATAGGTACACAACAAGTACACTTCTGCTCTAAGTCTACATTTTCACAGTTGATGGAAAGTGATTTTCAAATTAGAACGGCTATTTGTCGTCAGATAAGCCTATATCCATAACATGAACTGTCGAAGAAAAAATATTTAATTACTCTTTTTACTTGAATAAAATTAAAATCAATAAATTTCTTTTAAAATCACCTTACAATATTTTGGATATCATGAAACGTCATCAGATGGCGCAATTTTTGATTTTATTTTTTCTACCATCAAATCGTACTTAATATCGACGAAATTCGACGTATTTTTAAATTAAAGGTATGGCATAGGCTTATCTGCCAAGTATTATTTAAAAAATGAGTTTTGGTAAATCACCAAAGAATCCCACCAATCATTAATTCCATCTTTTGGCACGTGAAAGCAAAGAGATAATTTATTTATTATACACAATTCTAAGCTTTAACATTATGATATTAAGATCGTCAAGATAACAAAGGAATCCGCTCCAATCCATATAGAAATTTCGTCTAAATTTTTGCTCCCTATTACTCCTAAGAATAAATAAAAAATTATAATTAAATAAAATTGTCAACATTCACTCCATTCTATAAAATATGCAATTAGATTGCGAAATTGAAATTATTTATATATGTTATTTTTATGCATTTAGCCTTAAGAAAGTATTCTTGTTAAATTGAAAACATGAAAGCTATTGATGAAATATATATGGGGAACATTCATAATAATTATTTTTGGGAATATGAAATTTACATGTCATACTTTGAGGCTGTAAGCGTACTTTTCAACGTCTACGCTCTAGCACGATGCGTCAAACGAATAATTTATTCAGATAGACCACTGATTGGTTTACTTTAAATGTATTGCACAAAAAATTAAATATATACAAAACACCGACTTAGTCCTTTATATGTCTATCGTAGCTTACGTCATCATTCCCAATTTAAAGAGAATACTTTGTAATTGTTAATTAAAAAAATAAATATGTATTTACTGACACTTTTTGTCCATGAATGTTAGGCATCACATGTCACTTCGCAAGCACTCCTTTTATAAAAGTGACCATAAGAAGATGTGCATTTTTAATACATTTTAACAGACGCGATCTTCACTTCAGATGCGTTACGTTAGTCTCTATTCACACTTAGTTTTACTGTAATCTCTAAGAACTTACCGACGTACTGTGGACAAATAACTTTGTATAGAAATGGATGGACCTATTGTCATTACGCAACTTGTCATTGACATTTCCCGATTCGCGGCGCAAGTGTTCGAATACGCTACCAGAGGTCATTAATATTGCGCAAGTTATCAAACATGTAGCCATCTCTTTCTAGAGAATATAAGTGTGAATGAGACTCATATACGACCGATGCAGACCTTTTGACCGGTGTTCACGGAATGATTGCAGTCACATCCGGGTGAGGTAGCAAACGCACAGATATTTGTATGGATGTGAAAATAGAATAGACGCATATTTGTTTATCGATATATTGATGTCCTAGACAATGTACTTATAAAATAAGGCATAAAAGTTAAAAAAAAAAACAACTAATCGTAAAAATAAAATTACTTACGTCTTACATTTTAATATGTCTATTTTTTTACAATTATATTATAATAGATTTTGCAAATTTATCTGAATTTTCAAGAATATGGTTTTCAATTACTGACAATGTAGACTGAAACAAGATATAATTCGTTTTATGTCTGTTAAAAAACGTACACAAATGTAGTTTATTGTGTTTTTTTTATTAACTCATTCACCGCTTAATACGTACCTACAGTGATTTAATTGGTACTAATGATTTATCATAAGAATTCAATATATATCGATAAACAAAACCGTGCCAATACAGAGTAACATTGTAAGTATTCAAACAGTTCAACCATTATTCGCAGTCTGAATTATTGCTAAAAAAATATTGGCAGTACATATTATAAGTTCCTAACCACGTAGATAAACGCAGGCACTGTCGGATAATTCCAACGTAAAAGAGCATCCAAATTATAATTCAGAATCACTATTTTAATTTCACTATATCAGTTAATGGTTAACTCACGCGAATCGGTCGAGTGAGTTGATCTTTAACAAATATTATGAAGGTCTTAATATTAACTGAAACTATTTTGAAGGTAAGTTACAACATTTGACCTGAACATTTTCTTCATACAGCTAATTGAAAACCTCTCCTTGTTTTATCTTCTCAATGCTTCGTCACCTCCACGTGGCCATTCCGAACTTCGCAGACTGTCTATCTCCTGAACCAACCCTAACGAGACTCTGTCTACTCCGTCAGGGTGACTTTCACGACGGACCCTCAAAATAGTATCATCAACATACACTGTTTTCACATGACTTTCAATCACTTTCAAGTCTCAAGTACCAGGCGCCTATAAGACGCCAGGAGTTTGACACGGGCGGATCACGTGTTGTGCGAGGTGGCGGGGGTGGGGAGGGGAACGGAAGGGGGGGTGGCGTGGGCACTGGACACCACCACTACGGGTTTCACTATAGTGGTCGCGCTGAGGTACTGCGTGCTCACCGTTAGCGGCGCCACTGGGCCTTTCACCATTTGGGTTTCGACCATCTGAAAAGAAAACATGAACGATCATCATCTAGTTAGTCCCGATTGCATCCTAGCCTCCTTGGAGAAGAACTTCAGAGACCGCTCACTGACCACGATGTTGGTAGGTCACTCAAGGATTGTAACGAAATCCTTTTTCTATGAACCACAAATTTTGCATTTTACAAGCTTTTTTTACTTTAACACTTTATGTAGCGCACACTTAATTTAGTTTAGTATTAGAAGAAGGAGCATTGAGGTTCAGACACAGTTGCAAATTACTGTACTATTATATTAAGTACGAGCTGTGCCCGCAACTTCGTCCGCGTGGAATAGTTATTTTGGGCATCATTGAAGCCCTCAAGATTGAATAATTTTCTTTGCTCCTTATAGCTGCAGCATGATGTTATATAGCCTAAAGCCTTCCTCGATAAATGGTCTGTTCAAAGCAAAATTTCAGTCTAGTAGTAGTCAGTCATTCACTTCAATTCGAACCAGTAGTTCTCGAGATTAGCACATTCAAACAAACCAACAAACTCTTCAGCTTTCTAATATTAGTATACATGCACTGTTTGGTTGGTCAATAAAGAAATCATTATATAATTATACCTTGTGTGTTAGTGTGTGCGTTTGTAACAAATGCGGCTGCGACACGACTATAGGTGTAAGACCGCTCACCACCACGCTGCCGGCTTCTGAAACCAATTAAACCAATTAATCACCCTTGTCACGGTCGATTTTGAAGAATGTAGATAGATAGATAGATAAAACTCTTTATTGCACCATAAGAGTGAAACATACAAAACAGCACAAAACATATATGAAGATATATGGAGTTCCATAAAAATAGAATAAAATTAAATATATATATAAGCGTGATTTAATATATATATCATTGACGTACTATAAACAATGTTGTTTATTGTTGATCGAAGATATATAGATATTAAATCACGCCTATATCCCTTTTGGGTAGACAGAACTAGCAGTCTTGAAAGCAGATAGCTCAGCTTTTAGGTTTAATGATAGAATTGAGATTCAAATAGTGACAGATTGCTAGCGCATCGCCATAGCCATGTGGTTTCCGGCACCAATATAAAAAAGGAAAGGACCACTCCATTTCCTTCCCATGGATATCCTAGAATTCGACGTAGGGATAGGCTTATAAACTTTGAATAAAATTTAATTGTTAAAAAAAATACTTTTTAATGTAATAAATAAGTAAGTATATTTTATGGGTCTGTCTGAAGAAGTACAAAAGAATCACTACATAGTATAAAACAAAGACGCTATTTTAGTCTGTTTGTCTGTATGCTTAAATCTTTAAAATTACGCAACGGATTTTGTTGCGGTTTTTTGTAACAGGTAGAGTGATTCAAGTGGAAGGTTTTTATGTATAATAACATTTATAATTTTGCACCCGTGCGGGTCACTAGTTTATTATAAAATCTAGTATCTTTGAACTAGTATCTTGTAACACAAGTCGCAAGCTAACTTCTAAACTAACTCATTGCGTTTCATTTATTTCGTATACATATACATATTTATTTATTGACTCACCAGTGGAAACGGGCGTTGGTGAAATAATCCCGTTCTCTTTGGGTATCCGACCGGGGTCATTCGTGGTTATACCTGAAATGCACAATCACGTATTTAATTTAAGGCAACTAAGGGATAGGCTTATAAATTTGGAAAGTCTTGAAAATACTGAACGTGACCTATCAGGCTGTTTCAGACTGTTGGCTCTGTCTACCCCGCAAGGGATATGGACGTGTTTATATGAATATAAGAATGTGACATACCTATTTAACCTGCATATTGTCGGTAAAATTATGTCAAATTTATTGTTTGGATTCCAAGACACTTACACTCAAGTCTATTGGTTTTGGGTCGATCCCATCAAATTTAAGTAAATTGATATGAAGATACCTCATTCATAGACGTTGAAAAAAAGGCGGATAGAGTTTTACTATACTTACAGCAAAATTAAGCACCAATAATATTTATTAACGCCTCACGCACCCAATACTGAATACTCCGCACCACCCATAGATGCGTCATAGATTTATCTCATTATCTGTCACTCACACATGCGTACAATGCCGCCATTACGATGCTTCACTTTTTTTCAAGTCACACAACCGCCTTTTTTCTACATCTATGTCCAAATTATAATGATAAAGATATAACAAACTTACATAACATATCATAATACAAAACAAACTCACCATTAGTATGGATGGTCGGCGCCTGTAAGACCCTAAGACCTCCACTAGTTGACAGAAGCTGTAACGCCGCGGGACCCACTACAAGGCCTCCACTGCCTACCATCTGAAAAAAAAAAAAATTTGACATTCATGTAATTATTTTTCATCTAAGATATTCACAAAAGACCTATTCTACAGCCGAAGCTTACAATTCTCAACTGCTACGTCAACAAGCTTCAAAAAAACATAAGATTTACATACATTTTTTTTAACAAATAAATGACGTTATCTATCTTTTTAACCTTAGTTCTACATGTTCGTTACTCGTCTACATATTCATTATACATAGATTTTGTTCATTAAATAAATAAATATATACGGGACAAATTACACAGATTGAGTGAGCCTCGAAGTAAGTTCGAGACTTGTGATACGAGATACTAACTCAACGACACTATATTTTATAATAAATACTTATATAAGTATACCAATACAAGACCGAGGCAGGACAATCAAGAAAACGTTCGTTTCTCATCATGCCCAGGCCGGGATTCGAACTCTAGGCAGACTGTGTCCGCTGCGCCAAAGAGGCCGACATATCCGATTAAGATCTCATGAACTTGCGGAAACAGATGAAACTCACCTGAGATATAGGTAAATGTATCTGAGCAGGATGCACTAACGTCGTGCCTAAACCATTTGTGACTCCATTTTCTACAGCTTGTCCGTTCTGGAAGATAAAGAAAAAAACATTTTGTAATTAATTTGGAAAAATGTATTGTATTCAAATGACTTAATTTTTTTATATACTATAAAACCCTGGGAATGGCTTTATAGTGTATTAAAATACATTCAATCTTTGTCATATCTATGCACAACGTATAACGCATGCATTTGAAATGACCCCAAGCTGAGAATACTCGTATAATTGGAAATGCGCTACCCTAAAAGAGTTTTGTCGTTAATAATCTATAACCTATCAAAACAACTAATACACCTATGTATAAACCATAGATTGTTTCAAGATAAAAAAAATACAAAGGGTAAATTCGATTAATGTAATGTACTTAAACTTATGCCGCAATCCAAAACTTCGACATATTTGCGCAGACGTCGCAATAATGTTGAAACAAAAAACAAAACACATTGTAATCAAATGAAAACTTTGAAAACAACAATCACAGTGCGCTTAAACATTTCTACGAATAGGTAATTGACGACAAGCAAACCTTTCAACAATTCAAATTTCATTGATTTCAAAATTTTTTATATTGAACTTTGATTTTTACAAAGGCACACAAGTTAACATTTATGTTTCTATATAAAGTTCACTTGTGTGTGCTGTGTAATACTATGTGCGGGAGGGCTAGTCACTGAGTTTGATAAGATATACGTTTTATCTTATCTTTCTTTCTACCCCTTGTTATGCTAATTGATAGAAAGAGTGAGATGATAAGTTATAATGCTTTTTAATGTTCGTGAATAAGGGGGTTGAGCTTTAGAGTCTTTAAATCTGACTGCAGCGCGCATCTTGCTCGTAATTTTTATTAACTTAAATATCTCACAACTGTATGAGTGGATAGAAATAATCTTTTTCAGGTGGGGTTCTAGACAAATGTTAGCTCTTTATTTATTGTGCTAAATCTTCCTCCTGGCTTTAGTCCCGGTTGCGTCCTTATCACTCTGAGAGGAGCTCGGGGTATGCTTTTGACCATAGACCATGGATTGGGTGTGTCAGATTTTTATACGAAACCACTCACATCTTACCTCCACAACCATCGCAGTTAAACCTAACCCGTATTGTATCCATGGTTACGCATCCAGTTGTATGAATGTGCAGGTTTTCTCACGATGTTTTCCCCTCACCGTACAAGCATCAGTTAGTATTCAAACTAATGTACTTACATAACTTCGAAAATAGTCAATGGTACATGGCCGAGGTTTGGATTCGAACCTTTATCTGCGCATTACTCATTTTACCGACTTTACTGTGTTAATCTTTACTCAAATTTATCGATAATTAAAGTAAAAGGTTCCGCCACCTTACTCACAGTATCAAGTAACGAATCAAAATTTAACAAAAAAAACAACAATATTTAGACATACCTACAATACAATTGCTAGTTTAAAAAAATAATAGTTTAAAAAAAACTAAAAAACTACGCTTTTATTGCTAATCAAACTAAAAAATAGAAAATAAAAATTAATGACAAAGGAATTCAGTAGTAGCAAGTCGAACAATCAGTTATAGTCAGTTGTAGTAGTAATTACCTCGGATTAACATATAACAAAATTAAATTTATAAACAAAACAATTTAAATCAGAGTAAAAAGCGTGGGGTGCCTGATGTAGTAAATATTAAAATCATTCTATTAGCATATATTTATGACAAGAGAGTTATGAAAATGAAGTAAAATGCACCCCACGCTTTTTACTCTGATTTAAATTGTTTTGTTTATAAATTTAATTTTGTTATATGTTAATCCGAGGTAATTACTACTACAACTGACTATAACTGATTGTTCGACTTGCTACTACTGAATTCCTTTGTCATTAATTTTTATTTTCTATTTTTTAGTTTGATTAGCAATAAAAGCGTAGTTTTTTAGTTTTTTTTAAACTATTATTTATTTTCTATTTTTTAGTTCGATTTGCAATAAAACGGGTAGTTTTTTAGTTTTTTTATACAATTATTTTTTGGAAGTTAACACTTCTGGTATAACTATCTTACTAGAAATGACTTTCGCGACCATGCGCCCATCGCCGGAGGTTTTCACAACTAACTTTCTTAAAGTTATATGTGGCCTGATTGGATTAAATCTCATAATATTCTCATCATCATGATTCTTTTTAAGGCGATGGGCTTGCAACCTGTCACTATTTGAATCTCAATTCTATCTTAAAGCCAAATAGCTGAACGTGGCCTATCAGTCTTTACAAGACTGTTGGCTCTGTCTACCCCGCAAGGGATATAGACGTGATTATATGTATGTATGATGATTGTTTAACCCAGTTGAAAAGAATTTTATAGTGATAAATCACTGTTAATAATATTTTTGACTATCCAGCAAACGTAATAATTTTCGATTGTGGCCTTGCCAGGAATCAAACCACAAGATTAAGAGGCAGATTGATACAGGAACAAAAATATTTCAAACATACCTCCACTGCCTTTACAACCAGGAACGCAACAAAGTTTATCTGAAGACATCGTGGCACTTTTGTTGTAAAATTTGTCTTTCACAAAAACAAACACAAACTTGGGACTCCTATCTCAAATAATAAGGTACTTTTTACAGGAGTCCTATCTCAAAATATCTGCACAACACAGTAAACACAGTCAGAGTCCAATCTCAGATGATAAAATCACACGAATATCCGAAAGAACAAAGCTCGACTCAACGGAAGATTCCAAACTCCAAATAACGACAAGTTATCAGCACAAAACAAAGTGCAAATAGGTAAATACACAGGCACCGGTAAAAAACAACAGAAAGAAAGTTTACAGGTGTTCGAATCGAATTCAATCAAAACTTACTGCAAAACTTATTTGACATAAACTGTCACTCATTTTCCAAACGAGTATTACAGTGTTGCTATTATAAATAGGCAAAAGATACCTAATGTTAATTCAAGAATTGCATTAGTATGTTAAATACGTATTAAATATCGCAAAGTTCTGTAGGTAGTAACTTTATTCTTGTATTATTGTAAATTTAGTTGTTCAATTTTCATTTATTACTTTTGTTTTATTACTTATATATTTTTTATTGTTTTAAAATATTCTACTAATTCTACTATTGTTTCTAATGGTAATTCTAAATGGAGCAATGCGATGAAATAAAGAAGCCTCAGGTTAATAGTAACATTATGTGGAAATATATTACATCTCTTTTTGACTCATTATACGTCAGAACTTCTTGGTTTCTTGTATGGAGATTACTGGCACTGGTGCTATATCTGTCTCTCTTACTCTCATACAAAGGATCTAAAAATGAATTTATTAATCCTGGCAGTTTTAATAAGGATAATGAGAAACTTTTATCAAAATATTGCATTGTCATCGGTCCTTGATACGTGTGCAAAGTTCCAAGTTGATCAGACGTTTAGAAATCAGTGAAAATTAAGCTCAAAGATTCCGTTACATACATACATACATACATACATACAACCCAAGCTAATAAAAGCGTAGTAATAAAAATTAACAGAATAAAAATGAGGCATTTGCAAAGCAGAAGGCTAGAAGAAATACAACAGAAATTTGCATGTCAAATGGACTAGGCACGAGTGCGGAGTAAATTGGCACGTGTGTGTATGGTAACTCGCCTGTATACGTTTGTGGCTGCATATTCCTCTCGCTCTACATTTCATTTAATATATTGTATGTTAAACAAGGTTACAGATCGCTCTGTTCGCTTTGACGTCTCTCCCGAGGGTACGGGATTTCTCGAGGCGAGAATTACTATTATTAGTTGACATGAGAAATACTTAGTTGCTCAAAAATTCAAGAAATAAAATTAAAAAATTTTGCGATACGCTTTATATATAAAAGCTATTCTTTGTGCCCTCAAGAAATATTGGTTAAATATTCTCGTGAATCTTGACTATGTTGACTACAATAAAATACTTACTACCTTTTATTAATTTTACAATTATTTTAATGATCTTTAAAGATTCATGTACCTACGTAAACGAGTTTGAGTATATTTATTTGTAGCCGCTTCACACATTGTTTTAAAATCGGCATGCACAATTCTATCTAAAAAAAATATCCTAGCAGTAAGGTTAAAGTGATATTTTCGATGAAGCTACTACGAGAGAAGCCGCGGGCAGTTGCTAGTTAATAATGTTAAGTACCTGAGCGGCTTCAGCTGGGGCTAGTGTGGTCAACGTGAGGGTGTTGTGTCTCGTGCCGTATGATGTCCTCACTACCTAACGTACAGAAAAAACAAACGGTTTTCACACAAATATCGTATTTTAGAAAACAAATTTTTATTCAATTGCAGAAAACAACGATGCGCATTCTAATCGAGATTAAGAATTCTGAAATTAAAAGTTTCGTCAACTTTTTAAATCTTACTTGTGTGTACCATTTATTATAACATGAATATTACAGAATTAAATTTTGGAGCTTTGTTTGGACCAAATTGAGGCAAAGCCAACTTTATAATCTTTAAGCTTATTTAGAAGATTTATTTAATTTTATAGTTTAGTATCAGAAGTTAATTTCCATGTCATAAAATTTTTAGCAAATTCACAAAAATTACTTCGGATTGTGTACACATCAAACAAAACCCTATTTATAAGTGGGATAAATAACATTTAGACCGAATGAGACAGGATCTGTTGATTTATCTAAATCATTCAACAACACTTTCTACTCAAACGCCATCTACAGTAGAATTCAGATAGTAGGCAGAGTTCCCAAAACAGCTGATAGGTGGCGGTAAGCTATCTAAACGCGAACACGTGGCGACTAAACCCCTCCTAATCCAAGATTAGGTCAGCTCTGATTTCTAACGTTGTACTAGGAGAGCATACCTGTGAAGTGGTCGGTGTTATTTGTATAGGCAGCGTACGCAGCTTCGTACTCAGGTTTAGAGATCGGGGTGGAGACGCCTCCATTCTTGTCACTACAGTATGTGGCGGTGAAGAGGTAATCTGAAGATTAAATTGAAATGATTAGAAAACTTTTTCAAGTTTAATTATTATTATAAGGTGATAAACTAATACAAATTTACTTACGCTTATGGGAATTCCTATAACTTGTCCGTTGATATTGTCACCTTGCTCTTCAGACGCGGAATCTGTAATAAGAAAAATCATAATTAGGTCATTGAAAATAATTACAGTGCCAATGTAAGTACTATACAAACAAATACAATTAAATTATTATCAGTATAAAAATAACATTATGACTTATCAAATCAGAATCTGTCTCCGTGATACATGTCACAATCGCAACAGTCAAACAACACGAAGATGGCAATCATATTTTGCGGTAATGCCAAATATTAAATATTCCCGAGTGAATGTACTAGGAGCGCATAAACCGCAGTAGCTTACCTATACTGCGAGGCCGCACAGTCGCGCGTACCGACACCTCTCTCTTCAACGCAGCGAGTCTTTGTTGGGCGGCGATCTTCTCGCGAGCCAGCCGCTCCATTTCGTGTTCGCACTCGCGCTCCTTGCGTCGCAGCACCTGCGAACAAAAGTACCAGGCTGTCAGGAATGCTGAAGAGGTTCGAGTTGCAAAAATAGTCGTTGTAGACGCAGAAAGGTTACATAACAAAACATAACGGTGAATCAGTAAACAATAAATATAAAATCAAAAAAAATATGTATATTTATTTATGAGAAACATTCGATGAACAAATGCTTGAAGCAATGTAGACATTTCAGATAAATTAGTACTCAAAATCGTATTGAGTCAAGGATGTTCTAGTTTGTTTTTGTGTCTTAAATTTCATTCCAATCTATTGTTCTTGTATTATACCTACAACAAAGCCGTCAAACATCGTGCTATTACCAATCATTGCGTATAGATGGCGCACTATACCGTTAAGGTTAGTGTCGCTAGTTTGTCAGTGTATTTCCATATGACCATATGTGAATACTATTGATACAGTACTAGGTGTGAGAAGACCTGTACTTATATGCTGAAAAATGAATTAAGGTTGCAAATAATTACAATACTTTTATTAAACTTCTTGACAGGTGTACCTCCATCAAAGGAAAATTTGGTAAAATAATACAAAGTGAAGTTGACAATCGCAAAGTTTCGAAAAGCAATGGTCAGAGTAATACAAACGATGTGGTTACGCGATCAAGAAGTTTTGCAACATTTTGCGCGCTCTGAACTTCGGAAGCCATACGCGCTAATTTCATTATGAAAAAAAAACACAATGCAGCGACTGGCGTTAGTAAACTTTTCAACAGTAAGCCGTACAATCTACAAAGAATAAGATTGCGGATGACATGGGCTTCTGAATCGCCACCCGAATTTTGATGGAGCTTTCAAAACTAAGTTTTTGTGTACAAATAATGAACTTTCGAAAGCTTTGTTGTAAATGAAAAAGAAAAGCAATCTATAGCGAAAAGTTGAGAAACCCTATTTCTCAATAAAAAACGAAAGCACGTTTGTGTTTCACAAGTCTTTGCAATTTTACTCCCTATTTTTCTTGTAAATGTAATTTCGTTATGATTTTAGTGCATACATTATAAAACAATTGGGTCTTGTAGTGTCCATTTTCATAAATTAATTAATTACTTTCCTAAGATTGAAAAAAAATTAACATAACAAATAGATATTTATTACTTATGATGAAGCGAAATTTCAAATTTCATTTGCATTGCATGAAGAGTTATTACTTAAACAGTTTAAATGTGTAGTGAGAAGAATACCTTGATCTATAGCAATTTTATACTCCAAGTTGTTGCGATATGAGCTAACACTAAAATGAGAATTACTTTATTAATTGCCATACATAAGACTAACTTACCTAATTGCGGATCCTAGTATCCACAGATTAGAATATTTTATTTGAGGTAACAGTTTGAGCAGTTCAAAGCATGCTTTCAGACGAACTCTCCTGTTTTTCTTTTCGTGGTTAGAATTACGACAAATTATTACAGGATTGAGGAAGAATTTCCTTTATATTTTGGTTGACTGGAAGAAATCCCATTGGGGATAAGTCCGCCATTGTACATATTCTTCTAAATCCAATAACTTTTTTGTAATTTGTTATATTTATTTTTATGTGCAATAAAGAGTTTACAAACAAACAAACAAAGAAACAAACAAAAATAGGAAGAGAAATGATTGAGTTACCTGTATATATCTAATTGCGGACCCTAGTATCGACAGATTGGACGTCTTCTTGTCATCAGGGGTGCCTGGTAATTGTCGTTTGAGCAGCTCAAAGCATTCCTTCAAGTGTGCCCTCCTGTTCTTCTCCAACTTATTGTGGACTTCCCTAGTCCCCGCCCTGGGGACGCTGCTGTTGCTACTGCTCCCGCTTCCGCTGCCATTGCTGCTGACCGAAGGTGGGGAGGGGATTTGTGGAGGCCTGTTGACAAAGAAAAATAAAGATAAGAATTTTTGACGCCAGCTCTTTAGGTGATACCGTCATAGTTTTTACTTTTGTCCCAGTTGGACACTCAATGGGAAGGAATCTGGTATCTACTTTTGACTGAGATGCAGGAATAAGTAAGTCAGATTCACACAGAAAGACTCCCGTCTGACCTACATGACCCTGCTTGGATTATGATTGTTGCACTAGATCAAAGTGGTTATTCCTTTATTTTTACGACGCCTAATATAAAATAAATAATATATAGTAATATATAAAAAAAAATAGTCTTAATAATTACGGGAACTATTACACGGCAACATGAATTTTTTAATCTAGAATCATTACAAAAATGTATTAAGACGTTGTAGACCTTGGATTACAACAATCCAATTATCAAATTCATTTAGAAGATTTATCTAAAGTAAGTATAGATCCAAAAAGGTAAACTTAGCAAAATATACTTATATTTGTTGAAGGCAACGCTAAAAGCGGTTCTGAAGTCAACGACATTTTTCCTCCCCAAGGTGCAATTTATTGTTCAAAGCGAGTTAGTAACGTTGCTGTTACTATGTGGACCACAGAATTAGGAACAATATAAGACTATAGAAGTGATAAGGACTGGTAAATGTGTCGTCGCAATCGCAACTTATGGTAGTTACCACTAACAGTCAGTCGCCGTAACGTTTTTATATTACATCTCAAGTTCTCATCTTATTTTTTTTTTTTTTGGTAACTTAAGTAATACATTTATTTTCAGACCAATTACCATAGGGTTAGTGACACTTTCTTCAGCTTTACAACAACGCAGAAAACAGCGTTTCAAGGCGGCGGTATATGAAATGGCATTTCTTTCAACTTATATTATTCCGATTACTACGACGAGAACGGATGAGCGTGGGCGGTGCGTTAAAGCTCCGTTGAGAGCTTTCTAGTACCAGGGTCGTATGAACGCTAGGGAGTAGTCTGTCTGCCCATTGATGTGCGGGGGAATATGTGTTACCATGCTTTTGAACCACAGACAAGACTGTATTGTGTTATGAACTGATCAAGTTGATAGTAGCATGTTTGTGTGAATGAATTAATGTTGAATTTCGAACAACTGAATAGTCCTTATACTTTCATGAATTAATGTTTTGAACAGAAAAGAAAAAATGTGTTTTGCGTTTTTATTTTCGTTTATAGTATTTTTTTTTTTATAAAATTAATTAAAGATAACATAGTGCAAAATGCAGATCAGAGAGAAACACCCAGAAAAGCATTTATAAATCGTTAATATTGTCTTTAATACTCTAATGCATATAAACAAAGATAAGGAGGTAACTCCTAATCTAATTGTTTATTCAACTCACATGTGTAAAATCGGTGCCTTGAAAAACATGCCTGTAAGTACTGGACAAGGATAAATTACAATTACTATGGTGACCTGTTTACATTTGTGTATCCATGTAAGACCTAGAAACAATATTAACTATGTATATAGAACGCGCTATGATTTGTCCTTGCGTAAAAGAGTGCTAGAAAATATCTGCTTCAAAGGATAAATTCTATATATGAGCTCAATATCACTACACCAAGGGGATGGCTAATAAACTTGGGAAACTTTTGGTAGACGATGGGCTATTTTAACCTGTCACTATTTGAATCTCAATTCGATCATTAAGCCATGCAGCAGAACCCTGCCTTTTTAATCTTTTTAAGACTGTTTGCTCTGTCTACCCCGTAAGGGACATAGACGTGATTTTATGCACGTATATCGCTGGAAGACTGATTCTGCAATGAGGGAGTGTGAAGACTTTACTGTTAGAAATTATGTCTGGTAAACCCGCTGATTACGGAATCAGCCTACTGTGAATAAATAATAAGTAACAATTAATATTTCTTTGTTTCTCACCAAAACATTTGTTACATACGAACAAAGTGGGTAGGTATCCTATATTGGCTAAAATTAAACATGTTGCAATCAAAATTTGATGCGAGTGAGAATGTAGATACGAGTAGAACAATTAATTTTGTGGGATCCTTAAGCTGTAAATCTGATAACTTTTATTATTATTATGATATTTTGTCTAAGCCTAATTGTAATAATATAATAATTATTAACACTCCACAAAACATAAATGAACAATGTGACTTTTATCCACCTTACTCATCTTTCATTTTTAGGTTATTTTTCACCTGAACTACTGTTTGTACTAAAATATTTTTTATTTCAAGAAATAGATAAAGTTAACTTTTTGTTTATTTATTGTCTCCTAAGGAAGTCTATGGAGAGGATTTTTTGTCCCCTACTGTACAAGCACATCGATTTTATTAATTATGGCATACCCCGGGTTCCTCTCCAGAGTGGTGAGGATATAGCCAGGATTTATTAATTATTATAATAACTCATATACATAATTTCCTAATAGTTCAAGCAAACCATGGTGTTATATAATTGTATTATTTATACTTTATTATGCATACGCTCTGAAGGTCCAAGTATAATTGTGAAACATTTTTTATACATTATTTATTAGTTTTGTTAAGTGGCTACGCAAGTCCTTAAGGCTATGCACTTTGTCAACATGTGACACAAATGATACCACCATCTTGTTTGAAAAGGATGATAAGATGCCTGCCTACAATACGGCAATATAAGATAGGAGTGTGATGATCGATTCTTTTATAAAGATTATTGTATAAACTTATAAACGTTGTACATTTATAAACTTGCATGTCTATCATAACGTAACATAATAATTTTAAATGTACTTCTGATGAAACAAAGACGTGCAAATCGATTTTTAATAAATGGGTCCCTCAAATTCTTAAATTCTATAATGCAAACATTATTTAGAAGTAAATTCTTAAAAAAAAGTAACATGACCCGCGTGTAAAATTTTTAAGCATAGGCTTGCTGAAAATTAAATGGATGTAAAAATTTACATCTCAGTAATATCTCTCAATTGGCTTACGCAATTGGCTAATTATCGGGTAGGATCATATAATCAGGGACCAAATCATTAGGTACCACCTAATTACACAATTACTTCAACATAAAATCAACAACAACAATCGATTTAACCGCAAAAAACAATACTTGTGCGAATCCCCAGCTGTTTTAGACACCGCGTGTACCAGGAGAACATACCCGTGACTGTTGCTCGTAGTCCGAGGCCTGGAATGTTCTTGTACGAATTCTACGGGCGCGGGCGTGGGCGCCGGCTCCACGGCGACCGGCGGCGGCACCGGCGCGGGAAGACTTGGGGGCGCCACCGGAGGCACCGGCGACAGAGGGCGAACCACGCCGTTGATACGAGGAGCCACCGGCACTATTCTCACCGACACCGGCGACTTTGGCTTCTCCTCTGTGAACAAAACGTTCAAATTTAAACGCGAAGTTTAAAAATACATAATTTCATAAACGTCACACTATACTGTAATAAAGTCTATTTTGCAATAGCATGGCACCATACGGTGTCGGCACTTGTCTCAGTCGTGTCAACCGCTCGTCGGCGGCTGCAATACGTGGCGGTAAAGTACCAGGCGAGCAGAATAGAGCAGGCGTTGTTTTGATACCGCGGGAAAGAGATAAACTCAGCGATAAGAATGGACAAACTATACAAACACCAAATCGCTTAAAACCATTCTCGTGCAACAATGAATCTTGTAATTAGAAGCATAAGATCGAAATTTGAAAAAAAATAATGTAATCTGTCACGCTGCATTGGCGAGCGAGACGGATCGAGAAATGTTAGCGTGGTAAAAGAGACAGATATATGGGGCGTGGCTTGAGCGTCGAATGACGTCAGTACATGTGGTTGCGCGCGTGTCTTTACGTCCGTAGTTGCCACGCCGAAAATCAGCTGCTTAAAATGTCACAAAAACTTTAGGCGACAGCGGTCGGTAACCGGTTACACCGTTCAGTTTATTTTCCTAAATGAATATATTTACTTCATGTCCAATTAGAATGATTGATGACATAATTGTTGACAATCATATACTCATTTTATCTATGAAATTACGTGTCTCGCTACCATATTTGTTACAAAATATAATTCATTGTTGTTAAGTATTATGTTATTGTTGGTATATCTACATCCTATTTTATGTGACTTAAACCTTTGTACAGCTATATGAGAAGAGGTACATTCTGTACTGCATATGAATCAAACTGTTACCACAGAATATATAATAGTAGACGTATACTTTAAAGGTTTATGGATAATTCAGTGAAGAACATCTATTTATTTCAAACAACTAAGCACTAAAATACTACTGTTAAATTAAATTATCCAAAAGTATCATTCCACCTTAAAATGATGGTTGAAGTGCACATTCCTGGAAAAATAAGACAATTAAGACCAATATGTTTATGGTCTCTAGTCTTGAAGTGTAATGTAAACTGAAATAAACTGACTTACTATAGATAACAGCATCATTAAATCACAAAAGTTATATAAGATGTTATTAAAAAATATATTTAAACGTTAAGCAATATAATAAATACCGGTTAATACAGGAAAGAAATGTAATAAAGTTACGTTGGAAAATAAAACACTTGGTTTTAACTATAATAAGCAGTATAATAACTATAATACTAATCGACTTTTTTTTTACTTTTTTTTAAGAACATCACGATAAATTCCGAATTGAATATTTTTTAAAGAAAATTTATCGTCACGTTCCTATAACATGTAAGTATAAATCAATAAGGGCAATTTCTCTTTAATCACAATTTACTTTCCGTATCCCAAAAGGAAACAAAACAAGCTTATAAACTCATGTGACTTTTCTTTATTTGACTTGACTTTATCGAAATCTAATGAACCGATTGAGTTACAAGTAAGTACAACCACAGAATGAATCTTGGTAAATGCCTATGTACATATGATATTTCAAGAAGATTTGACTTAACAAACAGTAATGTTTAACAAAATTTCGATAGGTGTGAATTACTTCAATTCTTCCCTGTTCTTTTTCAGATTGTATTTCTTTATAAAATATATATTGCATTTTTTTTAAGACAAATAAGAATATTTGAATTCCCAACACAGTATACAGGTAATCGTCCTTCCCAAGAATTATTTAACCGCGCGCAAAGGTGAGTTAGGTCTACGACTGTTGCACTTATGACTTTCAAAAGCACGCCATTGCTTTATCTAAATTTTAAGAAATGTGATATCTTAGTAATCTGCTTCATTATAAAAAAAAAACTTTTAAAACATTTTCAAGAAACCCTATACTTCCCTTTCGTTTCGCATCGCACGAAATAAAATCTACATTATTTTCTGTATCGCGTTGGCAATTTAAAAGTAGGACACGCGAATATTAAGCGCAATAAATTAAAAAATATACAATCTCGAATCAATATTTTCGTATAGCATGTTTTAACGAAATCACCCGATATCTGAAGTTCAGGACGAACAACACGCCATTTTAAATACATAATTATGTAAATGTAACCTGATCAGCTCCGAGAAGATACAGTGAACTAGAAAAACAACAGGTTTTTTGCAATGCTTTTTGAGAAAAAAACAAAGAATTTTTCTTTTAGTAACAAAATAGTTTTTATGTTAATACGTAATAACTTTAATTTTCTGTTTTTATAATACCTAAATACAACACATACAAATTAATGTTTTTAGTTATACGGTACAAATTTAAGTTATATTGTAACCTTAATATTTAAATTTGTTATAATATTTTAACAAAATAAAAAAGTATGCTCAAGTATGCTCATATCACGATGTCAATTACAAGAATCGCTGTCAAACACAGACGAGATGAGTACCAGAGTCACATAAAAAGAAGAGCAGTTACGTAACTTGTACTATGGAATAACTTGAATTACTTTATGAAATTTTGAACCTGAAAAAACTATGGAACTATTTTTCATTTAGTTTTTTAATGCAAATTGATATTTCATTCCAAAAATAAATCCTCAGACTACCTATAATAATTACAAACCGCAACTGTCCCAGAAACTACAAAAACGCAGATAAGCAGACAAAGCCCTCTTGTACTACGCAATAATTGTTGATAAATTTACGTTTGTATTACTATTTAACAATGATCCCAAAAATGTAAGTGTTCATTTTACATTTAAGGCTAGACTGACTAGTCTCTTACCATTTCCTTACACCTCAAACACAAGGTTTTGTTATTTAAACTGATCTCATTAAAATCAAGTTTAATTTCTATCTAGGTATAGGTGACATTGTAAGCAGTATTGAATAATACCTACGTATTATATTTAAAAAAAAAAAACAAGACAACACAAGATTTCGAAATTCAATTTGATAAATATAAGTCTGCATATTGTGTGATTGTAATCACTATTGAATAAAACATTGAAATTAAAATAAAGTCATCCGTTCTAACAAGTCTAAACACAAAACAAAACCTCTTCACAGTTCATGGGCGCCTGGTAGAATAGCGTATGGCGGGCGCGCGCGGTTGCGGAGAACCTTGCAAACAGGCGGCCGCGGCTCCCGCCAAGCGGAACGACCACACGTGCCGGCTCCAGACGTGAAAACCAGACCAATAGAATAAATTTATCTATTGGCAAAAAAAAACATGTGGCGTTTGATGATCAAGGGCAAATATAACGGAGAACAATAATAATTAGGATAAGTTAATGTAACAAACAGCATGTAATTTTTAATTTAATGAAGTAAAAGTAAAAATATTTTACCAAACGACTCGGGGTTTGAAAAATGTTTATAACTTGTTTTGTTTATTTAAATTCAGAAGAAAGTAGGACCTGTGGGAGTAACAGTGTGCATGTACAAAACACAAATGTAGTCTACAAGCGAAGTTATTTAAAGCCTTGATATTAAAGATTGCAAAATGCATAGGTCAAAAGTAAAATTCTAAAGTGCCGAATTACAGGTAAAAACACGTCGCAAATATGTGGTACAATAAAAGTCTTAAACCAGCGATCCCAACGGCATCTCGTATCCAGGTGAAACCGGTATCCGGCAGATACCAAATGATGCAGAAATACTTATGACGATTACTCGTGAAGTTGCAACACTAGCTACTCGTACATCAATGCAAAAAGAACCAAACCAGACCAAAACTAGTTCTAAAGATTGGATACCTTATATTGATATACATATTTTACGACTAAAACAAAACAAACATATTGATGACACAAAAATATGCCTACCAGAAATATCCACAGTTACCGAATTCATTTAAAACAGCCGACATGATGCAAACAGAAGACTTAGAAATGCTTATAGAAGGAAATAGACCAAACGTAGGAAGGTTGAAAGGCGGATATAAATTAATGTTCAATAACAACAAACCAATAAACCAAACAGATCTTAGAATTAAAATTAATATGCGTAAATTGGCTAATCTGTGTGTGATTTGAAAAAATATGGGAAATGCAAAAGTGCTCATTTTGAAAAGAAAATAAGCTAATTCTAGAGAGAATACAAACTGTAACCAACAGATGTAATAACTTACATAATCCAGCATGATATAGGAAAATATATCTAAGGTCCGCAGGTCATATTTGGGAAATCCAAAAAAAGTTTTCGTACAAATTCAATATTGCGATATGGGTGTGAGTGGGGAGCCAAGGGAGGGAGGGAGTCTGGTAGTGGTGAGAGGGGGAGGGGGAGGGTGCGGCCACGTGACAGCACGTCACGAGGCTCGGTCGGTTACCCGAACACACAGCCAGTCGATGCAACGATGTAGCAGAGCTTACTTTGAGCGTTCCATGGAGATAAGGGTATTGAAAAGCTCTACAATTTTGGTTACTACAATATTAAAACGTTCTATTCAGATAACTTCTGAAACACTAGCCAGATTTTTATAAAAGCCGTTTACACATATAAAATCACTTATCCTGGAGGGGTAGGCAGAGACTATAACTTTTCACTTGTAATATAAAATACAAGTATAAAGTAGTTTAAAAATATTAATTCCGCCTACTTACAGTACTGATTAAAATAAACAAATTTATCATCCTGCTCTGAACAAAGAAAATTACAATCACAACAACAAAATTGCCGAATAATCATTTCACTAGATATCTGAACATTACAGATTGCATAAGTTAATCTTATTTCAAACACCATGTAACGTAATAAGTTGACATCTAAAGTAAGTTTGTGTCACTGACTGAGAGACCAGTGGGATGCTATTGTCAGATGATGGAGTTATTCGAAACAGCACAAACAAACAAAGTATATATATCAACTGCTTTTCTGCTAACGCAATGAAAGTACTGCGGAAGAGAGAATTTTTGTGATTGAAGCTAGAAAAAAAAACATTACAACCAAAAAAAGAAAAGAGCTAAGCAGAGCCTCTGTCAAACAACCTGAATCCCTCTCTCATAAGGGTTAAAGACGTGACAATTACAGTGATGTATTTCTTGACATCTTAACTTTCTAACATATCGATTATGTAGGTCATGCGATAAAATCGATCTAAGCACAGGAATTGATTAAATGAAGTTTACGTAAGAAGCGATGTGTTTATCATGAAGTCAATAACCCTAAACATTGAAATCTCATATGAAACGGTTGCGTTGATTCGCTATTTATGACGCCACGTGGAGATTTCGTCATTTGACAATCAGTTTTAGGTAACATTTGCCAGTGACAAACGTGATGTGTGTGGGCGAGATGATTCTACTTAGCACTAATTTGAGAGAACCACTCGTCTGAATGATGAAGATGATGAAGACATTCATTTCTCACCCGTAACGTAGTAAGAATAAATAAAATATATATAAATTGTGAAATACAATAACAGAAGATACCTATTTCTCATTATAGAAAAGAATAAATATAGTGCCGTGTGGTTCCCGGCACCAATACGAAAAAGAATAGGACCACTCCATCTCTTTCCCATGGATGTCGTAAAAGGCGACTAAGGGATAGGCTTATAAAATTGCGATCCTTTTTTTTAGGCGATGGGCTTGCAACCTGTCACTATTTGGATCTCAATTCCATCATTAAGCAGAGCAGCTGAATGTGGCCATTCAGTCTTTTCGGGACTATTGGCTCTGTCTACCCCGCAAGGGATATAGACGTGACTATATGTATGTATGTATGTAGAAAAGAATAACATACGGATACGCTTAATAACTTGACGTGTGTATAATAATCGCTACTGAAGTTACGCAAGACATGCCCCAGAGAAGCCGAGACTAGCTAGATAGAGACGGAAACTCGTGCGCAAGGTCGTCGATATCCGTGTTGTTGCGTTGTCACAGAAATTAACTTTTATAGTGACAGCCATAAGACTGCAATTGATGAACCAAAAATACGAAAACATATAAAGGGAGAAAATAAAAGACTCCAAATAGATAGGAGTTTTTTAACCGACCTGATACAAAGCATACTCTAAACTCAAAACTAGGAAATAACAAAAGAAAATTTAATACAAAAATGTATGCGGCTTTGGAGTTGAATCCGAAAAAATACTTTATCTCAAAGTAGTAAGCCCTACTAAACTAGGTAAGAACCAAAATATCAAACCACAAGTATTAATCATCAAAATGCGTATATAAAATTAGTCACTTCATTCAGCGCGAATAATTCGATTGGTGCACTATCGGAACGCAGTTTCTAGAAGCTGAGTCACAGCAACACATCTCCGATATGTAATAGTTTGTTAGCCCTTGCGTGAACAGAAAATTTTCCTTAGGTTCCATTGAAAATAGTAAACACTGATCTTAGAGAGATAAAACTAGTAAAATGAAGTGAAACAGGCACAGCCTCACGACAGTTACGGCATGTTTATCATTTTAAGAAAGCATGATTTACGCTGATAAGTAAAGCCTACTTTACATAAATTTCTTGAATCCTGCTTACCATTTACTCGCGAAAAATAACAATTTGAATCCGTGTCCCAAAGAAAATTTTCCTAAACATTATATAAATTGGTAACCACAATGTGTGTGCGAACGCAAGTGCCGTCAAGCATTCAAGAAACATGCGATATAAATCAAAGGAAACCCAGCTGTATATTGATATAAATAAGGTACACAACGAAGAAGGGGACAATGTGACGTGTATGGCCAGGTAATCACGTTCAGAACAAAGAACTCCGATAAGATATACAAAGAGTAAAAACAAAGAGCTACGATAGGCGTGAGTTTTGGCTACCTTGACGATAAGCCAGTTACAAACATAATTATAGTGGCGACTGAGACAAACAATGATCGAATTTATTCCATCACGCCTAATGAGGAATCGAATGAATAAAGTTGAATTTCAATCATATGAAAATCTGAATAAATATCAAAGCGACATTAAATAATTACAGAATTTTGCCTCAGGCAGTACTAGATTAAAATTTTATCGTTACTAATAAGCTTAGGGCATATGCTGGCGACGCGCTCTAAATTGTTTTCTTTACTTGGCATCTTTTTATTTTATATTTACTTTTTTTATTTACTATGACTTTTAATCGTATCCTTTAATACTAAACTTTCACGTTGCATGATTACTAATGTATGCATCATCATACGAGTACATATAATAATTAACCTATCACCACGGTTAGTGCAACCCGGTCGAAAAATCAGGAAACAATAATATCCACAAATGTAGGTATAAAATTGAATTTTTGTGCAAATATTTTCCGATTAATATGAACAGTTATTGTTAATTCATCCATAACCGTTGTATCATTAAAAACATTAACATTAACGTTACGTTTCTCATCAATGTTTTCGAGAACGTGTTCGATATGAATAATGTCTGCGATAACGCCGTCACAGTCTCGTAGTTTATCACGACGGCTGTTGTTTTCATTATTATTATCATTATTATCTGTCGTTAGTTAACGTACACAACTAGTTGCTTAGAGGAGACAATTTAATGTCACCCAAAAATAAAATACGACTGATAAAATTTTACACATGCTGGTACGGATAAATTTATCAACACGAAGTATAAATAATTGGAAAGTATCTGAATTTCGTATACTCAATGAAGTCACTTTTTTGAAAAGTAAGCGAAAAATTAAAGTAACGTATTAAAGAAATAGTTATTATATATTTTTTTAATTTTTGTATGTCTGTACTTTCTTCTGTGAAACAACTACAAAACCGTAAGAAAATGTTGATGAATTCTAACCTAATTCATATTTTATATCTAGTAAAAGCCTGTTTCCTTTTATCTCTTCCAGCAGAGTAAACATGATAAATTGTTTTCCTCTTCTGAGTCTATCTACAGAAATAAGCAACAGCACGACTATCTTTGTTAATGTATTACCTCTTTTAGTCTGTGTTGAATAATTTTTTTAGGTATAATGAAGACAGATAAACCTGACCTCCTGTTTTTAT
Organism: Amyelois transitella; assembly: GCF_032362555.1. Taxonomy (NCBI): domain Eukaryota; kingdom Metazoa; phylum Arthropoda; class Insecta; order Lepidoptera; family Pyralidae; genus Amyelois; species Amyelois transitella. The sequence goes on from NC_083525.1 coordinate 2,406,785, forward strand.
CAACACCAAGGGGTTCAGATTTATTGGCTTCTGACTGTACCTCGGTACATACGGCATCGTACACACGTGTCGACAATTCAATTAAATCCATTCTTCAACGAGGTCACTTCTTGGAATCATTTCATCCTTGCGTTAGCCATAAAAAATATTTTATGGAACTTATTACTACGACGTTAGTTCAATCCACATGCTTTGTATGGTATTAATATTAGACAGAGGCAATACAATAATGAAACAATCATATTTATCTTTTTTCTTTGTGTTTCTAGTCCAAAAAGACCAGCCGCCTGACTGTGGATAAAGCAACAGTATGTAAGGGATTGCCAATCTAAGGTCTGCCGCGCCGATGGATGCATGGCTAGGGGCGAGCCTAGTCTCGAGCGTGCCACTTCCGCCATGGGGTTGGGCGACCCCCAGGTAATGGCTAGCCTTACCCTGGCATGCGGGGCTCTGCTGGGGCGGACAAAATTGTTCCCTTGCGTCTCGTGGGAATCGCATGGATGCAAATTTTTTGAAAGAGCACCTAAATGGCGGCGATGATGTCCGCACCCCATCACGTCTCGTTCCCGGCGGGAGCGGTATGCGGTCTGCTGAAAGCCGCTTTGCGACGATGAATGTAAGAGGAGGAATGAAGGATAAAATTGAGGAAGTATGTCAGATGATGGATGAAAGACGGTTGGATGTGTTGTGCGTGAATGAAACGAAGCGGAAAGGATGCGACGCGACGCAGCACGGCCCTTACACGGCGTATTGGTCTGGAATTTCCAGTACCAGCCGAGGCTGTCAAGGGGTCGGTCTAATCCTTTCTGCACGAATGGCTGAGTGTGTGAATGAGTATGAGTGTGTCAGCCCTCGTCTTCTATGGATTAGGCTGAAAGTTGGAATCACTCGGATCTTCGTTTTAGGTGTTTATGCACCGTGGGATGTGGGTTCGAGGGGTACAACATCAGCAAAAAGCGAAAACGAGGAGTTCTGGAATAGTGTAAGAGAAGTATTGAAAGTTACCAAGCCAAATGAGAAGATTATTATGTTAGGTGATTTTAATGGATGGGTGGGTGTAAAGCGTGATGGATATGAAAAGGTGCTTGGTGCGTTTGGTGACGAAAAGGTGAATGATAATGGAAGAAGTGTATTAGAAATTTGTCTAGAGTGGGATCTTTTTGTGTCGAACTCAATGTTTCAACATAAAGAGATCCACACCTATACAAGAGTGGAAGGTATTTTAAAAAGTATGATAGACTTTGTGATTGTGGATGAAAGATTGAAGAACAAAGTGCTGGATACCCGTGCATATCGCGGTGCTGGCATTGACTCGGACCATTTACTGGTGATATCCCGGATAAGGGGTATCTTCAATCGCTGGCGGCACAGGGTAAGGGAGCAAACCAGCGCTTTGGAAAGAGTGAAAGTAGAAAATTTGCAAGATATGGATGTAGGTAAGAAGTATATTAATAGACTGAAGGATGAAATTGAAGATTTAGATGAGAGGAGCAATATTGAAGATGGATGGAAGGAATTTAAAGAAAGAATTGTGAAAGTAGCTGTTGAAGTGTGTGGTGTAAGTAGAAGAAGGAAAGGGAAAAATCACAAAAATGCGTGGATGAGTAAAGATGTGCAAGAACTTGTGCGATTAAAGAAGAAAGCATGGCTGGATTTGTTAGCAGCAAAAGCTAACTTAAGAATGCAAGAGGTTATAGATGAGGATGTGAATGAAGCACGTAAGGAATATAAAAAATGAAAGATTTGGTTAAGAAAGCTGTAATTAGAAAGAAAGAAGAGTATAAAGAGGATTTTGATAAAAGGCTATCAGAAGACTTTCAGTCAAATCTGAAAGTATTCTGGAAATCCGTAAGGTCAGCCCGAGGAAAAACTATAACCAGAGAGCTGACTAGGATCAGATGCCAGGATGGTAGCGTTGTGAAAGGAGAAGAATGTGTGCTAAAGATATGGAAGGACTATTTTGAGAGTTTATTTGAAAAAAAGGAAGAAAATAAGAAAGAGTTCTGCTATAGCGAAGAAAAAGAGAATGAGATGGAAGGCGAAATTGAAATGTTTGAAATTGTGGAAGCACTTAAGAGTATGAAAGCGGGTAAGGCTGCCGGGTATGATAGAGTGTCGGTCGAGATGCTTAAAGCAGGAAAAGGCGTCGTAGCTAGACAGTTGTACTGCCTTTTCAATTTGTGTTGGAGAAGCGGCCGAGTACCAAAAGATTGGTGTAAGGCTGTTATTGTGCCACTTTACAAAGGAAAAGGGTCACAACTGGACTGCAAAAATTATCGTGGTATAAGCCTGCTTAGCGTCGTCGGCAAATTGTATGCTAAGGTATTGATTAATAGAGTCAGGAATGAAACTGATGACAAAATATGGGATGCTCAAGCGGGATTTCGAAAGGGAATGGGATGTACTGATCAGGTCTTTTCTTTGCGGTGCATAGCCGAAAAGTTTTTGGCCAAGAGTCAAAAAGTCTATTGCACATTCGTGGATTTGGAAAAGGCCTATGACAGAGTTGAGAGGAATGAATTGTGGTCAGCACTTTCTATGCATGGGGTGAGCAGTCTCTTGATACGAGCACTGAAATCCTTATATGAGGATTCGAGTGCTTGTGTCAGGATAAACGGAGCGCACACTGAGTGGTTTAAGATTGAGAAAGGTGTTAGGCAGGGATGTGTTGCGTCACCGTGGCTGTTCAACCTATTTATGGATAGTTGTTTGACAGATTTGAAAGAGTCTGAAAGTGGATTAAGGATGAATGAATTACTCGTCAAATGTCTGCTCTATGCCGACGATCAGGTTATACTGGCGTCATCAGCGGAGGAGTTACAGGAGATGGTAAACTGTATGCATGAAGCTTTAAAAGAGAAAGGAATGAAAGTGAACGTAAGTAAAACTAAAACACTGGTCTTTGAAATGGAGAAAGAAATGACAGTATGTAATATTTTGATTGGAGGAGAAAAAGTTGAGCAAGTGAAAGAGTTTGTATATCTAGGATCAAAGTTTACATCAGATGGCAAGTGTGATAGTGATATTGAAAGGAGAGTGAACGCGGGGAACATGGTGAATGGAGCTTTGCATGCCTTTATGAGCAGTCAGAAACTATCCAAAAAGGCTCGACTGGCTGTGCACAGGGGCGTGTTGGTCCCGACATTAATGTATGGGAGTGAAAGTTGGGTATGGCAAAAGAAGCACGAAAGCAGAATAAATGCAGTGGAAATGAGAGCGTTAAGGAGTATGTTGGGTGTGAAATTGAGTGACCGGATAAGGAACAGCGTGATAAGGGAATGTTGTGATGTGAAAGAAGATGTAGTTACAGGAATAGAAAAGGGTATGTTGAGATGGTTCGGTCATGTGGAGAGGATGAATGAAAACAGGTTGACTAAGCAGATATACAAGGAGAGTGTGGAGGGAAAGGTCGGGGTGGGAAGACCTAGACGAACATATCTTGATCAAATTAAGGACGTCCTGGTGAAGGGTCAGGTCAAAAGTGCCCGAAACCGCCGAGCTTGCATGAAGAGAGTTATGAATGTGGATGAAGCAAAGGAAGTATGCAGGGATCGTGGCAAGTGGAAAGAGGTAGTCTCTGCCTACCCCTCCGGGAAAGCGGCGTGAGTTTATGTATGTATGTATGTATGTATGTATGTAAGGGATCGTGGCAAGTGGAAAGAAGTTGTCTCTGCCTACGTCTTCGAGAAAGTTCGTGAGAATACGCACGTAATTTTGGTTTCATCCAACAGTTGTATCCACATTTCTAAGCTTTTCTTAGTCGGCAACGTTCGCTTTGTGACAGTCGCATTATTTCATATCTCGTAAGGTTTTACATTGTTGCATCAATTTGTAAAACTCATTTCTTAGTTCTTTATGAAAATAGAAATTCTTTTGTGGTTTCGCTAACTTCATTTCTCTTATTGGGGGCAAAGCTATATTTTTAACACTACTAAAATTAGCAGGAATAGAAAAAAGAATAGGAACACTCCATCTCTTTCCTATGGATCTCGTAAAAGGCGACTGAGGGCCTATCCCTTAGTCGCCTTATACGCCTCATAAACTTGGGAATCATTTTTAGGCTTTGGGCTAGCAACCTAGCCTAATCAACCAAGCCTAAACAGAAAATATTTTGTTTTTTATTTTCATACTTTGAAAATGAGATTCAAAAGAAGAATCTCAAGTTTATAAGCTACTAAGGAATACTTATAAGTTTTATACTAGTAAATTGTTAAACTAATTTAATATTAATCGCTTCAACTTAAAATTTCACGAATATTGTTATACTGGCTAATCGCTTCCACGCACATTTCAACGTGTTTGAGTTAATCTTGTTACGTCGTTACGCAAGCTTCCAGTCTGTCATTGGATTGTGGCTGTCGATGTATGCAACCATAATAATTAAATAAACAATGAATAATTACCGTAATAAGATATCTATTTAAGAATTAATAACACAGTTGATAATACCGACATCATCAATCTTTTCAATTGTTGTTCATATTGCCTTAAAATATAAATCCAGTGCGGTAATTTAGACTAGGACAACTCCATCTCACTTGTGATTTTTAACGTGTTTAGAAGCAATATAATCTAGTTTCTGTAACCCTTCTCGATCCCAATTATTCAAACGATAGATATTCTGATAAAGATTTTCCACAACTCTACTCAAAAATGTATCAACGCTGTCTTAAATTGAAAATATAGTATATAAAAATTCAAGAAAAAGGGATGCCCCGTGTTTATTCTTGCAAGAAGTGGCACAGAATTTTTACTGTGTGGTGATTCAATCAAGGGTAACCTAATAAACTTGATTCTTCTTTTAGGCGACGAGTTAGCGACCTTTCACTATTTGAATCTCAATTCCATCATTAAGCTATCCAACTGAACGTGACCTTTTAGACTTTTCAAGACTATTGGCTCTGTCTATCTCGAAAGGGATAAAGACGTTATTATATGTATGTGGTGAATCAGTATAACCCTAGTGTCACTGTGCTGTTCAACCGTGTGTACAACCGTAAGCGTGCAAGCCTCGACCTTGCCGAGAGGACTGCCTTGAAGCATTTCTGGCCACTAGACTTTATGTTTTCCTGTTACCTGACTCCAAGCATTTGATCCTTCGCTATTTTTTTTTTGTTTGTTTTCCTCGTATCATTTCAAATTTCATTAGATCACGTAATGCTTTGGAGGATCAGAAAATGTTCTGTTTTAAAATACAAGAAATATGTCAGTTATATCAGCAGAACAGTGACTTTTGAATTTACCAACTACCAAAGTGCATTATTAGTTTTATAAAAAATGGACTACAATAAATATGTTATAAAATAGCATTGTGGCATTGAATTTATCTAACAAAAACGAAAGAAGGCGAATCTACCGAAAAATTACATCATCGCAGTCAATGCAAATGGCACATTTGATGCATAAATAGCGATTTGTTTATACTGTTGTGCAAAAAGAATGGATAAAACAAGGCCATACATTCCAACTACGTCAAATGTTTTTGACCTGAAAATATTAGAATTCATTGTTGTTGTCTGCAGTTGTATTTGACACCATGATTAGATATAAGAATACTGGCTTTATTTTTTTACTTTACTTACCTAAATATTCTTTGATCCACTTCTTCTTAGGTGGGGGTCGAGCAACGCTTTCGTTTACATCTTTGGTTTCTTTTATGAATGATTCTTTGATGGGAGTCTGAATGAACGTAGAAGTGGAGGGTAATTCAACTTCAGGCACGCGGGGAGCAGCGACTAAAGAAGTCAGCATTTGCTGCGGGGGGTAGCCGTACCCGTTCATAGAATGTCCATGGACATGGAATGGTTTGTACGTTTTGAGCGTTATCGGGATCGGCTCGACAATACTGCCAAATTCTGTTTGTCTTGTATTTATAGCGATGGTGTGCAATGTGTCCGTGTAATACTCTGCCGGCGTCTCCATCGCGCTATACAGTTCCGGTTCCCCTTTTCTCCGGCAAATGGCAGTACCCAGAATCCCTTGGGTGATTTCCATCTGTATACCCATTCTATGATGGGAAACAACTTGCGTCAACCACAAATCTCCATTGTCAACTGTTTTGCACTTTCGTCCTGTTCATTTTACTGTATTTTAGTTAATAACAGTTCACACAACAAATACCGAGAGTTTTGTTTATCACTTCATAGTAAGGATTACAACAGCGCGACGGTAATTTGTACCTCTTTCACCTAAAATCAATATAATTCAGCGGATGCCTTCACAAGGACTGTCTGTACTAAATATGTAATTGGCGTCCGAGCCAATGAACCATCACTTTACGATCATGATCCCAATCGAACAAATAAAAAGCCTTTAATAAAACGTAATAATTATAATGAACTCCAAGCTCCATATGATCGTAGCGAAGAAATACATTCCACAACTTTTTTCGCAGAAGATAAAGAAACCTACTAACTTGGACTAAGACCAAATATGATTAATGAAATCAATACGATAGTCTGTGTTGCTGCCTACGCATACCAATCTTTCCGAGAAAGAGAGAGAGCGGCGAGCGAGGCTGCCTGGAGAATGGGTGATATGAAACAAGTTAGCATCGCCGCCGTCGGCAAAGGACGCGGCAACGCGGCGTTCAACAAGTAGGGAGGGCGCCGAACGCATGGCAGAGCGCGCCGGCACGTGCACTCAGTGTCGCCCTCCCCCCGCTTGCCACCTGCAGACACTGACAGTTACACTACCTCCTACTATAGCATGCGACCCTGGTACCGCGGCCGACTGAATTGGCAGACATAGTGGATTTTCTAACAAACAAAGGAAGTTTATTTTCATTTCAGTAGATGTTAAAACAATTTTTACAAATATTGTGAATACAGATATTGAACGAAACTGCAATGTCCACTAGTTTCATGAAAATTTGTCTTAAACAGATTGATATGATACTGTTTGTCATAAATTACCAAAATATTGAAAATATGAAGCTGGTGATGCGATCTTAACGCCAGTTTTATAGGTAATATTATCGGTTTAGTCAGACTTCAGAGTTTACACGTGCTTAGAAGCCATTGCTGATATCGAACAATAACATATGACGAAGTACAACAACGCTGAAACATTCTAGATGGACGATAAAATTGTTATTGGCCGTGCCTGAAAATGTTGGGTTATTTGGACCTAGCAACATTGGGAAAGTAGGTCGGTGATGGAAATGTAAGATAGGAGACGAGTATAAGGTCTCGGACTTCCCGATAGCGAAATGTATACGACCATACACGCGCCAGTTATGTAAGAGCAACGAGCGTCGACATGTGCCCGTGTTTATATTATATAACTAGGTACCGACCGGAGTTCCAGCGACGTACTATGCGCAAGATTACAATTCTATCGCTCGTGCTATGCGATAATTGGATTGCGATGGTAACAAGATTTTTCTAGAACCCTCGTCAGACTATTAAAGACGTCAGACGCATTATAAGTAATTTCTCAAGATTTTTCTGTAATGGACAATTATTATTTATGTCTGATGAACTATGCAACAAGCCGACTGAAAGGAAACCAACTTTAAGTTGCGCAGTACACATACAAATAAAGATTGACGATCAAGAGTTATCACGGATACAAAATTAATGAAATGAGGTTACCAACACTGAGACAATAGTGAAATATAAATAACATTAACTGCATGAAGTCATTAAAAAATATTATGGACAATTGAGAACGAGTAAATAAATTGAAATCGATACACAAATAAATATATAATTTACTGCGCCGTCGTAGTATTGACTCAGCAGAGAGATGTGACGTCGGCAATACAACAGATTGCATTTAAAACTTGAATTGTGCAATGCAATTTTGCACATCCAGTAAATTTTAATTTCAACAGGTCAAATACTTAACAATCTTCTTAATATTTAAAAAAGATAGATCTTTTCATTTCAAAATTTGAAGCTTTAAATAACACCCCAACAAGAAGTTAAATCATTAAATGAAACTATAATTCAAAATAAAAGTTGGGCTGCTACACATAAAATCAACATTTTAACTTAGCTTGTTTTCCTGTCTCAAAGAAAGCATATGTAATCAGGTAAATTAGTTTTATATTGTACTACTAGCTTTCAACATTCAGAAATGTGACTTAAAAAACATATTAATCATTGTAAAGCCAAAAACGTTATCATGTTGATAAGCAAACAACTGCAAGGTAACATCAATGCAGTAACCAAACAATATCCAATTAAATATGGGTAATTAGCAGAAGAAAGGATTATAATATCGGAAATGACAAGCTGCTTTGGAGCAGACATCTTGGAATAATATCATGATATGACACAGAAAAAGATAAGAGAGGATTTGTTTTCCTACGAGAAACGAAATGATAATAACATCACTTAATGACTGACAACAATTAAAGTGACTGCTGGGAATTAAAAGGACAAACCAATACCAAAAATTAAGAGAAAGAACACACAAATACACAAAGATTTGCAAAACTTCTGTGAAGATCAGAACAGGTTCGTATAAAACCGAAAAATTATCTGAGAAAGTTTCTAAATTTGATAGAAATTGAACGTAATTCTTCCACACAATTAGTACAGACAGGTGACTTATTTAAAAGAGCCGAAAAAATTGTTGTAGACAATATCTTTGATAATGTTCAGGATGCGAGCGGCGAAAGGTGGAAGAAAGGAAAGAGTTACGAGTATCAAAAGGAAGTTTCCGAGTGGCGAGGCCGTTCGCGGGGGCTTGCAGAAGGATGCAGGACGGAAGGAGGCGTCGTCGTGAGGCTCCCGCTAATTGCTGCCTGCATCGGCACGTGGGGTGCGGCGCGCAGGTGCCGCCGACCTCACACTATCTCGTCTCGCCACTCGAGGCCGCAATGATAACGCACGCTATTTTCAACCGTCGTCGACGACCCGACCGCCGAGCCCATCGCAAACACAAAATTACCACAAAATCTCCCGGATCGAAAGCGCTGTCAGCTGAATCCTCGGCGATTCACGCGAGCCGACTCGGCAATGGCATGTCGCGATAGCGGATAGATAAGACAACGATAATCGGTCGCGAAGTCGACCGTCGTCGACGCAATCCGCTCGACGACTGAGTGACCGAGGATAGCGAGCGGCTCCGTCTCGGAGGAGGGAGGGAGGAGCGCGACCTCCGGAACCCCGCGCCGCTGATCGTCGCGAGTGAAACCAGCGGACGAAATTGCGAGGAGGAAAAGGCGCGGGGGGCGCGCACGCGGTCGAGCGCAGCGCTCACTGCACCGCTCTCGACTTTACATAATGCTACATGGACGAGGAGCATGGACGCACCGCGAAACGAGGTCGCCTCGGCGGCCGCGGGACACCCGAAGAATTTAAAGAGGCGCGTGCGTGATCGGGTATAGGTGATGAAACGGCAGCATTAGCACGCAGATGACATGTTCCTAGGAGTAAGTCGGTCGCCGACGGTGTCACTGAACCTCGTGGCCGGCCAATAAGGTGAATGGAACATTGCAATCGAACCGAACGGCACAACGGTGCAAAACGTAGGTGTTGACTGCCGCGTAGCAGAACCAACATTTCTCATGCACAAAGCCATATAGCTTTCTAATGAGCCGAGCGAGACGTGGCTGACGCACTCACCAACTAGGTATTGACGAAATACAAACAAATGAGCAAATTGAGTTTGGGAGTAGTGATTTTCACAAATAGTAAGATATGAAGCAAACGGAGTAAACATGTTGTTGCAGGCAGCACACATAAGCCGGAACATTTTACATTACGTCATGTATCACTAATCTCAATAGGTTTTCTACATGTTAGTACTGTTTATGTGTGTTGTGTGGATTCGTTCTACTCCGGCCTCCTACGCGTTCAGAGCGTATGGCACGTGTGGAGCTCTCTTTTATCCGTGCCTATTTTACTACAACACCAACTTTACATAAAGTCAGCTCAGAGCATGATAATGTGAATAAATTGCTAAAACATATTCAAAAAACCTATTCAAAAAACCTTTAATGTTACCTACTATATTGTAATAGAGTTCATTCTAGAATAAAGGAAATTTCAAAAGTGCTCGAGTGTAAGAGGGACACGACACCACGTAAGCAGGCGCATAAAGCTCAACATTGTCGAGGGAGTGAGCATTATTTGGAGTGCAACACACAGGAACACAAGTACGGGTGCAGGTTCCGATAAGGTGGCCGCCGGGGGGTGGGAGTGCGGCGTGGTGGGGGAGGGGGGGACGGGACGGCGACGCATGCGTGCGGCGGATGACCTTGGTGCGATTGCAGCGTGCAGCCCGGGCCGCGTCCCCCGCCCGGGGATCTCCACACAAACACTTCCCCCGCCCTACCGTGCCTTGAAACCACACCTGCCGGTTTAGCAGGTTGTTGCGACCTAGCATCGAGCCTAGATCCTATTTCTGGAACTCAGGGTTCTGATTCCGTCAAACTTTTAGAAACACTGGCGAAAGTTCTAGAAGCCGTATCGATACGATACAACGTTGAAGTGATTGTTCGACAAGGGCACCGGGAGTCATCAGCAATCGATAATAAAACATTAAGCGACATGAGAATCGAAGTGGAAATATCGTGGAGGTAGGACCTCCCACCGGATGTAGAGATATGAGCAGTCTGGGTCGAGAGCCTCGGGTTCAATGCAGTCAATTTATAAATAAGGTAATTTAAATAGAAAGCATACATTTTTTACCATTAATGAATGATTTATAGAAATAGTTCTAGAAAAACAAAAAGGCTACGAATAAAAAAGCTTAGAACGATCTAACAAATTGTAAGTAAATGAATTTGAATTACAGTACATGGCTTGAAAGATCTCTGTATGGGGATTCACGCAGTCTACAAGCTATTTTTAATCAAGTACATATAAATGCCGTCAAAACGACGCTTTTACCCGTTACGATTACTGCAAGAGAATCGTTTTTTCGTTTAGGAGTATAAAACATCATATCCAATTAGAGCTCATGGACTTAAAAGAGATATCGAAAGATCATTAAAAATGTATTAACGTATCAAAATTCTACCAAATCCCCGTGACTTTTTGAATAATTTTAAAAATTTAACATTGAAAATTTTAAAACGTAACGGTACTTGAGTTTAGGCACCGTTGGAGGTCTTATACATAGGCAATAAGTATTTAATGTGAAACATTTCATTTTATTTTCTTCAGTCCCGTCTATTTACAATTCTAATATTATTTGCCAGAAAAGTTTCAGAAAAACAAAGTTAATGTGTAAGATGCTGTTTTGCAAAGTTATACGCTATTATGATGAAAACAATTTGTTATTCAAAATCCGAATAACAGTTATTTAGGTAACGGCAATGATAATGCAAAGAAGAAATGCTTTTTCTTAACATTGAACAGTAATTATTTTCCTAAACCACCATTGCTATTAGATAATTTTAAATCAGACGAACTAAACGCACTCACAATAAATTAAGCAACAAGACCAAATCAAGAACAACAAAACGCAAAACTAAAACGTTGCAACAATTCGCATTCGTATTACGCGAAAAGCAGAATCAAATAAGACGTCTGCGCAGGTTCAATATACTACAAGCGGTACAACACGTCCTCAGTCGAGATGGCGAGGTCAGATCCCTTTCACCGTTCTGAACGCCCGGTACCGACCTTACTTACAATTACAAGCCTTGATGGTGCGATTGTCTGTCGCGCCTACGGTAGGTATTTTGACGGTACTAATTAGAAACGCGTTAAACAAGAACGGAGGGGTGATGGGACAAATAACAATTAAGGTAGTAACAATGTAGTGAACGTAGTTACAGTGTTTCATATACGTGACACTGAAGTATAAACTGATACAGGCTACTGTTAGTGGCCGATTTGACCTCACACAGACAGCAATGCACAACAATATTGCAAAAAAAATTAATGGTTATTTTTAGATATAATTGTCTCTATTTGGGGACAGGAAAGGTGATGGTTACATCAAATGCAATCAGACGGCTAGCAATAATGATGAATCATTGATCAATCAAATAATTTAAATTCAAAAGTGTTAGGAAGACATGATTTCGGTTTAAGACAGGTTTAGACAATTTACTTCGTAATATGTAACTACTTACAGAAAACCGGGAGGAATCTAATCAAGTATTTAATGGTCGAAAATAACATTATTATAGAAAACCAGCGCGTGACTCAGACAATTACAAATTGACATTGTTGGATGTGAACACATAGTGCCGACATTATTGAAACTTGTTAAATGTAAATTAAGTTACCTTGTTGGTATCACGAGGACAGCGTTCAAACAGCTATCGTTTTAAATATCTGATATTCGTTGAAGTAATAGGAAATTAGTCATAAATACTCGATTGTTGTTTTCTTTAATATTGAATAAAATTCAAAAAAATACTCAATAAAAAAGGGGGAATTTGCACAAAACGAAATTGAAATTCGGAATATAGTCAAAATGGACATAAAATCATGACTCGATCTCCGAGGGGTAGGTAGAGACAGTTATTTTGACTTGCCACGAATCCTGCATTCTTCTTACACTTACATCACTCTCTTCATGCAAGTTTGCTGAATAAGAGAATTATTCTTCACGCTCAACAAGTATTTATATATAAAAGTGAAACAAAAATAAGTAGAGATAAAATAAACTTCCTTTGGTACAAACTTCATCGGTTATTGGAAATTCTCTTATAAAATAAGTTTATTAGTAGTTATTATATCGATTCAAAATAGAATCAGTAATACCTAATAGCCCATATTCTGTCCAAGACATGTATTGTTTATGCCAGAAACAATAAATTATGCATTTGTGAAAACACAATTCTCTTCGAAAAGTGCGAAAGTTTAACAGTGTACAAATAATTGACAAATTTCACACGACAAAGTACACTCGGCAGCACATCAGGCTACTCTTGCAAACACCTCTTTGTCGTAGTACCTATATACCTTAGGGTGTGGCCAGACTCATCAGTCTCGAAAAGACTCCTAGGCTAAATTCAGCTGGATGGGCTAGTGATGGAATTGAGATTCAGATTCTGATAGTTAGAAAACCCATCGCTTACAACGGTATCCATTATAGTAATAGATGGCAAATTAATTTAGAGACCACTCGATACGCTTTCGGCAAAATTTACTATAGTACAATCATCATCTTTTTACATATACCGTATTGCCACAAAACTAGATATCAAACCTAATGTGCTGTCACCAGTAAACAACACATCAACCTATCCAAATTTACTGCAAATTTGCACCTACCGCGTCATAGTTCCAAGCAACTTGATATTCAGTTGACTGTACGATTGGCGCTTGGAAACGCATTTAGAAAGTGGCCTGCGTCTTGTCGCGTCGATAGCCGCTGCGTGGCGGCTGATAAGCGAGTTAAACACGATAACGACTGCCGTCTGACACGCTTCCAAATACACGGGGCTTATTTTGATGATTATTTCATGCTTTAGATTTTGTATATTCACTATATAAAAGTACAGATTCATGAAAGACACGACTTAATGACGCTCCAAGATCATTGTGAAAAGGAACGCTCCGGGCTCCTCTTCAGAGAGGTCAGGACGTAATCAGAACTAACGCCAGGAGCAAATATAATAAAATTTCTGAATTTTAATATTAGATCGGTATGAAAATGGGATCATTGGATTGAACGTCGCTAATAATGTGATGAAGCATTATTAAAGGAGAAGTGCTTGTAACCGACGTGCTAAGGCAAGGAGAGAGATATTTGGTCACTCAATCTCAATATTATAATATTATAGCTCTGTCCACCCCGCACGGGATAAAGACGTGATAATAAGTATCTATATTATATCTTTGCAGATTATAAAGGCGGAGACTCGTCTTCATTATGTCACTACACGAATTAACGACAAACAGTGTACTTGAGCCAACATTTTACCTCTTCTATCCATTACAATTATCAACCTACACAAATCCATTGCAAGTTCACCTCTAAAACCGCTTCATAGAGGTATTATATACATTCCATATAAGGTAACTTTATATGTGGTTGACAGTAGGTACTTTTAATAATTCTGTATCTATACTTATTAGTATTGTAGTGAAAAGGGTATTTTTTATAGATTTAGTAGTATATCATCTAAATTCAAAAGGCAAGATACCTTTTGAATCCGTACACTTCCATAATTAGTTAGAGACAAATTATAGAATTATTGCATTGAGAGAGCATCTATATTAGAGCCACCTACGATGTCACGTTGCAAGCAAACGATAGGCTAACGTTCGTGGCGATAAGACTTCAATAAAGATAACAATACTCGTTAATGCAGTAATCCAAATTGTAGTATCTATTTTGTTTGATCATCGTCCATCAGTATTTTTAAGATGAGAGGAACTGTTTACTCTAAAAACCGCTTTAAATTGAAAATATTATTTTATGGTTTATGGGGGTATCAATGTGATTAGCCTGAGAGCTTCAAACCTAGTGCATGCTGTGTTCGCTCTAAGAAGGTAGGCAACTTTATGCCATATTATGTATATGTATGTTACTCACCTTATTTGTTATTTAGCCAGTTGGCGGACCATAAAATAAAAAAAAACTTTTATGATGCCTTAGATAGAAGTTAATCACTTATAAATAAATTTATCTCATTAAAAAAAAAAAACAGAAAAATCCGTTTCTTGACTGAATTAAGTTCAAAGAAGATTGGGTCCAAGAGGATGAATTAAATACGGTTTTGGTACAAGGAAAATTATTATATTCATTCAAAAAAAGTCTATATCAATGGAATATTTGTAAAGAGGATGTATTTTGAATCCTTCAAATTGCATAACATGCAGGACAAATAAAAATCATGCATGAAGGAATATGGAATTCATCTTTCATGATTAATCCTTCCTTCCTTCCTTAGATGATTTATATGAATTTATATCGAATTGTTGCCACTAATACGATCAATTCATGAATCTGCAGTATTAGTCATACCAATGGCCATGTTTGGCATTGTACGATCATTGTATAAAGGAATTGATGACTTGGCTTATTAGAAATTAATGTAATTTAGTATGACTGGTAACAGAGTTCGGTGTTTTGTTAAACAACTTTGGAAAAGTTTATAAAGACAGATCATTAAGAACTCGTTTTGCGCAGTAAATGTTAACAGTTTTTTCTCATACAATATATTGTGTTCATCGAACAGAATAGCTACTAAACAATGGATAGGCACCAGTGAGGCACGCACACGACCGTTACGCAATCACGCCTTGTGCCAGTTTTTCTTGAGGTACGAGTAAACATACTCTAAAATCTGTGTACTTGAGTCAAGTGACTAGGCATAGAATGCATCGAGTTAAACGCATTTGCCGGGCCGTGGCTCACGATGCGTGTGCACATGGTCCCCCCGCCCGACCCGCGCCCCGCGATCAGCTGACCGCACTCCCGAGCGCCCCCTGCCTGCCTCGCCTCGACAATGCGTCATGTTCATGTTGACTAACCACGCTTCACGTACACAACGCTCGAGCGCTTACCTGCCACCAAGGTGATACGCGACACGAGGAGCTCTCCTATAGTTTCGATACATTTACGCCTAACTTCTGCGAACTCGGGCACGCAAACAAATTTTACGACTGCGTGGCTACGAGCAATATGCCGAATGTAGACGTAAAGGTGTCGTAATAGGGGTAATTTAACGAATGTCGGATTATGTACAAAGTGTGCGGCGTGGCGAGCGGTGAATTTCAGGCTTCCTTTGTTTACGTGGGGCGAGGCCGGGCGGGGGGCGGCGGGAGCGGCGCGGCTGCGTGCTGTTCAAGGTCAAGAGCGTCGGGCGTCGGCTCGCTGCACCGGCGCGCCGGCGACTGGACCGACTCGCGAATCGGCGCACGACCAGGGACCGGTTTCACTCGTGACGTGGGCCGGCGATAGCGGGTAAACACTATATCATGTACCGGCTGCGACTCCCCGGGACGTATACGGACATAATACGCGACTTACCGGCCTGGAGGCGCCGCTCCTCCTGGAGCTCGATGAAGCGCGCCGCCTCTAGTAGCGTATCGAGGAGGCTCATGTTGGGAAGCGGCACAGCCGCGCGCGATACGAGCGCGCCCGCTGTCACGCCGCGACTGACCACGCGCGCCGCGCGCCGCTCACGTGGCCGCCGCCACTATCGGCCAATGGCGGCGCAGCGCGCGAGTCACGTGACCGGCGTTATCGGCCAACCGCGGCGCGAGTTGTAGCGACGTCGCATGGGGCGTGCGCGATCGATGCCATTGCAGCGGCCGGCGATCGAATGCATGCGCCCGCCCGCGCTGTGTGACGTGGCGAGCGGCACGCTCTACACATTGCCGCTCGCTCCTCTCGCTACTGAAATTGATAATAAGCACTTTATGTTCTGAGCGGCAAGGGTTTCGTTGTAGCAAAATAAAGTTTGTTGAACTTTTAACTTTGTTTATCTAATACTTTTCCTGTGTAGCTAGTTGAGTTTTATGAAGTAAGCGTTGTATTTAGGCACATGTTGGTGAGTGAAGATGGGCATATATTCTTGTTCGGTGTTGTAGACGTGGCCGGCGGTAACGGTGTCGGCGACGCCGCGCACGTGCTGCGGACTTTCACTTCCTCTCCGCACTTCACAAGTTGTTGGACTCAGTTTTCCTAACAACGCGGCACATTTTCTTTTGCATGCGTGGTTGAATAGCAGGTATATTAAAAGCATGATGTTCTACTCAAATGTATACGTCTGTATCGTTTCTTAAATTACAATATCTTAATTTTGAAATCTTTAACCAGTTTTAATAAATAAAAAAAGACAATAAAAAATTGTATCTTCCAGCATCAACTCAGAACAAAAATTTATAAAAGTAGATGAAAACGTTAAATTCAATTATAAAAAAAAACTAGCCAGCAAAGCTTGCTTCAAAAAATCACTACTCCAAAGTAATAAAAAATAAAGAAAAATTTGTCAATGCAAAAAGCAATAACAGTTATATCGGAAACTTTTATCTTAGGTAAATTAAGTTTGACTTGAGCGAAGCAATCATTAAAAGAATATTTTTCAAGAAAGCCGCCTCTACTCTACTGCATGTATATTATAACCTGAATAAGCACTATTTATAAAAGTACAATTTAATTTTTTTTGTGGTTTAAGAACTTTATTTCTCATAAAGAATTACATTCACTTACAATGAGAACATTTAAAAAATAACAAACATTTATGTACAATGTTTAAGTGCGCTTACTTAAATAAAATCGAACACTTAGTGGGTAGAAAATAAAATAATTGTAGTTCAAACAGCAAAACATGAATATTAACATACTAGATGTGGCAAGTAGTCAGTACCTATCTTAACATAGCGGAATTACTTTGAATGTGAGATTTTAGTGTTTTTTTAAATAACGAAAGTGTTTTGATTTCTCTAATATCTAACGGTAATTTATTATACAATTTTGTTCCTTCATATAATAAAGATTTTTTTCCGTAATGTGTTCTGGGAGAGATAAGATACAAATTATTTGCTCGACGTGTAATCTTTTTCTGTATTTGTGAGTTTTTTTTAAAAGTGATATTACAGTGTAAGTCTTTAGTCAGAATTTTTCGTATTAATAAACAGGTATTATAAACGTATGTTTGTTTGACACTCATTAATTTAGTCTTAGCATATACTTGCGAAGTAGGCGTTGAAAAGTCGAGGTGAAAGAGTAGTTTGACTAATTTATTTTGTGCTATTTGGATCTTGTTCAAGTTTGTCATTGCGGCAGTTCCCCATAATTCTATTAGGTAATCTCTGTTTTTATAAATTATATAGATTATATATAATTACAGCATGCTATACATGTATTATAAGTACCTACATGGGAAAGTGAGTTTGTTTGTTACCACATCACAGTTAAACCTCTTAACTGATCTGCATGAAATATGCATAGGTACCTACATACATAAAATCACGCCTCTTTCCCGGAGGGGTAGGCAGAGACTACCTCATTCCATTTGCCACGATCTATGCATACTTCCAAGTAAACTTGGATGAAATATTGCACTCATATAGTGTGGAGTACAGAGAAGAGCATACCTTACATCCTGATAAAAAACTATAGTTGCCGTGGGATTTGAGAAAAACCTTTATAACATTGTAAGTGGTGTAAATTTACGTGGGCGAAGCTGCGAGCAGAAGCTAGTTATCAAAAATTTACAAGTTATCTCCCAAGGTTCCATGTTTCTCATCATAAGTTTTAAATAATCTGAATTCCCCTTATTCAGATCAAGTCTAAAAACCGAGATTTTATCTAATTTTTCGGAGCTAAAAATAGAACCGCAATCATATGGAAGTAACCTTTTCGCTCACTTTTACAGGCCTGTGGCAAGGCCGTTGCGTTGTGTACATAGCAAACTGAACTTTATTCTTTTAACATTTAGATCTAAATCCTCTAATAGATATATAAATGCGTAGTAGTAAATATTGTTAGCTAAACATAATAAATAGGTAGGTACCTACATATATTACTCCATTTTGAAAGTTTGTATCATACAACAATATTAAATATTTTTTGCTTATCTCTAACTAAAATTTGTCGGGACAGATATTTTGGAGCCATTTAAATTTCCTGGGTTAAAATATAGGATACAGCTGCCGTGTGAGATAACAATTTTACGCGAGGGATCGCGCGAATATTTGCGCTAATACCGGAATATTGTGTACTGATTTGTTCCTGTTTGACATGTTGAAAAGAAGATTTTCTGAGAGAGTTTTATATTTATAAATGCTACCCGGGGCGGGTTCCTAATGAAATATATGGTCGTTGTGTTAGTAGGTATAAGTATCACACAACAAGTGTTGAACTTACTTTGGGTCTAACTAAAACTGTGTAACTTGTCCCGTATATACACATATATACATACATACATATGGTACCGTCTATATCCCTTGTGGGGTAGACAGAACAGAACCAACAGTCGTGAAAAGACTGATAGGCCACGTTCAGCTGTTTGGCTTAACGATAGTTGCTAGCCCATCGCCTAAAAGAAAAATCCCAAGTTTATAAGCATATCCGTTATTCGCCTTTTACGACATCCATGGGATAGAGATGGAGTGGTCCTATTCTTTTTTCTATTGGTGCCGGGAACCATACGGCTATACACACATACCTACATAAATAACGCCTCTTTCCCGGAGGGGTAGGCGTAGACTACATCTTTCCACTTGCTCTCTTCGTGCAAGCTCGTCGGTTGCGGGTACTCTTAACCTGACTTTTTGCCAGAACGTCTCCGATTTGATCGTCTGTCCCTTATATAAGTATTTTTTAAGGTTCTGTCTCCGACTTACCCATTCCTAAATCGTTGTGACAGGCGGACTCCGGGTTCGTCTCCAGACAGGACGCGCCCAGGAATTACCCCAGGAGGAAGACTTCGCTTGCAAAACCTAGACGGTTATCAATTTAAGTCAATTAGTCATGAAGTCGGAGGACGTTTTTTCATGTATTAAATCAGGAAGTCGTTTTTCAAGCTCTATAGTGCTGCGATTTCCTTGTGACTATTGTTATCAAACAGATCTTTATAATACTAAGTACATTAGTAGTTATGTTTTAAATGTTTTTATTAAATTGTTTGATTATGAAAGCCGTTCTGAAAATTTATCTACATACATACATTTAATCACGTCTATATTCCTTGCAGGGTAGACAGAGCCAACAGTCTTGAAAAGACTGATAGGCCACGTTCAGCTTTTTGGCTTGATGATAGAATTGAGATTCAAATAGTGACAGGTTGCTGAAAAAAGCACAATTCAAGCTGCTTTTCAATCACCGCAGATTGAAAGACACTCAAGGGTTTATAAACTGAACGTTGTTCTTGTAGACGATAGGCTTGCAACCAGTTTGTATATCTAAATTTTAATTCCATCATCAAACCTTCAGTCTTGTGACAATTGGCTCTGTCAAGCCTGCAGTGGGAAAAGACGTGATGTTTGAAAATTTATTGCCTTTAATATCTTATGGACTTTTTTTATTCATAACAGTCCCATTGTCAATTTAAACTTGACTATGAATTTCATGAAAGAAAAACATTTAACTTGCCCGTTTTTTCTCTCTTAAGGCTGTCTAATAACTAATGATAATGTTTAGTAGTATTTTCAGGGATAAATACTATTTGAAATAAATAAGCTACTATGTTTTACTAACTATGCTATCAACTACTAAAAATATTTAGAAGTTAACAGTGGAGTTCGCAACTTTGCTGTTCATGTAAAATCTGTCAAAATCGCCAAAATACGCTTCTATGCATCACCGCGCTCGAGTGGTGTAAACGTGCACTCCGCACAGGTAAACTTACATGCCGACCACTCTAAAAGATTCACCCTCTTTGATAACTCATGGATTGAAAGGAACAAAATATAAATTACCTATAGTTTGATTTATCGTATAAATTTTAAATACCCCTCATGGGTTTTAGAAGTAAAACAAATTGAATGCACTAAGTTGGAAAGAAAGCAATGCGTTAATACTCTTATCTCAATCATCAATGATAACTAAATTAAGTTTGGGCAAAATTTATTTCCTTTATTATTGAGACGTTATCCAAAATATATGTAACACTTCTTTCTCAGTATATATAATAAAAATTATCATGGGTCAACTGCAAGAGGTTTCTATTAAAATAAGTAGCACCTTTGTACTACAATTACTGTATTAAATGCTTCTGAATATAATTTTGCGTAAATACATAAATAAATAAACACAAAACATTAAAAATGCCAAACAATCGTCGTGTATTTATTTTCAAATAATGACCAAACAATCTCAGCAATGAGGAAAACAACTAAGACACAAGTAACATCATCAGCAATCGTTTATTTTCTATTAATGTATAGGGTACAGTCACCACAACCCCATTTTGTTACAGTTACAATGAACAAGGGGTCATGTTTTTCTGCAGACGACTGTACTTACATGCAAATCAAGAACAAATTTTTTTAAAGATAGATTTAAACAAATAAACTCACCTTTTTTCTCCCATATTCAAGAGAAGAAACAATTTTTACTATTTAAATCAGTTCTTATACATATAAATTAACAAAAAAAAAATTGTTAGGCTGGTATTATTTACGGTTTTTTTATGATTTTTTGATTAAAAATATTCTATGCTGACCCACGCTTTAAAATATTTTGTACTTGATTTAACCGATCCTTATATAGGACGTAACAAAAAGAGTGTCTTACGTCAGTGTAGGCACTCATTAGAAAAACAACTTTCCCTTGCAAAATCACTTGAAAAAAAATACATATGTCAAAAACATACATTGTTTTTGACATATTTTTAACAGTAAGTTGACTTCATTTTTTTATGTCGATATTTTCGCTCCCTTTTTGTTATATCTGTAATAATTAAATCAAGATCTGTGCAGACTTACTCTTATAAACAGGGTAAAACTTTTGTCACAAAGTTATAATAGTAGGTGTCCCAGATCACTTAAATTATTTTTGACTTGTAATTTTTTTACATAATACAGGTTATTTACAAAATATATTATCGCATACATTCAGAATCGGTGCAGATGGAAAGTTCAACTTATTTCAGTAGCTACTTTCGGATCAGGGCGCTTATTCGTGATACTTGACAAGGTATACGTCTTATTTAATCTCTCTTTCTATCGTTTTGGCTATTCGAAATGATAGAAAGGGAAAGATGATATGACATATGCATTGACAACATCAGTGAATAAGGAAGAAGGGTCACATCAAATGCTTTGTAGAAAATCGTGATTTAAAAAAGTAGAAAGATTATACGCATAAGTACTACCGTCTGCAAAGACCTTGAAATAGTTTACACCACTGAATAAATATATAGTGATTGTTTTCAATTCAACCTGTCTTCCTCTATAAAATTTACTTTGTGAAAAAACCTAGAGTTATGTTATGGACAACACCTATTTTAAAATTACATAGGTGACAATCACCACTGGTGTTTTAAAAGGCAAATCTCACAAATTCGTATCTACTAATAGCATTAAAAATGTACTAGACACGCAAAATCGATATCGTTAATAAGTCTATATTTACAATAAATATGGCATATTTGCATTAGTCCCACTGTCCTGAATTGAGACACGATATCTTTCCTAAACTCAAACCGGCATGCCTGAGCGAATTTCGGTAATAACTGGCAACATTGATACAATGCATGTACAGAATAACTTTTTAAACACGATCCATCAATCAAGTTCAATAAATGTACGATGTATTTTGTATTAAGAGAACAAAATTTATGTGGAACAAAAAAAAACATGCTGATCACATTTTAAACATGTTCCTGAAATTAGGTTGTTTAAAAAATCATTCTGTATATATTTAAAAAAAAAGTTGTTTTGCCATGGCGGCGTACCGTGGATGCTTGGTTTAAAAACACACTCTCAATTCTTAATACGATATTTTTGCACCGAGAACTTAGAAGGCACCTTACTATGAGGTCTCGTAGGTTTGAAAATTTGAACATGAAATTTTTGTACACCTAGGACTTTTGCGATAATTTCTGCCACCAGAGGTTGAGAACAGTTTCAAATATTTTCAACCAAATTTTTGACCAATGGCAATACTGCATTGGATATGATGCTTACTTAAGTGCTGCCATTTGGTATTCTTTTTATTTAAAAAAGAAACCTTCATGTGGCCTTCTATGGCTGTTGTAACGTTCTTGTCTTTGAGCCTCATGACACCCGGGTCTTTTTTTCTAATTTAAACTGAAAATACAGTCGCCTGAAGAGAAAAACCATCACTTCATATAATTAAAAACCATTCGCGGTGAAGTTTCTCGGCTAGCGTCTGTACATATTTATTTATAATACATAATATGTACCTATTACGGTTGAGTTAGTCTCGTGAAACATACTTTGAAGCTATCCCAAATCTTCTATTTGTTCCTAAATCTTTTGATAATATTAAATACTAAAAAGATATTTTAAAATCTCACTTTCTGCTGTGGGCTGCTAAAACAACAAAGTTGACATTTGTATTATTTATAAAGCAGTTTGTTTAAACCTCACAGTGAATTAAAATTACCACTGAAAATGTAAAGCTGCCTTTAAATCAAAAGGTGAAAATTGTTTTGACAATTTTTACGTGAAATTTTTTTTTTGGGGGTAGCCTTAAGAAAATCAAGGAAAATTTTGATCAATTAGTGCCCTGTGATTGATGATTCGTGGGTCATGAGTAAAGGCAAGCTAAAAAAATTTTTTTGTAAGACCAAAACTTACTAAGTATACAAACAACAAACAAATTTAGCAATTTGAATTACTGTTATTCTCAAAATTAAAATACCTTTTCCGTTTGTCTTTTTACGAATATTGTTAAGTAAATTTTTAGTTTGATTTAGAGTTATAACACAAATAAAATCATCTTTATAATTTTGTTACTTAAAAACACACTTAAAAAATCGGTTTTTTCCACTTTGATCACCTGGGTGATCAAATTCCACATAATCACCTAGTGTCACAAAACAATTTACAAAAATATAGGTATCTACGTCTTTTGATAGTTATTTACTATAATACAATAAACAGCGATTCATATAAAAGATTAAAACATCATCTACATCAAAACAACGGGGCATGTTTGTGTAACTCGAATTCAAAATAATACTAAATTACGCTTAAACTGTGAACCTTATTTAATGAGAACAAAACTCTACATCTCTAATCTTTGATTTCGAATATAATGCAATTATTGCTTCACAATCACACTCCGTTTGTAAAACTTATATAAAAACATACGTTAATCAACGTACTGTTATAAATAATAACTGCTGTAATTAAGCAGTCGATATCGAATAATACAAATTGAACTAATGTAGTAGGTCTACTACGTGGGTTGGTAAGTTTCTACGTACGGCTAACCTACAAATCGATGACGCGATTCGTAGCATTTTGACGAAACGCCTCCTGCTGTTTCTGCTACCCTGGTATGTGCGATACTCCTGTAAAAGAAAAGACACAGACTGTTATGTCGAGAATTCATAATTTCTCTGTCGTTTGTCCCTGTGAGGTTATGCTCTTACGGTAAAGGAAAACATCGTGAATAGAATAAAATAGATTTATATGATTTTATAGACGTTGTCATAAGTTTCGTTTATGTTTGGTAACTATTTCCGTTCTGAAATAAAATAGGATGTCAAAGATCGACATGAGTGCGGAATAGCGATACAATAGACTAAATACGATGCGGTTCTTTAGGGTACGGCAGGGAAACTGCTATCAGTGATTAGTCCATCATATTCTTACGTGTACGAAGTGTTCCCAAAGAATAGTGCATGAAAGAGCAGCAGCCTTTGGCTCAGGTTGCTCACATAGACTTTTCAACACGACTTCACTACTGATAACATTCTGACCTGATGAACAAGGAGATCAAGAGTAGCAAGGAAGTGAATACATACATCACACCTTTCTTCCGGATGGGCAAGACCACCGTGAAGCGAGAAAGCTCAGTCTCGCAAGGGGTAAAGGCGTGCTTATATGAATAAATGAATCTTTGAATACTTCTTTTGTTTCAACTCAATATCCACCTTCATCAATTCATCATTTCACCCAAGCGTATCGAGTGATATTGACCTGACCTTTTACCAGGACGTGATAGATTTGATAAAGGTATGTTCAGAATAATATAAATAAATATATACGGGACAAATAACACTGATTGAGTTTGCCTCGAAGTAAGTTCGACACTTGTGTTACGAGGTACTAACTCAACGATACTATATTTTATAATAAATACTTAGGTATATAGATAAACATCCAAGACCGAGGCCAATCAGAAAAAGATCTTTTCTTATCATACCCCGGCCGGGATTCGAACCCGTGACCTCCGGTGTCACAGACAAGCGTACTGCCGTACCGCTGCGCCACAGAATCCATCAAAAGAAAGTTCAGAAAGAAAGTACCTAAGTGCCTGGTCCGTACAATCCTTACCTGATGACTAGGAGATCAGGAGCAACGAGGAAGTGCCCCGGGGGTGCAAAACAGAGCAGCTATCGGCTCAGGTTGCTCACGTAGAGACTCTTCAATTCCGTCTTGGGCGTGTTCTCGAAGAGAGCCGCTCGGTTCTGCCCTTCGCCCTTCTTCACCCAGTGGCCGTAGACTCGGAACGCGCATCCGTCAATGACCTAAAAGATAATTGTGTGATTTTAAAAACCCACGCAATTGATGAAAATTGCCTTGTCTATTGAGCAAAAAAGGAGCATATTTTTATATATAGATTTCAGTGCGTTCGACTTCAATTTGACTGGTAGTAAGCAAGATGAGTACTAAGGTGCTCGCAAGCTCAAATAGTGCTACTATTCATTCTTGCCTTGAAAATTCCCAAGATCCTTTTCCTGTGCAAATTGTAAAGTCAATCAAAGGAAAGGCTAATAAACTTGGGATATTACTTTAGGCGATAAGACTAGTCGCTATTCAAATCTTTATTTCATCAATGAGCCAATTGACGTGTCTTTCATTTATCTTGAAACTGTTTGCACTATCTGCCCCATAAGTTTCTCTTTAAGTACCTTTCTCAACACTACACAATAACATTGAAACAACATTTACAACAATTTATTGTATGTAAACAAACTGTACATACCTTTCTCAGCACTCGCATAGTGTACGGATCCCGTAGTGCATCATGCAGCGGTAGTGCCCTCGTCGAAGTATGCGGCAGTCTTTGTAAACGCACCGCGGCACGAACGGTCACTAAACCGACGCGTAGTTTCGCGCGAGCATTGAAACCGCCCGATTTTATTGCCTGTAAATTTATAATTAATTACTAACTTAACCAATAGCCTTTTTATTTATAATTTCTAGTTTAACCTTTTTTGTTTGCTTGTAAATTTATAATTTCTAACTTATCCTTTTTTGATTGCCTGTAAATTTATAATTACCAACTAAACCAATAGAATAATAGTATGGTGACCACATCTGTATTTATTGCACCGTCTGTCTGTGAAGAATCCTAACGCAATTCATATACATATAGAAAATCTAACATAAGACTCATGTTGGATTTTCAGCCTTGTTAAAAATGCTAATAAGATATAAGTAGTAGCCATAGTAGTAGTAATAGCATTCACCAATTTTTAGGATAAAAAGAAATATCTGATAGAACATTTTTTTAATAATAAAAAAAACAGGTTTATTATTCTCCGTTTGCCTGTCAAGAATATTTGTCTAGTTAAAATTCAAAATTAAAGTTAAAAAAAACTAAATAAAACTGCAGTGAGATTTCTAGCTTTCATAGAAAAATCAAGCATTTACATTATATATTGCAAATCCAAATAAAGAAGACAATTACAAAAAGACATGCACAAACATGCAAATAAAAAAACCCAAAAATTGCTTGCGTGAAATTAATGTTGTGCGTGTAAACGTGTTTAACCCTTAAAAAATACATTGGTAGTCAATAACCCAAACTTATTCATATAACATTTCTTAATTACGAAATCTTTGTGGAGGCCAGGATTTGAATCAAGATAAAAAGCCACACGAATACACCTTGGCGAATACAAAATTGCTAACGCTACACATAGTTTAACCCATCATTAGCCATAAATAGTGAAATTTGTTGTTCCTTTTTAAAATAAACGCAAAATCCAAATAACCCCAAACCACCATGGTAGTTACTACATAAGGATCTGGCAATTCTTTCTACCTTACAGCAAAAGCTATGATAAAGGACGAGATAATATTCTATGGATAAGTTTTACCCAATAAGCTACCATTTTATTGTGATGTAAACAAGAAGAAATATGTTATGTGGTTCGTTTGTGAGAAGCAGTTTAAATGCAGATTGTGTATTATTTGTAGCTAGTATTTAAATTTTCCCAGTAGTTTAATTACATCCCAGTTGTTTTTTAGAACCTATGATATCAATGACTTTAATAATTCCAATTCATCTAGCGATCTGATAACAAATAATTTAACACATCTGTCAATGAAAAAATATTATTGCGCGCCATTTCACTCCCACTGCGTCGACTGCTCAAATTCTAAATAATGCATTAAATTCGTGATTTTTTTCCAATACATTCATGCATGTACGCATCCGACCATCAAAACCCATAACCAGCAAAATTCCCTCTGAAAAATCACATATAAAACCCCGCACACAATATTACCATGGTCAACTGTTCGATCCTCGACATCTTCCGGCTGGTGGAAGACAGCGACCTCTTGAGCGGCGTCATGTCCTGCTCCCACAGCTACCAAGGGGCGGAGAACATTGTAGTAGTGTCATTTGATATAACATGTTTTTGGGTTATGCGATCCTAGTTCAAACGTATCCAAAAAAAATGCCGTGGAAAATATTGTAATATTAGTTATTCTAAATGGTCGGCTTCCTGCCTTGTGTTCCATAATTTTGAAATTTAAATGTCAACTCGACGTTATGTCAAATATGACGTTTCAAATTTTGACGGTCACTTATCCAATCAAAATCGGAGAGATCAAAACACTTTTTTGTGATTGGCTGATATGAAAACTGATAATTATGGTAAAAAAATCGTTTGAACTAGAATCACATAGAAAAAAGAACGTTGTCTTTACAAGCTCTACAATGCTTCATACACTTTTTAGTGTATTTTCGAAGGATATAAGCCAAGCGAAAAAAATATTCGTATATTAGTAACTACATTTGAAATAAAAGGAAGCAACAATTAAAGAAGCCTAGAAATTAAAATGAAACTAAAAATTTTTAAAAGCGGGGTAAATATTAAAAAAACCTACTTATTACAAATAAAAACATTTTAAATAAATGTAAATGTAACGTGTAAATCTGTGGTTAAAAGTGACACTGAATGCACAGTTCTAACTATTCCATATTTATGTAATCAAGTTTTTTCGTAGAAATTTAACTGAACGTGGCCGTTCAGTCTTTTCGAGATTTTTGGCTCTGTCTACCCCGCAAAGGAAAGGCATATAGACGTGATTTTATAAGTATGTATGTATGTAACCTGAACTAAAATAAAAGACCGTTCTCAAAGTAGGTCAGTGCACATATCTATACTTTTTATTTTTGTCACCATTAAAGTTAGAGTATTGAGTACCAGGAGATAATAAAAAACAAAGAGTTACTCACAACGGTGTTGAAGAAGGAGTGGTTCAAGGCATCTTGTATGCCGATTCTCTCGCTGGGCTCGACGACTAACAACCGCCTGATGAGGTCTTTCGGGTCCTCTGCAAACACATTATTTACTTATTAATAACTATAAAATTGGTTATACATTATTATACTCTCTTAAATGACTGACTGACTTAAAATTTTGATTGTAGGTTCCTTATTTGGTCAAGAGGGATGCACTTAGGAAGGATTTCCTGAAATTGCCGCGGGAACGGAAGTTAACAGGATTTTTCGATTTACGCGAGTGGATCTGCGATAATTCTCCATAGATGCTACCAAGGAAAACAGTAATCTGTTTAACATCACTTAGAATATTTCTTACAAAACCTTTTTGTTTACTTGTTTTTAAAATACACAACCGCCTTGCGATATAATTGGACTGTAATTGGTAATTTTATGGTTATTACGAATTTAATTTAGTCATAATTAGCTTGTACTTAATCGTTCTAACAATTGTTAAATAATTTATCTGTTAATCAAACAGCAATGACTCGTTAACTCATCGGGACGATATTAAACATACAAATCTGTAAGAAAATTAGTGCACCAATTGCTTTGAAAAAAAAACGTAACGAAACGTATATCTATATCATCCACACTCGTAACTCTCTTTCGATTTTCGATTACTCTTGACCTTACCTTATGCGAGGACGTTCTTAATTTATTTACAAGTTTATTTACCTGATATATCAGCCCACTCGGGACTGGTGAAGGAATATTTCCCCTCCATGATGTTCCTGAGCATGACCATCTGTTTGCGATGCCAAAATGGCGGACAGCCCACCAGTCTGAAAGTTTACGATATTTTTATCAGCTTCAGTTTACACAACTTCCCACAAACGACTGACATGCACTCGATATAAACAAGTTGCCACTTATTGTAACTTTTGTTGTTTTTTCTATATATTTTTTTATTGCAAATTATATATATTACCGTCACTTTTTAGCTTAATCCTATAGTATACTATTGTATGTTGATGCCTTGGATTTATTTAACTTACATATGTAATTATAGGTCTACTTTAGAAGAACGGATACTCCGAACACAAGCGCATTATGCACTATAAATGGAGGCGCCAGCCACTAATTTGTTACCCGCTTGTAAGTATAAAATTTCCTCCTTATCCGTTCAGAGTTTTGGCGGGAATAGACAAGTCATTCATTTTTTATTACAACCACGATCAGCTGATCTAGTTCCGCCATTTTATTAGCGTTATCTTTCAGACAAAGGACTAATGTTATCTGCAGGGTCCGAGCAAGCGACAAACATGTATAAGAAACGTTCATTATACACTTAATTTTTAAACGTGATTGTTTTTGGACAAAATATTTAAAAAAACTTACAAAGTGAACATGATGACTCCACAAGCCCATCTGAAATAAGTAATAATTTAATTAAAATACATTGTGTAGCTACTTAGTTCCTATACTAATAGGCTATTTGACTGTAATAAAAATATACATTTCTTTTATGTCATCAGTCTTAATATTATTTTTTTGGAGCGATTTGTTATAACGCGAGATAAAAATATTGCATTATTTTAACAAAATCCGTCTCAGAAAATTAGGCTTTTTTATGCAGCTGTCACGTGACTAAAAACGAACGTGATTGGCTATTTCTATTATGACGTCAATTATCCATAAACAGACTGTGGATCGTACTGTTCCTTAGTATTTGCTATTATTTTTCAAGATTTTATAAGTGTTTGATCGCTCAGGATTACTCAGATAACATAGGTATTTAATAATGGAAACCAATTCCGCGAAAGCTGACAGTCGAAACCTACCAAAAGACTTTTGGTAGGTCCACTTTTGCCAAAAGTGGACGCTATAATGGTTGGCGTCTTCTTCAAAGACAATCCAGATTTCTATGCTGGCGAACTGAAGAATGTGAAAACATCAATGTAAGTTCTTATAATATAATATCTTGGTAACTAATATCTTGGTAACCACTGATCTTAGATCATGATCTGAAACCACTTCTTGCGAATATTCAAATCCATCGGCATAGAAAAAAACGATTTCGTAGGAGATTTTATTGTTGTATTAGTGCATTTAGGCACTGCACAACATTTATAGGAACTCATTTTAAAAATTTTCACACATATGACGTGGCACAAGTTAAATAAAACAAGAGAAAATTAAAACTTTTCGAAACACCAACAAGCTTTGTATGATATTTACACGAAATTTACGTCACTGCATGCCATGGCCGCCATATTGCTAAAAGTCGCGTTTTGGCGGCATATTTGAATATTGCATTTTCTTTTTCGATTTTTTAATAAAATAGCTGTAATGAAGGCAGAAAAGTATTTTTGTAGGGCTCCTTATAAACAAATAAATAGCCTAAGATAGTTTTTAGAACTTTGTCAAATAGCCTATTGGGACTAGGAAGGTACCTATATGTATATCACAGAGGTCTAATATCAGGCTAATCTATATATATATATATATACAGTACGTCAATATCCTTTGCGGGGTAAACAGAGCCAACAGTTTCGAAGAGACTGAAAGGCCACGTTCAGCTGTAACGCTTCATGATGAAATTGAGATTCAAAAAGTGACAGGTTGCTAGCCCATCGCCTACAAGGGGAATCCCCAAGTGTATGCCATAGTCGACTTTTACGACATCCATAGGGAAGTATGGAGTGGAGAGTTGGTGGTATATATAGATAAACATCCAAGACCCAGGCCAATCAGAAAAAGTTTTTTTCTCATCATGCCCTGGCCGGGATTCGAACCCGGGACCTCCGGTGTCACAGACAAGCGTACTACCGCTGCGCCACAGAGGCCGTATTCTTCGTTCATCTAATAATTTGTTTTTACAGAAGATTGGTGGAACTTACCGCCTTACTTGTGTGTAAAAACGTTCAAAAAAAGAATCTTGTTCTCATAACAACAAGGATGTCAAGATTTTTTTTTAACAAGGAAGTCTCAGTATTAAACTGCCAAATTAGGAAGACAGACAAACGTGCCCGTCTTATCTTATCGTTTAAACTTGACACGAGCGCCGTGTCGACCAACAGCGGATAACCCGGGGGCTCACGTTACAAAGTTCACCAGACTATACCTACCTACTTCAGATATTGTGAAGTTGACGTTGTTGAAGAAAATGCTGCAGTGCAGTTTGCCACCGCTTCTTCTGCACTGACGCCTTGGAAGCGGCAGTAAACATAGTTTTAA
This sequence comes from Amyelois transitella, assembly GCF_032362555.1. Taxonomy (NCBI): domain Eukaryota; kingdom Metazoa; phylum Arthropoda; class Insecta; order Lepidoptera; family Pyralidae; genus Amyelois; species Amyelois transitella. The sequence continues at coordinate 2,438,000 of NC_083525.1, forward strand.
GTAATTTACTTGACGTCAACCAATGTTGTTAAACCATACGTTTTGACAATTATTAAGCGATATGAAGTATCCTATAATAATGAATAAAAATTTTGAATTTGAATTTATACATATAAAGGAGTAACTCCGGACGTCAAAACCGTCGTACTCGTAATCTTTGAGTTAAATTAACCCTTATCTACACTATTAAATCGGATAACTAATACAAAAAAAATACGACCAATCCATCTCTTTCCCAGAGATGTCGTTAAAAGCGACTAAGGGAAAGGCTTATAAATATAGGATTATTTTTTTAGTCGATGAGATAGCAACCTGTCGCTACTTGAATCTCAATTCTATCATTAAGCCAAATAGCTGAACGTGGCCTATCAGTATTTTCAAGACTGTTGGCTCTGTCTACTCCACAAGAAATATAAGACTTGATTATATGTATGAATGTATAAATTTGCAACAAACAATAGTGAATAATTAAATTAGATTTTATTGCGATTACATCTTCTTATATAAGTGTTATTTTATACCTATTACATTTTACCATCAGACATTGTTGAGTCACAGTATGTACCTTTTGCCGGAGATTACGCTTCCGCGGGCTTTTTCACTCGTGTTGAATCATAACTAGGTAATACTCATTATAAATGCTAAAGTAAGATTATTTGTTTGTGTGTTACCCCTTCACGCGTTATCTACAGAACCAATCTTCTTGAAATTTTGCGAGTATATAATTAAGAATCTGGAGAATAACGTAGGGTACTTTTCAACCCTTAGAAAATAAAGTTCTCGTGGAATTTGCGAAAAGCTAGTATATTTCTTTTTTGTTTTGGTGCCGGGAACCACACGGCACTTTAGATGCAAATGCAAAAAAAAATTGCAAATTTAGTATATCAAAAGTATCTAGTTAAAAGTTATAATAAAATAGATATCACGACTGTAGTTCGTGACATTCTTTTCATTTTTTTTATTTTACTTAGCGATATTAATTTTTTTTATCCTCTTATCAATATAAGTTGTTTATTTACTGATGATTCGAGATACAACAAGTTTTTTTTTGTGTGCGTTTCTTTCCACGTGATGATACCCGCCAAGATATTAATAGAAGAAAACTAAATAAATAAAAAAAAACATCTTTCAAATTCAGCCATCTTAAATTAATTATTTTAATTTACATAACTCGAACAAACAGACAGACAGCGGAGGCTTAGTAATAGATTCCCGTTATTACCATTCAGGTACCGCTCCCTAAAAAAATTTACATAAAAACTTAGTGGTACTCACATATCGACCTCCAGACCGTAGCCCTGCGCGTCCTCGAACATGTTGGCCTTCAGCGTCTCCGGGGCGAGGTAGCCCGGGGTCCCGCATAGTTCTGGAGGCGTTAAGATATTGTTACAGCCATTGAAATACAAACATCCACACATACAATACTACTACATACAAACATATAGTCTAGCCTTTATATTCCTAGTTGGGAAGAGCATAGTTCTGGAGGCGTTGAGATATTGTTACAGCCATTGAAATACAAACATCCACACATACAATACTACTACATACATACATATAGTCTAGCCTTTATATTCCTAGGGGGGTCCCGCATAGTTCTGGAGGCGTTGAGATATTGTTACAGCAATTGAAATACAAACATCCACACATACAATACTACTACATACAAACATATAGTCTAGCCTTTATATTCCTAGCGGGGAAGAGCATAGTAATGGAGGCGTTAAGATATTGTTACAGCCATTGAAATACAAACATCCACACATACATTACTATTATACTATAGTGTGCATACAATACATATAGTCACGTCTTATTTATTGTGGGGTAGATAGAGTCTTGAATAAATTGATAGGCCACGTTCAGATGTACAGCTTAATGATGGAATTTCGGAGATTCAAATACCACCATTCCCATAATATGTTCTTCGGCAGAAGGGAGTTTGCTAGCTCATCCCCTACAAATCAATCCCAATTTGATTCATTCATTCATAGGAAAGATATAGAATGCATCTTTTCTTTCTTAAGTGATGGAAATCACATGGTAAAGTAACGGCGCTATAGTGTAATGGGATACTAACTCCATTCGTCTTCATTCACATCGTCATTTTTAGATATAACAAAAACAGACTGTACCTATAGTGGAAGGCCCCATACATTTTTGCATAAAATATCCGAGACCGATGCGGGTAATAGATTAAAAAAAGAAACTATTACCTTGACCAGTATATTTCAATGTTATAACAATAATGATGTTCGGTACTTAATACTATGGACTAGTCTTTGTGTCCCTATGTAGCGTGTCGTATTGTTTTCAAACTAGTTTGGAAAACAACACCGTATTCATGTCAATGTGAAAATAAAACCAGTGTAAATAAATGAGTAACATTTATACTAGACTAGACTTCAGCCAGGGGCTTTGCTTCCGAGGGAATTACGACAAATAAAATCAAACATATGTAAATTCAGACACAGACAAATTGCTAGCATATCGGCTTAAAGAAGAACCATCAGTTTGTATAAGCCTTTGCTTTTTAAAATCAGAAACGCAAAAGAGCTCCTATCCCAACTAATCTCAACAAAAAAAAATATAATTTCGAAAGTATGTTTGTTACTTTTTCACAGTAAAACCACTAGACCCATTTCTATGACATTTTACATACAAATACTTCTTACGCGGGCGAAAGCTACTTGAATATATACCTATACGTTACCAGACCAGCATGGAATCTTGTAGTAGAAAAATATCTATGCTAATTCTCCCGCCTTTTAAATAACATAGAGACCGATTCAACAAGTCGCGCGAACCACACAGCAATTTTGCTCTTTACTCACCAAAAAGTTTCTCCCCCTCTTTCAATATCTTCGCGAAGCCAAAATCGGTGATCTTGACATTGAGCTGGTCGTCCAGCAGGATGTTCTCCGGCTTCAGGTCCCGGTGGACTATGGACTTGCTGTGCACGTACCGGACCCCCTCCAGCACTTGCCTGTAATAGAAGATTATGATAAGGGAAATTGCCGATTCGAAATACTCTAAGAATGAGAAAAAGGGCATTATTTTTGGTAAATATAACTGGCAGACTAATACATGGATATACATGGAGAGTGTGGAGGGAAAGGTCGGAGTGGGAAGACCTAGACGAACATATCTTGATCAAATTAAGAACGTCCTGGTAAAGGGTCAGGTCAAAAGTACCCGTAGTAGTAGAAGCGAAGGAAATATGCAGAGATCGTGGCAAGTGGAAAGAGGTAGTCTCTGCCTACCCCTCCGGGAAAGAGGCGTGATTTTATGTATGTATGTATGTATGCAACTGGCAGACGGCAAAAATATATTTATAAGCATTGTTTATAAATAATATATACATGTAAATTCTGGATTTTCATGTTCTCTCCGTCATTCTATATGCGGATTGGTAGTAAAATTAAAGATCGGAAAAGTAAAAAAAAAAAATACTGGCGAAATTGAAAACCTCTTTTTTTTAAAGTGAATGTATAGGTCCGTTACCCAACCACACCCACAGACCCTGAAACAAAGTGGGTGAGGTTGCACCTGGAAAAACGCAAATATAAGACAAGACGAGAGTCTATGACTTAAAAAATTAACGTTTCAATCCCACTACAGTTAGTTCTTATTCTGTAATACCATTGTTCGATGAAATGCTTTAACATAATGAAGGGATATTAATTTGAACACGACATACGAGTACATGAGGAGCTTAATACAAAGTTCAAGGATTGAACCTTTATGCTGGGCGTCGACAAATCAGGCGTAAAGGGCCTTGTTCGGTGTTATAGTAACCTTTGCATAATCATGGTTATTAAAATTTATATTATGAATTTCAGCAAAAAACCTGAATATAGAAGACTAATAATAACGCTTCTTTTTGTCTTAATGAGATGAGGTTTTATAAGAACTGAATTATATTTTATTTTACCCAGATATCAATATCACGACAAAAATAATTAGTTAAGTCAAATAGTTTGACACAAATTAATTTATAACTCTTATATTCACCTCAGTCATCGTATAAACAAAAACTAAAACTACATTTAAAATAAATTCAACACACTCTAATGATTTCCTCCGGCCGTAGAACTTTTCACTCACACCACCGTCAAAAACACTTAAAGCCATTGTTCGAGAAATACACCAAAGTGTATTTTTTATTTATATCAAAACGAAAATATAACGAAACGTTTTTTAAAATCAAAAGAACTTTATATACTTTGATACTCTAAGAAAGAACTGCGTTAGATCCACAATATTTTTTTTACACTTAATATTCTACACACACCAATTCAGATTAACAAACGGAGAATTAAAAAAAATATATTTTCTTCAGAAAACACCATCATTCTCGCGCGCTATTTCCACTAAAAGTACCAGGAGCTTATGACAGCCCAAGAGAGGTGATTTACAATTGTGGTAACCAACTAGAATTTACGCGAATCTCGGCTGTCGACGATCGCGAGTAACACAATAATGCTGTTTACATTGGACCGTGGTCATATGCGTTCCTATCTTGTATATGGAATATATACAAGATAGGATGAGATGATACTAGATTAAATAGGTAGGTACTTTAGCTCTCGGAAACATTCTAGAAAGATGCTGTAATAATTTATCTTGAGGTCTGTCCATTTGTGACTTGTGGCTAACAAATAAGACCACTCCATCTGTTTTTTGACATGGATGTCGTAAAAGGCGATTAAGGAAATAGGCACAATCATCTAGTTCGGCTTTTACATGCAAACAAATGAAAAACCGTTGTTTACGAATAATTACGAACACCAAGTCAAACATAATAATTCACACTTTGTTTTCATCTTTGTAATCAGTTTGTAGACTAAAGTCCAGTGATATATAATATTGCTATATAAAGAGATGCTATTTCGTTGGACAATTAGGTGTATTTTTATCTGCTTTCGAGTATTTCACTGGTTGAGAAAAGATTTTGTCACAATCAAGATCTGAACAATTTTTATATTTGTTTCTTAAATGAATAACAACAAATTAACACACAAATATCAACAGAAATAAAACATTACGATTCTCATTAGTGTGCGTTGCAGTATGGAATATCATACACAAACTATACCTAGTACTTTACTGCTCAAATTGATAAGTTTACGTGACGTATACGAGTTGATTTAAGTGTGCAACGACCAAAAACTCGAAAAAATCACTTAAAATGAGGTCAACTGGACATCCTACAAGTTGGAGTAATCGTGGTCTCAAAACAATGATAAAAATTTAACATACTCGTATACGTTTTATTCAAAACAAGACCCAGTTTCTTATCTCTGGCTATCATCAATTTTAAATTTTATGCAACAGGAAAAATGTAATAACGCACACGTTACCCTTGGTATAAAAAGTAGGTCAGTAAGTGCATACAAAAATACTAACTTGTATTTTCATTGAATTTTATGATACGACAAGCTGTTCCCGCGACTTCGTTAGCGTGGAATAGTTATTTTGGGCATCATTGACGCCCTCAAAGATGAATAATTTTCCCCGTTTTTTTTTCACATTTTCCATTATTTCTTCGCTCCTAACAGTTGCAGCGTGACGTTATATAGCCTAAAGCCTTCCTCGATAAATGGTCTATTCAACACAAAAATATTTTTCAATTCGAACCAGTAGTTCCTGAGATTAGCGCGTTCAAACAAACAAACAAACTCTTCAGCTTTATAAAATTAGTATAGATATCATTTTAGGTTTCTGTAGTTGACAATAAACCATTATAGTTTCGACATGTCTGTCTTGTCTATAGTCTAACTCTAACTAGTTACTAGATCTTCTAAGGGTCTGCGGCCTTTGGCTCCTGTGACTATTGGCTCTGTCCCCGTAATGAAGAGGTGACATGTGTGTACATTTGTACATTAAAAGTTTTTGAATCTACCTGAAAAATCAAGAAAAGCTAAAATAGCTACACTTTTAGTATATCTTCCTCGTCTTAGCGTGTTTCCAGTTGCACCCTCAGCTGTTTCGCTTTGGGACCTTAATCTGCTTAATATGATATAACTCTTAAAATAAAGTAAAAAAAAATAACAAAATACCTCATAATGTATCTAGTCTTCTTCTCTGAGAGCGTAACAACGGACGTGAGGTAGTCAAACAGTTCACCGTTCTTGCAAAGCTCAAACACAAGGAATATGAAGGTCTCCGACTCAAACACATCCTGAAGTTCAACTGGAACAATACGCTGACATTTTAAAAGGTTACAAAATGATATTGTATAGGTCAAAGGTTACATATTTTATTTTTATTCTGTGCAGAGGCTGCTATTTAAGGATAACAAAATTGACCCTTGTGATTGGGTGAAAAGGTTTTATAACAAAATTTTAGCATATTTTAAAGGGTAAACCAATTTTTGCGCTTTTACCCAGCTGGGTAATTTCTTGACCTGACACACTATTGAGGATCCATGGTCAAAGGCATACCCCGGGCTCTTCAACAGAATGGTGAGGATGCAGCTGAAGTAAAGCCAGAAGGAAGATGTGTTGTGTATTATATTAATATTAAATCAACTGGATATATTAAAAAATTGATTACAATGCTATAAATATTGTGTTTTGTTATACTACTAGCGACCTGCCCCGGCTTCGCACGGGTGCAAAATTCGGAAAAAAATATACATACACAAAACCTTCCTCTTGAATCACTCTACCTGTTACAAAAAACCGCATCAAAATCCGTTGCGTAATTTTAAAGATTTAAGCATACAGACAAACAGACTAAAATAGCGACTTTGTTTTATACTATGTAGTGAAATAACATCATCATCTTTATCCTTTGAGGGGTAGACAGGGCAAATAGTATTGAAAATACATTCTGCCGAATAGCTTAAAGTTGGAATTTAAATTAAGATAGTGACATCAGTAGAAATAATAATAATTTGCAAAAAATATAAATTTTGCCTACAGATTCTTTTCTGAAGCCCAATGTCTTATGATGATGAATAATGTAAGAAACTCCTGACCATATCAGACAACTGATCATAAATTCATTCATATAATCATGTCTGTATCCCTCTATAAAATATTCTTTTTTAAATAATGTATACATAATTCAACTGTTAGATTCCTCTTTTTTAAAACAATGAAGGCTAAAGGGAAACCCAGACTTTTATATTCCTCTTTTCCGTGGAACGAAAATACCACCAAGAGGTGAGTTTAGTTATAAATAACAACCTACTTATAGCTATGAAGTGTCCAGCTACCATCATAAGAATTAAAAAAAAATCCCTACAGGACTAGTTAATAAGGCTAAAGATACTATCTTATACATAATAATGTTTTGGTTGAAATTTAACAAACTTTTAAACTTTTCCTCAAATACCCTCTGTTAGTTGACCATTTTTTTATGTGCAATAAAGAGTTAACAAACAAAGAAACAACTTACTTATATAAGGGTGCCCAGCGACCATTCTCAGAATGTGTATCTCCTGTCTAGTCGCCTCCCTCATGGTGTGGGTGTCCACACCGTCTTGGGACTCCTGACTAAGGTCAATGATTTTGGCTGCATATTCTTTACCAGTTTCTTTTTCTATGCATCTTCTGACTGTTGAGCTTATGCCCCTATAAACATATATATATATTTTGTGATATGTCAACAAAATTATATGTGATATGTCACATGGCATAATTGATAAAGGATTTAGTGAGCTTTGTGCAAATTGTATCATAAATATTTAAATTACCTATTACAGTTTCCACTATTAATAAATTTTTCAACTGAATTATAAGGTTTTCTTTTTCATAAAGCCTTCATAGTAACAGCGGAAGAATCTCTTCAAGACCATTAAGAAGTCCGCGAACTTTTAAGCAAAAACAATACCTATGAAAATTCCGACAATGAGTAACAACAGAAAATTGGCAATAACGCAATTCGGAAGTCACGAATTCACATCATGATAACTATTACCTTACCTTCCTATTATCTCTTTTGGCTCATATTTTGCATAAAACTCTTTCGCCGCATCTTTATCCGGTAAATTATCATCGTCTTCTTCTTTTGCCATATTATTCACTATTTTGGATATACTTTCTTTATTTAAGCGTACTAATCAACAATATCCACAATGACGAAAGGTTATTGTAGTTGTAAGCATTCAACGTTCACGTTAAGAAAGCAAATAAATGTCTAGGAGAGTCGTAAAAATATATTGTTTCGTCGGAAATAAAGTTAAATTTAAAATGAAATTTAAAAATTGGCTAATTCGAATAGGTCAAGCAGAGCAGTAAATTAAAACTAAAGAAAAAGAAACGACGTAAGTTGACTGTTGTTGGTTGACAGATAACTAAATGACATAAATGACATAACGTAAGTGACATTTCCTTCGCAATATCTGTGTCATAGACAAAGTTTTAATTATTCTCATGCCAGTTTCTTGCTCAATAAAAAGATTTTGCAGCTTTGGAAATGTATTTATTTAGGCAGTTTAAATGTACTTACCAACATCCACCATACAAAAGAAATCCTCGCAGTGAGCCGAACCAGGGCTCTGGGAGGCTTCCAAGTTTGCCAGCCGGCTATTGTAAGGTCCTTGATAATACGAATCACATCTATTGTTTATATTTCCACTTCAAAATCAAAGTAGAATATGACTAGCGACTAAGAAAACTCATTTATAACAGTCCCAGACGAGAAATTGTGATAAGTTGGAGATAAGAAAAATCGGTAGATTCCGATATTAGAGATTTTTGACGTTAACATTTTAAAAATAACACATGCGGCCAGTCACTCGTTTTACTAAAAAGGGCTTTTGCATTAAGTTTTAGTAGGTGGAACCTAATGCTAGCCTTGAATGAAGAACTTAAAGAAATGGATAAATAAAAATAATAATGAAAACAAGGGACCTATCGGGCCAAACATCCTCCCGGGCTTGGAAGTTCAAAGAACTTTCATTTTCTGTTTTTGATTATTATTAGTTCCACCGACTTTTGCAACGATCAAGGCATTAAAATGGCAAAAACTAGTAGAACAATTAATAAATAAATAAATAAATAATAAATATATACGGGACAAATTACACAGATTGAGTTAGCCTCGAAGTAAGTTCGAAACTTGTGTTACGAGATACTAACTCAACGATACTATATTTTATAATAAATACGTATATAGATAAACATCCAAGACCCAGGCCAATCAGAGAAAGTTCGTTTCTCATCATGCCCTGGCCGGGATTCGAACCCGGGACCTCCGGTGACACAGACAAGCGCACTACCGCTGCGCCACAGAGGCCGTGTAAATTACTTATTATTTCACATCGCCAATAATTTATTGACCGGGTAAGAGAAGCGAGTGGGGTCAATCGACCCACGGTTTATGTATCAACCAACTTGGGACGAAAAGGCGTTTTGTATTTTGTTATCTTTGAGATTCAGAGTATAAATACCTAGCGGAAAATATCCACTTAATTTCAATAATCTTATTGAAGGAACTAAACAGCTGAGCAGTTATTTGTCTATGGATATATAGCTTTCTTTGTTCCACAAGTACAATATGACATAAAAGTTGGAATTCTTTTCTCTTTCATACATTTAATTTGTTCGTGTATTTTTACGAACGTCAAAACGAGTTTTCGCTTGTTGTTCCGTCCGATGTCAGATTGTCTTGCATTTTTGGAGTGCTATGAATTTGTTTAAATAACTTTATTTGTGCCATTATAAAACATTTTCTCAATTGAATTGGATTTCGGTGTTGAGATCTAGATTCGAGTGCTACGTAGAAGGTAAGTTGTTATTGCGCACTCAATTTTAAGCCAAATGACATTTGTGATAGATACGTACAGTTTGGTGCTGCTATCATCATTTTCAACCTTGAGACTGTAAAAAAAGCAATTTCTTTGTTCTACTCCTATGCCCAATTTGATTTCTTTTCAGTTAACCTGTAGCAAAAATTTAAAACTACCCTATTTGTTTCCTTGAAAAAAACATTGATCGTCCATTTCGACCCTATATTGGTGTTATTTATCATTACTGCAGTAAAATCCATCTTCCTAGATGAATACATGAACTATGTACCTTTGTTTAATGCAAATCCCAAAACGATTAGTTCAAAAATCCTGCTCTTTAATCAGAAAATAATGATTTTTGAGACAAAATATTATTTTTCTACCGTCGTTATATGGATGTTATGACCGCGTGATTCTTCTATTCGTAGATATAAGTATGTGCTTCGTAAAAATGTCAATTTTACCAAATTACTTTTACCTTAGTCCAATTGTTATTTTTGAATGTTTTTATGATTATCTGACTGTCCGTTATAAATTGAAACCTTTGCTAGCGTGTCTCTATTTAAGTATTTATTTATTATATATGCTACAATATTTAACACAATAAGAAAAGTTTTAATCATAATCATGTTAACAATATATTCCATCACACCTATTTCCCATTGGGTAGATAAAGACTATGAATTTCCAATTGGAAACAAATTTCATTTTGTTATCTTAGTTCAAGTTCATATTATAAATGTGTGATTGTATTTGCTTGTCTGTCCTTGACAACAAAACTGCTTAACTGATCTACATGAGATTTTTAATACAAATAATGTGGAGTACAGAGAAGGACTTCATGTGGGTAGAACCACAGGCGAAAGCTACCGATAGAATAAAGAAGTAAGCAGACTGTCATACATAGGGGTTATCATATTTTGTAATTAACATTAAATTAGCAATCATTCGAGTGATAATTAATTATGTATGTTTAAATGTCATGTATTACAGGACTACTTAATTCATGAAAATTTTATTTTTTTAATGATAGGTAGTTCATAAAAAAAGTTTGAAAATTGTTGTTTAATGAATATCCATTGTTGTTTAATGAATATCCATACTGCTGAAGATATTGCTATTAAAAATGTGAAAGTCTCTGCCTACCCCACCAGGCAAGAGGCTGATTACTACCTGTATTATTTTTAAATAGTAAAATGCAACACTATATTTTAAAAAGTTTCACTGTACCTACCTAACATTCTTAAATAATTGGCACAGATAACTGATGTGATGAGCTCTGGTGGATTTGTAATTACTGATATCATATAGCATGAAGATATTTTTAAATTGTTGCTTTTAAATGTAGAATGTGAACAAAAGTAAACATAAGACTTACCCCTCCAGGAAAGAGGCGTGATTTTATGTATGTAGTAACATAAGAGTATTTTGGGCAGACATCTTGGTTGACCTAAAACAGTGACTTGGTCACAATATTATTTTTTTACACCTATATAAACATCACACATACATACAACCACGTCTTTACCACTTACAGGGTAGACAGAGCCTACACTCTTGAAAAGACTGAAAGGCCACATTTAGCTTTATGGCTTAAAGATGGAACTAAGATTGAAATGGTCACATCTTTCTAGCCCATCACCTTAAAGAATTCCATGTTAAATTACGTCTTAAATTAATATTTAAGGATAAATTAAAAAAAGCCTTTAAACATAAACTTACATATAACTGAAACTTTAAACATTTTTATTCACTTGATATAACAGTTCTACAAACTTTAGTGTCTTTTAATAGGTATTATTTTTCCGAAAATAATGACGGTCGTCAGTTATATTCGGAAAGGCACCTTAATGTTTATAATTAGAAAAAAAAATTTGCATACTTATACCTACTTCGTTTTTATGCTTTTCAAAATTTAACTATGTATATGTTATTATGTATGTATATATCTCATACCATCATTATCTTGCTTTCTAGTCTTGTAACTACAGGCTCTATTCATCTCGTTAGTGTTTAAACGTGAGTAACGAAATGAGATGTTGATCAAGCTACAACGCCTTTCGTAATAAAATAGTTATTACGCAAGATAGCGGTTATGCGCTTATAATTATAAAAGGTATTTATTACGTATTTGTCTTCTTCCTCCTGGCTTCAGTCCCATTTGGATCCTCACCACTCTGGAAAGTAGCCCGGAGCCTTTGACCATAGACCCTGGTTTGTGTGAGTCAGGTATTGACGCGATGCGACTCCTATCTGACCTTCGCAACCTTTATAGGTATACCTGACCCATATTGGATCAATCATGGTTACATATTCAGGTGCCTGAATTAGGACCTTAAGAGCATCAATTAGTATTCAAACCCGACTTATCCAATCCAGTGTCATGGTCCAGCGATCCAGTTTTCAGATAGTTGAGGACTTACACCAGAAGGAAGATGATGCAGAATAAACTGATATTTTCAGTGCCTAAAATTAACAAAGAGATGGTCATCTTTTACATCAGTCCGCCCATCGCATCGATCCCCGACCTGACCTCTTGGCAAACTGCCCACTAGCACAAAAGTTTTTGTATTCTTCTTTGTTTAAGTTAAAGCAGAATTTCCGCCCAATGGTTGAGATTCAAATTCTAAGCTTACATAGATCGTCAAAATCTTCATGATGAGACGAGTTAGCATATGGCTTACGTTTTTTCTTCGCAAGGAAACCATTATGGTAGTTACGGTATAGGTATTGTTTCATTACTCCCATACAATTTATTTATATTTAAATTCCAGGCGTCTGGAACAAACAGATTAGTAATACGGTTATTGTAACAGCGTGAACTGAAATGCGTACGGAATACTTAGTGCAGTAAGGAAAGGACGTTGACCCAAGGTAGATCTATTTTCTAACAGCGTAGAACTAGTTTCTTATGGATATATTGAATTTATTTACGACGCCTTTAAAGTTCGAAATGCGTTAGGTAGCTATAGCTAGGACAAGAGATGCACCTTATAAGAGGATCTTACACCAACTAATGCTTACCGGTCTGACTCTGATATGAGTGAGAATAAACACATATGTTTTCTCCCATAAATATCAAAGCCGTATATTTTGCACATAAAATTACCCCTCTTTCCCGGAGGGGTAGGCAGAGTACCTATTTCCACTTGCCACGATTCCTATCCTACTTCGCTTCATGAGCTTTCATAACTTCATCCAAGCTCGGCTTTTCGGATACTCTTGACACCTTTAGATTTCATAGCTAGCTCATTTAATGTGGTTTGTCAGTATGTATTTATTTCAATCGCTAACTCACCACGGGTGACCACTTCTCCTAAATGCCAATGTCCCTTTCTTACGTCCTTTGCTTTCGCTCTGATCATAACTGTAGCTTTATAAAAGAATATTTTATGCTTCACTTGCATGGTTTGCTTTAAAGATTCAGTACGTTCACAACGAACTTTGTTTGATTAAGTCGCTAGCGACAGTCGTGAATTATTTGTATAGTAAAAGCAAGTTCCTTAACTGTGTTATTAATTTATTGAAAAAACTACGGCAAATCGTAAATAAGTTTGTTATTTAGGTCGTTTGTATCTTTTTCTTAATCCAAAATAAATCCAAAGTCATTCCCGGTTCTGATGCCTTCAAACTTCGGCGTCTGCTAAAATCTAAGCCGAGTGATATTTTCTTGGAATGATTTTGCTAAGTATCACAGTGCCAGTTGAAAACGTTATTGGTATCCTTCTGATACCAATAACGTTATCAACCCTTGGGAAGACGACATGATTTGCCTTGACCCAAATTTTGATATAGCTAATGACATGAATTCACCAGCACGTGTGTTCCGCCAACGGATTTCAATAACAAGATAATTCAGTTTACAGATTACAAAGCATATCATTGTCAGTGCATGTGACCTATCGTAACATAATTGTTGTGTTCTCTACAAATGCTATTTTTAACCGACTGTGTACTAGTCGTTATCTACTACATAATATAACATGGCGTCACGTTTCCCAGTCACAAATGTATTTACATGAAATATGTATGTAAATTGATTCACGAGAGTTTACAATTATCGAAGAAGAATTAATATTAACCGACCGATTGGAAAACAACAGGCTTTTTGAAAACACTTGCGATAAAATACTTTTAATTGACACTGATTTGAATGCTGCTATGACCATTTCTTCAGGGATGATCATCATCTTCCTAGCGTAAGGCCTTGTCTCTAAAATAAGCACAGGTTTTTTCAATACGCTAACAGCTCGACCAGCGATTTTCAACCAATTTTTAAAATATATTTTCATAGGCCGATGGGCGTGAAGACCCGAAGCAAAGCAGTGGAAGGTGCAATATAACCGCAATCAACAGAAATTCTAAATACTGCTTGTATTTTAATTAAAATAAGGAAACGTTGCAGTTTTATATATAGCTCTTCTCCATTGACGATCTATGTAGTTTAATTAGTCCTCCTCCTATTTCTTCTCATCAAAATGATACCAATAATGTCCTATCCACTCCGTTTCCGGTCAGCTCCGCAGCCTGCAGGCAACGATCACTATATTTGTACCGAACTATGCATTGCAAAGTATGTGCTCTGTAGTTTCCGATGCCCGTGGGCTCACTGCCTTCAATTCTGACCACGCACTATCTATAAATGGCGTTGGATCGCAGCATATTTTATTAATTGCATCCTTCACAGCGTTGAAAATATTGTGAAAACCGTGACGAATTTCAGTAGATATAGTAAACTTTAGGACCCTATTATGAGTCCCATAGATTTTCCTTATTTGAGTCTCAAAAATACATTTAAATTATCGAACTTGTTTCCTATCGTGTTTACTATTGATTTTAATTGCTGTGATTCTTGTTTTCCCCACTACGATCATTCTCTTAATACAATCTCAGCGATTTATAATAGAATTTATATAGTAATTGTCCTAACCTGCATCTTTTGCTTTAACGCCTCATTTCGAAGCATTATGTAGCCTGTTACAATTTATTGCAACGATATAGGCTACCGCCTTGTTTATATCATAAAGTGCATCAGATATCTCGAAGCAGTCGCAAACAAACGCATTTTCATTGGGGCCATTAAACACTGCACTTGAGCGTCGCAACTGAGTAGCACGGCTATAAAAAGCATCAATTAATATTCGAACTCGCTCTCCAGTGGTGCGCATCCAAGCAATACCGATCCAAGGCCACCGCATCTTCATTATTCCCATTGCATTGGGTTTAGGGTAACCAGACAGCAGGATTTTAAATTTAAGACATGAGGACAGCCAGCTCTATCGCGTAATAACTTGAAAACACAATTGAACCTCGATCGTTCTGAATTTTTTTACCGTATTAGAACCAGGACATAGTTTCATAGATTCCACTTACCTAATATGTAAACTAATATTCAGTCATTGGATTTAGAAGAATATATACAATGCCGGGCTTATCCAATTCAGGATTACTTCCAGTCAACCAAAATAAAAAAGATATTACAGAATCAAAGAGGCAGCACACATAAAAATGGTTTTTATTGTTACCTTTTCCCATTCTTTACATGAGTAGGTACTGCTTATTTTAGTTTTTCCAATTGGTGTCCAATCGGCAGAACTTATCTCACTAGTCACTTTTTATTAGCACTCCCTCTAGCCTAAATCCCCGAAACTTTATTCTGTTTACAAGATTTCTGTAAAATCTTTGGCAGTAAAGTCTTAGTATTTTTAGTTTATGTATTTTTAAAGTAGTCCTTTAATCTTTTATTACTGTTTTAACTAAGTACAAGTCCGGTAGTTTCTGAAAGTGCATTTGTTGTTATTTATGTGTGGAGTGTCTTAATAACTTATCAGTTTACTGTTTCTATGTTATTGTCTAGTTTTCACAATATTGAGATTGATCAATGATATGATCTCTACTTGAAGTCACCAGCTTTAGGGTGTGGATTGGCAAATTTAAATTATAGGAATAAAGTCTTTGGATTTTGTATTGTATTCATGGGTCCTAAAAAGATGGCTGTAAGAATAATATTAACATTGCCATTTACTTCGGAACCATGCTGCTTTTTTTAATTTATAAACAAGTTTCCCCTCCACATCTAGAGCAGACTTTTAAAGTATCGCAACTTCAACAACAGCTTTAACTTAACTGACATTGTCATTGAACTTTACAATGAATCTCCGGGATCTTTTTCATATTTACCAGTGACTTGGAAATTTTCTCTTGTCACTGTTTCTCTCTTGTTTGCATGATCTCAGTTTCACCCTCTGCTGTCGTCATTTGGAATCATCAATTATCCAATATCATTTAATCGACGTCTTCTCTATTTTAAAGTCCCTTGGTTCGGCTTAATCATCATACATGATATCAAGACTTAGATATTATATGATCTAAGTACGAGTATCATGCATAAAATACTATTGTATTAAGTATGACAGTCTTGAACAAACTTTACACTACCCAAAACTATGTGATTTGTCCGATTGTCTTTCATCTGGACCTATCGTTTCTCCTTTAACATAATCATTGGCAGTAACAAGTCTTGAATCGACCTTCGGACTTCCACCCTATAGCGTTACTTAAGCGCATGCCGCCTTGAATGCAGCACCGTACGCAGGTTATTTTTATCCAGCCGGTCTGCGTGAGGCTCCATATTTGTTACGAGTGTATAGGAAATTTTGGAGTTAGCAGTCTGGTACATTAGTTCTTTGGTACATCACTTAGTGGCAAGAGTGAATAAGCATTATTTATTTGCGTGTCAATATAGACTGCATCTTGCTTACTGTTGCTGATTAAGCTCAAATGAAACATACTCGAAATTCCAATAAACAATTGTAGATTCAACAGATGCTAAACACGCTATGTCAAACATTCTGACTTTTCTAAAGTTACTTACTTCTTATTCTGACTGATCATCCAAATGAAGTAAACGCTAAGAATAAAGTTGGATGATGATAATGAGTTCATGAAGTAAGACATCACTTTCTTAGGGGCACATAAGTTTGGCTGTACACGTAATTTGATAGTTTGAAGAATCTTGTTTTTGTTGGTTACTTTTTACTTTATTTGCAATGCTTCTTCAATTCCGTTCGTTATCCCTTAAATGCTTGCACCGTTATTAACGTAAGCCAGCTACAATTTTTAATTTGAGAAGTGTATAAAACAAACAAAAAAAATTATCAAGGTTATATAAGTAACGATAAGTGTAATTTAATCAAAAGTAACATAAACAAATAATTCTAGCCAATCGCCCTTGACTAGAGATGCGAAGGTCATCGTTGTATACATACTACAGATAAGGAGTGATAAGGCTTATCACAAATTATTTGCTTCAATCGAAAATGTTTGATTCGCTTTACAAAGTAGGTATGTCAGGTGTTCGTGCAAACATTTGAAATGTTCTTCGAGTTTGTCTGAATTGTTTGTTGTACAGTTTTATACATTGATTAGATTCTGCCAGTCAGATAGTTATCCTAAAGATCTGTTAAAGTCTAAGACAAGCATACGTAGTGTGTATCAGATGCTTGATATATATTATCTACCCGCATTGATTTTTGTTTTTTTTAGTACATATATAAATGTAGTGACGTCTATCTTTATCTAATTTACATATTTTAAATGTAGTTTTATTTTAGTTTATGTTTATACGATGCTTGAGGTAGGAATATAAGAGTTAAAACTAGTTAGCTAGACTAATTATTTTTGTCATCATGTATATAATCTCGTTTATAACCCTTGCGGGGTGGACAGAGTGAACAGTCTTCAAAAGACTGATAAGCCACGTTCATCTGTTTGGGTTAATGGTAGAATTGAAATTCAAATTTTAACAGTCTTTTTTTTGTCGCCTTTTACGACATCCATGGGAAAGAGATGGAGTATTCCATATTCTTTTTTTTTTATATTGGTGGTATCTACAGGTTTGTACTTTCACATTTATAATATTATTGTAGAATTCTTAACGTGTACCGTACACAATACATATCGACCTTTTTTTTTTGTATTTAATATATTGTGAGCGAATCAAGTACACAATTTAATATATTCATTCGTTACAAAGCCCAAAGCTACCATAACGTGCCGGTTATTTCAGTGTTGCTAGCCTTGGTCCAGACTTATCGCACGCGACGTGCCATTGAACCCACTGTAAAATGTGGTGTGCTTATTGAAAATAACAATGTTATTATGATATGTAACATATAAAGAAGAAAAAAACATAGAAAGAAAGAAATTTTACTCTTGTCGTAGGGACAGGTTGTAAATCTTAGTGAACCAAAAAAATATAATCATCAAAGAAAGCGGAGTTATCGCTAAAGCAATCCCTTCTAGTTTCAATTTAAGGGCTGGAAGTACTTTGAATCTCGGATAAGTCAAATTTGTTTTACGTCCACCACCTTAATTGTTCATACTATGCAAACCATTATTGTTATCGCTAAATTTATTTCTTATACAGTACAAACCTATTACAAAAGCAAAGATTCGGTTGTAATAGGTAATTGTCATTATTATAGCGCCCCCATTTTTAAATACAAAACAACACTGATATCAAATAGATAGGTTATTATTATCTATCTAATTGATAACATTTATCTATAAATTTACGAGTATTTTGATAACTGATTTGACTGTTTTTATTTTATCTATCGTGGCGCCATTGCGGTGTGTGCCTGAAGACATATAGATTTAATTTTATCACGTATTATAAATCGCATGGCATAATTTTAATATGATGTAGATAACGAGGAATGTTTCTCAAATGTTACAGCTGAACTGTTGTCTGTTGCGGTAACTTATTATAAGACCTCTGAGGAACATTAGAAGGGGACAGTTATATTATGAGTTTACTCTACAACACACAAATGTTTATTAACGGCAGTAATTAAAGTTATCCTAGCATGCTTAAACCCCCTAAACCCAGTACTGCTAACAAGTAGTCTTAGTTCGTAGTTTAAGTACTTACTTGGATTTTTATAAAAATAACGAATAACGAATTCACATGAATTTCTGAAATTTAGGGAATTCAAGCTAACCGCGAGTTCTTGTCCTTTAGGCAGTATTTTGATCTAACAATACGTACTATTGAAATTAATTCTTTTCTTACAGGTAAGCCTCGTGTTTCTGTTATCGCTTAGGTAAGTTGTGCGTGCAACCGGCGAGCTAGCGACGAGGTGAGTAAGTATAACTTCACGCATTCCTGAGTAATGCCGGTTATGCCATGGAATTCTTAACCGATAATTTCGTTTTTTTCATACCATCTGTCCTTAACTTCGATGGAAATTAAAATAAATATTATTTGATCTGATCGGGCAACTGCGAATAAAAACAATACATTTGCTGTATTGCAAACTGAAATTAGATCATTGTTTAAGCATTTTCTGCTTTAAAAGGTGATACAAAAATATACCTGTTTGAAGACAAAGTTAGGTTTACGTTATCGTAGACAATAGTAGTGCTGGTATTTTAACTAAAGTAAGTTATAATCACTAAGGTAGGTACTAAAATATTGTACATTAGACTGCTAATAACCTTTAAAATAAGAAAACCAAATTGTAAAAATACTGACTAGGTTTTACCCGCAATTTAGCGCCATCTATAAAAAGAATAAAAAGTTTTGTAGCAAATCCCACGGAAACTATAGTTTTATCGTGATAAAAGGTACCCAATGTCCTTCTCCAGACTCTTAATTATATATTTATTTATGCGAAATTTCAAGAAGAGGTTCAGTAAATAACCCGTGATGGAGAAACAAACGAACACAGTTTCGCTTTTTGGAATAAGTTGAAACAAAGACCAGAGTAGTATTACAATACAATGTTGTTATTACCAATAGAAATAAAAGCACAATTCCCTGATCTCGCTTATTTACGTCAGACATTCAATTTTTCTCACTCCAATCGAGAGTAACCTGACACAACGACCAAGGTCACATCCACATCTGCCGCTATTTGTGACGCAGTTCTCAGGACAAAGGGAGGGAGGTTCGTTGTAAACATGAGGGTTCGTTTGGCGCTTTTATTGAATCTTGTTTCAACTTATTTTATTTTGATTAGAAATAGCTTTCTTAAACGATTTAATTGGTCCTTAATTTTTATTCATTTACTACAGGCCGCCCCGCTTCGTCCTCGTAACAATCAATCCCGCGGGAACTCCGGGATAAAAAGTAGCCTATGTGTTATTCTGGGTCTTCAGCTACCTACATACCAAATTATGTCGTAATCGGTTTAGTAGTATTTGCGTGAAAGAGTACCTTACAAACTTCCATTCATATTCACAAACTTTTGCATTTATTATATTATGAGTAGGATTACTCTATGAATTATTACACTCGAGTATTTTTTAATCTGTCATATATCTGATTTTAACTGATATTTAACTTTAGCGTTGCATTACTCTGTATAAAATAATTTAATATATCTACCTACTTTATTATCTTTACAATTACTTTTTAATCTAAAAGAGAATTTGGTTTATTTTTAAATTTATTTTAATCTTCAATCAATCAAATTGGTTTTTCCCCTGATTCTTTGTCTAATCTCTCATATAACTTTACTACTTGGACTTAAAAATTAAGTTTGGCTGCTTGCGGCACATCAGGAAATTTAACGTAATTCTAGTAGACATGATCTGTTTGTTTTTGCTCTAACTCTATTTATGTGGTGCGTTCACGTGTATTTTGCACGATTTTGATAACCTTTTTTTCCTCAATCCTCGTGTAAGTAAACGTTCGTAACCCTGAAAATCGTTGCGTATATTTATATCCACTTTTTTATTGGGTCGCACTCGCACCCCAGACGCCAGACGTCCTTCGCGCGTCACAAAATGGCGGCCGTTATATTGTGACTCGTGTCCGAAGTTAATCAACTCATCCACGGTTGGAGATTGGTCTGCTGAAATCTGTACTTGTCTGTCATCTGTATGTCAGCAATGATGTACTAATCTCTTAACAATATTTTCTGCTTTGCCAGTTATTAAATTTTCATAATTTAACAACTTTGTATTCCGATTGCTTATAAAAATTTCTTTTAGTCCTCCACCCTGTACGGAACATTGTAAATTTTTCACTGGAACCTTAGTCATTTCACAGATAACATTCTAAGAAGTAGTTAGCGTATGCGTCAGTTTTATCAATTAGTATATGACAGTTCACTCCACTCGGTTGTTTATCATTCCTACAAACCATACCTATATCATCAGCGTAAGGACTTACATAATCCTTCTATCTATATAATCTTTCTATCCTCTAATTAGTACCTTTGAAAATTATATTTTGATTGAGTTAATTGATTGTATCGAAAGTCACTCACTTTTTTATATTATCAGACCTAATTATACAAGTGACGATGATGATCATTAAAATCTTACATTCAAGCGGTAATAAATTATCGTACAAATAGGTTGTTTACAATTATAATCTGTGGGAAAGTGAGATGTTTCCCATACTCCATACTTTCACTGGAAAACGGCGACGATGATTTAATGTAAACAATGTTGAGAATGTGTTAAAAACTAATGAAGCAATTAGTTTAACTTAATTAATTAGTGGCTGTTAATTACTATAGAAGTGCACAAGTCAATCTATATTCACTTCATTCACGTAATGATAAAATCGATTGAAAATTCTCTTTGTTCTTTTGTTGCTATTGTGTTTCATTAATAAACTAGGTAAGCAGAGGTCAGGATCCGTGAAAATTTCAGATTTAGGTACTCATTTAGGTAAGCTAGGAGACCCTGGGCTCTGAAGCGTTACCTACTCCTATTATGAAGAAGGTATGAACTGTTTTAAACGTAACATTCTTCTGCGGGGATTCCTTGTACACGTTTATCTAAGTTGTATTGCATCTCACCCTTCTACTTTTTAAGTATAAAGCAAAAATATTTGCCTAGAACATCTTCAGTCAAACGTTGGTCCTCAACAAAATTCATGTTGTTAGTTCAAAAGGTGAAGGTGACCCATGAAACAAGTTATATAAACAAACATACGCCCCGACACGTGACGTGAAGCCGCATAATTCATACAATTTGTTATGCCTTCCAACAATGTCAGACTTTTTTTTATCAAATTCAAGGGTATCTGCGAAATCCTTGATCTTGGGGTCGAAGTAGGCTCTGTCAATGATAAACCAACCAACCAAAGTTACAACTAAAATTTTGTTTTTAAACATAGAATTTGTATCGAATAGTTGTAACCGTATTTTTGGATGTTTGAACAGATTTGTCAAGGTTTACATGTTTTGCTCTTAAAAACATTTCCGATTCTTAATTTCATGTAAGTTTTGCCAGTCTGCCTTGATTATTATTTACCATGTTCAATTATTTATCAATTCCTTGCACAATACGAGTATTATTATTTTTTTGGCCAGTGCTTTCGTGATCTTAGGGATTTTTCCACCAGTTCGCTATTGTTCTGTGAAGGACCATGCCTTGACCATTTATTGTGTTCTAATTCTAGTAATTTGTCTTCTATTGTGATCTTTCGTTTCTATAGTTTTAATTGTTTTTGCAACGAAGGTTGTTTGAGATAATTTGTCAGTTCTGATTTAGGCAACAGTTACTTTATTATTATTTTCCTTTATGTATGTATATAATCTAGCACTGGACTTTTGGAATCTAGGTTGAACTGAGAATTTCTCGTGAATCATTGACTATTATCACCGCATGTTATTGTATGCCGTAATGCCGTGTGGTTCCCGGCACCAATAAAAAAAGAATAGGACCACTCCATCTCGTTCCCAAGGATGTCGTAAAAGGCGACTAAGGGATAGGCTTATAAACTTGGGATTCTTCTTTTAGGCGATGGGCTAGCAACCTGTCACTATTTGAATCTCAATTCCATCATAAAGCCAAATAGCTGAACGTGGCCTATCAGTCTTTTCAAGACTGTTGGCTCTGTCTACCCCGCAAGGGATATAGACGTGATTGTATGTATGTATGTATGTTATTGTATTCTTTGAATTAGTCAGTGTACTCGCACAGCTGATCATAAAAACTGTCAATTTTTATCACAGCCCCCAAAAGTTACCTGCTGCAAGATGAAATTTTCATTAATTTTTAAAGACACATTGGATTTAAAGCTGAAAAATAGTACTATATTCTTCAGATGATGAAGTCTTAAGAAAACATTATGTCTTTCGCTGACCCAGAGTTCAAATGTCAACAGTTGAAAATGTAATTATGAAAGAAAAAGATGATAATGATGGCGGTGAAATATGATACGAGTAACTGAGTATTCCACTATGTGTCATTGCTTGCTTTGTATGGAGCGCATTCGATACATATCAGACCATGAACAGAACGACTTTATAGCCTTTTGCTACTTGCATGCAAATCGGATCACAGAAGTTTATAGAACTCTGAAATAAAATCGCACTTTTTGCGGTAGCAGGAATACCTACCAGTAAATAATATAGTTGCATGTAGTATATACTCGGCGAGGTTACTCCACTTTTCACAATTTACCTTAGTATATAAGCTGTTGATTAATCTTAATACATCATTAATTCTTCCCATATTGTTAACCTGTCTTTGAGGTTAAATTTACCATCGCCATATCACTATTACCTAGTTGAGTTTTTTAATCATAAAATGATAATCCCATCTGCTGTGAAAGATAAATCGCTATATATATACATAATTTCTGAATTCATTTTATAAATTCAGAAATGTACTATTACTCCCTAAGAAAATGGATTTAGTTGATCACATATAGGCAGGCCGCATTTTGAATGGTGAGCTACGAGCGTCACTTGTGAGTCGATTCGGGGTAGCACGACTAAATTATCGTTACCCATAATGAAAGTAAGAGGGAGGGTTAGGTAATTAAAAATTTGTCCTAGGGCAAAGATTTATAAAATGGAAAAAAAAAACTTTCAAATGCAATAATATCAAATTGTAATAAACTTCCGTACCGTGTGGTTTCCGGAACCAATAGAAAAAAAAATCGGGCCAATCCATCTCTTTCTCTTCGATGTCGTCAAAGCCAACTAAGAGATAGGCTTATAAACTTGGGATTCTTCTTTTATGAGCTCAATAAGCTACCAACCTGTTTAATTCCATCAGTAAGCACTTCCTATTCATTTTTGGCTCCGTCTACCCCGCAAGGTATATAGGCGTGATTATATGTATGCATGTATGTAATAAACTTCCTAAACAAACAAACAAATAAACACAATCTTAAACCACAACACTACACGTCGAACATTCCATCTCGTTGACCCAAATTTTTCTCGTGAGAATGGGACAGATATAGGATTGAGAAGGTGCGTGGCAACAAGCACGTACGCATGGAGACGGTTCTGGTTCTCTAGGGCAAGGCCGCTAAATCCGATTTCGGTTGTTTGTTTTCCTCGTGGTAAGTATTGGACTTAAAAAACTGTAGATAATCTGTGTAGTTTACATTTAGTTTTGTTTATGTTGCTCCTCTGTTGTCTATGAATTAATAGATTCCCTATGTAGGGTAGGTACATTAAAAGGATTGTGATCTTGAATTAATCTTGTTTAAAATTATTTCTTTTCCCATTCTTTTAAAAAGACTGTGAATTATTTTAATTGTAATTTTTGTGTAATGGCAACATTACTTACCCTCTCTACTCTTTTATATCTTGTACATTAAAGTACGTTTGCACGGTTAAATTAAATTGAAAATATATTTTTGTTATTTTCTTGTTAAAACCTGACTAACTCAATCCAGGATCTATGGTCAAGGGTTTACCCCGGACTCCTCTCCAGAGTGGTGGGGATGCAACCGGGACTAAAGCCAGGAGGAAAAAGATATTTTTGTTGTATTTTTAACAAAGTTTTGGTGCCGAAACAATTTTATTAAGATAGAATGCATTATTGCGGAATTTCTTGAAATTTTCTTAATAAATTGTCTCAACAACAATAAAAACAATGCATCAAAATCGAAGTTAGTAAATTTTTGCGAAAGGCAGAGATGGTGGGCGATTTTGTTTTAAATACTATGTACTTAATGATAAACAAAACATACTTGCCAAAGTTTACTTACATACACCCAAGGTAAGTACATACAGGTAGTAAAATGTAGTAATTGCTTTAAAGTTATCTCTTTTGATTCTTTATTCCTCTGATTAGATAAGACATTGATAAATGAAAGAAAACAAGGATCTCGTCTTCGTAAAGCCTCTGCCTCATCAAGATTATTATATATATATATATACGGGACAAATTACACAGATTGAGTTAGCCTCGAAGTAAGTTCGAGACTTGTGTTACGAGATACTAACTCAACGATACTATATTTTATAATAAATACTTATATAGATAAACATCCAAGACCCAGGCCAATCAGAGAAAGTTCTTTTCTCATCACGCCCTGGCCGGGATTTGAACCCGGGACCTCCGGTGTCACAGACAGTGCGTACTACCGCTGCGCCACAGAGGCCGTCATTATTAATCATATTATCAATGTCTCTCAATTATAAGCAGCAGCTTCTGCATAATATTTCTTGATTTTAAACCTAATTTCTTTTGAACTTAAGTTTTATTATTTAGTCTCGCTTTATCGAAGTTTCAATCACGTCTCAACATTGTATCACGTGCTAACCAAACAATGCATTTATGCTAAACGTTCCGTGAGACTGGGAATTTGTGGCCGCGATAACTTATTAAACGTTCAGATCTTAATTTCTTTGGAACTGAGATTAAACATTTTAATCTTGAACCGACTTCTTATCAGTGAGTACTGCAACAATAACGTACGTTTCTAAATTCTAAGACACAATAAATAAAAACAGGAAAAATATATTTTTTTCTGTGTAGGTATCTAAATGCGGACATATCTTTAATTCAATAAAATCCTTGAAAAGTTGATTTCAATAAAATCTTTGAAAAACATTGGTTGGCTGGAAAATATCCCAGTTAGGGATAAGCCCGCCTTTGTACTGTAAAACTGTTTTATATTTTTAATGAACTACTCCTTTAGTGACCAATAAAGCATTTACTTACTAACATTAATGGAATTGTGTTGTGTAAACAACAAGTATTTTTAACTGATTATACTACCAAATCATCTGATGCAATGACCGTGTGGAATTTTTTAAGGAACGAAACAGTTATTTCCATGTAGGCATTTGAGTTCTTTTCAATTTTAAGTTCATTATCAAAATGTTACTTTTGAAAAACGTTTTTATTATTTTTGTTTTATTTCTTTTTTTTAATAACTGAAATCTGTCCAGATGTAAAAAAATGTATGTTTTTCATGCCGATTTGTTCTTCATCATATTAAATTTAACAAAATTGGCGATTCTATGACCCAATGTAGTTTTATTCTGTTTCTACATAAACATACATACCTATAACTTATTATCACGTCAATGGGGGTATATACCGTTGCAGGGTAGACAGAGCTTAAAGTCATCGAAAGACTGAAAAGCCACGCTCAGCCGCTTGGCCCAATGATAGAATTGAGATTAAAATAGTGATAGGTTGCTAGCCCATCGCCTAAAAGGGGAATCCCAAGTGTATAAGCCTATCCCTTAGTCGCTTTAAACGACATCCATGGGAAAGAGATCGAGTGGCCCTATTATTTATTCTAATGGTGCAGGTAACCACACGGCACTCACTTTATAAACTGTTGCTACCAATACTGCTATTCATATGTAGGTTAAGTTTTCTATTTAGTTATTTATATACAACTATTTTCTACTACATAAAAAAAACGCAGTGCAGTATCGATCCAAGGTCAGGAAAACTTATTCCACTGTTGACTATGATGTCTCTAACAACACCGTACTTAACTTCTCATGTGTCGTGAGGGTCATTATTTTCTATGTTAGCAGGTTGTTTACGGAAGTGCGATAGGAAATGACTGTTCGCAACCAAAGTGAGCATCATGTGTGCATTGATTTGCACCTGGTCTCACGGCCGTGGCAGATTGTCTTATATGGAGACCTTGTTTGTTTTTTAAAAGAACATAATTTTGTGTTTTATACGGAGACCTTGTTTGTTTTTTAAAAGAACATAATTTTGTTGATCACCGTTGTTTTAAGCGGTGATATAATTTATTTAGGTATAAGAATATTTTCAAAATTTGTTATATTTCTTGATTGAAATAATTCTAGAAAAAAGGTTTCTTGCCAAATTGATTGATTGATGTTGCCGGTTGTTTGGTCATGATAATGACTTCCTCTAAATTTAATTTCAATATTTATTAAAAATCTAAGAAGTGGTAATCCACCCGTCATTAGGATTAGTCCTTAGTATCCTATAATGGATAAAAGGATATTATTTCCTTTCATTTATATTTAACCGACTTAAAAAAGGAGAATGTTCTCAATTCGAGCGCCTATTTATACGTTTAACTTATACAGATATAACAACATACAGACAGCTTAACATAATTGAAACGGAAATTTGTATGCCATCATAATTACTGTAACTCAACATGAAAAATTAAAGATTCTACCAAACGGTCAGAGATTACTAACGACACACTAGTTCAAACAAAGCCACCAATGATCTGGGCATGCTCGTGAATCTAGAATATGCAGCCTACGCCCAAAGTCTTAGGAATTGGGGCCAGGAAAATCGATACAACTCTATTGGAAGACGCCTACTCGTTGTACTTACTGACATCTAATACCATTAACGCCTACTTTGAAACGAGTATTTTCCAATTAATGAAACAATCTACTTGGTGGGCATTACAGTAATTGGGTTTTAGAAAATAAATTTACTTCAGCACGAGGCACCAAAAGACGTAATATGGTGTTGTAAGTAACACGTTAATGTTAAAGGAAAAGACTTTCTTTGTGAATCTGTTACACAAACAAACATGACATAACAGTTATACGATAAACATTTTATAATTAACTTTCCCCGGCAAATGTCGTTTTGCCATATAAATAATTTCTAGTTTAAAAAAATATATTATGGGTGGACAACCCTTATCACTAAGGGGTATGAAAAATAGATGTTGGCCGATTCTCACACCTGCTCAATATGCACAAAATTTCATGAGAATCGGTCAAGCCGTTTCGGAGGAGTAACATTGCGACACGAGAATTTTATATAGGTATAAGACTATATATTATGTACTTGTGTGTCTAATAACTGAGCATTACATTAGTCCAAAAGCGATGGTTCAATTGCTTATTTCCAGCTGGCAAAAGACGTCTTTTAAATAAGAAAAGAAAAGTATGAGCTGGTTCTTGTATTAATTCAACGTCGATCACATGATCATTTTTTTGGAAGATTACTGATTTACCAATAAGTTACCAACTACTCGTCACTTTCTACTCATCACTATTTTCTTCCAAAAAATGGCAGATATCGCGGTGACAATAAATGAAATGTATTGTCACCAATTTGCGTTATACAAACAGGCACATTAGTTATTTCACTAAACACCGACAGTGGGCGACAGTGTGGGCGTACAATCGGACCCACGTTCACTGTTGGTCCACCCACGTTACTTGCATTTCTAATTTTCTCAGTTCTCTCTGAATTATATACAATGCTTTTCGGATTTCACTCTTCGTTTTCAATAACGAAATAAAACTTGCAATCATAAGGGTACTACTACATTTCGTATATATATTTTGTTGAAACTCGCTGTTCTTTTATCTATGGCCTTTATTTTATTTTTGCTGTTATTCTCATTAACTGTTTGATATCTGTTTTGTTCTTGATTAACTTTATTGCGGATTGTTTTTTTTTCTTTTCATTATTTCCATCTCCTATATTATAATAAAAAAAATAATAATAATTTAGGTGTCTTAAATTGGAATACCAATAGGTAATATCAATGAACCACTGGATAAAATATCACAGTGTCTACAATAACATCGGTTGGTAATTATAATGCCGTAAGATATAAATTGTAACTGAACAAAATATACTAAACTTTTTAATACGGTGCATAAAACTGTCGACGTAGAAAAATTGCACGTTGCACACACGTTCGTTATCGAAAGTTATAACAGTTATTTTGCAATAAGCCATCGCCATAGCGACCGCAATCGTGTAACCTTGGTAAATGAAAATTGATAACAAAAAGAAATTCCACTGCGTTTCAAGCGTCGAAATCGGTTTGTAAACTCTTTCAGTACTGAAGATATATTTTTTTTTAATTTTGTTTATACAGAGTTGTTTTGTTGACATGTTTGACTAGTAAAGATTTCCCGGAGGCGTAGACATCTTTCCACTTGATCCATGCATCCTTATTTTGCATCGTTCACGTTGATAACTTTCTTCATGCTCGTCAGTGTAGGGCATCTCTCCGATTTGCATCATCATGTGTGTGTTCGTCTAGGCCGTTCACTTTCAACAGTCCCATTCACATTCTTTCTGTATATTTGCTTTCATTCGTCCTCTCCTTATAACTAAACAGTCTGAGCATTCCCTTTTCATTTCTCTATACCTTCTTTACAATACAGCAATCCCTTGTCACACTCTTCATTATCCTGATATCAGTTTAATAAAACTAAATCAGCGATGTTAGAAATAGTGGCGATAAAGATTAAAGAATTAAAATGTTATTTGCGATATTTATGTAATTGGTTTTATTGAACATACATACTTATCACTTTATCCCTTACAGGGCAGACAGAGCCAACAGTTAGTTGTAAGACCACGCTCAGCTGTAGGGCTTAATGAAATGTTGTTTTTTTATAGATATCACAATTTCAAATCTATTCTCAAACACGGCCTGACCGATTTGGCTGCTCTTTTCACTAATGCACACAATAAGAATAACACACTTTCCATATGCTATTAAGTTCATGGTTTTTCTTATCAAAATCAATTACGGTTCTTACACTAAGGTATTTATTGTTTCATAATTCGTCATTGCTTTTAAAACACACATTCTTGTGTTATGAATAATTTAGGTGAGGCTTTAAGTTTAGGTCCGTTAATCATCATGAAAATTCTTATTTTTCATTCAGATCAAGAGTAAGCTTTTGTAAATCAATAACATGAAGCTTTGGAAGATGTTATATTATTTCAAATGAAGACTGTATTAAATAAATCTGCAGTTCAATCACTCGTAATCAGTGTAACTAGAATTGTCCCTGCTGTGGCGCCATACATTCAATTTAAAGTTCATTTATGCTGTCATCGATGCTGTCATCCAAATTTATAAATAATCTCGGTGCACAATCAATGGTGACAAATTCTGTTTGTAAGCGTTAGCGTCACTTTCAATAGAATTTTGGTATTACGTTTTTAGTTTTAATAACAATATCAATTGATAAATCAATATTGGAAGACATCAATTTGGTAGGATATATCGAAGATTGTTCCAAGTGTAAAGTTTTGTGAAAAATTTGTCTGAAACGGCTTAACTGAAATTCATAATTCAAAAACCATTTTCCATTTCCACATTGCTCTTCATGCGAATTTAATCAATTGCTTTGTCGTACTTAAAATGCATAAACTGTTTTGAAAAAGAAATACTATTGTCTGGAATGACTGGCACAATAAGCATCTTTGATTGCAACATCCTTCAATTCTTAACACCGCATATCCGCTCGATGTAGTAGGGTTTTCGTATTTTTTGCGAGTTGTTCAATCGTTAACTACAAAATGCTAGTCATTATTTTAACCCAAAACATTGGTGCTGAGGCTTACAAAGGTTATCAGACTGTTGTGTGGGTATTCGTGGAAGCGGATGAGTCTTCGAAGTTTTTTGTGTCTCCGCTGTTAATCGTGCAGTCTCGGTGTCGCATGTCGGGGCGCCAGATGAGGTAAACACGAGTACGCACGCGCCTGCTGACGTTGCACAATTCACGGCGGCCCTACTAGCGACATGGGAGACTCGGTTCAGACGCGGCCCCCTCGCCGGCGCCCGCCCCCCGCGACCCGCGACTCCCGCCGGCGCCGCGCCTTCAGTCGCTCCGCAGCTGCCGCGCGCGTCCGTCGCATACTCCATGCGACTCCGTTGTCCCTCTACCGTAATATGGATATACAGCACACCCGCGCTCTTATCATCATCAAGTTCTCATATTTGTGGTTTCGCGAAGTATTCGACAAATATAAATGGATTATATTGTAAAGTGCCACAGACGATTAGTACTATAAGGTTCGCATTGGTGTTTGTAAAAAGGCATTCATGGCGCGCCGACGTGTGCGGCACATGGCTTCATAAAAATATGTTGCTGGTGTAATATTACACTTGAATTCACTACTGGCTGGTCTATTTGGAGAAAAGGATGTAAATGGTGTAGTTTTGATCATGTAAAGTTCAAGTTGTCTCTAATATTGAATATGAGTGTCGCGACGGCATGGCGCACTCGTGGCGTCTACGTCCGCGGTCCACGCTACGTTATGGCGGGTTTTAGTTTCAATCTGCCCGTTTACTGTAGGAATGTCTAGCGGTTTTATACATTCGAGAGCTCATAAAATCGACGTGTTACATTAATGTTTAACTTTAAACGGTTACTTTAAAAATGAATAACTTCTACCAACTTACCTTAATTTTTTAAGTGGCTCAAAATGTTAACTAACTTTGTGTTCTACCGATTTTTATAGCAATCGTGATGCTTTGTTCAAAGTACGATTTCGTCCGAGGTCACTGGCTCAACAAAACATTGCCTAATCACTTTGCCTCAATGAATGAATCGCTTGCCTTTAGTCACGATTAAAGTAAGATCTCTAACTTTATCATTGTCTAGGATTTCCTAGGTCGTTCTGCTTCTAATATAATATTAATTAACCAATTGACATCTATATCAGGTGTAATTGTTTTAAAAAATGGCGAGCATACTTTGCGCTTTTTTATTCTGTCACGTCAATACACACTGCCTGAGCAGGTTATGATGCATGTACAAGATGTGTGCATGTGTAGGTGTTGTCATAGTGCAAAGTGTGGCAATATATCTAACAAGTACCTCTACATAGTAGGGCCCTAGGCGTGGCTAGAGACATTCTCTTGATAGTTGACTTCCTGGTTTCTACCGGTTACATGTTTCCTATTGTTTTATGTAATTGTATAAAATAATATTTTTTTTAATTTGACTTAATTATTTTATTTTTGGTAAGCATTAGATATTTATTATTGTAAGTTCAAGCATACGGGGTTGACTTGGAAACATCTTAGTCTTAATAGTACATTCTTATTAGAGTGGATAGAAAATTTGTCATGAGATTTTCTTGCTGTCGAAAATCAGAATTCGGAAAACAGTTAAAAAAAAAATTCTCTCTAGAATCTTTTAAAAAAATCTGATGTAGGTACCCTCATTTCATTGAGTTAAAGGTTATGCAACGGGATTCTGCCACGTGGCCATATCATGATTTGTGCGCATGCCCGTGCAAAAGATCTATGAACTTGCTCTAAATTTCCAGCACGTTTTAGATTTCTAGAAAAAACCTTTAATAAATTTAAATAAAAATCTGCAGGATCACGACAACACCACTAACAAAATTTAAGTTAGGTATCTGGTAATTATGCTAGGAATCTAAATCGGCATAATTTATTCTTATAAGAACATATATTCCAAACAATAAAATACATATAAGAATGGGTAATATGGCAAAAAGATCCCATAAAATATAGACGCTGGTAATCCTAACATTACTACAACTTAATACAATTAGTAGATTGCCACGTGGTGTCTAGCCTTTATGCGCATGTCCACAAATAACAGCTGTGTCTAGAAAATCGTTACCAACGTCTAACGCGTTCATTTTCGCATAATGCACATCTTTAATGATATTTGGGTTATTATAATTTCAGTCATTATTACCACTGTCCCTTACGATTCAATCTTATTTCACTAAACGCGGCCTAACAACCCATTAAATGGATTACTTATTTGTACATGACCTTTCTTTTACTAGGCGTTAATGTGATTCAGTAGTTCTTTTTTATGATTTAATGACTTACTTCATTTTTCATGTTCCAAATTTATCTTATCTTAACAATCTTTGTACACACAACATGGCCCACTTTAATAAGATTACGATAATGATAAAAATTAAAATAATTGTTTATGGTTATCTTATATAGTTTGTACACCATATTTTACTTGAATTTCTTAACAACTTAAACTTAAAATCTTGGAAAATTAATCTGTGATATATTTAACAAATAAGTTTATTTATATGTATGTAGCAAATAGATTATAATAAAAAATTGTACTTTAAATTTATGACAGTCATGAATCATGATATCTCTTCGTAGTAACAATGTATACACCTAGTTTATTGTCTTCAGGTATCCATTGATTTAATTTGGTTGCTATTGAGTGCATTACCATATTATTGATCAAACTATCTGCATATTCATTGTCATTAAAGATTTTAGCCTTCACAGTTACTAAGTAAATTTACCATTGTAATTTTGATAAAATTCAAGTTCTTATCACTGTATTTTTAGGGCATAGTTCCATCAAGAGTCGTCATTATCTCGTGATATTAGCAGCCTATTTAAAAAAATATATATTATCTGTTTACAAGTTTGCAAATTACACAATGTGACATACTATTTTTAATCACATTAAGGCTATTGTATGTTTTGTTTGACCTTAAACGTTGCCAAATTATTTACAGTAGTACTTTTATCATCTTTCACGTGATTTATTTTGATTTGTAGTATGAAACGCTTTTCACTTGTGCTGTGATCGTGTGCCGTGCCAAGACTTTCTCCCAAAGTATCAATTTCAATTTCAATAAATTATATAAAGCTAGTTTGTTATAAATCAGATTTGATCATAAGCAAAGGCTATCGGGACGTGGCATTGTGGTTCATAAAACCAAATGGGAATTCACTTGATTTACGATACCACACCACGTTTATTTGACGTAGTTCTCGATTTATTGTCAGAAAGGTGCGACCTATATAAGATAAGAAAGCAGCTTGGCTATAAAAGGCAATAGTGCCTTCGCCGAGATCTAGCTACGTAACAAATATTTCATTATGTATCATACTTTCATAAACTATCTCCGTTCTTTACCAGTTCTCATGTTTTGGTGATACTATTTCGGCCTTGCCTTGTTGTATTCAAACGACCTTGCCATCAGCGAATGTCCGTTCTACGTCCGTATCAATTATAGAATCTCAATCTAGCTCTGCAATACTACTGACATTTAGCAGGCCGTGAGACTACTTTCCAGAGTTAATTAGAATCAGTCGTTCTGCGTTTTATGGCTGATGCGGAAATGTCTTATTTATACGTCGGCCGTATTAATGTTATTTCATCTCATTTTCACGTTTGTGGAAAATGTGCAGCTCAAAATGCAGCTAATTAAATGGATATTTCAATTTATTTGTTGTTCCTTTTGTTCCAAGAAGTAAATCAAAGACACATCAGCAGTGTTGTCATAATATTAACTGTTCCATCAAAAAGTGTTTTTTGTAGGAGTACTGGGGGTAATAGTTTTATACAAGTTTCTTTCATAGCGAACACTTTCTAACAATCAGTATTGGTTACTTCACAGAAATCCGTCAGTTTTGTGGTGCACATAGTGGTGGACATGCGCGTCTAACCGCCTTTTCCTTTATACTTATATATTAAGATTGTTCTTAGTTCCAAGATCAATCATGAAAACTTTTAAGTCACTTTTGCATTCACTGGCATAATGGTATGCGTTGCAGTCGGGCGAAGGTCATGGTCGGCCCCGGCGCCGTGTGTCGCTCGCCATCACATGACTACGATACGTGTATCCACGTCATTGGTTGTTCGCACTGAGCTTCAAGTATGTGCGATCGTATACGTGTGAACGTCAAATTTGTACCACACTTAGATATTGAACTTTGTTGTTAGTCGGCTTGAGTTTACAATCTTTTAAATTTGTTTGATGTTACTATGCTTGTTGATGTAACCAACAGTTCTCGTATTTTGAGACGAGTCACTGGACTCATAACATAACTTTAGTAATTAGAGAAGTGTCTGATATAACGGCAGCTATTTAAGCCGGTACTACGCCCTGTAATTTGAATCCCAGCACATCAGTCAGAACATAAATTTTTATTTCGCCAATCAGACAATATTATTGTGTGCCGCGTGTTATTTTCTTGTTGACAGGTCGATTTATATGTAATTATCTATATCACAGTTAAGTTAAGGAACCCTTTCTTTTTCTGGATTTTCAAGTTTTTTTTAAACGATTCTGCGACGTAGAGACATATATCTATGTTTGTACAAAAAATACAAATATTATTGTTATATCTGTATGGTAACAAAGGGCGTCGAAACTCTCATTTCGCAAGGTTGTTCATTTCAGGTGATTCCTAAGGCTTTGCCCTGCTAGCACATAAAACAAGTAGGTATACCTACCTGCCTGAAAAAATTGTTGACGTAAGAACGAGCACAATACATTGTTAAATATGTACATATGTCACATTTTTAAAATGAACTACAAGGCGGATAATACAGTAACTGGACATTTACTTTAAGATAAATTTATGTATGTTAACAAAATTAAATCTCTTATCGCTATCTAAGGCCACTAAAAGTTCATGATCTTTGTTTATTTTCTAGTTTTAATTTTCTGTATTATTACATAATTTTGACTAAATAATGTTTTCATAGCCGTTTGGTTCCCGGGCACTTTAGAATCCCTTTCCCGTGGATGTCATACAACCGACTAAAGGGAATAAGATGATTAATTTAGGGCAAGCTTCCGTGCGAGGCTGATTGTAAGGGCCAATCAAAGGCTTTTAAAGTTTACAACTTTTTTTTGTCACTATTTTTAAATCTATCTTAAACCAACCTGGAATTTGATTCTTTAGCTCCTTCCAGTCGTAAGAGATAAAGACAAGACGTGTAAATATGTAAGTACAATGTACGGTTTGTAGTTTTTTTTTCAATTATCTGTCTTTATTACATCATTATGTTTATAATGATAGGATCGCGAACAATTAAACTCTCCATAATGAGACATACGAATGATCTATGTCGCACATTTCCTTCTTATTGCTTATTCAATATCAAATTCCGATACCGTAATAGCCATAATGTTGCATTATAAAGCTAATTATCACGGATCTAAATCATGCACAGTTCAGTCCACTTCTAAGACATGTAAACAAGTATCAAGGATGTCTGTCCTGGTTTTTTGGTTGTAAAAAAAATGTTTATCCAACTTGTTTCTCATACATGCTTCAGCTGATTGAGTCGGTAGTTGGTTGAAACTGAAATATAATATTACTACTTTTTGTTGATTTATCAAATTTTTTATCACTCTGGTATAAAATTCGTTATAACTAGTAAAATATGCTTCGAATTTACTCTTTATCTTTGCTGTGTATTATTCCACCTCTCATCAAAATTTGCCAATATCATTATGAAATTGAAAGTATGAGTATGAGATTGAAAATGATAATCAAACCTCCAAGAGTTAACTATTTGTAGAGCTTTTGTCTGGAACTATCCACAGACTTATACCTATCCTATTCTGCCGGAAACCGCATATCTAACTTGATCATATCAAATATCTGCATAAAAAAAAACAAATACAGCTCTATGCCATTCATGCGTTCCTAGTATATCACGATTCTAATGCCGACAAAAAGTAGACGCCGCCAATCTACGTCTGTGGCGCTCGTGAGAACGACCTTCTCTCTGCACACTCGTAACATGCGGGTTGGCTAAATACATTGAACATTTCGTTCACTCGGATTGGTGATGTGGCATGTGAAGCAACCAATGGACATTTAACGGCTGTGGCTGCACATTTTGAATACCATGTCTGTAAAAGGAAAAGTGACTGCTTTATTACTGATGGTCGGTCAGTGTATCTTTATAAATAATGTTATTGAATTTAAATATCTATCTATCAAGGCGCAGTAGAAACTATTGAATCAAATGAAACTTACGCTTACGGTTTGGGTAACCGCTAAGAAATATTTCAATAGGTATTTTAGAATAGGCCAGGCATATTACAACAAGCATCTAATACACCAGTTTCCTAATGAATTATATTCGTATCGCCAACCATTCCGCATTTTCCTTTGCTTTCAAAATCGTGTACTAATTATTCATTAGCGTCATTCTTGTTCCTTGTTGCACTGAAATCTTTTACGTTGAGAAACATTTACGTGATTAATGCGAAACTCTCAACCGTAATATCTTCCTGGTTATTGCATTTTATATTTTCTATATCATATTATACTGATATACTTTGCATGTCAATTCATAAGATCGTGTTACATGCAACCGTAAAATAAACCGCAACATATAATTTTGCACGATCATTAATGGATTTTCTATATGCGACACTCTGTATCTGTTGTCTAAGAGCGAATTTTGAAGGAAGTCCATCTTGTTTTGTGATGTTAACATCTGGGCCGGAGGTAATGTGAGAATGTTGGCGAACGGGCGACAGTGTACGCAGTTGCGGTCCCGGAATACGATACGTGTGCTTTGTACCCTCTATCGATTTCATCATATTCAAGTATTTCTAATAAATTGAAAAGATTGGCTGTATTTCTTAGTCCTATGTTCTCTATTGCTGTCTGTGCTATTTGCATCAATGGATTTAAGTTCTTTGTCGTCTTCATCAAATTAAAATTGTGTTTCTTCGTCGCATTTTCACTGTTATGTGAGATACGGCAAGAATAATGTACTGTCCAATACAGACACCCCACAGAAGGAGTCTTTCAAAATTTCTAAATCTTACCATTTTCCTTCGCATCTAATAGTAACTTTCATACATGCATTGTTACATAAGTTATTGAGATTTAAATACCACTACCCACGATCGATGCCACTAATACTTAAAATTTTACAAACATTGCACAACTTTTATGCAGGAAATATATGTCATATTCATATACATAACTAACATTACTTAATACGTGTGTTCAGAGTCCATGGATATTTAACTTCGACCTTGTACAATATTTTTATGGTAAAAAATTTATATTTAAGTGATATTTTGAAATGCTTAAGTTTTTAAAAGTACACATACAGCAATATTCATAAAGGTAAACAAAGAAATATATTTACTGCTGCAAATGTATAAATTCATTTCGAGTTGACGATTAATTGGCATTTTGCTTGCTTACGATTGCTTTCACTGGACATGCAAGAATGAAGACTAGGACAATATAAATTAGCAGATGTAACACTCGGTGGACTGCGATGGCCGCATTCCGCATAGTGCCTTCTATTCCGAAAGTAGAGCAAGCATCCGTCGAGTGCCTATAAGATTCGCCTTGCTACGTGATACCACCTCTTACTTCGTGACAACGTCTTTTATTTAATTTACTGGTGGATAAACATATAAATTTTGTTTACCAGTAAAATAGCAATTATACTCGGATTGAAGAGACTTCAATCCGAGTATAATTGCTATTTTAGATAGATAAATTCCGAACGTTGTGTCTTAAGGGTTTCCTTTTGATATCTTAAGACTTTTTGTGTTATTTTTTATTTGTATACAAAATTATTATGCATTCTGTTCAGGCAAGTCATTGAGCAAAGTGCATCGATCGAATAAATAGCAACTTAAGATTCATGAATGAAATCCTGCCTATTGTTTACAGCATATTAATATTCCCAATGTACTAGTTTTGTATGACTTTTTGACTTCCATATGTTTTTTTAGCTATTTTTATTCCACTTCTGTGGGTTTCCAACAATGGCCTAGAAAGTTACAGGTTTTTTTTTGGTTTATCGTTCTTGTTGTGCAAAAAATATAATCAAAGCGAGGCCGGACAAAGAACAGTCAAAAATTTGGTAGGTTCCTCTTAGAGTGTTAGAGATAATTAAGAAATTCTTGTGCTAATTCGTGGCTTAAAACATCCTACAATGTTATTGTTTTCATTCCACCTGCACATAAACAAACGCATTTCTTTGTTCGAATTTTGTTTTGGTTTATTTAGAGATTGTGATTCATCATTATCTTCCTGAACTTGGACTTTCATTGGACAATAAACACAAGGAAAAGCCGCCTTCGTCTCAGCTACTGATTCACATTTGTTTTCACATTCAATGGTATCAGTGTCTGGCGGTGTAGTATCGTTTATCTCACCATCAATACATGTCACTGTTTTTGTTGATACCATTGTTGTTCTCTTGTTATGACTATCCTTGTTATATCTGATGAATGGTATGTTGCTTTAATTACTGTTTTATGACATATATATAGATCAAATTGCAATTTGTGCGTCGGTGGTCGAAACAATAATAATCGATTTTAACTTTATACACATATGGAGTCACAGGTTCATATTCCACCGCAGCTATGCAATGACTCTTTTCTGAATTATGTACATTAGTTTGAGTGCTAACCGATGCTCTTATGGTGAGGAAATATAGTGGAAGGAGGAAGAAGCCTGTATATTTAGGCAACTGAATGTGTAACCATGATCCAAAACGGGTCAGGTTATCTGCTTAAGTTGCGGAGGTCTGATGGGAGTCGCTTCGTGTAAAAACTTGACCCATCTATTCCTGGATCATAGTCAAAATGGCACACCCCGGGCACCTCTCCAGAGAGGAGAGGATATAACCGGGACTAACGCCAGGTAGAAGATTTGAGAAAATCCTTCTTTAGCAGTGACTTATACACTAGAGCTTCTTCCGCATTATAAACCGTGTTCCCCGTTTGTTTCAATGCAATTACATTAATTTTTGTATGTGTGTTGCTTAAAGTGTAATGACCTGGAATCGGCAAATAATGCAATTTGTTCCGATCGCTGTGTGGGGTAGTAAACAAAAGATTAACAACGTAAACACCGAGAACGAAGTTCAATGTGCAGTGTTTTCTTGTGGCCTGTTGCGTAACTGTTTTATACATTGATTTGAAGGAGTATTGAAAATGAATTGATTCTCGTTAGCGTACAATAGAGGTTAATAAATAAAATCTTTTTTATTTTTCTTCATATATAATTACTGAAAGGAAAACAAATTCAACACGGTCGAAATGACAACAATTACGTTTCGCCCTATATACTTTTATCCAAAAGTTGGCATTATTAGCGACTTTTTGAGGTTGTGTGTTCCTAAAAATACTTTCTGCATATTTGCCGTCATCACGGTAACAATAAAAGTATTTAAAACAGTACAAATATTACATTAGACTAAAGACCAGTACAGTTGAACAAACAGCAACATATTGTTATGATTGACGTCAAAAGCTAATTTTGTGTGTATTCACATTGGATCATTCGATGATAAATAATATTTACATTTGACTGTATCTTACCATGGATACCATGGGAACTTCAATAAAATCACAATGTTGTGTGATATCTATGTGAATATATCACAAAACAATGACAACACGGCAGTGTAGTGATGTGGAAACGATAAATTGTGACGCATTAATTTTATGGATGCAAGATCTTACTATATATACTTCCCTGTTAATTGGGTAATCCTGTGGGTTTGTCAATGTTTCCATGCCACTACTTTGTCATAACATGAAACATTCAATTTCAGATAATTTACACCTCTACGGTCCCGTTGTTACTAAAACTGTAGACATAAGATGGAACGTAACAAATCGAAAATGTATCGATGGTGTGTGCTTCCTAAAACAGTGATGTAATATATTTCTAGTGTTAGTGCCCAAAGTCTGATCTTTAGACTGCGTTAAGTTATTTATTATAGATAGTTTTATATAGTGTGGATTATGCTGATCAATACTTATTTGGACACGGAGGATTTCGTGTATTTACATTACCCGGAGGATGAACCGCCGCAGACCCAAGGGTGTGGTGCTGGCGCTCGAATGGCGTCCAAGTATCCACCAAGACCACCGTCGCCGGAGTATTCTCAGGTTTGTAGCGTTTCTTGTACTTGTATAACCACCTACAATCTTACTTACTTCAACTTCAATAAAACTTCTTAACTGACGACAAGTACTTTTCGTTCAAGAGTGTAGAACCACTACTTGTATAATATTTATTTGCTAATGTTGGTTTGATTATAACAGATTATTCTTAGGGATTCCCCGAACAGTTTTTCTTAGTTTAATAATTGTTATGTGGTTCAAATTAATCTTAATAATTCTTTGCATTTAGACTTTACTCATGCATAAATTATGCTATCTAATTACGCACGCTTCTTTTTCAAGGCGACTGCTTGCATAAATTACAGACTTGGAAATTAATTTGAATAATCATCTAAAAACAATCGGACTAAATCTGACGTATCTTTGACGACAAAGAGATACTTAATCAGAAAAAGGAATTACCTATTAACTGTTACCTTGGAAACTTTTACATGCATTATGCATTAGTACATTCAGTCAGAAAAGTATCGGGAATGGATTATTTATTTATGGTTCCAAATTCAAATTTTTGTTTTTTTTGTTGTTGTTAGATTGGCACAACTGTTTTCCATTTTGGCGCGGAGTTTGAGTTGCATCTGTTGTTTACATTAAATACAGTGCTATTTTTAGTTATATCATATCTAGTGTGTATTGCTAATTTCATAATGGATAAAAACATCGAACAAAGAGTTTGTCTTAAATTTTGCATTGCCAATGGAATATCGTGTTCGGAGTCACTGAAAATGTTACAGAAGGCTTACGGTGAATCGACTTTATCAAAAACTCGTGCTTATGAGTGGTACAAAGCGTTCAAAAGCGGTCGAGATGTGATGGAAGATTTGCCTCGCTCTGGTAGGCCATCAACGTCTGCAACTGAAGTTAACATCGCAAAAGTGAAGGAAATAGTGACTGAAAATCCTCATTCAACTTTGAGAGAGATAGCCACCGAACTTTCTGTATCTCACGAGTCGAGCCGTACCATTTTAACTAATAATTTGGGTATGAAACATGTTGCCGCTCGGCTAGTCCCAAAAGACCTGAATTTTTTTCAAAAACTCAATCGCATGAGAGTCGCTGAGGACATGCTAGAACGAGTCAATTCCGACCCAACATTCATGAAACGCATTGTTACTGGTGACGAGACGTGGGTTTACGAGTTTGACATGCAAACTAGTCAACAAGCTTCGGAGTGGCGCCTTCCAACTGAACCGAAACCGAAAAAACCACGCCAAAGTCGTTCAAAAGTCAAAGTCATGTTGACTGTTTTCTTTGACTATCGCGGTGTTGTGCACTCGGAATTCTTGCCGGAAGGTCAAACGGTAAATAAGGAATATTATTTGAGTGTTATGCGGCGTTTAAGAGAGCATATCCGACGAAAAAGGCCAGATTTGTGGAAAGAAAATTCTTGGATTTTGCACCATGATAATGCACCTTCGCACAAGGTCATCATTGTGAACGAATTTTTAACCAAACACTCAACAAATACCATCGAGCAACCACCATATTCACCAGATATGGCTCCAGCCGACTTTTTTCTTTTTCCTAAACTCAAATTACCGCTTCACTTACACTTCGTGGCACCCGTTTTCAATCGGTAGAAGACATAAAAGAGAATTCGCGGCGAGAACTGACCTCAATTCCGGAAACAGCGTTTAAAAAATGTTTTGATGATTGGATTATTCGTTGGCGTAAGTGTATCGTTTCTAAAGGAGCATATTTTGAAGGTGATAAAATAAATTTGGATGAATAACATACAGTTTGTGTATTATTGATCTTTTCCTGCTACTTTCTTGACAGAGTAGTATAATATTGTCCTGAAATAATTTGAACTTTTTATTATACAGTCGCCTGCAGATAAACATGATTCATACAACACGAAACCATTTATGAGTGGATCCGTTCGGTAGATCAGATCGGAATGACTCACCATGTGAGGGCTTTCTCAGCAGGCGACTGTAAGTGCATCTAAGGTCTGTGTTGAAGTAATCAACATCATGGTTGACTGTGGCAATATACTGTGGCTGGCTCATAATCATGACTCATTACTTATGCATGCATTGTACTGAACCTTACTATATATTAAGAGGGATATAGTCTCATTATGTTTATTAATTTACTTTGTACTGTTCCTCTTGTTCATTGAAGAAATGATTATAAAAATTATAACTTTGTACCAGAAATACTTTGGTGTACTTGGAAGATCATTTGCTTCCAGTAATTTTGTATATTCATTTTTCTTTTATTGTTTTTGTGTTTCAATTGTTATGGAGTTAAATAAATTTTTTTTATAGCCGGAGCTGTAGCAGGAAATAATCATATCTCAAAAAAGTTAACATTATCCGCGTAGACTTTTTTTGTGTATTTCTTAAAAAAAGAAATATAATTATATAAAGTAATCTGTGTGCGTTTGATATTATGTTGCTTTTTTATTTTACTATTTCATAATGTATTTCATTGTGACGTTCAACCACTTCACAGCTAACTGTATTATTTTCTAACTGGTGGTAAGATCAGCTGCGCACTGACACACCACGACCATGTACCGGAAGTCGCCTTTTATTGTAGTCGACAATGTAGATGGACACAACAGAGCGAGACGACGCTATTTTAATTCACTGCATAATCTCCTATCTCACTTGCAGTTTAATTCAAAACATGAGATATCTCGATCTCAACCGTAGTGATCGGAATGTGAGATAATAGAAATGTCATATAATCATATTGTATCTGAAACTATAGGAATGATAGCACGCAGTTTTTTGCGCAGTTGATAGGGTAAGCTACTGTTCAAGAAATCTCAAGATTGAGATGCAATATTGTCATAATCATCAGTTGTGTTGGCAGACACAGTCACCCTTACTTACCAGTTCTTTAGTCTTAGAATTATTTTGAACACTATGCTCTCGACCCTGAATGAGTCTTTTAGTTGCATCCGGCGGCCTCTTGTCGGGTGAACGACTCGAAACGTCATAGATCATTCATAACATTCTCATTCATAAAAAAGGCAGGGTGACTTAATGTAAATACAGTTGATGAATTATTGTCGCCCATTGTCGAGATAACAGCTGCTTCTGTGTGGCTGATAGATCTCGTTACAGATTGTTTTTTTAAATGCACCACTTCCTTTGTATCAACATTTGATATTTAACTATTCCATTTGAATAAATTTTTAAGTTAATTCTTAGCATCACACGGCGGTTAATATTTGATTATTAACTACCATGACAAGGAGTCCTGCAAGGTCGTTTTAAATCCTTTAGAAGTAAAAGTAAATTGTTTCTCACAATACTCAAATCAAAAACGGTGCATGAGTTGGAACATTTATACGATTCGACATTAACTTTTTCATTGAACTATAAGTGTATGTTGGCCAACAAATGAAACCCATGCGTCGACCTCAAACGACCGCGATCTATCTCCTACGCATGTCGTATTAGTCATGTGCATGGTGTTATGCAAGAGAGGCAAGCCCCTAATGTATCCGTGGTATCCGCTGTTGAGCAATCTATGTAGTTGCGTTCGGCAAGGACGCTGCTTAGTTGATGAAGGAAGTTAGCTGTATTTTCACACACTACTTTGTTAATATCGATCGCAGTATCGTTCCTGTTCAATTCGTTTATTACACGTTTAAGACTATTTTTATAAAGAGCTACAAATTCATTTAAAGGACATACTGGTTTAGGAATTTCTGTATTAACGCTTCTGAATAATTTAAATGATGATTCTGACGTGACGTCATCCTATTTTTCATTAGTCAGGTGCATCTGATTACTCTAGAAATTAAATTTGACCTTGATTTTGATTTCTCTTAAAAACAATAGATCAAACATGGTCACTTAAAGTTTCACTTTTGTCGTTAAAGTGTTTTAAGAAGTTGAGATTTGTTTTCAAAGTAAAACGCTGTGATGACGTGTGCTTTGATGGTGTTTAAACGAATGAATCTAACGCATGAAGCACGCTCGCCTCCTCCGAGCCCCTTCAAAAGCTCGATGGTTTTTATGTTTACTCATAGTCCATTCGTCTATGAGGTGAACGACCCATTAACTATTAAGCCACCAATAGATGCACTACGTTTGACTAATGAAATTTTATGATGCGGGTGCTTATTTTTAACTTGGTCGGTTATCTGTGCCTACACCATTACTGCCACTGCTCCCCACCAATACAGTATGGAAGAATGTTATAATTATGGTGTCGTAGATTATTTCTTACTGGGAGACCGATGTGTTTAGTTTGTGTTCTGTGGCATTTATAGTGATGATAAAATCTTGTTTTTCCTGTTCAGTTCTCACGTATTCTCGCACATAACAAATTGACTGTCGTTTATCACACATAGCTCAGATACTTCTTGAATTATGCAATACAATTTAGTAATCTTTGTGTTTAGATTCAATACTCTCTATATTAAGGCATTTGTTACTGATTATTTCACTATT
Source organism: Amyelois transitella (assembly GCF_032362555.1). NCBI lineage: Eukaryota > Metazoa > Arthropoda > Insecta > Lepidoptera > Pyralidae > Amyelois > Amyelois transitella. The sequence goes on from NC_083525.1 coordinate 2,482,829, forward strand.
ACACATGTGACTTTCGCTTTACGTTAATACTATGCAACATTCAGCCAGTTTCACTCGTATTCTTTTGAAATCGGATTATCATTAATGATATCAATGTTTTTACTAACAGTCATATGCGGACTATCAGATCCGAAAACAACTTAGTGTTGGGCAGTTTCTTTAGAGTTGTTGTATTCATGAATGTGGGATCATCCAACTCTGGAAAGAGACTTCGGAAGTGTACAAGGCCGCTTTGGTGTGGTACGCCAAATATGCACGAAACGCTGATATTGTGGGCCTGTCCTTTTTTGGTGCGATCACGAATACTGTTCAGTGGCCTGCATAGGGTGAATGTGCTGCCAAACGAGCTGTAGGCGTAAAACCCACGCATTATAACATTTTAAGTTTCGTTGGCCGAACCAACTTTGTTGTTCCGTTTGACAAAGTTTGTAATACTCGGTATTTTGTAAAGTATTTCATTATTTACACAGTCAAAGTTCATATATTGATAGTAAACTTATTCTATTTATGAATTTTGAAATTATTTTCGTCTAGACAATCATCCAACAAAAAACTAAAATAATCTAGTTGCAACACTAGTTTCACCGGTCTTTCATAAATGCCTAGCAGCAATTGGTTTAAAAATAGAGGAGCCATTGCAAAATGATGGCTGTCCGATAATAAGTGTTCGAATAGAGTGATTCATGACCGTGTAGGTAAGTGTAGGTTCCATTGCGCTCGGAATCTCAGGCCGCGACACCGTATTACATCATTACTCAGGAATGTTACCAATTATAGCTTATGTAGACTGGAGTTTATTGCCTCCGTTTATATGTTTTAATAGTATACTAGTAAACCCATGTTGTGTTAACATTTTTCTGAATACGTCACGCGATTCATTTAGTATTATTTTGACTTCAGAAGTGCTGTTGGGAGTGTTCGGATTTTTTTGATGATACTGTTTGTTTACTTGTTTATGTACACTTATTGATAATTGACATTGGGCAATCATTCCTTGTGTCTCAAGTGTATATTTTATGACCTTATTTTTTTAAATTTTGGTACACACGTGATGGTGATATAAGAATTTAGTCTTCACGTTTGATTTATCATTCTGATATGCTTCAAGGTAAAATTCAAGTCAATTAGGTAACTAATGTGTTAGGCAACTGAAAGTATATAAATGAAAATATTATCACTTTTTATTTATGTCCGTTGTTATCTCCACCCACCATTCGTTTATTATGCTCATTATATTCATGTCAAAATTATATATTCATATCTACAGCATGATTTTGTTCTTATTCTTCAGTTGCTTCGAATGAACCTTGAGCTTATTGATGCGTTAGTAATTATATTAATTTAGCGGGGTAGGCAGAGCCTTCAAAAGACTGAAAGGCTACGTTCAGCTGTCTGGCTTAATGATACAATTGAGATTTAAATACAGGTGACAGGTTGCTAGCCCATCGCCTATAAAAAATCCCAAGTATGAAAGCATATCCTTAAGTCCCCTTTCACGACATCCATGGGAAAGAGTTTGAGTGGTGGTGTACCACACGGCACAACCGTTCACACATATCTGTTACAGTTCACACATGAGAATAATTTTTCTTGATGAGTGTAATGTTTTTAAGGCAATTTATACGATCCGTCATTACTTGTACCACACTAACAAAACAATGTACCTAATGAGTGTTATCGAAGAATTTTAAGTGTTTTACGACATCTCTGATAGTAAAGAAACAATTAAACATAAGTACTCTCGTTATGTCAGAGTGCTAGCTATACTTTCATGGTTTTAAAAGTATCTATATGTCTTAAAAGTTATGCCTGCATGACTGTGAATAAAAATCATAGAAGTTTGTCAGTTTGAATAGAAATCAACAGTGTCTAAGTTGGCTACAGAGTGACACGTAGATATAAAACAAACTGGCTATTAAAGAGAAAAAATATCGCAGTTTTTGACAGTCAACCGCACATCAACCTACCCAAATCCTCTTCAATTTTGCCTCTATTACGGCGTCGCAGTTTTCTATGCAAGGTTACTTGATGTGTGGATTTAAATATTTTAGGTACCTATTGATAGGTACTTCATTGATTTTCAATAATTAAAAAAAAAATGTTTGTGTCTTCATTTAGGTATATACATAAAAAAAAGACAATACAGACGACGAAAAAGCCCTTTGCTCTGCTTCAACGACTTTCACTGCTCCTCCTTAGCAACTATTGCCTTAGTACTTACTTTCACATACAAATTAACAAAATACAATGTAAACGGTAGGGAAGCAAATTATTTCAATTGGTTCCGTACGTAACATAAATAAAACGCGCCTTTCTCCCGGCGGGGTAGGCAGAGACTACATCTTCCAATTGCCACGATTTCTGCATACTTCTTTCGTTTCATCTACATTCATAAGTTCATAACGTAAGTCATAATGAAAAGAAACTTGAGTAATAGTTTTAATAAAAGTAGTAATCTTTTCGTTGTATGTATCCTTCAGCGTAGAGGAATTAATTATATTGCAATTGCATTTAATATAAAATACCTACAATAGGTAAACGGCGTTTTTAATTGTTTGAAATTGTGTAGGCCGAATTTATGTGTCTCTCATTCAATTAAACATTTCATCACCGATTTCTTCAAAGCAATTTGCTTGACAAGTGAGCAATTTACTTACCACTTGTCCATTCGCACATGGCCAGCAACACAAACATTGCTTCACCTTAGTGTCACCACCTTCTCTCGTTGCATCAATAGGCACTGTGTTATCATGCTTTCCCAGTACTCCATGTAACGAGCCGTGAAGTTTATGCAAACAACTATAAAAACGTTTGTTTAATGGCCCCGCTGATGCCCAAGCGTTTAACTTGTTGCAAAACGTTGCGTGCCCGTTTATTGTCTGAACGACGTGAACGGTCGCCGACAAATTGTTTTTGTTTGGTTTCACTCGACCGCCAAATCGAAGTGTATTTTTTTCTGAGTTTACTATGAATTTCGGTATTACTATTTTGAATTATTTTGTCCGGGAACCTTTTGTCGATAAAATAAAGAATTTACCCAAATCATACTGTTTTTGAAAAAGCTTATCAAACGAACTAAAAAGGAAGAAAATGTACGGTCAGTGGCAGATAACAAATGTGACGAGTTTTTCCCCATATGAGGGGTAAGTTTTATGTCCAGGGCACATACATACATACATACGGTCACGCCTATATCCCTTGCGGGGTAGACAGAGCTAGTCGCCTTTTACGACGTCCATGGGAAAGAGATGGAGTGGTCCTATTCTTTTTTGTATTGGTGCCGGGAACCATACGGCACTCGAGGGCACATATGTGGACTATACATGTGATTGAACAAAAGAAAATACACAAGATCCTTACATATATTATGAACACTAATTTCAAACACAAATCGCAAACCAAAACATACGCTGTCAGATATAGATAGATCGTAAGTAATGTCAAATAATTGACCTCTACGTCACATGCCAACACAATATGATGGACGATTAGCGCTAACCACAAATAACTGACTATATGTTATTAATGCGCATTATAACAAAATAAATTCGGCCCACTAATTAATCGCAAGCTGCTACACGCAAGAGCGCTGTCGGATTTGGAAACTAGAGGGAAATAACTGAACGTTTGAAAAATGAAATTTTTAACCTCCTTCTTTTTTATAGTCACGTTAAATGCCAGTATTCCAGAACTAATGAAATTTCAATTGTTTGTCGGACAACGGATGCCTGACGTTCAAAGAATTAATTAGAAATAATACATACATACATACTTAAAATGACGACTATATCCCTTGCGGGGTAGACAGACCCAACAGTCTTGAAAATAGTGTTTTGCCACGTTCAGCTTCTTGGCTTAATGAATAGAATTGAGATTCAAATAATGACAGGTTGCTAGCTCATCGCCTAAAAGAAGCATTCAAAGTTTCTTTCAAATCATTTAACTGATTTCCTGTCAACAAAATATAACATAAGTACTAATAATTGATATGTTCATTGAACAAAGACAAAACATGTTAAAAAGAAATAAAATATATGGTCATAACCTGTACAAATCGTAATTGCATCGTGTGAAGATACCCTCAGCAGCGCTACGGCCGTGTACGGAATGCCTGAACGCATCATATTGTACGCAACAGCATACTAACTACGTGCAAGGTCGCTTTCTCAACAGTGGGAACTGTGGAATGCGACTCGACCTGTCGCGTGTACCGCAGGCAGTACTCGTGAACTGAATGCAGAGAGAGAATTTCAAGAATAGAAATAAAAATATGGAGAACTTTCAATTGGCAAATGTTTGGCAAAAAGTGTACTCGTATTTGCTTGAAACTGGTTTTGCTCAGCTCTGCTTTGCTTTGACAGTGCCGTATGGTTCCCGGCACCAATACAAAAAAGAATAGGACCGCTCTATCTTTCCCATGGATGTCGTAAAAGGCGACTAAGCGATAGGCTTACAAACTTGGGATTCCTTTTTTAGGCAATGGTCTAGCAACCTGTCACTATTTGAATCTCAATTCTATATATTAAGCGAAATAGCTGAACGTGGCCATTCAGTCTTTTCAAGACTGTCGGCTCTGTCTACCCTGCAAGGGATATAGATAGACGTGACCATATGTATGAATGTACATATGTGGTTTTGCTCGAGGCTTGTTTCTTTTAGGTTCCTGTAAAATTATTTTTAGTGTAATATAAATCTGTGTAAGTTTTATGATAATTGCAAATGTTTGTTAAGTTATACTTGGTTGTTTTGTACGAGTACGGGACTAGCCATAGAAACTTTTTCACAACAACATAGTTGCGTAACTGAGTTGCCATGGCGGCCGAAAGGTAATAATTAATCAATAATTCATCTTGGTGAAATTAATAAATGGTGAACAAAAATTTCACGGTTCACTTGTTTTTTAACTGGTTACGTCATGTTATGTTTGTCACAAAATAGGACAAATGTTTAAATTAAAAACCTGTTGTTGACCAAATATACTGGTGTATAAATATCACACTAAGAATATCTACCAGTTGATGTCATAAACAGGAAACACGTACGATAACGTATTTGACGGAAAATTTAACTAATCTTTAAGCCAATAGGCGAAGGAGAAAGCTGTTTCTCTCTCTAGTACCTATTTCAATCAACTTAGACTCCTTATCGAAATGTTCCAATAGTCTGCAATTGAATAATTAGGAAGACAAACGTGTTCTTTAGTTGTGTTATCCTGGTATCTAGTGATGTGTAAGATCACTTTAGTTGTAATGATGTATGTAAATGCATCTCAAGGGACATGTACTGATATTGGATGCCTTTTGAAAGTTTTGTGCGGCTGGAAAGTAAATATTTCGGTGTTAATTAATTTTATTTTTCTTTGTTTTTTCAAGAAAATTTTTGATGATTTTCTTGAAGTCATATACTGTTTAATAACAATTTTACGAATATCACAATGCCTTTCTTATAAGTGGAATTTGCTGGTTGAACCTAACAATTGTTTTTTATTCGAAACAAATATTTATCTCAGAAATTCAGTCAGCAACAACTGTTAATTTTTTTTTTCAAAATATCGAACTTTTTACTTTCGTAATTTTCGTAACACTAAAGTTAATTAAAAAAAAAATTAACTTAGTCCTTTTTGTCAGCAGGTGACGGCATCTACATCAAGCGAGATGGGTGATCGGGGCCGCTACCGCGCACCGCCGCAACCCGAACCCCCGCCGCACAGGGTGCGCGCCGCCGACTTGTTCCCCAAGGGCCGTATGCATTGCGACGAGCCCGGACTGGAGATCAGCTTCACGCCCATTTGTGGGGAGTTCGTTAAGGTATGTATTGAGACTTCGAGAATTTTTTTTCTCTGGTTTTGTGAAAGGACTGCTCGTTTTGTTGTGGATGTTGTGAAGCGAGATAATCCCAGGCAAAGGGAGCCACTGGGAACACGCAAAGATGAGAGAGGAAGTGACTAAAGATGAGAGAGAGAGACAAATACCGTTTACGGCTACAGGTTACCTTAGAAACCTCAATAATTACATGGATAGAACCATTAACTACGACTAATACTCGTACTAACCTTAGGGACACTCATGTACGAAGTTCTCCCAGTGCTAGCTAACAAGCAAACAGCTAAAATTTTAGCCAAGAAAACGTGATAATGAGACACCTCGTTTGATTTGGTATTAAATCTTTTATCCTCACCTTTAATGATTATATCATTACGATTCTTATTTTCCTTCTAATGGTTGAACACATGATCTTGAATGAGGATAAATTCACAATGCTTTTGTATTGTGAGACATAAAACATGAATCCAATACTCATAAAGCTCAAACAATGCATTGGTGATAAAAATATGATGACCAGACTGAAAGAAACTTTACGGCATTATAAAACTAGATGAAATTGCTTAAAATAGAGCAGTGTTCGTCGTTATAATAAACATACCTCTCTTTCTTGGGACTATTTTGGGCCTTTCTTGGAACACAATTGCTTGATTAATCTCTCTCTTTCTCTCTCTACTAATAGTAATCATTTTGGAAATCCTTTTAGCAGTGATTAACCCCAAGCTGCAGACATTGTGTTAGTCTGAAAGATTACTTGAAGTAAAGATTTGTTCTAATTATTCTTACCATAAAATTCAATTCCATTTAGCTCGATTAAATGTATTTCCGTCAAAACCGGTTGAATTACGTTCCTGCTTTCTATTGCTTTAGTACATACTTCTCCTCATCTTAAGACAAAGGGTTCTAAAGAAGGCTCACGTGCATGACAATGCGTTAGTATAAGTAATTTAGCAGAACAGACGTAATAGATAAGCTGGCATGCGGTAGTCTATAGGCCATCGGGTCATATGCATCGGGTTGAACGAACTGTGTAGACGTAGGACGTGTAGTAGGACGCGTAGATAAATTATACTACCACATACCTACTGGCATTGCATTAGCTCATTTTATGGTTTGTTAATTAATAAATTAACAGTGTCTTAACGACTATCCCACTCCCGGATCGTGATCCCTGAAAGGATGATTAAAATATCAGCCATGGCATTCCTTTATTTCCATTACAATATACATTAACCATCATCAACAGATTGGCTATTTTAATATAAATTTTATCAAGTCTACATACTTTCTAAGCTCACAATCTTCTCATCTTCATTATCTAAAAAGTGATTTTATCAACAGTTGATCGGGCGCACAGTAGATGGCGGTACCATAGCAATCTCAAACTACCGACTGCACATCCAGCCGCGTCGCAGTAACGGACCTGGCGCGTCGGTGCCACTCCGGCTCATAGATGCAATGGAGATCCGGGACCTGGTGCACTTGATCGTGCTCTGCAAACACGGAAGGCAGCTCAAGTAAGAGCTCTATGGCATTTATGGTATCCTAGTACTTGATAGTGCCGTGTGGTTCCCGGCACCAATAAAAAAAAAGAATAGGACCACTCCATCTCGTTCCCATGGATGTCGTAAAAGGCGACTAAGGGATAGGCTTATAAACTTGGGATTCTTCTTTTAGGCGATGGGCTAGCAACCCGTCACTATTTGAATCACAATTCTATCATTAAGCCAAGCAGTCTTTTCAAGACTGTTGGCTCTGTCTACCCCGTAAGGGATAAAGACGTGATCATATGTAGTACTTGATATTCTGGATCCGGCTATAAAAACAACCACACGCAAACACGTACCCTTGCTACTCAGTGTTGAATTCAGCTGATGCCTTATTCACAAGGCTCATATCACAAACAAATTGGCGTTTACTTGCTAATTTGATTAATTTAAACTCGCACTTACCCTTTTAGTGCACTTGGCCGTGCTCTGCAAACACGGGAGCCAGCTAAATAAGAGCTCTTTGTAACTTATAGCATCCTAGTACTTGGTGTTGAGTGCACCAGTGGAGCTTTTCACTAATGTTCTTCCTCTTAATCCTGGTTACACCCTCACCACTCTGGAGAGGTAGAGATTCCTAAGCAATATTTATTTTTCCTTTATAAAAGTTTTAAAATTATGGATTTTATTTAATTTAGAATGAGAACAGGCTCAACTGACATGGTGTTTAAATAACATTGTCATATGATATACAACCGGTGTAGATGTTGTTTTAAGTTTCACACGTTAATATTTCCTTTTCGCGGCTCGCCAATTCACCGGAATGTTTGCCAGTCATGTAATATTTTGACAAACATTATAAAATGACCATAAATTGTCCTTTAGTGGATTATATTTTTAGTGGTGTATGCTATGATGGTCTCTCCTCAAACAAGTTATGTTGACCTACGAGGGTGGTTTGAAAAATTCTCGGCCCGTCTAAGAAAACAAAGATAAATAAACAAAAAAATATTTTTATTTTTCTACATAATCCCCTCTTGTCTCAATACACTTATTTAATTTATATTCTAGCGCTTCTATGCCACTCTTATAGGCCGATTCTTCCAACTCGTCGAAAAAACGTTCCGCCTCAGCTATGACCTCTTCATTTGTGGAAAATTTCTTTCCAGCCAGGTGTTTTTTCAAATTAGGGAACAGATAATAGTCTGATGGTGCTAAATCCGGTGAATAATGGTGATGGATCAATACTACAAAACGAAGTTCATGGAGTTTAGCCATTGCAACAACTGACTTGTGCACTGGTGCATTATCCTGATGAAAAAGGATTTTTTTTTTCGCCAATCCCGGGCGTTTTTCACGGATTTTTTCTGTTAATTTATCCAACAGGTTAGCATAGTATGGGCCTGTAATAGTTTGTCCTTTCGGAAGGTAGTCAATAAAAATTATTCCCCTGTAATCCCAAAACACGGATGCCAGAACTTTTCCTGCAGACTTTATCGCCTTGGTCTTCTTTGGAGGCGGAGAACCTCTATGTTTCCACTGTTTTGTTTGTTCTTTTGTTTCAGGAATATAATGATGTATCCCAGTTTCATCGGTGGTAACAAATCTTCTCAAAATATCGGCGGTATTTGACCTAAACAAGGCCAGAATCTCACTTGAAATTTTAACTCTGTTGAGTGTTTGTTCGGCGGTCAGCAAACGCGGCACCCATTTTGCCGAAACCTTTTTCATTCCAAGTTCATTGGTTAAAATATTAAATACCCGCTCGGTTGAGATCCCTATAGTGTCACTTATCTCTCGCACTTTTAATCTGCGGTCGTCTAAAACCATTTATGGATTTTATCGATCATTTCTGGCGTGGTGGACGTTGAAGGCCTTCCGCTCCTAGGGTCATCTTCGACGCTTTCTCTGCCTTGTTTAAATAAAGCTACCCACTTTTTTATCGTCGAATACGAAGGCGCAGATTCACCTAAAGTGTTATCCATGTCTTCCTTAATTTGGCTAGGTGTCATATTTTTTTGACAAAATATTTAATCACGGCTCTTACTTCGGTTTTTTCCATTTTTCCAGTAGAGAGTCAGATTAGCTCAAACAAAAAATCGTAAAAAAATAATCACACAACCTATCACAATGAAATTTAACACAAGTGTATATAAAGAATCAATCTATCGAATGAGTATATTCTTATTTTTTTTCTACCCTCAAATCTAGGTTAGGCCGAGAACTTTTCAAACCACCCTCGTATATCCTATTTTTAAACTGCCGCAAACACGTCACTTTTACAACACCCTTGTAAAATGGGGCCTATAGCTGAAAAATAATATTTTGAAAATTTTCCTAAAAGCCTGACATATTTATGATTGTTAGCATTATAACTCCAGGTCTACATACCTACATAAAAAATTATCATTATCAATGAGAATCCTTTTAATAAGATCTTTACGCCTGTGCCCCACAGGGGTAGGCAGAGACTATGATTTCATTTTCATATTCAAATTTATCAATATTAATAAGAATATTTTTTTTAACTAGTCTACACATTTCCACTAATCTAACAACTAATCCATACATTTTAAAATAAATTTCATCACATAATAAAAATTCTAAGGTAGTAGAGAGTCTTATTTGCAAAATATAAAAAAAAGAAGTCTGTCACGCATGTCAAGCTCACATAGCGCCCCCTAGCAGAATAAATGCCAAACAACGTCGACAAGTTTAAATGCATCCTTTATTAGCGGGGCCTCAATATTTGGATAACGCGTTACGCTTTCCGATAACAGTTGTCATAAGAATGAGGTCATTGTCTGATAGCACACTTAGCAACAGCAATAAGAAAGGCGAACAAAAATTTTCCTTAAAAACATTACGAATGTTATGCCACCTGGGTGTGTATGACCGAGTTAAATGTTGTTTTCGATATGTTTTTGTTTTTAATTTAATCGCGACCTAGTGACCAAGGATGTGTCATTCAGAACATAAGTTTAAATTTTGCTAGTGTTTTGTTTCCTTGTTTTGAATTTAATAAATTGATAACAGGGCATTGCCATTAAACTAGAGTAAGGAGCGATGACGGCTGCACATGGCTTGCGCTTCATTACTTTGTGCGTACAACACTATTTTATAAGATTTTCGATTTCCCGAAATGTCATGCGACTGAAGCTTTCTAATGAAACCAACATAGTTTCAGGCAAGCGAAGGTCTATGTTAGTGCTGCCAGTAACCAGAACCTTCAAGTATGCTTAAGCAAGGAGCTGATCGTAAAACCAGGTGCATTACACAATTTTTTTCTTTCTCTTTCTAGATGTTCGTTCGCCAACAACGATCAATGCGTAGAGTGGTGGCGGAGGCTCGTCTCGGCTACAGCTCCCATGAACAATGTTATGGAGACTTTCGCCGCAGCCTACGCCGCATGGGCTAAGGAACAACCTCCAATGTCCGTCCACAGGGCGCTGATGAAGGCGACACATTCCCAACAGAAGAACTGGTTCATACCAGAGGTAAGTTTCACTGCTTAATGTTTTATGATTTCCTGGTAGTGTCATTTACTTACAGCCTACGTTGTATGGGCTAAAGAACAACCGCCCATGTCCGTCCACAGGGCGCTGATGAAGGCGACACATTCGCAACAGAAAAAGTAGTTTATACCAGAGGGGAGATTAACCGCTTCATGGTTCATGATTGTCTGGTAACTGGTGCCCCAGCACTCGCGACGTATACGTCGCATGGGCTAAAGAACAGCAATTCGAAATGAGAGATCTGCAACCAAATTGTCTGTTTGTTGCCCATTATAAGCAGATGGCGCTTTTTTTCAATCAAGCTTATTCGTTTCACAATCTAAATTTGAATTCGTCCGAATTAAGTTTCAGGTCCATTCAAAGAAGTTCGGTTAATATTTTTTTTAATAAAAAAAGTATATTTTTTTTAATAATTGTTAAACTAACCAGTATTTCGTTTCTTCAACAGTTGCAGCGCCTAGGATTCACAGCCAAGAATGCGTGGAGGGTGACTAAGGCCAATGCGGACTACTCGCTGTGCAATTCGTATCCACCTCAGTTGATCGTGCCTTCGAATATTGGCGATGAGGACCTTGAATCAGTTGCACGGTATGTTTTAATTTGATGTTAATATATCATAGTTTTATTTAGTTATGTTTAGATTTTTTACCTCTTTATATTTTGCAGAAGAATATTATACCACGTCCTTTAAAGTAAATGGACAAATAACGAAAAAAGAAACGGTACGCCTGCATACTATGCTAAAATATGTATACTTATTATGGCGGTCGAGCAGATTTGAGTTAACTTGTTCTAGAATCACTTTATTGGCCAATTCATTAATATGCTAAAACCGTTGTAGACTTAATTATTAAAAAAAAAATTATGTCAACAATTTTGGCTCGCTCTCTAAATGACTTCTGTAAAATTGTTAAATATGTTTTATTCTCTTATGATTCATGAATAAATAAAAAAAAATTGATTTCCTTTCTCAGGTTTCGTGCATTAAGACGGATACCGTCTGTAGTGTGGCGTCATAGGGGCAATGGCGCCGTAATCGCCAGGTCTTCTCAACCCGAGGTCGGTTGGTTGGGATGGTACCGCTCGAGCGAGGACGAACGACTACTGGCGGGATTCGTCAGCGCGTGCATGGCGGACAGGGGGCAGATGCCCCCAGCCACCAATAACAAGGTGAGACCTCTTAATATCTTATGCTCATCTGGTATTTACAAAGATCTAGTTCGACTTGGTTCTAGCTAGTTTTGTTATAGCGTGTGTGGCGAACAGGGGGCAGACGCCTCCAGCTACCAATACCTAATTAATGTGAGACCTTCCGAGTGTCTCATGTTTTCCTGGTATTTGCAAAGTTTTCGTCATCCTTCTGGCTTCAGTCCTGGAACTAGGAAGTTCTAATTAATTTCGTCAGCGCGTGCATGCCTTATGCTTTCCTGGTAACAAAGCTGGCAATGTCTTCGTTTCGTGCGTGGTGAGATATAGTCTGCGGATCCTGTCACGTGCTATCTCGGAGGATGGTAGATTGAGATGGTATCGCTCGAGTTAGGACTACTAGCCGGTTTTTTCAGTGCGTCAATGGCAGACAGGGGCAGATGCCTCCAGCTACCAATAATAAGATGAGACCTCCTAGTGTCTCATGTTTCTCTGGTAGTTGCAAGGTCATCTTCGTCTTCCTGGCGGTAGGTCTGGTTGCGTCTTTATCTCTCTTGGAAGACAATATTTCTAGTCAGTTCCAGCGTTAGACTGTGGTTGAATTGGAATGCTGAACTGGAAAATGACATTCCTACAATTTAGTAGTGAACGCGCTGATAAGGAAACTATGTTCAAGCCAACATCGAAATTAAGACACAGGAATGACCTAGTGACTCGTGATTCACTCCAAAAATAAACCGAAAGCCATCTTTTAAATTATTTTTGGCAATAGTAGTAGCCCGAGATTGCCAGATTTGCATGTATTGACGTCACGAAACAGTTGTTTATACAGCCTTGGCCAAAAGTATTAGGCACCCCCAACTTTTATTAAAATAATGAAGTAAAACAACTTTTAATTTCTATATTTATTTATTTCTTAAAAATTAGGTTAAGATAAACAAGAAAAGCTTTGACCTTTAAAATAATGTCACATTTTAAAGGTCAAAGGTTTAGGACAAGCTTCATGATATTATCTTTTATTCTCTATCTTTGGTGGTACAGTCAACAGCATAACAACTTACCCAAATTTTCTGCGAATTAGATTTATAAACTTATAAAAAGTAAACTAAAAAAATTATCTTAATGAGAGTATTTTTACAATTTGTTTTTTTTTTCCTTCTAGCAAACAAAGCTTCTCATCGTGGACGCTCGATCGTACACTTCGGCCGTGACGAATCGCGCACGAGGCGGGGGCTGCGAATGTTCCCAGTATTACCCGGCGTCAGACATACAATTCATGTCAATGCCTAATATACACAACGTGAGAAGAAGCTTCTTCCAAATGCGACAGTTAGCGGCGGAACCGAGCGACCAGCCTAAGTGAGTGCTCTTTGGAATTTATGATAGCCTAGTAATTGTAAGGAGCAATTCGATTTTCGAATATTCGAGAGAAGAATTCGAGTTGACATAATTTGTAGTGTGTACATATTTTATATTATCTTTATTTATTTGACGAAGTATTCATATCGAAATCATTAGTTTTACATTCATTCATGTTTTTTTAATGTAGACAATGTGCATTCGTCTACGATTTAGATTTAAGAGATCTATATTTTTAAACTAGAGGCCGCCCGCGACTTCGTCCGCATGGAAACCCTATCAATCCCGCGGGAAATCTGGGATAAAAAGTAGCCTATGTGTTATTCTGGGTCTTCAGCTACCTACATACCAAATTTCATGGTAATCGGTTCAGTAGTTTTTGCGTGAAAGAGTAACAAACATCCATACATCCATACAAACTTTCGCCTTTATAATAGTAGTAGGATTAACATCCGGTGAAAATGCTGTTGTGTAGTTTGTTCCGTTTTTTCTACACATGCGCTATGGAAGCGGTAGTAGTTATAATAAGATTTAAGTGATGTGACTTCAATAAGTGATACCTTGTATCCAATTTTGAAAATAAATCTATTCTATTCTAATAAACCTCTTGCATTGTCTTACTAGAGTACTTACTTGTACGGAGCTTAAATTTTCGGCCAAATCTCTTAACAATTTTCAACTGCAAAGATATATATATATATATAGGTCAAGTTACGTGCCGGATATTGTATGTTGAACTCACGTTGGACTGTAGCCAATTTATTTCAAATGAAAATCTTGTAAAAGTTACATGGCGTGTGGCGATATTTTTTTGCGTGTGTTGATAGGACTTACAAAGCGTATATTCTGTTTATTATGCAAGGAAATGGGTTATGATGATTTTATCGTACCTATTGGTCATTGTTAACGCCTTGCATACGTGTGTTACCCACGTACGCGCAAAACGTAAGTACATATTCGATTTGACGAATGCAATAGCAGCGACGCCCCTCCCGCGCGTCCTGTGGCGTTTTCCTTCCTCTCGGAGACATTGCGTCTGTCGATCCGCATTCACAGCTCGGGCGAACGACTATTTTCAAAAATTGCAGTGCAAAATTATCGTATTAGAACTTAAATAAATGTGTTGTTTAACTTTTCATCAATTTATTCATTAATACATACATACATACATAAAATCACGCCTCTTTCCCGGAGGGGTAGGCAGAGACTACCTCTTTCCACTTGCCACGATCTCTGCATACTTCCTTCGCTTCATCCACATTCATAACTCTCTTCATGCAAGCTCGGCGGTTTCGGGTACTCTTGACCTGACCCTTCACCTTATTCATTAATATTTTAACGAAGACCACACCAGCACAACCGGATCTCATCACCAGCCATTAAAGCTATGTTCCTTTCACAGTTGGCACAGCAAGTTAGAAAGTACTCTCTGGCTTCAATACATCAGCGGCATTCTCCGTGCGGGTGTGTTGGTCGCCAGGGCGGTGGCGGGCGGTCGTCCGGCCCTCGTCCACTGCTCCGACGGCTGGGACAGAACCCCGCAGATAGTGGCCACTGCCCAGCTGATACTGGACCCTCACTATAGGACTATTGAGGTGAGAACACTCTGAAGAGGATTCAACTGCTAACTTGATAACATACATAAAATCACGGCTCCTTACCGGGGAGGGGTAGGCAGAGACTACCTCTTTCCACTTGCCACGATCTCTGCATACTTCCTTCGCTTCATCCACAATCATAACTTGATAACGTCTCCATTTATGTAAGTGTCTAAATCCTCCGCCTATTCAATGTTATAACGCACAATAATTTTCTTCAGATTGTTATTACCTAATATTTAAAAATTATTAGTTTGTTGGAGAAAATGGCACAAACGAAGCCTTTATTTTCGGATTGAACTAAATTGAGTTTGAATTGTCATAAACATCACGAACAAAATCAATATTTTATTTTAATCTCTTTTACTCGAATGTTATTTTAGGAATTTATTTTTAATTAACAATTGTTTCTTGCAGGGATTCCGCGTTCTGATCGAACGCGAGTGGATAGACTACGGTCACAAGTTCGCCGACCGATGCGGCCACCAGTTCGGTTCCGACGACCCCAACGAGCGGTCGCCCATCTTCTTGCAGTGGCTCGATGTCGTTCACCAGTTGATGCTGCAGTATCCGTGCAGTTTCGAGTACAATGAGGCTTATTTGGTAAGAATATTACGATGTCCCCTTCTCTCTCATACCCCCCTCTCTTCTAACTCCACTTTCATCTAGACTAAGCTACAATTATATATTTGACAAACACAATTAGCAATCTGATACCTTTATTTTGGTTTCGAATGGGAAATCTTTTTTACGGGCAGCCTCCCGGATATTCACCCGGGAGAGTGTGGGACTCCTGGCATCTAATGTGCCATCCTACCCACTAAAACTTCTCCAGTACCCTTCTCGCCATTTAGAGGACATAATGAGATCAGATGTTTCAATGTATCTTATTTGTACAGTTTGGTATTATATAAAAATCTAGACGCAAACTTAATCACTTCTCCGCCATCACTATTAATATCTCTTAATAATCGCATTTTCCTTTTTCAGATAAAACTAGCGACACACGTGCATTCGTGCATGTTCGGCACATTCCTATGCAACTCCAACTACGACCGGACCGAATTGCGGGTGCCCGAGACCACGGCTCAAGTCTGGCATTTATTGCGCGCCCCGGCTTACAAGAACCATCTGTATTCTCCACACCATGTGGAACAGGTGACTGTCTTTATGTTTCTGATATCCTGGTACTCGATAGCGAATGGCCTTGTCGCAAATTGATGCACTCAAGTCTGGCATTTATTCCGCACTGGCCTACAAGAACCATCTACATTCTCCACATCATGTGGAACAGGTGACTATCTTTATGTTCATGCTATCCTGGTACTCTATAGGGAATGGTCTTGTCGCAAATTGATGGACTCAAGTTGGTACCTATATAATTTGTATTCTCCACACGACGTGGAACAGCTGATAGCTTTTATTTTATGATATCCTAGTACTTAGCAGCAGTTTCTACTATTGGCATTTTTTAGAAATAAAATACATTTCTTTACAGGTAATATGGCCAGAATACAGCGTGCGATCCCTCCAATTGTGGACCGCTATGTACATCGGGGAGTTCGGAGAAAGAGAGGAGCCGTTGGACGAACAAACCGACACTCCACAACACGTACCACCGCAACCTCATAATGGTGAGTGTGACTGTGACGCGGTTATGTTAACCTGGTACTTTTTAGGCTTAATTTTGCCCCCTAACGTTAGACCCAGTCACATCTTCACCTCTTTAAAGAGGCAGGAGCCCAGGGTTCTTTTTTACTGATTGAGTAAGTTGAGTTTTTACACTAAGCGCCTCTCATCTGACCTCCGCAACCTTTGCAGAGTAACCCCACTCACATTGGATCATTACACATCCAGTTGCCTGAATATGCAGGTTTCACGATGTTAAGAGCATCAGTTAGCACTCAAACCAATCTATACAAAATTAAGAATAGAGTCATTAGTACATCGCCGAGGTGGGATTTCAACCTCCACGTGTACATCGCATTTTATTCGAGCACCTTATTTCCTTTGATGACCATCGACGGTCAATTTACTTTCAAATATGTTATTTAATTTACAAATGTTGGTGAACCTTCTAAGATACATGCATACATATAGTCACGTCTATATCCCTTGCGGGAGAACTGGAAGACTGATAGGCCACGTTCAGCTCTACGGCTTGATGAGATAGCCTTATAAATAACAATAATAATTACATTCAATCGATTAATCATCAAGAACATTTTTATTTCAGTGATGATGACCAAAACTCGTTCGTGTGACAATCTGTTGGGTGAAGAAAAGAGGACAACACAGAGACGCTCTAGTGATCCGAGTATTGCGCCCGATGTCATGTAAGTGTTTCACCAGAATACCAATAATCGTTATAGTAACCGATATATACCTTCTATTGAACGGGTCACAGTAAAGTCAGGTCATAATAAAAGCACCAGATTTTTAGATTCGTTCAAGGCGAGTGTCTTGTCTATTCGTCATCATCGTCTAATCACATCTACCACCGATTCCAAAGCGCATGTGTAGTAGAAGCGGTGGAACAAACTACAATGCAGCATTTTTACCGGACGTCAATTTACAAATTTTGATTTTTTTCTAAATCTAAATCTTGACCATTTAAGGATGAGAAATCAATTATAGGTTTTTTTTTTATTAAATTACGTAACTACATGATTGGTAATTGGTTATTTATTTTCAGGAAACTGTCGATGGTCGTGTCGGAGTCTGATCGCCGGCCATGTCGCGCGCTGACCGACAGCTGCGTGGATTCGTTGCCCACGCTCAGCGCCCACGACGACGACGGCAGGCAGGCGGGCTCCCACACCGACGACCGGGTGATTATTATACATTATATCATTGTCTTTGGTACTTACATACATATATATGTACATAAAATCACGCCTCTTTCCCGGAGGTGGAGGCAGAGACTACATCTTTCCACTTGCCAATTGTCTTTGGTAGTGAGAATAAATATATATATATATATTCAGGCGATAGGTAACCAGTCAATATTTGAATCTCGATTCCATCATTGAGCCATACAGCTGAACGTGGCCTTTCAGGATTTTTCAAGGCTATTGGCTCTGTCTACCCCGCAAGGGATAGATACGTAACTGTATGTATGTATGAATTATCGTAGAAGTAAGTTTGAGACTTGTGTCACGAGATACTAACTCAACGATACTAAACGTCCAAGACCGAGGCCAATCCTAAAAAGATTGTTTCTCATCATACCCTGGCCGGGATTCGAACCAGCTGTGTCACTGACAAGCGCAATACCGCTGCGCCACAGGGGAGAATGTGAGAATGTCAGATTTATAAGTGTAGCTTTTACCATGATTCAGTTTAAGTTAGGCTTCTCCTGCAAAGGCTATAAGGTATGACCTATTATCTATCTATCCTTTCCTCAGGTCGATGGCCTCCACCCAGACCATTTTGAGGGCATGAGGCCACGTGACATCGCCAGTAACTCTTCATCACTAGAACGCGAACTTGCCGGTCCGCTGCCACTCAACGAGGTTCCTTGCGGTTCTCTAGTACCACTAGACATGGGCGAGAGTGTGGACAGAGTGCCCAGTACCTCGGAAGTTGGTACCCCGGAAGAACCACCAGTTTTTATGGGGGATAACTACACTGATGTACTCGGGATGGCAGAGGTTAGTAGGTGGTCTTTTGATTTATGTTTCTTTGGCAATTACTCCTGATATAGGTGCAGTGTGGTTCTCCAGTATCACTAGACATTAATAAAAGTGTGGCCAGTATGGAATTAATAAAAAAAATTTAATGTCTTTGTAAAGTTATCTATGATCACTTTAAAAATGTCCTATTTTAGACTTATAGTTCACAATCTTAAAGTCCATATCACTTCACAGATGACCCGAGAAATGACCCGCACTCGCAACATCAGCATCACATGGCGTTCCGTGTCTGAATCGAGCAACCAATCATCGACGGGCTTCGACATCGCCGAAGCCAGAGATACGCGGGATCCGTCATCACGCCCCTCCCCCGAAACTCACACCACCGAAGACGTGGCCAATCACAACTTGATAGAGTTGACCAATCACAACAGGGAGAATGGCGTCAACGGTTTAAGCGAGGAGGGGAAGTTCTTAGAAGTCGATTTGAATGGTGAGTTGTAATCGTACATGTTCTAGAAAGTTCTTCTCCGTATTCCACGCTGTATGTTTGCGAAATCTCATAGTAATCGGTTGAGTGGTGTTGACGGTAAAGATGGAAAAACAAACAAACAGTCACATTTGTAATAATAGTATGCAGCATGATATCATCCCATTATTTTTGAATTCATTATGTTTGTCCAGTATATATTAAGGCATGTTGTGAAATGAAATGTGTTGATTGAGTATAAGAATGGTAGGTCAGGTAGTCATTTTCTCTCAAGTTTCACAACATTTTATATAAAAACTAAGTTTCGTGATGTCGAAAGTTACATTTGATGGCGTCCGCTGAAGTACCGAAGTATGTTTATCTCATCTATTGTTCCAAGAAGTCTGGAGGTACTATAATTCTAGGGTAAGGATGAATTATTCTCCGTTTGTCCTGGTAGCGTCCCCTGGTGGCGAGCTCGGGTTCTTATCTTTAAAATACACAAATAATTTAGGCAATTGCATGCAGCGATATCAATATGACATCCTTGAATAAAAAATCCTAGATTTATTGTTTGGATCTTAGTTATATAACTCTCGATCTTGTCTCTTAATCATTTAGCATCAGTAACCATCCAAAGGCACTATTTCATTCACAAATCATAATGAACTTCTTTCACCTCATCACCAAACCAATCACGTGTGAATAACCGCACAATCTCGACACCAGGGGGCGCCACGTCCAGCAGCATCAGCTCTGAGAGCGAGGGGGAGGCCGCCGGGGTGGCCGCTCCCAGGAGGAACGGTTCCAGGGCCAGGGTCGCCAGCCAGCTGACTCTGTGCCCCACCTCGCCCAGGAGGCTGGCGTGCTGCCATTGCAGCAGGCGAGCCAGCACCACCAGTGAGTAGTCTCTCATCTCCCTCCTACAATGTTATGCCGCCCTAGTATGTTTATACAAGAGGGCGCTGTGTAGACACCAAGGCGTGCTTCGTAAAAAGGGACTTCTCCCGGGCAAGGGTTTCCAGAGATATTCAACATGGAAAGAAGAACCAAGACTGCTAGGAGACTGGCGTGCTGCCATTGCAGCAGGCGAGCCAGCACTACTAGTAAGTAGACTATTATCAATCTCCTCTAATGTAATGCCGCCCTGGTATGTTGGTAAGAGAGCGCTATGTAGACCAGTGGGTGACACATCAATTGATCCCAGGCGAAGGTCTTCATATAACCCAGGAAAGGTGGTACATCCTTGACGTCATTGCAGCATTCGTGCTAGTGTAGATGCTTAGTTTTTACTAGGATGCAACTAGGGACACAAACTCTATTTTAATAACAATTTTTTTTATCTTCCTCAGGTGGTGTAGAAACCTCAGGTGAATCGGTGGTCAGCGGCGAAGGTTGTTGGTGTGGGGTTTGCGGTGGTAACGTGGACAGCTCCACGACCGGGGCACGCTGCGTTTGCGGTGCCGCCGGGGCTCTGCCTGACCCGTTAGATGGGTTACCGCCAGCCACAGACCCGTTACAAGCGAGGCTTCACCAGATCATATTGTATCAGAAGGTGAGAATCATGGTATACTCTTGATTTGATAATGTAATTAGCGGATTCGTTCTACGGCGTTCTTTTCCGGACGACGTTGTTGAAGCATACGCCGCTCACTGTCTTCAGTTTGCTTTATTGCACATAAAAAAAATAACAAATTACAAAACAATCAATTCATTTTAAAGAATATGTATGATGGCGGACTATCCCAATTGCGATTGCTTTCACTCAACCAAAAGAAATCAATCTTCTTTTTTTTTGGAGTTCTTGTTCTGTTTAGTATTTGATAGGCAGGATTAAATGGACTTCTGTTAATTATTTATGCCATCATTCCAGAAAGTGGTCGAAGAGCTAAGCGGGCAATTGCGTTCGGTCCGCGAGGCGCTTCGCCTGGCCTCGCCGCCGGCCAGGCAGGACGCGGCCGCTTCGCCCACGCAGGTAAACCGCTTGCCCACCACTAGCCCACCAGCGGGCGGAGCGCCCACCGTTAGCCCACCAATGGCAGAAGCTTACACACTTAGCCCACCGAGGGGCGAACCGCCCACCTTAAAAATTAAGACACCCGAAGCCAAGGCCGGTCGATAGCGCGTGAAACCGTCGTAAACACTAGGTAGGTGTATTTTGATTAGTTTGAGGCTTGTTATAATAATGTGCCGTCTTCGGTAAGGTGTCTGTTTTAGTGAGCAAGTAATTACCTATAAACCAATAGTGTTTTTTTTCTGTATGTTTTGGAAGGATAACTCAGGTTGTCGGTAGATGGCGGTTGATATTCGTAAATTATAATTAGAATAACAAATACTCATTTACTTGGGATTTTTTTTGTTTATTTTGGTGAGGTTATTCGTTTGTTTTAGTACAGTACCTACTAGTTAAACAAATAATGAATGTTTATAAAAAAATCATGCCGTTCGGGAATGTAATTTAACATGGAAGATACATAATTAAAAAAAATCTTTTAGTATGAGGTAGATAAAAAACAACAATAGTATAATATTTTTATGTAATGATGTTGGTTCATTCTTACAAACAGTAGAATAGTAATGGAGGTTATGCATGATTGTATAAGTCCTGTCAAAGTCCCCAATCAAAGCCACACTCAGAAACATTAGAAGAGTATTTAAGTTTTTATAACATTACACATGCAACCCAAAGCGACCGTTAAGACAGTCCTTCTTTTTTTTTAATATAATTAGCTGCTTTTTTTTAAATACTAATAGATCCGGCTCGAAGGACCAATGTTAGAGCTATAACCTTCGAGTCTATGTTGTGATAATAAGACTTGATAACTGTTCAAGACTTGATTCTAGAATCAAAACTTACGCTTTTTTTATGAAAGTTTAATGAGTACGCGCCGCGCTCTTGCTGAACTAAATGCGAACTGAATATAAAACAAATATAAAGCAGTGAGTACTAAGTAAAATTCTGATACTGTACACTGCTAATTCGTACAAATTTTATCAGATTTTTGATGTCGCAAGAGACACTGCCTCTGTTTTCTGCGTGTGACTTTAACCCGGTGTAGGTACCTCATTGTTCCTTTTAAAAAAAATATATAACGTTCAATCACTACCACCAGCCAAGCAGCGGCAGCGCCAGCGCCAGCGTAAGCGTGCGTGGCAGCGCCAGCGGCAGCGGCAGCAGCAGCAGCGGGTCCGCCTCCGAGGTGGAGGTGGGCGAGGAGGCGCGGGGGGTGGTGTGGCTGCCGGACAGCGCCGCGCCCAGGTGCCAGTACTGCAGCAACCATTTCTGGCTCGCCCGCCGGAGACACCATTGTAGGTGAGTGTTTACCTCCTGTTTACGTCTGATCTCCTAGTAACTTGCCTCGTTTACCTACCAATGTGACAGTCGGTGTAACCACCCTTTTTATCTGATCTCCTTTTTATATATACCTATATTGTATCTACTACAAAGTAGTACTGACTAGTCCCAGATTCAATCTCTGAAAACATACTTTATAAATTCGTATTCCACAGACGTTGCGGCGGCATATTCTGCGGCTCGTGCTCCGAAATGAGTTCGTGGGGCGACTGCGGCGCAGTGCGCATGTGCAGGCGGTGCCGGGCGCAGCGGTGACGCGAGTCCGCCGTCGTCGCCGCGCACGTCACCTCGCTGCTGAAGCACACGCTACACTGACGC
Organism: Amyelois transitella; assembly: GCF_032362555.1. Classification (NCBI taxonomy): domain Eukaryota; kingdom Metazoa; phylum Arthropoda; class Insecta; order Lepidoptera; family Pyralidae; genus Amyelois; species Amyelois transitella. Next base: position 2,505,533 of record NC_083525.1, read on the forward strand.
CGCTCCCCGCCCCCCACCACCACCACTTCTGCCGCCCTGGTACTCGTAAACGAATGTGGGGCTTCCATGGCGGTGGTTGGAAATAACGCCGTCGATCTGCTCGCCACTTCTGCTACCCTGGTATCTCTGTGCTCTCCGGAATAGCGCCCTGCAGTGCAGTGCATATTTGAGTGGATAGTCACATCACCATATAAACTTCTCGCCACTTCTGCAATCTTGGTATCTTCATGCTCTCCAGATAAAGCGTTCTGCAATAAGTGTATGGCTTGGGTAGTTCCATCACAAAGACCGCGTTGTCTACTCGCCATTTTCGCCCTGTTTCCTTTGTGCACATTGAAGATCATAAAGGCCAAAGATTTGCCCACCACTTTTACAAACTTGGTATTTGGTGGATTCTGCTGCTCTCCAGATAAAACAAATCCAATACAGTGCGCACTGAACGAGGCTGGTTTTCAGCAATCCTATCGCCTAGTTACTATTGCAGTCATGGGAGCCGGCATATCTGGATGAAATTGTGAATTCATACCGTGACCTTCTAGCAATCACTGCTGTATATTCCTGCAAATTAGTAACTAGCGCAGAACCTTCTGAATTGAACTGTGAATCACTACCGAAGCCGCTGATCTGCTCGCTTACTGCTGCCCAGGCATTCATGACATCTTCAATTACGACTACCACCATATCTGCTGCCTTTGGTTCAAAGATTTTGAACTAATGTGGAAACCTTACTAGCTACCTCTAGAACCTGGCTTGTTTCCACGCCAACCTGTGAATAATACGATAATTACGAAGTTGATCTCCTTATTAATGTTGCTATCCTAGTGCATGTGCTGAGCAGCTAGACAGTAGAAAATGATTCAATCGTCCATCTTGGTACCAAAATGTGATAACGAATGTTATAAGATTTTAATGCCGATCAACCATTCTGCGTTTGGTTTTAAAATATGTGCTTTGGATATGTAACGGAATCTTGTTATCTTTTTGCTATATGTGAATGGATGAAGGTTACTGAAAGCGATCCTAAAGTCATGGTCTTTGATACATAGTTGACGCGTTATAGGTTCTCATTCCAAAAAATATATTACTCATTCCATTTGCTCATAGTTGACAACTTTTAAACTTCACAATATTATATCGTTACATTCACGAGTCAACAAAAAGCTGTTAAAAAGTGTTTACGACGACGACTAAAAAAACAATTGATCAATAAATTATATGACCATGATGCTAGGACTGTTTAGACCTAAATATTCGCTGATTGTATGAATAAAACAGTTACATGTAACGCCACAATTAAATGATGTCTAAACAGTTTTTAAGTTTTGCTCTGTTACTAGTCACACCGTTGCGATATCATGAGATCATTTCAATATGTATGTACAATATAATTTCATTGTATGGTGAATGTAAATTTTTTAACCCGATAATTTAATAATCAGGGCATTTTGACATGATGAATTAATTTATTTAACTTTAGTGCAAATGAGAAATAGCCGTTTGGAAGTTTCACTATTAAATGTCAGCATTTGAAATTGTCGTTCGGAGAATTAATACATAGAATCTAGTCTTTCGCGAGTGAATGGCAAGGTTTGACCGCTACGCGGGTGTATAGCTAGGAAAATGTTATAGTGAATGATACGCGAAGGCTGATTTTTCTACGATAGTATATACGTTTTTGTTTTATTAATGTATAATGTTTGAATCGCGTGTGGTACGTGAACCATTTTCATGATAAATGACAAGGAGTTAGTCCGAACCGAAGACAAGTAAGAAACTTTTTGTTAAGATGCTGTTTATTTTATTTTTTTCCTATTTTATTTTGTAAAATAGTGTTTCAATTGTGTTCTATAATTTTGTACAGTAAGTTTTGTTTCACATTGTCAGACGTCCCTATTAAGTTTGTTGACAAGTAAGGCAGATTTACTGATAATGATTATGATGAAGACTTATGTTCAGTCAATACTTAATAGGGACTGTCACGTATACTTTTTGTACCTATATTCGACATGACGTAGGCATATTCCGTAGCGCAATTAATGTATAAAATACATTTTGTACATGCGCTACATTTATATCGTTGGTACTGATGTTGATTATATAAAATTGTCATAATGTGATTTTTTTAATTTGGTTATTTTGACATTATTTGGATTTGTTTGGTCATATTGGACAGTAATCCCCGGCAAGCGCCGTATATACGTATTTTATTTGTGATATACTTTATTATACTAAGAGTCTAACAAGCTGTTATTTGAAGTATATGTCACTGGCGAAACTTTAAACCTCTCGCGGTGTGTTCTCGTTATTTTATGGTTGACTACTGTTTTTATTGCGGTTGTCCTTTTGAGTTATATAAAAAAATATTTGTCTACAATTATATTTGGAGAGTATTCAGTGGGTTATTTTTATGTGTGAATAATTACATTAATAGACACTGTCCTTTGTCAAAAGTATCAGAAGCTTTTAACAAACGTGCGGTGTCTCATCTCAATGATTATTAAAAAAATATTACACAGTTCTACTACTACAAGATATTTTTTATTATGTATTCTGCCTGTTCCATATCATAATATTATTCTACAATTGTTTAAAATTTACGACCTCTAATGCAGTAGTCAACAGCTTAATGTAAAATGATTTGGTATAACTGAGGGGATTGTTGTTAACTTGATATATTTTATATTGCATCGAAGCCGAAATAAGTTCCACTGTCGAAGTGTAAGGTCGTTTGTGACCAAGATTATTGACATGTGAAATAAAGCATATTTAGTTTTATGAATTTTATCTTTTATTTGAATATCCTGATGTTCTGTATATATATTTTTCGAAAACATACATATATCACGTCTGTATCCTTTGCGGAGTAGACGGAGTCAAGTCTCGAAGGCCATGTTCAGCTGGATGGCCGTGATTAGATAAGATTCTCAGTAACACCTTAGATGATAGTCAGCTCTCGGCACGTTAGGTTTTACTACCGGAATGTCCAGTTTCCCATACATACATATAATAACGTCTATGTAGACAGAGCCCTGACGATCAGCTGTTTGGCTAAACGGATTATATATGATAGTTTCTCGTATTATGACTTAGTTCGTAACTAGGTACTTTGATCACCACTTGACACAGTCTATTGACAATCTTTATTGGGTTCACGTTGAAGTTGAAAAGATAGGAAAGAACTTGCTTTGCCAACGACAAATAACAGGCCTTGAATCTGTCTCAGCTATACTCAAAATTGCAGCTATCCCTTAAAATAAAACACATCGTAAAACTTCCGTCCAAACTTTTATTACAAAAACATTGAAAACCATTTATTGTATAATGTCGTTGTTTAATAACAATTACAATGGATACTTTTTTTACTTTCATTATTTTTATACACACAATATTTCAAAATGTGTATAATTTTGACAAATAGTTGAAGATCATAATTTATGATTAAAATATCTCGTCCCATAGGAAGTAACGAGAGAGAATACACGAGAAACAATAACAAAAACTGGCAAAACGATCAACATGTAAATAATTACGCACAACAGGAGGAATTAAAAATAATTAGTATAATGTATCGCGAAAGTTTACAATGATTTATAATTAGTAAAGTCAACAATATAAATAAGTAAACATAGCTTATAACAAAAGGAAATCGCAGTATCTGTTATTTACTAACACCTAAATTTGACTAGAAAATCATAGCGACCTTCTTTTAGCGGATTCAATGCAAGATGCGATATAAATTCACTAGATCTAAGTACCTATATTATAAAAAATTAATGTGAGCCTAATAATAACATAGGTATAAATTAGTAACAATGTAAATGCATTAGATACCTAATACTTTTAAAGAGACATTCGATGAGTCAACTCTGGAAAATTAGGCCAAATTTAAAATATTAAATTTATTTTAAAATAGTACACGCTTCTAACATGCCATACTTTTAAGGAACTTGTTTTTTTTAAAATACAGACTGATTTTTTTTTAAACATTATCGGGCTTCATTGGAATTCTCGCGAGAATAGAGGCCAACAGCTAGTATACTAAATACACTTAATACCGTATATAGTTTTTAAATTTTGTTGCAAACACATCACAATGTGAACGCATGCTCCGTAAAATGGTTGCAATCTAGTTGCAAGTTCTGAGCGATAGAAAGTAAATTTCTACACTTGGGATGCTACGAGGGGCGTTCAATGTATTCTCGGTATTGAGGTGATATACTAATGTTAAGGGTAATTAAATTATCTCACTAAGTAATAATACTCTTTGAGGGTATACATAAAAACAATTATTTAATTGTCACCGTTAGTATTCAAGATATCATTGCGAGAAGACAATTTAGATGACTGATTCGACAACGATGAAAAAAATCGAGCATCGCGCTGTGATAAAATTCCTCACAAAACAAGGAAAAACTCAAAAAGTAATTCACGAAGAAATGGTGGCTGTTTACCAAGATTCTGCGCCTTCATTATCTACAATTCAGAAGTGGTCAAGTGAATTTAAACGGGGTAGAGAGAGCATTGAAGACGATCCCCGTGCCGGTGGGCCGGTTAGTGCCGCTACTGAAGAAAACGTCAAATTAGTCGAGAAACTTGTACTCGAAGATGCCCGTGTAAGAGTGAAAATATTATCAGAAAGGACTAAGCTATCCGTAGGTACTATTCACACTATCCTTCATGAGCGTCTGAATTTGTCAAAGGTCAGTGCAAGATGGGTGCCGCGAATGCTCACAGCGCTTCAGAAACAAGTGCGAGTTGACTGTTGCAAGGAGTTTTTGGAGCTTTGTGGTGAAAATCCACAAAGTATTTTCGATCGGATTGTTACTGGTGATGAAACGTGGGTTCATCACTATGACCCTGAGAGCAAGCAAGAGTCTATGCAGTGGCATAGAAAAGGAACAGACCCACCGAAGAAGTTCAAAGTCACCCCGTCCGCAGGAAAGCTCATGGCCACAGTGTTTTGGGATTCCAAGGGAATCTTGCTAATCGAGTACACAAAAAAAGGTCAAAGTATTACTGCTGCATCTTACGCAAACACCCTGCGTAATTTAAAGGAGGCAATTAAAGAAAAAAGACGTGGAAAATTGACCGCAGGTGTCTTGCTGCTTCACGACAACGCTCCGGTCCACAAGGCGCGTATCGCCAAGGCTGCTGTGCAGGAGTGTGGGTTTGAAGAAATCAATCATCCACCCTACAGCCCGGACCTAGCTCCTAGTGATTATTTTCTATTCCCAAATCTTAAAAAAGATCTTCGTGGAAAGCATTTTTCCGACGATGAAGAGTTGAAGGCAGCGATAAACGAACATTTTTCAGGCCACGAAGAAAAATATTTTTTAGAGGGTATCGCAAAGTTACTTTCCCGAACAAATAAGTGTCTTGAGATGGTAGGGGACTATATTGAAAAATAAATTTTATTTAGAATTTTCTGCTGATTATTTCATGCCTATACCGAGAATACATTGAACTCCCCTCGTAACTTAACGATACTATATTTTATAATATATAAATACTTATTTTAAACGTGGGTTTTACAATTATATTCTAATTCTCTGCGACATACTGCTGCATCCACAATGTTCAATGAGTTTGCGCTATAACACTAGGTACTTACTTTTGCTTGGTAGAATAACATAAGTGAGAAATTAAACAAGTACATACTTATCTAAGAAAGTGACATAAACAAGTAATTCTGAGACAAAACAGCTATACAACTGCACAGAAAATTGTGTACGATGCAAGTCGACGGCAAATTATTCTTATAGTTTCAAGTACAAGATATTTTTAATTTCTTATATTATTCAGATTTCTGTGATAAGCTCGTGTGATCTATATAGAAGCCTAAACTAAAATTACTTAAGTTCTTTCACAACAAAGTTAATACATGTATAAAACAAGGTAATTCGACTAAATTTAAAGACTAGAATAATGAGGTAGGTAAGTAAACAATTAAAGCTTTGCTAAGTACGTATTTAGGGCTAATTTATAACAACAATAAAAGATAACACTGAAATGATAAAATAAACTTTAAAAAATCACGATAATTTGAGGCTAGGTAGACTTGCCTCAATAATATTATGAAAAAATTGTTAAAATAAACATAACAATAAATAATACTTTTTTCCTTTGACATTCTACATTTCTGTTCATTTTAATACTTACTCTATGGTATGAGCGAACCACTATCACATAGTGCCGATAAGGTGACCGGCAACATTTTTTTTTAAATGCGGCAACACTTATGATTGAAAGTTTTCTTTTACCTTAGATTATAAATTCATAGACATTGGTGATACAAAATTTCGCGAAGAAATTTAAAAAACATATAGGTATATGTCTCTCTTTGTTAATATTGCCTTTGAAATATCTGGTTTAGTTAGGCCTAGTTGGTTTGATCACATGGAGATAAATATTTTGTAACATTCAATACCGGATTTATCATTTAAAGTTAATGTGATATTCGGTGCAACGGTGAAATATATATATATATATATATATGTATATATATATAATTGCATCCGGTATTGAATATGAAAATGAAATACATGTCTACACAAATGATGTGAACTTATTATTTCTACTTTCTGTGAACTACTCACTAGTTTTGGCGTTCAAAAACGTAATTTCATTAGTATTACTAGTGTCGAGAACTAGGTTTCCTGAATTAGATCCATCTAGTGGTGGGAGGTTAGTTTCTTTTAGTCCGTCCTGACCTGACCTCCCTCAAGACGCGAACCAATGGCTAGTTAAGGTTTGGCTTTGGCGTATTGAGAGCAGGAACAAGATTGAATTCTCTAGTATCGACTGTTGCGTCTGTGATAGCTAAAATGAATGATAACTTATTGTCTTTAAAAAACTATCGCTGTTTCGCTTTTTATTATGACGTGGAAAGGGACAGCGATAGTTTATCGCGCGATAAAAACGCCGTAGCGCGTGACACGCTCCGGGAAGCTGCCTTTACTTACGTAAGAGGGACGATTTAATTTTGGCTTCTAACTGACGGAGTTCAAAGTCACATAATTCTGGGCTTTCAGCATTCTGCAACATTCAGCTGAACGTACGGTATTACATATTCAGTTATAAATAGTTTGAAGCCATTTCATAGCCACTTCACAATCATTTTCAAAAGTTTACATGATATGCTGAACTCACTTCTCGCTTAAAAATATTTCTATACAACTAACCTGTTTACTAGCCTAACCTTTTCATTCATCTGAGCGAGGCTTCCACGAGTCTTTTCGAGACAATTTCTGTCTACCCCATAAGGGATAAATACTTGATACACATACGTATGTAAAGGACTAAGCCTTTGTATCCTTTCTCGAGACTAGTGGCTCTGTCTGCCCCGTAAAATGTTAAATACCTGTTATACATATAAACACAAGTAACTAAGCCTTTCTCATCACCGTGACATTATTTTTCTTCTGATACTCATTCACCAGTCTCAATATCCTCTGACGGACCTGCTCTAAGCCTTTGTACATATCCGCAGTGTACGGATCGAAATCTTGGTGTTTGTTCTTCCTCCTGTATATGCCCTCCTTGTTCAGAATCGTGCAGTCCATGTCGTCCTGGTAACAGAATGTTTGATTATCCAAATTTATTATCAATTTATTATATGTATAGATCAAATACACACATACATACATAAAATCACGCCTCTTTCCCGGAGGGGTAGGCAGAGACTACCTCTTTCCACTTGCCACGATCTCTGCATACTTCCTTCGCTTCATCCACATTCATAACTCTTTCCATACAAGCTCGGCGGTTTCGGGTACTTTTGACCTGACCCTTTACCAGGACGTCCTTAATTTGATCAAGATACGTTCGTCTAGGTCTTCCCACTCCGACCTTCCCCTCCACACTCTCCTGTTTAGTCAACCTGCTCTCATTCATCCTCTCCACATGACCGAACCATCTTAACATACCCTTCAATCAAATAATATGCAATAAATAAGATATCAAGGTTTTTGTTATCATTAAGCCAAACAGCTGAATATGTCCTATCAGTATTTTGACAAGTCTGTCAACTGTCAAGACTGTTAGCCTTGTCTACCCCGCAAGAGATATAGACGTGATTATACAATATGTATGTATGTATGTAGCTCTTGTCTTCCGGTACAGAATGAGTCCAAGGTAATTTTAATACTTATTGTCTATGTTCATAATATATGACTTGAACTTATACCCTCTAGGTCATTGACCATAATACACTAGACTCACCTCGGAAACTGTATGGTTCAAGAACTGCAATATGGCATTCAGCTCAGTCCTGGTGTCTCGGACCAGCACCTCGTAGAACACCAGGTGTATGGGCCCGGGGAACTGCGTCAGCCATTTCTGGTGCATCACCTCCCATTCGCGCAATTGCTGGTATACGTGGGTTGCCCAGTCTGAAAAACCAAGTATTTTATATTGAAACATATGTATGACTGTATGAATCAAATACATGCATAAACATACACATAGACTTTACTACTTCCTTTCACTTGCCACAATCCCTGCATACTTATTTTGCTTCATTCCAATTCATAATTCTCTTCATGCAAGCTCGTCAGTTTCTATCTTCCACCACGCCTGTTTCCCAGTTAGAGAGAATGGATTTCCACTTGCTACGATCCTTACAGATCTCTCTCGCTTCCCAGCAGCAATAGAAAAAAGAATAGAACCGCTCTATCTCTTTTACATGGATGTCGTAAACGGCGATTGAGGCTACTAAACTTTGAATTCTTCTTTTTGGCGATGGGCTGGCAACCTATGACTACTATTGAATCTCAATTACATTATTAAGCCGTATAGCTAAACGTGGCCTTTCAGTCTTTTAAAGGCTGAGAGAGCCACTCTCTACCCCGCAGAGGGTATAAACGTGACTATATGTATATATATTTATGTAGATCAAGGCCAAAAAAAAAAACACAGAACTAAGACTAAAGACAAGTTTTTTATAAAGGCACTACATATTTTCATATTTTAGATATGTTTAACAAAGTTAGGTAAATTCTCTTTACCGGATCTCTTGTTGTTGTTTGACCTCCTCTTGAAGGCATATTTAGGCGCAGTGCCGATGTGACCCTTAAAAAGTCGGTTAAAGTCCGCCTACAATGAACAAGGACAATAAATTAGTGAAGTATGTTAAATCATGTAGTAACTGGTATGTGAAAGACTCAAAATATTTGTTTTCTTCAAACCTTTGGCATTAGCAAAATTTTTCACAATGATCTATTCATGAAAAATTTATATGTACATTGTAACAAAATACTCATACACATGCATGCTCAAACATATAAATAAAACAAATCTTATGCAAAAATTGGCATTAGAACAGCGTCAGGAAAAAGTATTGCATTTTGAACAAAATTCAGCGAAAAAAAAAGTAGTTTAAACTTTGGTTTAAATTAAGTTAAAACATTCAAGGATAAGGGTTGCCACACATAAATAAGGAAATTATAATTCAACAAGATTTACAATTTAATCAGTATACAATCAAATTCAATACTTTCTTTCAAATAACAGAAAGTAGTCAATTCTATTTGTATGTCACCCCTTACAACTGAGAAGTAAGAACTAAACAAAAGTAAAATAAAATAGTTACCAAATAAAAATTGAATAGCCTTGGGAAAATTGTTAAACAAGGACAGCAACAACTGAAAGAGAAACAAGCAATAATTGAACAAAAAATATATACATATAATCACGTCTTTATTTCTTAAGGTAATATTAGTCACTAATAGAATTTGTTTACTGTTTATAACTCCACTTTCATAACTTATTATTTAATCAGGCAGTTTTTTTTAGGACTGCAGGCTCTGTAAACTCTGCAGGGAATATACTCTGCAGGGACGTGATTATATGAATGAATGATTAATTAGATCTCTTCCATTAAAGAGTGACTAATAAACAATACACAGACCAAACTGCTGGGTCTAGAGATTTGAAATTTGGAGTGTAGGTTTCTATATTTTCAAAAGGTTCACATACACAGGATTAACTTCCCAACATTCCTACAGGAATGGAAATTAACAGGATTTTAGATTCTATGATGCAGGCCTCTAGTGTTTATTAAATTGTAAGACAAAATTTACAAAGGCCATTCCATCCATTCCTTTTAAGGATCTCTTCCAGTCAACCAGTAAGGTTAAGATTATGATGCAACATTGTCAAATTGTTTGTAAGTATGTTAAAATTTATTAAATGTTATCAGTATTTTAAATTTGTTTCAATAACTTTTATAATACCATGCATTGCTACATCAAATAGAGTGCTCTTATTTTTATTGTGTGAATTACTATCTCTGTCCTGTTTCAAGTCATAATAAAAAAAAAGGAAAAAGGTGTATATCAAGCAGACGACAGAGCACTCAAGTATTCATCAGTCTGTGATGACGACAAGAAATAAACTCACTAAAATAGCATCTCGAGGGTTTCTAATTAATAGTACAGCCGCATCAAATTTATAGGTGTCCAATGGAGGAGCTCCGTGGGTCTTCACCACCAGTACAGAGCCATCCGTAGTGTTCTCAGCTGGGAACCCATGTAGTTTGAGACCATAGTCCATGTAGATAGACCCAGTTACAATTCCTGAAAAATTGCTTTACAATTAAATTGATTGCCTTTTATGCCTGAGAATAATAAATAAAATAAAAAAATTTAATACATTACAAAATAGTTTATATATTTACCATTTATATATTTACCATTTATATATTTGCCTATCAAATAAATTACAAAATAGTTTATATATTTACCACTTATAGTTTATATATTAGCCACTTAATGACCTTAGTTTTCTATAAAAATTGCACTTGTTGCATTCAGAAAAGTACTAATTATTCACACAATTGACAGGCTCATGTTCGTAAAAGCAAAGCTTAAAAAAAATAAACGACAATGTTTGTTAATTTAACGCACTTACCTGTAGACTGTTGCAACAAATATCTCAACCAGGTGTTTCCACTTCCAGGGAATGAAGCCAAAGCCGTCACCTTGGGGGCAGGAGGTGACCGCCATTTGAGCTCCTTACACCACTGCACTTGCGGCGTTTGCCGGTAACCGAAGTGATTCATATAGTTATTGCCGTAATACGAACTTTTCGCACCATGTAGGGGACTCAACATGAACAAAATTATTGAGAAATATAACATCACTACTGTTACAGCTACCAAGAATACTGATTTGCGGGACATAACTAATGAGTTGTCGATAATTGTTTTATTAAGAAACAAACATTTGATTCATTATTCTAGAATTTTAAACATCGATCACCCAACACGTAAATAACGTATTGGCACTGTTTTCAAAGAACTGATTTAGGAAATATTTTTCAAAAAAATATAAAGATTATTTTGATATCTTCTTTTCCTAAATTTGTCTGATAAATCATTCAAAATATATACCTATTTTAAAATAAAATTTGTATTTAAAATTAGGTAAAAGTATGTTCAGAAAACTGATCGACTGACCGACTGACTGACAGATAACAGCAATCAGACAAATTGCCCCGAATTGACACTGACAGACGAGTCCTGGTCGTGGTATGACAGACAGTTGCAAGAGTAAACAGTTTGCTTGTCTAGTGAGACTCGTTAGTTTAATCTCTTGTTAAACGACATCCACGGGAAATTATGTTGAGTAGTCCAATTCTAAAATTAACACATTAATGTATAATCTTCCTTGTACTTTACGTTATTTATATCTTATGAGGTAAACAGAGCCAACAGTTTCGCAGAATTAATAGGCCACTTTTCAATTATAATTTCCCCCTTTGATAACCTGATTGACCAAACCGACATTTCATCAAGGCAAATGAGTTGCATGTCGATATCCCATCGAGTATTAGATTTCGATGGTACTGCTCGATACATAGGTATCTGTTAGGGTTTGATTGAAAACATTTGTTTTACTCAGGGAAAACAAATGACACATTTATTTGACATTGACATAGGTATTTGATACTTGTGTTGTGGTCTTGTGTTGACTGGTTGATTTGTTGATGTAAAAGGTTATTTTCAAATTTTCCCTTCATTTCAATTTTATGAAATAGCAAGCAGTACTGATTCATTTTATATAAGTAATTAATTTGAAACGTTTAAATAAAAATGGCTAATAACAAAGACCGTGAGGAACCTGTTGTTCAGGCGAAGCAATGTTATTCAAAGAAAGACTTCTCAGGGACACTTATACACTTAAATGAACTTGAAAATCTGGTGGGAACCAACCATAAACGTGTGCAGCATAATAAGGCGGTTGTCGAATTCATGGCTAGTGACATGAAGAATCTAGACAAGTTTAAGAAGGCTATAGCTTTGCTCACAGGACTGAACTTCCCAGACATCGAACTCAAAGAATGGAACTCACCATTTCTGATATATAATTACGCTGTCGTTTTATACCATTCAAGGTACTACTACCAATGCACTGTGTTACTTGAAAAACTTCTCAGTTCCAAAAATATTAAAGATGCTAAGCTTCAACAACAAGCTATCCTATTGTTGCTAGAAGCGACACTCTGTCGGAGAACCTATGATAAGACTTTAGAAGTTGCTAAAACATATGGAGATATATTGAAGAGTAATAATGAAGTATCTGATTTATTTGAAAGACTTGTAAACAGGGCTCAGCTTTTACTAGGGCAAAAAATTAAACTGAAGTTGAAAGGTGATTTCATAGAGAATATATTCATAATTGCACAGCAACAATATCTCAATGGAGACGTGAAGGAAGCTGCAGACACACTTGGGCAATACAAAACGTTAAAACATAATTACAATTTGAAAACTCAAGGTGAAGATATTTGGGCCGCTATTAACAATAACCTTGGTGTTATATATTTGTCCATCAAGAAACCATTTTTGGCATCTAAGTACTTTCAGCATGCAGTGAAAGAGCACTTCAAAGCCATGGAGAGTAATGACAGTGAAAGACTGATATCTTGCAGAGATCGACCACTCTATGTCTTCAATTTGGGACTTGCACTACTTGCAGCAAATAACTCTGAAGGAGCTTTTGAATGTCTCGTAGAGGCAGCACGTCACTACCCTAACAACCCTCGAATATGGATGCATTTAGCTGAATGTTGTGTTAAAAAATGTTGCGGGGAAGAGGTCCAGCAGTATACTGTCAAAAAACTTGGAAGTGGTTCACACACTCGTATTTTGTTGGCTAGAGAGAACAAGGAGAAATATTCTACTTCTGGAGAATCATTCGCTATACCGTCACTATCTCTAGAATTTGCCGCTTTGTGTTTACGTAATGCCATCACTTTGTTGCCGAGTCAGGATTCAACTGCTGAGAATTCAGGGTTTCTCATTCAGGCTCCACCAGGCCCACCTATTAACATGAAACAGAGGAATGAACTAAAAAACTCAACATTAGTTTTGCAAAGCTACGTGTTGTTAAACCTACAGGATCCATTATCAGCTTTGATGAGTGCTAATGAGCTTCTGAGTCAACCAGATGTGTCTAGTAGTCACAAAGCTTGGGCCCATATTTATGCAGCTGAAGCATTAATTAATTTAGACAGAATAACTGATGCTGTGGAACACCTGCAGCCACCAATGATTCACGACTTGGTATCTGTAATGCCATGTCAAATGAGAGACATGATTGCTGTATCTGTTTGGGCAAAAGCTGCCGTCTGTCATATATTGAGGGGTGATTTGGTGACTGCTAGAAAAATATTGCTTCAGATTAACTCACCGAGGGTGTTGCCACTACAAATGTATTTGGAAATTTGTACGGGGAACATTGAGAACTGTCACACTATACTAAAGAAGCTCAGATTTGCTAGTGCATCTCCTTGATTAAATGTTTTTGATCTTATAATTTGTTTTCTTTAAATCCTAATATATATTTAGCTAGTGTCTGTCTAGTGAGCATTTGGTGGGTACCTACCAGGGAATTTGAAGTAAAAGAGTCCATCTCCTTGGTAACTATATATAATTATTCAAATTTTATGGTAGGAATAAATGATTTGCCAAGGTTTTGTTGTGTCAAGACTAACTTGACAGACTCTTAATCTCAACTAATATTATAAATGTGAAAATATGTTTAATAGTTACCTCTTCAGGAAGTGTCTATCAAAAAATCTTAAAATTTTGCATGTGTATATAGAATTTAGAAAGTTTACCTTCCATCCCGCTAAAACTATAGTTCCCATCAGCTTGTGAAAAACATTCACTTTAGTAGGTGGCATGTGCCTGTGCTGGCAAAACTGCAGGTAAGAACTATGTACTTAACTTACTACTTACTTACTAATACATTGACTGCTGAAAATACCTTATTTCTTTCTTAATATTCCTTATTTCTAATAAATTGCATGTTTAGTTTATATATTACTTATATATATTTAAATATTGGGGCATATCGATATAATATAAAAATGGCCTCATGAGGTCAAGGGTATATTTTCCATCACTTCAGTCAACCACAGGCTCAGGAATAAAGAGAGATGAAAGATAAAACATAGGACAATTGCACTTAAATCATTTCAGTTTAATAACCATGGCTTTAGCAAGTATTCAATAAATGGTGACAGTTCAATAAGTATAAAACAAGCAAATAAAATTATGTTTTATTGTGGAATATTATTATAATAGATCTGGATGCAAAATGCTTTTTATTTTCTTTGTTGATCTTTCAGCAGGTCTCGCACATAAATGTTTTCCAAATATTGTAATTTTAAAATTCTTCAGAAATATTTGAAACACACACTCCTTCTTCGGTAATGTAGTAACCTTATCATCTTGAGAAACAATTTTAAATGTGTTTTTCGTGTCCATTATACATATCCCAGATTTACCAACATAACTAGGACATTTTGATCTTACTACATGCATGCGGCTGCCATGATAATCAGCTTTGTAGATAGTTTGTGTATAATTATCCCAACTTTTACTATTTACATGTGGGACTTGCCTGTTCGTCTCTATAATCTGACTCATATAGTCTTCCCAGATATTGTTCAGAGATAGAATTTCATTGTATTTTACACTGTTTCTTGGTATTTTATAAAACCCTAATGCTGTCTTCTCTTTTCTAGTGAGGCTATGAATCTTTTTCTTCTTAGGTTTCTTTTTCTTCTTCTGGTCTTTACTTTTTGTTTTCGCTAGGACAAAGTCTTTCTTTAACTCTGCTTCCACTTTGGGAACATCAGATTTGGGTATGTTAGTTTTGAGAAAGTTTATAACTGCCTCTGTACTTTCCTTATTGGCAGTTCCATTTTTAGACATGTTTATATCACTTGTGAATACTGTAAAATCCAGTAACTTTTAGTAAATAGCAATCAAATTAATAGCACGTGATAGCCCTTAAAACATATTGTTTACAAACAACAGAACATGGGTAGATAAGGTTAAATTTTATTGACATTGACAAGAGCATATTTTTAATACTTGGTTAGCTTTGTGGAAACACCAATAACAATTCTTATTCTTAATAAAAACTAGCGACCCGCCCCGGCTTCGCACGGGTGCAAAATTATAAATGTTATTATACATAAAAACCTTCCTCTTGAATCACTCTACCTGTTACAAAAAACCGCATCAAAATCCGTTGCGTAATTTTAAAGATTTAAGCATACAGACAAACAGACTAAAATAGCGACTTTGTTTTATACTATGTATCTAGTGATATATGAAGAGAAGTAAATAATAAAAAAAGTAAAGAAAAATACATGGAAATCTAAGAATGGCCTCTTTTTCTTTTAATATTATGTAATAAGTCAAATAGAAAGAAATGAAGCGGTTTGGAAAAAAATACATTTTACCGTCTGATGCTTGTTGTTTTTCTGGGTTGATTGAATTTACAATGATATCACGGCTTTTGGCTGAGCTTTGGTGATTGAGGAGGTGAAATTAAAGACCAGCAAACAACTTAGGAATAGAGAAGTCAACTAAGTACCTTATTCAGTTCTTGACCCTATAAACAGGTGAATCTGATTCAAGTCATGGTGAATTGAATTTCTAAAAAGTGCCTGCTGCTCATCTTCACGTGCAGATGGTCAATTTAATCAAGGGAAAGACTCATAAAATAACCATAAATCATCTAGAATTAGTTAGGCAATTTTGGATTCTTCTTTCAGACGATGGGCTAAAATTTTAATCTTATTCTAAATCATGTTTTGATAACGGGGTAAACAGACCCAACAGTCTCCAAAAAGGCTGAAAGGCCACGTTTAGTTGGATCACGTTAAGGGATCTAACTCTATCACTATCACTTTAATCTAAACCAGCTAAACATGGCCTTCGAGACTAAGTGTTGGCTCTGCCTACCCTGTAATGGCTAGAGATGCGTGTGTGTTTTTATTTTGTTTTGTTTTTTACGTATGTGATTCGTAACATCGGTTGTTGAGTAGGTAAAAAAAATGTTCTGTTTGAATTTTATACAAATGCAGTGGGTTTTGATCCCTGTATCACTCGCTTACGAGACTACCGCCGACCAACCTCAACTCATAACGTTCGTTTTTATTTTCGTAATCAAGTAAATAGGTCGTCTTCTCGCCATTATCAGTCACGGCTAGAAAAAGTTATCGCAAAACAGCTGATTGCCCATTTTGGCGCGAAGCACGTACTGTTCGACGCATAGTTTTACGTGCCTTGTCTTTAGATTAAAATCATTTCTACGATATGGGAGTAGATTTGAAACTAATATTAAGATCGAGCTTCGGATACCAGCTTCATTTGGTCTCCATGAGTGGTAAAGTGGAAAATGTGGCGTTGGATTTTGGTGCATTTGCTGACTTTAAGTTATGTAAGTTTTTTTTATTAAATATTAATGCAATTTTCTATATAGTTACCTATGCTTACATATAAGTCCTGCACAAATTTGATGCTCTTTCATGAGGCATTCAGGCAAAATAAACCCACTTACCCAGTCTAGGATCGTGGCCAAAGGACCCCTCCTCCCTCCTCTACGGTTAGGGAAAGACTGAGGATGCAACTTGCTAAGTTACTATTGCACCATAAATATTGGAACCATTAAAAATGGAAAGTTCCAATTTCAATGGTCTTAACATGTTTTTCGTGGATGTTGTAACATGCGTCCATCACATGCGACTAAATGAATAAGCTCTTGTTTTACCATGCATAATGCAATTAAGGCGATAGGATAAGACGTTAGGAATGAGAAAAAATATATATTTTTCGAACCCTGAGTATCCACATTAAATATAAAATCTAACCCTGTTCATGTTGTCATTACTTTCAGACGTCAACACAGCCTATATCCGACCATGAAGGACGGCCCACAGAGTGCTGCCCCTGCCCAAAGCCAGGAGCGCCAGACATGGCAACACTGGCAGCGTTTAATAGACCCCGCTTCGTTGATGATTGTCCTTGCCGTGCGGACGTTCGTTTTTCAAATCCGGAAGGCGGTTTCTCAGGGAATGGAGGCGCAGATCAGGCATTGGCCAGTTCAATGGGAGATGGTAAGTTTTCTGATTCGTATTTCTGTTCCAACCTTTTTTACTTGTTTCAGATTTGATTGAAATTCGTGAGGCATCAAAATCGATCAAGTATCTAGTTTTAGAGTTAGATATTCACTATTTTGTAAAAGTTTTAAGTGTTCGTGAGGTCTATTAACATTTAAATAGGTATATTGAGTCTTACACACTTCAGCAGTTACAAGTGTGCAAATATAATGTTATTTATGTAATGATGATCTTAATACTGTAATTTTAGACTTAATAATAATTTTAATGATTTTAAAGGCAAACATTAATCTTAATCATTAGAAATAGAGTTAGTTTGTCAGAGGTTAGACGGTTACCCGTTACCTTAACCAAGGTGAAAATATAGGCTAGCGCATATTTTATAAAAAAGAATTAAATTAATTTTTCGTTCATATTCGTTAAATTGTGGTTAGTACAGAATTGCGAGAATTTTCAAAAAGGCCGCTACTAGCTTCATCAAGAAATAAAAAAATAACATTAACATCATTCCTCTAGTTCATACATAAATACATATTATCACGTCTTTATCCCTTACGAGGTAGGGAGAGCCAAAAGTCTCGAAAACTTTGAGAGGCTACTTTCTGAAATGTGATGCGATTGACATTCAGTACCTAACAGGTTGCTAGCCCATCGGCAAAATTAAGAATACCAAGTTCATTTACGCCCTTTGATTGACTTTTACAGTCTGGTGTTAAGTTGGTATGTCTTTTCTTTACTATTAGATCAGCTTTCACTGAATGTGTGCCTATACCCATAAATGCTTTTTACCACAATCCATGCGAAAGATATGAAGTGTTCCTATTTTAAATTGCCGGGAACCACACGTTCATAATTTGAAATTGGAAAACGGAATTTCCATTTTCAGGTACGTTCGTGCGCGCGGGAGTTGTGGACGACTGCCCGTGTCGGGTTCGAGACGCTGACTCCATGGGGGCGCCATCTGGCTTCCTTCCGACAGCAGTGCGTGCTGTGTGGCCTGTCATGAGGTAAAACACGTTATTTATTTAACAATTCAATTCATTGCGGGGTAGTATAGAGCCAACACAGTCTTGAAAAGACTTAAAGGCCACGTTCAGGTGTTCGGCTTAAGATGGAATTGAAATTTAAACAGTGACTGGATGCTAGCCCATCGCTTACAAGAAGAATCTCAAGTTTATTAATCTTTCCTTTAGTCGCCTTTTACGACATCCGTCCCATGGATTATATGGGAGAGATATGGAGTACGCAAAAACATCAAATAGGACCAAAATACAAAGAAAAGAGACATAGTGCAGTGAACATCAATAGTACATCAACCTACATAAATTTACTGCAAATTCACTTCTGTTACCACGTCATAGAGTTCGATGCAGGGTAACATGCAGTTGAGGGAACAAAGGTGAAGCTTATTTTAAATTTAATGTCTTCCAGCAGACCGATGAGTCGAGTGGAAAAGTTTAAAGAAATTATTTCATACTTATGCAATAATATGTCGCTACACGCGTGTGAGTGTGTGACTATTTATCGCTTATAAGATAATTTAGCAGTCCACCGGGTCAGAAAAGCAGGAACCAATGTTTAACAAAATACTTTAAACATGATTTTCAGTGACACGGACCCAAAAGTGGATCCCAAGCCCCTGCTTCATCCAGAAGTCGGTTTAGCATCGTCAGTTCTAGAGACCTTGCGGGAAGCCACAGACGAGGAGTACCAAGAAGCATTAGCCAGGGATGCAGAAAGAAGCCTCTCTCAGGCTCCACATATTGATGTAGTTAGTGATGTAAGTTCCGCTTTAGATACAGCACGAAACATTGTGGACGTTTTATTGAAACCAGAAGAAGACAGTGACACCAATTACGATCCTGATTCTGAAGCATCTCATGTCCACGAGTCTAGATGTATACACCCTTTAGGAAGATCTAAATCTTTAAATTTACAGTTTTCTCCTCTTACAGTTAACGAAGCTTTTACTAAACCTAAAAACAAGCCCCTGAATCTTCTTCATAAGAATAATAATATTTGGGATATGGATAGTAATGTCGCAGCAAGTAATGTTCATGAACAAATTATCGACGGCACGGGTAATAATTTTGAAAAATTGAAGTTTAATTCTAATCCGTCTTTATTTAGTCTCTTACCTAAAATAAATAAAGATGAAACGGTTCAAAAAATTAATGTTAAACCGCTTAAAGAAAACAAAAAACTTTTCAATAGATTTAAAGAAGCTGATAAATCTGCAAGTTCTCTTGATGCAATAAATACTTCGCTTTCGAATTTAAGACAAAAACTTGACAATCATTTACAGTCTATAAAAAATGATAACGCAGATAAATTGAAAAATGTGCTTGACAGCGTTACCTCTCCAAACGTACCAAATATTGTATTTAAACCACTTTTGCCTGCAACAAAAGTAGATATTACCACAATGAAACCTCTTAATTTAAATTCTATTCTAAATTTGAAGGATGTAGAATTAATACCTCCTGTCAAAACTTCAATTAGTAATTCCAATGGGCTACCAGTTTTTGATCATAAAAATAAGAAATTCAGTCAAGGTATAGATCTTTTCAAAAATTTTAGAACAACTGATTTAAGTGAACTTATTTCGAATGGTCTTAAGATAAGTTTAAACAATATAAATAACCGGAAAGGAACAGATAATATACAACCAATACCAAAAGGAATATTTAAATCAAACACGGTAGATGCAGAAACCAGTCCTTCGGAGGTCAAGATGACTATTAATAATGAGGAAAAGAATAGTGAAAATTGTGATACAAATTCAGGGCAAACTGGTAATTCTGATAATATACCAAAAACAAAAAGACCTGAAATTCTTGAAACTGTACCTTCTAAAATAAAGCAAAAGTCTATGACGATTACAATTACAAATGATAATGAATCAGCCGATGGTAATTTTAATGATTTACCTAAATCTGTTAATAAAATGGGAAACACAGAAATTATTGATACCATTCCCAGTCCGTCGCAGATTGAATCTGTGGAAGTAACAGACGAAGGCGAAGATAGTGAGAGAAAAGACGTATCACGCGAGGAATCTGATTGTGAGCTGGATAACACTGAAGAAAATGACAGTACTTCAATTAATAATTCTGATGGAAGTGATCGTGATGATATAAGTAATGGTGAATTTGAGAATAATAATGAAAATTCTGATGAAACAAACTTTACAGATGACTCAGATATGCGAACAATAGATTCTGAAGAAACCTGTTTTGAGGACTCTGTTGATCAACAAGATACTGTACCCGATAATAGTAATAATTCGCCAAAGGTATTTGAAACAGATGACCAACGTTCTGATTCCGATATAGTACCGGATGACGGCAACTCCAAAGAAGACTGTGTCGATGACATTCACAATCAAAAATCAGTTATAGATACAAAACAAAGGGATGAAAATATTGAATTTAATAGGCTAAATCTGCTTAAAGAAGATATTTTAAGAAAGCTTAATAAATTAAAAAACCCTAATAACAAAATAAATGAAGAAGGCTCAAGAAAATGTGAAGATGAAAGAAATACTGATACAAATAAAACTGTTGCATTAGATAACGTTACCTCTAAAACCCTTGAGATACAGGATTTACAAAACATGTCGGATAAACTACTAGATTTGAGTAATAAAAAAGATCAAGTTGTCGATGCTTCTGAAAAAGTTTCTTGTAAAAACGACCATATTAGTACAGTTACTAATTCAGATATTGAGAATGTTGATGACAATCGTTCAATGAATGATATTGAGGAAATTTCTCAGAGCACAGAAGATGTAGAAAATAATGTTCCTGAATTTGGCTCCACTACGGAAAAAATTATTGAGCATGATGAAGATGTAAATAAACAATTTTCATGCACATCAAATTTAGATACAAAAATTACTTCTGTTTCCCGAAATAACTTAAATAATGAAATGATAGGTGATGCAAGTAATCCTTTCATAAATAAAGTAATACCTGAAAGTGGAAATAAACCATCTTTACTTCATAATATTTTACGTCCAACAGATAAGAGTACTTTACAAGGAACTCACTTGAATGTAAAAGATAATATATTGGATTTTAAATTACCCAAGCTTAATAATATTGAAGAAAATTTGTCTAGTATTTTGCAACCAAACTTTGAATTATTTAATAACGATGAACAAAGTATAGTAGATAATTCGAATACCATGTCAGGAGATGCTAGTACTCCAACTTTGTCATCTGTTCTGCCTAAATTCCAACCTTTAGAAAATATTGATTTAGACATATTTCAACTAAGACCATTACTTGGTCCACATGAATTGCTATCTAAAGTACCTCGTTTAAATTTTAACAATTATAAAGCTAAATTGGCTGTTCCAAAAGGTTTTCATTTGAAACCAATGAAACTGGAATCATCTCTGGGTGACAAAAATGGATTACTCGGTGCAGCTTTGACAGTCGGATCGGATAAGCCTTTTAGGACAGGTTCTAGCTTGTTTAGTGGTCCTTTGGGATTAAACAATCTACCGAGTCTTGAAGAGTTACATTCTAATATGAGAGAAAATGCACAAAATCTTTTATTAACGCCTTTAGACATCACGGGCAGAAATTTAATTGATGACTCCCTGCGATCAACTCAAACACTTACTGATAATATTAGATCACATGCCAAAAATACCATGAAGGATATTCATCAGTCTTTTGAGACTACACTAAAAGACGTAAAACAAAGCGATTTAGGAATATTGGCTGATCCGTTGAGAGATCCCAAGGAGTTTTTTGAGGCTATGTCCAGGACACATGAAGATGTATCCGATAAACTCAAGGCAATCCACTACGATTTAAATGACCGCTTAGAGTCTATACGTGATCGTATTACTGATCAGTCATTGCTCCCAACTTTGAGTATGCCAATGCAAAGTACTTTGACGTTTGGACCAGAAAAAATTAAAGAAAGGACATCATTTTCAAGCTCTTACAGCAAACCTGGGAAGAAGTTGAAAGCTATAGTGAAATCTAAACCCCAGACTATCTCAAGAGCTAGTTCACGCAAAAAACCAATTAGGAATAAAAACATTAAAATGCCAGCAGCTCCAAGCATTAATGTACCAAAAACTGTAAAAGCACCGAAACTTAGAACAGTTACTACATCTTCACCACCACCCTTCATATTAAAATACCCTAGTCTGAGAACCTCGTCACTGCTGACCAATAAAAACCCTATAACGGACTTTTTACATGAACCTGTTAGTAATTTCAGAGATAATACCAGGGTCCCTGTGTTAGGAAAATTTAAACCGGCAGAAAACAAAGTGAAAATATCCTTTGGAAGTACTACACTAAGACCCGATTTTACTATTAAAAAACCCAACATAGGTTTTAGACCAACAGTACCGAGAAGGCCAATACTATCAACAAAGTTAAAAGGCGGTGATTCTAAAATAGGTTCTAAACTAAGACCATTTGATACCAATGGAGCTCCGAGTGAAATTGCATCCACTAGACTGAAGCCACCAGTTATCACTGAAAGAATTGAAGAGCAAAGGCCATTAAATAAAATTAATACCGGATTAACTAAGTCCAGACCTATAATGATTAAATCTATACCTCCTAATAACGACGGCAAATTTACAAACGCACACGGCGGTAGACAATTTTCCCCAGATAAAAGCGCAAAAGAGTCTAACAATCCAACTTTGGCAAATTCTAGGCCTCTAGGGTCACCTAAGAATGCGGACATATTAGCTTCTCTCAGAGAAGCTGTAAGGGCTAGGTTATCTAATATAACTCCATTGAATAATGATAAAATTGTACAACCAACGAACATTCAGTCAGATATGTTAAGATCAGCTTCGGAAAATGTTGTTTCAACTAATGTAGATCGTTTGATGAAAGAAAATGCTTCTTATACTTGTAAAATGATGTGTACTAGAAATCATTAAATTAGATTGGATTGTATGTATGTTTGTTACTGTGATTGTCAAGTTACAAAGAACATCATAGTATAATTTGCCTTACAGTGATCTGATAAAACTTATTAAGAATGTAAGACTGTTGATATAAATGATTATATGAAGAATAGGTATTTTTGTAAATATTTATTTTAATTATGTAGTATTAAGATTTTTATACTTCAACTCATTTGTAATAAAATATAATTGAAAAATATATGTGTGTTTTTTATTCAATAATTATCAAATTTTAATTTAAATTTTTCCACGGTCGGAAAACCATAACCGTCCAATAGTAAGTAGTCGGGTAATAAAGGAAAAATACCAGCCATGTATGTATTTCTTTATCAAGCACTTAAAGCATTCATGTTTCACGATTTTTCACGAAAACTATTTTTGAAAATAAAATATGATGTCTTTTGGTCACTTCTGTCGTGTCACAGCTGCCCTATTCATACATAGGGTTTATTGCGGCTTATGAGTGAAAGAAATAATAAAAGTTATTATTCTGAGATCATCCACATATTGGAAATATTAGTTTTCAGCTTTGAAAAGATAGAAAAATTAGAAAAATATTAAGTGTAGAAAATAACAATGTGAAATTATTATGATGTGGTTTCATGTTCTGCTGTTTTATTTTTTTGCAACGGTTTCTTCGCAAGGTATCTATGTTCTTCTTTAATTATAACGGGTAGCCTTGATATTAGAAGTTTCGTGTGTGCAATTAATTTTCTTTCCATATAAATGGAATATAATTGTTCATTGCTTTTTGTTATTTTCACCTGTTCAATTAAACTCAGAGCAGACATTTAATAATGACGCGCTGCTGTCGATAATAAGTTTTTGTCGATAAATTTATTGTTCCTGTTGATTTTACAAACAATTTTTATCCCTAACCTAGGCCTTTCGGATACTTGGTTATCTGGAATAAATACTTATTTTGGTGTCGTTGCTCAAGGATCAGATCTTTTCCTTTCTTATCAAATCGAATTAAATATCAATCATCAATATTTATAAACTTTCGTTTATCCGTGTGACTGAGACAACACACCCAAAGCAACTGGGTGTAGGATGCTGAAATTTGGTATGTATGCTCCTTAGGGTAGTAGGAGAGGTTTCCCGAAACTTTTACTAGAACCGAAATTAACAGGTTTTAACGCTGGCAGAGGTGAGGTCATGATGTAGTTAATATATAAATTTTCTTCTTTCATACCTAAAGCAAACCACTTTACTATAGAAATTGATCGGGTCTTGCGAATTTCATGGAAAAAAATGGCTGTTAAAAATTAAACAGTAATATACCGATAAGTAAGTACTTAATTTAATCCCAACACTACCTATATTTTCTAAAGTTCGTTTGAATCGAAATTATATATAGGTACCTACCTCTCGGATCTATCCATTGTCGTCCTTTCGATATAACTGATATCATAAAACACTGTTTTTGCAATGGTGAGACTGGTGTTTCTATTAATTTTAGCTTGTTCATATATGAACGAAAGTTATGCATGGGGTGAGTTTACAATCATGGTTTACTGGTTTTAACTTGTGCTTTCTCTTTTTTCCCCGCGTTTATCTCGATTACATCCTCACCTTTTGGGAGGCTCCATGACCATGGTTCTATTAGTTCGGGTGAGTCATGTTTTACATCGGTTAGTACAAGGCTTGTGTTTATGCTTTATAAGCTGTTCCACCCGCGACTTCGCTCACGGACATTGTCCTACGTAAACAGTCTTTTCTTGAATTAATTTCTCCTTCGATAGAAAAAAATCTCAACGTATGCTTCTATGAACATGAAAATGTGAATGTTATTAATCGATGCTCTTACAGCGTCGGGAAAAATGATCCAAGCTTTTCCTCGCAAGGTAGCTGAGGTCATTTTAAGGAGACTTGATATTTTCTTCCAACATTATCTAGTATTTTGTAGCAATAATTCAATGTTGACTTCAGATAAGCCTTGTGCCGCAAGACCAGCCAACACATCATATGTTTGTGTGTGCAACGCGACATATTGCGACGAAGTGGAGAGAGTGGTTCCTCAGCATGGGAAATTCCAAGTGTACACTACTTCTCAGGTAAGTTTAGATAACAAAGGATCGTAAAATGACCTATGATTATTGTTATGTGTCATGATTTATTTAAAAAAATATGGCCGTAAATTCTTTGCTTTTGGACGATGTTCTTTCAATGAAACTATCTCTCAACTTTATACCTATCCCGTAAGTCGTGATATGTTTCAGTGTGTACACGTACTTATATAAAATGATTTATTTTTTTCCAGAGTGGACTTCGTTTCCAGAAATCAGTTGGACTAATGCAACAATACTATGAAGATCCTAATGGTGAGACAATATTTTCTTCTACATGTTTATTACGACTTCTTCATGTTTATTACTATTACGACTATTTCGACTTCTATATTCCGAGCAGTTGGCTGAAAGGCCATAATTACCATGATGCTTTCCGATCCAAGTGGATAGGAGGAGGATCTATGCTTCATACAACATCCCACCGTAAATAAAGAGATTCGAACATGGCCTAACATTTTACCGGAAACCCTGCATTGCTATATATGATCTAAGTGAATGCTTAAATCAAAAAACATGAATAATATTGTACAGAAAAACAAAAAAATGAAACCATACTTTAGTCTATGGTTTGCATCTTCTCTCATGAATTCTTGTTAACAGCCGCAAAGGATTGTTACACGCTAGAGTTGAACCCGTTTAAGCAGTACCAAACAATAGAAGGTTTCGGAGGCGCCGCTACTGATTCTGCCGGCATCAATTGGGCGTCCTTGGATGATGAACAGCTCAAGAGAAATCTCATTGAGTAAGTATACTTTTATCTACATTATTACTCGTATAAAACGCGGTCACTATCTAGGAGAAAAATCCTCTCTTAGTACAGCCCTAAACCACATAAGGTACTTGCAAAATTTAAAATTTCTTAACCCAGCATTTTGGGCTGCGCCATGTCTGTCAACATGTCCGTCACATTAATTAAAAGATTTTATTTGTACAGATTTGTTTTTAAATACACACAGAGCCAATACAAAAGAATTTATCAAGTTGTGCTGGTCTAAGTGGAGGTTATTATTTTTTTTATTTATTGAGTCTAGCGGGAATTTGATAAGCCGTCAGCCAAAGTTATTTTCGTCGTATGCGTGTGAGTTTGCTTAACACATAATTAAGGCGTTAACTACTGATTATGTCCAGTTTCACTGTCAACAAGGTGGTTGGTGGAGTGGATCCCTAGCCAGAGATTCTACCTAGAAAGAGTGAATCTCAAAAACACGAAAACCTGCAAGCAATTTGGGCCACAAGTGTTTGGTAGAAAGGGTAGGCTGTTGAAATCCTGGCTAATCATCGCGTATAATTATATGCGAGCCAATGGGTATAATATAACTGAGGATGTCAAAGAAACGATAAGTAAAGGGAGAAGTCCAAAGCGTAGTTGTGGAGGGTACGACGGGGAATGAGAGGAAGACAGATGTTGTTTCTCATTCATTTATTTATATAATCACGTCTATATCCCTTTCGGGGTAGACAGAGCCAGCAGTCTTGAACGACTGCTAGGCCACGTTCAGCTGTAAGGCTAAATGATAGAATTGAGATTCAAATAGTGACAGGTTGCTAGGCCATCGCCTAAAAGAAGAATCTCCAGTTTTATTCGCCTATCCCTTAGTCGCCTTTTCCGACATCCATAGAAAAGAGATGGAGTGGTCCTATTCTTTCTTGTATTGGTGCCGGGAAACACACGGCACCTTTTTTTATTTTAATATTATGTAATAAGTCAAATAGAAAGAGATGAAGCGGTTTGTTTCTCACTTAGACTGTATTTAAAATTTTAGCATATTGATGTTGATTGTCTCTTCAGATCCTACTTCGGCTCCAATGGTATCGGCTACAACATGATCCGCGTGCCCATCGGAGGCTGCGACTTCTCCACGCGGCCGTACGCGTACAACGAGTTACCTGTCAACGACACTCACCTGTCAAACTTCTCACTCTCCTACGAAGATTATTCGTACAAGGCAATTGTTACTGTTGTTGTTTTCATTCTCCTGAGCCTAATTCGTTTGGTGTTTGCTATTCTCGTTTTAGACACTTTAATACATGCATTTTTATAGAATACGACCACTACATTTCTAGACCGCGGATGTCGTAAAAGGCATATAAGGGTATCTATTGATATTAAACTTGAGATTTTTCTCGTGGGCGATTGCCTAGTTACCTATTTGATTTTCAATTCCATGACTTAGCATTACTGCAGCTGAACGTGGCCTTTAATTCTTTTCAAAACCGTTGGCTTTGTCTACATCGCAGGGGATGAGGACGTGACTATATGTATGTATATATGTATTCTCGTCATTTTTATCATTATTCTCGTCGTGTTGGTCCGTGTCTCCACCCTAATGGCGAGGAACCCTGGGTAATTGTATCATCCTTTTCATCGTAAATAACAACCCATTTCTTCCTGAATCGCAGACTCCCCTCTGCATTATCATGCTAGCCACGATTTTAAAAATTTAAACCATATAGGAAAGTTTGTAGCTATTTACTTATGATGACGTCAGCACCCATTAAAAACAGTATTTTGGAAGTTCCCATAGAAGTTTAAGCTTCGGTCAGAAATTTTCTCTATAGAACCATCTGTTAAAAATGTCTGTCTGTCCCACAGATTCCAATGATAAAAGCTAGTATGAAGGTATCAACGGCGCCAATCCACCTCGTGGCAGCGACCTGGTCTCCTCCACTGTGGATGAAAGACCCGAGTAAGATATCAGGGGTCAACAGACTGAGGAAGCAGTTCTATCAGACATATGCCGATTACCATTTGAAGTAGGTTTTCTACTAGTAAATTTATGAGTAGCTTCGAAAAAAAATCTGATTTACCCCATAGAGGAAAAGGGGCACCCTGGGCTCCTCTTCAGACAGATGAGGTTTTAACCAGAATTAAGTTAGCAGAACGAAAAAGGTTGAGTATTACATGTATTTAAGAACATTTTTTTCAATATCATTAAGCTTCCTGGAACTTAGCAATAGCAACCTCAGTATTGTGGCTTTTTGGGAAGATGACAAATTCCAAAATAAAGACACCGAGTCTTTATTTTGGAATTTGTCAACTTTACGGAATAAGGACGTTGTTAGGATTTTTAGTGAGGGTAGTTTTAATATAATTATTTGTGGGTGGGCTTATTCATTTAGGGCGACGCTAGGAGTAATAATCTTTGTGGAAAGTAATACGGCTAAGTGGACAGAGTGGTATCACACCACGGGGTCCAATCATATGGTGACTTCGTCTGCTTAGTGCTTTCCAAAACGTTGACAATGTAAAGGTATGTGAATCGTCGATGCAGCAAAGGAAGAATGTAGCGATCGTGGCTAGTGGAAAGATGTAGTTTCTGCCATTTCTTCTTTCACTCCGGGAAAGAGGCGAGAATGAATATAAAATTGGTAAGTGGTAAGATTAAATTCATAGGATAAATTCGATACAGTTATTCTCTTTCTGATCATAGCATAATTCCCGATTGTGTTCCTCTTTTGTCTTCGAAGATATCTGACATCTCCGATTTGTGCTTCAATGATCCATTCAGAAACGCCATATCGATGAATAGAACTACTCCATATTTTACCCATAGATGTCGTAAAAGGCAACTAAGGGATAGGGCTTATATACTTGGGATTCCTCTTGTAAGCGATGGGCTAGCAACCTAGGTATATCAATTCCATCATAAAGCGATAAAGCTGAACGTGGCATTTCAGTCTTTCGAAGACTGTTGGCTTTTTCTACCCGGCAAGGGATATAGAAATAACTATATGTATGTATGCATGTGTATATCGATGAATTTTGTAGACAAATTGTTGACATATACAAGTTAATGTACTTTCACAGGTTCGTTCAGGAGTACTTCGACAACGGAATCCCCATTTGGGCTGTGACCACCACCAATGAGCCTCTCAGCGGGATCATGTCTCTGGGACACAACAACAGACTAGGGTGGACCACAAAGGGGATGGTATGTAACTGTGTGTAGCGAAGGAAGTATGCAGAGATCGTGGCAAGTGGAAAGAGATAGTCTCTGCCTACCCCTCCGGGAAAGAGGCGTGATTTTATGTATGTATGTATGTAACTGTAGGAAGCTATTTGACGGAATCTGCGGCGCAGCGGTAGTGCGCTTGTCTGTGTCAGTGGAGGTCCCGGGTTCGAATCTCGGCAAGGACATGATGAGAAACGACCTTTCCCTGATTGGCCTGGGTCTTGGATGTTTATCTATGTATTTATTGTAAATATAGTATCGTTGAGTTAGTATCTCGTAACACAAGTCTCAACTTACTTCGAGGCTAACTCAATCTGTGTAATTTGTCCCTTATGTATTTATTTATTATTATTTATTTAATTAAAGTTGCGTTTGTCACTGGAATTAAGATATGTTTTCTTATATTAATCAATTAATAATTCTGATTTTTTGTAGTTAAGGTCTTTAGATTTTTTCGCCCTTATTTCAATCTAATCATCATTTCCTTCAACAACACAAACAAATTCTACTTCTACTAAGTCATAACGGAGAGTAGCTTTTCGTTTGTTCATTATTCGGGCAAAAGCCATATATTATATTACTCGCCTTTATCCCTTATGGTGTAGTCAGAATAGTTTGGAAAAAATTAAGGCCACGTGCAACTAGATGGAATTAAGATTCAGATAGAACACTGCTTAGCCCATTGTCTTCAAGTTCGTAAGTCTTTCTCTTGATAGACTTAATATTCACACGAATGTATAAAACAACACTTTTATTTTTCAGGGTACCTGGATTTCTAAGAATTTGGGACCCACTCTCAGAAGCTCCGGTTTTAACGTGAAGATACTAGCTGGAGACGATCAACGGTTCACAGTTCCTCTTTGGTTTAACAATGTAAGTTAGTGCATCATCATCATTATCCTATGTCATCATGTATTTGCTGCATTATTTGTTAACTTCAAAGGTACTACGTAGGATTTGACAAAGTTTCAATGCAGTAAACTTAGTTCTAGGTAATTTATTAGTCGTCAAACAATGTTGTGTAACCTAAAGATATGACAATTATCAAGTGATAATGAAATGTCCTATGATAATTAATAAAACTTCTGAATTGGAATGTCCAGGGGAAAACCGTAGAAGTTAGTACTAGTTCATCAAACATGTACCAATTTCTGAGATGCCTAGGGTTTTTGGGGCAAAGCATTAGAGCATACAAACTAGTTGGGCATAAAAACAATTCTGGTGCGAGTACCACGCTATTCGTTAGCAAAACGCGAGAAAAAAGAGAGAGAGAAGAGAGTTATGAATGTGGATGAAGCGAGAGAAGTATGCAGAGATCGTGGCGAGTGGAAAGATGTAGTCTCTCCTTACCTCTCCGGGAGAAGGCGGAATTTTATGTGTGTATGTTTAACTCATACTACTCAAGTTTATTCACTATAAAAGGTGATCCAAGAGAAGCCAGAAGCCCTGGACTACATTGACGGCGTGGCTGTACACTTCTATATGGACCTGTTCAGCCCCCCAACACTACTTACTGAACCGCTTCAGGATCATCCCGAGAAGTTCGTCATCTACACTGAAGCATGTTAGTGTTTGATATAATTCTTCTTTTACATGGTGTACTTTTTGCTGGGGATTCAATGGGGATCAATAAATACTAAGCTCAGAGTGGCTTGTCAGAGAAAGGCTATCTTAATCACTTCACTAAATATTATAGTCACCTTTTTTTCCTCTGTTTGAATGTATGCGTTAATCTCGGAAAGATGCGGACGCATTTCGTTTCTGTTTGAAATGCTGGAAAGTGGGTTTTCTGAGGATAAACCTTCCTCAGAAAACCCTCTTTCCAATTTATAAATGATACCCGTGCGAAGCCGTGAGTGCTAGTTGGTAATCGAATTGGTAATAAAGTGTCTCTGTGTCAAATTTCTAAATATAAAAATAAGGGTCCAAATAATTTTGACATAGAGATGATGAGCGAATATTTATTATCTGTTTTTTGCCTTATAATTTTGTGAGGTATATTTTTTTATTTCAGGTATAGTCGAAGGCAAACCGCCAGTGGTTTTGGGATCTTGGGAAAGAGCAGAAAGATACATCACAAATATTATAGAAGTAATTTTTTTTCCTACGTTATTATTATATGTTACTTTATCGTTTATCGGTATTTATTTGAACGCATTTCATCCAAGTGCATTTCTGATTGTATTGTCACCTGTCATCTTCAGGATTCGGGTATCACACGCCATAATCATCCGTAACATTTGTGATGCTGTGAAAAGATTTGGTAAGGTTTAAATGATCTTAGAAGGGAATGGAGATTTAAAAGTGACAAGTTGCTAGCCTATCATGTGAATGAAGACTGCAAAGTAAATATGCCTTTCCTTTTAAATTTTAAAAATAATGTTCTAGCAATTCTTAAAAATTATGATACAAACAACTAGGATTCATATTATGCTTTATCCTAAAATCGTATAAGCGTACTTAAAAAAAGAAAAAATACTCTTAACAGGATTTGAACTACAACGTGGTCGGTTGGATCGACTGGAACCTGTGCCTGAACAGCGACGGAGGTCCCAATTACATCAGCAACTTTGTCGACTCCCCAATAATCGTGTTCCCCAAAAACGGGGAGTTCGTCAAGCAGCCGATGTTCTACGGCCTCGGACATTTCTCCAAGTTCATGGGAAGAGGTTCCAGGAGAATACATGTTAATGGGAATAAATGCTGCGATGTTAAACACGTGGCTGTCGTTAGCCCAGAAAATACAATCGTCGTTGTTCTTTATAATGGGTGAGATGAGAACTGTTTTTTTTATGATTAGTTCAAAAGCTGGTGTAGCTATTTCTTAATAAGGTCCCTTGTTTGAATTTGTTTTATTTTATTTATATAAAACTATATTGGGCCTTAAAGATATAATAGGTGAATTTAATACGAGTAGGTTTCTCAGTCAACCTTTAGAAAATAGCAAACAAATTAATCAGGTGTCAGTTCGGGAGAACAATAAACATAATTAAGAATAAAGATTTTCTTTTTTAAAAAACTTTGACACCGTTGTGTTGATTATTACTCATCTCATGACAGTGGTGTTGATTATTACTCAAAACATCTTTGCTGAAATCAAAATGATATACATCATGCCATTGGCCTTAAAACTGAATATGCTGCAGACCAGACAAAGTGTCAAAAGAAGTGGATCTTGGCCCAAAAAGCTATTTAAGAAAATGTATTTGTAGCATGGGAATTTAAAACAAATACACATATTTTTTTTTAATTTAAGAAATAAATTTGTTTCAGGGATAACAAAGATCGCGCAGTATCGTTGAAGTTGAGTGACAAGATAGCTTCAGTTGATTTACCGCCAAAATCTGTTGTTACAGTTGAACTTCCGAATACTGTTTAAAAATAGCTGAAATACCTAATATGTACTAGTTAAATATTAAATAATAAATACATTATTTATTATTTTTAATTGCTCCTTTTTTTTAATTACCTTTTTTGAGAGTTCTGTTAGTTAATGTGTTTGTTTAAATATTATTTGGTATAGCAGTAGATAGCTTACTTGGCATCTTGTTGAGCAGCTAACTATTGGTCTCTAAGGAACTGCATTGGGAGTCGTTTCAAGAACAGTGCTTATATCTTCTTTATTTTAAGGTTAGGGCGAGAGAAAATTAAAACATTATGCTTAGTCATTGTTCGCCAAGATAGGGTGAAAAAATAGGATACTTTTACATAGATACATACATATTACCACGTCTATATCCCATGCGGGTTGACAGAGCCAACAGTCTTGAAAAGACCGAAAGGCCACGTTCAGCTGTATGGTTTATAATGGGATTGAGATTCAAATAGTGACAGGTTGCAAGCCAATTGCCTACAAGAATAATCCCAAGTCTATTAGCCTTACCCCTTAGTCGCCTTTTACGATATCCATAGAAAAGAGATGGAGTGGTCTTATTCTTTTTTATATTGGTGCCGGGAACCACACGGCACACTAACTTAAAAAAAATTTAACAAAATTCCCGAAGGAACGAAAACTTCACCCCCGTAAAACGTACCTATAATTATCTACAGATAATGTAATTTTACGTTTAAAGCGTTAAGTGATACATAGGTATTAGCAATTTAAAATTTCTTGAGTAAATATAATGAACAAATAAAATAGCAGCTGACTTAAAGTACACATACAGTTTTTTCATTAAAATTTGAATGGCAAGCCGTAAAGACCCCAGATATGAATAGTTTCAATTAGTTACGGACTTTCGCATATCGTGGAATTTTTATGTGAATCAATAACACATTTTATGCAAGTCATTATAGCGTAGAAATATAACATTTAATTTTGTATATCCCTATATTTTATATTGATATTATCCCTATATTTTATTTTAATATGTATCCTACTACTATTATAAAGGCGAAAGTTTGTATGGATGTATGGATGTTTGTTACTCTTTCACGCAAAAACTACTGAACCGATTACCATGAAATTTGGTATGTAGGTAGCTGAAGACCCAGAATAACACATAGGCTACTTTTTATCCCAGAGTTCCCGCGGGATTGATAGGGTTTCCATGCGGACGAAGTCGCGGGCGGCCTCTAGTCTTTTATATTAAATGGCATAGCCTCCTCCGTAGTAGGTGAAATTCAGCGCATTGTGTAACCTCACCATACACATATGCATATGCTGAGTGATAACCCTTTTGGTCGCATCATGTTTTTTTTAATTTCTATGATTATGAACAATGTAATGTAACCTTTTGCGCCAAATAAAGATCTTTTTTTTTATTTCTTTCTGTCATATTTACTGTATTTCCCTTACTCGACTTATAACGACTAACCTCGGAATGACATAATGCTTTCAAATTTCACATTGGCTCCAGAAGGCTATGAATTAAGGGTAATTTCGGTGGTGTCCCATGCCGTGTGGTCTCCGGCACCAGTAGAAGGATTGCGTAAAAGGCGACTAAGGGATAGGCTTATAAACTTCTTCTTTTAGGCGATGGGCTAGCAACCTCTCACTATTTGAATCTTAATTTAATATACATATATATATATATATTTAAAACTTTATTGCACGAAATCAATATGTTACAAAGGACGAAATTAATGCCGTTTGACATTCGCGAATTTATGTCTTTTAATATTTCCAGGATCTACAAAATGGTCTGGTAGGATGGATCGATTGGAATCTAGCTGGACCATGAAGGTGGTCCATGTTGGGCCAAAAACTTTGTGGACGCTTCCGTCATCGTCTTCCCGGAAGATGAGGAATTTGTCAAGCAGCCCATGTACTACGCTATGGGGCATTTCTCCAAGTTCATTCCCAGAAATTCTGTCAGGATTGATGCTAGTGTTTGTGGGGTACAAGCAATTGATTACGTGGCGTTTGAGACACCTGGAAAAACATATATTGTTGTATTTTATAATGCGTAAGTTTATTTTGATCATGGCCATCCTTAAAATACTTTTAGTACTCGTAAAATTTTTACCTTAAGTTATAAAAAAAAAATTGGATTGTTTTCATGCTGTCAGAAAAATACAATTTTAGGACTCGAATCTAAAAAAACCTTTTTTATTTCAGGGGTGAAGAGCAGAGCGTGAATATTAAACTAAATGGATACAAGGCATCACTAAAACTAGCACCCCAGTCAATCATTACGGTGGAGCTGCCGCCATAGAAATCATCACGAAGGAACCCTTTGGGTCAAAGATTTCTTGTTTTGTCCAATCCAAAGCTCGCCACGTTTTCTCAACATCTCTTTTTTTTATTAAATAGTGATTTGAAGCAACTGTATGTACATTTTAATTATGGGATTCTTCTTTAAGGCGTTGGGCTAGCAACCTGTCACTATTCGGATCACAATTCTATCTTAAAGCCAAGTAGCTGAACGTGGCCTATCAGTCTTTTCAAGAATGTTTGGCTCTGTTTACCCCTTTAAGGATATAGACGTGATTATATATATGTATGTCTTTTTTATTTAAGCTCTAATTGAAATAAATACAAAAAAGATTTTGGTTTTACTTTGTGTTCCCAATTTGCCCAATAAAGGTATGGTCTGGTATTATTATAGTCACATTGCCATCTACCGGAAAAAAAAATAGAACAAGAGAAATAAAGTCTAAAATAGTATCGGGAAATACATAAAACAACACAATCTACTATATGTTTACGAATAAATCATGTTGTTTGTTGCAAAGCTGGCCCTATCGTTACAACGCTAGTTGACCTCAATCATTAAGAAACACGAGACCGACCATTGATAGTATGCACACAGTTAGTTCTCGACCATGATCGGTGCAGTGTTCATAGTGCTATGTGTCATTCTCCTACTCTATCATCTCGTTACAAGAAAATTCGATTACTGGAACCAACGAAAAATACCTTACATCAAACCCGTACCCTTATTCGGAAACTACGCCTCTTACATACTCTTAAAATCCTTCATAGGACACGTTACTCAATCAATATGTAGACAATTTCCAAATGCGCCGTACATTGGAACATTTTACGGCACCGAACCAGCCCTCCTGGTACAAGACCCTGAGGTAATCAAACTTATTATGGTTAAAGACTTCTACTATTTCAATGGCAGAGAAATCACTAACTACACGCATAGAGAACCCATCACCACTAATATGTTTTTCACTTACGGTGATAGGTGGAAAGTGATGAGGCAAAATTTGAATCCTCTTTTTTCATCTGCGAAAATTAAGAACATGTTTTATCTAATAGAGAAATGTGCACGACAATTCGAATCTATGTTGGATGATGAAGTAAGACAGGATAATATATTAAAAGTGAGAGCCTTGATGTCAAGATATACAATGGATTGTATAGGATCATGCGTCTTCGGTATAGAAACAAAAACAATGGAAAAAGGCGCTGATGAGAACCCGTTCACGATAATAGGTCACGATTTATTTTTAGAGACAAAGGTCGGAGGTCTTAAAATGATAGCTCGTTCTATATGGCCAGCCGTGTTTTACGCATTACGTCTTAGAAATTTTCCTGAGAACATAAGCACATTTTTTCACAAACTCATGACTGAAGTGTTTGCTGGACGAAATTACAAACCTACAACAAGGAATGATTTTGTTGATTTACTACTTAACTTGTACAATGAGAAATACTTGACTGGTGATAGTATAGAAAACATGAAAGGGGCAAATAAGAAAATATCTTTGAAGGTTGACGATGAAATGTTGGTAGCGCAGTGTTCTTTGTTTTTCGCCGCCGGTTTTGAGACGTCATCTACGACTGTACAATTTGTTCTTTATGAGCTTGCCAAGAAACCGGACGCTCAAGAGAAGGCTTTAGAAGAAGTGGACGAATATCTTAGACGTCATAATAATAGAGTAGAATTTGATTGTATTAATGAAATGCCTTATATTGAAGCCTGTATCGATGAGGCATTACGTCTGTATCCAGTATTGAGTGTTCTTACTCGAGAAGTTCACAAAGATTATACTCTGCCTTGTGGTGCAGTACTCGAAAAGGGCGTCAGGGTCCATTTGCCGGTGTACCATATACAGCATCGTCCAGACTTCTTCCCCGAACCCGAGGAATTCCGACCAGAAAGATTTCTAGGAGAGGAGAAACGTAACATAAAACAGTATACTTATTTCCCGTTTGGTGAAGGACCTAGGATCTGTATTGGTAAGCTTTTTTGAGAATTTCTTAAGTAAAGTTTGTTAGTTTGTAATTATTGCATATAAATTAAAACAGTTACAAGAAATAAAACATAATTATAAAATAAATAAATCACTAGCAGTGGCGGACTTATCCCATGAAGGAATCTCTTTCAGTCAACTGGCAAACAATAAAGGAACTAGATAATTAAGTAACAAAATCGGCAAGTTACTGCATTATAAGCAATAATATTATACTAGTTATATAATAATATACGAATATAAATATAAATTTATATACAGTAGGAATTGTATTTATACTTAAC
The DNA here is from genome assembly GCF_032362555.1 of Amyelois transitella. Lineage (NCBI taxonomy): Eukaryota > Metazoa > Arthropoda > Insecta > Lepidoptera > Pyralidae > Amyelois > Amyelois transitella. Next base: position 2,542,866 of record NC_083525.1, read on the forward strand.
ATTTCCGAATTATTATTGTAAAGTTCGAATCTAAACAAGTTTATTTTTAGAGGATGAAAATTTATCCAATGATTACTACCTTATCACAAATCAGCGCTCAAATTCAAGTTTCTTTAAACTTCATCAAATTAATAAAGACTTTTTACCCAATAATTTTTATTTAACCGAATTCTTATGAAACTTTTTCTAAAATGCGAAACTTACAACAAAAACCTTTATTATTCCAGGCATGCGTTTCTCCAAAATGCAAATGATACCCGGTCTCATCACAGTTCTGAAGAAGTACCGGGTGGAACCGGTGGGGCCTGCTGAAGAATTGGACTTCTTCTCAACCACCATGGTTATAACAGCGAAGAAGGAAATCAAGCTGAAATTTGTCAGGCGAGAAGATTGGCTACGACGCAAGTTCTGAATCAATACTAAAATAACTACTTACCTACGTTTTTATTTTAGTCTTTTATGGTTTAAAACTCTTGTGACTTGTTGGTTGACGATTTATAAGCGTTTGTGTGTGAATAAAATTTGTGGCGCCATTTTCCGCAAGCTACTAAAATACTTTGTTATTGAAAATTTTATAATTTTATTTTGTAATATTTAAGTTCGGTAATATACATTTATTAAAAGAAGTTAGTTATAGTTAACTTGTATTAAATATTACTTAGTTTTAATTCTGTTTACATTTAAGACAAAAAACGACATTAATCATTTATTCCATTTCACGTTATAAATAAGCGCGCTGTGTACCAAAATATATACCTAGTTTGGTACAAAGCGCGTTCATTCAAGGTCATAAACAAGGCTGTTCCTCTCTCTTTCTCTCTAACTCAGAATGAAATTCACTCTCTTTCTATCTTCTCTTTCTCTTGGCGTTCGTCCCGAATACATCCCCAGCCCGGGGCGTGCCTTTAAGATTATGATCCTGGATCGGGTAAATCAGGTTATAACACGAAACGACTCTCATCTTATTTCCACTCCATCTCTTTCCCATGGATGACGTAAAAGGCGATTAAGGGCTATGGCTTATAAACTTGAGATTCTTGTTTTAGGCGATGGGCTGGCAACCTGTCACTATTTGCATCTCAACTGTTGAACGTGGCTTATCAGTCATTTCAAGACTGCTGGCTCTGTCTACCCCGCAAGGGATACAGACGTGATTTTATGTATGTAATTACACGCTTGACAAAATTTGTCTAGACTAGACGAATGACTTGCTGTTTTCTACAGTATTAGGCCGTAATAAAGTGATCTGTAGCCTGAAAAGGCAAATATTGACTTAAGTTTACACGTGCAAGTTTTTATTAATTATTTGTAAATAATGATTTCACGAAAAAAATATGACATGTATTCTCATTAGTCACCTTAGTAACAATAGTAGTTACTTAGTACGTTCGTACGTTTATAAATATGTTCAACTATTATATGAGCCATAGATATCTTTATAACTATAAAAATGAGAATTGTGTCCCTCTTTTTAAGAGAATCGATCAATGGAAAGGCTAATAAAAATCGCGATGATTTTTCTTCACCGCACAAGCATCGATTATCAATATCAAGTTAAAAAAATTTAAATTTAAAGAGTTGATTTTTTCAAAAATCTTAAATGTTTGTTAAATAAAAAAAGAAATTGTTTTCTTTTGTTTGTAATATCTTTTTTGTACTAACGAAACAACACAAAAGCGAACCTATCCCATTTAGGGATATCTTCCAATCAACCTTTGATAATTAAGAGGAGAGTTATTTGAATAGGGCAGAAGTCTGTACATATCCTTATCCTATATAATCCTACATACATATATAAATATATTTTTTTGTCCAACAAAATTTATTTCGCAAACAATCCTATTAATTTTTTGAAAAAGTTGATAAAGTTTACAATATTATTGAAGTTAAAGTTGATTAGCTTTTCATGGCACTTTAGCATCAAACATACAAACAAATTAGATATATAATAATATAATACAAACTCAATAAAAGATTTTTATTATCCTTTGTATAGGTATAACAGTACCATGTACGAGTATATAATGGTATCATTGTTGACAATTATTGTAACTGGAGACTTGTTATCATAAGATCCGAGCCGGCCGCCTGCGCCGGTTGTGTAGTATAGAAATAACAAAATGTTGCCAAGGATATGTTGTGTGTTGATTCTGCTACTGGCTTATATAAGTAGGATACTTTCTGGTGAGTTTGTTTGTTTCATTAATAAAATATTGACATTTTTGCAGTATTTCGTTACACGCCATATCATAGGCAGATAAAAAGTTATATACACATATACTCTTATGATTGTCAATGGGAATATAGTCTGAAAAATAGAGATTCTTATAATGTTCAAGTAATGTCTACTTCCATTTGCTTGTTGGAATTTTTGTCAGAAAAGAATGAGGGAAGAATGACGAAGGTACGCTAAAAGAGGAGTAACGATATACAAATTTTAATTAAGAAGATACATTTGGGTATTTTACGCCCCGTTAATATCAAAATTTCTTTAAAACTAAACTACTAATTAAATAAACTATTGCTTTTCTATTTTTTATCTACAAACAACACTGACCACTATTGGAAAAATCATAAATAAAAAACAAATGGTTAACGAAGAGTTTTGCTTTTACAGGCTATTCAAAATTCCTTATTATGCTAATACGATGAAAACTTAAAAGAAATCGTCTTTTTCCCCAGAAAGACCATGCGCAGCCCGTCTGATTGAGGGCCAGTCTGTGGTGTGTGTCTGTAATTCTTCTTACTGCGATGATATTGTGAGAGAAAAACCAGAAGATGGCTACTTTACCGCCTACACGTCATCTGAGGTGAGAGTTCCAAGAATAGATCGGAAAAAAAAGTTCTGTAAATTCTCTTATGCCGTGTTTCGCTTGGAGATATTCTGAAAGAAAAGATGAAGGCTACTTTTAATACGATAAAATTGATTTGTTTTAAGAAAGGGCATTAAATCTGCTTTTGTATTCCACTTTGTTAATACCTATTTGAAGTCTCGCGTGCGATAAACAGTAAATTAAATGAACTAAAATTGAAAAGTTTTGAATCAGGAGATCAGATGAGACTCAGTCCATATAAAAACCTGACTTACCCAATCCAGGATACATGGTCAAAGGTATACCCCGGGCTCCTCTCCAAAGTGGTGAGGACGTAACCGGGACTAAAGTCAGGAGGAAGAGAAAAGTTTCCATCACGCAGGAATTCCTACTGTCCCTTATTTTTGCTTTTCAATTTTAGGCAGGGGCACGGTTCGTCAAACTCACAGGCCAGTTGCAAGATATCACAGAGGAATGCGGAATAGGCAAGTTTTATATTACTCTTATATTCGTTTTTATTAAAATGTCCTAATGTACTGGTTTGAATCCCTGACCAACAAAGAAAAAAGATTTACATTATTTTCCATTCTAGCTGATAGCCTAAACTTTTATCTCTCTTAAGTATAAATATGCTTATTAAATCCATGTTCATCATTTTTCTGATTGACTTGTATTTCGGGGTTATATACTTGTGTATTGTTCTAATCATCATCATAATCTGGGTATTCCTTATCTGCTATAACAATAACAGAAACAACTCCAATTATTATTAGGATGTAAGAAGACTACATTTAGTCTGGATCGCAGTTAGTAATATCAGAAGATAGTTGGTATAGTTCAAATCATCATCATAATCTGGGTATTCCTTATCTGCTATAACCACTTACTTTTAAATGACAGAAAACACACTTTAAATATTTTAGGATGTAAGAAGACTGTATTTAGTCTGGATCCCAATGAGCAATATCAGGAGATAGTTGGTTTCGGAGGTGCTGTGACCGACGCGGCTTCCATTAATTGGATGAATTTGACTGACCCACAGCTGAAGCAAAACCTTATTGAGTAAGTTATTTTAGAATAATGAAATAGGTGAAATGTTTAAACCTGGTATTTGGCCCAAACTCCTAAGATTTCAAACGGGAAAAATGTATTGATGAATGTAAAAGAATATAAAAAAATCTTAATCTCGGCATACAAACAAGGATTAAGCTAATTGGACAATTTTAGGTAATTCATTAATAAAAAAAAAAATTGACATTTTGATGCAGGAAACAAAACGAGATCTGTTCTTACAGTAGGCAGACTTAAAGAGATAAGCTTTAAAGATAAGCCGCCTTTCTTATATTCTCAAGTAGTTATAAAACCTTTTAATTATGTTTGCTTAGCTTTGGTTTCAATAATGTTTTTTGTTTAGTCAAAAGAACTTGTGGTCTGATTACCATTAAATTTTGCAGGTGCTTGTATAACAGTTTGTTGGGTAATTTTAATTATTCTTTGTATTTCAGCACATATTTCAGCAAAAGTGGTATAGAATACAACACGGTACGACTTCCGATCGGTGGCACAGACTTCTCCACTCATCCATATGCATATAATGAACTACCTGAAAATGACATCAACCTAACAAACTTTACTCTCCCCGATGAAGATAAGAAATTTAAGGTATTTGATGTTCAAAACAATAGTGGTAGGGTGATAACCTTCTTTATGGATTTAATTATATTGTTATAGAATATGCATTTATTGATAAAGCTGCTATTAGTGTTGTTACAGGTGTGTATGTATATTTCTAGAAGCTTGGAAAACAAGAATTGTGTACAAATCTGGTCTTTATGACTTGATTAATAATTTAATCCATGTTACTTTCGAGATAAAAACCGCTGCGTTTCATATAAAGGTAGATTTTAGGATTATCGAAAAAATAGCCAGTCATGCAAGTAACTGAGTGATCCCTGAGAATCTGTCATTGTATATTCATTCTAATGTATTCTTTCTTTTACAAGACATTACAAATAAGCTTTGTCTTTCAGATACCGATGATAAACGCCATAAAGAAGGTCGTGACGTCACCCTTGTACATTGTAGCGTCCACATGGTCCCCGCCAAAGTGGATGAAGACTAACAATGACTGGAGCGGGTTCTCAAAGCTGAAGGCAGAATATTATGACACTTATGCGCTTTATCATTATAGGTACAAATATTTTATAACTTAAAAATTTTTAGTGATTTTTGCAAAAGACGTATTTCTCTTTTGCAAATCACATAAAAGTTTTAAATAGGGAAGTCTGTACTCCTACTGAGTAAAACTCATCGTGTAACCAAAGATTCAATAGTGATTGATTTACTTAACAATATTTAAAATAAAATAAAACTTAACTTACGTACTACATGCTAACTTAGAATACAATGTAGAGGCAGGAAACTGAGTCAGACAGATGTTAAAGATACATTTGATACGATGGTTTAGGAGAATTTGGATAATCGATGTCTTATTGAAAAAAATTATGCTTTTAGATTTTTAGAACAGTATTTCGGACAAGGAATACCAATTTGGGCCATCACCACGACCAACGAACCAATTGACGGCGCACTCAATCTCGCATCGTTTAACTGCCTTGGATGGTGTGCTAAGGATATGGTATGTATGGATTATTCTTAATTTATGAACGGAAATGATATGATGTTTGTAGTTTATGACATTTAGATGATCAAAAGAAGGATAAAGAAAACATTGCGGTAAAGATAGATGTGGTAAATAAGGAAATTCTCGACATTAGTCACCTTTTTTGATTATATCACAGTTCTGAAAAAAATTTCATTACATTACAGGGTAAATGGATAGCCAATAATCTAGGACCAATGCTCCGCAACTCGACGTACCGCGACGTCAAGATTTTGGCCGTCGACGACCAGCGTATCAATATCCTATATTTCTTCAATTTGGTAAGTTGAATATTTACAAGTGCTTCTCCCTCAGTGGACCCCAGGCCCCAAAGCAAAGTGATGGAGGATGGCACACTGGGAGCACTCAAAGATGATGACAGAGTGGAAGCTATAAACCTAGGCAGACCAATCGTTGATAAATATGTTTTTTTTGTTCTGGTTGTTTTTGAAACAAAATGAGTTTTTGACAGACAAAAAAAAAGAACTTAGAATACTCCACCGAAAAGAGCTAGCTCTTAAACGTAAGATTATTCAGAACATTGCAGAAAGCCTGTTTATACATTTTTTCACAAATGACATATACTTTTTTAGATGATAAAAGAGAATAAGGAGTGCCTTCAATATATAGACGGCGTTGCTGTTCACTACTACACGGATTTTATAGTTCCTGCTTCAGTATTTAACCTCGTCTCCAAAACCCACCCCGATAAGTTTATCATCAGTACAGAAGCATGTGAAGGTATATTCCTCTAATGACATAGTTTTATCACTACTACTAGTATTACAATTCCATTGTAGTCCATCTGCTTTAAAAAGGTCTATGTTTTAGACGTTTCTATTTATTATCATATTTTTTTCCATTTCCAACTAATGAGTTACTTATTCTTCATTCATAGTTACAATCAGTCAATTCATCATTTATTTTGTTTCAGGGTCTATGCCGTGGGAAAAGGAAAAAGTACTTTTAGGATCATGGGATCGAGCTGTTAAATATATCAAAGATATTTTTACGGTAGGCATTTATAATTGAGTTCCTTACTTATACTAAGAAAGATACTATTTTGCTCCTAACAATGTACTTTTAAATGCGTTTGTTTAAAAATGTTATAAGCTGGCAACATGATCTGTCCTTCACTAATCTATTGGTTCTGTCTATCCCGTAAGGGATATGGACGTGATATGTGTATCTGTGAGTACTTCATGCGGTTTTTGATTTTAGCATGCGATCTATCACTTTTATTTAATCCTATCAAGATTCTTCGCCTTACTTGTTCTACAGGTTAAGTCTTTATTTTGTCACCTATTGCATCAATATTAGTGATTTTTAGCGACATTATAAGTAGAACGTCTTTATTTTTTCAAAACATTCTAATATACTTACTTATTATTGTTCTTCTTTAGGACTTAAACCACAATTTGGTTGGTTGGATCGACTGGAACTTGTGTTTGAACAAAGAAGGTGGTCCCAACTGGGTTCAAAACTACGTCGACTCTCCTATCATAGTGTTCCCTGAGTCGGGAGAGTTCGTCAAGCAGCCCATGTTCTACGCCCTGGGTCATGTCTCCAAGTTCATACAAAGAGGGTCCAGGAGAATTAAAATAACAGAGTCGAAGCCTTTCCTCTCTTCATCCATTGATAATGTCGCTGTTGCCACTCCGGGGAATGAAACTGTTGTAGTTGTTTTACATAATAAGTAAGTAAACCTATACTTTCAAGAAGTGAAGAATACTTGTAGCCTTGCTTGCATGAAAAGAGTTATGAATGTGAAAGCGAAAGAAGTAGGTACGATTGTGGCAAGTAATATGCAGTCTCTGCCTACCACATCGAAAAAGAGTAAGAATAGTTAGTAAGAAAAAGGTATGACGAGAAAAGTTGTAACTACAGGCTCAAATTTCATAGGATTTTTATATCAACTTAATCTTTAGGAGCTTAAAATTGTATTTTTTAATACTGTATATTAATAAACGATGATTTTGTTTATAATTTTTAAGAATCTCACACGCAATTGTTGTTTGATTGGATACTTTCTTATTTCTGCCACCAAAGATCGCGGTCATTACTTAAAAATTCATAATTATAATGAATTCAATATGATTCTTAAAAATTAAATCTCAATTACTCTATTCTACCTGTTATGAAAGTTGTATATTTTATTTACAGAGACAACCACGAGAGACCTATAACAATAAAATTAGAAGGTAAACAAGCAGAGTTGACTTTGAGTGCCAAATCCTTCACAACGATTGAATTGCCCTACAAGACCATATCGTCTAAGTAGAGTTTAAGTTGAGGGTTACACTTGCTAGTTACTTTCATAATTAAATAAACAATAAGCAGGTTACATCACACTGGATGATCAAATTTAAAAAAACAATTACAGACAAATAAATAAAAAAACGAGAAATTTCAATTACTGATTTGATTTATTTAATGTCTTTGACAAACGTATAAGCAATAGTTGAAATGAAACAAGAGAAAACTTGAATGAATTAAACTATCACGTTGAATGTGGCGCTAATATAAAAAGAAAAAAATGGAGACTGTTGCAAAAAAGTGATACCGATAATGAAAATATACCAAGAAAGTTCTCAATTAAGATGGCGATTCGTAAAGATATTGATCTGGAAGAGAATTATAAAGAAAGAGTAAACTGATAGAAATCTGAACAATCAAAATTGCTTTAAAGATAGTAGATAAAAGACCTGTACCGAAGCGAAGAAGATGGAAACTTTCCATTGCGTTTTTCTAATTCATGACTTCAATTGCATCATTATTTTTTTCAATTCTTCATTGTCATCAAGAACTAAAAGTTCTACGTTAAACATGATGTTTATTATTAAATAAAAATGTACGTCATCATTTCTACATTTTTTATTTTCAATAAGTTGCCTTCTAGCATCTTTCCTTGGTATTTAATCATTGTTAACTTAACATTAGGAAAGTCAGGTTTTTACACGAAGCGACTGATCCTTTGAGAGGGTACCTAACCCATATTTGTTAATGTAAAAAGCTACTCTAAATAAAAGTGCGTATTCCTTTAGCCGCCATTTACGACAATTACAAAAATAATAATAAGACTGACAAATATTTGTATTTTGTAATCATTATTTTACACAGAGTAAGGTCTTTTTAACTTCTTATACTCCTTTCCTTTTACGAACAGACATTTTAAGTAAAATCTTTAGGAATAGAATAAAACCTTTCCCATCTATGTCGTAAAAGACGACTAAGGGATAGGCTAATCTATCTTAAGGCTATCTTCTTCTAGGCGATGGGTTAGTAACCTGTCACTATTTGAATATCAATTCCATGATAAAGCCATGCAGCTGAATGGTCTTTTCAAGACTGTTAGTGAGGTGATAATATGTATAATTATATGTATGTAAAATCTTTTACATTGTGCATCAGGTCAACACAACAAAGAAGGTAGCAGTCAGTATTACTTAGTTCTATCCAGTCACGAAATAGCCCTATCAAATTCTGAGTCATCTCATACCTCTTCCCCTAGGATCTGGTCTCGACTAAATCTGCGTAGAACTATATCTATTTCGTTCTATCGCGATGAGAGGAAAAGGGATGGTATCTATCTTCCGTCAATCTTAATCAGTTTATTGAAACAATTGGAACAAAAGGAAGCGGATAACTTCTTCATATGATGTACATTTTTAAGGACTTAGCAACCTAAAGAAATACTTATTTCATTTTGGCTCTTTGATATACATAGGAATGATAGAAATATGGTACACGACTAATTAATTGGTACATAATCTCGCTTATTGACAAAAAAAAATGGGCCTACTCATCTCTTCCCCATGGATTTCGTTAAAGGTAATGAATAGGCTTTTTTCTGGGATAAATTACCCAGATTGAGTTAGCCTCGAAGAACGAGTAAGTTCGAGACTTGTGTTACAAGATACTAACTCGACAATACTATATTTTATAATAAATACTTATATAGATAAACATCCAAGACCCAATCCAATAAGAAAAAAATCTTTTATCATTGTGCCCTGACCGGAATTCGAACCCAGGACCTCCGGTGTCACAGACAAGCGTACTACCGCTGCGCCACAGAGGCCGTCAAATAAACTAAGGATTCTTCTGAATAAATAAATGAATTATCTATCTCCTTTAAGGCGATTGGCTAGCAACCTGTCGCTATGAATCAAGGTAAAGGCTTATTTTTTGATATCAAATCAAGTAAATGTGAAAAACAAGACTGTTGCCAACAACATTTGAACTTATAAACAAATCTTACAGATAGTTTTTATATGCGATGGGCTATCAACCTGTTCTGCCATATAGAAAATCATGACTTAAAGTCTTGTTACTATATAATGTATATAAATGCAGTTCCAGGCACCATTAGAAAAAAGAATAGGACCACTCCATCTCTTGGATGTCGTAAAAGACAACTAAGGGATAAGCTTATAAACTTGGGATTCTTCTTTTAGGCGACAGGCTAGCAACTTGTCACTGTTGGCTCTGTATACCTCGCAAGGGATATAGGCGTGATTATATGTTTGTATGTACTATATCTGTCTTATGTTTATGAATATGTTACCTTAAAAAATAGCTCCATTTCCTAAATCCACTACAAAAGGTTGATTTATAACTTTTAGTTAAGGCCCAGTTCTATTATCGTATTCTGTTGAACTGTATTTACTTCCATTTAAAGAGTTCTGATTCATCAGTAAAGTGGAGTGTAGATGTATACCTAAACTTAAGGTTATAAAGGTTATTTACATAGGGTCAGTAGATGAACAGTTAAGGTACCACGACTGAAAAACGAGAACTGGTTCAAATCGAACCTGAATGCTAACCGATGCTCGTACGCATGGAGTTTGTGAGAAACCTTGCATTTTCAGGAAACTGAATGAAATGTAAGGAAATGGTTTCTGAGTAAAATTTTGCCAGCCCGATAAAAAATTTCGGGTGACGGGTAAAAATAGGTCATCTGATAACACAGCTTTACACTGACATTGTGACACTTATAAAATCCGAAAATCAATAATTTTATAAATATGTTGTAACACTTTTTTATCCCTTACGGGGTAGGCTGAGTCAGCAGTCTCTAAGATTTTAACGCCCAGTTCGGCTAGATGACTTAATTATGATTACACTGACAAGAGTCAAATGAAATATATTTAAATCTTATTGTTATGTGTGTACATTGCCTTATTATGGCTTCCGAGATGAATCACAGCGTAATGGACTTACGATCGCATGACCGGTTTCAAGGCGTTTCAAAACAACGAATGTGTGTATTATCCTACCATGAGAGACGAAGCTACTAGAAAATTGATTCTTTTGTATCCCATACCAAAAAGATGGGTGTCAAAAGTTTTAAATTTTTATTTTGTTAAATAATAGACAAATAACACAGGTTGACTTAGCCTAGAAGTAAGTTGGAGACTGTGTTACGAGTGCCGTGTGGATCCCGGCACCAATAAAAAAAGAATAGGACCACTTCTTCTCTTTCCCAGGGATGTCGTAAAATGTGACTAGGGGATGGGCTTATAAACTTGGCATTCTTCTTCAAGCCAAAAAGCCTAGCGTGAACTATCTTTCCAGACTGCTGGCTCTGCCTTCCCGGCAGGGGATAAAGCAGTGACTAGGTATGTATACTATATGTATTGTATAATATGTTACAAAAATCGTGTCCGATTCGAATTTAGTATTCTATCCATATTGGGGTAACACATTCAGCTCCCTGAATGTGCATGATTCCTCACCGTAAGAGCATTGTTTATTTTATGTGTCTATACAACAGACCAGAAATGATTCACATAAGTCAAAGTTACGTGGTGTAGGTATATTGATAATCGTTCAAAGTTCATTGCATTGTCTAAGAATGACCAATACCGGTTTAAGTTTGTCACAAAAAGACGGTCAGTTTGTATGACTCACTCAGATATGAATTGTAGTAAAGAATTTGCATGATCGAGTTTATTTTGTAATCGCTATCTTAATATATCTATTCTCTAATTGAAATTTAATATGTAAAATAATGTGTACATACATGTAATCACGTCTATATCCCTTGCGGGGTAGACAGAGCCAGCAGTCTTGAAAATACTGTTGCTTGGCTTACAGATAGAATTGAGATTCATATAAAGTGACAGGTTGCTAGCCTATCGCCTAAAATAAGAATCTCAAGTTTTTAAGCCCTTATCCCTTAGTCGCCTTTAACGACATCCATGGAAAAGAGTTGGAGGGGTCCTACTCTCTTTTCTATTGGTGTCGGGAACCACACGGCATTATATATAAATAATGTGTTACTAATTATAATGATCCGAGTAGTTTATGACAGTTCCGACAGATTTGTTTGGTTGGTTTATTCGGACTTTCCCTAATAAAGGACCGTGGTTATGACCACCCTTACCATCTATTGGCCAAGAGGCGAATCTCGCCAAAGAGGTGAGGTCGCATCTAGGACTAATGCCACGAGGAAGATGGTGTACCTTTATTTTAATTCTAAAAATTTATTTAAAAAAGAACTGGTCATAACAAAGTACGTGTCCCGGTTTCCCGTGAAATTAACCCAAATTAAACCACTGGACCACAGAGACAGCTGACAATTGATAGAACACACTGATGTATTGAACATTTGACTTGACAAGACAGCATACAAATCCCTATATGCAATTGTGAAAGTGACACCGTTCGTCACAATACCCCATTGTGTTTAAAGTGATATACATTTTTAAACAAAACGGGGATTGTTTTGAGTATCGTAAAGGGTTGGGATTAAACTTGGGATTCTTCTTTTAAGCGATGGGATAGCAACCTGTCACTATTTGAATCTCAATCCTATTTCCTGTGGCAATGTGGCCTTTCAGTCTTTCAAGACTGTTGGCTCTGTCAACCCCGCCACGGATATAGATGTGACTATATGTATGTATGTATGTGATAACTAATAACATAGACTAACTAGAAGTTGAAAATTATAACTATAGAATTATACTTATAAATCTTACTTTACCGTATTTTCGGAATTACAATCAAATTTAACTTCAAATTAGTAAACAAACAATTCTAAGAACACTATGAGACTACACCGGTATCTGCATGACCGTATGACACATCCGATCTTTTGAACGCGCGCTCTCGTATATATCAATGAAATGGTTGAACACATTTAGTTCGTCATTGAGCGTGGTTGGAGACGCACGGCTGTGAAAATGAGGAGTTTGTTTGTGTGCGGAGTCTTCCTGATCGCCTGCCATGGAGTCTTTTCCCACACTTACCACCTGGGGGAGTGTCCGGTTGTGGAGCCTATGCCTGGCTTTGAAATGAACAGGGTAAGATTATCTAAATTTATTTAAATAGGGTAGAAATGATTGTTGTAAAACTCTAAAACTACTGGCCCAACAAGAACAACATCGTCAATGTAGATACCTATTTAAATGAGAGCCTAACTGCCACTTAGCCACAGAAACGATTGTCAAAGAAATGCTCATTCGTAATTAATTAAAACTCGGTTCTTTGATAAAAATTCTTTCTAAATTTTATTTAACCGTTTTTATTGTGCCCTTTTGCTGTGTGGTCAGACAGTATAATAGAATAACTCCATCAAGAAGATTTCTTAGGCGTGATGTGATTCTTCTTTAATTATTTGAGTCACTTAAAAATTACACTTAAAAATCGTGAGATAATTTCATTGTCTTATTATACTCGTAAACATTAGGTACTAAGAATTATTTATAGGTACTAAACAAAGTTCAAAAGCTATCAAGAGTGTTCTAGTGATAATATTTATCAACACAACTTAACTATTATTTATGTAAGTAATTAGTTTGTGGGAAGGTTCATGATCATCTTTATATTTTTAGAGTAAATAATAATGTTTATTATAATTTGAATGAATGAAAGTAGGTTGACTAAGGAAATATACAAAGGGAGTGTGAATGGGACTGTTGGAGTGGGAAGGCCTAGACGAACGTAGAAACCTTGATCAATTCGGAGACGCCCTGGCAAAAGGTCAGGTCAGGAATACCCGAAACCGACAATTTTGCATGATAAGAGTTATAAATGTGAATGAAGCGAAAGAAATATGCAGGGATCGTGACAAGTGGAAAGATGTGGTCTCTGCCTACCTGAAATCTGAAAGAGGCGTGATTTATATACATATTCTCATTTATTTAAGATGTTGTTACGTAGATATGTTTTCAACAAAATACACAGACAAGATACAAGAAATAATGAAACTATATACGTTTTTATATTTACTTATGCGCCCGCATAAAACCTTTAATGACTTTCGTTTCCTTTCCCGCGGGAACTCCGCGATTATAAATGTAGGTACTTAGATATTTTTTTTCATAACATTAGCAAAACGTGCAAAACTTGCCGCTGACAAACTCTTAAATGAAAACAAACATCGATATGACCTAGAAAGTAATTGTAAACAAAGACACCGTTAACATAGGAGATTGACTCTGACGTGACTCATTGGGCGAGGACGTGAGTCAGCCGCGTGATGCTGTGAAAGTCGAGATTAGATTATCTTGCATCTTTATACAAATTGTACGTCATGATTGATTCCTTTGACATAAATATAGTTACCTAACTAATACCCATTTGTAATATTCCGTAATCACACTAATTGAGCTTAAGTCATTTTAACACTTCCGCGATGAGATACTAATTATACCTATAATGTTGAATATCTAATTAATTTAATATTTTTTTATAAATTATAATTATTAGTGCCTAACTTATAATTTCTCTTGCTTCTTTAGATCAATATCAATTAAGAGATTTTAAGCCATTATATAATAAATACATACATACATATGAATTTGGTACAAATGTTGTACTTATATGAACATGTGTATATCCCTTGCGGGGTAGATAGCGACGACAGTCTTGAAAAGACTGATTGGCCACGTTCAGCTGTTCGGCTAAATAATATAATTGAGTCCAAAAAGTGACAGGAATCAGGAAAAGAAGAATCCTAAGTTTGTGAGCCTCTCCTTTTGTTGCCTTCTACGACATCCATGGGAAAGAGATGGAGAGGTCCTATTCTTTTTTGTATTGATGCTGGGAACCACACGGCATAATAAATACTTTTAAGGAAGAGTCAGCGGTCGAACGGTTAAGGTGTCCACTACAAATGAATTATATTCAGAGGTTTACAATTTATTTGTAACATCTTATTATTTTGCGCATACCTTTTGCGCATACCTGTAATATAAATTATAAAACTGAAACGCTTTATAATGTCTACATGTTCCAGTACTGCATTATTGATATTTTAACTAAATTGCATAGTACATATGTGACTGTTATAACATTTCTACGGTTAAAAGGTGCCATGCTAAAATGCGGAAGTAATGCGTGCAAGGGTGCAGGTTCAAATCCACATTCTAATCCTAACATGGCTTTGTACCAATAACTCCTTTCTGGGTTACGTATATTAGTTTGAGTGCTAACCAACGCTCTTACGGCGAGGGAAAACATCGTGAACCAAACGAAAAACACCGAACTGAATAATCGCAAAAATAATCGATTTTGCTCTGCGAATAACGATATTGTGAAATAAAACATTGCAATTGTTATATTTGCAGAGTTATGTAAAGAATCGATGTGTATGTCAATATTGCGAAAGCCATTGTTGATTTGTATGGTATTATACATACATATTACGACGTCTTTATCCTATGCGGTGTAGACAGAGCCAAGCCTTGATCGCCTCCAAAAGGTATTATCGGTAATACTATTATATAAGTACTTATTACCAATACCTACTGATGCCTTTTGGGATTCTTCTTTTAGGCGATGAATAAGTAATCTGTTACTATTGAAATCACAGCCCTACAGTTGAATGTGGCCTTCCAGTTTTTCAATACTGATGTCACTATTTGAATCTCAATTCTATCATTAAGCCAAATAGCTGAGCGTGGCCTATCAGTCTTTTCAAGACTGTTGGCTCTGTCTACCCCACAAGGGATATAGACGTGACCATATGTATGTATGTAACACTGATGGCTCAGTCTCATATCACGTAAGCTTAATTATAGAAATGAGATTAAAATTGTGACAGATCACTAGCCCATGGTCTTAAAGAAGAATAACAAGTTTATAAGCCTATGCCTTAGTCACCTTTTACGACATCCATGGGAAAGCGATGGAGTTGTACTATTCTTTTTTATGTTGGTGCCGGGAACCACACGGCGCCAACATAAAAAATGATAGTATTAGTATAGTAGAAGTTTATTTTTAACAAGTGAGAGTAAACAATGTAATTTTTGGCAACAAACATGTAACAACTTGGCTACAAAAACAAAAAAGAGATGCATTGTTAAATAAAAGTATTAAAAAAGTACACTCGCGGTGAAAAGCGAAAAACCCGTCGTTACGGTAATTTCGGACATTCCGGTTTTAGCAGTATTTCAAGTAAAATTAACAGGACTCTTTGAAGTTGCTTAAGATTGCATTAATTTCGTCAAGAAAAAAATAAAAAAAAAATATCAATCAATAACTATAAAAATAATTGCCATTTTGTATCCGCCTGTACTTTTTTATTGGCAGTTCTCCCCACTGCACCATATAATGCGCGTGCGCAATACATGTTTTGACTGACGTACGCGTTACAAAGAGTAATGGATGTAAACAGAGTAACAATGGCTGTCGTCGTAATGATTTGTTATTTAATATTGTGTGAATAGATATTCATTAATAACTGTTGGTTTCCGTTGATGTGAATAGGATCGCACCGTGCCTTCCTGTGATGTCGTAAGAGGCGGATAAGGGACATAAGCGGTAACAACAAAGGTTAAACAGGCAAATTGTAATTACGAAGTCGAGGGATTGTGGTCATAATCTTTAATCCCAATACATACATATAGTCACGTCTATATCCCTTGCGGGAGACAGAGCCAACAGTCTTGAAAAGACTGAATGATCACGTTCAGCTATTTGGTTTAATGATAGAGTTGAGATTCAAATAGTGACAGGTTGCTAGCCCATCGCCTAAAAAAGAATCCCAAGTTTGTAAGCCTATCCCTTAGTCGCCTTTTACTACATCAATGGGAAAGAGATGGAGTGATCATATTGTTTTTTGTATTGGTGCCGGGAACCACACGGCACTCCCAATTAATCCCAATCAATAAATTATGAGACATCCTAATATTATCTGATCTCAAGAGTTTTTTTTTCCATTAGTTGCTGGGAATATGGTACGTGATCCAGAAGACGTCGACAGCTTCTCACTGCATCACGTACAACTTCACGAAGACCCCTGAGCCCGGGAAATATGAGATAGAGCAGATCTCGCAACACTTCATACTGGGACTCACTCCGCTGAAGCACGACTACAAGTATGTAAACGAGGAATTATTGTCAATCCACACAGACTTACATATATATGTTTGTTTGTTTGTTTGTAAACTCTTTATTGCACATAAAAATAAATATGACAAAATCAGAACAGTAATTGAATATAAAAGAATATGTACAATGGCGGACTTATTCCAATCGGGATTTCTTCCAGTCAACCAAAATAAAAAGGAAAATCAAAGTCAAAGAGGCAGCGCAGATTAAAAGCAATGCTCCAGCATCCTCCAGATATATATATATATATATATATATATATCTCTTGTCAGACTGAGCCAAAAGTCTTGAAAAGACTGAAAGGCCACGTTCAGCTGTATGGCTTAACGATGGAATTGAGATTCAAATAGTGACACATTGCAGGAATCTCAAGTTTATTAGCCTTTCCCTTAGTCGCCTTTTAGGAGACCCATGGGAAAGTTATGGATTGGTCCTATTCAAAAGTCCGAGAGCCAAAATTCATTCAGAATTTGGCATAATTAGAACTAAGTATAGAATAATATCGATACGCTACATGGCTATCATTAAGCCAAATAGCTGAACGTGGCCATTCAGTCTTTTCAAGACTGTTGGCTCTGACTACCCCGCAAGGCATATAGACGTGACCATATGTATGTATGTATTATGTACATGGCTACACACGACTACACTACACAAGTGAATAAAAAATCTAAGAGAAACGCGATTTAGAAAGAATGTGTAACATTTATTACCTATTTCTTATAAAATTTTCAGATACAAAGGAGTGCTAACTGTACCTGATCCTTCGGTGCCAGCCAAAATGAAAGTCAATTTTCCACTGAGTGAGTATATGTTTATTAGTTAATTGGAATTCTTCTTCTTCTTCTCTTCTGAATAACTACATTTTCGTGATAGCTACTCAAGTGTGCCCGAAGGCAGGCAATATTCATCAGGATTACAGCGCCGTACATTACTGAAATTGTTACTCGACCGATTACTTATTGACGATCATGACCACTTTGTCATTGAGTGATTTATTTATTTACGCCAATAATACAACGGTAGTAGTATACCTCTTACAGTATTTGGAAAGGAATTCTTATATAACACTTGGCACAGGAACCTCGTAATTAATTGTAGTTTAATTTGAACTTAAATCAAAATTTCAGTACACTCTGTACATAAATCTTTTTAAAATTGGCAATCCATAATATATATATATATTTTTCTTTTTTCAATATTAAATCTCATAAATATATAAATCTCCCGTGAACAATGTATTCTCCCGTCCACATTCTATTCTAAGTATAATTTAATATTGTGAAGTTGACGTTGTTGAAGAAAATGCTGCAGTGCAGTTTGTTACCGCTTCTTCTGCACTGACGCCTTGGAAGCGGCAGTAAACTTAGTTTTTAAGTAATTTATTTGACGTCAACCAAGTTGTTAAACCATACGACAATTATTAAGCGATATAATAATATCCTATAATAATGAATAAAAATTTTGAATTTGAATTTGAACAAAATAAAATGATATTTATAGATCTTAATAGGATAGGCTTATAAACTTGGGATTCTCCTTTTAGGCGATGAGTTAGCAACCTGTCACTATTTGAATCTCAATTCTATCTTAAAGTCAAATAGCTGAACGTGGCCTATCAGCCTTTTCAATACTGTTGACGCTGTCTGCCTAGCAAGGGATATAGACGTGATTATATGTATGTACGTAAATCGACGAACGACCGAAAATTCGAAATGGTCGTAGAATAACATCCTCGTATTGATAGGTATTGGATAGGAAAAACAGCTAAGTGACACGTTCCTGTAATATATTCCACAGAAAAAAAAATCCTCTAAGTATGTAAGTTCGAGACTTG
This sequence comes from Amyelois transitella, assembly GCF_032362555.1. Taxonomy (NCBI): domain Eukaryota; kingdom Metazoa; phylum Arthropoda; class Insecta; order Lepidoptera; family Pyralidae; genus Amyelois; species Amyelois transitella. Next base: position 2,561,518 of record NC_083525.1, read on the forward strand.
TATTATGAGATACTAACTCAAAGATACTATATTTGATAATAAATACTTATTTAAAGATAAACATCCAAGACCCAGGTCAATCAGAAAATTATTTTCTCATCATGCCCTGGCCGGGATTCGAACCCGGGACCTCCGGGACCGGGTGTCACAGACAAGGGTACTACCGCTGCGCCACAGAGGCCGTTAAAATTTATGACGTCAATTGCATTTTTTTAACCTAACATTTCAGGTGTCGCCGGTACAGCAAGCTACATAGTGATGTCTACAGATTACACAACGTACGCGGCCATATTTACGTGCCAGCATCTCCCGATCGGTCACAGAAGGTCTGCCACTATCCTCTCCAGGACTAAAGACTTGGATAGGATGTATGTCGATAAGGTAAGAGGGGATTGACCTTTTTTAAACTTGTTCAAATCCAACCCAAAAAAATTGTAGTTTAAGAGGACTTATTCGTATCCAGCGTAAATATCTTATTTTTCTAGAGCTAAAACTCCAAATACAATAGTCAGCAAAACAACGTCTACTTAACATTCGGACAAAAAAAATCTTAAAATTTAATATTTGCTTATTTTTTTGCTTATTTTTGCTGTCATTTATACCACCTCCTTCAGGGTAAATTTTATATCATTTTATCTTTTCAGCCTATCCCAGTCATGAGAACCTGAATACAGTAATTCTCTTGACATTTCGATCATTTCTAAAAGGAACCTCAATCTTCTTACATACATACATACATATAATCACGTCTATATCCCTTGCGGGGTAGACAGAACCAACAGTCTTAGAAAGACTGATAGGCCACGTTCAGCTGTTAGGCTTAATGATAGAACTGACATTCAAATAGTGACAGGATGCTAGCATGTCGCCTAAAACAATAAGCCAATCCCTTAGTCGCCTTTTACGACATCCACTGGGAAGAAGATAGCGTGATCCTATTCTTTTATCTTTTGGTGCCGTTAACCACCCGGCAATTTCAATCAATCTTCTTCCTACTTCTTAAATTTAAACGTGTTCATATTGTGTGTGCACTGATTACAAAGATATACCTATGTCACAATTTGTTAAAATTACAATAGAAGCCTATTCTGGGAGGTGGGGACCTGGTGCCTTGTACGACAGGCAGTTTAAGCCTATTTCAAGGGCCAGTCTTCACAAAATTTACAGTAATTAACTATTTTATTATAAGTAGTAGTATAAATTACTTGCATGCACCAAATGTAAAATTTTGTGAAGAAAATAAATAAATTTATTATTATTATTTCAGATGCGTCAGAAGCTGTCTTCCTACGGCATCGATCCGTTTGACCTCTCCATCATCACGCAGAGCGACTGCCCGAGCCACAAACAAGGGGAAGGTGTAAACATCAACATCGATCCCAACACTTTCTCGACGCATAACATCGGGCAGGCGGTGAGGAAGACCGGAGGTGTGATTGGTGAGTACCCTCAATAAATAAATTTTTAGAAAATCTTAACTTTTACAGAAAGAAAATTAAATCGTGGCCAAGCAGTTCTTAGCCCGATTGAGGGATAAGTACAGAGTTTTGGATGAAAATTAATAAGGACTTAAATATACTTACAATTAGGGATGTCACGAATGTTTGAACTCGCATCGATTGATGCAAATGCGAATGTCGAATATTTAAAAAGATGCGAATTATTCGCGTATGCGAATGCGAATATTCGTGACATCCTTAGACTATGGGTATTGTTGTTGAAACTTGAGTTAAGACTGTTGGCTCTGTCTACCTCGCAAGGGACATAGATGTGATTCTATGAATGTATGTTTGAAATAACAATTAATGTGGGTCTATAATAGATCACAGAAAGAATGCAATTTAATTAAATCATTTATTTTACAGCTGATGGAGTAGAATATGTCGTAGATGCTGGCAAGAAGGTATACCACAAGGTGGCAGATAGCAAAGAGGACCTCACAGAATCACCTTCTGCAAGACAGACTAGGAATTTGAACTCTGATGCGGAATGGCTACCTTGAATTAGCTATACTTAGCTAAGCCATACTATAATATATATATATAATACTTTTGCATCACAAATGCATAAGGTTTATGACGCTGAAAACTTTCCTAGTTGAATTTCTGATATTATTTTATTAGAGGTAGAGTGAACGTAGTCTTCGCAATTATAATAAGAATATGTTTGGTATGAGTGGCCGTATTCGTGGTCACGTCTTTAATTCGTAATACGGCAAAAAGTAGTGTTTTTTTTCTGTGGAATCAAAATTAGTTTGTTCCAAGCACCAAAAAGTTTCTTATTGTTTCAATTTGAATGCTGTTTTCGTATTCGTTAATATCTATAAATTTTGTTAGCTGCCAGTTGCAAAATCATAATACTCATAAGTAAAAAAAAAACTACTCAGGGTGGCGATTAAATTATTCGATAATTATTTTCCATAGGTACTAGAATTTGGTTTTTTCAATTGATATTTTTTGATTACACGATTATTTATAGAAATAAGAATGATTGTAACTATTCCTAGCTGTTGATTTTTTTGTTCAGTGTTCACAAATTTGCCATATCTGTACTCATAGATAGAATTAATAAGATAAGGTTTCAAGTTTAGATGTCAGAAAAATTTGTGTGTAAGACGATACAAATGTATTTATTTCACAATACATTAATATACTCATCTACAGAGATGTGAGTGATTGATTTCAATAAGATGTAATTGAAACCAAAAAAAATGTTTTGACATTGAAATTACGTTTTTGTTTTATTTCGAAACTGTGTTTTTATTTTGTCTCCTAACGTATCATTAAGGGTGAAGCCAGACGGGCGTAATTTTATAAGTTGTGAGTCGCAGAATTTCGGCCGCGTAAATTACGCCCAACCGAATTTCGGTTGAGCTGCCAGATGGACGTAATTTATTCAGTCGCTATCGAGTGTTGATACGGGGTGTTTGTGTCATCAAGTGCGATGGATCCATTGAAAATATTGTGTATTTACGAAGCATATTCAGAAGATACTGAAGATGATGCCAGAAAAAGAAGCTGGGTAAACCCACTCAATAGTGAGAGGCTGATATGTGGACAGTTCCATACATTATATGAACGTGTATGTGCAAATCCAGATATGTTTAAAAACTACTACCATATGCCATTACATGTTTTTCAAGAATTATTACATCACGTAAAACCTTTTATTACTAAATCGGACACAAATATGAGACTAGCCATCAGCCCAGAGGAAAGATTAATAATAACACTCAAGTAAGTTTTAAAGTATTTTAATTATTATTTTACTTAAATATAAAGATTAATGAACAAGCTGCACAGTATTCTATGTTTCATCATATTCATTTATTTCATTAGAGTGATATTCATTTGCCTGTGTTGTGTATCCTCTATTTACTGGTGTCGGGTAGTATTGATTACTGCTGTGGGAATCGGAAAAGGGTGATGAAAAATGAGGCCAATTTGATTGTGTGTGCTGTTCTGGAATTTGGTACTTGACTTTATTTAATGCTTTCATAAGTTCCATGCGAAATTCGAAATTCTGTTTTTCTGTCATTTTGGACATCTCCGGCAAAAAAGACAATAAAAATAATCGATTAGGATCCTTATCATCATCATTATCAAACTTTTTGAGAAGAGATTCTTGAAACAGTGTCAGTGTTTGTTTTTTATTTTTTGTTCGGGATACAGATGTCTCGGGTTGCGATGGCACTGTCTGCTTTGACGTCGATGGCTGGTTTTCGTATACAGGTTTTTGCATTGACGCTGGCTGGCTGGTAGACGGTTGATACAGTGGTGAGTCTGCTTCTGTGGATCTGGATTGTTCATCAGGATCTTCATCGTCGTTGTTGCCAGTTATATTACTGTCATCGTTATCATTATCAGTGTTTTCAGGAGAAGTTACATTTGAAAATGAGTTCCTTGACTGTTTGGTAACTTTTAAAAACTGCAATAAATCAAAATACGGGCATGGTTTCTTCTTCTTTGCTGCGCTACCACTTCTTTCTTCATTTTCTTTTTTTTTTTCACGCGTGTAATAATCTCTTACGGTTTTCCATTTTTTTTGCAGAAAATGTACTGAAAAGCAAAAGATTAAAATTTTAATAGGATGATTATGTTATTGATTTATGTAATAAAATATAACTTTAGTGTTTTCAATTGTGTTCAATTAATTATTTTTACATTTTGTTTCAGGTATCTTGCCAAAGGTATTGATTTAAATACAATAAGTGAAGACTTCTTGATTGGGCGTTCTACTGCGTATGATATCGTCAAACATACCTGTATACAAATATGGAATGTACTTCAGCCTAATGAAATGCCAGAACCGAATGAATCTATTTGGAATTCGAACTCCGAGCTTTTTTATAAGAAAACTAATTTTCCAAATTGCGTTGGGGCAATAGATGGTAAACACGTCAGAATAAAATCACCTTCACACAGTGGTTCGAATTATTATAATTATAAGAAATACTTCTCCATCGTGTTAATGGCTGTGGCAGATGCAAACTGTTGTTTTACAACGATTAATGTTGGTGATTATGGAAAAGAATCCGATAACTCTATATTCAGAAAGTCTACATTAGGTCAAAAGTTTTTCAGAAATGATTTAAATTTACCGGAAGACAAAAATTTGCCCAATTACACAAACGAACCCCAACCTTTTGTTTTTGTTGGAGATGAGGCGTTTGGTTTACACAGAAATATGATGCGCCCATATCCTAACAGAAACCTAGATAGAAACAAACGTATTTTTAATTATCGTCTTAGTAGAGCGCGACGATGTGTAGAATGTGCTTTTGGCATATTAACAAATAAATGGAGGGTACTTCACTCTTCAATGCAAGTCAACCCTGACTTTGCCATTGATATAGTTAAAGCTACATGCGTTTTGCACAATTTCGTGCGAAGGAGAGTTGGGGCTAAGTTTGACGATGAGTTTTTGAAATGTCCTTTACAATGTATTCAACAAATTTCAAATGGAAGAAGGTCGTCGAGTTCTGCTATAGTCACCAGAGATTTTTTTAAAAATTACTTTGTTTGTGAAGTAGGAGCGTTACCCTGGCAAAATCGAATCAATTCTGTATTCTGATCTTTTACAATAAATTACTTATTGGTAATTTTAATATAGGATACAGCATATAGATACAGCCGGTATAGATATAATACAGGTGTTACAAAAATCACTGAAAAGGTGAGACACGTAAACAATAGTTTCATACAAAGAACTCGATGGCATAGTCAGAATTTACCAAATCACGAAAAAAAATTTGACTCTCCATACAAAATGCGATTAGCACTGGGACATTTTGTATGGGGAGGTAAATTGACCATGCCATCGAGTTCTGTGTATGAAACTATTGTGTACGTGTCTCACCATTTCAATGATTTTTATAACACCCTGTATATTAATAATATTTTAATGTTAATAAAAATATTTTGTACGTGTCTCACCATTTCAGTGATTTTTAAAGCAGCCTGTATATCAATAACATTTTAATGTTAATAAAAATATGGTAAAAATACTCACTTTTCTTTTCTTTGTCTTCGTTGCTCAAGTTGTTCCATTCTTCAAAACAATTCTCAGCGACCTCTTGCCATGCTTTCTGTTTCAAAAACTTGTCACTGTATGACTTTTCTGACAAATTCCATAAACATGGCCGTTGTTCCACTTCAAAAATCAATTTTTCCGTGTCGAACATTTTTCAGAACAGCGAGAAACTCCTACCTACGCATCCCGTAACGAACTGTCGCTGCGCTGCCCCGCTGACCGCTCTCCCCTCCCTCACCCGCTGCCCCGCTGACCGCTCTCCCCTCCCTCACCCCGACAGAAATTCGGTCGAGTTTATGCGCGTGAGTCGACAGACAACTCATTTTGCGTCGTCGTGTGGCGCAAACTGCACTTTTGTATGAAACCGAATGCAGCAGAAATTACGCGACCGAAAATACGCGACTCACAACTCATAAAATTACGCCCGTCTGGCTTCACCCTAACTGTACAATATAGTAGTGTCGTCATGAATTCAATTGATCTTCGATTCTCGACCTTAACAACGAAAAAAACTGTTGTTGTCACAAAGAGGAGGTCTCGAATAGAAATAAATCAATTTCACCTACAACACATCTGATAATAATTGTGAGACTGATTTCACGATTAACAAAAAAAAAATACTGAACCTATAATTTTTCAGTCCGATGATGATGATGAACTCAAAGACTTAGACATTTAAGAGTTGTTGTATGTATGTTATGTTAATAGAGACACAAAGATAAAATTATTAATATATTTTATTCTTTAAAACAATAACATGATTGTGTTGATTACAATAAACAAACATATCACCTAAAATCACAACTTATATGTTAGCTTTTAAAGCCCAGGTTAATAACAAACAATATATATTTTTTTAACCCTGGAAATCATATGAACTAGATCGGTATTAAGCCACAAAAGAAAATACAAAATAAAACATTAGTTGATAACCATATAAGTATCACCATTCGTGAGATAACTGTCACAAATATTCTTCTCATTGAATTCTTCAATTAGCTTTTTATCTAAATGTCTATTGATGATGTTAGAACATTGCAAATCATAAGCAGCGTTCACCATTTTTGCTTTCAAATCGTAAACGATCACTGGTCGTTTGGAATACATCTGTAAATTTCCTTGTTGTTCGAAAGCGCGCATCAGCACGATTTGCGAACGTAGGCTGAACGGCTTTGGCTTATAATTCTTGACCTGAAGAATTCTGGAGTATGCTGCTTTTATCAACGCGTGAGCATATTGAGCGGAATGTGGAACCTGACCAACTAGTGTTCTCACAGCGGCTTGAACCTTTTCATCCCAAGTACGATAGTTCTTTAAATCTTTAAGCTGTTTGATGTCTCCTCCCATAATCGTGAACATGTGCTGTGCTACTGCATCTTGAAGATCTTCTTTTGTTTTGTAATTGTTTAAATTTTTCTCTAGCGTCTGTTTGAAATCTTCTGGGGAAGCACCGATACAGTAGACCGTACCAGTGAGGCCTGTTAAAATATTATTATATTTTTTTTTTCTGGCTTTGAAAATACAGAATTCTGTTGTAGTTTTCATGCATAAAGCTTAAATAACAAATCCTACACAATTTTTTTAGAGATTTTTTATTGAACAGCGGTAGCTATATCTATGGTTCTCAAAAATCTAATCCGTACTAATCTTGTTGTAGATCTAAACCTTAAATAATTAATCCTACACAATTCTTTTTGGCGATTTTAATTTTTCATTTTGTAATGCTAAATTATCAGTGATGCAATCGCAAATTGCTCCTTCAATTATTCGTAATTTATCATTCTTACCATGTTGTTCCAAAATGGCGGCCATCTCCAAAGCAATGAGTACACCGCACTCGTAGCCCAATAAATAGAAGAAAGATTTCAGTTCCGTTTTCTTAAGCAAGGTCTGCAAATTTACAATTTTTGATGCTTTCATAAAATATAATGAAAGTTATTACAAATACAGTTAACTACAAATTTATGTCACCTAAATAATCTGAAGGCTACGATGTGGAGTAAGATATGATTTTCTATGTAATTTTTTTCGTCAATAAATGGGCAATTTAAACCCTGCTTTATCTCATTCGAAAATAATTTAATTATTACATTGACTTAATCACTCAGAGTCAAAAGTCCTTTTTTAGATCTTGATTGTAGGTACCTCAGCGTATCTCCTAGCTATTTCAGGTATCGTCTCCTGAAGATTGTCCAGGCCTGGTTGCAGCACGAGAGCTGGTAGCTTCAGCCTCTCACATAGCATCTTGAAACGCTGGTTGTGACCTTCGAGACCTGGCACCATGCATAAGTATGTCTGGGTCAGGTCGAATTCGTCAGCTCTCTGGAAAATATTAAGGACAGTAAAAAAAATTTCGGAACTCATCAAAGCGTTTTTTAGTGTCTTGAAGACAACACTTACAACCTTTATATACTACTATGTTAGTATTGTTTTATTACAAGCTAATTCGACGGATGGAATTTACAGTATTGTATTAAGTAAAGTTGTAGGTAGAACTTTAAAGAACCACACTCGACTTGTTTATACCTATCTGAATGATATCGGAGCTGAATATTGAGTAAATTTATTTAAAAAATATCTAAAAAGACCTTTAAAACATGAATAGAAACACACCATAGTAGAATTACTGCCCATAGTAGGCAAAAACACCATTTCAGTTGTAGCCAAGAGCTCGTCCGAATCAACGTAGAGGAAGTAGTTCTTCAAACCCTCCACTTCTTGAAATTCTGATTCAGTAATCATCGACTCTAAATATTTGATCCTAAAAAATAAAACGCATGTTTAAGAAATTCGAAGGTTCAGAAAAAGGTTCAAAATTATTAATTAAACCTTCAATAAATAGCAAAAAGTTTAATAAATAAATGCTTTTATTAAAATTGCGTTGATCAATGGTTGCAGTTTAGACATAACGTAAGTAAAGTTTGTTTAAAAATTAAAATTCGGAACCAACCGATCAATTGTCAGAGATTTTAACTTGTCGTCACTGTAACAAAAACTGTAACTGTCCCTCAGAAATGTATATAATGATTTCAACTTCTCGTCATTAATGCCTAGAGCTTCTAGAGTGGTACTGCCATCGACATTAGCAGGAATTTCTATTTCTGAAAAAAAGTTAAGTTAGAGTTGGACAAAATCTAACCCACAACACATGAATACCTTTGTATGAAGAATGTAGTGCAAACAGGAAGAGAAAAAGAAGAAGAATATGAAAATCATTTCAAAAGAGACGCCCAGAATGAAGAAAGAAATCTGTCATAATTTTAACAGCCCAAAAAATTGATATACAGCCAATTTTTGTGAATTTTATTTTTATTTACGAATATAGGATACAATATCATAATTTTCACGAATATAGATAGATTATCCAGAAACCATGTAACATGAACATCAAAATATATAATTTGTTAGACATTTTATTGAAAAATTAAAAATGACAGCATTAGATGATCATTTCATTTGGCTAGGGTACAGAACGGAAGTAGTAAAGCGAAATAGTATTATTATAATGAACCTTTATCTACCAATGAAAGGAACCACACAGATTAAGGCTTTCAATTTATAAACAAATAGTACCAGCTATAGAAGCTATCTGTTGTAGCAGACAAAACTCCTTATTGTCTCGACAATTTGCAATTAGTACTGGTTCTTTTGAGCGAATAGCTTGTTCCATTGCATCCAAATGAGAACTGCTAAGCTGATAATCAAAAACAATATTTTTATAAAATTGTAACAGAACAATAAGCCATCATGTTGGTTTGGTGTATGTCTTACCTTATTCTTTATAGGTATAATAAGTTTGTTGGCCGGCAATCCATCCTTAGCTCTGGATTTGCACATTGTTTGTCCCAATAACTTATTGTCACCCACAATGGCGAAATACCTTAACAAAAATTAGAGTCATAAAAGTCCAGATGGATGAGAGTTGTCTTAGGAAAAAACTGTTGAAAAGATACTAAAGATTGGAATTCTTTTTAATCAGAGTAAATTTAATTAATAATCAATGTTTTCATACTTAAGTGCAGGACATGATTTCCTTGCAACAATGTCCAAGTTATCCACCATCTTCTGGCTGAACTTGCTATTCCCGTCAATGATATAAATACCCTCAATCGGACCAGCTCTAACGCAATGATTTAGCAAACCAAGCACTCCTTTGATATTATTCAAATCTCCATCAGAAGTAATTCCTATATCCACATCTTGATTTTTCCATGTTCTGAAAATAATTTTAAGACTTGGGTTTCTATTTAGCATGATACCTTTAAGTATATTTTTTAAGATCAGCAAATTCTACTCACGTTACTTCGGTTAGTATATTACTATTTGCTGTCAAAGAATGTACTCTTATTTTTTTAGCACCACGATCTACCAGCCTTTTCACCCAATGGCGTGAATAGTCATAATCATCTGTTATGACAAGGTGACAATATTCAGGGCAGCAAACGATTCTAAAATTAAAACAAAAAAAGAATGAAGAATATACATGGAGGGCATGCAGTAAGGGTGAATTAAGAAGATGCAACTAGAATTTCGAATCTATTCGGCTTTCATGATTAATAGCCAATCCCATGTTCTAATAATAAACAATGCTATACAATGTCTGATTTGTCATAATGCCAAAATTCACTTCAATCATCGATTCATTGCAACATGATAAAGGTGCTCATACACACTCTTTGAATAAAACTGATAGTAAAATACATAATTGCATTGCATGCATCTAATACGAAGATAAACATCATCAAATGACACCTGGGTTGTCCTCGTATATCAAAATCGTGTAGTTTCAACACAACCCTGCCCCTATGGTTCCCAGATGCCAGGAGTTTGAGCGCCCGAGTCGCTTCGTTCGGAGGGAATACGATGCGAGTCAGCGGCACCACATAACCCTGAGCCACACCTTCGGCCAATAGTTTCTGGATTCTCTGCAAGATTTCTCATTAAAATCAATTATCAAATATAACAAATTCTTATTTATCTTTCGTTAATTATTTTTGGAACTGGAGCTGGGAGAAGCAAAATAGAATTAAATAGAAATGTACTTGACAGCTTAGTTTTTATTAACTACTTCATCTTTCTTATGGTATGGTCCTATCATCTATATGAAAAACGAACCGTAATGGTTCTTGCAATATTTCTTGTTTTCTATTTATGGCAATTTATTTAAGAGGTTTCTTTTATAGAACCAAACGACACCAAAAAAAAACTAAGACAAACAACAAACCATAGAAAAAAACTTACTTTCATAACATCCATTTTCGAAAATAGAGTAGATGCATCCATAATAATGTACGCTCTATCTTCAATTAAGTTATACATCCCGAAATTATAGTGTTCCGCATTAGATATTTGGGAGAAATCGAAGGTGATACCATTATGACCGGTGACGTGAAGGGTGCTCTAAAAAGTAGAAGATTTTTAAAAAAATATTCAAATCTAGCTGCACCCGGGAGTTTTGCTCTTGTGGAAGTTTTGGGATTTAAAGTACACTGTGTTTGTCCAGGTAATATTCTACGCGTGTACTAAATTTTATCAAAATCGTCATCAAAAGAGTAACAATAACACACATCCTTACAAACTTTTGCATTTATAGTATTATTAGTAGCAAGGAATTTAATCATCTTCATCTCATACCATAATATTTTTAGATTACATTGTACTTACATTTTTAAGTGCACCTTCAACTGTATTAAAAGCCATAGCACAACGCTTTCCTTTAGTGCGCGTTAAGACCATGTCCGCGAATGTGTGGTCCCTTGAATTTCCAATATCGTTCTCTAAAACATGTGTTTTGTATTAGTTATTTCTATGTATTGTTATTTTAGTGTACAGAGTTACTTTATTCTACTATTCTTCCTATATACTCTGTAAAGGACCTTCAGGAGCTATACTAATACAGGTTTTTAAGATTCTATGGTAGAATCGTACTTCTCAACTTGCATAGTGTAAACAGGCAAACGGTAAATATGACAAGCAGATCAATAGTTATCATATATAAAGATAGCATATAGATAGCAAATACTTACCATCCAACATTGGAAACAGTCTCAGAAGGAACTGTTTCTTCTCAATGCTACCAACTGATGTAAGCACTCTGCTGCCGCGAGCCAGGGCGAGGTTTATAACAGCCTGCCCCAGGCCTCCAGCGCCAGAGTGCACGAATATGTTCTCTATGTCTACTAAAGCCCCTTTGATGAACTGTGGAATACATTATTAAGTGTTAAACTAGCGTATAATTTAATTCTTCTTAGTCTATTAGTAAAGTTGGATAAACATCCCCTAAACTACAATCATAAAGGCAAATAATTTAGCTAGAATAAATAGCTAGATATAAACAAAATTTGGAGTCATTGATGGCAATTTTGTTTCAAGTAATGATACCATTCAGACTAAAGAAAGTTTCATGCTTTCTATAAAATACTAAACTTTTAGATAAGCTATGCTAACCTATTGATTAAGCATATGAACCCGTTAACGAAGTTTCAAGACCAGAACCATGTTGTCTTAAAGTGGAATGAGACTTACTAAGCAGTGGATAGCCTGGGCATATGCCAGTGGAACAGTAACAGCATCCTCAAGACTCCAGTGATCTGGTACCGGCCACAGCAGCTCAGGGATCGCTAGCACTCGGGAACTGGCGGCTCCTTTTGGTATTAATCCCATTACACGTTCACCGCTAAACACGATCATAAATCAAAATTAAGAAGTTCAAAAGTTGAATGTAAAAAAAAAGCTTGTTGCAAAAAAAAATTCTGTAGCTATTCGATGAAGCGTTTTGCCAACAACAGGTTGCTTTTTTATTGATTTATTGTTATAAATTTATTTCTCATCAAGATGTATTTTTTTCGGGTTTACCAATCACCACCACACACTTAATTTTTTTTATAAAATAAACCTTGTTTAAACCCACAATCACAAAAATTTAAATATAGATAAGATTTATACCTGTCAGTCACTCCGCTGAACTCCATTGCGTATGATCTAACATTGTCCTCGTCATATTTCGACACCCCCATAGCTTGTTTTACGTCACGGTGGTTGAAACTGCAGTAATGGACCTGAAAAATATCACTTCATTTATTACAATTCTGACACTTTATTCTTTCTTCGTCTTATTGGAATGCTCTTCATCATGTTTTTTGTAATTTTATCCCATTGGAGACCTTTATGGAGGAGCTTCGTACTCAAAAGTCGCTAAAAGATATATTATTATTAATATAATTATTGTCTGTCATAAATCCTATATCTTGGGATGAATGTAATAAATTCATAATAAACAGTGACATTTTAACAAACCGTGGCTGGAATACCGGAGCCCTTCAATGCAGGTTGTTCAACCCATCTCAAAGATTCCATGTCTCCTAATCGCAAGCTTTGCAATTTCGCAACACTCTCCGTTGACAATTTTTCAATATATGGTAAATAAAATTCTCCACCCCAAGTGCCCTAAAAATACACAAAACTGTACAATAATTTCCAAATATATCTTATACCTATACATATATATACATTTTGTTACGGAGTCGTTGCTATATTTTAAAGTGGAATATTATTCACAGCCATTGTTCAAAACTGAATATCCACTGCCAAATTTCATTGCTGTCCATTAAGTAGTTAGTTTTCTTGGAAACGAAATACTTACATTATTCAATACGTTGAATGCCAAATCTAAATCAGGGAGTTGGGTCAAGCATTGACTTTCTGCATCCTGGCTCATGGCTATCAGATAAATTTGATTCCGTTCTGTGTCATTCCGCCATGCTGCTACTAGATCTTTAAGTCCAGGAATTTGAGGATATGACGTTAAAATAACTAATTTATGCCCCAATGGGAGATTAGCTCTTGAAGTTGATAGCAGAGATAGATCGGAATGGTTTCTTACAGTGATGGTAATAATTCCAGTTGTAGGAACTAAAGGCCGCCATTTCGCGAGCTCAATTCTAATTTTCTTGTGATTAGAAGTCGAAACCACTCGGTAAAGATTGGATGGGCGTAATTTTGTATTGTCTGAATCTTCCATATTGATAATAAATGTATTCCTTGGTATTGTTTCGTGGAGTATTCCTGTCAGCTAAAAATGAAGTGAATAGTTAAACAAAAGTTAATTACCTTTAACTTCATATTTTATTTTATTATATCTCTTTTATTTAAAAGAACAAGCACACTTAAATAGAATAACATTTTGTTACTTACTTTTTCATCTTTAGACAAGTTTTTAGTTATTAGAACATCAACATTATCTAATGTTTTGATCATTTCCATATTTGCTTGTTTATATGTTAATTTTGACTTAGTGTCACTATTTAATATGCGCTTAATTTCATTGGCGGCATCAGAATCAGATTCATAAATAGTGTCAACAATGTTTAGATCGCTTTTATTTATATTTTCTATAATGATTTGTAGATACACTTGTAAAGTTTCTGCTAACTGAAATAATTTCAAAATTCAAAAGTAATAAACTTTGTAAACAGACATCAGCGTTATGACAATAAAGACCAATAAGAAAAAATCTTAGGTTTTCTCATATATACTTACATCACTCTCGCCGAATCGATGGCGAGGGACAAATTTTAGAGATTTAAGTGCAATTTCTTTCACAACCGGTGAGAAATCACGGAATACCACACTCTCTAACATTATTCCACCACAACTGAAAAAATAATCATGTTTGCTAAAAGCTATTGTCAATATTATAATATTTATCTTTATATTAAAAAAAAAACAATTTAACTTCTTTTGGGAATTGTTTGCTGAACTGTTACTTGAAGTACTATTGTATTATTATACATTTAGTATTATCTGCCTATTGTCTACACTTATTAAAATGAATGTTATTAATTTTCATACCACATTAAATCATGTTCTGGGACAAAATCTGCTTCCAAAACCGTTGTCTTATCTGCATGCAATATGTTCCTAAAATGCTCCTTCACATCTATACTCATACTTCTGATAAGATGTGGCTCAGATACTCCATCAGTTTTACGGTGTAAAGTGTACAGCTGTAGCAACCCATCAATAAAGGTAGTCCAATTGTTAGACCATAGCAAATGTGCTTTGTTGCAATTTTCACTCATGTCATGGATGCTAAGGAATTCTCCGCTGGAAAAATAATGCTATATATTAAGATTTAAAGAAAAAGTTTAGCTTTATTATCTTCTGTACTTCAGAGTTTTATCTCAAATAAAGGTATGTTTCCATCTTCTCCTTTGATTTCTGTCAAAAGCGGGCGAGCCCGCTCGAGAAAGTGAGTCCTAGTACGAATTTAAAAAACCGTGTCGTGCCACAAGGCAGCATCCTAGGTCAAATTCTTTTATGGTAATAATGGATTTTGCTATCATACCTATATGAATAGTCTCTCTTTTGTAGCTGATGGTAAACTTCATCGCTTTGTAGCATTTTCCCTTCGTACTCCGGTATTTGATGAACGATATTTTTTTTGACAGGCACTATTTTTCTTACTATGTATCCAGTTGCAACTAATGAATCTCCATCAAGAACCTTTTAAAGTAAAGTATTATTTTAATATAAATAAAAGCGAAGTTTGAATCTTTTTAGCCTCTACTGTTTTCTACATAGCCTGGTGCCTCTAATAAAAACTACTGATACTAAAAAACAGAATGAAATAAATAATAACGGTAACAAACAACCACTACATATTTTTTTATTTCTTTCTGAATTTTTTCTCCCAACGTAAAGTCAACAAAAGACTTTATTGCTTTAAGCTTATATTATACATAATATAAAATATTCATCAAAAGGACATACCGACATTGAACATAAAATTAACAAACTTAAATTTAAGAAGACACAAAAAGAAGGGCTGGGAAAATAAAAAGCGAAAGCAAATTAATTAAAACACCATAAAGATAAATTCATAAGAAGATCACTTACTTCAAACATTCCAGTACCCCGGTGCAAATTGACATGGATCCTCAAATATCTTCTGTCGTGGAGTATGGGCTGTGCATACAGATGTATATCATTGAACTGTACTGATAGCTGCTTCTTCTTCTGCCCTGTGGACATCGCCAGGGTGTCCCACACGGCGACTAGTGCCGCCGCGTATGGATATACTGTCTTTCCTGTTTCAACAGTTTTTTTCTTTTATAATTTTAATGATAGTACTTGTGGCGACATCTCTACGCTACAAGTCACAACAACCATATACAGTGACAATACGCCGCGCACAACCAATAGCAGCGTAGAGTCTATAGCAACATCTCAAATGTCACACGCAACTAAGCCTAACTCAGCGTGTATCCTAAATCGCCCAAAAGATTTCACGGATTGGAGCATAAGTACAACCTCCGACACAACATCGTCGGAGCCGCGGTTCCCCAGGCATAACACCTAGCCTGGCGGAAGATCTTCCCCTTGGTGGCGGTCGAAATCGTACTATCGCTCCCGATACAGTACACAAACATTAAGATTAGCATTAACAATAATGGTGTCAAAAACATTAAGTGTGAAGTAATGGTAAAATATTTCGGAGTAAAACGAAAAGGTTGTAATTACAGATAATTTATGAGTATATTATTAAGAACCATATTATTTTTACCTCTAATGACATTCCCTTGCAGAAAACTATAATCATCGTCGTGATAGGACACCACAAATTTACAAGATGCTATTTTGTTTCTTTGTGCGGACATGTACAATGAAATGCCCCTGAAAGAAAATTTTTATTTGAGTGTTTGAACTAAATATAATAAAACTAATTTTCAGTTTATAAAATTTTGTACTTTGATGTTACTTGATCGCCTGAATGGCAAAATTGTAAAGGAAATAAATGTAAAATTTTTGGAAAAACCTCTTTTGCAGAAAAAAATTATAATCCTAGATAGTTATATTATTTTACTATTTTGCCAAATTTTCATGGAAATCTAATGCATTATTTTCAAAATAAAACAAAACTATGTTGTATCAAAATATGGGTAATTACTTAGTGTACTGGACTCACCATTGCTCACTATGCATCCAATGAACCAGGTTGGACAAAAACGGAGTGCCAGTTGAAACTGGGAAGTCAACCTTGGGATAGAGCGCACTAACTCTTGGGACGTAGCCAGCGACATATAAACTGAAATTAATGAAACTTATAACAAACATAACAAGCTTAGACAATTAATTAACTTCAGTACATAGACATTAAATCAAGCAAGCTCATAAAATTTGCACAGTAAATATAAATGAATATTAGAAACATCTAAGTAGCATCAATGAAGATGTGCGAACATATACGACTGACTGAAAGATCAAAGCGCATGTTACACTTGACTAAATTCCAACGTACTTAATAATTAAGTAAACAATCAAGATAAAAATTAAAAGCGATTAACTAGTGGAACATGCACTTAATTCTGAAACTATGCAGAAAGAAAGACTAAGAGTAATAGAAGAATTAGATTCAAACATAAACGAAATAACAATTATAATCACATATTTAATAGTGTGTAAATACTAAATGGCAATAATGGTGATAATCACGTACTTGCCAATAGCTTCAAGCACATTGATCACGTTGTCTGGGTGGCCTCGTTTGGTCATAGCAATGTGGGTGCAGCTGTCAGGCATGGACCTCTTCAGAATGGCCTGGAGTAACCCGTGCGGCGCGATCTCGATCATCACCCCGTTTGTTGGTAACAGTTGAGAGGTTTCTTCAAATAGTACGGGGCTCTGCAGATTGTTTTTGTCAAGGATTAACTTCAATCATAATACTCTCAAAAGATTTTCATAAACGAAGCAATGGACAGCTGTGTTTAATAGGAAGTCTAAGTTTAAATTTTACAAAAGTCTGCATATTTTTAATGTTCTTTTGGATCAATTTATATAATGGCCCGATACTAATCCGATCCGATCCGAAGCAACTTTTGAACCTTACCAATAAATTGTTGGTGTGGTACTCGGCAGATGAATACTGGGCCGAGGGTTCGTTCCATTTATCGGCAGGTACAGAAGATGACAACCATCTTTTACTGCGAGCTTTTGGGGTCTTGATTACTTCTGATAAGTGTTTCCTGAGTGCTGGACCTAAAAAGGAATAACTACTTAGTGCCTTCGTTCAGAGTTTTATCCATTATCTACACTTGCGCTTTAAAGCTGTAATTTTGTTAACTTCATTGAGTGATGCTTTGTATCCTATTATGAAAATTTCTTTTTCTATGTATTTGTCAAAGAGCCGCTCTTCCGAAGCGCCTAAAATCTCTGACTTGAGATTTAATATCAAAACACTGTGCTGTCACAAACATCAGTTGCATTGCGTCATCACATTCACCAGCACTTACTACAACTACGGTTTAATAATATTCAAAATTATATGCTTCTAGGTAAAAGGTAGATTTGTCTTCTTCTTTTTAAATAATAGCCTATCCATAAAAACAGATACTCTTAAGTACTTACCAGCTTCCGCAATATACCGAGAATGGTACGCGATATTAGAACATGGCACTTCTTTAGCGAAGATCCTCTCTGCCGTTAGCTTCTCTACAAACTTCTTCATCGCGTCTTCAGGACCCGATATGGTACAGGAGTCGCGGCCGTTGTGACAGGCCACTTCTATTTCTGGGGGGCACATGTCTTTGATCTGTAATAAATAGTGCATCAGACCATAACCATGAAACTAGCTTCTGCATTGTTAGTAACGTTTTGATGTATGTGTGAAGCTTTAATTTTGAACTTCTGCTGGATTCTCTTTTATACAGTTGTTGTTATATTTTTTTACAAACAAACAAAAATAGTCAAAATTATAAACAATCGGATGATATATGAAGAGATACCTTCTGATACCCAATCCCGACTGCAGCCATGGAGCCCTTTATGAATGGCGTCTGCAGGGACACCAGCCCTCGGTAGTAAGCAGCCAGGATCATCTCCTCAGCCGTGAAGCATCCGTCAGCGTACGCGCATCCCAGTTCGCCTACACTGTGACCTGAAAATTTCATGTATTGTCAGAATCAATTTTTTTATTAAATGGTGGATGTGGATATCTTTACGTCATTAAGCATAGCGAAAAATACTAGATCACGCAAAAAAATTAACTGATTAAAAAAAAGGTAACTAAAATATCGTCGGTAAAATATAAGCACGAAATCTTGTAGGAGTTGCGGTTACCGAGGCATAACATCTAGCCTGGTGGAATATGTTCCCTTGGTGGCTTTCCGCTGCAAAACCTTATACACCTTCTCTATTTAGCGCTACTTTTATCTGTATTATTTGTTATACATTTTATTATTTATTTATTTTGTCAATCTTACAAAATCCATAAGGTAATATGTGCGTCTGTCTCTTACCTATAATAAAGTCTGGCACTAGTTCAACAGCCTTCAGGACGTCTGTTAGACCAATCTGTACAGCGGCGATACCAACGAAGGAATGGAGAATATTGTCGAAGATGTTCTCCTCAGGAGTTGTTATTATGTGGACGATGTCAATGCCTTTAGGTTTGAGTATTCGGTTGCATCTGAAATTAGTAATATATTTTATTTTTTAAAAGCTGACGAGTTGCGCTTTGCTCTGCAACTTCATCACCCAATCAAGTACATCTAATTAACATTTGAGTTTTTATTACTTAGGTATCTCAAAAAAGCAGTTGTAAAAATTCTATTGACAGAATCAAATTTTAAATTTCATCAAAATCAGCTCAGCCATTCGACAGTTATCCGCTCGCTGGGTCAAAAAACGACTTTAAATGTTTACCGTTCTATAGCTGCTGCGAAAATAGGTATCTTCATGAGTTGAGCACCCATACCGGCCCACTGCGATCCCATGCCGCTGTACACGAAGACCAGGGGGCGCTTGACGTCATCGAAATAATCTGCTTTTTCTGATAAGCTGACCGTTTTGTTTTCGGCATTCGTATCTGTTCAAAAATAATTGTAATTATTTCGATGAGCTATGAAGATTTCGGTGAACATCTTCAAGTAACAACATACATACATATGTATCAAAAAGATCATCTAGGGCTCGTCTCTACAGAGGATAGGACGTAATCGGGAGTAACGCTAGGAGAATCATGATAACTATCACTACATTTGAATCGGGTAAGTACTTACCTACATTCATATTACTTTCAAGTGTGTTATTCTTTTTTCTAATGGTGCCGTGTGGTTCCCGGCACCATTAGAAAAAAGAATAGGGCAACTCCATCTCTTCCTCATGGATGTCGTAGAAGGCGACTAAGGGATAGGCTTATAAACTTGGGATTCTTCTTTTAGGCGACAAGCTAGCAACCTGTCACTATTTGAATCTCAATTCTATCATTAAGCCAAACAGCTGAACGTGGCCTATCAGTCTTTTTAAGACTGTTGGCTCTGTCTTCCCCGCAAGGGATATAGGCGTGATTATATGTATGTATGTATGTGTTATTCTCTAAGATGTACCTACCTAGAAGTCAAATGATTACGTTTGGAATTATGATCCGTCAACATTAAACTACTACCAACTCTTGTCTGAAAGACTAATCAAAAGACTATTATTTATAGATAAAGGAATAGAAGAAATAAACAAAATCAGACCTAAAATTATAAATCCTCTGCCCAAATGTCCAGATATGGCCTTGCTGTGGATATTATGCAACAGTGCCAGTTGTTCCGGGTCCACGGGTCTGGTCTTCAGCTGCACCAGCATTTTCTCAACTGCTGTGTCCATTCTCGCAGACACTGTTACCAACCACGGGATGCTCGATTTGTATCGATTGGTATCCTGAGAATTGTTATATATTTGTAATTTATTACTCTAAGAAATGTTGACTGAGAGAAAGCAAAACGGAATATTCCGAATTGATTATCCGAATTATTATATTAAATTTCCATAAGGCTATTTAAATGCCATGGGAAAATTGAAAATTGACTTTTGGAAGGATTATCGATACGCCAAGAAGAAGATATTACTAAATATTTACCTTTGTATGTTATGAAAGTGATGTTGATGAAAAAGGTGAATTGTAATTTCTTGTATGGTTGAGAAAGTCTGATTGATGATATTCCCAATCCCAATCATTTTAAGAAATAAATTTTCAATTTAGTTCCTTGTTATTTATATAAACGAACCTCTTTTAGTTTCATAATCATAAGCTTTTTACTTCGAAATTTCGAAAAGACTACAATAAATGTTTTCTTTGTTCAAATTAATTACCTTTGGTTTATAATTTCCATGAAGCACAACATGAGAGTTGACTCCTGTAGTTGATAACCCATTGATGGCTGTGAAGGATCTCTTGAACTTGTAATTATCATCAAGCACTTTCACATGTCCATCACGCACCGCTTGTACATCTTGACGAGGCGTCTCATGATGCAAATTTCCTGCCAACTCCCCTTTATGGTATCCTAGTAATACCTGTAAATTTGGAGTTCAAAGAACTTTTATACTACTCCTGCTTAATAAAGAATTTTCGATTTTAATACTTTCATGGAAATTTCAAGGAATTGTCACGATTCATCAATAAACATACATATCAGATTCCTATGTCTATTAGTACTGGCTGCTCGCTCGTTGCTAGCTTTAATTGACTTTCCCACTATCTATAATTGTAAAGTAATTGACTTTCTCAGTAATGGATATGGTTGTTTCGATCTAATTATTATTGTTCAAAAAATTAAAATTCATATACCTACATAAATTTACTTCTAAACTATCATTAAATTAATTTGATATAACAACACCTACTTTAGTTATAGCCGTTACTCCACTCGCGGCTTCTGTATAACCTATGTTCGACGTCACACTTCCCAATAATAATGGTTCCTTTTTATCCCGTGGGAAGACTGCGGCCAGAGCTTCCAACTCGCTTTTATCAGCTTCTGGATCAGCTGGAATTAGAAACAGAGTTTGATGAGGACCAGTTATTTTATGACTAAAAAGTAGGTATATAAGTTTTTCACCGTGGCTATTTAGATTCTAGATAACTATAAAATACCCAAAAACTTTAACTGAACAAATCAAAAGTACTGTTGTTTATAACTAAAATATTATTTATGAGCTAAGTACTCACTAATTTAGTCTCAAACAACTTCAATGTGTTACATAACATTCAGTTTAACTAAAATTGAACTCAACAACTAACCTGATCCAAAGCCTTCCACATATTCCACAACAGAAGGTGGAATACCAGCTTCATCGTAAACTTTCTTTATAAAAGCAGCCATAGTAATAGTGTTTCGATCAAAACCAAATTTAGGACCAATTCTTCCTTCCTTTATACCAAGGAACTCATTTTTTATATGAACTACTTCTCCATAAATTCTGGAAATTGATCAAGGTTTTTAATGTAAATTAACGAAATATTAGGTACATTTTTGTATCTAAAAATAACCGGCTAAATGTTCGATCTTCCTTTTACGGATCTGATAAAATTTCAGTACTAAGCAGCAACGAAAATAAATTACCTTTGTCGTTATAACAGCAAACCCAAATATTATTTTTGTTGTGGCAAAGTAGTCAAGTAAATATGGTCGAAAATAAGAAATTTACGATTAACAAACCAATTAACTGTTAAAATTTCTTTAAAAATTTAATAGATACCCACCTTAGAGCATTCTGAGCTTTTTGAAGGAACAAAACGGAAACAGCATCAGACCTTGCAAGTCCTTCAGCATTTTGATCATAAGATTTAGTTTTACCATCCTTGGATAATTTTGTGATCCTGAAAATTTCTGGTTAACTAGAATTTATAATTAAATGCAGATGCACATACGGTTCGGAACCAGAAGAAGTTCACAGATAAAACACTATTGAAACAAAATTATTTGGTTTTGCCAAAACTTTTTTTTTGTATCTTAAGACATATTTGGTGAAATAATACAAGGATTTATGTTTAACGTAGTCCTAGTAGACCTAGACGAACGTATTTTGATCAAATTAAGGACGTCCTGGTAAAGGGTCAGGCCAAGGGTACCCGAAACCGCCGAGCTTGCATGAAGAGAGTTATGAATGTGGATGAAGCGAAGGAAGTATGCAAAGATCGTGGCAAGTGGAAAGAGTTAGTCTCTGCCTTCCCCACCGGAAAAGAGGCGTGATTTTATGTATGTATGTAGTCCTAGTCTTCTTCATTCTCCTGGCGTTCGACCAAATATGAATTAGCTGGAATCACAAGTGATCATTGTAATTTCTTATTTTTTAAACTAAGAATTACTAACACAATCACCTATTATTCCGGCACTCCCGCGCTTACCTTCCATAATGAATAGAAGACTGTGGATGTAGACACAAGCCGGAACCCCCAGCTATAGCAGCTTCACATTCCCCTCTCTTTATAGCTTTATAAGCTTCTTCAACTGCTGCAGTTGAGCTGCAGCACGCTTGGTCAATAGCATGTGATGGACCCTTCGCATTCAACCAATAGGAGACGCGGTTCGCAAACATAGTCTTGCTGCATCTGAGACACAAGTCAAATGTTAGATTGGAAACCAACAGATAAAAAATAGTTTCAGTCTTTGTCATAGCCACCATGCTGGTTTGCTAGAAAACTAGTGTTTATTAGATTTTTATTATAGCTTTTTCTTTTCCAACGCAGATTGTACAAGTCAATCGCAAGCAGAGCTTAAGATTTATAATGCGTCATCACATGCACTTCCTTTCTTGGTTAAGGATTCTTGTTTGTTTGTAAACTATTGCACATTGGGTTAATAATTAAAAATTTCAAAAAAATTGATTGGATTTTAAAGAATAAGTATATACATTAGCGGACTTAACCCAATTGGGATTTCTTTTAGATTATCATATATAAACATGTTTTGGCTATAAACGATCACTATTTGAATCCATCGTTAATTCATACAGTTGAACGTGGCCTTTTAGTCTTTTCGAGACTGTTGGCTCTGTCTTCTCGTTAAGGAATAAAGATGTATGTAAAAGCATGTGTCACTCTTTGTGGTCTCTTACCCTGCAATGCCAAAGCCGGTTCTCGAAGAAGCGACGTAAAAGCAAGCCTTTTCAGACTCGGAAAAGCAAGTTCCAATGTACACACCGACCTTTTTCCCGGAAAGGTGTTCTGGACTCAATCCTGAAAATATACAATAAACAGTGGCAAATACCTACTTACAATAAATAAAAATAGCCTTTGTTTTTATTTCACTGTTTAAAATATATATATAAACAATGTAATATACGTATCGAGTTTGAACATACGTTTTTACGGCGAGGGAAAAAAATGTCACTGCATATTTAATTTATGTATATCAACTTGATTATTATGCAACTTTTATCAAAGTTCTAAATTCAAACAGTGTGAGTAAAAAAAATATGACGTCCATAGGGTCACAGCGTAGGTCAAAAATTATACTGCTACAAACATAGAAATTTAAATAATATAATGCAATATACAATCTATACCTATTTTACTTGAAAATATTGGAATAACTTGTCATCGTTCCGAGTAAAACACTAATAAGTAATGAACTGGTTAACAAGAAAATTAATTGACAAAAATACTTTAAAAATGGACAGGTGAAATCAAAGAAGTGAATGCATTTTACACGTGACCCTTATTTTCCGCTGTGGCTACTTGTAATACTTATCAAAAGTTCCGGCATGCCGTCTGGTTTCCGGTACTTTATAATATAACCACACCATTTGCTTGCCGTGAATGTTGTAGGCGTTAAAAGCGATTAAGGGTATGTGCGACTAGAGAACTCTCAGGAAGGGTTCACGGTCGCGGTTGTAAAAACAGAGACGATAAAAATATTAAAAGCAACATAGGGAAAACACCAAGAGATAGGGCACCGCCGAAAGAGATAAGTAAAATAGCGGACCAATGTCGAAATCTGATAGCAGGGGATGCATCTGGGTAGACGCCAGATAAAAAAGAGAGAGACTTACCAGCATCATAAATAGCCTTGTACGATTCCTCCAATATCTTTCGTCCCATCGGATCCATGTTGTTGCCAAGCCTGCGATGGACCTTGAAGAACTGTGAGTCGAACAGTGTGAGGTCCGGGGCTGCGCCGATGTGCTGGGCACCTTCTGGGTGGTTGTACGTCCATCTCTTGTGATCCGCCGTGATGGGGTTCACCTGACAATTAAACTCTTTTTATTTGGTGACTAGTCTTTGAGACTTTGTAGTCTACAAAAAGACAGCTTGAACCAACTTAAAGATAAATGTCTTGTGAATTTTGATGCAGGTGTTACCTACAAGACAGTGGTAATAGTAACTGAATTGTTAGTTTTTTTTATATTATATTGCATTAGGCATTTGTCATCCAAATCACCTGATGGTAAGTGACGTTGAAGACGAAGATGTAACATGCCTATCCAAGAGATAAGAATTCATTTATTCTATTTTTGAATGATCGCAAACATTACTCGTCGGGGAATATGTTCATAGACAAAAGGGTCCTTTTTTCAAGGGTTTAGGGTCGAATTTCCGTCTGCGTCTCATAGTTTAATGAAGGAATAGCAAAGATTCTATTAGATCATACCTTCGCTTCTCACCCACCTTATTATACAAGATTTCTGAGAGTTCCTCAACATTATGAGCGTTGGGGTAGAGCCCAGACATCCCGGAGATCACCACCCGGTCGCTGGACGCCGCCTCATGCTGCACCGGTTCCTGGGGGACTGGCGTCATTTCTTTTGGATATTCTGCCGGGGTGGAGTTTAGATTTTTGATTTACTGTTAATTTTTTCTTTGTCTTTTCTATCTTTGGAGACTTATTGGCTTATTTTTTATTTCTATTTTTTATCCTTTCTAGTTTCTTAGTAAGTGTTTCGAAAAACAAAATAAGTAACGAATGCCAAATTAAATGTCTCTAGACCCAGTGGTTTGGGTTTTGTCTGTCAGTCACTAAGTAATGGAAGAGTTTTATATAAATGTAAAGAAGATTAGGCAATACTTACCGAATGATAATTCTAATAACTAACAATATAGCTACGTTCGTTGGTCAGGAGACCCACGATGCAAATATCACCCTCAAGGTTAACTGTTTTATTTATAGAGTACTAGACTAAGTATTTAAATATATTATTAATAATTTGTATTGCTAATGACTTCACCACGAACTTAGACCTTGTTTTTTATTAGACTTAATTAATAGAAAAAATTCTAAAAAAAAAACAAAAAACGTAGGTAGGTAATATAATTACGTCTTCATCTCTCTTCTTTATAATCATTAACTTGTCTTCTCTTTTACTAACAATACCTACTTGTTGTGTTTGTCTTTTTGTGTTTGTACATTTGTTAACCTTCTCCTTTCAGATTGTATACCGTCCATTTTTGTAACTTCGTGTCTCTTCAAACCATGACATTGGCAGAATCACCGAAAGTCCGGTGGAAGCCATAATATAGAAAAGAAAGAAAGATCTCTTAAGGGTTAGACAGAGCAAACAGTCTTGAAAAGAATAGAAGGCCTCGTTCCACTGCATGGTTTAGTGACGGAATTTGGATTAAAATAGTGACAGGTTGCGACCATCGCCTAAAAAAAGAATCCCAAGTTTTTTACTCTGTCTACTTGAAACGACATCCGTGGGAAAGAGAAAGAGTGATCCTATTCAATAGTGCCATCAACCACTTGAAAACTAGTAGGCACTAGAAGATAGGTATACTTAATTTCCGAAATCCCCGGCCAGAAGTCTAGTTCTTTTAAATTTATTAAAAATGTTTACCCAAAATACCCAAGGACCATTCACATGCGTCATCACATACACATAAAACGTCTAGATGCGATCGTAAACCCGCTCTTGTGTGTCAAATTTCCAATAATCTTATTTTGGCGCGCATCAGACACAACGGTGATGGAAATATGGACGCCATCTTGTGAAACGATGCGCGCGGCCGTTCACCTGAATGGCGATGATGGTTTTATGACATTTATATTTGCACAGATAAAAATAATATACTTTACCACCTTGACCGGTCGCTGGGATATCGGTCAATTGTTTTTATTGTTTCACATTTGACTTAGTGTGAATTCTATTATGAGCTAGGACGAGTTAAGGTTCATCCGGCTCGAAGGACTAATACCAGTCTCTCTAAATGTTATATTCATAAAATATTTTACATGCATACATATAATCACGTCTTTATTCCTTGCAGGGTAGACAGTGCCAACAGTCTTGAATAGCCGATAGATAGGCCATGTTCAGCTCTTTGGCTTAATGATGGAATTGAGATTCATATAGTGCCAGATTGTTAGTCCGGCGTCCAAAAGCAAAATCCCAAATTTATGAGCCTATCCCATAGTCGCCTTTTACGACATCCATGGGAAAGATATAGGTGCCGGCAACCACACGGCACTATAATCACTTATTTTTCTGTATTAACCGGTAGTTCTATCGAATTGAATTCGAAATGCCTAGTGTAGTAGCTATTCCGTACATGACCTGACTTTGTTTCCGTGGTCATTTCCCGGAAGAAAATTTGCCTGAACGAATTTGATTTACCTATACGGTCTAGTCAGCCTCTTTGCTTTTCATAAAAATCTTTACCAAACTTTTTGCTAACGACGAATTCACATTTGTTATCTTACGGATTTTCATAGGACGGATTTACAACAAGGGTAGGTACGTACTGTATTTATTTTTTACACATGCTTCCGTAATTATAAAATAAGAAGATATTTCGTAACCACCAACGGTGAACAGTAGTTTAGTTTACGATCGCTTCCAATAAACAATGCAAAGTGTTTACAAAGAAAGCTTAGTACCACGAGGGTGTCCAACTATTTGGTGTCATTATGGAATTTTATTATTACGATTTTTTCAAATTGCAGCGGATTTTGTGGATAGAAAGGTAGGAGTGGGAAGGCAGTCCTGGCAGAAGCCGAGCTTGCATGGAGAGCGTTATGAATGTGGATGAAGCGAAAGAAGTATGCAGAGATCGCGGCAAGTAGAAAGATGTAGTCCCTGCCGATCCCTTCGGGAAAAAGGAGAGAATTTATGTATGTAGCGGATTTTCGATAAAGATTTCCCCTGACTGTTATTCCGGTACTAGCGTCCCCTAGTGAATCCTACGTGTAATTTGATGTTTAAGCTACATTTTTGTAAAATTTAATCCAAATCTTTCTCCGAATCATCTCTATAACTCTGATTCACTTTTTAATTAAAGATGAAAAACAAAAGCAGACTCCAAATTTAAATTCCGAACGAAAAATTATCTACCCGAATTGCGAACATTAAATATTAACGCGCGAAAAAAAACCAGACGCACGCAAAAATTTCAAATTCCAAACACGATACCACAGACAAGTTCCACGTTCGCCGTAACTCATGGTGTTTCTGTTTAGTCTATGAACGTTGGTGCATCCGGCGGGCGCAGCGAGTGCCCGATGACAGACAAATGCGCGGCAGGAAGATGGCGTCGTTAGGCCTGTCGTCACCGTAGAGAACCATAAACGTAAATAGAGCTCTTGATTTTTCTGAGAGTTTTAGTGCTGGGAATTTGTTTGGTGGAGTTTTGAAGCGGGATACACATATGAGCCGTGTGGTTCCCGGCACCAATAAAAAACAAGAATAGAACCACTCCATTTAGTTCCCATAGATGTCGTAAAAGGCGACTTAGGGCTGGGTTTATAAACTTGGAATTCTTAGGCCATGGACAAACAACCTGTCACTATTTGAATCACAATTCTATTTATATAGTCAAAAGTCTACGTTTAACTTGCTAATGGACCTTTGCCTAAATGAAGAATCCAAAGTTAATATGCCTTGATTGATTTTTATAATCATCACACACTGTTATTCTTCGCTCATGTAATACACGCATGGAACTTAACGATTGGTTTAGTTATATATAAATGTAGCATATGTTGCCACAAAACGTATAGATTTATTATAGTTATATAGAAAATGGAAGTGATATTACTCCATATCTACAAAAATGCATACAATTTAACCAATACTTAAGTCATATAAAATGTTAGTAGGTACCAATGGCTAAGATTACGAGACGTGTACAAAGAGGAATCTAAAATCTACAAGCAACGCGAGATAAAAGTAAAAGTCCTTTCTTTCCACCCCGATAGGAATGAAGTACGGTAGAAGTCGTAATTTAATCTCAACCCAACACTCACGATAGAAAACGCAAGAACTTAGTATCGACCATAAATAAACTAACTAGTAAGCGTTAATCGTTAATTTGTTTTCTTTTTATTTCATTGAACTTTTCCTCAAACCGAGTGGGCGGATCTATCCAGGCTCCGCCCACGTCGCAACTGTCTCTTTCTACCTCACTAAAGCTTCGTTTGTGAGAGGAGGAGGTTAGATGTAGGTCAAATTATAACACCGCCTATTAGTCAGAACATTTTTGTAAAGCTACAAATGAATGTATCTAATTTATTAAACGTTTAAGAATGAATTTGAATTTATATCTTTGTGTTAAAAGATTGATATTGTTGTTATATTTTATGTTGCTACAGTTTTACCAGAGACGCCGTTTATATCGCGCGTAAAACGATCGCTGCTTCGCTTTTTATTATGACGTAAAACGGTACCGCTATTGTATTTTATCGCGCGATAAAAAGAGCGTCACGCGTGCTATGCTTCGGGGGCAGGACATGCGGTATTTCTTTATAAGTACTAAGATAAATGTGACTTATATTTCTCAGACATGAATAAAAAAAAAATAATCATAATAATGTCAATTTTGACTAAATCTTCCGTCTAGGAAATACTGTGTCTAAAGTTTCAAAGTTGTCGCTCTCGTGACAATTTCAAAAATCTTTTATTTTTTAATATTACATATTTGAAACCTTACAGTGGTTGTAACTGACATAGTAAATAATACTAAATGCATAGATTTCACAATTATCAAGTTTTCACATAAATAGGTAATTTTTAAAATGTAATGCACTGACATAAAAGATTACTTAATTATAATACAAACATAATAGGTACACATGCGGTTTGGCTTAAAAACAGACAAAACTTTCTTATTCTGATTATTCCCACAAGAGTGAAGCCCCGCGATAAAGCTAGTCAGTAAATTCAAATATATATTTATATAAAAATTTGCATAAACCTATAACGCATATGTACTTCGCAATAACCACATCATCACTCTACATGATGAGTCACAGTACATTCAGAGTTCAATTGTTTTGCGCTGACGACTGCTTATATCAATCTTCACCACGTATTCTCCCGCCTTGGGCTGTAAACAAATAATGAATTGCGTTATTTATACAGTCGCAATTTCCTATAAGTATTCAATTCGTAAAAATAAACAAGTATCATTTAATTTATCTTACTCGTAAAATAGTATCGACGAGCGCGCATGAAAAGAATTTTGAAGGCGGATGAAGCGAAATACTAGTATGCATGGAACGTGGCAAGTGGAAAGATGTCGTCTCTACCTACCCCTCTGGGAAAGGCGAGATATAAGAGGATACTGATTGACTGATTAACTCAATGAATAGTCAAAGCTGCTAGGTCTAGATTGAAATTAAAAATTTTAGGTTTCTTTCGCGATCAAGGTATTACTTAGATATACTTATTCGCACTATGTAAGCGAGTGGATTTTTCTGAATTCCCACGGGAATCGGGAAAGGAAATTTACTGGATATTTTCCCTTGCATGGACAGAGCGGCAAAACAAAAAAATACCTAAGTAAATTTACTAAGTTACTTACCTACTACTTAGGTATACGATTGGCGATCGTCATTTTGGGAAGTTTATTTGTGTAGATTCAATTAACCAATTTTCGTCAGAAGACAAGAGGCCTAGTAAGTACTTAGGTACTAAAATAATAAATAAAGATTAACACCGATTGATCGACAAATAAAAAGGAAAATCTCCGAGAATATTTTCTGATTTCAAATTGCCAAAAACTGTATTCTGATGTTTTTAAAAGTTTTGATATTTCAGTACTTATATTATTACCTCTTAATTATCTCTGGGGTTGGGTTTGTCTGAACAGTCAGGATTGTTGTTACACACTTAGGTAATAAAGTTTGGAAAATGGTCGTCGTACCTACAGGGCGAAATGCTTTTTTTCTTAGTTGCTTCCATTCGCTTTCCTTTGGGAATAGAGATTACACCGAATACAGGCAGACATTTTTAAGAATCCATAT
Organism: Amyelois transitella; assembly: GCF_032362555.1. NCBI lineage: Eukaryota > Metazoa > Arthropoda > Insecta > Lepidoptera > Pyralidae > Amyelois > Amyelois transitella. Next base: position 2,592,057 of record NC_083525.1, read on the forward strand.
GGCTCCACAATTTCCGTTTTCAGATCATTACTTATTGTACAGGTGGCAATTAGATCTTACCTACACAATTGAGCTTTTAATATTGTTCTAAATTTAAAATACCAAAAAAATTCGCACACAAACAAAAATTCACACAAACTACATAAAAACCTCATTTTACCCGCTACACCGGACCAGAGACAAAACAAAAATATACACCCCAAATAAGGCCCACCTCTCAAAGGCGGGAGGCGTAGGGCGTAGCCGCGTCGACATGCGCCGACGACAGAAGCGGTCAAATCGCGGGTGCGCGCGCGCGTCTAACGCAACCTGATTTATAGTGGCTTGCTGAAAAAATAATCGGTGATGTGATGGAGGGACAGGAATGGCGAGTGGAATGGCAGCAGCCGCGGTTAGACGGTCAGTGATAGTGATAAGTGATGTATGGCGAGCTAGGGGATGGTAGATGATAGATTTTGGCAGTCAATGATAGATAGTAGTGTTTGAGCTAAGTAGGCGATAAGTGCTTTTGGCGCTGGGGCGACTATTTTTCTAGAGAATAGCAGTACTTTTGGCAACTATTGAACTATAAGAAGTTAGCGAAAATTCAGCTGTCACTTATTTTGATGGCTTTCCACTTAAACAAACTTCTAGACAAAAGACCGTGTGTGTAAAGAAATAGGAAACCCTTAAAACCTGAATCACAATTCCATTATTACTAAGCCTTCCAGCTAAACGTATTCATCAAGTCTTTTCAAGATTGTTGACTCTATCTGCCCCGTCAAGAATAGAGATACGATAAATGTTTCTTTTAAAACAAAAAGTCGTATGACCAGTTAGTCTCATAATCGATTAAAGACATTCATTTGTCCATCATCGGTTAAGCAGCTTAAGCATCCGTCGCGTCAAGGATGCACGGATGAAGTGAGACTGTGAGACTCTTGTACAAAAAGTCGTATTTAAGAAAATATTATCCCGATTCATATGAGAAAACTGTTCTGTAGACGAAGCTCACATTATTATAACGTTCTCTGTCTCTCTAATTTATTTCTTTTTTATTTATTCATCTCCATCAAATGACAGAACATTAACGAAATAAATCTTACAGATGAGTAAGTTTTTTTCGAATGTAATACACTCATTGAAATGGTATCCTACCTATTTGCGATACCTATCATAATAGATTGATTGTAATTTAAACTAAGTAGACTTATAATATGCGAAACATATTTAAAGACCAGGTCTGTAGCCCTATAAATATTCGTGGATTTTAATAAGAATTTATCCGATACGGTTCATTCATTTATCCGTCATCAAGTGAGCAACCCGAGCAAGCGACGTGTCAAAGATAAGTAGACGAAAGACGAATCTGCGACGAACGCGCGCTTCAAATGCCACAGTGTGTATCGACCCTTAATTTTATCATTATTAATGTCTTTGAAATAATTAACCTCTAATGATATTACTTTAACATAAAAACATGAATAGATAAAATTAAATAAGTAAATTAAAATTTCAAGAAATGTGTAGAATGAGATTATTCAAAGAAATACACCGAAAACAGTTTTCAATAGGTACCCAAGTATCGCGATCTAGGTATCATTAACCACTCATTAACTGCCTGAATTATGTAAACCTTGTATTTTGGAACCCAAAATAAACAAATTTTGTGGTAGTAAGTAAGTACCTACGTCTCATTCAATTAACACATGATAAAGTTAGCAACCCGAGCATCCGTGACGTGTCAAAGATACGTAGACGAAAGACGAATCTGCGACAAACGCGCGCTTTAAATACCACAGTGTGTATTGACCCTTATTTTTAACAGTATCAATTTTTAAATTTTTTTTAATTGCCCCGGACTTCGTTCACCTCAAAATTTTATAACTTATTGTGTTATTCCAATGACTAAGTTCTATTATTGCAAATTTTCATAAAACTCCGTTCAGTTGTTTTTGCGTGAAAGATTAACAAACACATCCTTACAAACTTTCACATTTATCATAGGCACTAGCTGTTGCTTGCGACTTACACTCCTTAAATATCTATAAATTTTCACATAAGTATTATATATTTTTTACAATGTGCATACATACATATTATCACGTCTATATCCCTTGTGGGGAAGACAGAGCCAACAGTCTTGTAAAGACCGAAAGGCCACGTTCAGCTGTATGAATTAACAATGGACTTGAGAATAAAATAGTGACAAATTGCTAGCCCTTCCCCTACAAGAAGAATGGAGTGGTCCTATTCTTTGTTCTATTGGTGCACGGCAGATATTATTTCCGCAAAGTTTCATAAAAATCCATCAGTAGTTTTTGCGTGAAAGACCCACAAACACACTTCCATACAATACTCCGCATTTACAATAATAATATGATAGGATTAATAGGAAGCAGGAAAGATTTACCTATTTTTAACCATAGTTATTAGTTTACAAAGTACTTTACATCATAATTTTTATAACATTCAACAAGCGAACTATTAGCCAGGCAGAGTGGCCAAGTGTTTTTATGTCCGCTCACTAATTACCACAAAAAATGGCCACCCCGGTAGGTCATTAATTAGAATTGACATGTTTGTATAGCTTTGAAGTGTTTAAAAATGTTGGCATTGAATAATAATAATTTAGTATTGTAAAAATCTGTCACGGGAAGGTGTATGTAAACTTGGGATTCTTCTTTAAGGCGATGGGCTAGCAATCTGTCACTGTTTGATTCTCAATTCCAACATTACGCGGCGTAATGTTGGAATTGCCGAATGTGCCGTTCCCAAATTCCCGTTCCCAGGTAATGTTTCCAATTTCCGTTCCCGGGAACGCTCCCACAAAATTGGTAATATTCCCGGGAACGTTTCCCGGAACGGGAATTGGAAACATTTCCTGGAAACGGGAATTTGGGAACGGCACATCACTAATTACGCCACACAGCTAAACGTGGGCTTTCAGTCTTTTCGAGACTGGTTTACCTTTTCGTCTATGTCGCGTGGATCTCCGTACTTTAGAATAGGACCACTCAATCTCTTTTCTATAGAAATCGTAAAAGGCAACTAAGGGAATATGCACAGTCATCCAATGCAGCTTTTATCATCCAATGTGAGTTATCCCCTGCGGAGGTTCGTATAAATTTGACTTACCCAATCCAAAGTTGAGTGAGGATGTAGGTAACCGGTACTAACGTTAGGAGGAAAAAAGGAGTTCTGTCTACCTAAGGGGAAAATAACTGCTGTATGTATAATAATTAGTCTTCACATTATTCTGACTTCTAAGCAAACAAACGTATGTAAGTATTTTCTATTGCGCATTAACCCACATATCGTATAATCATCGGTGTAAGCATAAAAAATGCATTATCTATGGGAACCGTAGTTTCCTAGAAGCAATAACTCTGGCCGTATCGTATACACGTGCGCTTGAGTGCAACCATTGCAGTTTTAAAAAATAACGGCGATTTAGATTTATGGTCTGTGGAGTGTTACCATAGAGTGATGAATAGTTTACATAATAGAATGCGTTCCAGTATAGATCTAAATTTAAAATCTCGCAATCCGATTAAGTTTTTTTTTCGATTCTTTATTTTAAATCTATTTGATGGCTTGATTTGATGATTTATTTATGTATTAGGAATAGGTACCCGAAACCGTCGAATCTTTCGGCGGAGAGTAAGATGATTGAACTTTTTCACTTTTCAGATTAAAAATAGGAGAGTGCTAGAGAGAAATTAGCAAATTTTATCTAGAAAACTAACTATTTAAATAGATATTAAAATCACGTCTAATCCCTTTCGGGGTAAACAGAGTCAACATTCTTGAAAATACTGATAGTTCACGTTCAACTGCTTGGCTTAATTGAGATGCATATGTGCCAGGGTGCTAGCTTAAAAGAAAAATTCCGACTTTAAAAGCCTATCCCTTAGTCGCCTTTTACGACATCCATGGGAAAGACATCGAGAGGTACTATTTTTTATATTGGTGCTGGGAACCACAAATTAAAATTTTGTAGACTAAATAGGTCATTACGCCTTTTTTGTCGCAAGTCAGGCTTTAGGCTCATCATCGTCGGACCACACATGGGCCTGTTTGAGACGTCACGCACATCAATCACGTTATTTTTTTTATTAAAATTTCTACGGGATTGACAGTGCCAATTGTGATACTACTCAAAGGTCACTTTAAGCTGAACGGCTTAATGATGGAAAGATTCAAAGATAATTTCAGTTTCCTAGTCATTCTTTTGCTAAAATAATAATTATTTTTAGCTTTAATTACAAAAAAAAGCTTCGCTATATGAAAGCGTACCTACACAGATTTTGTTTAAATGTAACGATTATATTTTAAAAAGATTGATGAGCCATAAACTTTTTTAAAACTCAAAAGCTTACGAGTTTAAACTCCACACGTCACTTTTATCTTATCTAGGGACGTTTTACAAGTCACCCGGTGTCGTTATGCGTCGCAGTTATTTCCAAGAAAACACCTAAAATTACTTTTTGTTACTTTTAAAACTACTTTTTATTGCAAAATTCGTCTTGTAGAAAGAGTACGAATTAGTAGGAACTTTTTGAAAAACGTTTAATTTTTTTACGGTCTCGCTCACTGCTTAGACTTTGCCCTGCATGCATAGCCAATAAAACAGTAATTAACAATTAAAAAACAATATTAATAATAAAAAATAGGATTTACTAAATTAAAAAAAGAATATATAAAAAAATTAATCGAGATTTTAAAAATAAACTTCCTTAAAAATTTCTTATTGAACAAATTTAAGTACCGTCCTAACCTATTATGATAAAATAAAGCAATTTGATATTTGCAATTAGGAAAAGGAAAGCTTCAGGTGGTCATAGCCTTTTTAAAATAATGTTGACTTTGCCTACCTCTATATGGATAAAGATGTCATTATATATGTATATATTCTTGTAATTTTTTCTTAGGTCTTTTCTAGACTGTTAGCTTTGTCTAGTCCGTAAGGGATTTAAACGTACTACATATGTGTGTATAGACTCAATATTACCTACGCCGTAAAAATAGCATTTCCTCATAGTCTAAAAATATCGGTTTCTTGTCGTAAATAAGCGATTAGAGAGATCCGTCAGTCATCGAGCGGTGGAAATGACGAGCGTCAGATGTTAAAGATTTGTAAACTGCGTGCGTTCAGTTCCCTAGGGAAAAAACGTAAGTGAAACATTTTTGTTGTGATTCTAGACTTCAATTAAAAGAAAAAATCAAAAAGTTCTTTATTTTCTTTTTATTTGTAGGTGCAGATTATACGGCCAGCATTATTACAGTCGAAAAAAAAATATATCAAAAACTATTGACATTTGTAACAATGAAATTTTATACAGCTATTAAATGATGTTGATTATATTTTCTAAGGATTTATTTTTTATAATGTTCCTCTTGGGTTGGTAAAAAAAAATACCACAGTCAATCTAAGAGTTCTAAACATACAAATCAAAGCTTCATACGGTTTTTCGCTGTACCTACCTACATGACAGTTAACGGCTTAAAATTTTAATAACCTATGTCTAGTTATTGTTTTTGTCACAGTGAATCTAGATGCTTCACTATGATTAAAAAAAACTTATTCTATGACCTAATTAACTAATAAATTAATTAGTTAATCAAATCAAACTAAATGCCTATTAGTAGGTTTAAAAGTTCACGCCGTCATTCATATTCTCACGGTTACAAATAACTTAACACAAGTATTTCAAGTGGGAAAAATTTAAAACAAAAGATTACAAAGGATTACAGCGTTTGGGAGGTCGGTAATCAAAATAAACGAAGCGGCGACGTTATTCATACGACGACACTATAAGGGTGACTCTACAAGAGATTTTAAATTAAAAAAAGAATACATTGTTTGACTGACATATCGACGCATATCTGTTAAGTCTGCCCCCATGGTATGGCACGCGCGACGCCCTTTTTATCGCTCGAAAAACTATCGCTGTCCCGTTTCACGACATAGTTAAAAGCGAAACACCGACAGGTTTTCGCGCGATAATAATGGAATCGCGCGTACCATGCCGAAGGCAAGCTGCGAAGCATTTTTCTTCGGCATGTAAGTTCCTTATGTTTTGGGGTGCACTAAGTGAGGATTTCACGAGATTCCGGCCGGAATGATAATTGACGGGGTTATGAGTTGGCCGTGTGGTTCCCAGCACTAATGAAAAAAGAATAGGACCATTCCATCTCTTTCCCATGGATATCGTAAAAGGCGACTAAGGGATAGGCTTACAAACTTAGGATTCTTCTTTAGGCGATGGGCTAGCAACCTGTCACTATTTGAATCTATATTCTATCATTAAGCCAAATAGCTGAACGTGACCATTCAGTCTTTTCAAGACTGTTGACTCTGTCTACCCCGCAAGGGATATAGACGTGACCATATGTATGTATGAATTGGCTTTTACGCGGACGTACGCCAGTAAATAAATCATACCAAATTTCAAATGTATAAGGGTTTAACTGTGCATTGATATGACAGTCAGTATAATAATATAAGTAGATAGAATGCTATTATGAACGCGCCGCTACCTTGCCGGTGGCGCCCAATGCGCGGTAGATCAATCGCAAGTCTTTATTTAGGCTTACCGTATAATCCGGGATAAACCACATGTTAATACAGGGATTATTTTATTTTCACTGTTTGACTTATTGCTCGATAGAGATATAAAGCGATCGCGTAAAATATGTCTTACTAGCTTTCCGCCCGCGGCTTCGCCCACGTGTAATTCGGTTATATATAGCGTTTTTTAATGATCTCGACAGGGCTTTTTCTTCCACAGGCTGAAATCTTGTTACAACTGGAATTAAATATAGCCTGTGTTACTCAGGGATGATGTAGCTTTCTAATGGTGAATGTTTGAAATCGATTCAGTAGTTTCGGAGTTTATCGATTACATGTGTAAACAAACAAACATATAAAAAAATAGATTGTTCCTCTTTATAATATTAGTATACATACAAATCTATATAGAAAAAGTAAAGCGAGACAAAATCATCGTCTCAAAAAAAAAAAAAAAACAGGATTTATAGGACGAAGAGGCCTTACAGGATTTCCTTCTGTTTAAGTATTTGCGTCTGATAGTCATCATCCCATGTGAATGAGCTGATGATGGAAGGTACAACTCCTCAACGGTTAGGAGTTGAAAGAAAATTCTTACGAAGTTATACGTACATGTGAGGCTATTAGGTTGACCTGATAATAAAAAGTAAATCTCATTAACGTTAAGAATTTAGGTGAAAATGGATGCGGACAAATTTCGTCTCTTCACTTGTTTCCTTTTAGCTGTTTGTATGGGTAGTGTTAACACAAAATAGGGATTTAAAGGCGTGATGTTATTAATGTTATGCATGTATGCACATAATTATGTATGTTATTATGTATGTTAAAGAGACGACTGAAAGTTGTCATACAAAGTCTTTTTCTTTAAGGATGGGAAATCATCAAATGGCCTCTCCCGCTCTGGGTGGAACGGAAGGGAGTGTCAGACTTTTACTGACTAAAACCCACCTCGTTCCTTCAGTTGCCCTTTGCGTTCCGGGGCCACGGTATCTCGTTAGAACTTTCCCGCAGCCCCGGCTCAGTTTATCCCGTTTCCCCCCCTTGGGGGTTGACATTTCAAAAATCCCTTCTTAGTGCTCACTTATGTTACTAAAGGAACCTCTGTTCAAAATCTCAGACTCCTATACCGAGCGGTTTCGGCTGTGCGTTAATAAATCAGTCACCCAATCGCACCCCCTAAATCACGATTGGAGGGTAGTTTGAAAAAACTTATAATGTCAAACATATTTACTTGCCTATGTACGTGTTCATGCCAAGTTTCAAGTTTATAAACCCAAGGAATAAGATTTTTCATAGAAACGTTTTTACCCCTTTTCCCCCCCTTGGGGGTTGAATTTCCAAAAATCCTTTCTTAGTGCTCCCCTACATATCCCAAGGAACCTACATTCCAAATTTCAGCTGTCTACGACCAGTAGTTTCGACTGTGCGTTGTCTGTCAGTCAGTCACTCAGTAACGGAAGAGTTTTATATATATAGACTAGCTTTCCGCCTGCGGCTTCGCCCACGTGTAATTCGGTTATATAAACAGGCTCCATCTTTTTCTATATCTACCACAGCATGAGGAATATATTTCCCATTAACAAACAAAATTTCTTGAACCATTTTAATTAGAAATTTTTTAACTAAAACTATATCTATGGAAATTAACTAAGACTAATAAAGTAACAAAGAAATGAATAAAAAATGAAGAATATATTAAAAAATCAACTCACACTATAAAACTTATCCAACACTAACTAAATATACTATCAAAAATATCAAATCTAATCAACAAATCAAAAATTAACTGAAATAGAGAGTAAAATAAGTTAAATAAGTCAAGTTAAAAGTTAATGAATCAAACGAAAATAATTTCAAATTTCAAATCAAAATATTTGTAGTGTGTAATATGTAGTTTCGCGTATGTCCGCTAGGGGCGCTGCTAAAATTACACGATAAATTAAAATATTTTACGCTACCTAGCTAAATGACGGTAACGAAACCATAGCGCGATCTATCTCGATGCCAACGCCATCTATCGAGCATCGAGACAACTCGTGATAGTTAATAGAAAATAAAATTCGGGTGTTTTATTTATGCATACCGATTACGCCGAGATTTATGGACCGATTTACGTGATTCTTTTTTTGTTCGGTAGAGTATACTTTCAAGTTGGTCCCGTTGTTACCTAGTCAGGATCTGATGATGGTATTCCAGGGAAATCAAGGGCAAACCTCAAATTTACAGGCAATTACGTTTTTGACAATTTCATAGATCTGTTTAAGTATTTGCGTCTGATAGTCATCATCCCATGTGAATGAGCTGATGATGGAAGGTACAACTCCTCAACGGTTAGGAGTTGAAAGAAAATTCTTACGAAGTTATACGTACATGTGAGGCTATTAGGTTGACCTGATAATAAAAAGTAAATCTCATTAACGTTAAGAATTTAGGTGAAAATGGATGCGGACAAATTTCGTAGCTGTTTGTATGGGTAGTGTTAACACAAAATAGGGATTTAAAGGCGTGATGTTATTAATGTTATGCATGTATGTACATAATTATGTATGTTATTATGTATGTTAAAGAGACGACTGAAAGTTGTCATACAAAGTCTTTTTTTTAAGGATGGGAAATCATCAAATGACCTCTCCCGCTCTGGGTGGAACGGAAGGGAGTGTCAGACTTTTACTGACTAAAACCCACCTCGTTCCTTCAGTTGCCCTTTGCGTTCCGGGGCCACGGCATCTCGTTAGAACTTTCCCGCAGCCCCGGCTCAGTTTATCCCGTTTCCCCCTCTTGGGGGTTGACATTTCAAAAATCCCTACTTAGTGCTCACTTATGTTACTAAAGGAACCTCTGTTCAAAATCTCAGACTCCTATACCGAGCAGTTTCGGCTGTGCGTTAATAAATCAGTCACCCAATCGCACCCCCTAAATCACGATTGGAGGGTAGTTTGAAAAAACTTATAATGTCAAACATATTTACTTGCCTATGTAAGTGTTCATGCCAAGTTTCAAGTTTATTAACCCAAGGAATAAGATTTTTCATAGAAACGTTTTTACCCCTTTTCCCCCCCTTGGGGATTGAATTTCCAAAAATCCTTTCTTAGTGCTCCCCTACATATCCCAAGGAACCTACATTCCAAATTTCAGCTGTCTACGACCAGTAGTTTCGACTGTGCGTTGTCTGTCAGTCAGTCACTCAGTAACGGAAGAGTTTTATATATATAGATAAGTGTGTAAAAATAAAAATAATGATAAATTACACCTACTAAACAATTTTTTTACTATGTCAATTATGTACTAAGTACAAAAAATAACTTACAAACATAAAATAAACTTGGGATTTTTCATTTAGGCGATGAGCAAGCAACTATTTAAATTTAAATTCTCTCTCAATTCGCAATCTCACTCAAAAATTCAAATTATTTATTGCAAACGTATGTAAGTAAAAATATTTTATATACGGTAATAGTACCATGCAATACTGAATACATCAACGCCACGTATTCCCAGTTTCAGTCTCCGCCACCATACTCCAGAGCCCGGGGTCTGCATACCAGTACGCCTGAAACTTAAAAGCAATGAAGGTTTTAGAAACTAGCCGCCTTATTCACGATCACTCTCATTTTACTACCACTTAAATTAACGACAAAGACTTTTTTATTCTATATTGGATAAGGCATTTGTCCTCCATCTCCCATGGTAAGTGTCGATGAAGAAGGAGAAGTCACATGCTTATCCAAGAGATATCCATTTATTCTACTTTTGAATAGATTTCAACTTTTGCGTAAAAATCTCCTACATAGTTGTATAATTATAACCCAAAGGTTGGCTGGAAGAGATTAGCGATAAGTCCGCCTTTGCTCAACATATTCATAATGTATGTTTCTACGATATATGTAGATATTTTTATGGGCAATGAAGATAATTTGTATTGTATTGTATAATTTTTTTCTAAAAAGCAGCTTCGACGCGTGTTTAGCAAAGCGTACACTTATGTTTTTGAATAGTCTTGTTAAATATAACTTAATACAAAAATAACGAATGAATAACGCGCTACTCATATAAAAAGCGGAACTGTTTGTTTTCCAATATCATCAGAATCTCGTAAATTAAAATAGTAATTGAAACAAATTGTATCTATTTCTAACACACGGCGTTTTGTAGACACATTGAGCCCTTTTGCTAAGCGGATTCGAAATTATTTTTTGTGATATGTAAGTGAGCCATGTAAGTACACGTGACCTTTCAGTCTCTGTACTCCCCGTGAGGTATAATAACGTGATATACGTATGTGTGTATTATTAAAAAAATTGTGTTGGTCACAATCTGGAAAGTTATGTTTTCTTATTAACATTTTACTTAGCCATGTGTATAAATTGTCTAATCATCTTCTGAAATTAATATAAAAATTAAATGTATTTTGTTCAGCTGCAAGTTTTATATAATAACTTCAGTAATTTTTATAACATATTTATTATTGTTGAACGTCAAATTATACTCCGCTTTGTAATAGGTGCAATATGGCGGGACCGTCTTCAGTGTGCGGCGATAACAGCAAAACAAAATAAACTGTCCGATTGTTTGTTATTGATATTTAATTTTGATCGTCGTTATAAGTTCTTTGAAGCGATATTGTTGCGGATGTAGGCCTGTCCGTATGTCTGTTTGTGTAAGAATTGCTTGTTGTTTGATATCATTTGTATCTTCACTTTCAAGAGGTTTTTTTTGGAAACTTAGTATATTATTCCTGTTTAATTCCCGCCACCTTAGAACCACTCCATCTCTTTTCCATATATGTCGTTAAAGACGATTAAGGGAAATATTACTAATTTCAATATAGGTATACATTGAAATTCAGCTATATGATGCTACGGCCCTTTCTTGCGATTGTTACCATAGTACCTTGCCAAGAAGGCCATTTTTATCTTCTTTACTTGGGATTTTTTGAGGCGATTTAATCCGGAACTGCAATTTCATCAATTATTTTTAAAGTTTATAGCCGTGAATTTTTACTCTTTTGTAAAACATCTTTGATAGAATTTTAAATAAATTTTAGAAGCATCGTCGGGTGACACAAATAGATCATTTATTGCAATTGTTTACGCGATATGAGCGTACATTTTATTCTCACAGGGAACACATCAAGTCTTCGTATCGTAAACACCATATGCGTTTATTGTTTTTGCGTCATTACTTTGAAATGAATCGCTAACTTTATTACGTTTTGGAGTTAAAATAAAACTGATAAAATTATAACCTTAAATAACAATAACATAAAATTATACGAAACTATGTACCTACTAACAGTTTATCTTCTTTCTTCTTCTTTCTACTGACGATAGTCCGTGTTTCGATATCGTCTAAAACGAGCTCAAGGTCCGCTTTTTGACAAAAAGCTTATTGAATAGATTTTACACGAAGCAAGTCCGCTGTGAATTCCGCAACGTTAGCCGGCAAACCTAACCCATATTGGATGATGTTAAGTGCTGCTAAATATCAAAACTCTAGATGTAGAGGTTAAGGCTGTCCGTTGAATATGTCAGGCATATCTAAATCATAATATCTAAGTCATATGCAAATTCAGTCAGTCAGGACACTGACTGACTTAATTTAGATAAAGATATATATGACTTTATGTATGTGTGTATGTATGTATGTATGAATCATCGTACAAAGACGGGTTTATTCCGAAGTGGGAGTTCTTCCCACCAGCTTTAACTGTTTTCTTCCCAAATTACCTTACCCGTTTCCCGCCCTCTCAGTTACAAATTACACGTGGCAATCCGAAATCTGGAATGCGCCCGCGCCTCTAAGACGAATAAATGAACCCAATTAGTGCAACGCCTTGCGTGTGCGCCGCACGATTTGTTACAAATCAAACTTAGGGTTGTAACTAAATACCTGCTTATATTTCTTACTGACATTATATAGATTCATTTTCTCGTATTTCTTATTTCTCCTACTGTTTTCTTAGGGCATAGACAGTAGTATGCGGGTTTTTACAATCTTATATTAAATCATTCTTAACCTCAATAATTTAGGGGAAATAAGTTCGCACTCTTCTTCTTTTAGAAAGATTATAACATACTAAATTCAAAAGAAAATTAACCCATTTGTACTACAGGTATTAAACGAGCTGTAACGTAGGTACCTTTATCTAGTATTTATAAATAGTATGATACAATGCGAAAGTTTAAAATCAATCAAATTTACCCATCTCAGAATCTTTCTAATGTATACAGGTGCCCTCGTTTGCCAGGACTCTATTACATCTAGTTGGCTCCACCCGGTTTCACTCCCGGATTCCCTTTACTGCTAGATTTTCAAAAATTATCCTCCTAAGGTTATTCAAATCGTTTGTGTAAAAACCTAAATTATAAAGTGACAAGTAGGTACTATTAAAACTACAAAACAAATGTTCAAAACGTTTAGAAAATCCATGCAATCCAAAGGATTGACCCCGAAATCTACATGTAAAACAAATTTTACTAATGGTGCCAACCGAAGTCTCTGGCTCGTCGACAGCCAACGAGGCTTACAACACAAATCATCATTAGTAGAGGCGACGGGCCGAGGAGAGCTCATAGCCCATGTTTGAGCTAAGATTCTCTTATAGAACTAAATCTGTGCTGTGACGATTTGGAAGGTTATAAGATACCGAGAGGAGACATGTGGTAGACAAAGCCAATAACCTCCAAAAAGACCAAGTCCAGTTGTTAAAATTTAAGAAGTTGTTTAAGTTTTTAATTATCTGATATATTTTGCTAGAGCGACCGCCAACAGAAAAAAGATCTTCTGTCAGACCAACTATTATGCCTGGGAAAACAAATTCGTAGAAATTTTGCTTGCGCGATTTTGACATGAGAAAACTAAAAGCCGCCAATCAAACTCTATTAATTAATTGACACCATAAAGTATAACGATATATTAATATACACAAACTTTATCACATCTGTTTCACTTACCGGGTAGGCAAAGACAAAAGTCACAAACAAGTTTTTTTAAGTTCCAGGAACTATATTGTATCATTTTTTTCTGTGCAATAAAGAGTTTACAAATAAACAAGAAGGTAGTTGTTTAAGAGGGATTGATTAATGAGAAAAGAACACCATACAGATACGAATATATATCAAACATACAGAAAGATAGTAACAAAATAAGGGCCTTTCAATTAAACACGAAGCGAACCGATACACTGAAACCCGAAACAATTATTTATTTCCCAAATTTTTATTCAACCGAAAGGAATTCCACTAAATGTCAAACAAATAAATCCTGCGCTCTCCTATGGGATATATATCTTTTGGAGCACTTAATTATAGGTCGGTGTGTTAGTGTGGAGGCGGACTGTGAAAGTTATCAATAATGCATCTGATACTTACTTGTCTTGGTTTAAATCAACCAAATACCTATAGAAGTCTAATTATTCAGATTTCTGGTTTACAACTATTTTACTTCTAAGAAGGTATTTCAAGCAGGATTTCAAACTTTGACAAAGATATGTTGGTTATTTTTTCTAAGTACCTCATTTGAAAGATGAGAGGCAAAAACGTTGACAATATACGCAGGTGAATGGGATCCCAGATCGGGAGAAGCATAAGCAAACTAAAAACAGAATAAAGAAGAAGACAATGACTCAGATACTTCTAATTCGAAAGAAAAAATAATTTAAATACGTGGTCTCCATATGAGTGAGCCACTCATCTCAAAGTTATGACGTGGGGCGGGAAGTGACGACCTGGTGGCGACGTAAATCAGATACGTCCAGGAAACACTGATGGTGTCCCCAACAATGACGAATACTTTTACGAGCATACATAGCATTTTACGGGAATTGTACTTGTTGGCGCCTCTGCCTTGATCACAATAGCCGAATTCATATATAGGTACTCATATATTCTATTCCTATACGTGCAATTTACATATAGAAGTATTTATAACATCGTAGCAAATGTTGCGTTGGTATTCTACAATCCACATGTCTTTGGGACTAGCCCAATCTGAGTGGTACGTCCATGACATTTAAATTTATATGTTCAAGTTCTTATACCTTCTCCTTTCACTGACTTCAGATGCATTTGACTCAACGGTTGCTTTCTGACATGTTGACATCTTAGGCACTGCAAAACATACATATTCTCTCATATATTTTGCGTGTACTAAGTTGCATCTTAGCGGTTATGCTTTGCAGTTATTTTTTCGTTCTTTACAGGTTACTTCAAATCCTTTATGCAGTTTTATATTTAAAGCAGATTAACTATCTCAAAATTTTCGTACCAAACACGTGTAACTTCTAAAGAAAATGACAACGAAATTAGGGTTTACACATCAGCACTCCAAAAATTTGGGGTAATTACGCACAGGGTGGGTTGCCAAGTTGCAGGCAGATGGGCGGATCCCAGAATACCCGCTGGCACCATTCAATCAGCAGCAACAACATGCAATCGTGAATGATGTGTGGCGATGGCATGACGTCAGAACATATACTAGTCAATAAAAATATCACGGCTCTTTCCCGAATAGACTATTGCCATATCTTTCAATTTGCCATGATCTCTTCTGATTTCTTGCGCTTGATCCACATTTTCATTACTCTCTTCATGCAAGGTCGTTGGTTTATGGTAATCTTGACTTATCAATAAATTAGCAGAAACAAACAAAATCTTTATTGGCTACTTCTGTGGGATCATAATATCAAGTGGTTAATTGTGGTTTAAAGTTTTATTTTTAAGTTGTCAATTTTGGTTTTTCATTTGATTTATGATATTAATAAATTAATATTTTTAAGATCTGATGTATCAATCTCAATTTTGCATGAGCACGTTGTGGTCATTCGTGATGTTGTAACACACCAAAAAGTAAAATTTCAATCATAGTAAAGATATAAAATCAAAAATCTAAAGATACAAAATCAAAATACCTGTCACTATTTGAATCTCAATTCCCTCATTAAACCAAACAGCTGACCGTGTCTTATCAGTCTTTTCAAGACTGTTGGCTCTGTTTTCTTCGCAAGGGATATAGGCATGTTTATATGTGTGTATGAAAACTATAATCAAATGAAATCTATTAAAAGATAAATATCCATAAAAGAAATTTCAAACTTGTTCAAACTATGTATCAATTCCTGTATCGATCGAACTATACATCAATCTAGAATAGTGCAAGGCGATCCGTCCCAGAATAGATCGTACTGGCAACATCAGTCAATCACCGGTCACAACATATACAGACAGTGACACCTAGCGGATCCTTCCTAGAACACATCTGGATGCGAAATTGTGATTGTTGGCGATCTGAATCTGAATTAATTCATGACAGACTGATTCGTTGAAATATGAGCTTCTCCTGTTTGAGTTTGATAAGGTTCTGCAATCTGTCTTTTATAAATTTACTTTAATTGATTAAGACTTAAGAGATTTCATCGATGCACTAGATGAATAGTCCTGTCTGATCGGTAATGGATACCAATGACGGTCGCTGAAGATAATCGCCCTAATCGCTAATATTTAGCTGAAGAATCCGATTGTTTCATTTTTATTTAACTTCTTTATATTCTCTCTAGCAACGCCGAGCCGCGTCTGGCACTAGCAGACAGATAAAACACATATTTGCCTTTTCCTTTCGTGTCCTTTATTCAGTTACATTAACTTGTTCTTACTAAACTTTGTCTATCCAACGATGCAAAGTTTAATCCAAGGTTTGTTGCTACGGACCAATTCTGTGCTCACATTTCACCTAAATTCCAGCCAATCCTGTAACGTCTCCCGATTGGCTTCTTAATGAGATTCGCCAGTAATGTTGACACCACGCCGCTGATCAAAGAGGCGCCTTCTTTGCTAATCCACACATTGTCTATTTTGTATTACCACTTGTAATGATTCATGCTTGGATGATACTAATTTTGGATTTGTACAGGCATGGTCTTTATTTGGTTTTGTTACTAGCGGTTATTCACTTAATTGCTAATCAAAAAAATTTTAAAGTTATTTTAATTTAAAATAAACCGGATTCGAATAAATATTTTTCGTGATTGTCTGCCTATAATAATCAATTTCGTAAGTGTACCTACTCTACTCATTGCTTAGTGACATATTTCAAAGTTCAACATAATTATTGCATAATTTATTTATTTTGTAAGATGAAGGTGTTTTTATTATACGGATAAATAAACCTTAACTGCTTTTTAACTATATAATACCCCTTAAAACAATTGCCAAACCATTTCGCATTGAATTTTGCGTACTCCGAATTAGTATCGGGATTTATAAGCGAGTAGGGACCTAAGACACCCGGAACGATAAAAACAGACTAATTGTACTTTCTCTAACTCTTAAAACCATAATTAATGTCGTTAATTAAGCACAATAATATCTTAATGTCTTCAAACACTAAAAGAGAAAATATTGAACTGGATAATTTATAACAGCGTTTAATAACGCCTTTGTTTAGGCATGCGGCAATTTGTAGCGATGCGCCGGCGCATATGTCAAGTGTGACACATTTGAAACATGGGTGTAGGGGGTGGCCGCTTTCTTTCTCTTACGTTACACGTGAGCATGACGTGTGTGCTCAAATCATTATACTACTAGCTTTTCCTTCAGCTTCGCTTTCGTGGGAATCTATAAAAAATCTTTAAAAAACCAAATCGAAAGCTAAGTAAGTACGACTAATCAGACTACACGTGCATATATAGTTTATATATGCACGTATAGTCTGATTAGTCGTACTTACTTAGCTTTCGATTTGGTTTCGCTTCCGAAGAATATCTAAAAACTCTTCTTTCGGTATTAAGAGGCTAACTTTTTATACATAGTATAATTTCTGTGCAATAAAGGGTATTCTATCTATCTCTCTCTACCCTCGCTATTCTTCAGTACTTAATTCGTGGATGAAAAATCCTAAGTACATGTCCATCTCAGTTCTACTGATTATGTGTATGAAAATGTTAATGAAAAATATTATAAAGCGCCAACCGGTAACAAACAAACACATTTAGGTATAAATAGACATTATGTATTTAATGATATATAATAATAAACTAGTATGTCTTTTTATGTATTGAAATTATGCATGTGATTTGACTTGTTGAAATTAATTACATAATAAAAAAAATGTGATTAGCACTGGTCAGTATGTATAGATATAGTTCATGAATAAATTTTTATGAAACAATATGATACATTATACTCGTAATTGCATTGTCAGCTCTATATAGAAGTCATAATATTGAAATTTGAGAGGTGCAACACCGTTTAGGCGCCCATTGTCTTGGTGTGGTATTCGACAATTTGTAACGCGGTAAGAACGCGTAAATCAAACGACGGGAACACATGTGCTGGAGTGGAACTTCGCAGGGTTGGCAATTTTTAAATTTAGAATATGAATAAGGATATTCACATTCTAAATTTAAAATGGATGTCAAAAAAGACGACTAAGGGAGATAGTAAGTGTATATACGTATACATATCCCTTACGAGGTGGACGCAGCCAATAGTCTTGAAAAGATGGAAAGCCCACGTTCAGCTGTATGGCTTAAAGATGGAATTTAGATATTCAAATGGTGACAGGTAGCCCTTCGCCTACAAGAAGAATCCCAAGTTATTTAGCTTATCCCTTAGTCGCCTTTTACCACATCCATGGGAAAGACATGGAGTGGTCCTATTCTTTAGTACCGGGAAACACACATTCTCTTAATTTTTTTCTAATAAACTTTAGATGCGACGGTTCTATTGCTTTCCTTTGGACTAGAACCGCTAATTTACAATTTCTAGTCTTATATCGCGTCATCTTTGCGGCAAATATGACCGGCCCAACGCCTATTCCAATACACATAAAGTCTACTATTTCCGTAAAAATTTTTTAAAATTCTATTAAAAAACAAAGTATCCGCCTCCAAGTCACTGAAGTATTTTTCATATACATATACATATCATCACGTCTATATCCCTTACGGGGTAGACAGAGCCAACAGTCTTGAAAAGACTGAAAGGCCACGTTCAGCTATTTGGCTTAATGATAGAATTGAGATTCAAATAGTGACAGGTTGCTAGCCTGTCGCCTAAAAAAGAATCCCAAGTTTGTAAGCCTATCCCTTAGTCGCCTTTTACGACATCCATGGGAAAGAGATGGAGTGGTCCTATTCTTTTTTCTATTGGTGCCGGGAACCACACGGCATTTTTCAATATTATTAAAATAAATACTTGGTATTTGGTAACACCCCTAGGCAAGTGCAACTGGAGTGGTGCTCACCTTAGATTTATCGCGCTCAATCAATGCGGATTTATTACCGGAGTCCCTTTGTATGAACTCCAAATATAGCACAACTATTATAATTGGGCGTACCTGATACACGGGTGGTTGCTTTAAGAGACATTTTGTACTGTTTTATAAAACTATACAATTTCAGATTCAGTGCCGTGTGGTTCCCGGCACCGATATAAAAAAGTATAGGACCACTCCATCTCTTTCCCATTGATCCCTTATTCCCCTTTTACGACATCCATTGGAAAGAAGTGGAGTGGTTTCCTTAGTACCGGAAAACACATATTCTCTTCTGGTCTACAGGTCTGTTCCAAATTAACTTTGGACTAGAACAGCCAATTCACAATTTTCTGGCCTTATATCTGTACATCTTTTTGGTCCTATCCTTAAGTGCCAAGAACCACACGGCACATGAAAATATCTAAAAGGAAATACGATTCACACTGTATATATAACATTTACTACTTATTTCGTATCTGGAGTGGATCAGGCTCGCTAAATGTGCACAGTGCGCAGATTTATAGGGCATCTGAATGCGATTGACGTCTCTAAATGTGACAATTAAGATGTTTGTACGGCTATAACAGAGCTGTTCGGTAATACTGGACGGTGTGATGTCATTAAGGAAGAATCAGAACAAAAAATAGATCATACATACATGTAGTCACATGAAGAAAAAAGTCCCGGAAACCACACGGAACATTCATTTTATTATTTACTATTTCTTTGTGTAGTTTCTCCGTGATACACACTTACGTCTTATTCGAGGATCGCACGCTGTTGGGTACATACTTATATAAATCACGCCTCTTTCCCGGAGTGGTAGGCAGAGAACACATCTTTCCACTTGCCACGATCCCTGCATACTTATTTCGTTCCACGTTCATAACTCTCTTTATGCAAGCTCGGGTTCGGGTTTTTGTGGGTCGTTATGTAAACCTTACCAAAGATTTTAATCACTACCTACGTTTTTTGTTATACACACATACATAAGATCTCGCTTTTTTCTAGTCAA
The DNA here is from genome assembly GCF_032362555.1 of Amyelois transitella. NCBI lineage: Eukaryota > Metazoa > Arthropoda > Insecta > Lepidoptera > Pyralidae > Amyelois > Amyelois transitella. The sequence continues at coordinate 2,611,877 of NC_083525.1, forward strand.
GTACTACAGTTTCCTCTTACCACGATCCATTTCTGTAACATTCACAGGGAAAAGAGAGGAATGCATCTCTTGTTTTCATGTGGCATTTCCAGTTTTCTTGTACTTTGCCAACCGCTTCTAACAAACATGTCAAAGCAAGATTAAAAATTATTGAAAGTATTTTTTTCTTATATTACAAAATAAACATTTTGCTTAATTCCATCGTCAGCTCATTTTGACTCCCAGCAGAACTCGGCGTTCTTCTCATGATTTACACGAGTATGCGACATTTTACCAGCTATACAGAGTCACAAATAACTCATAATATGACAATTATGCCTTACTCAACGGCCGGGGAAAGAATTTATTGTTTCCGACTACACGCTTCGGCCGATTGTGACGAAATCTCAAGATTATTATGAAAATACGAGTATACTGGAAAGAGTCAACTTTTATTATCACAAAATTTATTAGATATGGTGTTTGTATTGTATTACTTCACCCTTGTTATGACAAAACAGAGAAGAAAATTATTTGTTTTAAAATATTTAATTGTATAAATAAATTCATTCTTAGTAGCTCGACTCTTTACTGTGATCATCGTAATATTGAGATTTTTTTCTAGTTTGTTCAACCGTCGAACGATTGAGTAACCTAATTGAACTTTCTATCACAAAATAAATCATGTGACACTTTTAAGTGTCACAATCTACGCGGTTAGAATATTCTCATATTAGTTTTTAAATTAGCAGCCAGTACATAAATAAAATTAAGGACAAAAATAAAACGAAGATCATTGTCGTTCAACGCATCTTTACTTTTCATCGCCTGTCTTATTTATAATCGCGTCCTGGCAGTTAGGAAAGAAAATATAGAAGCCATTTTGAATTTGGAGTTCCCGCCATTAGAACAATTAGTTGAGTGAGATGTCCGCAGCTGGTTGGACGTAGGTTTTATGGGACGTTTTTATTTTTGTTTATTATTTTATTTTGTGGTCGTTTTCTGTGAGTTTTAAAGTGAATTCACGTGAAAAGATACAGGTTCGTCAATTATTTAAAGAGCTGGCCTCACATTTCACATAACTAACTAATAAATAATTATTATTAATAAAATAAGTTACAATTAAACTACTTATTCAAATTTGATTAATAGAAGTTGATAATACTAGAATATTAGGCGTAACATGATATTTTATTGACAATATAATGAGTGATGAATTGTGCGGTGTAAGTTTAATATACCTACTCTTATTGAATAGGTATGTTCTCTTTAATATAATTTTTCTTTTTACAGGATTGGGACCAAACAACCAGTTTACTCGAAGCAGTTTCACCTTATCCCAATCACTAGCAGAACGGATCGGGAGAGACCATGAGCAGCCAGTGTTGTCGCAATTACACCATCCTATTAGAGATGTAATTATTATATAATTATAATGTCAAGTGAATTCATCACATCATTTGCGGTTTATAAATAATACAGGTATTAAATGAGCACGTTTATGTACCTTCATTTTATCCAGGAGGTTTCGAATCATGTCTACAATGATCCATGATTAACGAGCGACTCCGCTCGGTCACCACATGGTCACCACACCACGTACAAAGGTCCATTTCGTACGCGTTTAGTACCTGTATTATTTATTATACTAGTATTTAAAATTTTAGAATCGATTTTATAATTCCATGTTAAAGTTGGAATGAAAAAGAAAAATATTTTACCGAACGATATTGCATGCTACATAAAATTAAGTTTTACTTACAACTTTTTGCTACTTATTCCCAGAATTCAGTATGTACTCGAACGACTTACTCCCCACTGCAAGCGCTCAGCGAGAGCACATGTCGTGACCACGGAGCCCAGACGGCACCACCACCACAACCTCCGCCCAGGGTCCAGGTAGATAGAAAAACACATAGACAAATATTTGTTAAATACTTATTTATAATATAAAGAAGCGAAAAGGCTGCACTTATAAAAAATTAATTTACACTTATAACACATATCGAAAAATATCAGAAAACATACCAAAAGGGTGTCTGGAACCTTAACCCTTATACCATTCATTTGATCCAATCTCAAGTTTAGGTACTTCTCATTTTGTATTTTCTACTTATTACACTAGGTGACATTTAATTTATTTCCTCTTGCAGGTATCATCTCAAAACGTGACGCTACATCCAGCAGTATCTCGATGCACAGCCTCTTTAGAACTGGCGACCCTCTGGCGTAACTTTCACGAGTTAGGCACAGAGATGATAGTCACGAAGGCTGGAAGGCGGATGTTCCCAGCCTTACAGGCTCGGCTGGCCGGGTTGCTACCAAATGCGAATTATCTTCTACTAGTAGACTTTGTGCCTTTGGATGACAAAAGATACCGATACGCTTTTCATAGGTAAATATGATAAATTATTTAAAGTTTTCAACAGCTACTTTAGAACTAACTTTTCTCTGCTGTAATTTTCACGAGTTAGGCACTGAGATGATAGTCACAAAGGCGGTAAGGCGCATGTTCTCAGCCTTACAGGCTCGACCGGCAGTGTTCTGTCCAATCGTAAACTTTCTTTTACTAGTGGAAGACATCAATTCTTTAGGCTTTTTAACGGCTTGTCTCAAACTGGCGACATTCTACCGTAACTTGGCGTAAATGAATGGTCATGATTTGTGAGTACTTTGATATTTTAAGTAACACATCAGTTAACAAATCTATTTATTCTAAAACGCCAGTTGTACATACATTTGCTGCATTTTTAGTCGTAATGAAGCGATAACCCACGATTTTTTCAACACTGCGAAGTTATGATTCAGATTTTAAAATAAAGGTAAGTACCTACTTGTGTAGCACTTTGTCTGACTTATAACAAGCCCATCAATCTTTACTCCAAACAGCTCCAGCTGGGTGGTGGCAGGCAAAGCGGACCCCGTCTCTCCTCCAAGGATCCACGTGCACCCAGACTCCCCCGCGCCAGGATCCCACTGGATGCGGCAACTGGTTTCTTTCGATAAGCTCAAGCTGACGAATAATCAGCTCGATGATAATGGACATGTGAGTGTGCTAGATGAACTTATTACCTGTACTTTTGACTGCGATTTCGTTACTGCCATAAGTTCTATGAGAACAGAATTTTCCCAGAATGAAAAGAAGCTATGTGTTTGAAAAAAATTTCGAAATTTTAACCGCGTACTCTTAAGCAGTTTGTACCTATCAATTTTCCTAGTAAAATTGCCGGGTTCAAACCCAGAAATCGAGGGTTTAATGATATAGGATAATAGGTATACAAAGGTGATTGTGTCTAAAATTTTTGTCTCTAAATTTTGTGATTTTTCCCCTTCATTCTCAGTAGTTGGACTCTTCAGTTCGATCATCGTATAAGTCACATAATTTTTTATTGTTATGTTGATTGTATGTTATTCATTTATTTAGTTTATTTGTTTGTATAATAATATCTTTATTGCATAGAAATTTACACAGTATCAGTACATAGTTATAAAAGAAAGAAATCACTCAAGTTATCAATTCCCAATTCCTCATTCAGATAATCCTGAACTCGATGCACCGCTACCAGCCGCGGCTCCACGTGGTATACCTGCCGGGCGAGGGTCAGAGCACCCCGGGCACCGTACCTTACCGGACCTTCGTCTTCCCGGAGACTGGCTTCACGGCGGTCACTGCCTATCAGAACCATAGGGTGAGCACTTGGTTTCTACGGAATATCATACATACATATGGTCACGTCTATATCCCTTGAGCGGGTAGACAGAACAGAAGTCTGGAAAAGACTGAATGGCCACGTTCAGCTATTACAGCTTCACGGCGGTCACTGCCTATCAGAACCATAGGGTGAGTAGGCTTGGATTCTTCGTAATATCATACATACATATGGTCACGTCTATATCCCTTGAGCGGGTAGACAGAACAGAAGTCTGGAAAAGACTGAATGGCCACGTTCAGCTATTACAGCTTCACGGCGGTCACTGCCTATCAGAACCATAGGGTGAGCACTTGGATTCTACGTAATATCATTCATACATACGTACATATGGTCACGTCTATATCCCTTGCGGGGTAGACAGAGCCAACAGTCTGGAAAAGACTGAATGGCCACGTTTAGCTATTACAGCTTCACGGCGGTCACTGCCTAACAGAACCATAGGGTGAGCACTTGGATTCTACGTAATATCATACATACATACATATGGTCACGTCTATATCCCTTGCGAGGTAGACAGAGCCAACAGTCTGGAAAAGACTGATAGACCACGTTCAGCTATTTGGCTTAATAATACAATTGAGATTCGAATAGTGACAGGTTGCTAGCCTATCGCCTAAAAAAGAATCCCAAGTTTGTGAGCCCTTAGTCGCCTTTTACGGCATCCATGGGAAAGAAATGGAGTGGTTCCATTCTTTTTTGTATTGGTGCCGGGAACCACACGGCACTAATATCGTCTTTGACACAATCCCTGTAAGTGTACCATACTTCTTTTGTTTCGATAACATTCTTATTTGTTTATCACGTTGATTTAGGATATTGATCTAACTTTTACCCATCTGGTCTGTAATTAAAACAAAGAGGTCGTAAAAGTCCAGGTCGAATGAGGTCAAGGAGACCCCCGTTCCAAAAGTCCCATTTCGTCCAATCAGTTAATGGCATATATTAATGAGGCCTTTTTCTTTTAAAGATAACCCAACTAAAAATAGCGAGCAATCCATTCGCGAAGGGCTTCAGAGACTGCGATCCAGATGAGTGGTGAGTTTTTTCAAACTTTTTTTTATATAAAGATAAAGAACCATTTTTATCAAATCGTTCTAGTTTTTTTTAGCTAACCTTTTATTACTTAATTTCAGCTTTTAGGCCTCATAACGTTTCATTTACATTTTTCAACCTCTTAATGGTCATAATGGCAAACTGGAAAGGTATTTCAAATTCAAATTCAAAATTTTTATTCATTATTATAGGATACTCCATATCGCTTAATAATTGTCCAATCTTTTGGTTTCACAACATTGGTTGACGTCAAATAAAATTACTTAAAACTATTAATTTGTAGGTACGACCTCTTTCAATGCTTCTACGAGTAAGTTAGCACCATTGACTGAGCAGTGCAAGTAGGTACTTACTTATTTAAGTCACAACTACTGACTCAAATAAAAGGATAAAGGAAGTACATGCACCGCTCAAAATCTTACTCGGAGACCATTTTTATAACCTTTTTTATTGACACATATCATCAGCTACACTGCAACACACGACATTTTACGATTGAATAAACGAAACCACATTTTCTAATGTCCCATGTCACAACACAGCTCGTGAATCAACCGTCACAGGCCGTTTTTACATTTTGTTTAGTAAATAAATTATAAAAAAAAAAGGTTTATGACTAATGTTGCACCATCGGTTATAAAAAAATTGGTTTTAAAACTGCAACTCTTTGAAAATATAAGCAAATTATTATCATCTTATCCTATCACAGGAAAATTATTGGGCGTTTAATCCGACATGATGATTTTATAAAACTATAATAGAAGCAAAACTTTATGGAAAGAGATAAAGGGAAGATCAGGAATAAAATATTTTAATCAAATAAACCACAATACCAACAAATAAAAAAATTAACCGAGAAAAGAGATGAATGAAGGAAGTTCCACTTAACTCCACCGACAAGAGTTAGCTCTTAAATTTAAGTAGTAGAAGAATATCATCCTATCGTTTTTGTCTCGTTGTCGTCCTTGCTAGAGGACTTGGAGTCTGTCTCATACAGGAATCAAAAAGTCAGGTTAAAACAATAGATAAAAGAAAGAATTGAAAAGTTAAATACAATTTTTTACCTGTTCGTGATTAATCATCTTAAGTCTAAATAATATAGTTTTATCAGGCTCTCTTTATATTGTTTTCCACGTTCGCTTCATCCGTTTACAAACATTCGTCGGTTTTTTTTGGAAACGATCCAGGACATCTTACATTTCTCAAACCTACCAAAAAAAAAAAGCAAGCTCTCATCAAATACAATGAGGAAACGGCCTTTTAAGCCGTAAACGAAATGTTTTATTTACAAAGTCACTATAACCATACACTACAGAGGATCGTTTCAGCAGCCGGGGACAATTTACTTTTACGACTTGGCAGTAGACTAAAGAGTTACGGGACAGTTATGGCGGACACTCCTCATTTCCCGCCAAAAAAGGGGTTCGTTAAAATGTGAGGTTTCCGCTAAATTAGACGAAATGTGTGTTTAATAAGGTGATCAAGTAAGTCTTTGATGCCACATGGTAATAATATAATCATATTTTACAAGAAATATGTTTTTAAAGATTCTACCTGGTTTTTTTTAAATTGTAGAATTGTACTTACAAATAACAAAAAAGTATGTTTTATCACCTAAAGTCTTATACATAACGAATTTATTGTTACCCTAGATTTTTATATCTATAACTAGTATATAAAAATAAACATATACATATGTTGGGTTGTACCCATCTGAATCTCAATTCCATGATAAAGCCATACAGCTAAACGCGGCCCTTCAATCTTTTCGAAACTATCGGCTTTGTCTACCCCGTCAGGAATAAAGACGAAATTTCAAGTAGGTATGTATGTTAGGTTCATTGATGTCCCTTCCTCGAAAACAAATAATGTCAGCCGTTTTGCCTTAAAATAACAGGTAAAGAAGTAGGCGTTGCTATAGTAATGTTATAAATTGAACTGTACTCCAATCAGCGCTCACCTAGTCGTATCTGTTTTTCGTCGGATCCAATAGCAAGTCGAGACAGGAGATTAACTGCAGATAAACATGCATTGTACAGTGAGAGGGAGATAAAGCTGACCTCTTTCGCATTGATTTTCATGGATAGACGTTCAAGATTATATCACCCCGACTGTACATATTGTAAGCAACTAAATCCCGACTCTTCGCTTTGTGTATTCAACTTTTCTTAGAATTTCTCATATTTGTTGCTCGTAGTACTGAAAATGGTACATTTTCTTTCAATATACCTACTTCACAACACCTCGGTATCTATGTATATTCTCTCTCTTTGCCTCTCTCTCTTATCTCTCCGTGTTACCAGTTGCACTTTCCACCACTTCGGGGCCCGGGATCAGCTTTCCTCTTTTCGCTTTGTCAGGTCTTCAGCATTTTAAATTTTTAGACCAATGTAATTATTAATATCACGGCCGTATCCCTTACGGGTTAGATAGAGCCAACAGTTTTGAAAAAAGTTTACGATAATATATGAAAAAAAAACTAAATAAGAAATCGACCTAGTTACTGCTAGTAACTTAAAATGCGGCTATCTCTTATCCTATAAATTACATGTTTTATAAACAAACGCATCGTCCGGGCATCAGCGCATGCGCACCCGTTTTGTTTACGGGATCTTTACGGCCGCAGGAGCGTTGCATTGGCTGTTTTGCTATAAATCTTGTTGTGCACTACACTGTTTAATATAAGAATGTTTGTTTTGAGAGATTTATAGCAAATTCACTCGTTGAGATAGCCAATCGCATTAAATTGGGAGGTTGTAGGCGTAGCCTGTTGAATGTATGAAAAATTCTTAGAAAAGTCTTTCGTTAACACTGATGTATAAAAACTTTCTCTCTGTTGATGTTTTTGGTTGAAAAATTCTAAATAATTCAACGGAATTAATTGTGGTGTCCACCTCTCTTACATCAAAACGCAAAAAGACAAAGCAAAGGTATATTTGAAAAATATTCTTGAACCTAAAAAAAACGTCTAATGGACAACTCGATTGTTTTAACAAAACGCCTGCTAACTTCAAATCAAGTTACACAAATAAAGCATCGCCTACAAAAATAAACAACCAAATCATTAATCACATGATTAACGATTCGCCATATGGATAAACTAAACATTGAAAAAAAATTTAGAACGGGACAAAATATATATCTATCTATCATATTTTTTTCTCTCTTCCTGGTAGGCAGCGATTAATATTGTTGAGTCGTAAGACTGTCATTTGTCGTTGGCTGTCAAAATATGGAATTAACGCGAAGTAATAAGACTCCGCCTTTGGGCGGGCGTAAATTAGTTGTTATCTAATTGATATGGGAGATCATTATCATGAGTAATGTCCATTATTTGTTACAAGCAGTACTTCGTACCAACACCGTATAAAATATTTTGTTTGTTTAGATCACTTTAGCGAATATGAATCCAGCAGTTTATTATTACATAAGTACATACCTACATATAATCACGTCTATATCCCTTGCGGGGTTGGCAGAGCCTACAGTCTTGAAAAGACCGAAAGGCCACGTTGAGCTGTTCGGCCAAATGATAGAAAGAGTATTTTACAGTTACTACAGTTTATTAATGAAGAAGAATAAGAATTCAAATTGAAAATTTTATTCATTATTATTATAGGATACATTCAGTATGTTCTTATAACTTTAACTAATTACTCGTTCAGAACAATCTAGGATAGACCGATTGTCCGGATGTTTTTCAGTTTTACGAAAAAAATCCATGTGTTATCCTTAATATAATTTTCGTCAAATTTATTTACGGCGACAAAAAAGTGGTGGTGCAAACACAAGATTGCTAAAACTTTGGCTTTTTTTTTAATAAAAAATAATTAAATTTATTTCTAGTCCCCCAGAGCAAAGCCAGCAACGTGTCACGCCTCGCCGTCGCGAGCCCACTCAAGGCGAGCCGTGTCCACAGCTGACCCAGCCGTACGCAGCGGAGCCGAGCACTTGTGGCCCTTTGTACGCTGCCCACGCGCATCCTGTACGGTAAATATTCTTTTTTTACTCGTAACTTCCTCATTTGCATTGCCTTGGTTGTTTTTCTCGTCTTCATCACCTTTAACATCATCAGCTAGAAAAGCGTCACTCAGTATATGAGACAGTATATCACAAAATCAGGTAGGTAATATGAAAATACAAAACTGACAGTTAAAGGTTTGTCAAACATTTGTTCTTGGGAGCAGGACTTTAGCTTTTAAAGCGTAATATAGAGTAAATTTCATGAGATGAGACTACCAATACATACATACATACATACATATCATCACGTCTATATTCCTTACGGGGTAGACAGAGCCAACAGTCTTGAAAAGACTGAAAGGCCACGTTCAGCTATTTGGCTTAATGATAGATTTGAGATTCAAATAGTGACAGGTTGCTAGCCTGTCGCCTAAAAAAGAATCCCAAGTTTGTAAGCCTAAGGAGATGGAGTGGTCCTATTCTTTTTTGTATTGGTGCCGGGAACCACACGGCACTACCAATACAATTGTTTATAAGGAGAATGATACAAAATTACCTTTTGTTCCAGGTACCAACCTCACACAGGCCACAATAGTGCCTACAGCGCTTACTACGCGCATAGATAGTTCAGAATTATTTGGAAAAGCCAACGATAGGATACTGATTAGGAAAGACAAGACCAGGTAGGAGGGACCAGGTTGAACTCGCCATAACAAATATGTAACAGAAGGTAGGTTTTTTTTCACAGGAATCTGAGTAATAAGTCAATAGGGGAATTTTCATTTATTTAGGTATTAACATAAAGGTAAACAATCTTGTGACGTCTTTTTGATAAAAAATCATATTTAAAATAACGTTTACTTACATTTTATTGGATATGTTTTTTTTTTTAATTATTGTTGTTATCGATGTGCTAGCAATCTGTCGCTATTTCAATCTCAATTCCATCTTAAGCCTAAGCATCTAAGCAAAACGTAGCCTTGCAGTCTATTCAAGACCATTGGCTTTGTCTGCCCCGCAAGGGATATAGACGTTATTATATGTATACATGTATGTTATTTCATGTAGTTTTTTCTTTTCATGGCTATAAATCAATTTTAAAAGACGTATCAAGATTGTTTATCTTTATTGAAATTAACTAAAGAAATGTACTTAAAATAACTTAGCTTGGTTATCGCCAATGCCACAGAAATCGGAAATTCTTAATTAACAAAAATTAACTTAACATAAGCGGTTAGTAAGGAGACCTTTTGCGAATGACCTAATGTACATGTTGATTCGTTTATATATTTTTTTGTGCAATAAAGAGGATTTTTTAAAAATATTTTTTACTAGCTTCCCCCCGCGACTCCGTCCGCGCAGATGTCGGTCTTCGCGTGGATGGTTTATTTCTCCATTTTAAGTAACTCTGACAATGACATCTTATAAATATCTATTGGACCCAATTACGGCTAGGCCTATATTAATTAAGGAGATCCCTCTATTGAGCTACTGCTGTTGAGTTCGCGTTCTGTAGTAAGTAGTCCGGTCAATTAAGACCAAAAAATAAGAATGAAGCTACATTAATTTCCATCAAGCTGAAAATGAGTAAAATTGTTTAAAACACAATCAAAAGTATTATTACAAAATTCCCCATGATGCCGGTTTAAGGAAAAAAATTACCCAAGGTCAAAGGTAAAAAATGGGGTTTTCACGATTTTCTTCAAAGCGGTAAGTTTTATCGGAAAATTACCTCAGACATAAATTGTAGATCATAAAGTTATCTATAAAAAGGAATCAATATTTTTTTTAAATAAAGCTACCGTTTCTGAGATATAGCGATGCAAAAAGTTGCAAGCGTCATAACATGCTTAAGCACGTCTCGTATATACTCTGTGTAGCAGTAATATAAGTAAAAATATTGTTCTGTCGGTAATTTTAACTTGAATTCAAAATATAACATATACATAAGTATAATGAAACCCAGTCCCTTCATTTAGACTATTGTGAAACCTTGAGACAACGTCTGTCTCTCTGTTTGATTGTGTACGTGGCTAGGGTCGTATACCTGCTTTATCTCAGAATGCTCAACACTTGAAATACTGTTAGTCTTAAATAATAGTAGTCCTTGCGGGGATACCGTTGACGGCTATGGACACCACGGCCTCTCATGCCCTAGGAGTGCCGGCCGTTTAGGGCGCCATGCCGCCCTAAATAATATAATCCTCCGTGCTCTTGCCACCATCCATGTTCCAGCCGTTCTAGAACCAAACGGTCTGGCTCGGGATGATGCCAAGAGACCGGATGGTATGACTTTGGTACCCTGGAGATTGGGGCGGCCTTTGGTGTGGGATGCTACTTGTGTCGACACACTTGCGCCGCCTCGTCTTCAGGTTACTAAATCTAAGGCCGGTTCTGCTTCAAATGAGGCAAAAAACCTCAAAAGGCGCAAATATGTAGGTATCGGTAATACCTATACTTTTGAACGTTTTGGGGTAGAAACTCTGGGACCGGGGGGCCTATCTGCCCATCAGCTTTTCTGACAATTGTCGAAAAAGCTGATTGAGGTATCTCTTGACCGGAGGGCTGGAAATTATCTGGCTCAGAGAATCAGCATTGCCATTAAAATTGGCAATGCTGCCAGCCTTCTGGGCACACTCCCGCATGTTGATACTATGCAGGGACTGTACAATTTATAAATTAAATTGTAGTTTGTAGTCATCTTTTTTCTTTCTTTTTATAAGTAGTTTTAGTTTTAATTTGATTTAATTGTTATCTCTATTATTGTCCTAAGATGATTTTCTTCACTTAGGGTTATTCTAATTTTTTTTAAATAATAAATGCGAAAGTTAGTCTTGAGTACCACTGCGTAGTGAAAACACGTGTTTATTCTAACCTATTTCAAGTTTGATAATAAAAATGTTAAAAAAAACGTGCTAATAGTACACTACCTCAGAGGTGGCGTGGAAACGTGTGCATATTATGACGCTTGCAACTTTTTGCATCGTTATATCTCAGAAACGGTAGCTTTATTGAAAAAAATTATTGATACATTTTTTATAGATAACTTTATGAACTACAATTTATGTCTGAGGTAATTTTCCGATTTGAAAAACTTACCGTTTTGAAGAAAATCGCGAAACACCCATTTTTTACCTTTGACCTTGGGTAATTTTTCCTTAAACCGGAATCATGGGGAATTTTTAAATAATGCTTTTGATTGTGTTTTAAACAATTATACTCATTTTCAGCTTGATGGGAATTAATGTGGCTTCGAATGTCTAGATTGACCGGACTAAAGTATTTTTTTCATAGTAATTAGTAGCGGCCCGCGTGTGCCGCAAACGATTCAAGCTAAATCCGACTTTCGGCGCTATAAGTTACGGCGCTGAATCACCTGCGGGTAACGTAACGTGTGTTCGCGGTTCTACAGAACAACGTCTATGGATAAACTGAAAAATTAAGATTTTTTTTTCTTCGTATTTTTTCAGGATAAGAAGTATCCTATTTTATGCCCAGGATAATAAGGTATAGTTATACCAAGTTTCATCAAAATCGAACCGTTAGTTTTCTCGTGATGCTTGAACATACAGACAGACAGACAAAAAAATTTTAAATCACATTTTTGTGTTTGGTATCGATCCAGTAACACCCCCTGCTATTTATTTTTTCGATATTTTCAATGTACAGAATTGACCCTTCTACAGATTTATTATATGTATAGATGATACTCCAGACAAGAAAATTTTGTAGTTTATTTTAAAATGCCGAGAGCCACACTGTAAATATTATTCAGATTTCTGTAGTCTGTTTTGCTGGAGAAAGACGTTTAGTATGAGATTAAGATAGGCGTTAAAGGCCCTGTCTACACTGTGATATTTTCACCGCGCGATTTTTTTATTCTTAATTTGATGTTGCGAAATATCTTATTGTGTTATTTTTTATAGTTCTTTCTTAGAAATAAAACAGAACATCACTTCCCTTTTAGACCTTACAACGTCAATAAATTTAATATTTTAAATAGGCCAGGGTAACACAGAAGTTTACAATATAAACGATGTTTCTTGGGCTCAACCTTTTATTATTTACTGGTAGTAAAATAATAAAATAAGAGTTTGATTTCCCAAAAAACTTATTCCTAGCTCTCTATCACTTCTCGTGCATGATAATACAAAATGATCTTTCAATTGTTTCATTCTCTAGCCAAGACAAGTTACAATAAAATTCAATAATCGTGCAGTAAAGTATGGCAGTGTGGAAAGGGCCTGAGATTGTAAATTCGAAGGTTATATAGCATTAAGTTTTGTTAAATAAATTGTAAAGTTTTACAATTAATGTCAATAACAAAGATAACAACCTCTATTATTGATGGTTTTTTAATTAACTTTATGTGGCTACAATTGTAGTAAGAATGTCTGTATTCTGTTTCAAACCAGAAATAGTTATTTACAGGGATTCTCTTATAAACTGTGCCAAACTGAATACATTATTAGAACACCCATAATTCGATTACTGAATGAGTTAATGAAATCGCGTCGAATTTTAAGTATAAGAAATTTTTGTGATAAGTTAAATATTAAGTTATTTTAATAAATGTAAATTAACATACTCGAAGTTAGTCAAGAGCCAAAAAAAAATTTATATATATATGTAGAATATAATCAAAGAACAGAAACAATGAACCAAAGTTATAATATAATTTTAAAAAAATGTAGTGATATAAATAGAAACTTCAGTGCCTTAACCAAAATGCCAAGCAATTTAGAATAAGTTTAAATCACCTATTGCTATTTCTCTTTCTTTGTAAATAGTTAGATAATATTTAATAATAATCAATATCATATTATACATTCATGACATGTTCATAATTTGATACATACTTTATTTATTTCTCAATTATTCATACCAAATAGTAAGTTTAAATTTAACCCTTTTCTGATTATTTTTTAAGAAGATCAGCAAAGTTTACAGTTATTTTGTTTTATTAAATTACAACATATATACATAGTTTAGGTAATAATATAATTTTATAAATAAAAGAAAAACGGAAGAACCTACAACATACCACTTCACAATTATTTTAGTTTTTCCAGAATTCGATTATTCGTAAACTTCCTATCGCTATATTTCTAGAGAAATATAAAATTCGAAGTGAATTATAACATTAATAGTATGAACATTGTATTATTTTGGCAAATAGAATGTAATTGGACTACTTAATAAAAAAGTAGTATTTAATTAGATTCTTTTGGTAAAGTACGAGTAGAGGGTTAGTTAGGAATAGAAATATTTTGTTACCAAATGAAAGTTTTTATTATATTCATCTTTACATCTTCGGAATGAGATATCATAAAACACTTTATGAGTGAGAGGAGAATCAAGAGCCAAAGTGTATCCAAAGAACCACGATAATATGTGGCGTAGTAAATATGTTTGTACTTAGATATTTATTAAAGTCGATTAAAATGTATTATGTATGTTATGAGTTTCATTTACTAACCTACGTCAAAATGATCACGTAGTGATATCATCATTGAAATATTTCGAAGCTAATAAGATGCAAATGTGACTATGTTTCTTATTCTTTAATTTCTGTACAATCACAATTTATAAAATTAATGTTATATTAAAATAATCAAGAAACTAAAATTTTATGCGGCATATTCATTAATAGTGAACATTTCCATTGATGTTTCTTGGGTTAAGACTTTTTAAATTCTGCCGGTTAATTGAAATTAAATTAAAAAGAAATAGTACTGCATCTGTTGCGGTAGACTTTCCACTGGATTTTGCTTGAAGTGCGATTTCTCAGAAACTGTATAAGTCATCACATGGTTCACTGTAGTCGCTCCAGGCTCCTCGTGATCAATAAACACCTTAGATGTCACCGTCTCTTCATATTCTTCACCAACTAGCTCGGGCTCTGGTTCAAAATGATCTTCAAATGGTAGAATTATAGTCGTAGTTGTAGTAACAGGCTCCATAGGAGAATACTGAGGATAGAACTCTTGGGATGGAAAGAACGACATTGGTTCGAAGAAGTTTGGCATTGGAGTTGAAAGTGGTATTTGGTTGTAGTGCTGATGTACTGGGGGAGCAACTATTTGGGTTTCAGGGTAGAACTGGAAATGGACTTGATCGTGAATCATGTCTGGATAATGATCGTGATGAGGCATTGTGTTTTGGTGGGCTACATATTCTTCAGCTGGTATGTGAAGAGAGTAAAGGTAGTAAGTTTCATTGTTATTTTCTGTGGTGTTAGCGTTAACTACTGGGGTTTCTTCAACTGGAACAAACTCAATCTGGTTTGTCTTGTTGCTTAGCTGTAAAGCATCGTTGAGGATAGAAGTCATCTCTTTAGCTTGTTCATTAGCAGCTATGGCCAAGTCAGTAAGTATTTCAGGATCCGGGTTGAATTCAATTCCGTATTTGTCAGCGATTTCTTGGGCAGTCATCATCTTTTCAATAGCGATATTTTGGTATTCATTATTTGATTTGATATGTTTTAACAATCTCATCACCATCTGTGTGCTATCCATGGGAGTTTCAATTGATCGCTTTTTCCTGAGGTTGTTGTCATCCTTCTCGTTCTTTTCGCAGTCTTTCAATGCGTAAGATAACAGGTTTGCCATTTCACTCTGAATAGCTAGCGTTATTTGATTAGCAAGATCCTTAATATCTTCAATCTGTTCTTCAATAGACTTCTCTGATTGTGTTACTTGTGCCATCATCGAAGCCGCAGGGGAGAAATTGTTCCCAGGCATCAGAAACATGTCCAACCAATCCTTGTTTATATCTTTTAGATCTTTCAGTGGACTATCTTCAGGAGACTTTGAGAGGATTTCCCGACTTGTAGTATCATTTTCATGGTCATCTATATCTTTAACTTCGGCGTATATAAATGAGCCCTAGAAAATTTTAATGTTGCAGGTAAAAAGGTCAAATTAAATTATAAATGTTAATATAACGGTTAATTTGCATCAACAATAAAGGTCGCCAATTCATTGAACTTATTATTCATGCATTCTTTGTATTGTTTATTATAATACTTACCTGTATCAATAAAGCTAGGAACCAGAAGATGGGAGCCATTTTGGATATGTTATGTCTAATTTTGAGTAAATAAGTACATTTTATATATGCCATTATCTCAAATTGGGAAATAAAGCCAGAAATGAATTACATATGCGCTGCAGTCATTGATAAAGCGTTGCTTATGTGTTACATTACATTATTGCACTGTCTGATACTTTGCATAATCACATTTTTGATGACTACACAAAATATTCAATTATTATCCATTGCAAGTAGTGTCCGTTGATGAAATTTTTCGAATATAGGTAATTGTTGTACGAGAATATAAATCCTTCATTTATGCATTTTTCTTTTTTGCAAACATAATAATTACTTTTGTACTTACAATTAATTATTGACAGTATAATCGATTAAGATTTCAAATGACATACAAATGTGATTAATAAAAAACCATTTTACTTTAAGAAACTTTTATTATTATTAAATATAAATAACTACCTTTTAAAAATACGTTTTGTTGTAAACAATTAAGAAATAATTAATAACAATAAAAATAATTAATGAATAACAATTAAGAATACATATTGTTTCTTACATTACGGGTAATAAGGCGGCGGTACTATGTCATGTACGTAAGGAATGGTTGGATAAGATGGAAGTATGGAGCTGGGTGTGGGATAAGGGGAAGACTTAGGATATGGTGGGGGGTTATAGGGGACAGGGCTGGTAGGGCAGGGGGTAGGTGGTGGAGTTTGCTGCCTGTGTGGACAGGCTGGGGGATATTCTGGGTGACATTCACATGGCCTCTGATTTGGGGGATTATGTGGGGGGTATTGTGGAGGCGAGTTGGGTGGTGGGGGATAGCTAGGGGGTGGAGGTGGATAGTTAGGGGGTGGGTTGGAGTATTGCTGTGGTGGGGGCGATTGGGGTGGGGAGGAGCATGGAGGTGGAGACGACGGATATTGAGATTGCTGTTGGTATTGCTGCGCCGATGGATACTGTGGGGGTTGTGGTGGATGCTGTGGGGGTTGTGGTGGATACTGTGGCGGTTGTGGTGGATATTGTGATGATCCTGGCGGTTGGTATTGAGAAGTATGAGATGGGTATTCCGATGAAGGTTGGTACTGAGGATTCTGTTGGTATTGTGGTTGAGGTGCATAATTTGAGGATGTTGATGGATAACTCGAGGATGGAGTGGGGTAGCTCGACGCTGGCGGTGGATAACTTGAACTTGACGATGGGTTTGTGGAGGGATACTGAGAAGATGGTGGATTATATTGAGAATTTTGTGACGATGGGTAATCAAAACTATAAGAACGGGTATTTGTTGCTGGATACGATAATTCATTTGCAGGGGGATTCTCATACGCTGGATAGTATGGGGTGGACGTTGAAGTTATTGTCACTGATGGGTTGCCAGTGGAAGGCGGGGCTATAGCGACCTGCGTTTGCGGGGGCGTTTGGGATACGTAGAACACCTGGGGAGAGGCTGATGAAGAATAACTTGAAGATGGGTAAGCGTATTCATATGTAGATGGAGGATTTTGGTACTCGGAGGAAGGAGAACTGGAGCTCGATTGCGCCTTAGTTATGAGTGCTGGAAAAAAAATTGGTTTTTAATATTTTACCACCTAAAGTGATAAATCAAGGCTAATAAAAAAAGACTTATCCCGATATCCAAATGAATACAGTGCACTATATTTTTAACATACTACAGTAACCTTCTTCCTCCTGGCTTTAGTTCTAGTTGCATCGTCACCACTCTAGAGAGGAGTCTGGGGTATGCCTTTGATCAAGGATCCTAGATTGGGTGAGTCAAGATTTTACACGAAGCAACTCCCATCTGACCTAATCCGTCATAGTCATTGGTATGTACCAATGACTATTTTCGAAAGTTATGTAGACTGTTAGGCCGTTGTGGGATTCGAACCTGTGCCTTTCTGCGCATCACGCATTTTAAGCAGTCACTTTACCGATTCGGGCATCTACGCTTTCTACAGAAGTCTTAGTAATTAAAAGCCAATCAAAAATAAAAAAGGCATCAAAATCAGTTCATTGGTTCAGTTTTCGATGCTACTCCGAAAAGACAGATCAAGTATATTGCACTCTACTTTTTAGTCCGGCGTTAAAAATATCGACAGCTGATTCACTTTTCGTGAGGCAATTAAAGATTGATAAATTACCATGTCAGCTATAAGTGCGTAACTAAAGAATGTGCCAACTACACTGTTTATTACATACTTACGTGATCAATTCCAGTATAAGTAAACAATTGTTTTCTATAAAATGTGAAAGAAAGTGGGATGAAAATGATATACATTTCGTCATGGCAATTCATTTCATAGACAAAAAGTGGTTCTTACAGGACTTGTCAGTCAGGAGAATAGTGGAGGAGTATGATAAGACAATGACAGCTATAACTTAATGATTGTAGTTAAACTTACGTGATGAATAAGAGTATAAGGCGCTTATCATCTGATTCATTCGTTCATTGAGCGATGCCATCTGCAAGAGAATAAAATTGGAATAAATTAACTCACATTGAACACGCTCAAACAACTCACAATATGAAAATCAAAATTACTATGCAAACAGAAAATATAAAGAAAATAAATAATTTATTCAACTGCTTCTCTTCCCGCTTAGACTATAAAGTCAGTCAAGGGAAAAGGGAAAAGAAGAGAATTGTAATTCTTATTATGGGCTAGTAACCTGTTCCTATTCTAGTCTCAATTCCATCATGAGGTCATTCACTTGAACGTGGCCTCCGAATCTATTGATGACTTCTTATTGGCACAGAATAAGAGGTGGAAATTCCACAATTTTTTTAAGTATATTCTTTTACCGTGTTATGTTTATATGTACCACGTTCTATGTATAGGTAGCTATATTAATTCCCTATCTCCTGTTATGTCCTCGAGAGCTCGGGATCACTCTAAGACCATGGTCAATAAGTAAGTCAGGTAATTACACAAAGCAAATCCGTCAAAACGGGATTTTCATAGGAATATCACCCCATATGTGACAGAGTTGAGAGGAATGAATTGTGGTCAGCACTTTCTATGCATGGGGTGAGCAGTCTCTTAATACGAGCACTGAAATCCTTATATGAGGATTCGAGTGCTTGTGTCAGGATAAACGGAGCGCACACTGAGTGGTTTAAGATTGAGAAAGGCGTTAGGCAAGGATGTGTTGCGTCACCGTGGCTGTTCAACCTATTTATGGATAGCTGTTTGACAGATTTGAAAGAGTCTAAAAGTGGATTAAGGATGAATGAGTTACTCGTCAAATGTCTGCTCTATGCCGACGATCAGGTTATACTGGCGTCATCAGCGGAGGAGTTACAGGAGATGGTAAACTGTATGCATGAAGCTTTAAAAGAGAAAGGAATGAAAGTGAACGTAAGTAAAACTAAAACACTGGTTTTTGAAATGGAGAAAGAAATGACAGCATGTAATATTTTGATTGGAGGAGAAAAAGTGGAGCAAGTGAAAGAGTTTGTATATCTAGGATCAAAGTTTACATCAGATGGCAAGTATGATAGTGATATTGAAAGGAGAGTGAACGCGGGGAACATGGTGAATGGAGCTTTGCATGCCTTTATGAGCAGTCAGAAACTATCCAAAAAGGCTCGACTGGCTGTGCACAGGGGCGTGTTGGTCCCGACGTTAATGTATGGGAGTGAAAGTTGGGTATGGCAAAAGAAGCATGAAAGCAGAATAAATGCAGTGGAAATGAGAGCGTTAAGGAGTATGATGGGTGTGAAATTGAGTGACAGGATAAGGAACAGCGTGATAAGGGAATGTTGTGATGTGAAAGAAGATGTAGTTACAGGAATAGAAAAGGGTATGTTAAGATGGTTCGGTCATGTGGAGAGGATGAATGAAAGCAGGTTGACTAAGCAGATATACAAGGAGAGTGTGGAGGGAAAGGTCGGAGTGGGAAGACCTAGACGAACGTATCTTGATCAAATTAAGGACGTCCTGGTAAAGGGTCAGGTCAAAAGTACCCGAAACCGCCGAGCTTGTATGAAGAGAGTTATGAATGTGGACGAAGCGAAAGAAGTATGCAGAGATCGTGGCAAGTGGAAAGAGGTAGTCTCTGCCTACCCCTCCGGGAAAGAGGCGTGATTTTATGTATGTATGTATGTATATCACCCCATAATGGTAATGATTTTCACACTTAAATCAAGGACCATAACATTCCTTTTCTGAAACGGGATAAAAAGAAGACTTACCTGAGACTGCTGCAGCTGGTGACATGAGGACGTTGTAGCAAAACTCAACCTTAAACTAAACGCACAAAAAACAATAAATAACTTATACATTATGCTAACTTATCCTAACAGATCCGCCTTCATTACTCTCTCTAAAATTAATGATTAAATCTAAATAATTCCTTTATAAATATCTATAGAAAAACGTGATGGAAATAAAATATATATTTTTTAAAGATTAGACGTTTAGTGATAACGCTTGTATAAGATGCGTGTTGATAAGCGATAAACCCTATGATAATTATGTTAAGATAATTAATAGTGATAGGTCAAAATCTAAGAAAAGATTGGTCAATATTTTATCTAATTACAAAAGGTTTCATAATGCAAAAATGCCGCCTTTTTATTATATTCACTTTTTATTTAAATTATCATTACAATACAGCTGAACGTGACCTTTCAGTCTTTTCAAGGCTCTGTCTACCCTGCAAGGGATATAGACATGACTATAAGTATGTTTGTCATTAGAATAAATTAAATTTGCTACAGGTACCTACGAACTAGAAGACGTCCGTGGCTCCGCATGCGTAAAACGAAAATCCCGTTTATTTCCGTTCCCGCGGGAATTTCGGAAAATTGTCCCTTAGTTGATGGACTAAGGGACAATTTTCCGAATGACGGACGTTGACCACATAATTAACCTACATGACAAATTTCAAATATCTTGACCAAGTACTTTGGGCTGTGCGTTGTTTGTCAGTCACTCAGTAACGCAAAAATATATATACCTATACAGGGTGTCTGGTAAAACATATTTAATAGACTCGTCGTTTGAATTTGCGCTGCTCGCGTGGAATCCCACATAAACGAACATACATTAATATATTACTTCATTCCTCACAAACTGTATTAGCAAGGTAGATGAAATTTTCACAAATTATGTATTCCCGTTGCCGCTAAAACAACAACTACTTCAAAAAATGTATATTAGGAGGTTTTTATATACATATAAAATTAGGTTTTTTTTTGTATTTCTTTGCCCAATTTTAATAACGTATCAGGTAGACGCTTAAAATTTTCATTATTACTTACTTGATATTGCCTTTCAAAATAAATATTATATTACTAGCTTCCCCCCGCGACTCCGTCCGCGCAGATGTCGGTCTTCGCGTGGATGGTTTATTTCTCCATTTTAAGTAACTCTGACAATGACATCTTATAAATATCTATTGGACCCAATTACGGCTAGGCCTATATTAATTAAGGAGATCCCTCTATTGAGCTACTGCTGTTGAGTTCGCGTTCTGTAGTAAGTAGTCCGGTCAATTAAGACCAAAAAATAAGAATGAAGCTACATTAATTTCCATCAAGCTGAAAATGAGTAAAATTGTTTAAAACACAATCAAAAGTATTATTACAAAATTCCCCATGATGCCGGTTTAAGGAAAAAAATTACCCAAGGTCAAAGGTAAAAAATGGGGTTTTCACGATTTTCTTCAAAGCGGTAAGTTTTATCGGAAAATTACCTCAGACATAAATTGTAGATCATAAAGTTATCTATAAAAAGGAATCAATATTTTTTTTAAATAAAGCTACCGTTTCTGAGATATAGCGATGCAAAAAGTTGCAAGCGTCATAACATGCTTAAGCACGTCTCGTATATACTCTGTGTAGCAGTAATATAAGTAAAAATATTGTTCTGTCGGTAATTTTAACTTGAATTCAAAATATAACATATACATAAGTATAATGAAACCCAGTCCCTTCATTTAGACTATTGTGAAACCTTGAGACAACGTCTGTCTCTCTGTTTGATTGTGTACGTGGCTAGGGTCGTATACCTGCTTTATCTCAGAATGCTCAACACTTGAAATACTGTTAGTCTTAAATAATAGTAGTCCTTGCGGGGATACCGTTGACGGCTATGGACACCACGGCCTCTCATGCCCTAGGAGTGCCGGCCGTTTAGGGCGCCATGCCGCCCTAAATAATATAATCCTCCGTGCTCTTGCCACCATCCATGTTCCAGCCGTTCTAGAACCAAACGGTCTGGCTCGGGATGATGCCAAGAGACCGGATGGTATGACTTTGGTACCCTGGAGATTGGGGCGGCCTTTGGTGTGGGATGCTACTTGTGTCGACACACTTGCGCCGCCTCGTCTTCAGGTTACTAAATCTAAGGCCGGTTCTGCTTCAAATGAGGCAAAAAACCTCAAAAGGCGCAAATATGTAGGTATCGGTAATACCTATACTTTTGAACGTTTTGGGGTAGAAACTCTGGGACCGGGGGGCCTATCTGCCCATCAGCTTTTCTGACAATTGTCGAAAAAGCTGATTGAGGTATCTCTTGACCGGAGGGCTGGAAATTATCTGGCTCAGAGAATCAGCATTGCCATTAAAATTGGCAATGCTGCCAGCCTTCTGGGCACACTCCCGCATGTTGATACTATGCAGGGACTGTACAATTTATAAATTAAATTGTAGTTTGTAGTCATCTTTTTTCTTTCTTTTTATAAGTAGTTTTAGTTTTAATTTGATTTAATTGTTATCTCTATTATTGTCCTAAGATGATTTTCTTCACTTAGGGTTATTCTAATTTTTTTTAAATAATAAATGCGAAAGTTAGTCTTGAGTACCACTGCGTAGTGAAAACACGTGTTTATTCTAACCTATTTCAAGTTTGATAATAAAAATGTTAAAAAAAACGTGCTAATAGTACACTACCTCAGAGGTGGCGTGGAAACGTGTGCATATTATGACGCTTGCAACTTTTTGCATCGTTATATCTCAGAAACGGTAGCTTTATTGAAAAAAATTATTGATACATTTTTTATAGATAACTTTATGAACTACAATTTATGTCTGAGGTAATTTTCCGATTTGAAAAACTTACCGTTTTGAAGAAAATCGCGAAACACCCATTTTTTACCTTTGACCTTGGGTAATTTTTCCTTAAACCGGAATCATGGGGAATTTTTAAATAATGCTTTTGATTGTGTTTTAAACAATTATACTCATTTTCAGCTTGATGGGAATTAATGTG
Source organism: Amyelois transitella (assembly GCF_032362555.1). Taxonomy (NCBI): domain Eukaryota; kingdom Metazoa; phylum Arthropoda; class Insecta; order Lepidoptera; family Pyralidae; genus Amyelois; species Amyelois transitella. The sequence continues at coordinate 2,634,858 of NC_083525.1, forward strand.
GCTTCGAATGTCTAGATTGACCGGACTAAAGTATTTTTTTCATAGTAATTAGTAGCGGCCCGCGTGTGCCGCAAACGATTCAAGCTAAATCCGACTTTCGGCGCTATAAGTTACGGCGCTGAATCACCTGCGGGTAACGTAACGTGTGTTCGCGGTTCTACAGAACAACGTCTATGGATAAACTGAAAAATTAAGATTTTTTTTTCTTCGTATTTTTTCAGGATAAGAAGTATCCTATTTTATGCCCAGGATAATAAGGTATAGTTATACCAAGTTTCATCAAAATCGAACCGTTAGTTTTCTCGTGATGCTTGAACATACAGACAGACAGACAAAAAAATTTTAAATCACATTTTTGTGTTTGGTATCGATCCAGTAACACCCCCTGCTATTTATTTTTTCGATATTTTCAATGTACAGAATTGACCCTTCTACAGATTTATTATATGTATAGATAATAATAATAACTATAAAATTATCTAATGTAATAAATTATTCAAACAAACGTAATTTTTAGGCAATTTTTGCTCGATTTAAATAAACAGGTGGAAACATACATACATTATACCATCACTTTTGTCTCCCATTGGGGCAGGCAGACTATGGATTTCCACTAAGGTAAGAAACCTGAATATAAAAATAAATATTTACGTAACGTGATGATGGTACGGAATCCTTCGTGCGACTTGCACTGGCCAGTTGTTTACAAAGCCTATCCACATCCTAATAAAGAAAAAAAGATTTGCATTTTTCTATGTAACTACTGAACCGATTTTGATAAAATTTGGTACATAAACCTGAGATAATAATACTTTTTTCTGGAATGTCCCACGGGAGCGAAGCCCCGCGTAAAAGCTAGTTAGTAACATTTTAACACCCTCTCTTCTTTATTTTCTCCATTTATTTAGATACGCACTGACACCTTTTTTGGGCTATAACTTAAAAATCTGTTATTACTCTGTCTTCAGAGTAATTTATTGCGGATCTATGTATCTACATCTCTCTTTGAGCTACTGCAGAATGCATTTTATACGATTACTTGAAATTTGTTCCGTTTTCTGTTATTTTTTTTTATATTATGAGAATACAAATATACTTGCGATGGGCTAGCAATCTGTCATTAACTTTTTGATTTTTAATTCCATCAAATCAAGCCGTACCTACAGCTGAACGTCGCCTTTCAGTCTTTTGAAAACTGTTGGCTCTGTCTACCCTGCAAGGGATCTAGACGTGATTATATGTTTGTATAAGAATGTATGTGCGTCTGGCTATTATTTAAGCCGTTTACTTTTCGTCTTTACTTTTAAAAGTTAAAAGTTTTTGAATAATTAAAAGGCATACTGTGACATAAGGTCAATTTTGTAGAAAAATAGTAAACAATTAACGTTATAGGTAATATAATTTGTATTTTTATAATGCGATTGTGTGAAGGTTGAACAAAAAGAAAATACTAGTCTTATATAAAATCATTGCGGATTTCAGCTCGCTGTAGTACCCCAAAGCCATAACTGAATACTGACAAGTGAGAATACCTTTACTCAGCGGCAAGGAGGCTCCTAATTAAATTAATAATCACAAAGAATACACATTTATATTATGCATAAATTTATTCAAACAATAAAATAAATAACATTAAACTAAGTACATTTTTTTCTTACACCTAATAATATGGATATGCGGGTGGAGGGGCCCCGCAACCACATGACGGTTTTGGAGGGGGTAGCTCCAGTAAAGGTTTAGGTTCTATAGCACAGGGAACTGGTGGGGGTACCATGTATGCTGTCATTGGTATACCTGCGGGTGGGGGCAGGGGAGGGTGGCCGTAGCAGGACTCGTATAGCGGCGCCGGTGGCGGCGAGGGAGGAACTAGAGATATCACAATGGGAGCTGGTGGAGGCGGCGCGGGGGCTGGTGGAAGGTAGACAGGGGGTGGAGGAGGTGCTGGGAGGACTAAAGGTGGGGGCGGTGGTGGTAAGTATACTGGTGCGGGGGCTGGAGCTGGTAGTAGTGGTGGAAGAAATACTGGTGGGGGTGGTGGTGGGAGCATTAATTGTGGTGGCGGGGGCGCTGGGAGGAATAGTGGCTGTGGAGGTGGAGCGGGGAGGAATAATGGTTGCGGAGGTGGAGCGGGTAGGAATAAGGGTTGTGGTGGCGGGGCAGGTAAGAACAATGGTTGCGGAGGTGGTGGGGGAAGGAATAGTGGAGATGGTGGAGGCACTGGTAAAGGACACGGTGCTGGCGCCGGCGCTGGTAGTAGTAAAGGTTGTGGCGGTGGTGGGGGTAGAAATACTGGTGAAGGAGGGGGTGGGGGTAGGCAGACTGGTGCTGGCGGCGGTGGTAGGTACAATGGCTGGGGCGCTGGTAAGAGTAATGGCTGTGGTGGCGGTGGTAATAGGTATTGTGGGGGCGCTGGCGCTGGTAGCAATAGCGGCGGTGGCGGTGGTGGGTAGAGTAACGGTGGTGGGGGTAAGGCTGGAGGCGGTGGGGGTGCGCCAGCCGGCATCAGTACGAGAGTGGACGCTGGGGGCAGCAGTGGTGGCAGCGGTGGGATCGGTGGCAGAAGTTTCCCACATGGTAACTCGAGTTTCTCTTCTGAAAATTATTTCAAAGATTATTTTATTATAAGATTATTCTAATATGTAACCGAAAAGATCTAATGATGAACAATTGCTTTTTTCCAATAATTGTCAGGCAAATGATGTCACTTTAATTTTAAAAGTAAGTAATGTAAAAATTAAAAAAACGTTTTTAATACCTTTCTTGATGAGTAATGGTTTCAGCAGTCTGTAATTTGAAATAAATATCACATTAACAATTAAGTACAATCAGCAAATTCAACTGTCATAAAATTTCATACGTACGAAGAGAGTACTGTTTTCTTGCATTCTTTCATTTCCTTCAACGCCTCCAACTGTAAGGTGAAAAATAATGATTTTAAATGAAGTCGAGTAAGTTGATAACCCTACATTTGCTAAATGGAAAAAGATTTTTCACAAATTTTAATTTCCCTCGAATGAGGTCTATTAGATAATAAAACTAGTTTGCGAGAAGTTTCGTTTCCGTGAGAATTTCCAGATAAAAGTAGCATATTCTTCTTTTCGAGGTTTTGACTATATCTATGATAAAATTCACCAAAATTAATGTACGAGTCTATTCGTCACTTATAAGTAATACTAGCTTTTGCGCGGGGCTTCGCTCCCGTGTGATTTCCAGAAAAATAGTAGCCTACGATCTTTTTAAATTTAAAATTATTTTAAGTAAAAAATTTTTAAAAACAAAAACGCAATTTCTTTTGCTCTGTATTTTTAGTGTGGATGGTTTAGGATATCAACTTGACTTACCAAACATAATCCTTTCTCATCACAGGCTAAAACTAGAGTGGACGTAAATAATATAAGTCCTAATGAGGACCACAAGACCTTGTGGGTCCCCATTTTGTACCCTCAACTATTCTGAATGTTAAAACCTTCGTCTTGTATATAAAGAATAGGAATGATTATTTTTTATTGTTTCTACGTGATTTTATAATGTATATCTATCACATTACGTAACTATTTCGTTAAATTTCCTTTAAAACTGTGGATTAGATGGAACGTGTTGATAAATTTCTTCGACAGCTATTGTGATATTTTGATAATCAAAGTTTAGTAATAAACTAAACAATTTATTTCAAAAGCATAATTGTTTTTTCTATTGGTGCCGCTAACCACACGGCACATGGATGTCGTCAAAGGCAACTAAGGGCTACCCCTCATATACTCGGGATTCTTTTTTTAGGCGATGGGCTAGCTACCTGCCACTATTAGAATCTCAATTCTATCAATAAGCCAAACAGCTGAACTTGGCCTTTCTTTTTAAAACTGTTGGCACTGTCTACCCCGCAAGGGATATAGACGTGATTATATGTATTATGAGGAGAGGAAGATACTACATTTTTCCACTCACCACGATCCCTGTTTACTTTTTTCGATTCATCCACATTCATAACTCTCTTTATGCAGACTAATCCGTTCATTGTACTCAAAAGCATAAATATACCATGTGGCACCAATAAAAAAAAAGTAGGACCACTCCATCTAGTTCCCGTGTACGTCGTAAAAGGCGACTAAGGGATAGGCTTATAAACTTGGGAATCTACTTTTAGGAGATGATTACCTGTCACTATTTGAATCTTAATTCTATCATTGAGCTAAACAGCTGAACGTGGCCTGTGATAATATGTATGTATGAGATTTTCAAATGCTTAAAAGAAAAAGTAGTCGCAAAAATCACACAAACTCAGCTCATTTCAAAGTAAAATGTTTGTTATTCATTTGGACCTGACCGAACGCAAAACCTTACACTAACGTAGGTACTTACCTAAATCCTGTGGAATACTTATGACATCCATGTCGCGCAAAATTAAGACTTATGTCATTAATACCTATTCCAATATTACTCGTAATAGCATCATCAAGGACTTAAGTCATAATTTTGCGCAGGGCATTTATATTCCAAGCCAAGGAGGTATTTCAGTCTTAATCATCTCATGATTGCGAAAAGATTATCTGATATTCCATTTCACATGTTTATTTTATAAAAGAAGAAACTGCGTGGCTGATATATCAACGGTTTTAAAACTTTAGGCATTTAAAAATTGGCACATATACCCTATTGGCATATACCCTATACCTATCTATACCTCATAAAGAACTTACATGCCAATTTTAGCTTAGCAATTTTTGCAAAGAAAGTATTTTTCGGACTTAGAAATAATATCTACATGCTAAATTGATATGCTCTTTACGCTCTGAGTTACTTAACTGACCGACAGAAAATAAATAACGGAAGAATTTTTTACAATATTGATTTATTTATAACAATTACGAAGCAGCTGTGACGGTGTGCAAAAACCTTTATGTAATTAACTATTGAAAAATCTGTACGTGACATTTCTCAAGGCAAATACGAAATTTTATCGTACAATTGCCTCGCAACCGTCGAGAATTGCAATTATTCATTATAACTTACAGAGAATTACCACTAAGTACTTAGTAAGTACTTACTTACTTACAAGTGCAATAATGTTCGAGTTGTCTTATTAGTTACTACTTACATTTATAATAAACTAGCTTTCGCGCGGGGCCATGTGGTTCCCAGCATAGCCGTGTGGTTCCCGGCATCAATAGAAAAAGAATAGGACCACTCCATCTCTTTCCCATGGATGTCGTAAAAGGCGACTAAGGGATAGGCTTATAAACTGAGGATTCTTCTTTTAGGCGATGGGCTAGCAACCTGTCACTCATATCTCATATCTGTCTTAAAGCCAAATAGCTGAACGTGGTGGCCTATCAGTCTTTTCAAGACCGGTTCTGTCTACCCCGCAAGGCATATAGACGTGATTATATGTATGTATGTATTCTCGCGTGGTTTCGCTTCCGTGGGAAATTCCAGAAAAAAGTAGGTACCCTACGAGTCATATACGAAAGATATACTCGTACGACCGCTTAGAACAGCATTGAAATACAACAACAAGAACAGATAAAATGGGTTAGTTCTGTCAAAAATTCTTCATTCGGCGTAACCAATTTTATTGCCAATATTTTAAATACTACGTGATCAATCTTCGTATGTTGGACATAAAAAGGTATTATCTTTTAAACAATTGATTGTACATTATATAAGGCCGACGAAATCAACAATCAAGTTTACAACAATTGAACAACAAAACAAAATGGCAGTGAACACGCTTAGTTTGCTAAAAGTCGTAAAAGTGTTAATAATTTTAACTGCAGCTGTAAGTATCTTTGTTACTTTAAGAATCTTGATAAATATAGTCTTATTTTTACGATATGGTCAATAATGAGGTCGCACCATTCTCTGTTTACATGGTCAATTCATTTTCTTCTAGTCACAAATCCAAGACGTATCAAAAAGAACTCAGGTTGACGCTGATTAAGTGTATATTATATATGTACCTTTGTCGTTGGTGGATAGTATTACCTATTAAGATCTTTATTTTTTTTTGTTTCGTTTCTTTAAAGTTTCGTTTTCCAATTCTCACTCCGTCATAATTAGGACCAACCTCGCTTTTAATAGTTAGTAGTAAGTCATTTACTAATAGCTTATTTATTTCACAGGTTAACTCATCGCAAGGCATCAACCTGGGACTAATAGCGGGTGATCTGAAGTTACCAACAAAACCTTTATCAATCACCAAATACTCTCGCCACTCTCCTATCTTCGTCAATATCAACTCCAGGCATAATTTACTCCCAGACTTGCCACCACTTCCCAAGCTGCCTTCAAAACCTCCTCCTTTACCTTCCTTACCTAATCTACCAAGGCTACCTTTATCTTACGGTTCGAAAATATCAAAATTACTATCTTCTTCAAAATTACCTAAACTGGGAACCCCATTATGGCCTTTAATGCCTCCTGTCCCTTTTCTACCCCCTATAATTCCACCTTTATTTCCATTAATACCAAAATTACCTCTTTTACCTATATTACCCCCTATTATACCACCGTTAACACTTTTACCTCCTATTTTACCAAGAATACCAATGTTGCCACTAAGTAGTCCTTTCGGTCCTTTGAAAGTTCCAATTTTAGGAAAGTCACCTTTGCAGAAAGCATTAAGTTCCGAACTTAAGCCTTTAATATTACCATCTCCAAGTTGTAAAAGAAAGGGTAATATTATGGATAAACTTGCTGATTTAAGGAAGAAAGGTTCACTGACTACAGGAGAATATCTTCGATTTAAGAAACTTCTGTTGTAAGTTAAACTAGCTACTTCAAGTTATCTTAAACACGGCTTGCAAGATTGGCACACTTCGTTGCGAAGTGGTTTTTGGTCAGACTATTGTCGCAGAGAAAATTTTGATGAGAAAAGCTTGTCTACCTACATAGAATTGAGTAGCATTGCTATAAGTACTGAATGAATGAATAAACTGTCCTATTTGGGTATGAGTATTAAATAAAACAAGTTGAAAATTTCTATTGTTTTTAATTTACAAACAAATTCTTACAAAAATACCTAACTACATTGTGATTTCTCTTAAATTCAAAACTTCTTTCTCTCCTTGCGTGGTCCGATCTTCACCAACAGCCAAACATCAAAACCTTTTTTAAGATTTATCCAGTTTAAAATCCTTAGCGCTAGCCATGACGACGTTTATTCCTTTGACCAATATATCCTTCATCTTCACGAAGAACGATATTAGGGGGTAAGCAAATGGCCGGTCTTCTGCCCGACAAGTGAAACACGTATCTTCTGAACGGGGGCGCAGCAAGGAGTTCTTGAGCAAAAGACTTGCCTGGAAAAAGTAATAGAAATTTTGGAAAATGTCATACTGATATTTAAAAAAAGGTACATAATGACGTATTTATCTTTTAAAATTTGACAACGCCAACAGTCCTGAAAAGACTGAAAGGCCACGTTCAGCTGTAGGATTTAATGATGGAGTTGAGAAAAGAAAAATACAAACATACATACATATAATCACGTCTATGACCCTTGCGGGATAGACAGGGATAACAGTCTTGAAAATACTGATGGAAAAGGAAAGTGCTATCTGATTAAGTGACATATAAACGCACGACGCAAACCGATGGGTCTAGAGATATCAAAAGATCCTATGAGGTTTGGCTATGGCTATGGCTATTTAGGTTTGCACGAGATTAAATGAATTTACTTAAGCTTTTTTTAGTTATAGGTAGACAATGCACATCTTAACTTTCTCACTCTAGACACAGACTTCTCTCCAGAGTTGTAATGGGATTTACGTCAGAACAATCAGAGCATTTCTCAAAATTGCTTCAGGAATACACATTGACTGGCATTTTAAATGAAGGGAGTGATGTGGAATATAGCTATTAAGTAGTCACATAACAAACAAACCTGAGCGACAGACGCGACAGCCACAAAAACGATGATCCAAAGAAGCGCCTTGCCTGACTTCATTCTCGAAATATGCCTTTAAAATAAGGTACAATATTACGCTCCCAGCATAGCAAGTGTTGACTAGCCAATGCATGGTGAAAATTCAGATATACATACACTTAGAGATCAAATTACGAAATAAACGAAAGATATTACGATAAAACAGTTTTAACTCAATTGTTTTAGGGCGCTTTACACTCTACGATTATCGACGCGTGCGAAAAATAATGCAGCTGGCTGTTTTTTTTAATTTTTCTACTTTGAAACTTTTAGAGCCTTAGCGGGCTCTTTTCTCTATATATTCTTATAGCCAGCACATGTTGTCCCAAGCAAAGACAAAGGAAAACTGGCGATTCCCAACATTTATAAGTATCGATTTAATGAAATTGTAAAAGTCATTAGATAATTGCATTATAATTATAGCAAAATATGC